>NC_064633.1:80018288-81218288 GCF_023864275.1 Schistocerca cancellata | reverse complement strand
TCGCGATTATCATCGTCGTCGGCGGCGGCGGCGGCGCTTTGGTAATAGCGACAACTCGCCATTGTATCACTTAAGGTGAGGTACCTTCCGCAAGCGACTGAGATGGCACTAAGCGATTGAAGCTGATTTGCCACCTCTTGTTTGATCAGCGTCATAAGGGCTTGAATGTAACTTGCGATGGGACACAGCAAGAAGTAGCGTCGCACTTTTAGTACTAAAATTTGAGATGGAGAACTGGGTCAAAGATGGGAAATTCATTCCGCCAAGTGTACAAATGGTGAAAATGAGGTGTGTGTGGGGAAGCATATTGCGCCAGTGACCGTGTGGCCTAATGGATAAGGCGTCGGACTTCGGATCCGAAGATTGCAGGTTCGAATCCTGTCACGGTCGAGTTTTTCCTGTTCTGCAAAAGATGCATGCTGCTTTAGTGTGTTGTTTGAGTACTGCAAAACTAGTTGAAAGTAGCTGCTGTCCGCTTCCTGGCTGCAAAACCGGCGTCTACCTGAAGCACAAGCAACACAAGGGTGATCTGTAGCGAAATTTTCGGCACAGTGCCGTTCAGGAGAGTTTTTGTTGCAACTACTGCATCTGATTCAGGACCCAAGGGCTACGCCACAGGCGTCTGCGCACAGTCGAGCATGTGTGTTGAATAATGGTGCTGATAGCCACGTATCATTTCAAGCAGATTTGATGCCTTTCGGAGACAATTTTTCATTAAATAGGATTGTAGCTGATTTGTGGCAGCAGGAAATAAGCTGTAGTCAAAAGAATCTTCAATAGATGGTCGCAGGTCAAATCAGTATTGTATGGCTCGTAACCCTTGTGTACAGCCCGGCTAGCTCAGTCGGTAGAGCATGAGACTCTTAATCTCAGGGTCGTGGGTTCGAGCCCCACGCTGGGCGCCTCAAAATTTTGTGTCTACGCGGATCCAACATGCGCCCCTCTCGTGAGCCTTGCGTGATGAACGTAACGGGTTACGACGATGCCTAGCTTCGGATGAATATCAGAGGAACGGTATTTGAAGCTGAAAGTAACTCTGAAATGAAATAAATTTGTTTTGGAATTTAATTTGTACATCGATATGGTGTGAGATGTGTAGGAAAGCAGCAGCTGTGCTAACGAAATGCAAATAATGGTCGCTCATGCGGTGCGTTTCGAGCTGAAGGGCTCCGATTCACTAGTCTGTAAGAACAAAGTACCCGAAAAGCGCGCTAGGAGGCGCCTCCTTAGCTCAGTGGCAGAGCGCTGGTCTAGTAAACCAGAGGTCGTGAGTTCGATCCTCACAGGAGGCAAATGAATTTTGTAACAGCCCCTCCCACCGTGGCCCTTTCGAAAAAAGCGGTCAAGGATAAAAAAAATTATGAATGGGTGCGGTATTTAAGAAATGCTCTCGCAAATGAATAGTGTGAATGGTGCTATTAAAGTGGGCACCAGACACTGCTGCTTTTGGCAGTCTCTGGTGAATGCCGACGTGAAATACTTAGTTCTTGTGATGTATTTTCTACCCCTGATAAAGACCCTCGCGATTGTCGTCGTCGTCGGCGGCGGCGCTTTGGTAATAGCGGCAACTCGCCATTGTATCACTTAAGGTGAGGTACCTTCCGCAAGCGACTGAGATGGCACTAAGCGATTGAAGCTGATTTGCCACCTCTTGTTTGATCAGCGTCATAAGGGCTTGAATGTAACTTGCGATGGGACACAGCAAGAAGTAGCGTCGCACTTTTAGTACTAAAATTTGAGATGGAGAACTGGGTCAAAGATGGGAAATTCATTCCGCCAAGTGTACAAATGGTGAAAATGAGGTGTGTGTGGGGAAGCATATTGCGCCAGTGACCGTGTGGCCTAATGGATAAGGCGTCGGACTTCGGATCCGAAGATTGCAGGTTCGAATCCTGTCACGGTCGAGTTTTTCCTGTTCTGCAAAAGATGCATGCTGTTTTAGTGTGTTGTTTGAGTACTGCAAAACTAGTTGAAAGTAGCTGCTGTCCGCTTCCTGGCTGTAAAACCGGCGTCTACCTGAAGCACAAGCAAGACAAGGGTGATCTGTAGCGAAATTTTCGGCACAGTGCCGTTCAGGAGAGTTTTTGTTGCAACTACTGCATCTGATTCAGGACCCAAGGGCTACGCCACAGGCGTCTGCGCACAGTCGAGCATGTGTGTTGAATAATGGTGCTGATAGCCACGTATCATTTCAAGCAGATTTGATGCCTTTCGGAGACAATTTTTCATTAAATAGGATTGTAGCTGATTTGTGGCAGCAGGAAATAAGCTGTAGTCAAAAGAATCTTCAATAGATGGTCGCAGGTCAAATCAGTATTGTATGGCTCGTAACCCTTGTGTACAGCCCGGCTAGCTCAGTCGGTAGAGCATGAGACTCTTAATCTCACGGTCGTGGGTTCGAGCCCCACGCTGGGCGCCTCAAAATTTTGTGTCTACGCGGATCCAACATGCGCCCCTCTCGTGAGCCTTGCGTGATGAACGTAACGGGTTACGACGATGCCTAGCTTCGGATGAATATCAGAGGAACGGTATTTGAAGCTGAAAGTAACTCTGAAATGAAATAAATTTGTTTTGGAATTTAATTTGTACATCGATATGGTGTGAGATGTGTAGGAAAGCAGCAGCTGTGCTAACGAAATGCAAATAATGGTCGCCCATGCGGTGCGTTTCGAGCTGAAGGTCTCCGATTCACTAGTCTGTAAGAACAAAGTACCCGAAAAGCGCGCTAGGAGGCGCCTCCTTAGCTCAGTGGCAGAGCGCTTGTCTAGTAAACCAGAGGTCGTGAGTTCGATCCTCACAGGAGGCAAATGAATTTTGTAACAGCCCCTCCCACCGTGGCCCTTTCGAAAAAAGCGGTCAAGGATAAAAAAATTATGAATGGGTGCGGTATTTAAGAAATGCTCTCGCAAATGAATAGTGTGAATGGTGCTATTAAAGTGGGCACCAGACACTGCTGCTTTTGGCAGTCTCCGGTGAATGCCGACGTGAAATACTTAGTTCTTGTGATGTATTTTCTACCCCTGATAAAGACCCTCGCGATTATCATCGTCGTCGTCGTCGTCGTCGTCGTCGGCGGCGGCGCTTTGGTAATAGCGACAACTCGCCATTGTATCACTTAAGGTGAGGTACCTTCCGCAAGCGACTGAGATGGCACTAAGCGATTGAAGCTGATTTGCCACCTCTTGTTTGATCAGCGTCATAAGGGCTTGAATGTAACTTGCGATGGGACACAGCAAGAAGTAGCGTCGCACTTTTAGTACTAAAATTTGAGATGGAGAACTGGGTCAAAGATGGGAAATTCATTCCGCCAAGTGTACAAATGGTGAAAATGAGGTGTGTGTGGGGAAGCATATTGCGCCAGTGACCGTGTGGCCTAATGGATAAGGCGTCGGACTTCGGATCGGAAGATTGCAGGTTCGAATCCTGTCACGGTTGAGTTTTTCCTGTTCTGCAAAAGATGCATGCTGTTTTAGTGTGTTGTTTGAGTACTGCAAAACTAGTTGAAAGTAGCTGCTGTCCGCTTCCTGGCTGCAAAACCGGCGTCTACCTGAAGCACAAGCAACACAAGGGTGATCTGTAGCGAAATTTTCGGCACAGTGCCGTTCAGGAGAGTTTTTGTTGCAACTACTGCATCTGATTCAGGACCCAAGGGCTACGCCACAGGCGTCTGCGCACAGTCGAGCATGTGTGTTGAATAATGGTGCTGATAGCCACGTATCATTTCAAGCAGATTTGATGCCTTTCGGAGACAATTTTTCATTAAATAGGATTGTAGCTGATTTGTGGAAGCAGGAAATAAGCTGTAGTCAAAAGAATCTTCAATAGATGGTCGCAGGTCAAATCAGTATTGTATGGCTCGTAACCCTTGTGTACAGCCCGGCTAGCTCAGTCGGTAGAGCATGAGACTCTTAATCTCACGGTCGTGGGTTCGAGCCCCACGCTGGGCGCCTCAAAATTTTGTGTCTACGCGGATCCAACATGCGCCCCTCTCGTGAGCCTTGCGTGATGAACGTAACGGGTTACGACGATACCTAGCTTCGGATGAATATCAGAGGAACGGTATTTGAAACTGAAAGTAACTCTGAAATGAAATAAATTTGTTTTGGAATTTAATTTGTACATCGATATGGTGTGAGATGTGTAGGAAAGCAGCAGCTGTGCTAACGAAATGCAAATAATGGTCGCTCATGCGGTGCGTTTCGAGCTGAAGGGCTCCGATTCACTAGTCTGTAAGAACAAAGTACCCGAAAAGCGCGCTAGGAGGCGCCTCCTTAGCTCAGTGGCAGAGCGCTGGTCTAGTAAACCAGAGGTCGTGAGTTCGATCCTCACAGGAGGCAAATGAATTTTGTAACAGCCCCTCCCACCGTGGCCCTTTCGAAAAAAGCGGTCAAGGATAAAAAAAATTATGAATGGGTGCGGTATTTAAGAAATGCTCTCGCAAATGAATAGTGTGAATGGTGCTATTAATGTGGGCACCAGACACTGCTGCTTTTGGCAGTCTCCGGTGAATGCCGACGTGAAATACTTAGTTCTTGTGATGTATTTTCTACCCCTGATAAAGACCCTCGCGATTATCATCGTCGTCGTCGTCGTCGTCGTCGTCGTCGTCGTCGTCGTCGTCGGCGGCGGCGGCGGCGGCGCTTTGGTAATAGCGACAACTCGCCATTGTATCACTTAAGGTGAGGTACCTTCCGCAAGCGACTGAGATGGCACTAAGCGATTGAAGCTGATTTGCCACCTCTTGTTTGATCAGCGTCATAAGGGCTTGAATGTAACTTGCGATGGGACACAGCAAGAAGTAGCGTCGCACTTTTAGTACTAAAATTTGAGATGGAGAACTGGGTCAAAGATGGGAAATTCATTCCGCCAAGTGTACAAATGGTGAAAATGAGGTGTGTGTGGGGAAGCATATTGCGCCAGTGACCGTGTGGCCTAATGGATAAGGCGTCGGACTTCGGATCGGAAGATTGCAGGTTCGAATCCTGTCACGGTCGAGTTTTTCCTGTTCTGCAAAAGATGCATGCTGTTTTAGTGTGTTGTTTGAGTACTGCAAAACTAGTTGAAAGTAGCTGCTGTCCGCTTCCTGGCTGCAAAACCGGCGTCTACCTGAAGCACAAGCAACACAAGGGTGATCTGTAGCGAAATTTTCGGCACAGTGCCGTTCAGGAGAGTTTTTGTTGCAACTACTGCATCTGATTCAGGACCCAAGGGCTACGCCACAGGCGTCTGCGCACAGTCGAGCATGTGTGTTGAATAATGGTGCTGATAGCCACGTATCATTTCAAGCAGATTTGATGCCTTTCGGAGACAATTTTTCATTAAATAGGATTGTAGCTGATTTGTGGAAGCAGGAAATAAGCTGTAGTCAAAAGAATCTTCAATAGATGGTCGCAGGTCAAATCAGTATTGTATGGCTCGTAACCCTTGTGTACAGCCCGGCTAGCTCAGTCGGTAGAGCATGAGACTCTTAATCTCACGGTCGTGGGTTCGAGCCCCACGCTGGGCGCCTCAAAATTTTGTGTCTACGCGGATCCAACATGCGCCCCTCTCGTGAGCCTTGCGTGATGAACGTAACGGGTTACGACGATACCTAGCTTCGGATGAATATCAGAGGAACGGTATTTGAAACTGAAAGTAACTCTGAAATGAAATAAATTTGTTTTGGAATTTAATTTGTACATCGATATGGTGTGAGATGTGTAGGAAAGCAGCAGCTGTGCTAACGAAATGCAAATAATGGTCGCTCATGCGGTGCGTTTCGAGCTGAAGGGCTCCGATTCACTAGTCTGTAAGAACAAAGTACCCGAAAAGCGCGCTAGGAGGCGCCTCCTTAGCTCAGTGGCAGAGCGCTGGTCTAGTAAACCAGAGGTCGTGAGTTCGATCCTCACAGGAGGCAAATGAATTTTGTAACAGCCCCTCCCACCGTGGCCCTTTCGAAAAAAGCGGTCAAGGATAAAAAAAATTATGAATGGGTGCGGTATTTAAGAAATGCTCTCGCAAATGAATAGTGTGAATGGTGCTATTAATGTGGGCACCAGACACTGCTGCTTTTGGCAGTCTCCGGTGAATGCCGACGTGAAATACTTAGTTCTTGTGATGTATTTTCTACCCCTGATAAAGACCCTCGCGATTATCATCGTCGTCGTCGTCGTCGTCGGCGGCGGCGGCGGCGCTTTGGTAATAGCGACAACTCGCCATTGTATCACTTAAGGTGAGGTACCTTCCGCAAGCGACTGAGATGGCACTAAGCGATTGAAGCTGATTTGCCACCTCTTGTTTGATCAGCGTCATAAGGGCTTGAATGTAACTTGCGATGGGACACAGCAAGAAGTAGCGTCGCACTTTTAGTACTAAAATTTGAGATGGAGAACTGGGTCAAAGATGGGAAATTCATTCCGCCAAGTGTACAAATGGTGAAAATGAGGTGTGTGTGGGGAAGCATATTGCGCCAGTGACCGTGTGGCCTAATGGATAAGGCGTCGGACTTCGGATCCGAAGATTGCAGGTTCGAATCCTGTCACGGTCGAGTTTTTCCTGTTCTGCAAAAGATGCATGCTGTTTTAGTGTGTTGTTTGAGTACTGCAAAACTAGTTGAAAGTAGCTGCTGTCCGCTTCCTGGCTGTAAAACCGGCGTCTACCTGAAGCACAAGCAAGACAAGGGTGATCTGTAGCGAAATTTTCGGCACAGTGCCGTTCAGGAGAGTTTTTGTTGCAACTACTGCATCTGATTCAGGACCCAAGGGCTACGCCACAGGCGTCTGCGCACAGTCGAGCATGTGTGTTGAATAATGGTGCTGATAGCCACGTATCATTTCAAGCAGATTTGATGCCTTTCGGAGACAATTTTTCATTAAATAGGATTGTAGCTGATTTGTGGCAGCAGGAAATAAGCTGTAGTCAAAAGAATCTTCAATAGATGGTCGCAGGTCAAATCAGTATTGTATGGCTCGTAACCCTTGTGTACAGCCCGGCTAGCTCAGTCGGTAGAGCATGAGACTCTTAATCTCACGGTCGTGGGTTCGAGCCCCACGCTGGGCGCCTCAAAATTTTGTGTCTACGCGGATCCAACATGCGCCCCTCTCGTGAGCCTTGCGTGATGAACGTAACGGGTTACGACGATGCCTAGCTTCGGATGAATATCAGAGGAACGGTATTTGAAGCTGAAAGTAACTCTGAAATGAAATAAATTTGTTTTGGAATTTAATTTGTACATCGATATGGTGTGAGATGTGTAGGAAAGCAGCAGCTGTGCTAACGAAATGCAAATAATGGTCGCCCATGCGGTGCGTTTCGAGCTGAAGGTCTCCGATTCACTAGTCTGTAAGAACAAAGTACCCGAAAAGCGCGCTAGGAGGCGCCTCCTTAGCTCAGTGGCAGAGCGCTGGTCTAGTAAACCAGAGGTCGTGAGTTCGATCCTCACAGGAGGCAAATGAATTTTGTAACAGCCCCTCCCACCGTGGCCCTTTCGAAAAAAGCGGTCAAGGATAAAAAAATTATGAATGGGTGCGGTATTTAAGAAATGCTCTCGCAAATGAATAGTGTGAATGGTGCTATTAAAGTGGGCACCAGACACTGCTGCTTTTGGCAGTCTCCGGTGAATGCCGACGTGAAATACTTAGTTCTTGTGATGTATTTTCTACCCCTGATAAAGACCCTCGCGATTATCATCGTCGTCGTCGTCGTCGTCGTCGTCGGCGGCGGCGGCGCTTTGGTAATAGCGACAACTCGCCATTGTATCACTTATGGTGAGGTACCTTCCGCAAGCGACTGAGATGGCACTAAGCGATTGAAGCTGATTTGCCACCTCTTGTTTGATCAGCGTCATAAGGGCTTGAATGTAACTTGCGATGGGACACAGCAAGAAGTAGCGTCGCACTTTTAGTACTAAAATTTGAGATGGAGAACTGGGTCAAAGATGGGAAATTCATTCCGCCAAGTGTACAAATGGTGAAAATGAGGTGTGTGTGGGGAAGCATATTGCGCCAGTGACCGTGTGGCCTAATGGATAAGGCGTCGGACTTCGGATCGGAAGATTGCAGGTTCGAATCCTGTCACGGTCGAGTTTTTCCTGTTCTGCAAAAGATGCATGCTGTTTTAGTGTGTTGTTTGAGTACTGCAAAACTAGTTGAAAGTAGCTGCTGTCCGCTTCCTGGCTGCAAAACCGGCGTCTACCTGAAGCACAAGCAACACAAGGGTGATCTGTAGCGAAATTTTCGGCACAGTGCCGTTCAGGAGAGTTTTTGTTGCAACTACTGCATCTGATTCAGGACCCAAGGGCTACGCCACAGGCGTCTGCGCACAGTCGAGCATGTGTGTTGAATAATGGTGCTGATAGCCACGTATCATTTCAAGCAGATTTGATGCCTTTCGGAGACAATTTTTCATTAAATAGGATTGTAGCTGATTTGTGGAAGCAGGAAATAAGCTGTAGTCAAAAGAATCTTCAATAGATGGTCGCAGGTCAAATCAGTATTGTATGGCTCGTAACCCTTGTGTACAGCCCGGCTAGCTCAGTCGGTAGAGCATGAGACTCTTAATCTCAGGGTCGTGGGTTCGAGCCCCACGCTGGGCGCCTCAAAATTTTGTGTCTACGCGGATCCAACATGCGCCCCTCTCGTGAGCCTTGCGTGATGAACGTAACGGGTTACGACGATGCCTAGCTTCGGATGAATATCAGAGGAACGGTATTTGAAGCTGAAAGTAACTCTGAAATGAAATAAATTTGTTTTGGAATTTAATTTGTACATCGATATGGTGTGAGATGTGTAGGAAAGCAGCAGCTGTGCTAACGAAATGCAAATAATGGTCGCCCATGCGGTGCGTTTCGAGCTGAAGGTCTCCGATTCACTAGTCTGTAAGAACAAAGTACCCGAAAAGCGCGCTAGGAGGCGCCTCCTTAGCTCAGTGGCAGAGCGCTGGTCTAGTAAACCAGAGGTCGTGAGTTCGATCCTCACAGGAGGCAAATGAATTTTGTAACAGCCCCTCCCACCGTGGCCCTTTCGAAAAAAGCGGTCAAGGATAAAAAAAATTATGAATGGGTGCGGTATTTAAGAAATGCTCTCGCAAATGAATAGTGTGAATGGTGCTATTAAAGTGGGCACCAGACACTGCTGCTTTTGGCAGTCTCCGGTGAATGCCGACGTGAAATACTTAGTTCTTGTGATGTATTTTCTACCCCTGATAAAGACCCTCGCGATTATCATCGTCGTCGGCGGCGGCGGCGGCGGCGGCGCTTTGGTAATAGCGACAACTCGCCATTGTATCACTTAAGGTGAGGTACCTTCCGCAAGCGACTGAGATGGCACTAAGCGATTGAAGCTGATTTGCCACCTCTTGTTTGATCAGCGTCATAAGGGCTTGAATGTAACTTGCGATGGGACACAGCAAGAAGTAGCGTCGCACTTTTAGTACTAAAATTTGAGATGGAGAACTGGGTCAAAGATGGGAAATTCATTCCGCCAAGTGTACAAATGGTGAAAATGAGGTGTGTGTGGGGAAGCATATTGCGCCAGTGACCGTGTGGCCTAATGGATAAGGCGTCGGACTTCGGATCGGAAGATTGCAGGTTCGAATCCTGTCACGGTCGAGTTTTTCCTGTTCTGCAAAAGATGCATGCTGTTTTAGTGTGTTGTTTGAGTACTGCAAAACTAGTTGAAAGTAGCTGCTGTCCGCTTCCTGGCTGCAAAACCGGCGTCTACCTGAAGCACAAGCAACACAAGGGTGATCTGTAGCGAAATTTTCGGCACAGTGCCGTTCAGGAGAGTTTTTGTTGCAACTACTGCATCTGATTCAGGACCCAAGGGCTACGCCACAGGCGTCTGCGCACAGTCGAGCATGTGTGTTGAATAATGGTGCTGATAGCCACGTATCATTTCAAGCAGATTTGATGCCTTTCGGAGACAATTTTTCATTAAATAGGATTGTAGCTGATTTGTGGAAGCAGGAAATAAGCTGTAGTCAAAAGAATCTTCAATAGATGGTCGCAGGTCAAATCAGTATTGTATGGCTCGTAACCCTTGTGTACAGCCCGGCTAGCTCAGTCGGTAGAGCATGAGACTCTTAATCTCACGGTCGTGGGTTCGAGCCCCACGCTGGGCGCCTCAAAATTTTGTGTCTACGCGGATCCAACATGCGCCCCTCTCGTGAGCCTTGCGTGATGAACGTAACGGGTTACGACGATACCTAGCTTCGGATGAATATCAGAGGAACGGTATTTGAAACTGAAAGTAACTCTGAAATGAAATAAATTTGTTTTGGAATTTAATTTGTACATCGATATGGTGTGAGATGTGTAGGAAAGCAGCAGCTGTGCTAACGAAATGCAAATAATGGTCGCTCATGCGGTGCGTTTCGAGCTGAAGGGCTCCGATTCACTAGTCTGTAAGAACAAAGTACCCGAAAAGCGCGCTAGGAGGCGCCTCCTTAGCTCAGTGGCAGAGCGCTGGTCTAGTAAACCAGAGGTCGTGAGTTCGATCCTCACAGGAGGCAAATGAATTTTGTAACAGCCCCTCCCACCGTGGCCCTTTCGAAAAAAGCGGTCAAGGATAAAAAAAATTATGAATGGGTGCGGTATTTAAGAAATGCTCTCGCAAATGAATAGTGTGAATGGTGCTATTAATGTGGGCACCAGACACTGCTGCTTTTGGCAGTCTCCGGTGAATGCCGACGTGAAATACTTAGTTCTTGTGATGTATTTTCTACCCCTGATAAAGACCCTCGCGATTATCATCGTCGTCGTCGTCGTCGTCGTCGTCGGCGGCGGCGGCGCTTTGGTAATAGCGACAACTCGCCATTGTATCACTTAAGGTGAGGTACCTTCCGCAAGCGACTGAGATGGCACTAAGCGATTGAAGCTGATTTGCCACCTCTTGTTTGATCAGCGTCATAAGGGCTTGAATGTAACTTGCGATGGGACACAGCAAGAAGTAGCGTCGCACTTTTAGTACTAAAATTTGAGATGGAGAACTGGGTCAAAGATGGGAAATTCATTCCGCCAAGTGTACAAATGGTGAAAATGAGGTGTGTGTGGGGAAGCATATTGCGCCAGTGACCGTGTGGCCTAATGGATAAGGCGTCGGACTTCGGATCCGAAGATTGCAGGTTCGAATCCTGTCACGGTCGAGTTTTTCCTGTTCTGCAAAAGATGCATGCTGTTTTAGTGTGTTGTTTGAGTACTGCAAAACTAGTTGAAAGTAGCTGCTGTCCGCTTCCTGGCTGTAAAACCGGCGTCTACCTGAAGCACAAGCAAGACAAGGGTGATCTGTAGCGAAATTTTCGGCACAGTGCCGTTCAGGAGAGTTTTTGTTGCAACTACTGCATCTGATTCAGGACCCAAGGGCTACGCCACAGGCGTCTGCGCACAGTCGAGCATGTGTGTTGAATAATGGTGCTGATAGCCACGTATCATTTCAAGCAGATTTGATGCCTTTCGGAGACAATTTTTCATTAAATAGGATTGTAGCTGATTTGTGGCAGCAGGAAATAAGCTGTAGTCAAAAGAATCTTCAATAGATGGTCGCAGGTCAAATCAGTATTGTATGGCTCGTAACCCTTGTGTACAGCCCGGCTAGCTCAGTCGGTAGAGCATGAGACTCTTAATCTCACGGTCGTGGGTTCGAGCCCCACGCTGGGCGCCTCAAAATTTTGTGTCTACGCGGATCCAACATGCGCCCCTCTCGTGAGCCTTGCGTGATGAACGTAACGGGTTACGACGATGCCTAGCTTCGGATGAATATCAGAGGAACGGTATTTGAAGCTGAAAGTAACTCTGAAATGAAATAAATTTGTTTTGGAATTTAATTTGTACATCGATATGGTGTGAGATGTGTAGGAAAGCAGCAGCTGTGCTAACGAAATGCAAATAATGGTCGCCCATGCGGTGCGTTTCGAGCTGAAGGTCTCCGATTCACTAGTTTGTAAGAACAAAGTACCCGAAAAGCGCGCTAGGAGGCGCCTCCTTAGCTCAGTGGCAGAGCGCTGGTCTAGTAAACCAGAGGTCGTGAGTTCGATCCTCACAGGAGGCAAATGAATTTTGTAACAGCCCCTCCCACCGTGGCCCTTTCGAAAAAAGCGGTCAAGGATAAAAAAATTATGAATGGGTGCGGTATTTAAGAAATGCTCTCGCAAATGAATAGTGTGAATGGTGCTATTAAAGTGGGCACCAGACACTGCTGCTTTTGGCAGTCTCCGGTGAATGCCGACGTGAAATACTTAGTTCTTGTGATGTATTTTCTACCCCTGATAAAGACCCTCGCGATTATCATCGTCGTCGTCGTCGTCGTCGTCGGCGGCGGCGGCGGCGCTTTGGTAATAGCGACAACTCGCCATTGTATCACTTAAGGTGAGGTACCTTCCGCAAGCGACTGAGATGGCACTAAGCGATTGAAGCTGATTTGCCACCTCTTGTTTGATCAGCGTCATAAGGGCTTGAATGTAACTTGCGATGGGACACAGCAAGAAGTAGCGTCGCACTTTTAGTACTAAAATTTGAGATGGAGAACTGGGTCAAAGATGGGAAATTCATTCCGCCAAGTGTACAAATGGTGAAAATGAGGTGTGTGTGGGGAAGCATATTGCGCCAGTGACCGTGTGGCCTAATGGATAAGGCGTCGGACTTCGGATCCGAAGATTGCAGGTTCGAATCCTGTCACGGTCGAGTTTTTCCTGTTCTGCAAAAGATGCATGCTGTTTTAGTGTGTTGTTTGAGTACTGCAAAACTAGTTGAAAGTAGCTGCTGTCCGCTTCCTGGCTGCAAAACCGGCGTCTACCTGAAGCACAAGCAACACAAGGGTGATCTGTAGCGAAATTTTCGGCACAGTGCCGTTCAGGAGAGTTTTTGTTGCAACTACTGCATCTGATTCAGGACCCAAGGGCTACGCCACAGGCGTCTGCGCACAGTCGAGCATGTGTGTTGAATAATGGTGCTGATAGCCACGTATCATTTCAAGCAGATTTGATGCCTTTCGGAGACAATTTTTCATTAAATAGGATTGTAGCTGATTTGTGGAAGCAGGAAATAAGCTGTAGTCAAAAGAATCTTCAATAGATGGTCGCAGGTCAAATCAGTATTGTATGGCTCGTAACCCTTGTGTACAGCCCGGCTAGCTCAGTCGGTAGAGCATGAGACTCTTAATCTCACGGTCGTGGGTTCGAGCCCCACGCTGGGCGCCTCAAAATTTTGTGTCTACGCGGATCCAACATGCGCCCCTCTCGTGAGCCTTGCGTGATGAACGTAACGGGTTACGACGATGCCTAGCTTCGGATGAATATCAGAGGAACGGTATTTGAAGCTGAAAGTAACTCTGAAATGAAATAAATTTGTTTTGGAATTTAATTTGTACATCGATATGGTGTGAGATGTGTAGGAAAGCAGCAGCTGTGCTAACGAAATGCAAATAATGGTCGCCCATGCGGTGCGTTTCGAGCTGAAGGTCTCCGATTCACTAGTCTGTAAGAACAAAGTACCCGAAAAGCGCGCTAGGAGGCGCCTCCTTAGCTCAGTGGCAGAGCGCTGGTTTAGTAAACCAGAGGTCGTGAGTTCGATCCTCACAGGAGGCAAATGAATTTTGTAACAGCCCCTCCCACCGTGGCCCTTTCGAAAAAAGCGGTCAAGGATAAAAAAATTATGAATGGGTGCGGTATTTAAGAAATGCTCTCGCAAATGAATAGTGTGAATGGTGCTATTAAAGTGGGCACCAGACACTGCTGCTTTTGGCAGTCTCCGGTGAATGCCGACGTGAAATACTTAGTTCTTGTGATGTATTTTCTACCCCTGATAAAGACCCTCGCGATTATCATCGTCGTCGTCGTCGTCGGCGGCGGCGGCGCTTTGGTAATAGCGACAACTCGCCATTGTATCACTTAAGGTGAGGTACCTTCCGCAAGCGACTGAGATGGCACTAAGCGATTGAAGCTGATTTGCCACCTCTTGTTTGATCAGCGTCATAAGGGCTTGAATGTAACTTGCGATGGGACACAGCAAGAAGTAGCGTCGCACTTTTAGTACTAAAATTTGAGATGGAGAACTGGGTCAAAGATGGGAAATTCATTCCGCCAAGTGTACAAATGGTGAAAATGAGGTGTGTGTGGGGAAGCATATTGCGCCAGTGACCGTGTGGCCTAATGGATAAGGCGTCGGACTTCGGATCGGAAGATTGCAGGTTCGAATCCTGTCACGGTCGAGTTTTTCCTGTTCTGCAAAAGATGCATGCTGTTTTAGTGTGTTGTTTGAGTACTGCAAAACTAGTTGAAAGTAGCTGCTGTCCGCTTCCTGGCTGCAAAACCGGCGTCTACCTGAAGCACAAGCAACACAAGGGTGATCTGTAGCGAAATTTTCGGCACAGTGCCGTTCAGGAGAGTTTTTGTTGCAACTACTGCATCTGATTCAGGACCCAAGGGCTACGCCACAGGCGTCTGCGCACAGTCGAGCATGTGTGTTGAATAATGGTGCTGATAGCCACGTATCATTTCAAGCAGATTTGATGCCTTTCGGAGACAATTTTTCATTAAATAGGATTGTAGCTGATTTGTGGAAGCAGGAAATAAGCTGTAGTCAAAAGAATCTTCAATAGATGGTCGCAGGTCAAATCAGTATTGTATGGCTCGTAACCCTTGTGTACAGCCCGGCTAGCTCAGTCGGTAGAGCATGAGACTCTTAATCTCACGGTCGTGGGTTCGAGCCCCACGCTGGGCGCCTCAAAATTTTGTGTCTACGCGGATCCAACATGCGCCCCTCTCGTGAGCCTTGCG
Source organism: Schistocerca cancellata (assembly GCF_023864275.1). NCBI lineage: Eukaryota > Metazoa > Arthropoda > Insecta > Orthoptera > Acrididae > Schistocerca > Schistocerca cancellata. The sequence continues at coordinate 81,203,540 of NC_064633.1, read as the reverse complement.
TGATGAACGTAACGGGTTACGACGATGCCTAGCTTCGGATGAATATCAGAGGAACGGTATTTGAAGCTGAAAGTAACTCTGAAATGAAATAAATTTGTTTTGGAATTTAATTTGTACATCGATATGGTGTGAGATGTGTAGGAAAGCAGCAGCTGTGCTAACGAAATGCAAATAATGGTCGCCCATGCGGTGCGTTTCGAGCTGAAGGTCTCCGATTCACTAGTCTGTAAGAACAAAGTACCCGAAAAGCGCGCTAGGAGGCGCCTCCTTAGCTCAGTGGCAGAGCGCTGGTCTAGTAAACCAGAGGTCGTGAGTTCGATCCTCACAGGAGGCAAATGAATTTTGTAACAGCCCCTCCCACCGTGGCCCTTTCGAAAAAAGCGGTCAAGGATAAAAAAAATTATGAATGGGTGCGGTATTTAAGAAATGCTCTCGCAAATGAATAGTGTGAATGGTGCTATTAAAGTGGGCACCAGACACTGCTGCTTTTGGCAGTCTCCGGTGAATGCCGACGTGAAATACTTAGTTCTTGTGATGTATTTTCTACCCCTGATAAAGACCCTCGCGATTATCATCGTCGGCGGCGGCGGCGGCGCTTTGGTAATAGCGACAACTCGCCATTGTATCACTTAAGGTGAGGTACCTTCCGCAAGCGACTGAGATGGCACTAAGCGATTGAAGCTGATTTGCCACCTCTTGTTTGATCAGCGTCATAAGGGCTTGAATGTAACTTGCGATGGGACACAGCAAGAAGTAGCGTCGCACTTTTAGTACTAAAATTTGAGATGGAGAACTGGGTCAAAGATGGGAAATTCATTCCGCCAAGTGTACAAATGGTGAAAATGAGGTGTGTGTGGGGAAGCATATTGCGCCAGTGACCGTGTGGCCTAATGGATAAGGCGTCGGACTTCGGATCGGAAGATTGCAGGTTCGAATCCTGTCACGGTCGAGTTTTTCCTGTTCTGCAAAAGATGCATGCTGTTTTAGTGTGTTGTTTGAGTACTGCAAAACTAGTTGAAAGTAGCTGCTGTCCGCTTCCTGGCTGCAAAACCGGCGTCTACCTGAAGCACAAGCAACACAAGGGTGATCTGTAGCGAAATTTTCGGCACAGTGCCGTTCAGGAGAGTTTTTGTTGCAACTACTGCATCTGATTCAGGACCCAAGGGCTACGCCACAGGCGTCTGCGCACAGTCGAGCATGTGTGTTGAATAATGGTGCTGATAGCCACGTATCATTTCAAGCAGATTTGATGCCTTTCGGAGACAATTTTTCATTAAATAGGATTGTAGCTGATTTGTGGAAGCAGGAAATAAGCTGTAGTCAAAAGAATCTTCAATAGATGGTCGCAGGTCAAATCAGTATTGTATGGCTCGTAACCCTTGTGTACAGCCCGGCTAGCTCAGTCGGTAGAGCATGAGACTCTTAATCTCAGGGTCGTGGGTTCGAGCCCCACGCTGGGCGCCTCAAAATTTTGTGTCTACGCGGATCCAACATGCGCCCCTCTCGTGAGCCTTGCGTGATGAACGTAACGGGTTACGACGATGCCTAGCTTCGGATGAATATCAGAGGAACGGTATTTGAAGCTGAAAGTAACTCTGAAATGAAATAAATTTGTTTTGGAATTTAATTTGTACATCGATATGGTGTGAGATGTGTAGGAAAGCAGCAGCTGTGCTAACGAAATGCAAATAATGGTCGCTCATGCGGTGCGTTTCGAGCTGAAGGGCTCCGATTCACTAGTCTGTAAGAACAAAGTACCCGAAAAGCGCGCTAGGAGGCGCCTCCTTAGCTCAGTGGCAGAGCGCTGGTCTAGTAAACCAGAGGTCGTGAGTTCGATCCTCACAGGAGGCAAATGAATTTTGTAACAGCCCCTCCCACCGTGGCCCTTTCGAAAAAAGCGGTCAAGGATAAAAAAAATTATGAATGGGTGCGGTATTTAAGAAATGCTCTCGCAAATGAATAGTGTGAATGGTGCTATTAAAGTGGGCACCAGACACTGCTGCTTTTGGCAGTCTCCGGTGAATGCCGACGTGAAATACTTAGTTCTTGTGATGTATTTTCTACCCCTGATAAAGACCCTCGCGATTATCATCGTCGTCGTCGTCGGCGGCGGCGGCGCTTTGGTAATAGCGACAACTCGCCATTGTATCACTTAAGGTGAGGTACCTTCCGCAAGCGACTGAGATGGCACTAAGCGATTGAAGCTGATTTGCCACCTCTTGTTTGATCAGCGTCATAAGGGCTTGAATGTAACTTGCGATGGGACACAGCAAGAAGTAGCGTCGCACTTTTAGTACTAAAATTTGAGATGGAGAACTGGGTCAAAGATGGGAAATTCATTCCGCCAAGTGTACAAATGGTGAAAATGAGGTGTGTGTGGGGAAGCATATTGCGCCAGTGACCGTGTGGCCTAATGGATAAGGCGTCGGACTTCGGATCGGAAGATTGCAGGTTCGAATCCTGTCACGGTCGAGTTTTTCCTGTTCTGCAAAAGATGCATGCTGTTTTAGTGTGTTGTTTGAGTACTGCAAAACTAGTTGAAAGTAGCTGCTGTCCGCTTCCTGGCTGCAAAACCGGCGTCTACCTGAAGCACAAGCAACACAAGGGTGATCTGTAGCGAAATTTTCGGCACAGTGCCGTTCAGGAGAGTTTTTGTTGCAACTACTGCATCTGATTCAGGACCCAAGGGCTACGCCACAGGCGTCTGCGCACAGTCGAGCATGTGTGTTGAATAATGGTGCTGATAGCCACGTATCATTTCAAGCAGATTTGATGCCTTTCGGAGACAATTTTTCATTAAATAGGATTGTAGCTGATTTGTGGAAGCAGGAAATAAGCTGTAGTCAAAAGAATCTTCAATAGATGGTCGCAGGTCAAATCAGTATTGTATGGCTCGTAACCCTTGTGTACAGCCCGGCTAGCTCAGTCGGTAGAGCATGAGACTCTTAATCTCACGGTCGTGGGTTCGAGCCCCACGCTGGGCGCCTCAAAATTTTGTGTCTACGCGGATCCAACATGCGCCCCTCTCGTGAGCCTTGCGTGATGAACGTAACGGGTTACGACGATGCCTAGCTTCGGATGAATATCAGAGGAACGGTATTTGAAGCTGAAAGTAACTCTGAAATGAAATAAATTTGTTTTGGAATTTAATTTGTACATCGATATGGTGTGAGATGTGTAGGAAAGCAGCAGCTGTGCTAACGAAATGCAAATAATGGTCGCCCATGCGGTGCGTTTCGAGCTGAAGGTCTCCGATTCACTAGTCTGTAAGAACAAAGTACCCGAAAAGCGCGCTAGGAGGCGCCTCCTTAGCTCAGTGGCAGAGCGCTGGTCTAGTAAACCAGAGGTCGTGAGTTCGATCCTCACAGGAGGCAAATGAATTTTGTAACAGCCCCTCCCACCGTGGCCCTTTCGAAAAAAGCGGTCAAGGATAAAAAAAATTATGAATGGGTGCGGTATTTAAGAAATGCTCTCGCAAATGAATAGTGTGAATGGTGCTATTAAAGTGGGCACCAGACACTGCTGCTTTTGGCAGTCTCCGGTGAATGCCGACGTGAAATACTTAGTTCTTGTGATGTATTTTCTACCCCTGATAAAGACCCTCGCGATTATCATCGTCGTCGTCGTCGTCGGCGGCGGCGGCGCTTTGGTAATAGCGACAACTCGCCATTGTATCACTTAAGGTGAGGTACCTTCCGCAAGCGACTGAGATGGCACTAAGCGATTGAAGCTGATTTGCCACCTCTTGTTTGATCAGCGTCATAAGGGCTTGAATGTAACTTGCGATGGGACACAGCAAGAAGTAGCGTCGCACTTTTAGTACTAAAATTTGAGATGGAGAACTGGGTCAAAGATGGGAAATTCATTCCGCCAAGTGTACAAATGGTGAAAATGAGGTGTGTGTGGGGAAGCATATTGCGCCAGTGACCGTGTGGCCTAATGGATAAGGCGTCGGACTTCGGATCCGAAGATTGCAGGTTCGAATCCTGTCACGGTCGAGTTTTTCCTGTTCTGCAAAAGATGCATGCTGTTTTAGTGTGTTGTTTGAGTACTGCAAAACTAGTTGAAAGTAGCTGCTGTCCGCTTCCTGGCTGCAAAACCGGCGTCTACCTGAAGCACAAGCAACACAAGGGTGATCTGTAGCGAAATTTTCGGCACAGTGCCGTTCAGGAGAGTTTTTGTTGCAACTACTGCATCTGATTCAGGACCCAAGGGCTACGCCACAGGCGTCTGCGCACAGTCGAGCATGTGTGTTGAATAATGGTGCTGATAGCCACGTATCATTTCAAGCAGATTTGATGCCTTTCGGAGACAATTTTTCATTAAATAGGATTGTAGCTGATTTGTGGAAGCAGGAAATAAGCTGTAGTCAAAAGAATCTTCAATAGATGGTCGCAGGTCAAATCAGTATTGTATGGCTCGTAACCCTTGTGTACAGCCCGGCTAGCTCAGTCGGTAGAGCATGAGACTCTTAATCTCAGGGTCGTGGGTTCGAGCCCCACGCTGGGCGCCTCAAAATTTTGTGTCTACGCGGATCCAACATGCGCCCCTCTCGTGAGCCTTGCGTGATGAACGTAACGGGTTACGACGATGCCTAGCTTCGGATGAATATCAGAGGAACGGTATTTGAAGCTGAAAGTAACTCTGAAATGAAATAAATTTGTTTTGGAATTTAATTTGTACATCGATATGGTGTGAGATGTGTAGGAAAGCAGCAGCTGTGCTAACGAAATGCAAATAATGGTCGCTCATGCGGTGCGTTTCGAGCTGAAGGGCTCCGATTCACTAGTCTGTAAGAACAAAGTACCCGAAAAGCGCGCTAGGAGGCGCCTCCTTAGCTCGGTGGCAGAGCGCTGGTCTAGTAAACCAGAGGTCGTGAGTTCGATCCTCACAGGAGGCAAATGAATTTTGTAACAGCCCCTCCCACCGTGGCCCTTTCGAAAAAAGCGGTCAAGGATAAAAAAAATTATGAATGGGTGCGGTATTTAAGAAATGCTCTCGCAAATGAATAGTGTGAATGGTGCTATTAAAGTGGGCACCAGACACTGCTGCTTTTGGCAGTCTCCGGTGAATGCCGACGTGAAATACTTAGTTCTTGTGATGTATTTTCTACCCCTGATAAAGACCCTCGCGATTATCATCGTCGTCGTCGTCGTCGGCGGCGGCGGCGCTTTGGTAATAGCGACAACTCGCCATTGTATCACTTAAGGTGAGGTACCTTCCGCAAGCGACTGAGATGGCACTAAGCGATTGAAGCTGATTTGCCACCTCTTGTTTGATCAGCGTCATAAGGGCTTGAATGTAACTTGCGATGGGACACAGCAAGAAGTAGCGTCGCACTTTTAGTACTAAAATTTGAGATGGAGAACTGGGTCAAAGATGGGAAATTCATTCCGCCAAGTGTACAAATGGTGAAAATGAGGTGTGTGTGGGGAAGCATATTGCGCCAGTGACCGTGTGGCCTAATGGATAAGGCGTCGGACTTCGGATCGGAAGATTGCAGGTTCGAATCCTGTCACGGTCGAGTTTTTCCTGTTCTGCAAAAGATGCATGCTGTTTTAGTGTGTTGTTTGAGTACTGCAAAACTAGTTGAAAGTAGCTGCTGTCCGCTTCCTGGCTGCAAAACCGGCGTCTACCTGAAGCACAAGCAACACAAGGGTGATCTGTAGCGAAATTTTCGGCACAGTGCCGTTCAGGAGAGTTTTTGTTGCAACTACTGCATCTGATTCAGGACCCAAGGGCTACGCCACAGGCGTCTGCGCACAGTCGAGCATGTGTGTTGAATAATGGTGCTGATAGCCACGTATCATTTCAAGCAGATTTGATGCCTTTCGGAGACAATTTTTCATTAAATAGGATTGTAGCTGATTTGTGGAAGCAGGAAATAAGCTGTAGTCAAAAGAATCTTCAATAGATGGTCGCAGGTCAAATCAGTATTGTATGGCTCGTAACCCTTGTGTACAGCCCGGCTAGCTCAGTCGGTAGAGCATGAGACTCTTAATCTCAGGGTCGTGGGTTCGAGCCCCACGCTGGGCGCCTCAAAATTATGTGTCTACGCGGATCCAACATGCGCCCCTCTCGTGAGCCTTGCGTGATGAACGTAACGGGTTACGACGATGCCTAGCTTCGGATGAATATCAGAGGAACGGTATTTGAAGCTGAAAGTAACTCTGAAATGAAATAAATTTGTTTTGGAATTTAATTTGTACATCGATATGGTGTGAGATGTGTAGGAAAGCAGCAGCTGTGCTAACGAAATGCAAATAATGGTCGCTCATGCGGTGCGTTTCGAGCTGAAGGGCTCCGATTCACTAGTCTGTAAGAACAAAGTACCCGAAAAGCGCGCTAGGAGGCGCCTCCTTAGCTCAGTGGCAGAGCGCTGGTCTAGTAAACCAGAGGTCGTGAGTTCGATCCTCACAGGAGGCAAATGAATTTTGTAACAGCCCCTCCCACCGTGGCCCTTTCGAAAAAAGCGGTCAAGGATAAAAAAAATTATGAATGGGTGCGGTATTTAAGAAATGCTCTCGCAAATGAATAGTGTGAATGGTGCTATTAAAGTGGGCACCAGACACTGCTGCTTTTGGCAGTCTCCGGTGAATGCCGACGTGAAATACTTAGTTCTTGTGATGTATTTTCTACCCCTGATAAAGACCCTCGCGATTATCATCGTCGTCGTCGGCGGCGGCGGCGGCGCTTTGGTAATAGCGACAACTCGCCATTGTATCACTTAAGGTGAGGTACCTTCCGCAAGCGACTGAGATGGCACTAAGCGATTGAAGCTGATTTGCCACCTCTTGTTTGATCAGCGTCATAAGGGCTTGAATGTAACTTGCGATGGGACACAGCAAGAAGTAGCGTCGCACTTTTAGTACTAAAATTTGAGATGGAGAACTGGGTCAAAGATGGGAAATTCATTCCGCCAAGTGTACAAATGGTGAAAATGAGGTGTGTGTGGGGAAGCATATTGCGCCAGTGACCGTGTGGCCTAATGGATAAGGCGTCGGACTTCGGATCCGAAGATTGCAGGTTCGAATCCTGTCACGGTCGAGTTTTTCCTGTTCTGCAAAAGATGCATGCTGTTTTAGTGTGTTGTTTGAGTACTGCAAAACTAGTTGAAAGTAGCTGCTGTCCGCTTCCTGGCTGCAAAACCGGCGTCTACCTGAAGCACAAGCAACACAAGGGTGATCTGTAGCGAAATTTTCGGCACAGTGCCGTTCAGGAGAGTTTTTGTTGCAACTACTGCATCTGATTCAGGACCCAAGGGCTACGCCACAGGCGTCTGCGCACAGTCGAGCATGTGTGTTGAATAATGGTGCTGATAGCCACGTATCATTTCAAGCAGATTTGATGCCTTTCGGAGACAATTTTTCATTAAATAGGATTGTAGCTGATTTGTGGCAGCAGGAAATAAGCTGTAGTCAAAAGAATCTTCAATAGATGGTCGCAGGTCAAATCAGTATTGTATGGCTCGTAACCCTTGTGTACAGCCCGGCTAGCTCAGTCGGTAGAGCATGAGACTCTTAATCTCAGGGTCGTGGGTCGAGCCCCACGCTGGGCGCCTCAAAATTTTGTGTCTACGCGGATCCAACATGCGCCCCTCTCGTGAGCCTTGCGTGATGAACGTAACGGGTTACGACGATGCCTAGCTTCGGATGAATATCAGAGGAACGGTATTTGAAGCTGAAAGTAACTCTGAAATGAAATAAATTTGTTTTGGAATTTAATTTGTACATCGATATGGTGTGAGATGTGTAGGAAAGCAGCAGCTGTGCTAACGAAATGCAAATAATGGTCGCTCATGCGGTGCGTTTCGAGCTGAAGGGCTCCGATTCACTAGTCTGTAAGAACAAAGTACCCGAAAAGCGCGCTAGGAGGCGCCTCCTTAGCTCAGTGGCAGAGCGCTGGTCTAGTAAACCAGAGGTCGTGAGTTCGATCCTCACAGGAGGCAAATGAATTTTGTAACAGCCCCTCCCACCGTGGCCCTTTCGAAAAAAGCGGTCAAGGATAAAAAAAATTATGAATGGGTGCGGTATTTAAGAAATGCTCTCGCAAATGAATAGTGTGAATGGTGCTATTAAAGTGGGCACCAGACACTGCTGCTTTTGGCAGTCTCCGGTGAATGCCGACGTGAAATACTTAGTTCTTGTGATGTATTTTCTACCCCTGATAAAGACCCTCGCGATTATCATCGTCGTCGTCGTCGGCGGCGGCGGCGCTTTGGTAATAGCGACAACTCGCCATTGTATCACTTAAGGTGAGGTACCTTCCGCAAGCGACTGAGATGGCACTAAGCGATTGAAGCTGATTTGCCACCTCTTGTTTGATCAGCGTCATAAGGGCTTGAATGTAACTTGCGATGGGACACAGCAAGAAGTAGCGTCGCACTTTTAGTACTAAAATTTGAGATGGAGAACTGGGTCAAAGATGGGAAATTCATTCCGCCAAGTGTACAAATGGTGAAAATGAGGTGTGTGTGGGGAAGCATATTGCGCCAGTGACCGTGTGGCCTAATGGATAAGGCGTCGGACTTCGGATCCGAAGATTGCAGGTTCGAATCCTGTCACGGTCGAGTTTTTCCTGTTCTGCAAAAGATGCATGCTGTTTTAGTGTGTTGTTTGAGTACTGCAAAACTAGTTGAAAGTAGCTGCTGTCCGCTTCCTGGCTGCAAAACCGGCGTCTACCTGAAGCACAAGCAACACAAGGGTGATCTGTAGCGAAATTTTCGGCACAGTGCCGTTCAGGAGAGTTTTTGTTGCAACTACTGCATCTGATTCAGGACCCAAGGGCTACGCCACAGGCGTCTGCGCACAGTCGAGCATGTGTGTTGAATAATGGTGCTGATAGCCACGTATCATTTCAAGCAGATTTGATGCCTTTCGGAGACAATTTTTCATTAAATAGGATTGTAGCTGATTTGTGGCAGCAGGAAATAAGCTGTAGTCAAAAGAATCTTCAATAGATGGTCGCAGGTCAAATCAGTATTGTATGGCTCGTAACCCTTGTGTACAGCCCGGCTAGCTCAGTCGGTAGAGCATGAGACTCTTAATCTCAGGGTCGTGGGTCGAGCACCACGCTGGGCGCCTCAAAATTTTGTGTCTACGCGGATCCAACATGCGCCCCTCTCGTGAGCCTTGCGTGATGAACGTAACGGGTTACGACGATGCCTAGCTTCGGATGAATATCAGACGAACGGTATTTGAAGCTGAAAGTAACTCTGAAATGAAATAAATTTGTTTTGGAATTTAATTTGTACATCGATATGGTGTGAGATGTGTAGGAAAGCAGCAGCTGTGCTAACGAAATGCAAATAATGGTCGCTCATGCGGTGCGTTTCGAGCTGAAGGGCTCCGATTCACTAGTCTGTAAGAACAAAGTACCCGAAAAGCGCGCTAGGAGGCGCCTCCTTAGCTCAGTGGCAGAGCGCTGGTCTAGTAAACCAGAGGTCGTGAGTTCGATCCTCACAGGAAGCATATGAATTTTGTAACAGCCCCTCCCACCGTGGCCCTTTCGAAAAAAGCGGTCAAGGATAAAAAAAATTATGAATGGGTGCGGTATTTAAGAAATGCTCTCGCAAATGAATAGTGTGAATGGTGCTATTAAAGTGGGCACCAGACACTGCTGCTTTTGGCAGTCTCCGGTGAATGCCGACGTGAAATACTTAGTTCTTGTGATGTATTTTCTACCCCTGATAAAGACCCTCGCGATTATCATCGTCGTCGTCGTCGTCGTCGTCGGCGGCGGCGGCGCTTTGGTAATAGCGACAACTCGCCATTGTATCACTTAAGGTGAGGTACCTTCCGCAAGCGACTGAGATGGCACTAAGCGATTGAAGCTGATTTGCCACCTCTTGTTTGATCAGCGTCATAAGGGCTTGAATGTAACTTGCGATGGGACACAGCAAGAAGTAGCGTCGCACTTTTAGTACTAAAATTTGAGATGGAGGACTGGGTCAAAGATGGGAAATTCATTCCGCCAAGTGTACAAATGGTGAAAATGAGGTGTGTGTGGGGAAGCATATTGCGCCAGTGACCGTGTGGCCTAATGGATAAGGCGTCGGACTTCGGATCGGAAGATTGCAGGTTCGAATCCTGTCACGGTCGAGTTTTTCCTGTTCTGCAAAAGATGCATGCTGTTTTAGTGTGTTGTTTGAGTACTGCAAAACTAGTTGAAAGTAGCTGCTGTCCGCTTCCTGGCTGCAAAACCGGCGTCTACCTGAAGCACAAGCAAGACAAGGGTGATCTGTAGCGAAATTTTCGGCACAGTGCCGTTCAGGAGAGTTTTTGTTGCAACTACTGCATCTGATTCAGGACCCAAGGGCTACGCCACAGGCGTCTGCGCACAGTCGAGCATGTGTGTTGAATAATGGTGCTGATAGCCACGTATCATTTCAAGCAGATTTGATGCCTTTCGGAGACAATTTTTCATTAAATAGGATTGTAGCTGATTTGTGGCAGCAGGAAATAAGCTGTAGTCAAAAGAATCTTCAATAGATGGTCGCAGGTCAAATCAGTATTGTATGGCTCGTAACCCTTGTGTACAGCCCGGCTAGCTCAGTCGGTAGAGCATGAGACTCTTAATCTCAGGGTCGTGGGTTCGAGCCCCACGCTGGGCGCCTCAAAATTTTGTGTCTACGCGGATCCAACATGCGCCCCTCTCGTGAGCCTTGCGTGATGAACGTAACGGGTTACGACGATGCCTAGCTTCGGATGAATATCAGAGGAACGGTATTTGAAGCTGAAAGTAACTCTGAAATGAAATAAATTTGTTTTGGAATTTAATTTGTACATCGATATGGTGTGAGATGTGTAGGAAAGCAGCAGCTGTGCTAACGAAATGCAAATAATGGTCGCTCATGCGGTGCGTTTCGAGCTGAAGGGCTCCGATTCACTAGTCTGTAAGAACAAAGTACCCGAAAAGCGCGCTAGGAGGCGCCTCCTTAGCTCAGTGGCAGAGCGCTGGTCTAGTAAACCAGAGGTCGTGAGTTCGATCCTCACAGGAAGCATATGAATTTTGTAACAGCCCCTCCCACCGTGGCCCTTTCGAAAAAAGCGGTCAAGGATAAAAAAAATTATGAATGGGTGCGGTATTTAAGAAATGCTCTCGCAAATGAATAGTGTGAATGGTGCTATTAAAGTGGGCACCAGACACTGCTGCTTTTGGCAGTCTCCGGTGAATGCCGACGTGAAATACTTAGTTCTTGTGATGTATTTTCTACCCCTGATAAAGACCCTCGCGATTATCATCGTCGTCGTCGTCGTCGTCGTCGTCGTCGTCGTCGGCGGCGGCGGCGCTTTGGTAATAGCGACAACTCGCCATTGTATCACTTAAGGTGAGGTACCTTCCGCAAGCGACTGAGATGGCACTAAGCGATTGAAGCTGATTTGCCACCTCTTGTTTGATCAGCGTCATAAGGGCTTGAATGTAACTTGCGATGGGACACAGCAAGAAGTAGCGTCGCACTTTTAGTACTAAAATTTGAGATGGAGAACTGGGTCAAAGATGGGAAATTCATTCCGCCAAGTGTACAAATGGTGAAAATGAGGTGTGTGTGGGGAAGCATATTGCGCCAGTGACCGTGTGGCCTAATGGATAAGGCGTCGGACTTCGGATCGGAAGATTGCAGGTTCGAATCCTGTCACGGTCGAGTTTTTCCTGTTCTGCAAAAGATGCATGCTGTTTTAGTGTGTTGTTTGAGTACTGCAAAACTAGTTGAAAGTAGCTGCTGTCCGCTTCCTGGCTGCAAAACCGGCGTCTACCTGAAGCACAAGCAAGACAAGGGTGATCTGTAGCGAAATTTTCGGCACAGTGCCGTTCAGGAGAGTTTTTGTTGCAACTACTGCATCTGATTCAGGACCCAAGGGCTACGCCACAGGCGTCTGCGCACAGTCGAGCATGTGTGTTGAATAATGGTGCTGATAGCCACGTATCATTTCAAGCAGATTTGATGCCTTTCGGAGACAATTTTTCATTAAATAGGATTGTAGCTGATTTGTGGCAGCAGGAAATAAGCTGTAGTCAAAAGAATCTTCAATAGATGGTCGCAGGTCAAATCAGTATTGTATGGCTCGTAACCCTTGTGTACAGCCCGGCTAGCTCAGTCGGTAGAGCATGAGACTCTTAATCTCAGGGTCGTGGGTTCGAGCCCCACGCTGGGCGCCTCAAAATTTTGTGTCTACGCGGATCCAACATGCGCCCCTCTCGTGAGCCTTGCGTGATGAACGTAACGGGTTACGACGATGCCTAGCTTCGGATGAATATCAGAGGAACGGTATTTGAAGCTGAAAGTAACTCTGAAATGAAATAAATTTGTTTTGGAATTTAATTTGTACATCGATATGGTGTGAGATGTGTAGGAAAGCAGCAGCTGTGCTAACGAAATGCAAATAATGGTCGCTCATGCGGTGCGTTTCGAGCTGAAGGGCTCCGATTCACTAGTCTGTAAGAACAAAGTACCCGAAAAGCGCGCTAGGAGGCGCCTCCTTAGCTCAGTGGCAGAGCGCTGGTCTAGTAAACCAGAGGTCGTGAGTTCGATCCTCACAGGAAGCATATGAATTTTGTAACAGCCCCTCCCACCGTGGCCCTTTCGAAAAAAGCGGTCAAGGATAAAAAAAATTATGAATGGGTGCGGTATTTAAGAAATGCTCTCGCAAATGAATAGTGTGAATGGTGCTATTAAAGTGGGCACCAGACACTGCTGCTTTTGGCAGTCTCCGGTGAATGCCGACGTGAAATACTTAGTTCTTGTGATGTATTTTCTACCCCTGATAAAGACCCTCGCGATTATCATCGTCGTCGTCGTCGTCGTCGTCGTCGTCGTCGTCGTCGTCGTCGTCGGCGGCGGCGGCGGCGGCGCTTTGGTAATAGCGACAACTCGCCATTGTATCACTTAAGGTGAGGTACCTTCCGCAAGCGACTGAGATGGCACTAAGCGATTGAAGCTGATTTGCCACCTCTTGTTTGATCAGCGTCATAAGGGCTTGAATGTAACTTGCGATGGGACACAGCAAGAAGTAGCGTCGCACTTTTAGTACTAAAATTTGAGATGGAGAACTGGGTCAAAGATGGGAAATTCATTCCGCCAAGTGTACAAATGGTGAAAATGAGGTGTGTGTGGGGAAGCATATTGCGCCAGTGACCGTGTGGCCTAATGGATAAGGCGTCGGACTTCGGATCGGAAGATTGCAGGTTCGAATCCTGTCACGGTCGAGTTTTTCCTGTTCTGCAAAAGATGCATGCTGTTTTAGTGTGTTGTTTGAGTACTGCAAAACTAGTTGAAAGTAGCTGCTGTCCGCTTCCTGGCTGCAAAACCGGCGTCTACCTGAAGCACAAGCAAGACAAGGGTGATCTGTAGCGAAATTTTCGGCACAGTGCCGTTCAGGAGAGTTTTTGTTGCAACTACTGCATCTGATTCAGGACCCAAGGGCTACGCCACAGGCGTCTGCGCACAGTCGAGCATGTGTGTTGAATAATGGTGCTGATAGCCACGTATCATTTCAAGCAGATTTGATGCCTTTCGGAGACAATTTTTCATTAAATAGGATTGTAACTGATTTGTGGCAGCAGGAAATAAGCTGTAGTCAAAAGAATCTTCAATAGATGGTCGCAGGTCAAATCAGTATTGTATGGCTCGTAACCCTTGTGTACAGCCCGGCTAGCTCAGTCGGTAGAGCATGAGACTCTTAATCTCAGGGTCGTGGGTTCGAGCCCCACGCTGGGCGCCTCAAAATTTTGTGTCTACGCGGATCCAACATGCGCCCCTCTCGTGAGCCTTGCGTGATGAACGTAACGGGTTACGACGATGCCTAGCTTCGGATGAATATCACAGGAACGGTATTTGAAGCTGAAAGTAACTCTGAAATGAAATAAATTTGTTTTGGAATTTAATTTGTACATCGATATGGTGTGAGATGTGTAGGAAAGCAGCAGCTGTGCTAACGAAATGCAAATAATGGTCGCTCATGCGGTGCGTTTCGAGCTGAAGGTCTCCGATTCACTAGTCTGTAAGAACAAAGTACCCGAAAAGCGCGCTAGGAGGCGCCTCCTTAGCTCAGTGGCAGAGCGCTGGTCTAGTAAACCAGAGGTCGTGAGTTCGATCCTCACAGGAGGCAAATGAATTTTGTAACAGCCCCTCGCACCGTGGCCCTTTCGAAAAAAGCGGTCAAGGATAAAAAAAATTATGAATGGGTGCGGTATTTAAGAAATGCTCTCGCAAATGAATAGTGTGAATGGTGCTATTAAAGTGGGCACCAGACACTGCTGCTTTTGGCAGTCTCCGGTGAATGCCGACGTGAAATACTTAGTTCTTGTGATGTATTTTCTACCCCTGATAAAGACCCTCGCGATTATCATCGTCGTCGTCGTCGTCGGCGGCGGCGGCGGCGCTTTGGTAATAGCGACAACTCGCCATTGTATCACTTAAGGTGAGGTACCTTCCGCAAGCGACTGAGATGGCACTAAGCGATTGAAGCTGATTTGCCACCTCTTGTTTGATCAGCGTCATAAGGGCTTGAATGTAACTTGCGATGGGACACAGCAAGAAGTAGCGTCGCACTTTTAGTACTAAAATTTGAGATGGAGAACTGGGTCAAAGATGGGAAATTCATTCCGCCAAGTGTACAAATGGTGAAAATGAGGTGTGTGTGGGGAAGCATATTGCGCCAGTGACCGTGTGGCCTAATGGATAAGGCGTCGGACTTCGGATCCGAAGATTGCAGGTTCGAAACCTGTCACGGTCGAGTTTTTCCTGTTCTGCAAAAGATGCATGCTGTTTTAGTGTGTTGTTTGAGTACTGCAAAACTAGTTGGAAGTTGCTGCTGTCCGCTTCCTGGCTGCAAAACCGGCGTCTACCTGAAACACAAGCAAGTCAAGGGTGATCTGTAGCGAAATTTTCGGCACAGTGCCGTTCAGGAGAGTTTTTGTTGGAACTACTGCATCTGATTCAGGACCCAAGGGCTACGCCACAGGCGTCTGCGCACAGTCGAGCATGTGTGTTGAATAATGGTGCTGATAGCCATGTATCATTTCAAGCAGATTTGATGCCTTTCGGAGACAATTTTTCATTGAGTAGGATTGTAGCTGATTTGTGGCAGCAGGAAATAAGCTGTAGTCAAAAGAATCTTCAATAGATGGTCGCAGGTCAAATCAGTAATGTATGGCTCGTAACGCGTTGCGTGCAGCCCGGCTAGCTCAGTCGGCAGTCGCGCTTCAGCTGTGCTACCGTGTGGACGTGTGTACTGCTGCGCTCCGACTGTGTTGTTTACATACTTGTTCTGCTGTTGTCTCCTTTGCTGTCTGTCCGTTCATCTACGTGTTTGTATATCTTCGTTAGTGTTTGGCTGTTTGTCACCGTTCTGTCACTCACCGGAATTTCGGTTTTTTAACCGGAGTTTCATCCCTGTTCTGAATCATGTCTACGAACGTCAGGAAAAACACACTGATCTTCGCTTTTGATAAGGAAACCCGTCATATCCAGCCAACGTCCCTGGAAATACACGATTGGATTACTGAGGTAATTGGTGTCAACTCTGATTCCGTCCATACAATGCAGTTAGACAATGATAAATACTGTATTTTTGTTAAGTTTGAGAGCTCGGTGACGATAGATAGACTTTTAGCAAAGTGGGGTAGTGAAGTAGAATTCATTCACAGAGACGGCTCGAAGAGCAAAGTTCGGATCTGGCGAGCTGATATTGTTTACACTACCGTTCGCGTGCTTAACTTACCTATTGAAATTGATAATGATTTAATTAAGGATGCGCTTTGCAAGTATGGTGACGTTAAATCTGTTAATAATGAACATTGGTCTCGTCACTACAAACTGCAGTGTTTTAACGGAATTCGATCTGTGGAGATGGACATCAAGACCAATATTCCGTCTCATATATTTGTACATGGCTACAAGGCGCAAATTGTGTATTCAGGTCAAGTACCGACCTGTCATGTTTGTAATGAGTCTGGCCACTTTAGACAGGATTGTCCGCGGCGGGTTTTTGTATTGAAAAGCAACCTAACGCAACGCCAGAAACTTACCCTAAATGATGTCTTGCCAAATAATGTATCTGTCCCGTTGGGTGTGAATACTGCCCAAGCAAACCACTCTGATTTATCCGTAAATGATATTACTCAATTTCCATGTTTAGATAAAAAGGCTGATCTTGACACCCCCGCATCCTCCGAATTGCAGACAAAAAAACGGCCCCATGAGATAACTGATAGCTGTTCTGACGACGAGTTGTCTGACAAATCTCACTCCGCACGCAAACAAAAACAATGCGAGGAGGAGGTAATGCCACAACTCCAGGAAATACAGATGGAAGCCTGTAAACAATCAGAACGTAAACATTTGGTGGGAAACTGCGAAGACGGGGATGTTTCTAGCAATAGCCACGAAACATCAGGAGGCGACACAGTTTGCAAAGACGAGCAGCCTTCTGACAGTCACGAGAAACAATTAGTGTGTCTGGCTCAACCCTCTGTAACGGCTAGTGCTTCCCCGACGGGTACTGACCACACGACAGGACTAAGCAGTACAGTCCGTGTCGTACAGTTGGACGACCCGACAGGATCGGCGTCACAACCAACCACCACAAAACCCGTCACAGAGCCTTCGGATGCCCCACGAAGGAAGTTAAAGCCACAACCGAATGTCAATGCTCCTCGTAATCAGACGAAGTTGAAGGGCGTGAAAGGTGACACGAAACCCCATAATGTGCGTTACGAAACTGTCAGGCACGAGTTATTGAAAGAATCTCCTGAGGAACTTCCTGATAATCAATCTTCTACTGACTCAGGAGGAAAATCTCAAACCTAGACTGCACCAATACTGCAATTTGCAACCTCTCAATGGGACGTTCTATTCTGTCTAAATTTTCTGTCTCCTAAGTAATAATTTAGTAGCATGTTATTTATTCACTGTCCTAACATCCAACGAGTAATAGCGCAATGACCCAGTGTTATACTATTGCTACTGTCAATATTAATAAAATACGGTCGGCATTGAAAATAGCAGCGCTAAAAGAATTTTTATATGATTCGGGAACTGATATAGCCCTGCTGCAGGAAGTTGTCACGTCAGATTTAAATATTCCCGGATATGTTGCTCACCTAAATGTCTCCACGAAACTAGCGTGGGGACAGCTTTTTTAATCCGGGATGGGATTCCAGTAACGGAAGTAGAACGATTGGAATCTGGAAGGGGAATAGGGCTCAAGATTTATGACGTGTCCCTTATTAACTTGTATGCCCCTTCCGGCAGCTCACATAGATCTGACAGAACACGATTTTTTAAAGACGAGGTAATATACTTATTACGCAAAAACCCCAGTCACCTTATCATGGGGGGTGATTTTAATTGCGTCCTCAACAGGAAAGATCAGAGTCCGAATTTTAATTATTCTGCTGAATTAAATCTCGTTACTAGCTTAAAGCTAAAGGATGCTTGGGAATGCCAACACCCTGCTAATGTCGAGTACACTTATGCAACATCCAATGCATGCAGCAGAATCGATAGATTCTACATTACCGAAAATCTCGAAACAGCTCTATTGAAAACAGAAACGATTCCTGTCTACTTTTCGGACCATTCCGGTGTGTTGGCCTGTATAAATTTACAAGCGCAGCCAATCCGCCGCTTCAAAAACCAGTGGAATTTAAATGTCTCGCTGTTACAAGACCGTGAATTAGAAGATCAGATAAAAGACGCATGGGCGTTGTGCCTGCGTGCTCTTCCTAGATACGCGACTACCATAGACTGGTGGACAAAAATGACAAAGCCGAAACTTAGGAAGACGATCATGCAATATAGCTTTCAGAGGGCCAGAGATCTTAAAAACACTATAGAGTTCTATTACTCAGTACTCAGAGAGCTATATGGTCAAACATCTGGTTCACATCTTCGCCTGACAGATATCAAAAAGATTAAGGCTAAATTACTCAGCATTAAGAGGCATCAGCTGGAAGGACTTAAAATAAAATCCAAGGCGAAATCTGTATCAGAGGACGAAACAACTTCCCTATACCACCTTCTGAAGCACGCTAAAAACAGAAGAACGATGCTTATCGACGAATTACGGACGACTAATGGTACAAGTCTTAGGACACAGAAAGAGATTCTGAATGAGATCTATCGCTACTTCGATGAATTCTATTCTGCAACTTCCAGCTGCGAGGAATCTATTGATGATTTCCTCGACTTTCTTGTGCCACAGCTGACGGATGATGACAACGTTACCTTCCTGTCGCACGTCTGTAATGAGGACGTTTATGAGACTCTGTGTACCTCCCCTCTGAATAAATCCCCAGGTCCTGATGGTCTACCTGCAGAATTTTATGTCCATTATTGGCCGATAGTGGGAGGGACAATTACAGCGATTGTAAATGAAGTTCTTCAGGGCGCAATGATACCCTCTGAATTTAAAGAAAGTAAAATAGTCCTTATCCCCAAAACTAAAGGACACAAAGATCTTACTAACTTCCGACCAATTTCGTTGCTCAATGCGGACTATAAAATAATAGCAAGAATTCTCAACAAGAAAATTTCATCCTTAGCAAGTAGACTGATTAGTCCGTATCAACACTGCATTGCAGGTAAAACTCTGTTTCACAATTTAGCGGAATTTCGGGACATAATTGCAATCACTTCCGTCACTAACATCAAATGTGCCCTGGTTTTCCTGGATTTTCATAAAGCATTCGATCTCGTGAATCATATCTACCTTTTCAAGACGTTAAAAAAACTCGGTTTCCAGGAACGAGCCTTAAACGTAATAAAAAACGTGGCGACAGGAATAAACGCATGCATAGCAGTTAATAGTCAGGCTACGCGAAAATTACAAATACGACGCGGTGTTCCTCAGGGAAGCCCCCTTTCAATGTCACTATTTGCCATTTCACTGGACCCATTTCTTAAACGTATTCACGATAAATTAACAGGTATAACACTGTCAGGGTGCAAAACAGCTATAAAAGCTTATGCAGATGATGTAGGCGTCATCATCAGAAATAATGACGATGTAACTACGTTAGCTGCAGAGATTCAGACTTACTGCAGTGCGTCTGGGGCAAATTCAAATGAAAAGAAAAGCAAAATTTTACATATTAGGGGTTTTGAGCACATAAACGTAGAGTGGGCAAAGCTGGTCAGGCAGCATACGACGCTTGGTGTCACATTAACCGCATGCCCAATGAAAATGACTGCGTTGAATTGGAAAGCTGCGGCACGGAAAGTGCAGGGTGCTATAATGGAAAATTTATCACGGAATATGAATCAGATTCAGAGGATTAAGTACATCAACACGTGTATATTAGCTACAGCATACCACACTGCTCAGCTCTTTCCACTACCCAAAATGATAGCCAAGAACATAACGTCCCGAATCACAAATTTCCTGTGGAAAGGAGAACTGTTTCGAGTAACCGCCAAAGTGGCCACCTTACATCCCCGAAATGGTGGTTTAGGTCTAATCAATATTACGAACAAAGCCTCTGCACTCTTCGTCAAAAGGCAACTAACTATCATTAGAGAAGTACCGGAAAGTATTTCAAGCCGACTTTTTGAAATTCTAAAGCCTCGCAGCCTGCAGCCTCCTATTGATGTGCAAAAAATTAATAATCGTCTCCAGCACGTGCGAGCCTTTTATATTGAACTAAGCTACTTGAGGGACGAAGTTACACGCCTACGTCACTTAACGTCAACAGATATTATGCGGGTCTGGCAGACATGTGAAGGAAAGAATAAAGTAGAGAGACAGTTTCCTCACATACACTGGACTGCTATCTGGCAAAACATCAATTTAAAAGTTTTATCTTCTGACACGAGAACGGCATGGTACAAAGCCGTTAATAATATCATTAGCACCAACGAAAGATTATATCAAATTGGTCTCAGTGACACCAATCTATGTCAACGATGTCGACTAGTGGACACAATTATCCATAGATACACTTGCAGCGGCAATATACATATCTGGAATTGGCTCAAAGTGCAAATAGCTCTCATTACAAGGTCTTCACCTCAGTACATCTCGCTGTCAGTGGTGCACAGACCACAAGACCGTTATTTTCCAGAGACGAAGAATAATGCCGTCTATTGGCTCCTAGGAAATTATGTAACTTACGTAACTCTTGACGCTGGAACTGACACCGTTACAGATTTCAAGATATACTTACAGTGCAAATACCACAAAATACGTACGTATGCAGACCACAAGAAGACATATGGTAATATGCTACAAATTATATTTGATAGAATGGGAATAGGCTAAAACCCATCAACCTAAAGCACACAGTATTGAGTGACTATATTACTACGTGCAGAAGCATTGTCTGTTTCATTTCCAATACTTTCCTTTTTGTTGATTTTCCACTATGACAAAACGGTCAAAAACGACAACTAATAAAAAATTAGAAAAAAAAAAATTTAAAAAAAAAATTAAAAAAAATGAAGGCAGGAACAACCAGTAGAACATTGAGTTGTATTTCTCATTTTGTGCACACGAAGAGCCATTACTTATTTCACGAACGAATTCTTTTCATTTAATCATGATAATATAAAAAACCATACAAAAAAAAACAAAAAAAAAACACAACTTAAAAAAAAATTAAATAAATTAAAAACAACAAATTGCTAAAGTGGGCAGTTGTATTTTTGGATCGTAGGAGCAAAAAGGTCGAAAATCAGTGATGGGTATGGTGGAGACATTCTGGCCAGGCCTCAGATTATTTTTGACCCCTGCCCACTTTGCCTCCGTCTGCCAATCACTGAAAAAAAAAAAAAAAAAAAAAAAAAAAAAGTCGGTAGAGCATGAGACTCTTAACCTCAGGGAAAAAAAAAAAAAAAAAAAAAACAAAAAAAAAAAAAAAAAAAAAAAGTGGCAGAGCGCTGGTCTAGTAAACCAGAGGTCGTGAGTTCGATCCTCACAGGAGGCAAATGAATTTTGTAACAGCCCCTCCCACCGTGGCCCTTTCGAAAAAAGCGGTCAAGGATAAAAAAAATTATGAATGGGTGCGGTATTTAAGAAATGCTCTCGCAAATGAATAGTGTGAATGGTGCTATTAAAGTGGGCACCAGACACTGCTGCTTTTGGCAGTCTCCGGTGAATGCCGACGTGAAATACTTAGTTCTTGTGATGTATTTTCTACCCCTGATAAAGACCCTCGCGATTATCATCGTCGTCGTCGTCGTCGGCGGCGGCGGCGGCGGCGGCGCTTTGGTAATAGCGACAACTCGCCATTGTATCACTTAAGGTGAGGTACCTTCCGCAAGCGACTGAGATGGCACTAAGCGATTGAAGCTGATTTGCCACCTCTTGTTTGATCAGCGTCATAAGGGCTTGAATGTAACTTGCGATGGGACACAGCAAGAAGTAGCGTCGCACTTTTAGTACTAAAATTTGAGATGGAGAACTGGGTCAAAGATGGGAAATTCATTCCGCCAAATGTACAAATGGTGAAAATGAGGTGTGTGTGGGGAAGCATATTGCGCCAGTGACCGTGTGGCCTAATGGATAAGGCGTCGGACTTCGGATCGGAAGATTGCAGGTTCGAATCCTGTCACGGTCGAGTTTTTCCTGTTCTGCAAAAGATGCATGCTGTTTTAGTGTGTTGTTTGAGTACTGCAAAACTAGTTGAAAGTAGCTGCTGTCCGCTTCCTGGCTGCAAAACCGGCGTCTACCTGAAGCACAAGCAACACAAGGGTGATCTGTAGCGAAATTTTCGGCACAGTGCCGTTCAGGAGAGTTTTTGTTGCAACTACTGCATCTGATTCAGGACCCAAGGGCTACGCCACAGGCGTCTGCGCACAGTCGAGCATGTGTGTTGAATAATGGTGCTGATAGCCACGTATCATTTCAAGCAGATTTGATGCCTTTCGGAGACAATTTTTCATTAAATATGATTGTAGCTGATTTGTGGCAAAAGGAAATAAGCTGTAGTCAAAAGAATCTTCAATAGATGGTCGCAGGTCAAATCAGTATTGTATGGCTCGTAACCCTTGTGTACAGCCCGGCTAGCTCAGTCGGTAGAGCATGAGACTCTTAATCTCAGGGTCGTGGGTTCGAGCCCCACGCTGGGCGCCTCAAAATTTTGTGTCTACGCGGATCCAACATGCGCCCCTCTCGTGAGCCTTGCGTGATGAACGTAACGGGTTACGACGATGCCTAGCTTCGGATGAATATCAGAGGAACGGTATTTGAAGCTGAAAGTAACTCTGAAATGAAATAAATTTGTTTTGGAATTTAATTTGTACATCGATATGGTGTGAGATGTGTAGGAAAGCAGCAGCTGTGCTAACGAAATGCAAATAATGGTCGCTCATGCGGTGCGTTTCGAGCTGAAGGTCTCCGATTCACTAGTCTGTAAGAACAAAGTACCCGAAAAGCGCGCTAGGAGGCGCCTCCTTAGCTCAGTGGCAGAGCGCTGGTCTAGTAAACCAGAGGTCGTGAGTTCGATCCTCACAGGAGGCAAATGAATTTTGTAACAGCCCCTCCCACCGTGGCCCTTTCGAAAAAAGCGGTCAAGGATAAAAAAAATTATGAATGGGTGCGGTATTTAAGAAATGCTCTCGCAAATGAATAGTGTGAATGGTGCTATTAAAGTGGGCACCAGACACTGCTGCTTTTGGCAGTCTCCGGTGAATGCCGACGTGAAATACTTAGTTCTTGTGATGTATTTTCTACCCCTGATAAAGACCCTCGCGATTATCATCGTCGTCGGCGGCGGCGGCGGCGGCGGCGCTTTGGTAATAGCGACAACTCGCCATTGTATCACTTAAGGTGAGGTACCTTCCGCAAGCGACTGAGATGGCACTAAGCGATTGAAGCTGATTTGCCACCTCTTGTTTGATCAGCGTCATAAGGGCTTGAATGTAACTTGCGATGGGACACAGCAAGAAGTAGCGTCGCACTTTTAGTACTAAAATTTGAGATGGAGAACTGGGTCAAAGATGGGAAATTCATTCCGCCAAATGTACAAATGGTGAAAATGAGGTGTGTGGGGAAGCATATTGCGCCAGTGACCGTGTGGCCTAATGGATAAGGCGTCGGATTTCGGATCCGAAGATTGCAGGTTCGAATCCTGTCACGGTCGAGTTTTTCCTGTTCTGCAAAAGATGCATGCTGTTTTAGTGTGTTGTTTGAGTACTGCAAAACTAGTTGAAAGTAGCTGCTGTCCGCTTCCTGGCTGCAAAACCGGCGTCTACCTGAAGCACAAGCAACACAAGGGTGATCTGTAGCGAAATTTTCGGCACAGTGCCGTTCAGGAGAGTTTTTGTTGCAACTACTGCATCTGATTCAGGACCCAAGGGCTACGCCACAGGCGTCTGCGCACAGTCGAGCATGTGTGTTGAATAATGGTGCTGATAGCCACGTATCATTTCAAGCAGATTTGATGCCTTTCGGAGACAATTTTTCATTAAATATGATTGTAGCTGATTTGTGGCAAAAGGAAATAAGCTGTAGTCAAAAGAATCTTCAATAGATGGTCGCAGGTCAAATCAGTATTGTATGGCTCGTAACCCTTGTGTACAGCCCGGCTAGCTCAGTCGGTAGAGCATGAGACTCTTAATCTCAGGGTCGTGGGTTCGAGCCCCACGCTGGGCGCCTCAAAATTTTGTGTCTACGCGGATCCAACATGCGCCCCTCTCGTGAGCCTTGCGTGATGAACGTAACGGGTTACGACGATGCCTAGCTTCGGATGAATATCAGAGGAACGGTATTTGAAGCTGAAAGTAACTCTGAAATGAAATAAATTTGTTTTGGAATTTAATTTGTACATCGATATGGTGTGAGATGTGTAGGAAAGCAGCAGCTGTGCTAACGAAATGCAAATAATGGTCGCTCATGCGGTGCGTTTCGAGCTGAAGGTCTCCGATTCACTAGTCTGTAAGAACAAAGTACCCGAAAAGCGCGCTAGGAGGCGCCTCCTTAGCTCAGTGGCAGAGCGCTGGTCTAGTAAACCAGAGGTCGTGAGTTCGATCCTCACAGGAGGCAAATGAATTTTGTAACAGCCCCTCCCACCGTGGCCCTTTCGAAAAAAGCGGTCAAGGATAAAAAAAATTATGAATGGGTGCGGTATTTAAGAAATGCTCTCGCAAATGAATAGTGTGAATGGTGCTATTAAAGTGGGCACCAGACACTGCTGCTTTTGGCAGTCTCCGGTGAATGCCGACGTGAAATACTTAGTTCTTGTGATGTATTTTCTACCCCTGATAAAGACCCTCGCGATTATCATCGTCGTCGTCGTCGTCGGCGGCGGCGGCGGCGGCGGCGCTTTGGTAATAGCGACAACTCGCCATTGTATCACTTAAGGTGAGGTACCTTCCGCAAGCGACTGAGATGGCACTAAGCGATTGAAGCTGATTTGCCACCTCTTGTTTGATCAGCGTCATAAGGGCTTGAATGTAACTTGCGATGGGACACAGCAAGAAGTAGCGTCGCACTTTTAGTACTAAAATTTGAGATGGAGAACTGGGTCAAAGATGGGAAATTCATTCCGCCAAATGTACAAATGGTGAAAATGAGGTGTGTGTGGGGAAGCATATTGCGCCAGTGACCGTGTGGCCTAATGGATAAGGCGTCGGACTTCGGATCGGAAGATTGCAGGTTCGAATCCTGTCACGGTCGAGTTTTTCCTGTTCTGCAAAAGATGCATGCTGTTTTAGTGTGTTGTTTGAGTACTGCAAAACTAGTTGAAAGTAGCTGCTGTCCGCTTCCTGGCTGCAAAACCGGCGTCTACCTGAAGCACAAGCAACACAAGGGTGATCTGTAGCGAAATTTTCGGCACAGTGCCGTTCAGGAGAGTTTTTGTTGCAACTACTGCATCTGATTCAGGACCCAAGGGCTACGCCACAGGCGTCTGCGCACAGTCGAGCATGTGTGTTGAATAATGGTGCTGATAGCCACGTATCATTTCAAGCAGATTTGATGCCTTTCGGAGACAATTTTTCATTAAATATGATTGTAGCTGATTTGTGGCAAAAGGAAATAAGCTGTAGTCAAAAGAATCTTCAATAGATGGTCGCAGGTCAAATCAGTATTGTATGGCTCGTAACCCTTGTGTACAGCCCGGCTAGCTCAGTCGGTAGAGCATGAGACTCTTAATCTCAGGGTCGTGGGTTCGAGCCCCACGCTGGGCGCCTCAAAATTTTGTGTCTACGCGGATCCAACATGCGCCCCTCTCGTGAGCCTTGCGTGATGAACGTAACGGGTTACGACGATGCCTAGCTTCGGATGAATATCAGAGGAACGGTATTTGAAGCTGAAAGTAACTCTGAAATGAAATAAATTTGTTTTGGAATTTAATTTGTACATCGATATGGTGTGAGATGTGTAGGAAAGCAGCAGCTGTGCTAACGAAATGCAAATAATGGTCGCTCATGCGGTGCGTTTCGAGCTGAAGGTCTCCGATTCACTAGTCTGTAAGAACAAAGTACCCGAAAAGCGCGCTAGGAGGCGCCTCCTTAGCTCAGTGGCAGAGCGCTGGTCTAGTAAACCAGAGGTCGTGAGTTCGATCCTCACAGGAGGCAAATGAATTTTGTAACAGCCCCTCCCACCGTGGCCCTTTCGAAAAAAGCGGTCAAGGATAAAAAAAATTATGAATGGGTGCGGTATTTAAGAAATGCTCTCGCAAATGAATAGTGTGAATGGTGCTATTAAAGTGGGCACCAGACACTGCTGCTTTTGGCAGTCTCCGGTGAATGCCGACGTGAAATACTTAGTTCTTGTGATGTATTTTCTACCCCTGATAAAGACCCTCGCGATTATCATCGTCGTCGTCGTCGTCGGCGGCGGCGGCGGCGGCGGCGCTTTGGTAATAGCGACAACTCGCCATTGTATCACTTAAGGTGAGGTACCTTCCGCAAGCGACTGAGATGGCACTAAGCGATTGAAGCTGATTTGCCACCTCTTGTTTGATCAGCGTCATAAGGGCTTGAATGTAACTTGCGATGGGACACAGCAAGAAGTAGCGTCGCACTTTTAGTACTAAAATTTGAGATGGAGAACTGGGTCAAAGATGGGAAATTCATTCCGCCAAATGTACAAATGGTGAAAATGAGGTGTGTGTGGGGAAGCATATTGCGCCAGTGACCGTGTGGCCTAATGGATAAGGCGTCGGACTTCGGATCGGAAGATTGCAGGTTCGAATCCTGTCACGGTCGAGTTTTTCCTGTTCTGCAAAAGATGCATGCTGTTTTAGTGTGTTGTTTGAGTACTGCAAAACTAGTTGAAAGTAGCTGCTGTCCGCTTCCTGGCTGCAAAACCGGCGTCTACCTGAAGCACAAGCAACACAAGGGTGATCTGTAGCGAAATTTTCGGCACAGTGCCGTTCAGGAGAGTTTTTGTTGCAACTACTGCATCTGATTCAGGACCCAAGGGCTACGCCACAGGCGTCTGCGCACAGTCGAGCATGTGTGTTGAATAATGGTGCTGATAGCCACGTATCATTTCAAGCAGATTTGATGCCTTTCGGAGACAATTTTTCATTAAATATGATTGTAGCTGATTTGTGGCAAAAGGAAATAAGCTGTAGTCAAAAGAATCTTCAATAGATGGTCGCAGGTCAAATCAGTATTGTATGGCTCGTAACCCTTGTGTACAGCCCGGCTAGCTCAGTCGGTAGAGCATGAGACTCTTAATCTCAGGGTCGTGGGTTCGAGCCCCACGCTGGGCGCCTCAAAATTTTGTGTCTACGCGGATCCAACATGCGCCCCTCTCGTGAGCCTTGCGTGATGAACGTAACGGGTTACGACGATGCCTAGCTTCGGATGAATATCACAGGAACGGTATTTGAAGCTGAAAGTAACTCTGAAATGAAATAAATTTGTTTTGGAATTTAATTTGTACATCGATATGGTGTGAGATGTGTAGGAAAGCAGCAGCTGTGCTAACGAAATGCAAATAATGGTCGCTCATGCGGTGCGTTTCGAGCTGAAGGTCTCCGATTCACTAGTCTGTAAGAACAAAGTACCCGAAAAGCGCGCTAGGAGGCGCCTCCTTAGCTCAGTGGCAGAGCGCTGGTCTAGTAAACCAGAGGTCGTGAGTTCGATCCTCACAGGAGGCAAATGAATTTTGTAACAGCCCCTCCCACCGTGGCCCTTTCGAAAAAAGCGGTCAAGGATAAAAAAAATTATGAATGGGTGCGGTATTTAAGAAATGCTCTCGCAAATGAATAGTGTGAATGGTGCTATTAAAGTGGGCACCAGACACTGCTGCTTTTGGCAGTCTCCGGTGAATGCCGACGTGAAATACTTAGTTCTTGTGATGTATTTTCTACCCCTGATAAAGACCCTCGCGATTATCATCGTCGTCGTCGTCGTCGTCGTCGTCGGCGGCGGCGGCGGCGCTTTGGTAATAGCGACAACTCGCCATTGTATCACTTAAGGTGAGGTACCTTCCGCAAGCGACTGAGATGGCACTAAGCGATTGAAGCTGATTTGCCACCTCTTGTTTGATCAGCGTCATAAGGGCTTGAATGTAACTTGCGAT
This sequence comes from Schistocerca cancellata, assembly GCF_023864275.1. NCBI lineage: Eukaryota > Metazoa > Arthropoda > Insecta > Orthoptera > Acrididae > Schistocerca > Schistocerca cancellata. Next base: position 81,176,061 of record NC_064633.1, on the reverse strand, counting down.
GGGACACAGCAAGAAGTAGCGTCGCACTTTTAGTACTAAAATTTGAGATGGAGAACTGGGTCAAAGATGGGAAATTCATTCCGCCAAATGTACAAATGGTGAAAATGAGGTGTGTGTGGGGAAGCATATTGCGCCAGTGACCGTGTGGCCTAATGGATAAGGCGTCGGACTTCGGATCCGAAGATTGCAGGTTCGAATCCTGTCACGGTCGAGTTTTTCCTGTTCTGCAAAAGATGCATGCTGTTTTAGTGTGTTGTTTGAGTACTGCAAAACTAGTTGAAAGTAGCTGCTGTCCGCTTCCTGGCTGCAAAACCGGCGTCTACCTGAAGCACAAGCAACACAAGGGTGATCTGTAGCGAAATTTTCGGCACAGTGCCGTTCAGGAGAGTTTTTGTTGCAACTACTGCATCTGATTCAGGACCCAAGGGCTACGCCACAGGCGTCTGCGCACAGTCGAGCATGTGTGTTGAATAATGGTGCTGATAGCCACGTATCATTTCAAGCAGATTTGATGCCTTTCGGAGACAATTTTTCATTAAATATGATTGTAGCTGATTTGTGGCAAAAGGAAATAAGCTGTAGTCAAAAGAATCTTCAATAGATGGTCGCAGGTCAAATCAGTATTGTATGGCTCGTAACCCTTGTGTACAGCCCGGCTAGCTCAGTCGGTAGAGCATGAGACTCTTAATCTCAGGGTCGTGGGTTCGAGCCCCACGCTGGGCGCCTCAAAATTTTGTGTCTACGCGGATCCAACATGCGCCCCTCTCGTGAGCCTTGCGTGATGAACGTAACGGGTTACGACGATGCCTAGCTTCGGATGAATATCAGAGGAACGGTATTTGAAGCTGAAAGTAACTCTGAAATGAAATAAATTTGTTTTGGAATTTAATTTGTACATCGATATGGTGTGAGATGTGTAGGAAAGCAGCAGCTGTGCTAACGAAATGCAAATAATGGTCGCTCATGCGGTGCGTTTCGAGCTGAAGGTCTCCGATTCACTAGTCTGTAAGAACAAAGTACCCGAAAAGCGCGCTAGGAGGCGCCTCCTTAGCTCAGTGGCAGAGCGCTGGTCTAGTAAACCAGAGGTCGTGAGTTCGATCCTCACAGGAGGCAAATGAATTTTGTAACAGCCCCTCCCACCGTGGCCCTTTCGAAAAAAGCGGTCAAGGATAAAAAAAATTATGAATGGGTGCGGTATTTAAGAAATGCTCTCGCAAATGAATAGTGTGAATGGTGCTATTAAAGTGGGCACCAGACACTGCTGCTTTTGGCAGTCTCCGGTGAATGCCGACGTGAAATACTTAGTTCTTGTGATGTATTTTCTACCCCTGATAAAGACCCTCGCGATTATCGTCGTCGTCGGCGGCGGCGGCGGCGGCGCTTTGGTAATAGCGACAACTCGCCATTGTATCACTTAAGGTGAGGTACCTTCCGCAAGCGACTGAGATGGCACTAAGCGATTGAAGCTGATTTGCCACCTCTTGTTTGATCAGCGTCATAAGGGCTTGAATGTAACTTGCGATGGGACACAGCAAGAAGTAGCGTCGCACTTTTAGTACTAAAATTTGAGATGGAGAACTGGGTCAAAGATGGGAAATTCATTCCGCCAAATGTACAAATGGTGAAAATGAGGTGTGTGTGGGGAAGCATATTGCGCCAGTGACCGTGTGGCCTAATGGATAAGGCGTCGGACTTCGGATCGGAAGATTGCAGGTTCGAATCCTGTCACGGTCGAGTTTTTCCTGTTCTGCAAAAGATGCATGCTGTTTTAGTGTGTTGTTTGAGTACTGCAAAACTAGTTGAAAGTAGCTGCTGTCCGCTTCCTGGCTGCAAAACCGGCGTCTACCTGAAGCACAAGCAACACAAGGGTGATCTGTAGCGAAATTTTCGGCACAGTGCCGTTCAGGAGAGTTTTTGTTGCAACTACTGCATCTGATTCAGGACCCAAGGGCTACGCCACAGGCGTCTGCGCACAGTCGAGCATGTGTGTTGAATAATGGTGCTGATAGCCACGTATCATTTCAAGCAGATTTGATGCCTTTCGGAGACAATTTTTCATTAAATATGATTGTAGCTGATTTGTGGCAAAAGGAAATAAGCTGTAGTCAAAAGAATCTTCAATAGATGGTCGCAGGTCAAATCAGTATTGTATGGCTCGTAACCCTTGTGTACAGCCCGGCTAGCTCAGTCGGTAGAGCATGAGACTCTTAATCTCAGGGTCGTGGGTTCGAGCCCCACGCTGGGCGCCTCAAAATTTTGTGTCTACGCGGATCCAACATGCGCCCCTCTCGTGAGCCTTGCGTGATGAACGTAACGGGTTACGACGATGCCTAGCTTCGGATGAATATCACAGGAACGGTATTTGAAGCTGAAAGTAACTCTGAAATGAAATAAATTTGTTTTGGAATTTAATTTGTACATCGATATGGTGTGAGATGTGTAGGAAAGCAGCAGCTGTGCTAACGAAATGCAAATAATGGTCGCTCATGCGGTGCGTTTCGAGCTGAAGGTCTCCGATTCACTAGTCTGTAAGAACAAAGTACCCGAAAAGCGCGCTAGGAGGCGCCTCCTTAGCTCAGTGGCAGAGCGCTGGTCTAGTAAACCAGAGGTCGTGAGTTCGATCCTCACAGGAGGCAAATGAATTTTGTAACAGCCCCTCCCACCGTGGCCCTTTCGAAAAAAGCGGTCAAGGATAAAAAAAATTATGAATGGGTGCGGTATTTAAGAAATGCTCTCGCAAATGAATAGTGTGAATGGTGCTATTAAAGTGGGCACCAGACACTGCTGCTTTTGGCAGTCTCCGGTGAATGCCGACGTGAAATACTTAGTTCTTGTGATGTATTTTCTACCCCTGATAAAGACCCTCGCGATTATCATCGTCGTCGTCGTCGTCGTCGGCGGCGGCGGCGGCGGCGCTTTGGTAATAGCGACAACTCGCCATTGTATCACTTAAGGTGAGGTACCTTCCGCAAGCGACTGAGATGGCACTAAGCGATTGAAGCTGATTTGCCACCTCTTGTTTGATCAGCGTCATAAGGGCTTGAATGTAACTTGCGATGGGACACAGCAAGAAGTAGCGTCGCACTTTTAGTACTAAAATTTGAGATGGAGAACTGGGTCAAAGATGGGAAATTCATTCCGCCAAATGTACAAATGGTGAAAATGAGGTGTGTGTGGGGAAGCATATTGCGCCAGTGACCGTGTGGCCTAATGGATAAGGCGTCGGACTTCGGATCGGAAGATTGCAGGTTCGAATCCTGTCACGGTCGAGTTTTTCCTGTTCTGCAAAAGATGCATGCTGTTTTAGTGTGTTGTTTGAGTACTGCAAAACTAGTTGAAAGTAGCTGCTGTCCGCTTCCTGGCTGCAAAACCGGCGTCTACCTGAAGCACAAGCAACACAAGGGTGATCTGTAGCGAAATTTTCGGCACAGTGCCGTTCAGGAGAGTTTTTGTTGCAACTACTGCATCTGATTCAGGACCCAAGGGCTACGCCACAGGCGTCTGCGCACAGTCGAGCATGTGTGTTGAATAATGGTGCTGATAGCCACGTATCATTTCAAGCAGATTTGATGCCTTTCGGAGACAATTTTTCATTAAATATGATTGTAGCTGATTTGTGGCAAAAGGAAATAAGCTGTAGTCAAAAGAATCTTCAATAGATGGTCGCAGGTCAAATCAGTATTGTATGGCTCGTAACCCTTGTGTACAGCCCGGCTAGCTCAGTCGGTAGAGCATGAGACTCTTAATCTCAGGGTCGTGGGTTCGAGCCCCACGCTGGGCGCCTCAAAATTTTGTGTCTACGCGGATCCAACATGCGCCCCTCTCGTGAGCCTTGCGTGATGAACGTAACGGGTTACGACGATGCCTAGCTTCGGATGAATATCACAGGAACGGTATTTGAAGCTGAAAGTAACTCTGAAATGAAATAAATTTGTTTTGGAATTTAATTTGTACATCGATATGGTGTGAGATGTGTAGGAAAGCAGCAGCTGTGCTAACGAAATGCAAATAATGGTCGCTCATGCGGTGCGTTTCGAGCTGAAGGTCTCCGATTCACTAGTCTGTAAGAACAAAGTACCCGAAAAGCGCGCTAGGAGGCGCCTCCTTAGCTCAGTGGCCGAGCGCTGGTCTAGTAAACCAGAGGTCGTGAGTTCGATCCTCACAGGAGGCAAATGAATTTTGTAACAGCCCCTCCCACCGTGGCCCTTTCGAAAAAAGCGGTCAAGGATAAAAAAAATTATGAATGGGTGCGGTATTTAAGAAATGCTCTCGCAAATGAATAGTGTGAATGGTGCTATTAAAGTGGGCACCAGACACTGCTGCTTTTGGCAGTCTCCGGTGAATGCCGACGTGAAATACTTAGTTCTTGTGATGTATTTTCTACCCCTGATAAAGACCCTCGCGATTATCATCGTCGTCGTCGTCGTCGTCGGCGGCGGCGGCGGCGCTTTGGTAATAGCGACAACTCGCCATTGTATCACTTAAGGTGAGGTACCTTCCGCAAGCGACTGAGATGGCACTAAGCGATTGAAGCTGATTTGCCACCTCTTGTTTGATCAGCGTCATAAGGGCTTGAATGTAACTTGCGATGGGACACAGCAAGAAGTAGCGTCGCACTTTTAGTACTAAAATTTGAGATGGAGAACTGGGTCAAAGATGGGAAATTCATTCCGCCAAATGTACAAATGGTGAAAATGAGGTGTGTGGGGAAGCATATTGCGCCAGTGACCGTGTGGCCTAATGGATAAGGCGTCGGACTTCGGATCCGAAGATTGCAGGTTCGAATCCTGTCACGGTCGAGTTTTTCCTGTTCTGCAAAAGATGCATGCTGTTTTAGTGTGTTGTTTGAGTACTGCAAAACTAGTTGAAAGTAGCTGCTGTCCGCTTCCTGGCTGCAAAACCGGCGTCTACCTGAAGCACAAGCAACACAAGGGTGATCTGTAGCGAAATTTTCGGCACAGTGCCGTTCAGGAGAGTTTTTGTTGCAACTACTGCATCTGATTCAGGACCCAAGGGCTACGCCACAGGCGTCTGCGCACAGTCGAGCATGTGTGTTGAATAATGGTGCTGATAGCCACGTATCATTTCAAGCAGATTTGATGCCTTTCGGAGACAATTTTTCATTAAATATGATTGTAGCTGATTTGTGGCAAAAGGAAATAAGCTGTAGTCAAAAGAATCTTCAATAGATGGTCGCAGGTCAAATCAGTATTGTATGGCTCGTAACCCTTGTGTACAGCCCGGCTAGCTCAGTCGGTAGAGCATGAGACTCTTAATCTCAGGGTCGTGGGTTCGAGCCCCACGCTGGGCGCCTCAAAATTTTGTGTCTACGCGGATCCAACATGCGCCCCTCTCGTGAGCCTTGCGTGATGAACGTAACGGGTTACGACGATGCCTAGCTTCGGATGAATATCAGAGGAACGGTATTTGAAGCTGAAAGTAACTCTGAAATGAAATAAATTTGTTTTGGAATTTAATTTGTACATCGATATGGTGTGAGATGTGTAGGAAAGCAGCAGCTGTGCTAACGAAATGCAAATAATGGTCGCTCATGCGGTGCGTTTCGAGCTGAAGGTCTCCGATTCACTAGTCTGTAAGAACAAAGTACCCGAAAAGCGCGCTAGGAGGCGCCTCCTTAGCTCAGTGGCAGAGCGCTTGTCTAGTAAACCAGAGGTCGTGAGTTCGATCCTCACAGGAGGCAAATGAATTTTGTAACAGCCCCTCCCACCGTGGCCCTTTCGAAAAAAGCGGTCAAGGATAAAAAAAATTATGAATGGGTGCGGTATTTAAGAAATGCTCTCGCAAATGAATAGTGTGAATGGTGCTATTAAAGTGGGCACCAGACACTGCTGCTTTTGGCAGTCTCCGGTGAATGCCGACGTGAAATACTTAGTTCTTGTGATGTATTTTCTACCCCTGATAAAGACCCTCGCGATTATCATCGTCGTCGGCGGCGGCGGCGGCGGCGGCGCTTTGGTAATAGCGACAACTCGCCATTGTATCACTTAAGGTGAGGTACCTTCCGCAAGCGACTGAGATGGCACTAAGCGATTGAAGCTGATTTGCCACCTCTTGTTTGATCAGCGTCATAAGGGCTTGAATGTAACTTGCGATGGGACACAGCAAGAAGTAGCGTCGCACTTTTAGTACTAAAATTTGAGATGGAGAACTGGGTCAAAGATGGGAAATTCATTCCGCCAAATGTCCAATGGTGAAAATGAGGTGTGTGGGGAAGCATATTGCGCCAGTGACCGTGTGGCCTAATGGATAAGGCGTCGTACTTCGGATCCGAAGATTGCAGGTTCGAATCCTGTCACGGTCGAGTTTTTCCTGTTCTGCAAAAGATGCATGCTGTTTTAGTGTGTTGTTTGAGTACTGCAAAACTAGTTGAAAGTAGCTGCTGTCCGCTTCCTGGCTGCAAAACCGGCGTCTACCTGAAGCACAAGCAACACAAGGGTGATCTGTAGCGAAATTTTCGGCACAGTGCCGTTCAGGAGAGTTTTTGTTGCAACTACTGCATCTGATTCAGGACCCAAGGGCTACGCCACAGGCGTCTGCGCACAGTCGAGCATGTGTGTTGAATAATGGTGCTGATAGCCACGTATCATTTCAAGCAGATTTGATGCCTTTCGGAGACAATTTTTCATTAAATATGATTGTAGCTGATTTGTGGCAGCAGGAAATAAGCTGTAGTCAAAAGAATCTTCAATAGATGGTCGCAGGTCAAATCAGTATTGTATGGCTCGTAACCCTTGTGTACAGCCCGGCTAGCTCAGTCGGTAGAGCATGAGACTCTTAATCTCAGGGTCGTGGGTTCGAGCCCCACGCTGGGCGCCTCAAAATTTTGTGTCTACGCGGATCCAACATGCGCCCCTCTCGTGAGCCTTGCGTGATGAACGTAACGGGTTACGACGATGCCTAGCTTCGGATGAATATCACAGGAACGGTATTTGAAGCTGAAAGTAACTCTGAAATGAAATAAATTTGTTTTGGAATTTAATTTGTACATCGATATGGTGTGAGATGTGTAGGAAAGCAGCAGCTGTGCTAACGAAATGCAAATAATGGTCGCTCATGCGGTGCGTTTCGAGCTGAAGGTCTCCGATTCACTAGTCTGTAAGAACAAAGTACCCGAAAAGCGCGCTAGGAGGCGCCTCCTTAGCTCAGTGGCAGAGCGTTGGTCTAGTAAACCAGAGGTCGTGAGTTCGATCCTCACAGGAGGCAAATGAATTTTGTAACAGCCCCTCCCACCGTGGCCCTTTCGAAAAAAGCGGTCAAGGATAAAAAAAATTATGAATGGGTGCGGTATTTAAGAAATGCTCTCGCAAATGAATAGTGTGAATGGTGCTATTAAAGTGGGCACCAGACACTGCTGCTTTTGGCAGTCTCCGGTGAATGCCGACGTGAAATACTTAGTTCTTGTGATGTATTTTCTACCCCTGATAAAGACCCTCGCGATTATCATCGTCGTCGGCGGCGGCGGCGGCGGCGGCGCTTTGGTAATAGCGACAACTCGCCATTGTATCACTTAAGGTGAGGTACCTTCCGCAAGCGACTGAGATGGCACTAAGCGATTGAAGCTGATTTGCCACCTCTTGTTTGATCAGCGTCATAAGGGCTTGAATGTAACTTGCGATGGGACACAGCAAGAAGTAGCGTCGCACTTTTAGTACTAAAATTTGAGATGGAGAACTGGGTCAAAGATGGGAAATTCATTCCGCCAAATGTCCAATGGTGAAAATGAGGTGTGTGGGGAAGCATATTGCGCCAGTGACCGTGTGGCCTAATGGATAAGGCGTCGTACTTCGGATCCGAAGATTGCAGGTTCGAATCCTGTCACGGTCGAGTTTTTCCTGTTCTGCAAAAGATGCATGCTGTTTTAGTGTGTTGTTTGAGTACTGCAAAACTAGTTGAAAGTAGCTGCTGTCCGCTTCCTGGCTGCAAAACCGGCGTCTACCTGAAGCACAAGCAACACAAGGGTGATCTGTAGCGAAATTTTCGGCACAGTGCCGTTCAGGAGAGTTTTTGTTGCAACTACTGCATCTGATTCAGGACCCAAGGGCTACGCCACAGGCGTCTGCGCACAGTCGAGCATGTGTGTTGAATAATGGTGCTGATAGCCACGTATCATTTCAAGCAGATTTGATGCCTTTCGGAGACAATTTTTCATTAAATATGATTGTAGCTGATTTGTGGCAGCAGGAAATAAGCTGTAGTCAAAAGAATCTTCAATAGATGGTCGCAGGTCAAATCAGTATTGTATGGCTCGTAACCCTTGTGTACAGCCCGGCTAGCTCAGTCGGTAGAGCATGAGACTCTTAATCTCAGGGTCGTGGGTTCGAGCCCCACGCTGGGCGCCTCAAAATTTTGTGTCTACGCGGATCCAACATGCGCCCCTCTCGTGAGCCTTGCGTGATGAACGTAACGGGTTACGACGATGCCTAGCTTCGGATGAATATCAGAGGAACGGTATTTGAAGCTGAAAGTAACTCTGAAATGAAATAAATTTGTTTTGGAATTTAATTTGTACATCGATATGGTGTGAGATGTGTAGGAAAGCAGCAGCTGTGCTAACGAAATGCAAATAATGGTCGCTCATGCGGTGCGTTTCGAGCTGAAGGTCTCCGATTCACTAGTCTGTAAGAACAAAGTACCCGAAAAGCGCGCTAGGAGGCGCCTCCTTAGCTCAGTGGCAGAGCGTTGGTCTAGTAAACCAGAGGTCGTGAGTTCGATCCTCACAGGAGGCAAATGAATTTTGCAACAGCCCCTCCCACCGTGGCCCTTTCGAAAAAAGCGGTCAAGGATAAAAAAAATTATGAATGGGTGCGGTATTTAAGAAATGCTCTCGCAAATGAATAGTGTGAATGGTGCTATTAAAGTGGGCACCAGACACTGCTGCTTTTGGCAGTCTCCGGTGAATGCCGACGTGAAATACTTAGTTCTTGTGATGTATTTTCTACCCCTGATAAAGACCCTCGCGATTATCATCGTCGTCTACGGCGGCGGCGGCGCTTTGGTAATAGCGACAACTCGCCATTGTATCACTTAAGGTGAGGTACCTTCCGCAAGCGACTGAGATGGCACTAAGCGATTGAAGCTGATTTGCCACCTCTTGTTTGATCAGCGTCATAAGGGCTTGAATGTAACTTGCGATGGGACACAGCAAGAAGTAGCGTCGCACTTTTAGTACTAAAATTTGAGATGGAGAACTGGGTCAAAGATGGGAAATTCATTCCGCCAAATGTACAAATGGTGAAAATGAGGTGTGTGGGGAAGCATATTGCGCCAGTGACCGTGTGGCCTAATGGATAAGGCGTCGGACTTCGGATCCGAAGATTGCAGGTTCGAATCCTGTCACGGTCGAGTTTTTCCTGTTCTGCAAAAGATGCATGCTGTTTTAGTGTGTTGTTTGAGTACTGCAAAACTAGTTGAAAGTAGCTGCTGTCCGCTTCCTGGCTGCAAAACCGGCGTCTACCTGAAGCACAAGCAACACAAGGGTGATCTGTAGCGAAATTTTCGGCACAGTGCCGTTCAGGAGAGTTTTTGTTGCAACTACTGCATCTGATTCAGGACCCAAGGGCTACGCCACAGGCGTCTGCGCACAGTCGAGCATGTGTGTTGAATAATGGTGCTGATAGCCACGTATCATTTCAAGCAGATTTGATGCCTTTCGGAGACAATTTTTCATTAAATATGATTGTAGCTGATTTGTGGCAAAAGGAAATAAGCTGTAGTCAAAAGAATCTTCAATAGATGGTCGCAGGTCAAATCAGTATTGTATGGCTCGTAACCCTTGTGTACAGCCCGGCTAGCTCAGTCGGTAGAGCATGAGACTCTTAATCTCAGGGTCGTGGGTTCGAGCCCCACGCTGGGCGCCTCAAAATTTTGTGTCTACGCGGATCCAACATGCGCCCCTCTCGTGAGCCTTGCGTGATGAACGTAACGGGTTACGACGATGCCTAGCTTCGGATGAATATCAGAGGAACGGTATTTGAAGCTGAAAGTAACTCTGAAATGAAATAAATTTGTTTTGGAATTTAATTTGTACATCGATATGGTGTGAGATGTGTAGGAAAGCAGCAGCTGTGCTAACGAAATGCAAATAATGGTCGCTCATGCGGTGCGTTTCGAGCTGAAGGTCTCCGATTCACTAGTCTGTAAGAACAAAGTACCCGAAAAGCGCGCTAGGAGGCGCCTCCTTAGCTCAGTGGCAGAGCGCTGGTCTAGTAAACCAGAGGTCGTGAGTTCGATCCTCACAGGAGGCAAATGAATTTTGTAACAGCCCCTCCCACCGTGGCCCTTTCGAAAAAAGCGGTCAAGGATAAAAAAAATTATGAATGGGTGCGGTATTTAAGAAATGCTCTCGCAAATGAATAGTGTGAATGGTGCTATTAAAGTGGGCACCAGACACTGCTGCTTTTGGCAGTCTCCGGTGAATGCCGACGTGAAATACTTAGTTCTTGTGATGTATTTTCTACCCCTGATAAAGACCCTCGCGATTATCATCGTCGTCGTCGTCGTCGGCGGCGGCGGCGGCGGCGGCGGCGCTTTGGTAATAGCGACAACTCGCCATTGTATCACTTAAGGTGAGGTACCTTCCGCAAGCGACTGAGATGGCACTAAGCGATTGAAGCTGATTTGCCACCTCTTGTTTGATCAGCGTCATAAGGGCTTGAATGTAACTTGCGATGGGACACAGCAAGAAGTAGCGTCGCACTTTTAGTACTAAAATTTGAGATGGAGAACTGGGTCAAAGATGGGAAATTCATTCCGCCAAATGTACAAATGGTGAAAATGAGGTGTGTGTGGGGAAGCATATTGCGCCAGTGACCGTGTGGCCTAATGGATAAGGCGTCGGACTTCGGATCGGAAGATTGCAGGTTCGAATCCTGTCACGGTCGAGTTTTTCCTGTTCTGCAAAAGATGCATGCTGTTTTAGTGTGTTGTTTGAGTACTGCAAAACTAGTTGAAAGTAGCTGCTGTCCGCTTCCTGGCTGCAAAACCGGCGTCTACCTGAAGCACAAGCAACACAAGGGTGATCTGTAGCGAAATTTTCGGCACAGTGCCGTTCAGGAGAGTTTTTGTTGCAACTACTGCATCTGATTCAGGACCCAAGGGCTACGCCACAGGCGTCTGCGCACAGTCGAGCATGTGTGTTGAATAATGGTGCTGATAGCCACGTATCATTTCAAGCAGATTTGATGCCTTTCGGAGACAATTTTTCATTAAATATGATTGTAGCTGATTTGTGGCAAAAGGAAATAAGCTGTAGTCAAAAGAATCTTCAATAGATGGTCGCAGGTCAAATCAGTATTGTATGGCTCGTAACCCTTGTGTACAGCCCGGCTAGCTCAGTCGGTAGAGCATGAGACTCTTAATCTCAGGGTCGTGGGTTCGAGCCCCACGCTGGGCGCCTAAAAATTTTGTGTCTACGCGGATCCAACATGCGCCCCTCTCGTGAGCCTTGCGTGATGAACGTAACGGGTTACGACGATGCCTAGCTTCGGATGAATATCACAGGAACGGTATTTGAAGCTGAAAGTAACTCTGAAATGAAATAAATTTGTTTTGGAATTTAATTTGTACATCGATATGGTGTGAGATGTGTAGGAAAGCAGCAGCTGTGCTAACGAAATGCAAATAATGGTCGCTCATGCGGTGCGTTTCGAGCTGAAGGTCTCCGATTCACTAGTCTGTAAGAACAAAGTACCCGAAAAGCGCGCTAGGAGGCGCCTCCTTAGCTCAGTGGCAGAGCGCTGGTCTAGTAAACCAGAGGTCGTGAGTTCGATCCTCACAGGAGGCAAATGAATTTTGTAACAGCCCCTCCCACCGTGGCCCTTTCGAAAAAAGCGGTCAAGGATAAAAAAAATTATGAATGGGTGCGGTATTTAAGAAATGCTCTCGCAAATGAATAGTGTGAATGGTGCTATTAAAGTGGGCACCAGACACTGCTGCTTTTGGCAGTCTCCGGTGAATGCCGACGTGAAATACTTAGTTCTTGTGATGTATTTTCTACCCCTGATAAAGACCCTCGCGATTATCATCGTCGTCGTCGTCGTCGGCGGCGGCGGCGGCGGCGGCGCTTTGGTAATAGCGACAACTCGCCATTGTATCACTTAAGGTGAGGTACCTTCCGCAAGCGACTGAGATGGCACTAAGCGATTGAAGCTGATTTGCCACCTCTTGTTTGATCAGCGTCATAAGGGCTTGAATGTAACTTGCGATGGGACACAGCAAGAAGTAGCGTCGCACTTTTAGTACTAAAATTTGAGATGGAGAACTGGGTCAAAGATGGGAAATTCATTCCGCCAAATGTACAAATGGTGAAAATGAGGTGTGTGTGGGGAAGCATATTGCGCCAGTGACCGTGTGGCCTAATGGATAAGGCGTCGGACTTCGGATCGGAAGATTGCAGGTTCGAATCCTGTCACGGTCGAGTTTTTCCTGTTCTGCAAAAGATGCATGCTGTTTTAGTGTGTTGTTTGAGTACTGCAAAACTAGTTGAAAGTAGCTGCTGTCCGCTTCCTGGCTGCAAAACCGGCGTCTACCTGAAGCACAAGCAACACAAGGGTGATCTGTAGCGAAATTTTCGGCACAGTGCCGTTCAGGAGAGTTTTTGTTGCAACTACTGCATCTGATTCAGGACCCAAGGGCTACGCCACAGGCGTCTGCGCACAGTCGAGCATGTGTGTTGAATAATGGTGCTGATAGCCACGTATCATTTCAAGCAGATTTGATGCCTTTCGGAGACAATTTTTCATTAAATATGATTGTAGCTGATTTGTGGCAAAAGGAAATAAGCTGTAGTCAAAAGAATCTTCAATAGATGGTCGCAGGTCAAATCAGTATTGTATGGCTCGTAACCCTTGTGTACAGCCCGGCTAGCTCAGTCGGTAGAGCATGAGACTCTTAATCTCAGGGTCGTGGGTTCGAGCCCCACGCTGGGCGCCTCAAAATTTTGTGTCTACGCGGATCCAACATGCGCCCCTCTCGTGAGCCTTGCGTGATGAACGTAACGGGTTACGACGATGCCTAGCTTCGGATGAATATCACAGGAACGGTATTTGAAGCTGAAAGTAACTCTGAAATGAAATAAATTTGTTTTGGAATTTAATTTGTACATCGATATGGTGTGAGATGTGTAGGAAAGCAGCAGCTGTGCTAACGAAATGCAAATAATGGTCGCTCATGCGGTGCGTTTCGAGCTGAAGGTCTCCGATTCACTAGTCTGTAAGAACAAAGTACCCGAAAAGCGCGCTAGGAGGCGCCTCCTTAGCTCAGTGGCAGAGCGCTGGTCTAGTAAACCAGAGGTCGTGAGTTCGATCCTCACAGGAGGCAAATGAATTTTGTAACAGCCCCTCCCACCGTGGCCCTTTCGAAAAAAGCGGTCAAGGATAAAAAAAATTATGAATGGGTGCGGTATTTAAGAAATGCTCTCGCAAATGAATAGTGTGAATGGTGCTATTAAAGTGGGCACCAGACACTGCTGCTTTTGGCAGTCTCCGGTGAATGCCGACGTGAAATACTTAGTTCTTGTGATGTATTTTCTACCCCTGATAAAGACCCTCGCGATTATCATCGTCGTCGTCGTCGTCGTCGTCGGCGGCGGCGGCGGCGGCGCTTTGGTAATAGCGACAACTCGCCATTGTATCACTTAAGGTGAGGTACCTTCCGCAAGCGACTGAGATGGCACTAAGCGATTGAAGCTGATTTGCCACCTCTTGTTTGATCAGCGTCATAAGGGCTTGAATGTAACTTGCGATGGGACACAGCAAGAAGTAGCGTCGCACTTTTAGTACTAAAATTTGAGATGGAGAACTGGGTCAAAGATGGGAAATTCATTCCGCCAAATGTACAAATGGTGAAAATGAGGTGTGTGTGGGGAAGCATATTGCGCCAGTGACCGTGTGGCCTAATGGATAAGGCGTCGGACTTCGGATCGGAAGATTGCAGGTTCGAATCCTGTCACGGTCGAGTTTTTCCTGTTCTGCAAAAGATGCATGCTGTTTTAGTGTGTTGTTTGAGTACTGCAAAACTAGTTGAAAGTAGCTGCTGTCCGCTTCCTGGCTGCAAAACCGGCGTCTACCTGAAGCACAAGCAACACAAGGGTGATCTGTAGCGAAATTTTCGGCACAGTGCCGTTCAGGAGAGTTTTTGTTGCAACTACTGCATCTGATTCAGGACCCAAGGGCTACGCCACAGGCGTCTGCGCACAGTCGAGCATGTGTGTTGAATAATGGTGCTGATAGCCACGTATCATTTCAAGCAGATTTGATGCCTTTCGGAGACAATTTTTCATTAAATATGATTGTAGCTGATTTGTGGCAAAAGGAAATAAGCTGTAGTCAAAAGAATCTTCAATAGATGGTCGCAGGTCAAATCAGTATTGTATGGCTCGTAACCCTTGTGTACAGCCCGGCTAGCTCAGTCGGTAGAGCATGAGACTCTTAATCTCAGGGTCGTGGGTTCGAGCCCCACGCTGGGCGCCTCAAAATTTTGTGTCTACGCGGATCCAACATGCGCCCCTCTCGTGAGCCTTGCGTGATGAACGTAACGGGTTACGACGATGCCTAGCTTCGGATGAATATCACAGGAACGGTATTTGAAGCTGAAAGTAACTCTGAAATGAAATAAATTTGTTTTGGAATTTAATTTGTACATCGATATGGTGTGAGATGTGTAGGAAAGCAGCAGCTGTGCTAACGAAATGCAAATAATGGTCGCTCATGCGGTGCGTTTCGAGCTGAAGGTCTCCGATTCACTAGTCTGTAAGAACAAAGTACCCGAAAAGCGCGCTAGGAGGCGCCTCCCTAGCTCAGTGGCAGAGCGCTGGTCTAGTAAACCAGAGGTCGTGAGTTCGATCCTCACAGGAGGCAAATGAATTTTGTAACAGCCCCTCCCACCGTGGCCCTTTCGAAAAAAGCGGTCAAGGATAAAAAAAATTATGAATGGGTGCGGTATTTAAGAAATGCTCTCGCAAATGAATAGTGTGAATGGTGCTATTAAAGTGGGCACCAGACACTGCTGCTTTTGGCAGTCTCCGGTGAATGCCGACGTGAAATACTTAGTTCTTGTGATGTATTTTCTACCCCTGATAAAGACCCTCGCGATTATCATCGTCGTCGTCGTCGTCGTCGGCGGCGGCGGCGGCGCTTTGGTAATAGCGACAACTCGCCATTGTATCACTTAAGGTGAGGTACCTTCCGCAAGCGACTGAGATGGCACTAAGCGATTGAAGCTGATTTGCCACCTCTTGTTTGATCAGCGTCATAAGGGCTTGAATGTAACTTGCGATGGGACACAGCAAGAAGTAGCGTCGCACTTTTAGTACTAAAATTTGAGATGGAGAACTGGGTCAAAGATGGGAAATTCATTCCGCCAAATGTACAAATGGTGAAAATGAGGTGTGTGGGGAAGCATATTGCGCCAGTGACCGTGTGGCCTAATGGATAAGGCGTCGGACTTCGGATCCGAAGATTGCAGGTTCGAATCCTGTCACGGTCGAGTTTTTCCTGTTCTGCAAAAGATGCATGCTGTTTTAGTGTGTTGTTTGAGTACTGCAAAACTAGTTGAAAGTAGCTGCTGTCCGCTTCCTGGCTGCAAAACCGGCGTCTACCTGAAGCACAAGCAACACAAGGGTGATCTGTAGCGAAATTTTCGGCACAGTGCCGTTCAGGAGAGTTTTTGTTGCAACTACTGCATCTGATTCAGGACCCAAGGGCTACGCCACAGGCGTCTGCGCACAGTCGAGCATGTGTGTTGAATAATGGTGCTGATAGCCACGTATCATTTCAAGCAGATTTGATGCCTTTCGGAGACAATTTTTCATTAAATATGATTGTAGCTGATTTGTGGCAAAAGGAAATAAGCTGTAGTCAAAAGAATCTTCAATAGATGGTCGCAGGTCAAATCAGTATTGTATGGCTCGTAACCCTTGTGTACAGCCCGGCTAGCTCAGTCGGTAGAGCATGAGACTCTTAATCTCAGGGTCGTGGGTTCGAGCCCCACGCTGGGCGCCTCAAAATTTTGTGTCTACGCGGATCCAACATGCGCCCCTCTCGTGAGCCTTGCGTGATGAACGTAACGGGTTACGACGATGCCTAGCTTCGGATGAATATCAGAGGAACGGTATTTGAAGCTGAAAGTAACTCTGAAATGAAATAAATTTGTTTTGGAATTTAATTTGTACATCGATATGGTGTGAGATGTGTAGGAAAGCAGCAGCTGTGCTAACGAAATGCAAATAATGGTCGCTCATGCGGTGCGTTTCGAGCTGAAGGTCTCCGATTCACTAGTCTGTAAGAACAAAGTACCCGAAAAGCGCGCTAGGAGGCGCCTCCTTAGCTCAGTGGCAGAGCGCTTGTCTAGTAAACCAGAGGTCGTGAGTTCGATCCTCACAGGAGGCAAATGAATTTTGTAACAGCCCCTCCCACCGTGGCCCTTTCGAAAAAAGCGGTCAAGGATAAAAAAAATTATGAATGGGTGCGGTATTTAAGAAATGCTCTCGCAAATGAATAGTGTGAATGGTGCTATTAAAGTGGGCACCAGACACTGCTGCTTTTGGCAGTCTCCGGTGAATGCCGACGTGAAATACTTAGTTCTTGTGATGTATTTTCTACCCCTGATAAAGACCCTCGCGATTATCATCGTCGTCGTCGTCGTCGTCGGCGGCGGCGGCGGCGCTTTGGTAATAGCGACAACTCGCCATTGTATCACTTAAGGTGAGGTACCTTCCGCAAGCGACTGAGATGGCACTAAGCGATTGAAGCTGATTTGCCACCTCTTGTTTGATCAGCGTCATAAGGGCTTGAATGTAACTTGCGATGGGACACAGCAAGAAGTAGCGTCGCACTTTTAGTACTAAAATTTGAGATGGAGAACTGGGTCAAAGATGGGAAATTCATTCCGCCAAATGTACAAATGGTGAAAATGAGGTGTGTGTGGGGAAGCATATTGCGCCAGTGACCGTGTGGCCTAATGGATAAGGCGTCGGACTTCGGATCGGAAGATTGCAGGTTCGAATCCTGTCACGGTCGAGTTTTTCCTGTTCTGCAAAAGATGCATGCTGTTTTAGTGTGTTGTTTGAGTACTGCAAAACTAGTTGAAAGTAGCTGCTGTCCGCTTCCTGGCTGCAAAACCGGCGTCTACCTGAAGCACAAGCAACACAAGGGTGATCTGTAGCGAAATTTTCGGCACAGTGCCGTTCAGGAGAGTTTTTGTTGCAACTACTGCATCTGATTCAGGACCCAAGGGCTACGCCACAGGCGTCTGCGCACAGTCGAGCATGTGTGTTGAATAATGGTGCTGATAGCCACGTATCATTTCAAGCAGATTTGATGCCTTTCGGAGACAATTTTTCATTAAATATGATTGTAGCTGATTTGTGGCAAAAGGAAATAAGCTGTAGTCAAAAGAATCTTCAATAGATGGTCGCAGGTCAAATCAGTATTGTATGGCTCGTAACCCTTGTGTACAGCCCGGCTAGCTCAGTCGGTAGAGCATGAGACTCTTAATCTCAGGGTCGTGGGTTCGAGCCCCACGCTGGGCGCCTCAAAATTTTGTGTCTACGCGGATCCAACATGCGCCCCTCTCGTGAGCCTTGCGTGATGAACGTAACGGGTTACGACGATGCCTAGCTTCGGATGAATATCACAGGAACGGTATTTGAAGCTGAAAGTAACTCTGAAATGAAATAAATTTGTTTTGGAATTTAATTTGTACATCGATATGGTGTGAGATGTGTAGGAAAGCAGCAGCTGTGCTAACGAAATGCAAATAATGGTCGCTCATGCGGTGCGTTTCGAGCTGAAGGTCTCCGATTCACTAGTCTGTAAGAACAAAGTACCCGAAAAGCGCGCTAGGAGGCGCCTCCTTAGCTCAGTGGCAGAGCGTTGGTCTAGTAAACCAGAGGTCGTGAGTTCGATCCTCACAGGAGGCAAATGAATTTTGTAACAGCCCCTCCCACCGTGGCCCTTTCGAAAAAAGCGGTCAAGGATAAAAAAAATTATGAATGGGTGCGGTATTTAAGAAATGCTCTCGCAAATGAATAGTGTGAATGGTGCTATTAAAGTGGGCACCAGACACTGCTGCTTTTGGCAGTCTCCGGTGAATGCCGACGTGAAATACTTAGTTCTTGTGATGTATTTTCTACCCCTGATAAAGACCCTCGCGATTATCATCGTCGTCGTCGTCGGCGGCGGCGGCGGCGGCGCTTTGGTAATAGCGACAACTCGCCATTGTATCACTTAAGGTGAGGTACCTTCCGCAAGCGACTGAGATGGCACTAAGCGATTGAAGCTGATTTGCCACCTCTTGTTTGATCAGCGTCATAAGGGCTTGAATGTAACTTGCGATGGGACACAGCAAGAAGTAGCGTCGCACTTTTAGTACTAAAATTTGAGATGGAGAACTGGGTCAAAGATGGGAAATTCATTCCGCCAAATGTACAAATGGTGAAAATGAGGTGTGTGGGGAAGCATATTGCGCCAGTGACCGTGTGGCCTAATGGATAAGGCGTCGGACTTCGGATCCGAAGATTGCAGGTTCGAATCCTGTCACGGTCGAGTTTTTCCTGTTCTGCAAAAGATGCATGCTGTTTTAGTGTGTTGTTTGAGTACTGCAAAACTAGTTGAAAGTAGCTGCTGTCCGCTTCCTGGCTGCAAAACCGGCGTCTACCTGAAGCACAAGCAACACAAGGGTGATCTGTAGCGAAATTTTCGGCACAGTGCCGTTCAGGAGAGTTTTTGTTGCAACTACTGCATCTGATTCAGGACCCAAGGGCTACGCCACAGGCGTCTGCGCACAGTCGAGCATGTGTGTTGAATAATGGTGCTGATAGCCACGTATCATTTCAAGCAGATTTGATGCCTTTCGGAGACAATTTTTCATTAAATATGATTGTAGCTGATTTGTGGCAGCAGGAAATAAGCTGTAGTCAAAAGAATCTTCAATAGATGGTCGCAGGTCAAATCAGTATTGTATGGCTCGTAACCCTTGTGTACAGCCCGGCTAGCTCAGTCGGTAGAGCATGAGACTCTTAATCTCAGGGTCGTGGGTTCGAGCCCCACGCTGGGCGCCTCAAAATTTTGTGTCTACGCGGATCCAACATGCGCCCCTCTCGTGAGCCTTGCGTGATGAACGTAACGGGTTACGACGATGCCTAGCTTCGGATGAATATCAGAGGAACGGTATTTGAAGCTGAAAGTAACTCTGAAATGAAATAAATTTGTTTTGGAATTTAATTTGTACATCGATATGGTGTGAGATGTGTAGGAAAGCAGCAGCTGTGCTAACGAAATGCAAATAATGGTCGCTCATGCGGTGCGTTTCGAGCTGAAGGTCTCCGATTCACTAGTCTGTAAGAACAAAGTACCCGAAAAGCGCGCTAGGAGGCGCCTCCTTAGCTCAGTGGCAGAGCGTTGGTCTAGTAAACCAGAGGTCGTGAGTTCGATCCTCACAGGAGGCAAATGAATTTTGTAACAGCCCCTCCCACCGTGGCCCTTTCGAAAAAAGCGGTCAAGGATAAAAAAAATTATGAATGGGTGCGGTATTTAAGAAATGCTCTCGCAAATGAATAGTGTGAATGGTGCTATTAAAGTGGGCACCAGACACTGCTGCTTTTGGCAGTCTCCGGTGAATGCCGACGTGAAATACTTAGTTCTTGTGATGTATTTTCTACCCCTGATAAAGACCCTCGCGATTATCATCGTCGTCGTCGTCGTCGTCGTCGGCGGCGGCGGCGGCGCTTTGGTAATAGCGACAACTCGCCATTGTATCACTTAAGGTGAGGTACCTTCCGCAAGCGACTGAGATGGCACTAAGCGATTGAAGCTGATTTGCCACCTCTTGTTTGATCAGCGTCATAAGGGCTTGAATGTAACTTGCGATGGGACACAGCAAGAAGTAGCGTCGCACTTTTAGTACTAAAATTTGAGATGGAGAACTGGGTCAAAGATGGGAAATTCATTCCGCCAAATGTACAAATGGTGAAAATGAGGTGTGTGTGGGGAAGCATATTGCGCCAGTGACCGTGTGGCCTAATGGATAAGGCGTCGGACTTCGGATCCGAAGATTGCAGGTTCGAATCCTGTCACGGTCGAGTTTTTCCTGTTCTGCAAAAGATGCATGCTGTTTTAGTGTGTTGTTTGAGTACTGCAAAACTAGTTGAAAGTAGCTGCTGTCCGCTTCCTGGCTGCAAAACCGGCGTCTACCTGAAGCACAAGCAACACAAGGGTGATCTGTAGCGAAATTTTCGGCACAGTGCCGTTCAGGAGAGTTTTTGTTGCAACTACTGCATCTGATTCAGGACCCAAGGGCTACGCCACAGGCGTCTGCGCACAGTCGAGCATGTGTGTTGAATAATGGTGCTGATAGCCACGTATCATTTCAAGCAGATTTGATGCCTTTCGGAGACAATTTTTCATTAAATATGATTGTAGCTGATTTGTGGCAAAAGGAAATAAGCTGTAGTCAAAAGAATCTTCAATAGATGGTCGCAGGTCAAATCAGTATTGTATGGCTCGTAACCCTTGTGTACAGCCCGGCTAGCTCAGTCGGTAGAGCATGAGACTCTTAATCTCAGGGTCGTGGGTTCGAGCCCCACGCTGGGCGCCTCAAAATTTTGTGTCTACGCGGATCCAACATGCGCCCCTCTCGTGAGCCTTGCGTGATGAACGTAACGGGTTACGACGATGCCTAGCTTCGGATGAATATCACAGGAACGGTATTTGAAGCTGAAAGTAACTCTGAAATGAAATAAATTTGTTTTGGAATTTAATTTGTACATCGATATGGTGTGAGATGTGTAGGAAAGCAGCAGCTGTGCTAACGAAATGCAAATAATGGTCGCTCATGCGGTGCGTTTCGAGCTGAAGGTCTCCGATTCACTAGTCTGTAAGAACAAAGTACCCGAAAAGCGCGCTAGGAGGCGCCTCCTTAGCTCAGTGGCAGAGCGCTGGTCTAGTAAACCAGAGGTCGTGAGTTCGATCCTCACAGGAGGCAAATGAATTTTGTAACAGCCCCTCCCACCGTGGCCCTTTCGAAAAAAGCGGTCAAGGATAAAAAAAATTATGAATGGGTGCGGTATTTAAGAAATGCTCTCGCAAATGAATAGTGTGAATGGTGCTATTAAAGTGGGCACCAGACACTGCTGCTTTTGGCAGTCTCCGGTGAATGCCGACGTGAAATACTTAGTTCTTGTGATGTATTTTCTACCCCTGATAAAGACCCTCGCGATTATCATCGTCGTCGGCGGCGGCGGCGGCGGCGGCGCTTTGGTAATAGCGACAACTCGCCATTGTATCACTTAAGGTGAGGTACCTTCCGCAAGCGACTGAGATGGCACTAAGCGATTGAAGCTGATTTGCCACCTCTTGTTTGATCAGCGTCATAAGGGCTTGAATGTAACTTGCGATGGGACACAGCAAGAAGTAGCGTCGCACTTTTAGTACTAAAATTTGAGATGGAGAACTGGGTCAAAGATGGGAAATTCATTCCGCCAAATGTCCAATGGTGAAAATGAGGTGTGTGTGGGGAAGCATATTGCGCCAGTGACCGTGTGGCCTAATGGATAAGGCGTCGGACTTCGGATCCGAAGATTGCAGGTTCGAATCCTGTCACGGTCGAGTTTTTCCTGTTCTGCAAAAGATGCATGCTGTTTTAGTGTGTTGTTTGAGTACTGCAAAACTAGTTGAAAGTAGCTGCTGTCCGCTTCCTGGCTGCAAAACCGGCGTCTACCTGAAGCACAAGCAACACAAGGGTGATCTGTAGCGAAATTTTCGGCACAGTGCCGTTCAGGAGAGTTTTTGTTGCAACTACTGCATCTGATTCAGGACCCAAGGGCTACGCCACAGGCGTCTGCGCACAGTCGAGCATGTGTGTTGAATAATGGTGCTGATAGCCACGTATCATTTCAAGCAGATTTGATGCCTTTCGGAGACAATTTTTCATTAAATATGATTGTAGCTGATTTGTGGCAGCAGGAAATAAGCTGTAGTCAAAAGAATCTTCAATAGATGGTCGCAGGTCAAATCAGTATTGTATGGCTCGTAACCCTTGTGTACAGCCCGGCTAGCTCAGTCGGTAGAGCATGAGACTCTTAATCTCAGGGTCGTGGGTTCGAGCCCCACGCTGGGCGCCTCAAAATTTTGTGTCTACGCGGATCCAACATGCGCCCCTCTCGTGAGCCTTGCGTGATGAACGTAACGGGTTACGACGATGCCTAGCTTCGGATGAATATCAGAGGAACGGTATTTGAAGCTGAAAGTAACTCTGAAATGAAATAAATTTGTTTTGGAATTTAATTTGTACATCGATATGGTGTGAGATGTGTAGGAAAGCAGCAGCTGTGCTAACGAAATGCAAATAATGGTCGCTCATGCGGTGCGTTTCGAGCTGAAGGTCTCCGATTCACTAGTCTGTAAGAACAAAGTACCCGAAAAGCGCGCTAGGAGGCGCCTCCTTAGCTCAGTGGCAGAGCGCTTGTCTAGTAAACCAGAGGTCGTGAGTTCGATCCTCACAGGAGGCAAATGAATTTTGTAACAGCCCCTCCCACCGTGGCCCTTTCGAAAAAAGCGGTCAAGGATAAAAAAAATTATGAATGGGTGCGGTATTTAAGAAATGCTCTCGCAAATGAATAGTGTGAATGGTGCTATTAAAGTGGGCACCAGACACTGCTGCTTTTGGCAGTCTCCGGTGAATGCCGACGTGAAATACTTAGTTCTTGTGATGTATTTTCTACCCCTGATAAAGACCCTCGCGATTATCATCGTCGTCGTCGTCGTCGTCGGCGGCGGCGGCGGCGCTTTGGTAATAGCGACAACTCGCCATTGTATCACTTAAGGTGAGGTACCTTCCGCAAGCGACTGAGATGGCACTAAGCGATTGAAGCTGATTTGCCACCTCTTGTTTGATCAGCGTCATAAGGGCTTGAATGTAACTTGCGATGGGACACAGCAAGAAGTAGCGTCGCACTTTTAGTACTAAAATTTGAGATGGAGAACTGGGTCAAAGATGGGAAATTCATTCCGCCAAATGTACAAATGGTGAAAATGAGGTGTGTGTGGGGAAGCATATTGCGCCAGTGACCGTGTGGCCTAATGGATAAGGCGTCGGACTTCGGATCCGAAGATTGCAGGTTCGAATCCTGTCACGGTCGAGTTTTTCCTGTTCTGCAAAAGATGCATGCTGTTTTAGTGTGTTGTTTGAGTACTGCAAAACTAGTTGAAAGTAGCTGCTGTCCGCTTCCTGGCTGCAAAACCGGCGTCTACCTGAAGCACAAGCAACACAAGGGTGATCTGTAGCGAAATTTTCGGCACAGTGCCGTTCAGGAGAGTTTTTGTTGCAACTACTGCATCTGATTCAGGACCCAAGGGCTACGCCACAGGCGTCTGCGCACAGTCGAGCATGTGTGTTGAATAATGGTGCTGATAGCCACGTATCATTTCAAGCAGATTTGATGCCTTTCGGAGACAATTTTTCATTAAATATGATTGTAGCTGATTTGTGGCAAAAGGAAATAAGCTGTAGTCAAAAGAATCTTCAATAGATGGTCGCAGGTCAAATCAGTATTGTATGGCTCGTAACCCTTGTGTACAGCCCGGCTAGCTCAGTCGGTAGAGCATGAGACTCTTAATCTCAGGGTCGTGGGTTCGAGCCCCACGCTGGGCGCCTCAAAATTTTGTGTCTACGCGGATCCAACATGCGCCCCTCTCGTGAGCCTTGCGTGATGAACGTAACGGGTTACGACGATGCCTAGCTTCGGATGAATATCACAGGAACGGTATTTGAAGCTGAAAGTAACTCTGAAATGAAATAAATTTGTTTTGGAATTTAATTTGTACATCGATATGGTGTGAGATGTGTAGGAAAGCAGCAGCTGTGCTAACGAAATGCAAATAATGGTCGCTCATGCGGTGCGTTTCGAGCTGAAGGTCTCCGATTCACTAGTCTGTAAGAACAAAGTACCCGAAAAGCGCGCTAGGAGGCGCCTCCTTAGCTCAGTGGCAGAGCGCTGGTCTAGTAAACCAGAGGTCGTGAGTTCGATCCTCACAGGAGGCAAATGAATTTTGTAACAGCCCCTCCCACCGTGGCCCTTTCGAAAAAAGCGGTCAAGGATAAAAAAAATTATGAATGGGTGCGGTATTTAAGAAATGCTCTCGCAAATGAATAGTGTGAATGGTGCTATTAAAGTGGGCACCAGACACTGCTGCTTTTGGCAGTCTCCGGTGAATGCCGACGTGAAATACTTAGTTCTTGTGATGTATTTTCTACCCCTGATAAAGACCCTCGCGATTATCATCGTCGTCGGCGGCGGCGGCGGCGGCGGCGCTTTGGTAATAGCGACAACTCGCCATTGTATCACTTAAGGTGAGGTACCTTCCGCAAGCGACTGAGATGGCACTAAGCGATTGAAGCTGATTTGCCACCTCTTGTTTGATCAGCGTCATAAGGGCTTGAATGTAACTTGCGATGGGACACAGCAAGAAGTAGCGTCGCACTTTTAGTACTAAAATTTGAGATGGAGAACTGGGTCAAAGATGGGAAATTCATTCCGCCAAATGTCCAATGGTGAAAATGAGGTGTGTGGGGAAGCATATTGCGCCAGTGACCGTGTGGCCTAATGGATAAGGCGTCGTACTTCGGATCCGAAGATTGCAGGTTCGAATCCTGTCACGGTCGAGTTTTTCCTGTTCTGCAAAAGATGCATGCTGTTTTAGTGTGTTGTTTGAGTACTGCAAAACTAGTTGAAAGTAGCTGCTGTCCGCTTCCTGGCTGCAAAACCGGCGTCTACCTGAAGCACAAGCAACACAAGGGTGATCTGTAGCGAAATTTTCGGCACAGTGCCGTTCAGGAGAGTTTTTGTTGCAACTACTGCATCTGATTCAGGACCCAAGGGCTACGCCACAGGCGTCTGCGCACAGTCGAGCATGTGTGTTGAATAATGGTGCTGATAGCCACGTATCATTTCAAGCAGATTTGATGCCTTTCGGAGACAATTTTTCATTAAATATGATTGTAGCTGATTTGTGGCAGCAGGAAATAAGCTGTAGTCAAAAGAATCTTCAATAGATGGTCGCAGGTCAAATCAGTATTGTATGGCTCGTAACCCTTGTGTACAGCCCGGCTAGCTCAGTCGGTAGAGCATGAGACTCTTAATCTCAGGGTCGTGGGTTCGAGCCCCACGCTGGGCGCCTCAAAATTTTGTGTCTACGCGGATCCAACATGCGCCCCTCTCGTGAGCCTTGCGTGATGAACGTAACGGGTTACGACGATGCCTAGCTTCGGATGAATATCACAGGAACGGTATTTGAAGCTGAAAGTAACTCTGAAATGAAATAAATTTGTTTTGGAATTTAATTTGTACATCGATATGGTGTGAGATGTGTAGGAAAGCAGCAGCTGTGCTAACGAAATGCAAATAATGGTCGCTCATGCGGTGCGTTTCGAGCTGAAGGTCTCCGATTCACTAGTCTGTAAGAACAAAGTACCCGAAAAGCGCGCTAGGAGGCGCCTCCTTAGCTCAGTGGCAGAGCGTTGGTCTAGTAAACCAGAGGTCGTGAGTTCGATCCTCACAGGAGGCAAATGAATTTTGTAACAGCCCCTCCCACCGTGGCCCTTTCGAAAAAAGCGGTCAAGGATAAAAAAAATTATGAATGGGTGCGGTATTTAAGAAATGCTCTCGCAAATGAATAGTGTGAATGGTGCTATTAAAGTGGGCACCAGACACTGCTGCTTTTGGCAGTCTCCGGTGAATGCCGACGTGAAATACTTAGTTCTTGTGATGTATTTTCTACCCCTGATAAAGACCCTCGCGATTATCATCGTCGTCGTCGTCGTCGGCGGCGGCGGCGGCGGCGGCGGCGGCGCTTTGGTAATAGCGACAACTCGCCATTGTATCACTTAAGGTGAGGTACCTTCCGCAAGCGACTGAGATGGCACTAAGCGATTGAAGCTGATTTGCCACCTCTTGTTTGATCAGCGTCATAAGGGCTTGAATGTAACTTGCGATGGGACACAGCAAGAAGTAGCGTCGCACTTTTAGTACTAAAATTTGAGATGGAGAACTGGGTCAAAGATGGGAAATTCATTCCGCCAAGTGTACAAATGGTGAAAATGAGGTGTGTGTGGGGAAGCATATTGCGCCAGTGACCGTGTGGCCTAATGGATAAGGCGTCGGACTTCGGATCGGAAGATTGCAGGTTCGAATCCTGTCACGGTCGAGTTTTTCCTGTTCTGCAAAAGATGCATGCTGTTTTAGTGTGTTGTTTGAGTACTGCAAAACTAGTTGAAAGTAGCTGCTGTCCGCTTCCTGGCTGCAAAACCGGCGTCTACCTGAAGCACAAGCAACACAAGGGTGATCTGTAGCGAAATTTTCGGCACAGTGCCGTTCAGGAGAGTTTTTGTTGCAACTACTGCATCTGATTCAGGAGCCAAGGGCTACGCCACAGGCGTCTGCGCACAGTCGAGCATGTGTGTTGAATAATGGTGCTGATAGCCACGTATCATTTCAAGCAGATTTGATGCCTTTCGGAGACAATTTTTCATTAAATAGGATTGTAGCTGATTTGTGGCAAAAGGAAATAAGCTGTAGTCAAAAGAATCTTCAATAGATGGTCGCAGGTCAAATCAGTATTGTATGGCTCGTAACCCTTGTGTACAGCCCGGCTAGCTCAGTCGGTAGAGCATGAGACTCTTAATCTCAGGGTCGTGGGTTCGAGCCCCACGCTGGGCGCCTCAAAATTATGTGTCTACGCGGATCCAACATGCGCCCCTCTCGTGAGCCTTGCGTGATGAACGTAACGGGTTACGACGATGCCTAGCTTCGGATGAATATCAGAGGAACGGTATTTGAAGCTGAAAGTAACTCTGAAATGAAATAAATTTGTTTTGGAATTTAATTTGTACATCGATATGGTGTGAGATGTGTAGGAAAGCAGCAGCTGTGCTAACGAAATGCAAATAATGGTCGCTCATGCGGTGCGTTTCGAGCTGAAGGTCTCCGATTCACTAGTCTGTAAGAACAAAGTACCCGAAAAGCGCGCTAGGAGGCGCCTCCTTAGCTCAGTGGCAGAGCGTTGGTCTAGTAAACCAGAGTTCGTGAGTTCGATCCTCACAGGAGGCAAATGAATTTTGTAACAGCCCCTCCCACCGTGGCCCTTTCGAAAAAAGCGGACAAGG
The DNA here is from genome assembly GCF_023864275.1 of Schistocerca cancellata. Classification (NCBI taxonomy): domain Eukaryota; kingdom Metazoa; phylum Arthropoda; class Insecta; order Orthoptera; family Acrididae; genus Schistocerca; species Schistocerca cancellata. Next base: position 81,148,884 of record NC_064633.1, on the reverse strand, counting down.
ATAAAAAAAATTATGAATGGGTGCGGTATTTAAGAAATGCTCTCGCAAATGAATAGTGTGAATGGTGCTATTAAAGTGGGCACCAGACACTGCTGCTTTTGGCAGTCTCCGGTGAATGCCGACGTGAAATACTTAGTTCTTGTGATGTATTTTCTACCCCTGATAAAGACCCTCGCGATTATCATCGTCGTCTACGGCGGCGGCGGCGCTTTGGTAATAGCGACAACTCGCCATTGTATCACTTAAGGTGAGGTACCTTCCGCAAGCGACTGAGATGGCACTAAGCGATTGAAGCTGATTTGCCACCTCTTGTTTGATCAGCGTCATAAGGGCTTGAATGTAACTTGCGATGGGACACAGCAAGAAGTAGCGTCGCACTTTTAGTACTAAAATTTGAGATGGAGAACTGGGTCAAAGATGGGAAATTCATTCCGCCAAGTGTACAAATGGTGAAAATGAGGTGTGTGTGGGGAAGCATATTGCGCCAGTGACCGTGTGGCCTAATGGATAAGGCGTCGGACTTCGGATCCGAAGATTGCAGGTTCGAATCCTGTCACGGTCGAGTTTTTCCTGTTCTGCAAAAGATGCATGCTGTTTTAGTGTGTTGTTTGAGTACTGCAAAACTAGTTGAAAGTAGCTGCTGTCCGCTTCCTGGCTGCAAAACCGGCGTCTACCTGAAGCACAAGCAACACAAGGGTGATCTGTAGCGAAATTTTCGGCACAGTGCCGTTCAGGAGAGTTTTTGTTGCAACTACTGCATCTGATTCAGGACCCAAGGGCTACGCCACAGGCGTCTGCGCACAGTCGAGCATGTGTGTTGAATAATGGTGCTGATAGCCACGTATCATTTCAAGCAGATTTGATGCCTTTCGGAGACAATTTTTCATTAAATAGGATTGTAGCTGATTTGTGGCAGCAGGAAATAAGCTGTAGTCAAAAGAATCTTCAATAGATGGTCGCAGGTCAAATCAGTATTGTATGGCTCGTAACCCTTGTGTACAGCCCGGCTAGCTCAGTCGGTAGAGCATGAGACTCTTAATCTCAGGGTCGTGGGTTCGAGCCCCACGCTGGGCGCCTCAAAATTTTGTGTCTACGCGGATCCAACATGCGCCCCTCTCGTGAGCCTTGCGTGATGAACGTAACGGGTTACGACGATGCCTAGCTTCGGATGAATATCAGAGGAACGGTATTTGAAGCTGAAAGTAACTCTGAAATGAAATAAATTTGTTTTGGAATTTAATTTGTACATCGATATGGTGTGAGATGTGTAGGAAAGCAGCAGCTGTGCTAACGAAATGCAAATAATGGTCGCTCATGCGGTGCGTTTCGAGCTGAAGGGCTCCGATTCACTAGTCTGTAAGAACAAAGTACCCGAAAAGCGCGCTAGGAGGCGCCTCCTTAGCTCAGTGGCAGAGCGCTGGTCTAGTAAACCAGAGGTCGTGAGTTCGATCCTCACAGGAGGCAAATGAATTTTGTAACAGCCCCTCCCACCGTGGCCCTTTCGAAAAAAGCGGTCAAGGATAAAAAAAATTATGAATGGGTGCGGTATTTAAGAAATGCTCTCGCAAATGAATAGTGTGAATGGTGCTATTAAAGTGGGCACCAGACACTGCTGCTTTTGGCAGTCTCCGGTGAATGCCGACGTGAAATACTTAGTTCTTGTGATGTATTTTCTACCCCTGATAAAGACCCTCGCGATTATCATCGTCGTCGTCATGGGACACAGCAAGAAGTAGCGTCGCACTTTTAGTACTAAAATTTGAGATGGAGAACTGGGTCAAAGATGGGAAATTCATTCCGCCAAGTGTACAAATGGTGAAAATGAGGTGTGTGTGGGGAAGCATATTGCGCCAGTGACCGTGTGGCCTAATGGATAAGGCGTCGGACTTCGGATCGGAAGATTGCATGTTCGAATCCTGTCACGGTCGAGTTTTTCCTGTTCTATAAAAGATGCATGCTGTTTTAGTGTGTTGTTTGAGTACTGCAAAACTAGTTGAAAGTAGCTGCTGTCCGCTTCCTGGCTGCAAAACCGGCGTCTACCTGAAGCACAAGCAACACAAGGGTGATCTGTAGCGAAATTTTCGGCACAGTGCCGTTCAGGAGAGTTTTTGTTGCAACTACTGCATCTGATTCAGGACCCAAGGGCTACGCCACAGGCGTCTGCGCACAGTCGAGCATGTGTGTTGAATAATGGTGCTGATAGCCACGTATCATTTCAAGCAGATTTGATGCCTTTCGGAGACAATTTTTCATTAAATAGGATTGTAGCTGATTTGTGGCAGCAGGAAATAAGCTGTAGTCAAAAGAATCTTCAATAGATGGTCGCAGGTCAAATCAGTATTGTATGGCTCGTAACCCTTGTGTACAGCCCGGCTAGCTCAGTCGGTAGAGCATGAGACTCTTAATCTCAGGGTCGTGGGTTTGAGCCCCACGATGGGCGCTTCAAAATTTTGTGTCTACGCGGATCCAACATGCGCCCCTCTCGTGAGCCTTGCGTGATGAACGTAACGGGTTACGACGATGCCTAGCTTCGGATGAATATCAGAGGAACGGTATTTGAAGCTGAAAGTAACTCTGAAATGAAATAAATTTGTTTTGGAATTTAATTTGTACATCGATATGGTGTGAGATGTGTAGGAAAGCAGCAGCTGTGCTAACGAAATGCAAATAATGGTCGCTCATGCGGTGCGTTTCGAGCTGAAGGTCTCCGATTCACTAGTCTGTAAGAACAAAGTACCCGAAAAGCGCGCTAGGAGGCGCCTCCTTAGCTCAGTGGCAGAGCGTTGGTCTAGTAAACCAGAGGTCGTGAGTTCGATCCTCACAGGAGGCAAATGAATTTTGTAACAGCCCCTCCCACCGTGGCCCTTTCGAAAAAAGCGGTCAAGGATAAAAAAAATTATGAATGGGTGCGGTATTTAAGAAATGCTCTCGCAAATGAATAGTGTGAATGGTGCTATTAAAGTGGGCACCAGACACTGCTGCTTTTGGCAGTCTCCGGTGAATGCCGACGTGAAATACTTAGTTCTTGTGATGTATTTTCTACCCCTGATAAAGACCCTCGCGATTATCGTCGTCGTCGTCGTCGGCGGCGGCGGCGGCGCTTTGGTAATAGCGACAACTCGCTATTGTATCACTTAAGGTGAGGTACCTTCCGCAAGCGACTGAGATGGCACTAAGCGATTGAAGCTGATTTGCCACCTCTTGTTTGATCAGCGTCATAAGGGCTTGAATGTAACTTGCGATGGGACACAGCAAGAAGTAGCGTCGCACTTTTAGTACTAAAATTTGAGATGGAGAACTGGGTCAAAGATGGGAAATTCATTCCGCCAAGTGTACAAATGGTGAAAATGAGGTGTGTGTGGGGAAGCATATTGCGCCAGTGACCGTGTGGCCTAATGGATAAGGCGTCGGACTTCGGATCGGAAGATTGCAGGTTCGAATCCTGTCACGGTCGAGTTTTTCCTGTTCTATAAAAGATGCATGCTGTTTTAGTGTGTTGTTTGAGTACTGCAAAACTAGTTGAAAGTAGCTGCTGTCCGCTTCCTGGCTGCAAAACCGGCGTCTACCTGAAGCACAAGCAACACAAGGGTGATCTGTAGCGAAATTTTCGGCACAGTGCCGTTCAGGAGAGTTTTTGTTGCAACTACTGCATCTGATTCAGGACCCAAGGGCTACGCCACAGGCGTCTGCGCACAGTCGAGCATGTGTGTTGAATAATGGTGCTGATAGCCACGTATCATTTCAAGCAGATTTGATGCCTTTCGGAGACAATTTTTCATTAAATAGGATTGTAGCTGATTTGTGGCAGCAGGAAATAAGCTGTAGTCAAAAGAATCTTCAATAGATGGTCGCAGGTCAAATCAGTATTGTATGGCTCGTAACCCTTGTGTACAGCCCGGCTAGCTCAGTCGGTAGAGCATGAGACTCTTAATCTCAGGGTCGTGGGTTCGAGCCCCACGCTGGGCGCCTCAAAATTTTGTGTCTACGCGGATCCAACATGCGCCCCTCTCGTGAGCCTTGCGTGATGAACGTAACGGGTTACGACGATGCCTAGCTTCGGATGAATATCAGAGGAACGGTATTTGAAGCTGAAAGTAACTCTGAAATGAAATAAATTTGTTTTGGAATTTAATTTGTACATCGATATGGTGTGAGATGTGTAGGAAAGCAGCAGCTGTGCTAACGAAATGCAAATAATGGTCGCTCATGCGGTGCGTTTCGAGCTGAAGGGCTCCGATTCACTAGTCTGTAAGAACAAAGTACCCGAAAAGCGCGCTAGGAGGCGCCTCCTTAGCTCAGTGGCAGAGCGCTGGTCTAGTAAACCAGAGGTCGTGAGTTCGATCCTCGCAGGAGGCAAATGAATTTTGTAACAGCCCCTCCCACCGTGGCCCTTTCGAAAAAAGCGGTCAAGGATAAAAAAAATTATGAATGGGTGCGGTATTTAAGAAATGCTCTCGCAAATGAATAGTGTGAATGGTGCTATTAAAGTGGGCACCAGACACTGCTGCTTTTGGCAGTCTCCGGTGAATGCCGACGTGAAATACTTAGTTCTTGTGATGTATTTTCTACCCCTGATAAAGACCCTCGCGATTATCATCGTCGTCGTCGTCGTCGGCGGCGGCGGCGGCGCTTTGGTAATAGCGACAACTCGCCATTGTATCACTTAAGGTGAGGTACCTTCCGCAAGCGACTGAGATGGCACTAAGCGATTGAAGCTGATTTGCCACCTCTTGTTTGATCAGCGTCATAAGGGCTTGAATGTAACTTGCGATGGGACACAGCAAGAAGTAGCGTCGCACTTTTAGTACTAAAATTTGAGATGGAGAACTGGGTCAAAGATGGGAAATTCATTCCGCCAAGTGTACAAATGGTGAAAATGAGGTGTGTGTGGGGAAGCATATTGCGCCAGTGACCGTGTGGCCTAATGGATAAGGCGTCGGACTTCGGATCGGAAGATTGCAGGTTCGAATCCTGTCACGGTCGAGTTTTTCCTGTTCTATAAAAGATGCATGCTGTTTTAGTGTGTTGTTTGAGTACTGCAAAACTAGTTGAAAGTAGCTGCTGTCCGCTTCCTGGCTGCAAAACCGGCGTCTACCTGAAGCACAAGCAACACAAGGGTGATCTGTAGCGAAATTTTCGGCACAGTGCCGTTCAGGAGAGTTTTTGTTGCAACTACTGCATCTGATTCAGGACCCAAGGGCTACGCCACAGGCGTCTGCGCACAGTCGAGCATGTGTGTTGAATAATGGTGCTGATAGCCACGTATCATTTCAAGCAGATTTGATGCCTTTCGGAGACAATTTTTCATTAAATAGGATTGTAGCTGATTTGTGGCAGCAGGAAATAAGCTGTAGTCAAAAGAATCTTCAATAGATGGTCGCAGGTCAAATCAGTATTGTATGGCTCGTAACCCTTGTGTACAGCCCGGCTAGCTCAGTCGGTAGAGCATGAGACTCTTAATCTCAGGGTCGTGGGTTCGAGCCCCACGCTGGGCGCCTCAAAATTTTGTGTCTACGCGGATCCAACATGCGCCCCTCTCGTGAGCCTTGCGTGATGAACGTAACGGGTTACGACGATGCCTAGCTTCGGATGAATATCAGAGGAACGGTATTTGAAGCTGAAAGTAACTCTGAAATGAAATAAATTTGTTTTGGAATTTAATTTGTACATCGATATGGTGTGAGATGTGTAGGAAAGCAGCAGCTGTGCTAACGAAATGCAAATAATGGTCGCTCATGCGGTGCGTTTCGAGCTGAAGGGCTCCGATTCACTAGTCTGTAAGAACAAAGTACCCGAAAAGCGCGCTAGGAGGCGCCTCCTTAGCTCAGTGGCAGAGCGCTGGTCTAGTAAACCAGAGGTCGTGAGTTCGATCCTCGCAGGAGGCAAATGAATTTTGTAACAGCCCCTCCCACCGTGGCCCTTTCGAAAAAAGCGGTCAAGGATAAAAAAAATTATGAATGGGTGCGGTATTTAAGAAATGCTCTCGCAAATGAATAGTGTGAATGGTGCTATTAAAGTGGGCACCAGACACTGCTGCTTTTGGCAGTCTCCGGTGAATGCCGACGTGAAATACTTAGTTCTTGTGATGTATTTTCTACCCCTGATAAAGACCCTCGCGATTATCATCGTCGTCGGCGGCGGCGGCGGCGCTTTGGTAATAGCGACAACTCGCCATTGTATCACTTAAGGTGAGGTACCTTCCGCAAGCGACTGAGATGGCACTAAGCGATTGAAGCTGATTTGCCACCTCTTGTTTGATCAGCGTCATAAGGGCTTGAATGTAACTTGCGATGGGACACAGCAAGAAGTAGCGTCGCACTTTTAGTACTAAAATTTGAGATGGAGAACTGGGTCAAAGATGGGAAATTCATTCCGCCAAGTGTACAAATGGTGAAAATGAGGTGTGTGTGGGGAAGCATATTGCGCCAGTGACCGTGTGGCCTAATGGATAAGGCGTCGGACTTCGGATCGGAAGATTGCAGGTTCGAATCCTGTCACGGTCGAGTTTTTCCTGTTCTATAAAAGATGCATGCTGTTTTAGTGTGTTGTTTGAGTACTGCAAAACTAGTTGAAAGTAGCTGCTGTCCGCTTCCTGGCTGCAAAACCGGCGTCTACCTGAAGCACAAGCAACACAAGGGTGATCTGTAGCGAAATTTTCGGCACAGTGCCGTTCAGGAGAGTTTTTGTTGCAACTACTGCATCTGATTCAGGACCCAAGGGCTACGCCACAGGCGTCTGCGCACAGTCGAGCATGTGTGTTGAATAATGGTGCTGATAGCCACGTATCATTTCAAGCAGATTTGATGCCTTTCGGAGACAATTTTTCATTAAATAGGATTGTAGCTGATTTGTGGCAGCAGGAAATAAGCTGTAGTCAAAAGAATCTTCAATAGATGGTCGCAGGTCAAATCAGTATTGTATGGCTCGTAACCCTTGTGTACAGCCCGGCTAGCTCAGTCGGTAGAGCATGAGACTCTTAATCTCAGGGTCGTGGGTTCGAGCCCCACGCTGGGCGCCTCAAAATTTTGTGTCTACGCGGATCCAACATGCGCCCCTCTCGTGAGCCTTGCGTGATGAACGTAACGGGTTACGACGATGCCTAGCTTCGGATGAATATCAGAGGAACGGTATTTGAAGCTGAAAGTAACTCTGAAATGAAATAAATTTGTTTTGGAATTTAATTTGTACATCGATATGGTGTGAGATGTGTAGGAAAGCAGCAGCTGTGCTAACGAAATGCAAATAATGGTCGCTCATGCGGTGCGTTTCGAGCTGAAGGGCTCCGATTCACTAGTCTGTAAGAACAAAGTACCCGAAAAGCGCGCTAGGAGGCGCCTCCTTAGCTCAGTGGCAGAGCGCTGGTCTAGTAAACCAGAGGTCGTGAGTTCGATCCTCGCAGGAGGCAAATGAATTTTGTAACAGCCCCTCCCACCGTGGCCCTTTCGAAAAAAGCGGTCAAGGATAAAAAAAATTATGAATGGGTGCGGTATTTAAGAAATGCTCTCGCAAATGAATAGTGTGAATGGTGCTATTAAAGTGGGCACCAGACACTGCTGCTTTTGGCAGTCTCCGGTGAATGCCGACGTGAAATACTTAGTTCTTGTGATGTATTTTCTACCCCTGATAAAGACCCTCGCGATTATCATCGTCGTCGGCGGCGGCGGCGGCGCTTTGGTAATAGCGACAACTCGCCATTGTATCACTTAAGGTGAGGTACCTTCCGCAAGCGACTGAGATGGCACTAAGCGATTGAAGCTGATTTGCCACCTCTTGTTTGATCAGCGTCATAAGGGCTTGAATGTAACTTGCGATGGGACACAGCAAGAAGTAGCGTCGCACTTTTAGTACTAAAATTTGAGATGGAGAACTGGGTCAAAGATGGGAAATTCATTCCGCCAAGTGTACAAATGGTGAAAATGAGGTGTGTGTGGGGAAGCATATTGCGCCAGTGACCGTGTGGCCTAATGGATAAGGCGTCGGACTTCGGATCGGAAGATTGCAGGTTCGAATCCTGTCACGGTCGAGTTTTTCCTGTTCTATAAAAGATGCATGCTGTTTTAGTGTGTTGTTTGAGTACTGCAAAACTAGTTGAAAGTAGCTGCTGTCCGCTTCCTGGCTGCAAAACCGGCGTCTACCTGAAGCACAAGCAACACAAGGGTGATCTGTAGCGAAATTTTCGGCACAGTGCCGTTCAGGAGAGTTTTTGTTGCAACTACTGCATCTGATTCAGGACCCAAGGGCTACGCCACAGGCGTCTGCGCACAGTCGAGCATGTGTGTTGAATAATGGTGCTGATAGCCACGTATCATTTCAAGCAGATTTGATGCCTTTCGGAGACAATTTTTCATTAAATAGGATTGTAGCTGATTTGTGGCAGCAGGAAATAAGCTGTAGTCAAAAGAATCTTCAATAGATGGTCGCAGGTCAAATCAGTATTGTATGGCTCGTAACCCTTGTGTACAGCCCGGCTAGCTCAGTCGGTAGAGCATGAGACTCTTAATCTCAGGGTCGTGGGTTCGAGCCCCACGCTGGGCGCCTCAAAATTTTGTGTCTACGCGGATCCAACATGCGCCCCTCTCGTGAGCCTTGCGTGATGAACGTAACGGGTTACGACGATGCCTAGCTTCGGATGAATATCAGAGGAACGGTATTTGAAGCTGAAAGTAACTCTGAAATGAAATAAATTTGTTTTGGAATTTAATTTGTACATCGATATGGTGTGAGATGTGTAGGAAAGCAGCAGCTGTGCTAACGAAATGCAAATAATGGTCGCTCATGCGGTGCGTTTCGAGCTGAAGGTCTCCGATTCACTAGTCTGTAAGAACAAAGTACCCGAAAAGCGCGCTAGGAGGCGCCTCCTTAGCTCAGTGGCAGAGCGTTGGTCTAGTAAACCAGAGGTCGTGAGTTCGATCCTCACAGGAGGCAAATGAATTTGGAACAGCCCCTCCCACCGTGGCCCTTTCGAAAAAAGCGGTCAAGGATAAAAAAAATTATGAATGGGTGCGGTATTTAAGAAATGCTCTCGCAAATGAATAGTGTGAATGGTGCTATTAAAGTGGGCACCAGACACTGCTGCTTTTGGCAGTCTCCGGTGAATGCCGACGTGAAATACTTAGTTCTTGTGATGTATTTTCTACCCCTGATAAAGACCCTCGCGATTATCATCGTCGTCGGCGGCGGCGGCGGCGCTTTGGTAATAGCGACAACTCGCCATTGTATCACTTAAGGTGAGGTACCTTCCGCAAGCGACTGAGATGGCACTAAGCGATTGAAGCTGATTTGCCACCTCTTGTTTGATCAGCGTCATAAGGGCTTGAATGTAACTTGCGATGGGACACAGCAAGAAGTAGCGTCGCACTTTTAGTACTAAAATTTGAGATGGAGAACTGGGTCAAAGATGGGAAATTCATTCCGCCAAGTGTACAAATGGTGAAAATGAGGTGTGTGTGGGGAAGCATATTGCGCCAGTGACCGTGTGGCCTAATGGATAAGGCGTCGGACTTCGGATCGGAAGATTGCAGGTTCGAATCCTGTCACGGTCGAGTTTTTCCTGTTCTATAAAAGATGCATGCTGTTTTAGTGTGTTGTTTGAGTACTGCAAAACTAGTTGAAAGTAGCTGCTGTCCGCTTCCTGGCTGCAAAACCGGCGTCTACCTGAAGCACAAGCAACACAAGGGTGATCTGTAGCGAAATTTTCGGCACAGTGCCGTTCAGGAGAGTTTTTGTTGCAACTACTGCATCTGATTCAGGACCCAAGGGCTACGCCACAGGCGTCTGCGCACAGTCGAGCATGTGTGTTGAATAATGGTGCTGATAGCCACGTATCATTTCAAGCAGATTTGATGCCTTTCGGAGACAATTTTTCATTAAATAGGATTGTAGCTGATTTGTGGCAGCAGGAAATAAGCTGTAGTCAAAAGAATCTTCAATAGATGGTCGCAGGTCAAATCAGTATTGTATGGCTCGTAACCCTTGTGTACAGCCCGGCTAGCTCAGTCGGTAGAGCATGAGACTCTTAATCTCAGGGTCGTGGGTTCGAGCCCCACGCTGGGCGCCTCAAAATTTTGTGTCTACGCGGATCCAACATGCGCCCCTCTCGTGAGCCTTGCGTGATGAACGTAACGGGTTACGACGATGCCTAGCTTCGGATGAATATCAGAGGAACGGTATTTGAAGCTGAAAGTAACTCTGAAATGAAATAAATTTGTTTTGGAATTTAATTTGTACATCGATATGGTGTGAGATGTGTAGGAAAGCAGCAGCTGTGCTAACGAAATGCAAATAATGGTCGCTCATGCGGTGCGTTTCGAGCTGAAGGTCTCCGATTCACTAGTCTGTAAGAACAAAGTACCCGAAAAGCGCGCTAGGAGGCGCCTCCTTAGCTCAGTGGCAGAGCGTTGGTCTAGTAAACCAGAGGTCGTGAATTCGATCCTCACAGGAGGCAAATGAATTTTGTAACAGCCCCTCCCACCGTGGCCCTTTCGAAAAAAGCGGTCAAGGATAAAAAAAATTATGAATGGGTGCGGTATTTAAGAAATGCTCTCGCAAATGAATAGTGTGAATGGTGCTATTAAAGTGGGCACCAGACACTGCTGCTTTTGGCAGTCTCCGGTGAATGCCGACGTGAAATACTTAGTTCTTGTGATGTATTTTCTACCCCTGATAAAGACCCTCGCGATTATCATCGTCGTCGTCGTCGTCGTCGTCGGCGGCGGCGGCGGCGGCGCTTTGGTAATAGCGACAACTCGCCATTGTATCACTTAAGGTGAGGTACCTTCCGCAAGCGACTGAGATGGCACTAAGCGATTGAAGCTGATTTGCCACCTCTTGTTTGATCAGCGTCATAAGGGCTTGAATGTAACTTGCGATGGGACACAGCAAGAAGTAGCGTCGCACTTTTAGTACTAAAATTTGAGATGGAGAACTGGGTCAAAGATGGGAAATTCATTCCGCCAAGTGTACAAATGGTGAAAATGAGGTGTGTGTGGGGAAGCATATTGCGCCAGTGACCGTGTGGCCTAATGGATAAGGCGTCGGACTTCGGATCGGAAGATTGCAGGTTCGAATCCTGTCACGGTCGAGTTTTTCCTGTTCTGCAAAAGATGCATGCTGTTTTAGTGTGTTGTTTGAGTACTGCAAAACTAGTTGAAAGTAGCTGCTGTCCGCTTCCTGGCTGCAAAACCGGCGTCTACCTGAAGCACAAGCAACACAAGGGTGATCTGTAGCGAAATTTTCGGCACAGTGCCGTTCAGGAGAGTTTTTGTTGCAACTACTGCATCTGATTCAGGACCCAAGGGCTACGCCACAGGCGTCTGCGCACAGTCGAGCATGTGTGTTGAATAATGGTGCTGATAGCCACGTATCATTTCAAGCAGATTTGATGCCTTTCGGAGACAATTTTTCATTAAATAGGATTGTAGCTGATTTGTGGCAGCAGGAAATAAGCTGTAGTCAAAAGAATCTTCAATAGATGGTCGCAGGTCAAATCAGTATTGTATGGCTCGTAACCCTTGTGTACAGCCCGGCTAGCTCAGTCGGTAGAGCATGAGACTCTTAATCTCAGGGTCGTGGGTTTGAGCCCCACGATGGGCGCTCAAAATTTTGTGTCTACGCGGATCCAACATGCGCCCCTCTCGTGAGCCTTGCGTGATGAACGTAACGGGTTACGACGATGCCTAGCTTCGGATGAATATCAGAGGAACGGTATTTGAAGCTGAAAGTAACTCTGAAATGAAATAAATTTGTTTTGGAATTTAATTTGTACATCGATATGGTGTGAGATGTGTAGGAAAGCAGCAGCTGTGCTAACGAAATGCAAATAATGGTCGCTCATGCGGTGCGTTTCGAGCTGAAGGTCTCCGATTCACTAGTCTGTAAGAACAAAGTACCCGAAAAGCGCGCTAGGAGGCGCCTCCTTAGCTCAGTGGCAGAGCGTTGGTCTAGTAAACCAGAGGTCGTGAGTTCGATCCTCACAGGAGGCAAATGAATTTTGTAACAGCCCCTCCCACCGTGGCCCTTTCGAAAAAAGCGGTCAAGGATAAAAAAATTATGAATGGGTGCGGTATTTAAGAAATGCTCTCGCAAATGAATAGTGTGAATGGTGCTATTAAAGTGGGCACCAGACACTGCTGCTTTCGCGCCGGAGATCGCCGCCATCAGTGTCTTGTGTGTGCTGTCGTGTTTCGTGTTCAGTGTTTCCCGTCACGCTCCGTTGTTCACCAGTGCCATCGTCTTCTTCAGTGTCTGTGCGTCGTCTCAACAGTTTGCAGTGTGGTTTATCGTCAAGTGTGAACGGCTCCGTGTTTGTCTCTCTGTGTCTCCTATTTTATCGCCCACCATTTTGTGACTTTTCTGTTTTCCTCCTGTTTTTTTGTGCTTATGTCTCATTTGGCTGCAGAGCAGCGTAGTGTGCTGCTGCCAGCCTGCTTATTGTATAGGCATTAAAAAGACAATAAAGTAAAAAAAAAAAAAAAAAAAACACTGCTGCTTTTGGCAGTCTCCGGTGAATGCCGACGTGAAATACTTAGTTCTTGTGATGTATTTTCTACCCCTGATAAAGACCCTCGCGATTATCATCGTCGTCGTCGTCGTCGGCGGCGGCGGCGGCGGCGGCGCTTTGGTAATAGCGACAACTCGCTATTGTATCACTTAAGGTGAGGTACCTTCCGCAAGCGACTGAGATGGCACTAAGCGATTGAAGCTGATTTGCCACCTCTTGTTTGATCAGCGTCATAAGGGCTTGAATGTAACTTGCGATGGGACACAGCAAGAAGTAGCGTCGCACTTTTAGTACTAAAATTTGAGATGGAGATCTGGGTCAAAGATGGGAAATTCATTCCGCCAAGTGTACAAATGGTGAAAATGAGGTGTGTGTGGGGAAGCATATTGCGCCAGTGACCGTGTGGCCTAATGGATAAGGCGTCGGACTTCGGATCGGAAGATTGCAGGTTCGAATCCTGTCACGGTCGAGTTTTTCCTGTTCTGCAAAAGATGCATGCTGTTTTAGTGTGTTGTTTGAGTACTGCAAAACTAGTTGAAAGTAGCTGCTGTCCGCTTCCTGGCTGCAAAACCGGCGTCTACCTGAAGCACAAGCAACACAAGGGTGATCTGTAGCGAAATTTTCGGCACAGTGCCGTTCAGGAGAGTTTTTGTTGCAACTACTGCATCTGATTCAGGACCCAAGGGCTACGCCACAGGCGTCTGCGCACAGTCGAGCATGTGTGTTGAATAATGGTGCTGATAGCCACGTATCATTTCAAGCAGATTTGATGCCTTTCGGAGACAATTTTTCATTAAATAGGATTGTAGCTGATTTGTGGCAGCAGGAAATAAGCTGTAGTCAAAAGAATCTTCAATAGATGGTCGCAGGTCAAATCAGTATTGTATGGCTCGTAACCCTTGTGTACAGCCCGGCTAGCTCAGTCGGTAGAGCATGAGACTCTTAATCTCAGGGTCGTGGGTTTGAGCCCCACGATGGGCGCCTCAAAATTTTGTGTCTACGCGGATCCAACATGCGCCCCTCTCGTGAGCCTTGCGTGATGAACGTAACGGGTTACGACGATGCCTAGCTTCGGATGAATATCAGAGGAACGGTATTTGAAGCTGAAAGTAACTCTGAAATGAAATAAATTTGTTTTGGAATTTAATTTGTACATCGATATGGTGTGAGATGTGTAGGAAAGCAGCAGCTGTGCTAACGAAATGCAAATAATGGTCGCTCATGCGGTGCGTTTCGAGCTGAAGGTCTCCGATTCACTAGTCTGTAAGAACAAAGTACCCGAAAAGCGCGCTAGGAGGCGCCTCCTTAGCTCAGTGGCAGAGCGCTGGTCTAGTAAACCAGAGGTCGTGAGTTCGATCCTCACAGGAGGCAAATGAATTTTGTAACAGCCCCTCCCACCGTGGCCCTTTCGAAAAAAGCGGTCAAGGATAAAAAAAATTATGAATGGGTGCGGTATTTAAGAAATGCTCTCGCAAATGAATAGTGTGAATGGTGCTATTAAAGTGGGCACCAGACACTGCTGCTTTTGGCAGTCTCCGGTGAATGCCGACGTGAAATACTTAGTTCTTGTGATGTATTTTCTACTCCTGATAAAGACCCTCGCGATTATCATCGTCGTCGGCGGCGGCGGCGGCGGCGCTTTGGTAATAGCGACAACTCGCCATTGTATCACTTAAGGTGAGGTACCTTCCGCAAGCGACTGAGATGGCACTAAGCGATTGAAGCTGATTTGCCACCTCTTGTTTGATCAGCGTCATAAGGGCTTGAATGTAACTTGCGATGGGACACAGCAAGAAGTAGCGTCGCACTTTTAGTACTAAAATTTGAGATGGAGAACTGGGTCAAAGATGGGAAATTCATTCCGCCAAGTGTACAAATGGTGAAAATGAGATGTGTGTGGGGAAGCATATTGCGCCAGTGACCGTGTGGCCTAATGGATAAGGCGTCGGACTTCGGATCGGAAGATTGCAGGTTCGAATCCTGTCACGGTCGAGTTTTTCCTGTTCTATAAAAGATGCATGCTGTTTTAGTGTGTTGTTTGAGTACTGCAAAACTAGTTGAAAGTAGCTGCTGTCCGCTTCCTGGCTGCAAAACCGGCGTCTGCCTGAAGCACAAGCAACACAAGGGTGATCTGTAGCGAAATTTTCGGCACAGTGCCGTTCAGGAGAGTTTTTGTTGCAACTACTGCATCTGATTCAGGACCCAAGGGCTACGCCACAGGCGTCTGCGCACAGTCGAGCATGTGTGTTGAATAATGGTGCTGATAGCCACGTATCATTTCAAGCAGATTTGATGCCTTTCGGAGACAATTTTTCATTAAATAGGATTGTAGCTGATTTGTGGCAGCAGGAAATAAGCTGTAGTCAAAAGAATCTTCAATAGATGGTCGCAGGTCAAATCAGTATTGTATGGCTCGTAACCCTTGTGTACAGCCCGGCTAGCTCAGTCGGTAGAGCATGAGACTCTTAATCTCAGGGTCGTGGGTTCGAGCCCCACGCTGGGCGCCTCAAAATTTTGTGTCTACGCGGATCCAACATGCGCCCCTCTCGTGAGCCTTGCGTGATGATCGTAACGGGTTACGACGATGCCTAGCTTCGGATGAATATCAGAGGAACGGTATTTGAAGCTGAAAGTAACTCTGAAATGAAATAAATTTGTTTTGGAATTTAATTTGTACATCGATATGGTGTGAGATGTGTAGGAAAGCAGCAGCTGTGCTAACGAAATGCAAATAATGGTCGCTCATGCGGTGCGTTTCGAGCTGAAGGTCTCCGATTCACTAGTCTGTAAGAACAAAGTACCCGAAAAGCGCGCTAGGAGGCGCCTCCTTAGCTCAGTGGCAGAGCGTTGGTCTAGTAAACTAGAGGTCGTGAGTTCGATCCTCACAGGAGGCAAATGAATTTTGTAACAGCCCCTCCCACCGTGGCCCTTTCGAAAAAAGCGGTCAAGGATAAAAAAAATTATGAATGGGTGCGGTATTTAAGAAATGCTCTCGCAAATGAATAGTGTGAATGGTGCTATTAAAGTGGGCACCAGACACTGCTGCTTTTGGCAGTCTCCGGTGAATGCCGACGTGAAATACTTAGTTCTTGTGATGTATTTTCTACCCCTGATAAAGACCCTCGCGATTATCATCGTCGTCGTCGTCGTCGGCGGCGGCGGCGGCGGCGGCGCTTTGGTAATAGCGACAACTCGCTATTGTATCACTTAAGGTGAGGTACCTTCCGCAAGCGACTGAGATGGCACTAAGCGATTGAAGCTGATTTGCCACCTCTTGTTTGATCAGCGTCATAAGGGCTTGAATGTAACTTGCGATGGGACACAGCAAGAAGTAGCGTCGCACTTTTAGTACTAAATTTTGAGATGGAGAACTGGGTCAAAGATGGGAAATTCATTCCGCCAAGTGTACAAATGGTGAAAATGAGGTGTGTGTGGGGAAGCATATTGCGCCAGTGACCGTGTGGCCTAATGGATAAGGCGTCGGACTTCGGATCGGAAGATTGCAGGTTCGAATCCTGTCACGGTCGAGTTTTTCCTGTTCTATAAAAGATGCATGCTGTTTTAGTGTGTTGTTTGAGTACTGCAAAACTAGTTGAAAGTAGCTGCTGTCCGCTTCCTGGCTGCAAAACCGGCGTCTACCTGAAGCACAAGCAACACAAGGGTGATCTGTAGCGAAATTTTCGGCACAGTGCCGTTCAGGAGAGTTTTTGTTGCAACTACTGCATCTGATTCAGGACCCAAGGGCTACGCCACAGGCGTCTGCGCACAGTCGAGCATGTGTGTTGAATAATGGTGCTGATAGCCACGTATCATTTCAAGCAGATTTGATGCCTTTCGGAGACAATTTTTCATTAAATAGGATTGTAGCTGATTTGTGGCAGCAGGAAATAAGCTGTAGTCAAAAGAATCTTCAATAGATGGTCGCAGGTCAAATCAGTATTGTATGGCTCGTAACCCTTGTGTACAGCCCGGCTAGCTCAGTCGGTAGAGCATGAGACTCTTAATCTCAGGGTCGTGGGTTTGAGCCCCACGATGGGCGCCTCAAAATTTTGTGTCTACGCGGATCCAACATGCGCCCCTCTCGTGAGCCTTGCGTGATGAACGTAACGGGTTACGACGATGCCTAGCTTCGGATGAATATCAGAGGAACGGTATTTGAAGCTGAAAGTAACTCTGAAATGAAATAAATTTGTTTTGGAATTTAATTTGTACATCGATATGGTGTGAGATGTGTAGGAAAGCAGCAGCTGTGCTAACGAAATGCAAATAATGGTCGCTCATGCGGTGCGTTTCGAGCTGAAGGTCTCCGATTCACTAGTCTGTAAGAACAAAGTACCCGAAAAGCGCGCTAGGAGGCGCCTCCTTAGCTCAGTGGCAGAGCGCTGGTCTAGTAAACCAGAGGTCGTGAGTTCGATCCTCACAGGAGGCAAATGAATTTTGTAACAGCCCCTCCCACCGTGGCCCTTTCGAAAAAAGCGGTCAAGGATAAAAAAAATTATGAATGGGTGCGGTATTTAAGAAATGCTCTCGCAAATGAATAGTGTGAATGGTGCTATTAAAGTGGGCACCAGACACTGCTGCTTTTGGCAGTCTCCGGTGAATGCCGACGTGAAATACTTAGTTCTTGTGATGTATTTTCTACTCCTGATAAAGACCCTCGCGATTATCATCGTCGTCGTCGTCGTCGGCGGCGGCGGCGGCGCTTTGGTAATAGCGACAACTCGCCATTGTATCACTTAAGGTGAGGTACCTTCCGCAAGCGACTGAGATGGCACTAAGCGATTGAAGCTGATTTGCCACCTCTTGTTTGATCAGCGTCATAAGGGCTTGAATGTAACTTGCGATGGGACACAGCAAGAAGTAGCGTCGCACTTTTAGTACTAAAATTTGAGATGGAGAACTGGGTCAAAGATGGGAAATTCATTCCGCCAAGTGTACAAATGGTGAAAATGAGGTGTGTGTGGGGAAGCATATTGCGCCAGTGATCGTGTGGCCTAATGGATAAGGCGTCGGACTTCGGATCGGAAGATTGCAGGTTCGAATCCTGTCACGGTCGAGTTTTTCCTGTTCTATAAAAGATGCATGCTGTTTTAGTGTGTTGTTTGAGTACTGCAAAACTAGTTGAAAGTAGCTGCTGTCCGCTTCCTGGCTGCAAAACCGGCGTCTACCTGAAGCACAAGCAACACAAGGGTGATCTGTAGCGAAATTTTCGGCACAGTGCCGTTCAGGAGAGTTTTTGTTGCAACTACTGCATCTGATTCAGGACCCAAGGGCTACGCCACAGGCGTCTGCGCACAGTCGAGCATGTGTGTTGAATAATGGTGCTGATAGCCACGTATCATTTCAAGCAGATTTGATGCCTTTCGGAGACAATTTTTCATTAAATAGGATTGTAGCTGATTTGTGGCAGCAGGAAATAAGCTGTAGTCAAAAGAATCTTCAATAGATGGTCGCAGGTCAAATCAGTATTGTATGGCTCGTAACCCTTGTGTACAGCCCGGCTAGCTCAGTCGGTAGAGCATGAGACTCTTAATCTCAGGGTCGTGGGTTCGAGCCCCACGCTGGGCGCCTCAAAATTTTGTGTCTACGCGGATCCAACATGCGCCCCTCTCGTGAGCCTTGCGTGATGATCGTAACGGGTTACGACGATGCCTAGCTTCGGATGAATATCAGAGGAACGGTATTTGAAGCTGAAAGTAACTCTGAAATGAAATAAATTTGTTTTGGAATTTAATTTGTACATCGATATGGTGTGAGATGTGTAGGAAAGCAGCAGCTGTGCTAACGAAATGCAAATAATGGTCGCTCATGCGGTGCGTTTCGAGCTGAAGGTCTCCGATTCACTAGTCTGTAAGAACAAAGTACCCGAAAAGCGCGCTAGGAGGCGCCTCCTTAGCTCAGTGGCAGAGCGCTGGTCTAGTAAACCAGAGGTCGTGAGTTCGATCCTCACAGGAGGCAAATGAATTTTGTAACAGCCCCTCCCACCGTGGCCCTTTCGAAAAAAGCGGTCAAGGATAAAAAAAATTATGAATGGGTGCGGTATTTAAGAAATGCTCTCGCAAATGAATAGTGTGAATGGTGCTATTAAAGTGGGCACCAGACACTGCTGCTTTTGGCAGTCTCCGGTGAATGCCGACGTGAAATACTTAGTTCTTGTGATGTATTTTCTACCCCTGATAAAGACCCTCGCGATTGTCGTCGTCGTCGGCGGCGGCGGCGGCGCTTTGGTAATAGCGACAACTCGCCATTGTATCACTTAAGGTGAGGTACCTTCCGCAAGCGACTGAGATGGCACTAAGCGATTGAAGCTGATTTGCCACCTCTTGTTTGATCAGCGTCATAAGGGCTTGAATGTAACTTGCGATGGGACACAGCAAGAAGTAGCGTCGCACTTTTAGTACTAAAATTTGAGATGGAGAACTGGGTCAAAGATGGGAAATTCATTCCGCCAAGTGTACAAATGGTGAAAATGAGGTGTGTGTGGGGAAGCATATTGCGCCAGTGACCGTGTGGCCTAATGGATAAGGCGTCGGACTTCGGATCGGAAGATTGCAGGTTCGAATCCTGTCACGGTCGAGTTTTTCCTGTTCTATAAAAGATGCATGCTGTTTTAGTGTGTTGTTTGAGTACTGCAAAACTAGTTGAAAGTAGCTGCTGTCCGCTTCCTGGCTGCAAAACCGGCGTCTACCTGAAGCACAAGCAACACAAGGGTGATCTGTAGCGAAATTTTCGGCACAGTGCCGTTCAGGAGAGTTTTTGTTGCAACTACTGCATCTGATTCAGGACCCAAGGGCTACGCCACAGGCGTCTGCGCACAGTCGAGCATGTGTGTTGAATAATGGTGCTGATAGCCACGTATCATTTCAAGCAGATTTGATGCCTTTCGGAGACAATTTTTCATTAAATAGGATTGTAGCTGATTTGTGGCAGCAGGAAATAAGCTGTAGTCAAAAGAATCTTCAATAGATGGTCGCAGGTCAAATCAGTATTGTATGGCTCGTAACCCTTGTGTACAGCCCGGCTAGCTCAGTCGGTAGAGCATGAGACTCTTAATCTCAGGGTCGTGGGTTCGAGCCCCACGCTGGGCGCCTCAAAATTTTGTGTCTACGCGGATCCAACATGCGCCCCTCTCGTGAGCCTTGCGTGATGATCGTAACGGGTTACGACGATGCCTAGCTTCGGATGAATATCAGACGAACGGTATTTGAAGCTGAAAGTAACTCTGAAATGAAATAAATTTGTTTTGGAATTTAATTTGTACATCGATATGGTGTGAGATGTGTAGGAAAGCAGCAGCTGTGCTAACGAAATGCAAATAATGGTCGCTCATGCGGTGCGTTTCGAGCTGAAGGTCTCCGATTCACTAGTCTGTAAGAACAAAGTACCCGAAAAGCGCGCTAGGAGGCGCCTCCTTAGCTCAGTGGCAGAGCGCTGGTCTAGTAAACCAGAGGTCGTGAGTTCGATCCTCACAGGAGGCAAATGAATTTTGTAACAGCCCCTCCCACCGTGGCCCTTTCGAAAAAAGCGGTCAAGGATAAAAAAAATTATGAATGGGTGCGGTATTTAAGAAATGCTCTCGCAAATGAATAGTGTGAATGGTGCTATTAAAGTGGGCACCAGACACTGCTGCTTTTGGCAGTCTCCGGTGAATGCCGACGTGAAATACTTAGTTCTTGTGATGTATTTTCTACCCCTGATAAAGACCCTCGCGATTGTCGTCGTCGTCGGCGGCGGCGGCGGCGCTTTGGTAATAGCGACAACTCGCCATTGTATCACTTAAGGTGAGGTACCTTCCGCAAGCGACTGAGATGGCACTAAGCGATTGAAGCTGATTTGCCACCTCTTGTTTGATCAGCGTCATAAGGGCTTGAATGTAACTTGCGATGGGACACAGCAAGAAGTAGCGTCGCACTTTTAGTACTAAAATTTGAGATGGAGAACTGGGTCAAAGATGGGAAATTCATTCCGCCAAGTGTACAAATGGTGAAAATGAGGTGTGTGTGGGGAAGCATATTGCGCCAGTGACCGTGTGGCCTAATGGATAAGGCGTCGGACTTCGGATCGGAAGATTGCAGGTTCGAATCCTGTCACGGTCGAGTTTTTCCTGTTCTATAAAAGATGCATGCTGTTTTAGTGTGTTGTTTGAGTACTGCAAAACTAGTTGAAAGTAGCTGCTGTCCGCTTCCTGGCTGCAAAACCGGCGTCTACCTGAAGCACAAGCAACACAAGGGTGATCTGTAGCGAAATTTTCGGCACAGTGCCGTTCAGGAGAGTTTTTGTTGCAACTACTGCATCTGATTCAGGACCCAAGGGCTACGCCACAGGCGTCTGCGCACAGTCGAGCATGTGTGTTGAATAATGGTGCTGATAGCCACGTATCATTTCAAGCAGATTTGATGCCTTTCGGAGACAATTTTTCATTAAATAGGATTGTAGCTGATTTGTGGCAGCAGGAAATAAGCTGTAGTCAAAAGAATCTTCAATAGATGGTCGCAGGTCAAATCAGTATTGTATGGCTCGTAACCCTTGTGTACAGCCCGGCTAGCTCAGTCGGTAGAGCATGAGACTCTTAATCTCAGGGTCGTGGGTTCGAGCCCCACGCTGGGCGCCTCAAAATTTTGTGTCTACGCGGATCCAACATGCGCCCCTCTCGTGAGCCTTGCGTGATGATCGTAACGGGTTACGACGATGCCTAGCTTCGGATGAATATCAGACGAACGGTATTTGAAGCTGAAAGTAACTCTGAAATGAAATAAATTTGTTTTGGAATTTAATTTGTACATCGATATGGTGTGAGATGTGTAGGAAAGCAGCAGCTGTGCTAACGAAATGCAAATAATGGTCGCTCATGCGGTGCGTTTCGAGCTGAAGGTCTCCGATTCACTAGTCTGTAAGAACAAAGTACCCGAAAAGCGCGCTAGGAGGCGCCTCCTTAGCTCAGTGGCAGAGCGCTGGTCTAGTAAACCAGAGGTCGTGAGTTCGATCCTCACAGGAGGCAAATGAATTTTGTAACAGCCCCTCCCACCGTGGCCCTTTCGAAAAAAGCGGTCAAGGATAAAAAAAATTATGAATGGGTGCGGTATTTAAGAAATGCTCTCGCAAATGAATAGTGTGAATGGTGCTATTAAAGTGGGCACCAGACACTGCTGCTTTTGGCAGTCTCCGGTGAATGCCGACGTGAAATACTTAGTTCTTGTGATGTATTTTCTACTCCTGATAAAGACCCTCGCGATTATCATCGTCGTCGTCGTCGTCGGCGGCGGCGGCGGCGCTTTGGTAATAGCGACAACTCGCCATTGTATCACTTAAGGTGAGGTACCTTCCGCAAGCGACTGAGATGGCACTAAGCGATTGAAGCTGATTTGCCACCTCTTGTTTGATCAGCGTCATAAGGGCTTGAATGTAACTTGCGATGGGACACAGCAAGAAGTAGCGTCGCACTTTTAGTACTAAAATTTGAGATGGAGAACTGGGTCAAAGATGGGAAATTCATTCCGCCAAGTGTACAAATGGTGAAAATGAGATGTGTGTGGGGAAGCATATTGCGCCAGTGACCGTGTGGCCTAATGGATAAGGCGTCGGACTTCGGATCGGAAGATTGCAGGTTCGAATCCTGTCACGGTCGAGTTTTTCCTGTTCTATAAAAGATGCATGCTGTTTTAGTGTGTTGTTTGAGTACTGCAAAACTAGTTGAAAGTAGCTGCTGTCCGCTTCCTGGCTGCAAAACCGGCGTCTGCCTGAAGCACAAGCAACACAAGGGTGATCTGTAGCGAAATTTTCGGCACAGTGCCGTTCAGGAGAGTTTTTGTTGCAACTACTGCATCTGATTCAGGACCCAAGGGCTACGCCACAGGCGTCTGCGCACAGTCGAGCATGTGTGTTGAATAATGGTGCTGATAGCCACGTATCATTTCAAGCAGATTTGATGCCTTTCGGAGACAATTTTTCATTAAATAGGATTGTAGCTGATTTGTGGCAGCAGGAAATAAGCTGTAGTCAAAAGAATCTTCAATAGATGGTCGCAGGTCAAATCAGTATTGTATGGCTCGTAACCCTTGTGTACAGCCCGGCTAGCTCAGTCGGTAGAGCATGAGACTCTTAATCTCAGGGTCGTGGGTTCGAGCCCCACGCTGGGCGCCTCAAAATTTTGTGTCTACGCGGATCCAACATGCGCCCCTCTCGTGAGCCTTGCGTGATGATCGTAACGGGTTACGACGATGCCTAGCTTCGGATGAATATCAGAGGAACGGTATTTGAAGCTGAAAGTAACTCTGAAATGAAATAAATTTGTTTTGGAATTTAATTTGTACATCGATATGGTGTGAGATGTGTAGGAAAGCAGCAGCTGTGCTAACGAAATGCAAATAATGGTCGCTCATGCGGTGCGTTTCGAGCTGAAGGTCTCCGATTCACTAGTCTGTAAGAACAAAGTACCCGAAAAGCGCGCTAGGAGGCGCCTCCTTAGCTCAGTGGCAGAGTGTTGGTCTAGTAAACTAGAGGTCGTGAGTTCGATCCTCACAGGAGGCAAATGAATTTTGTAACAGCCCCTCCCACCGTGGCCCTTTCGAAAAAAGCGGTCAAGGATAAAAAAAATTATGAATGGGTGCGGTATTTAAGAAATGCTCTCGCAAATGAATAGTGTGAATGGTGCTATTAAAGTGGGCACCAGACACTGCTGCTTTTGGCAGTCTCCGGTGAATGCCGACGTGAAATACTTAGTTCTTGTGATGTATTTTCTACCCCTGATAAAGACCCTCGCGATTATCATCGTCGTCGTCGTCGGCGGCGGCGGCGGCGGCGCTTTGGTAATAGCGACAACTCGCCATTGTATCACTTAAGGTGAGGTACCTTCCGCAAGCGACTGAGATGGCACTAACCGATTGAAGCTGATTTGCCACCTCTTGTTTGATCAGCGTCATAAGGGCTTGAATGTAACTTGCGATGGGACACAGCAAGAAGTAGCGTCGCACTTTTAGTACTAAAATTTGAGATGGAGAACTGGGTCAAAGATGGGAAATTCATTCCGCCAAGTGTACAAATGGTGAAAATGAGATGTGTGTGGGGAAGCATATTGCGCCAGTGACCGTGTGGCCTAATGGATAAGGCGTCGGACTTCGGATCGGAAGATTGCAGGTTCGAATCCTGTCACGGTCGAGTTTTTCCTGTTCTATAAAAGATGCATGCTGTTTTAGTGTGTTGTTTGAGTACTGCAAAACTAGTTGAAAGTAGCTGCTGTCCGCTTCCTGGCTGCAAAACCGGCGTCTGCCTGAAGCACAAGCAACACAAGGGTGATCTGTAGCGAAATTTTCGGCACAGTGCCGTTCAGGAGAGTTTTTGTTGCAACTACTGCATCTGATTCAGGACCCAAGGGCTACGCCACAGGCGTCTGCGCACAGTCGAGCATGTGTGTTGAATAATGGTGCTGATAGCCACGTATCATTTCAAGCAGATTTGATGCCTTTCGGAGACAATTTTTCATTAAATAGGATTGTAGCTGATTTGTGGCAGCAGGAAATAAGCTGTAGTCAAAAGAATCTTCAATAGATGGTCGCAGGTCAAATCAGTATTGTATGGCTCGTAACCCTTGTGTACAGCCCGGCTAGCTCAGTCGGTAGAGCATGAGACTCTTAATCTCAGGGTCGTGGGTTCGAGCCCCACGCTGGGCGCCTCAAAATTTTGTGTCTACGCGGATCCAACATGCGCCCCTCTCGTGAGCCTTGCGTGATGATCGTAACGGGTTACGACGATGCCTAGCTTCGGATGAATATCAGAGGAACGGTATTTGAAGCTGAAAGTAACTCTGAAATGAAATAAATTTGTTTTGGAATTTAATTTGTACATCGATATG
Organism: Schistocerca cancellata; assembly: GCF_023864275.1. Lineage (NCBI taxonomy): Eukaryota > Metazoa > Arthropoda > Insecta > Orthoptera > Acrididae > Schistocerca > Schistocerca cancellata. The sequence goes on along the minus strand of NC_064633.1, from coordinate 81,124,537 downwards.
GTGTGAGATGTGTAGGAAAGCAGCAGCTGTGCTAACGAAATGCAAATAATGGTCGCTCATGCGGTGCGTTTCGAGCTGAAGGTCTCCGATTCACTAGTCTGTAAGAACAAAGTACCCGAAAAGCGCGCTAGGAGGCGCCTCCTTAGCTCAGTGGCAGAGTGTTGGTCTAGTAAACTAGAGGTCGTGAGTTCGATCCTCACAGGAGGCAAATGAATTTTGTAACAGCCCCTCCCACCGTGGCCCTTTCGAAAAAAGCGGTCAAGGATAAAAAAAATTATGAATGGGTGCGGTATTTAAGAAATGCTCTCGCAAATGAATAGTGTGAATGGTGCTATTAAAGTGGGCACCAGACACTGCTGCTTTTGGCAGTCTCCGGTGAATGCCGACGTGAAATACTTAGTTCTTGTGATGTATTTTCTACCCCTGATAAAGACCCTCGCGATTATCATCGTCGTCGTCGTCGTCGGCGGCGGCGGCGGCGCTTTGGTAATAGCGACAACTCGCCATTGTATCACTTAAGGTGAGGTACCTTCCGCAAGCGACTGAGATGGCACTAAGCGATTGAAGCTGATTTGCCACCTCTTGTTTGATCAGCGTCATAAGGGCTTGAATGTAACTTGCGATGGGACACAGCAAGAAGTAGCGTCGCACTTTTAGTACTAAAATTTGAGATGGAGAACTGGGTCAAAGATGGGAAATTCATTCCGCCAAGTGTACAAATGGTGAAAATGAGATGTGTGTGGGGAAGCATATTGCGCCAGTGACCGTGTGGCCTAATGGATAAGGCGTCGGACTTCGGATCGGAAGATTGCAGGTTCGAATCCTGTCACGGTCGAGTTTTTCCTGTTCTATAAAAGATGCATGCTGTTTTAGTGTGTTGTTTGAGTACTGCAAAACTAGTTGAAAGTAGCTGCTGTCCGCTTCCTGGCTGCAAAACCGGCGTCTGCCTGAAGCACAAGCAACACAAGGGTGATCTGTAGCGAAATTTTCGGCACAGTGCCGTTCAGGAGAGTTTTTGTTGCAACTACTGCATCTGATTCAGGACCCAAGGGCTACGCCACAGGCGTCTGCGCACAGTCGAGCATGTGTGTTGAATAATGGTGCTGATAGCCACGTATCATTTCAAGCAGATTTGATGCCTTTCGGAGACAATTTTTCATTAAATAGGATTGTAGCTGATTTGTGGCAGCAGGAAATAAGCTGTAGTCAAAAGAATCTTCAATAGATGGTCGCAGGTCAAATCAGTATTGTATGGCTCGTAACCCTTGTGTACAGCCCGGCTAGCTCAGTCGGTAGAGCATGAGACTCTTAATCTCAGGGTCGTGGGTTCGAGCCCCACGCTGGGCGCCTCAAAATTTTGTGTCTACGCGGATCCAACATGCGCCCCTCTCGTGAGCCTTGCGTGATGATCGTAACGGGTTACGACGATGCCTAGCTTCGGATGAATATCAGAGGAACGGTATTTGAAGCTGAAAGTAACTCTGAAATGAAATAAATTTGTTTTGGAATTTAATTTGTACATTGATATGGTGTGAGATGTGTAGGAAAGCAGCAGCTGTGCTAACGAAATGCAAATAATGGTCGCTCATGCGGTGCGTTTCGAGCTGAAGGTCTCCGATTCACTAGTCTGTAAGAACAAAGTACCCGAAAAGCGCGCTAGGAGGCGCCTCCTTAGCTCAGTGGCAGAGTGTTGGTCTAGTAAACTAGAGGTCGTGAGTTCGATCCTCACAGGAGGCAAATGAATTTTGTAACAGCCCCTCCCACCGTGGCCCTTTCGAAAAAAGCGGTCAAGGATAAAAAAAATTATGAATGGGTGCGGTATTTAAGAAATGCTCTCGCAAATGAATAGTGTGAATGGTGCTATTAAAGTGGGCACCAGACACTGCTGCTTTTGGCAGTCTCCGGTGAATGCCGACGTGAAATACTTAGTTCTTGTGATGTATTTTCTACCCCTGATAAAGACCCTCGCGATTATCATCGTCGTCGTCGTCGGCGGCGGCGGCGGCGGCGGCGGCGCTTTGGTAATAGCGACAACTCGCTATTGTATCACTTAAGGTGAGGTACCTTCCGCAAGCGACTGAGATGGCACTAAGCGATTGAAGCTGATTTGCCACCTCTTGTTTGATCAGCGTCATAAGGGCTTGAATGTAACTTGCGATGGGACACAGCAAGAAGTAGCGTCGCACTTTTAGTACTAAAATTTGAGATGGAGATCTGGGTCAAAGATGGGAAATTCATTCCGCCAAGTGTACAAATGGTGAAAATGAGGTGTGTGTGGGGAAGCATATTGCGCCAGTGACCGTGTGGCCTAATGGATAAGGCGTCGGACTTCGGATCGGAAGATTGCAGGTTCGAATCCTGTCACGGTCGAGTTTTTCCTGTTCTGCAAAAGATGCATGCTGTTTTAGTGTGTTGTTTGAGTACTGCAAAACTAGTTGAAAGTAGCTGCTGTCCGCTTCCTGGCTGCAAAACCGGCGTCTACCTGAAGCACAAGCAACACAAGGGTGATCTGTAGCGAAATTTTCGGCACAGTGCCGTTCAGGAGAGTTTTTGTTGCAACTACTGCATCTGATTCAGGACCCAAGGGCTACGCCACAGGCGTCTGCGCACAGTCGAGCATGTGTGTTGAATAATGGTGCTGATAGCCACGTATCATTTCAAGCAGATTTGATGCCTTTCGGAGACAATTTTTCATTAAATAGGATTGTAGCTGATTTGTGGCAGCAGGAAATAAGCTGTAGTCAAAAGAATCTTCAATAGATGGTCGCAGGTCAAATCAGTATTGTATGGCTCGTAACCCTTGTGTACAGCCCGGCTAGCTCAGTCGGTAGAGCATGAGACTCTTAATCTCAGGGTCGTGGGTTCGAGCCCCACGCTGGGCGCCTCAAAATTTTGTGTCTACGCGGATCCAACATGCGCCCCTCTCGTGAGCCTTGCGTGATGAACGTAACGGGTTACGACGATGCCTAGCTTCGGATGAATATCAGAGGAACGGTATTTGAAGCTGAAAGTAACTCTGAAATGAAATAAATTTGTTTTGGAATTTAATTTGTACATCGATATGGTGTGAGATGTGTAGGAAAGCAGCAGCTGTGCTAACGAAATGCAAATAATGGTCGCTCATGCGGTGCGTTTCGAGCTGAAGGTCTCCGATTCACTAGTCTGTAAGAACAAAGTACCCGAAAAGCGCGCTAGGAGGCGCCTCCTTAGCTCAGTGGCAGAGCGCTGGTCTAGTAAACCAGAGGTCGTGAGTTCGATCCTCACAGGAGGCAAATGAATTTTGTAACAGCCCCTCCCACCGTGGCCCTTTCGAAAAAAGCGGTCAAGGATAAAAAAAATTATGAATGGGTGCGGTATTTAAGAAATGCTCTCGCAAATGAATAGTGTGAATGGTGCTATTAAAGTGGGCACCAGACACTGCTGCTTTTGGCAGTCTCCGGTGAATGCCGACGTGAAATACTTAGTTCTTGTGATGTATTTTCTACCCCTGATAAAGACCCTCGCGATTATCATCGTCGTCGTCGTCGGCGGCGGCGGCGGCGGCGCTTTGGTAATAGCGACAACTCGCCATTGTATCACTTAAGGTGAGGTACCTTCCGCAAGCGACTGAGATGGCACTAAGCGATTGAAGCTGATTTGCCACCTCTTGTTTGATCAGCGTCATAAGGGCTTGAATGTAACTTGCGATGGGACACAGCAAGAAGTAGCGTCGCACTTTTAGTACTAAAATTTGAGATGGAGAACTGGGTCAAAGATGGGAAATTCATTCCGCCAAGTGTACAAATGGTGAAAATGAGGTGTGTGTGGGGAAGCATATTGCGCCAGTGACCGTGTGGCCTAATGGATAAGGCGTCGGACTTCGGATCCGAAGATTGCAGGTTCGAATCCTGTCACGGTCGAGTTTTTCCTGTTCTGCAAAAGATGCATGCTGTTTTAGTGTGTTGTTTGAGTACTGCAAAACTAGTTGAAAGTAGCTGCTGTCCGCTTCCTGGCTGCAAAACCGGCGTCTACCTGAAGCACAAGCAACACAAGGGTGATCTGTAGCGAAATTTTCGGCACAGTGCCGTTCAGGAGAGTTTTTGTTGCAACTACTGCATCTGATTCAGGACCCAAGGGCTACGCCACAGGCGTCTGCGCACAGTCGAGCATGTGTGTTGAATAATGGTGCTGATAGCCACGTATCATTTCAAGCAGATTTGATGCCTTTCGGAGACAATTTTTCATTAAATAGGATTGTAGCTGATTTGTGGCAGCAGGAAATAAGCTGTAGTCAAAAGAATCTTCAATAGATGGTCGCAGGTCAAATCAGTATTGTATGGCTCGTAACCCTTGTGTACAGCCCGGCTAGCTCAGTCGGTAGAGCATGAGACTCTTAATCTCAGGGTCGTGGGTTTGAGCCCCACGATGGGCGCCTCAAAATTTTGTGTCTACGCGGATCCAACATGCGCCCCTCTCGTGAGCCTTGCGTAATGAACGTAACGGGTTACGACGATGCCTAGCTTCGGATGAATATCAGAGGAACGGTATTTGAAGCTGAAAGTAACTCTGAAATGAAATAAATTTGTTTTGGAATTTAATTTGTACATCGATATGGTGTGAGATGTGTAGGAAAGCAGCAGCTGTGCTAACGAAATGCAAATAATGGTCGCTCATGCGGTGCGTTTCGAGCTGAAGGTCTCCGATTCACTAGTCTGTAAGAACAAAGTACCCGAAAAGCGCGCTAGGAGGCGCCTCCTTAGCTCAGTGGCAGAGCACTGGTCTAGTAAACCAGAGGTCGTGAGTTCGATCCTCACAGGAGGCAAATGAATTTTGTAACAGCCCCTCCCACCGTGGCCCTTTCGAAAAAAGCGGTCAAGGATAAAAAAAATTATGAATGGGTGCGGTATTTAAGAAATGCTCTCGCAAATGAATAGTGTGAATGGTGCTATTAAAGTGGGCACCAGACACTGCTGCTTTTGGCAGTCTCCGGTGAATGCCGACGTGAAATACTTAGTTCTTGTGATGTATTTTCTACTCCTGATAAAGACCCTCGCGATTATCATCGTCGTCGTCGTCGTCGTCGTCGTCGGCGGCGGCGGCGGCGGCGCTTTGGTAATAGCGACAACTCGCCATTGTATCACTTAAGGTGAGGTACCTTCCGCAAGCGACTGAGATGGCACTAAGCGATTGAAGCTGATTTGCCACCTCTTGTTTGATCAGCGTCATAAGGGCTTGAATGTAACTTGCGATGGGACACAGCAAGAAGTAGCGTCGCACTTTTAGTACTAAAATTTGAGATGGAGAACTGGGTCAAAGATGGGAAATTCATTCCGCCAAGTGTACAAATGGTGAAAATGAGATGTGTGTGGGGAAGCATATTGCGCCAGTGACCGTGTGGCCTAATGGATAAGGCGTCGGACTTCGGATCGGAAGATTGCAGGTTCGAATCCTGTCACGGTCGAGTTTTTCCTGTTCTATAAAAGATGCATGCTGTTTTAGTGTGTTGTTTGAGTACTGCAAAACTAGTTGAAAGTAGCTGCTGTCCGCTTCCTGGCTGCAAAACCGGCGTCTACCTGAAGCACAAGCAACACAAGGGTGATCTGTAGCGAAATTTTCGGCACAGTGCCGTTCAGGAGAGTTTTTGTTGCAACTACTGCATCTGATTCAGGACCCAAGGGCTACGCCACAGGCGTCTGCGCACAGTCGAGCATGTGTGTTGAATAATGGTGCTGATAGCCACGTATCATTTCAAGCAGATTTGATGCCTTTCGGAGACAATTTTTCATTAAATAGGATTGTAGCTGATTTGTGGCAGCAGGAAATAAGCTGTAGTCAAAAGAATCTTCAATAGATGGTCGCAGGTCAAATCAGTATTGTATGGCTCGTAACCCTTGTGTACAGCCCGGCTAGCTCAGTCGGTAGAGCATGAGACTCTTAATCTCAGGGTCGTGGGTTCGAGCCCCACGCTGGGCGCCTCAAAATTTTGTGTCTACGCGGATCCAACATGCGCCCCTCTCGTGAGCCTTGCGTGATGATCGTAACGGGTTACGACGATGCCTAGCTTCGGATGAATATCAGAGGAACGGTATTTGAAGCTGAAAGTAACTCTGAAATGAAATAAATTTGTTTTGGAATTTAATTTGTACATCGATATGGTGTGAGATGTGTAGGAAAGCAGCAGCTGTGCTAACGAAATGCAAATAATGGTCGCTCATGCGGTGCGTTTCGAGCTGAAGGGCTCCGATTCACTAGTCTGTAAGAACAAAGTACCCGAAAAGCGCGCTAGGAGGCGCCTCCTTAGCTCAGTGGCAGAGCGCTGGTCTAGTAAACCAGAGGTCGTGAGTTCGATCCTCACAGGAGGCAAATGAATTTTGTAACAGCCCCTCCCACCGTGGCCCTTTCGAAAAAAGCGGTCAAGGATAAAAAAAATTATGAATGGGTGCGGTATTTAAGAAATGCTCTCGCAAATGAATAGTGTGAATGGTGCTATTAAAGTGGGCACCAGACACTGCTGCTTTTGGCAGTCTCCGGTGAATGCCGACGTGAAATACTTAGTTCTTGTGATGTATTTTCTACCCCTGATAAAGACCCTCGCGATTATCATCGTCGTCGTCGTCGTCGGCGGCGGCGGCGGCGCTTTGGTAATAGCGACAACTCGCCATTGTATCACTTAAGGTGAGGTACCTTCCGCAAGCGACTGAGATGGCACTAAGCGATTGAAGCTGATTTGCCACCTCTTGTTTGATCAGCGTCATAAGGGCTTGAATGTAACTTGCGATGGGACACAGCAAGAAGTAGCGTCGCACTTTTAGTACTAAAATTTGAGATGGAGAACTGGGTCAAAGATGGGAAATTCATTCCGCCAAGTGTACAAATGGTGAAAATGAGGTGTGTGTGGGGAAGCATATTGCGCCAGTGACCGTGTGGCCTAATGGATAAGGCGTCGGACTTAGGATCGGAAGATTGCATGTTCGAATCCTGTCACAGTCGAGTTTTTCCTGTTCTGCAAAAGATGCATGCTGTTTTAGTGTGTTGTTTGAGTACTGCAAAACTAGTTGAAAGTAGCTGCTGTCCGCTTCCTGGCTGCAAAACCGGCGTCTACCTGAAGCACAAGCAACACAAGGGTGATCTGTAGCGAAATTTTCGGCACAGTGCCGTTCAGGAGAGTTTTTGTTGCAACTACTGCATCTGATTCAGGACCCAAGGGCTACGCCACAGGCGTCTGCGCACAGTCGAGCATGTGTTTTGAATAATGGTGCTGATAGCCACGTATCATTTCAAGCAGATTTGATGCCTTTCGGAGACAATTTTTCATTAAATAGGATTGTAGCTGATTTGTGGCAGCAGGAAATAAGCTGTAGTCAAAAGAATCTTCAATAGATGGTCGCAGGTCAAATCAGTATTGTATGGCTCGTAACCCTTGTGTACAGCCCGGCTAGCTCAGTCGGTAGAGCATGAGACTCTTAATCTCAGGGTCGTGGGTTCGAGCCCCACGCTGGGCGGCTCAGAATTTTGTGTCTACGCGGATCCAACATGCGCCCCTCTCGTGAGCCTTGCGTGATGAACGTAACGGGTTACGACGATGCCTAGCTTCGTATGAATATCAGAGGAACGGTATTTGAAGCTGAAAGTAACTCTGAAATGAAATAAATTTGTTTTGGAATTTAATTTGTACATCGATATGGTGTGAGATGTGTAGGAAAGCAGCAGCTGTGCTAACGAAATGCAAATAATGGTCGCTCATGCGGTGCGTTTCGAGCTGAAGGGCTCCGATTCACTAGTCTGTAAGAACAAAGTACCCGAAAAGCGCGCTAGGAGGCGCCTCCTTAGCTCAGTGGCAGAGCGCTGGTCTAGTAAACCAGAGGTCGTGAGTTCGATCCTCACAGGAGGCAAATGAATTTTGTAACAGCCCCTCCCACCGTGGCCCTTTCGAAAAAAGCGGTCAAGGATAAAAAAAATTATGAATGGGTGCGGTATTTAAGAAATGCTCTCGCAAATGAATAGTGTGAATGGTGCTATTAAAGTGGGCACCAGACACTGCTGCTTTTGGCAGTCTCCGGTGAATGCCGACGTGAAATACTTAGTTCTTGTGATGTATTTTCTACCCCTGATAAAGACCCTCGCGTTTATCATCGTCGTCGTCGGCGGCGGCGGCGCTTTGGTAATAGCGACAACTCGCCATTGTATCACTTAAGGTGAGGTACCTTCCGCAAGCGACTGAGATGGCACTAAGCGATTGAAGCTGATTTGCCACCTCTTGTTTGATCAGCGTCATAAGGGCTTGAATGTAACTTGCGATGGGACACAGCAAGAAGTAGCGTCGCACTTTTAGTACTAAAATTTGAGATGGAGAACTGGGTCAAAGATGGGAAATTCATTCCGCCAAGTGTACAAATGGTGAAAATGAGGTGTGTGTGGGGAAGCATATTGCGCCAGTGACCGTGTGGCCTAATGGATAAGGCGTCGGACTTCGGATCGGAAGATTGCAGGTTCGAATCCTGTCACGGTCGAGTTTTTCCTGTTCTGCAAAAGATGCATGCTGTTTTAGTGTGTTGTTTGAGTACTGCAAAACTAGTTGAAAGTAGCTGCTGTCCGCTTCCTGGCTGCAAAACCGGCGTCTACCTGAAGCACAAGCAACACAAGGGTGATCTGTAGCGAAATTTGCGGCACAGTGCCGTTCAGGAGAGTTTTTGTTGCAACTACTGCATCTGATTCAGGACCCAAGGGCTACGCCACAGGCGTCTGCGCACAGTCGAGCATGTGTGTTGAATAATGGTGCTGATAGCCACGTATCATTTCAAGCAGATTTGATGCCTTTCGGAGACAATTTTTCATTAAATAGGATTGTAGCTGATTTGTGGCAGCAGGAAATAAGCTGTAGTCAAAAGAATCTTCAATAGATGGTCGCAGGTCAAATCAGTATTGTATGGCTCGTAACCCTTGTGTACAGCCCGGCTAGCTCAGTCGGTAGAGCATGAGACTCTTAATCTCAGGGTCGTGGGTTCGAGCCCCACGCTGGGCGGCTCAGAATTTTGTGTCTACGCGGATCCAACATGCGCCCCTCTCGTGAGCCTTGCGTGATGAACGTAACGGGTTACGACGATGCCTAGCTTCGGATGAATATCAGAGGAACGGTATTTGAAGCTGAAAGTAACTCTGAAATGAAATAAATTTGTTTTGGAATTTAATTTGTACATCGATATGGTGTGAGATGTGTAGGAAAGCAGCAGCTGTGCTAACGAAATGCAAATAATGGTCGCTCATGCGGTGCGTTTCGAGCTGAAGGTCTCCGATTCACTAGTCTGTAAGAACAAAGTACCCGAAAAGCGCGCTAGGAGGCGCCTCCTTAGCTCAGTGGCAGAGCGCTGGTCTAGTAAACCAGAGGTCGTGAGTTCGATCCTCACAGGAGGCAAATGAATTTTGTAACAGCCCCTCCCACCGTGGCCCTTTCGAAAAAAACGGTCAAGGATAAAAAAAATTATGAATGGGTGCGGTATTTAAGAAATGCTCTCGCAAATGAATAGTGTGAATGGTGCTATTAAAGTGGGCACCAGACACTGCTGCTTTTGGCAGTCTCCGGTGAATGCCGACGTGAAATACTTAGTTCTTGTGATGTATTTTCTACCCCTCATAAAGACCCTCGCGATTATCGTCGTCGTCGTCGGCGGCGGCGGCGCTTTGGTAATAGCGACAACTCGCCATTGTATCACTTAAGGTGAGGTACCTTCCGCAAGCGACTGAGATGGCACTAAGCGATTGAAGCTGATTTGCCACCTCTTGTTTGATCAGCGTCATAAGGGCTTGAATGTAACTTGCGATGGGACACAGCAAGAAGTAGCGTCGCACTTTTAGTACTAAAATTTGAGATGGAGAACTGGGTCAAAGATGGGAAATTCATTCCGCCAAGTGCACAAATGGTGAAAATGAGGTGTGTGTGGGGAAGCATATTGCGCCAGTGACCGTGTGGCCTAATGGATAAGGCGTCGGACTTCGGATCGGAAGATTGCAGGTTCGAATCCTGTCACGGTCGAGTTTTTCCTGTTCTATAAAAGATGCATGCTGTTTTAGTGTGTTGTTTGAGTACTGCAAAACTAGTTGAAAGTAGCTGCTGTCCGCTTCCTGGCTGCAAAACCGGCGTCTACCTGAAGCACAAGCAACACAAGGGTGATCTGTAGCGAAATTTTCGGCACAGTGCCGTTCAGGAGAGTTTTTGTTGCAACTACTGCATCTGATTCAGGACCCAAGGGCTACGCCACAGGCGTCTGCGCACAGTCGAGCATGTGTGTTGAATAATGGTGCTGATAGCCACGTATCATTTCAAGCAGATTTGATGCCTTTCGGAGACAATTTTTCATTAAATAGGATTGTAGCTGATTTGTGGCAGCAGGAAATAAGCTGTAGTCAAAAGAATCTTCAATAGATGGTCGCAGGTCAAATCAGTATTGTATGGCTCGTAACCCTTGTGTACAGCCCGGCTAGCTCAGTCGGTAGAGCATGAGACTCTTAATCTCAGGGTCGTGGGTTCGAGCCCCACGCTGGGCGCCTCAAAATTTTGTGTCTACGCGGATCCAACATGCGCCCCTCTCGTGAGCCTTGCGTGATGAACGTAACGGGTTACGACGATGCCTAGCTTCGGATGAATATCAGAGGAACGGTATTTGAAGCTGAAAGTAACCCTGAAATGAAATAAATTTGTTTTGGAATTTAATTTGTACATCGATATGGTGTGAGATGTGTAGGAAAGCAGCAGCTGTGCTAACGAAATGCAAATAATGGTCGCTCATGCGGTGCGTTTCGAGCTGAAGGTCTCCGATTCACTAGTCTGTAAGAACAAAGTACCCGAAAAGCCCGCTAGGAGGCGCCTCCTTAGCTCAGTGGCAGAGCGCTGGTCTAGTAAACCAGAGGTCGTGAGTTCGATCCTCACAGGAGGCAAATGAATTTTGTAACAGCCCCTCCCACCGTGGCCCTTTCGAAAAAAGCGGTCAAGGATAAAAAAAAATTATGAATGGGTGCGGTATTTAAGAAATGCTCTCGCAAATGAATAGTGTGAATGGTGCTATTAAAGTGGGCACCAGACACTGCTGCTTTTGGCAGTCTCCGGTGAATGCCGACGTGAAATACTTAGTTCTTGTGATGTATTTTCTACCCCTGATAAAGACCCTCGCGTTTATCATCGTCGTCGTCGTCGGCGGCGGCGCTTTGGTAATAGCGACAACTCGCCATTGTATCACTTAAGGTGAGGTACCTTCCGCAAGCGACTGAGATGGCACTAAGCGATTGAAGCTGATTTGCCACCTCTTGTTTGATCAGCGTCATAAGGGCTTGAATGTAACTTGCGATGGGACACAGCAAGAAGTAGCGTCGCACTTTTAGTACTAAAATTTGAGATGGAGAACTGGGTCAAAGATGGGAAATTCATTCCGCCAAGTGTACAAATGGTGAAAATGAGGTGTGTGTGGGGAAGCATATTGCGCCAGTGACCGTGTGGCCTAATGGATAAGGCGTCGGACTTCGGATCGGAAGATTGCAGGTTCGAATCCTGTCACGGTCGAGTTTTTCCTGTTCTGCAAAAGATGCATGCTGTTTTAGTGTGTTGTTTGAGTACTGCAAAACTAGTTGAAAGTAGCTGCTGTCCGCTTCCTGGCTGCAAAACCGGCGTCTACCTGAAGCACAAGCAACACAAGGGTGATCTGTAGCGAAATTTGCGGCACAGTGCCGTTCAGGAGAGTTTTTGTTGCAACTACTGCATCTGATTCAGGACCCAAGGGCTACGCCACAGGCGTCTGCGCACAGTCGAGCATGTGTGTTGAATAATGGTGCTGATAGCCACGTATCATTTCAAGCAGATTTGATGCCTTTCGGAGACAATTTTTCATTAAATAGGATTTTAGCTGATTTGTGGCAGCAGGAAATAAGCTGTAGTCAAAAGAATCTTCAATAGATGGTCGCAGGTCAAATCAGTATTGTATGGCTCGTAACCCTTGTGTACAGCCCGGCTAGCTCAGTCGGTAGAGCATGAGACTCTTAATCTCAGGGTCGTGGGTTCGAGCCCCACGCTGGGCGGCTCAGAATTTTGTGTCTACGCGGATCCAACATGCGCCCCTCTCGTGAGCCTTGCGTGATGAACGTAACGGGTTACGACGATGCCTAGCTTCGGATGAATATCAGAGGAACGGTATTTGAAGCTGAAAGTAACTCTGAAATGAAATAAATTTGTTTTGGAATTTAATTTGTACATCGATATGGTGTGAGATGTGTAGGAAAGCAGCAGCTGTGCTAACGAAATGCAAATAATGGTCGCTCATGCGGTGCGTTTCGAGCTGAAGGTCTCCGATTCACTAGTCTGTAAGAACAAAGTACCCGAAAAGCGCGCTAGGAGGCGCCTCCTTAGCTCAGTGGCAGAGTGCTGGTCTAGTAAACCAGAGGTCGTGAGTTCGATCCTCACAGGAGGCAAATGAATTTTGTAACAGCCCCTCCCACCGTGGCCCTTTCGAAAAAAGCGGTCAAGGATAAAAAAAAATTATGAATGGGTGCGGTATTTAAGAAATGCTCTCGCAAATGAATAGTGTGAATGGTGCTATTAAAGTGGGCACCAGACACTGCTGCTTTTGGCAGTCTCCGGTGAATGCCGACGTGAAATACTTAGTTCTTGTGATGTATTTTCTACCCCTGATAAAGACCCTCGCGTTTATCATCGTCGTCGTCGTCGTCGGCGGCGGCGCTTTGGTAATAGCGACAACTCGCCATTGTATCACTTAAGGTGAGGTACCTTCCGCAAGCGACTGAGATGGCACTAAGCGATTGAAGCTGATTTGCCACCTCTTGTTTGATCAGCGTCATAAGGGCTTGAATGTAACTTGCGATGGGACACAGCAAGAAGTAGCGTCGCACTTTTAGTACTAAAATTTGAGATGGAGAACTGGGTCAAAGATGGGAAATTCATTCCGCCAAGTGTACAAATGGTGAAAATGAGGTGTGTGTGGGGACGCATATTGCGCCAGTGACCGTGTGGCCTAATGGATAAGGCGTCGGACTTCGGATCGGAAGATTGCAGGTTCGAATCCTGTCACGGTCGAGTTTTTCCTGTTCTGCAAAAGATGCATGCTGTTTTAGTGTGTTGTTTGAGTACTGCAAAACTAGTTGAAAGTAGCTGCTGTCCGCTTCCTGGCTGCAAAACCGGCGTCTACCTGAAGCACAAGCAACACAAGGGTGATCTGTAGCGAAATTTTCGGCACAGTGCCGTTCAGGAGAGTTTTTGTTGCAACTACTGCATCTGATTCAGGACCCAAGGGCTACGCCACAGGCGTCTGCGCACAGTCGAGCATGTGTGTTGAATAATGGTGCTGATAGCCACGTATCATTTCAAGCAGATTTGATGCCTTTCGGAGACAATTTTTCATTAAATAGGATTGTAGCTGATTTGTGGCAGCAGGAAATAAGCTGTAGTCAAAAGAATCTTCAATAGATGGTCGCAGGTCAAATCAGTATTGTATGGCTCGTAACCCTTGTGTACAGCCCGGCTAGCTCAGTCGGTAGAGCATGAGACTCTTAATCTCAGGGTCGTGGGTTCGAGCCCCACGCTGGGCGGCTCAGAATTTTGTGTCTACGCGGATCGAACATGCGCCCCTCTCGTGAGCCTTGCGTGATGAACGTAACGGGTTACGACGATGCCTAGCTTCGGATGAATATCAGAGGAACGGTATTTGAAGCTGAAAGTAACTCTGAAATGAAATAAATTTGTTTTGGAATTTAATTTGTACATCGATATGGTGTGAGATGTGCAGGAAAGCAGCAGCTGTGCTAACGAAATGCAAATAATGGTCGCTCATGCGGTGCGTTTCGAGATGAAGGTCTCCGATTCCCTAGTCTGTAAGAACAAAGTACCCGAAAAGCGCGCTAGGAGGCGCCTCCTTAGCTCAGTGGCAGTCGTGGCCGAGTGGTTATTCCGGCTTTCGCTGTCGCCGCGGTCGGACGTGCTAGCTGGTTGCTCCGCGTCGCCGGTGTCGTTGCCAGTGTTTACTGTTTGCCGTTGTGTGTTTCTGTGTTCCGAGTGATTCACGTGCATTGTACTTTTTTTTTTTTTTGTGGTCGTCCTTTTCGTCAGCAACTTGCCGATCTTGTACGGGATTCGGACTTGACCGGATTCCATACAGCTGCAGCGCCATGTCTACCACCATCCGGAAAAACACCCTGGTTTTTGGCTTTGACAAGGATACCCGCCGAGTTCAACCGACCGCCCTCGAGATTCACGACTGGCTAACCGAGGTAATAGGCATCACTTCTGATTCTGTGCACACCACCCAGCTAGATTCTGATCGTTATTGCGTGTTTGTCAAGTTTCTCAGTCCAGTAGCAGTTGATCGACTTATTGAAAAAATCGGCAAACAAGTCCCTTTTGTTCATCGCGACGGCACCACTAGTATGGTTACTGTAACACGTGCCGATACATCGATTCAGACAGTTAGAGTACTTAACTTGCCCATAGAGATTGACAATGCTAAAATTAAAGATGCACTTTCTAAGTTTGGTGAGGTTAAAGAAATTGTCAACGAAAAGTGGTCGTCTCGCTACAAATTACAATGTTTCAATGGGATTAGATCTGTGGACATGGAAGTAAAAATGAACATTCCTTCTCACATCACGGTTGACGGTTATAAGGCTCACATTATATATTCTGGTCAAGCCCCCACCTGTCATATCTGCAATGAACTAGGCCATCTTCGTCAGGACTGCCCCCGCCGAGTTTTTGTCTTAAAAAATAATCTCCAGCCGCGGCGTAGATTAACGCTTAACGAGGTAATGGCAGTAGATACTTCTGGTTCTTCTGCAGACCCTGATGTTGATGCTCCCCAGGCAACTACCTCCGAGACCCCGCCCATAACTGCTGATGCGTTTCCACCACTCGTAGGACGGCAAACTGCTGCGCCAGTTTGTCTTGAAAGTGAATCTCAGCAAAAGAAAAGGCCGCTGGAACGTAGTGATGAGCAGTCAGATGAGGAAGTATCTCCCGCGACTCCTGCAGCCCGGAAACCAAAACCATCAACCGCGGAGGATTTAGTACCAGATGATGTTATGCGGGTCGATTTTGACGCCAGTGCGGATGGACTTGAGGGGATGCCGAATTCTGAGACGCCGGGTCATGAACAGGAACCTCCAATTTTGAGTGCCGCGCCCGAAGGACAACAGCCGCTACAACGCGCACACAGTGAGGAAGTGTTGTGTCAACAACGCGCTACAGCTGACGCCCGACAACAAGTTTCGGGCGGAAGTAAACAAGTGCAAGTGTTTACCAACCTGCCAGCTGCCGGCGGCAGTGCTGCGACAATGACACGACCGCGTCTCAAAGAATCCACAAAAACTTCGGGACCTCAAAACGCCCCACGACGAAGGCTCAATCCACAGCCAAGTCTCTCCGCTCCTCGCAACAAGGGAAATTCCACTTCCTCGCAAGCGGATGTAGTATCCCGAAATATTAGTTATGAAATTGTGAGGGAACGATCCGGTGATGACAACAGCAAAGAACTCGGCGAAGCCCATCCTCCACAGTAGTAATTCCGTTGGTACAAGGCTTGTTCCATGCTGTCGCCTAAGGTTGCAATCGTGTTTCTTCTATCCTTTTATCCGGTTATGGTTCGCAGCATTCACTGTGTCGTTTTTTTTGCTACAACCGGCTTATGATTCGTAGTGTATCACTTGTTATCGTTTTTATTTTGCTTCTTGATCCAATAATCCTCTCATGGCTGCTCACATTATACCTTTTTTAATTCTGCACCTGGCACTCTTGAGCTCGATGCCATCGTTTTGTTATACTTTTACATCTCATTACCTATATGCTACAGGCCTATACTATCACCTCCCTTAATATCAATAGGATTACGTCAGAGTTAAAACTTGCTTTATTAAAACAATTTTTGTTTGACTCTGGTACAGATATTGCCCTTTTACAGGAGGTTGCAACATGGCAACTTAACATTCCCGGCTATGTTGCAATACTCAATTTCGCTCCTGAATTCAGTGCTGGCACAGCGATTTTAGTTAGGGAAGGAATACCTATAACCGATGTCGAAAAGTTAGACTCTGGACGGGGCATAGGCGTGAATATCATGGGCGTCAGTGTAATCAATCTGTATGCACCATCTGGAAGTACACGGCGCGCTGACAGATCGAAGTTCTTTAAGGAGGATATCATTTACTTACTGCGGAGAGACTCGCCAAACTTGATCATTGCCGGCGATTTTAATTGTGTATTGCACCATAAAGATCAATCCCCCAATATTAATTATTCCCCTGAATTAAACTTTCTTGTTTCCCAAATGAAACTGAGGGACGCGTGGGAAGTTAAGTATCCCACGCTTGTGAAATACACGCACATTTCACATAATTCCAGTAGCAGGATTGATAGAATCTATATGTCAAGTCACATAGTGAGGAATTTGCTACAAGTGGAAATCACTCCAGTCAGCTTCTCTGACCACTGTAGTGTGAGTGCCTGCATAAACTTAGACCGGCAACCAACTCACTGGTTTAGGAATCAGTGGAGCATGAATGTCGGCCTTTTACCAGACGACGAGCTCGAGGTCGAATTAAAGACAGCTTGGGAATTTTGCTTGCGCTCTGTACACAACTTTCCGAGTGTTTTGGAGTGGTGGACCCGCAAGGCGAAGCCCAAATTACGGAAAGTAATTATATCTTATAGTATAGAGAGATCTCGGGCAGTTCACCGTACAATGGAATTTTACTACATGGTCTTAAGGGATTTGTATGATCAGGCAGATGGCTCAGACAGGCGCCTGTCCGACATCAAGAAAATTAAAGCGACATTATTAAGCTTAAAGAGAAAACAACTGGAGGGTCTTAAACTTAAGTCAAAAGCCAGATCCGTTAGCGAGGACGAAACGGCTGCGTTATATCATCTGATTAAACATCGCAAGAACCGACGACGGATATTCATGGACGAACTTAAATTAGAAAACGGTACTGTCCTCACTGTGCAAAACGAGATCATCAGAGAAATCCACAGGTATTACAGTGCTCTGTATGAGGCAGAAGCAACGCAAGAGGACGATTTGGATGAGTTATTTGCGTTTACAACCTCCACAATTACTGCCGACGATAACGCCAGCTTATTTTCAGCTTTTAGTCCAGATGAAGTCCTTGAATTAATTCGCGGCTCCCCTAAAAGTAAATCGCCGGGCCCTGATGGCCTTCCGGTCGAATTCTATCAACGATATTGGGGTATCATAGGTGATAAGTTGACACAAGCCGTTAACGACGTCCTGCGGGGAAAGTTTGTACCATCAGAACTTAAAGAATGTAAAATCGTGTTGATTCCTAAAAATAAGGGATGTAAAAAGATTAACAACTTCCGGCCGATTTCTCTTCTTAATTCAGATTATAAGATTATTGCGAGAGCTTTAAACAATCGAATGATGCCGTTGACCGCAAACATAATTGGGCAACAGCAAACTTGTGCTTATAGGCGATCAATATTTCAGACTACAGCACAATATAGAGATATCGTCGCTCTGTCGTCTGCCAGCACCATTAATTGCGGCCTCCTTTTTCTCGATTTTTATAAAGCATTTGATAGTGTCAGCCATAAATACCTCTTCGAAACGATGCGGAGGATGGGCTTCGGGCATGACTCCATCGCTGTCGTGCGCAATATGATCACTGGTCTGGCCGCCACGATCTCCGTTAACTGCCAGCTCACAAGACCAATTACCATCGCAAGGGGTGTCCCCCAAGGAAGCCCCCTTTCCATGTTGCTCTTTGTCATCTCCCTAGAACCATTGCTGCGGCTAGTACATGAGCACATGACGGGCATAACGATCGCCGGGAAGAAAACTGCAGTTGGGGCATATGCTGATGATGTCGGCATCGTCGTGAGGAACAGGGATGATGTGATTGTACTGGAGGCAGACCTCAGGCGCTATTGTTCCGCTTCTGGCGCAAAAATGAACGAAACTAAAAGCAAATTTCTGCGTATAAGGGGACTTGACGATGTCGGCCTAGAATGGGCTACCCATGTTACGGAACACAAATCTCTTGGGACGATACTGACGGTCCCTCCACAAAGGATGATAACGGCAAATTGGCGGGATGTCTTGTTCAAAGTCAAGGGTGCTTTAATAGATAACGTTTATCGCAGTATGGACCAAATACAGAGGGTTAAATTTATAAATACATGTATCCTGTCGCGAGCATATTATGTGGCACAGGTCTTTCCAATCCCCACTGTCATAGCCAAACAGATAATGAGCCAGTTGACCAATTTTCTGTGGCGGGGGGAAATATTTCGAGTTGACGTGAAGACTGTGACTCTCGACCCTCTGCATGGCGGTCTGGGTCTGACCGATCTGAACGCCAAAGCAATGGCTTTGTACATTAAACGGATGACATCCTTAATCCAAAACTACTCTGACACCCTTACGGCAAAGTTGTTTGAGGCAGTCGCGCCGAAAAGCGTAGAACCGCCCATCAATGTGCAGACGATCGACTACCAGCTCTCCCACATCCGCACATATTATCTGGAAAAGAGCTACTTGAGCGAGGTCCTTCTCCAACGTCGACCTTTAACTGCCAAGGCCATTCTGGAGCACAGGAAACAATATGAGGGCAAGAACAAAATCGAACAAAAGCACACTGGAGTCAATTGGGATGTCCTGTGGGCGAACATCAGCAGCAGTGTACTTCCGTCTTTGGTCAGGTCGACATGGTATAAAACGGTGAACAACATTATCAGCACAAATGAGCGCCTGCATGCGATTGGGCTAAGCGACACAGCCCATTGTCCAGATTGTCACCAAGTGGATACTGTTCCCCACAGATATACTTGCAGTCACCGCATGCGCAATTGGCAATGGGTTCGTCAAAAAGTCGCCCTTATAACTCGGACTTCTGAAAATAACATCGACACGAACTTACTGCACAGACCAGACGTCAAATATTTTCCGCCAACTAAAAATAATGCTGTCATGTGGCTGTTGGGCCAATATACCAGTCATGTCTTCAATCGGCTGACGGGCGAAGATTACAGCGAGTTTCAGTTACACATGGAAACGGAATATACTAAAATTAGAAACTACGCGGATCACCGTCGCAAGTACGGTAATATGCTTCATATTGCATTCACTAGAACAGGTATTGGATAGCTGTTCGAGCTCTGAAACCTTCACCCGTTTATGTATCAACGGAATGATCTGGCTCCAGTCCCATATTGATGCTTTTCCAATATATATAAATAAAAAAATATATAAATAAATACATAAATAAAAAATAAAAAAAATAAAGGCACAAAAAAAAAATTAAAAAAAAATCAATGTTTCCTTACAATCAATGTGAGTGATGACGGGTATGGGGGCGGCACCGTGGCCAGGCCTCTGACTAATTGACCCCTGCCCACCTTGCCGCCATCTGCCTGCCCCGCTCGCTTTAAACAAAAAAAAAAAAAAAAAAAAAAAAAAAAAAAAGCCACGAGCTGCGCAAGGAGGGCCTGCGCAGAGTAAAAAAAAAATGGTGTAACGGTTAAAAAAAAAAAAAAGTGGTTAAGGCGCCTGACTCTTTAAAAAAAAAAAAAAAAAAAAAAAAATGGATAAGGCGTCGCACTTCGGATCCGAAGATTGCAGGTTCGAATCCTGTCACGGTCGAGTTTTTCCTGTTCTGCAAAAGATGCATGCTGTTTTACTGTGTTGTTTGAGTACACTAAAACTAGTTGGAAGTTGCTGCTGTCCGCTTCCTGGCTACAAAACCGGCGTCTACCAGAAGCACAAGCAAGACAAGGGTGATCTGTAGCGAAGTTTTCGGCACAGTGCCGTTCAGGAGAGTTTTTGTTGGAACTACTGCATCTGATTCAGGAGCCAAGGGCTACGCCACAGGCGTCTGCGCACAGTCGAGCATGTGTGTTGAATAATGGTGCTGATAGCCACGTATCATTTCATGCAGATTTGATGCCTTTCGGAGACAATTTTTCATTGAATAGGATTGTAGCTGATTTGTGGCAGCAGGAAATAAGCTGTAGTCAAAAGAATCTTCAATAGATGGTCGCAGGTCACATCAGTATTGTATGGCTCGTAAAGCGTTGCGTGCAGCCCGGCTAGCTCAGTCGGTAGAGCATGAGACTCTTAATCTCAGGGTCGTGGGTTCGAGCCCCACGCTGGGCGGCGCAAAATTTTGTGTCTACGCGGATCCAACATGCGCCCCTCTCGTGAGCCTTGCGTAATGAACGTAACGGGTTACGACGATGCCTAGCTTCGTATGAATATCAGAGGAACGGTATTTGAAGCTGAAAGTGACTCTGAAATGAAATAAATGTGTTGTTTTGCAATTTTAGTTGTACATCGATATAGTGTGAGATGTGTAGGAAAGCAGCAGCTGTGCTAACTAAATGTAAATAATGGTCGCTCATGCGGTGCGTTTCGAGCTGAAGGGCTCCGATTCACTAGTTTGTAAGAACAAAGTATCCTATAAGTCCGCTAGGAGGCGCCTCCTTATTTCAGTGGCAGAGCGCTGGTCTAGTAAACCAGAGGTCGTGAGTTCGATCCTCACAGGCGGCAAATGAATTTTGTAACAGCCCCTCCCACCGTGGCATTTTCGAAAAAAGCGGTCAAGGATAAAAAAAATTATGAATGGGTGCGGTATTTAAGAAATGCTCTCGCAAATGAATAGTGTGAATGGTGCTATTAAAGTGGGCACCAGAAACTGCTGCTTTAGGCAGTCTCCGGAGAATGCCGACGTGAAATACTTAGTTCTTGTGATGTATTTTCTACCCCTGATAAAGACCCTCGCGATTGTCGTCGTCGTCGTCGTCGTCGTCGGCGGCGCCGCCGCCGCTTTGGTAATAGCGACAATTCGCCATTGTATCACATAGGGTGAGGTACCTTCTGCAAGCGACTGAGATGGCACTAAACGATTGAAGCTGATTTGCCACCTCTTGTTTGATCAGCGTCATAAGGGCTTGAATGTAACTTGCGATGGGACACAGCAAGAAGTAGCGTCGTACTTTTAGTACTGAAATTTGAGATGGAGAACTGCGTCAAAGATGGGAAAATCATTCTGCCAAGTGTACAAATGGCGAAAACGATGTGTGAGTGGGGAAGTATATTGCGCCAGTGACCGTGTGGCCTAATGGATAAGGCGTCGGACTTCGGATTCGAAGATTGCAGGTTCGTATCCCGTCACGGTCGAGTTTTTCCTGTTCTGCAAAAGATGCATGCTGTTTTAGTGTGTCGTTTGAGTACACTAAAACTAGTTGGAAGATGCTGCTGTCCGCTTCCTGGCTACAAAACCGGCGTCTACCAGAAGCACAAGCAAGACAAGGGTGATCTGTAGCGAAGTTTTCGGCACAGTGCCGTTCAGGAGAGTTTTTGTTGGAACTACTGCATCTGATTCAGGAGCCAAGGGCTACGCCACAGGCGTCTGCGCACAGTCGAGCATGTGTGTTGAATAATGGTGCTGATAGCCACGTATCATTTCATGCAGATTTGATGCCTTTCGGAGACAATTTTTCATTGAATAGGATTGTAGCTGATTTGTGGCAGCAGGAAATAAGCTGTAGTCAAAAGAATCTTCAATAGATGGTCGCAGGTCACATCAGTATTGTATGGCTCGTAACGCGTTGCGTGCAGCCCGGCTAGCTCAGTCGGTAGAGCATGAGACTCTTAATCTCAGGGTCGTGGGTTCGAGCCCCACGCTGGGCGGCGCAAAATTTTGTGTCTACGCGGATCCAACATGCGCCCCTCTCGTGAGCCTTGCGTAATGAACGTAACGGGTTACGACGATGCCTAGCTTCGTATGAATATCAGAGGAACGGTATTTGAAGCTGAAAGTGACTCTGAAATGAAATAAATGTGTTGTTTTGCAATTTTAGTTGTACATCGATATAGTGTGAGATGTGTAGGAAAGCAGCAGCTGTGCTAACTAAATGTAAATAATGGTCGCTCATGCGGTGCGTTTCGAGCTGAAGGGCTCCGATTCACTAGTTTGTAAGAACAAAGTATCCTATAAGTCCGCTAGGAGGCGCCTCCTTATCTCAGTGGCAGAGCGCTGGTCTAGTAAACCAGAGGTCGTGAGTTCGATCCTCACAGGCGGCAAATGAATTTTGTAACAGCCCCTCCCACCGTGGCATTTTCGAAAAAAGCGGTCAAGGATAAAAAAAATTATGAATGGGTGCGGTATTTAAGAAATGCTCTCGCAAATGAATAGTGTGAATGGTGCTATTAAAGTGGGCACCAGAAACTGCTGCTTTAGGCAGTCTCCGGAGAATGCCGACGTGAAATACTTAGTTCTTGTGATGTATTTTCTACCCCTGATAAAGACCCTCGCGATTGTCGTCGTCGTCGTCGGCGCCGCCGCCGCTTTGGTAATAGCGACAATTCGCCATTGTATCACATAGGGTGAGGTACCTTCTGCAAGCGACTGAGATGGCACTAAACGATTGAAGCTGATTTGCCACCTCTTGTTTGATCAGCGTCATAAGGGCTTGAATGTAACTTGCGATGGGACACAGCAAGAAGTAGCGTCGTACTTTTAGTACTGAAATTTGAGATGGAGAACTGCGTCAAAGATGGGAAAATCATTCTGCCAAGTGTACAAATGGCGAAAACGAGGTGTGAGTGGGGAAGTATATTGCGCCAGTGACCGTGTGGCCTAATGGATAAGGCGTCGGACTTCGGATCCGAAGATTGCAGGTTCGAATCCTGTCACGGTCGAGTTTTTCCTGTTCTGCAAAAGATGCATGCTGTTTTACTGTGTTGTTTGAGTACACTAAAACTAGTTGGAAGTTGCTGCTGTCCGCTTCCTGGCTACAAAACCGGCGTCTACCAGAAGCACAAGCAAGACAAGGGTGATCTGTAGCGAAGTTTTCGGCACAGTGCCGTTCAGGAGAGTTTTTGTTGGAACTACTGCATCTGATTCAGGAGCCAAGGGCTACGCCACAGGCGTCTGCGCACAGTCGAGCATGTGTGTTGAATAATGGTGCTGATAGTCACGTATCATTTCATGCAGATTTGATGCCTTTCGGAGACAATTTTTCATTGAATAGGATTGTAGCTGATTTGTGGCAGCAGGAAATAAGCTGTAGTCAAAAGAATCTTCAATAGATGGTCGCAGGTCACATCAGTATTGTATGGCTCGTAACGCGTTGCGTGCAGCCCGGCTAGCTCAGTCGGTAGAGCATGAGACTCTTAATCTCAGGGTCGTGGGTTCGAGCCCCACGCTGGGCGGCGCAAAATTTTGTGTCTACGCGGATCCAACATGCGCCCCTCTCGTGAGCCTTGCGTAATGAACGTAACGGGTTACGACGATGCCTAGCTTCGTATGAATATCAGAGGAACGGTATTTGAAGCTGAAAGTGACTCTGAAATGAAATAAATGTGTTGTTTTGCAATTTTAGTTGTACATCGATATAGTGTGAGATGTGTAGGAAAGCAGCAGCTGTGCTAACTAAATGTAAATAATGGTCGCTCATGCAGTGCGTTTCGAGCTGAAGGGCTCCGATTCACTAGTTTGTAAGATTAAAGTATCCTATAAGTCCGCTAGGAGGCGCCTCCTTATCTCAGTGGCAGAGCGCTGGTCTAGTAAACCAGAGGTCGTGAGTTCGATCCTCACAGGCGGCAAATGAATTTTGTAACAGCCCCTCCCACCGTGGCATTTTCGAAAAAAGCGGTCAAGGATAAAAAAAATTATGAATGGGTGCGGTATTTAAGAAATGCTCTCGCAAATGAATAGTGTGAATGGTGCTATTAAAGTGGGCACCAGAAACTGCTGCTTTAGGCAGTCTCCGGAGAATGCCGACGTGAAATACTTAGTTCTTGTGATGTATTTTCTACCCCTGATAAAGACCCTCGCGATTGTCGTCGTCGTCGTCGGCGCCGCCGCCGCTTTGGTAATAGCGACAATTCGCCATTGTATCACATAGGGTGAGGTACCTTCTGCAAGCGACTGAGATGGCACTAAACGATTGAAGCTGATTTGCCACCTCTTGTTTGATCAGCGTCATAAGGGCTTGAATGTAACTTGCGATGGGACACAGCAAGAAGTAGCGTCGTACTTTTAGTACTGAAATTTGAGATGGAGAACTGCGTCAAAGATGGGAAAATCATTCTGCCAAGTGTACAAATGGCGAAAACGTGGTGTGAGTGGGGAAGTATATTGCGCCAGTGACCGTGTGGCCTAATGAATAAGGCGTCGGACTTCGGATCCGAAGATTGCAGGTTCGAATCCTGTCACGGTCGAGTTTTTCCTGTTCTGCAAAAGATGCATGCTGTTTTAGTGTGTTGTTTGAGTACACTAAAACTAGTTGGAAGTTGCTGCTGTCCGCTTCCTGGCTACAAAACCGGCGTCTACCAGAAGCACAAGCAAGACAAGGGTGATCTGTAGCGAAGTTTTCGGCACAGTGCCGTTCAGGAGAGTTTTTGTTGGAACTACTGCATCTGATTCAGGAGCCAAGGGCTACGCCACAGGCGTCCGCGCACAGTCGAGCATGTGTGTTGAATAATGGTGCTGATAGCCACGTATCATTTCATGCAGATTTGATGCCTTTCGGAGACAATTTTTCATTGAATAGGATTGTAGCTGATTTGTGGCAGCAGGAAATAAGCTGTAGTCAAAAGAATCTTCAATAGATGGTCGCAGGTCACATCAGTATTGTATGGCTCGTAACGCTTTGCGTGCAGCCCGGCTAGCTCAGTCGGTAGAGCATGAGACTCTTAATCTCAGGGTCGTGGGTTCGAGCCCCACGCTGGGCGGCGCAAAATTTTGTGTCTACGCGGATCCAACATGCGCCCCTCTCGTGAGCCTTGCGTAATGAACGTAACGGGTTACGACGATGCCTAGCTTCGTATGAATATCAGAGGAACGGTATTTGAAGCTGAAAGTGACTCTGAAATGAAATAAATGTGTTGTTTTGCAATTTTAGTTGTACATCGATATAGTGTGAGATGTGTAGGAAAGCAGCAGCTGTGCTAACTAAATGTAAATAATGGTCGCTCATGCGGTGCGTTTCGAGCTGAAGGGCTCCGATTCACTAGTTTGTAAGATTAAAGTATCCTATAAGTCCGCTAGGAGGCGCCTCCTTATCTCAGTGGCAGAGCGCTGGTCTAGTAAACCAGAGGTCGTGAGTTCGATCCTCACAGGCGGCAAATGAATTTTGTAACAGCCCCTCCCACCGTGGCATTTTCGAAAAAAGCGGTCAAGGATAAAAAAAATTATGAATGGGTGTGGTATTTAAGAAATGCTCTCGCAAATGAATAGTGTGAATGGTGCTATTAAAGTGGGCACCAGAAACTGCTGCTTTAGGCAGTCTCCGGAGAATGCCGACGTGAAATACTTAGTTCTTGTGATGTATTTTCTACCCCTGATAAAGACCCTCGCGATTGTCGTCGTCGTCGTCGGCGCCGCCGCCGCTTTGGTAATAGCGACAATTCGCCATTGTATCACATAGGGTGAGGTACCTTCTGCAAGCGACTGAGATGGCACTAAACGATTGAAGCTGATTTGCCACCTCTTGTTTGATCAGCGTCATAAGGGCTTGAATGTAACTTGCGATGGGACACAGCAAGAAGTAGCGTCGTACTTTTAGTACTGAAATTTGAGATGGAGAACTGCGTCAAAGATGGGAAAATCATTCTGCCAAGTGTACAAATGGCGAAAACGATGTGTGAGTGGGGAAGTATATTGCGCCAGTGACCGTGTGGCCTAATGGATAAGGCGTCGGACTTCGGATTCGAAGATTGCAGGTTCGTATCCTGTCACGGTCGAGTTTTTCCTGTTCTGCAAAAGATGCATGCTGTTTTACTGTGTTGTTTGAGTACACTAAAACTAGTTGGAAGTTGCTGCTGTCCGCTTCCTGGCTACAAAACCGGCGTCTACCAGAAGCACAAGCAAGACAAGGGTGATCTGTAGCGAAGTTTTCGGCACAGTGCCGTTCAGGAGAGTTTTTGTTGGAACTACTGCATCTGATTCAGGAGCCAAGGGCTACGCCACAGGCGTCTGCGCACAGTCGAGCATGTGTGTTGAATAATGGTGCTGATAGCCACGTATCATTTCATGCAGATTTGATGCCTTTCGGAGACAATTTTTCATTGAATAGGATTGTAGCTGATTTGTGGCAGCAGGAAATAAGCTGTAGTCAAAAGAATCTTCAATAGATGGTCGCATGTCACATCAGTATTGTATGGCTCGTAACGCGTTGCGTGCAGCCCGGCTAGCTCAGTCGGTAGAGCATGAGACTCTTAATCTCAGGGTCGTGGGTTCGAGCCCCACGCTGGGCGGCGCAAAATTTTGTGTCTACGCGGATCCAACATGCGCCCCTCTCGTGAGCCTTGCGTAATGAACGTAACGGGTTACGACGATGCCTAGCTTCGTATGAATATCAGAGGAACGGTATTTGAAGCTGAAAGTGACTCTGAAATGAAATAAATGTGTTGTTTTGCAATTTTAGTTGTACATCGATATAGTGTGAGATGTGTAGGAAAGCAGCAGCTGTGCTAACTAAATGTAAATAATGGTCGCTCATGCAGTGCGTTTCGAGCTGAAGGGCTCCGATTCACTAGTTTGTAAGATTAAAGTATCCTATAAGTCCGCTAGGAGGCGCCTCCTTATCTCAGTGGCAGAGCGCTGGTCTAGTAAACCAGAGGTCGTGAGTTCGATCCTCACAGGCGGCAAATGAATTTTGTAACAGCCCCTCCCACCGTGGCATTTTCGAAAAAAGCGGTCAAGGATAAAAAAAATTATGAATGGGTGCGGTATTTAAGAAATGCTCTCGCAAATGAATAGTGTGAATGGTGCTATTAAAGTGGGCACCAGAAACTGCTGCTTTAGGCAGTCTCCGGAGAATGCCGACGTGAAATACTTAGTTCTTGTGATGTATTTTCTACCCCTGATAAAGACCCTCGCGATTGTCGTCGTCGTCGGCGCCGCCGCCGCTTTGGTAATAGCGACAATTCGCCATTGTATCACATAGGGTGAGGTACCTTCTGCAAGCGACTGAGATGGCACTAAACGATTGAAGCTGATTTGCCACCTCTTGTTTGATCAGCGTCATAAGGGCTTGAATGTAACTTGCGATGGGACACAGCAAGAAGTAGCGTCGTACTTTTAGTACTGAAATTTGAGATGGAGAACTGCGTCAAAGATGGGAAAATCATTCTGCCAAGTGTACAAATGGCGAAAACGTGGTGTGAGTGGGGAAGTATATTGCGCCAGTGACCGTGTGGCCTAATGAATAAGGCGTCGGACTTCGGATCCGAAGATTGCAGGTTCGAATCCTGTCACGGTCGAGTTTTTCCTGTTCTGCAAAAGATGCATGCTGTTTTAGTGTGTTGTTTGAGTACACTAAAACTAGTTGGAAGTTGCTGCTGTCCGCTTCCTGGCTACAAAACCGGCGTCTACCAGAAGCACAAGCAAGACAAGGGTGATCTGTAGCGAAGTTTTCGGCACAGTGCCGTTCAGGAGAGTTTTTGTTGGAACTACTGCATCTGATTCAGGAGCCAAGGGCTACGCCACAGGCGTCCGCGCACAGTCGAGCATGTGTGTTGAATAATGGTGCTGATAGCCACGTATCATTTCATGCAGATTTGATGCCTTTCGGAGACAATTTTTCATTGAATAGGATTGTAGCTGATTTGTGGCAGCAGGAAATAAGCTGTAGTCAAAAGAATCTTCAATAGATGGTCGCAGGTCACATCAGTATTGTATGGCTCGTAACGCTTTGCGTGCAGCCCGGCTAGCTCAGTCGGTAGAGCATGAGACTCTTAATCTCAGGGTCGTGGGTTCGAGCCCCACGCTGGGCGGCGCAAAATTTTGTGTCTACGCGGATCCAACATGCGCCCCTCTCGTGAGCCTTGCGTAATGAACGTAACGGGTTACGACGATGCCTAGCTTCGTATGAATATCAGAGGAACGGTATTTGAAGCTGAAAGTGACTCTGAAATGAAATAAATGTGTTGTTTTGCAATTTTAGTTGTACATCGATATAGTGTGAGATGTGTAGGAAAGCAGCAGCTGTGCTAACTAAATGTAAATAATGGTCGCTCATGCGGTGCGTTTCGAGCTGAAGGGCTCCGATTCACTAGTTTGTAAGATTAAAGTATCCTATAAGTCCGCTAGGAGGCGTCTCCTTATCTCAGTGTCAGAGCGCTGGTCTAGTAAACCAGAGGTCGTGAGTTCGATCCTCACAGGCGGCAAATGAATTTTGTAACAGCCCCTCCCACCGTGTCCCTTTCGAAAAAAGCGGTCAAGGATAAAAAAAATTATGAATGGGTGCGGTATTTAAGAAATGCTCTCGCAAATGAATAGTGTGAATGGTGCTATTAAAGTGGGCACCAGAAACTGCTGCTTTAGGCAGTCTCCGGAGAATGCCGACGTGAAATACTTAGTTCTTGTGATGTATTTTCTACCCCTGATAAAGACCCTCGCGATTGTCGTCGTCGTCGTCGTCGGCGGCGCCGCCGCCGCTTTGGTAATAGCGACAATTCGCCATTGTATCACATAGGGTGAGGTACCTTCTGCAAGCGACTGAGATGGCACTAAACGATTGAAGCTGATTTGCCACCTCTTGTTTGATCAGCGTCATAAGGGCTTGAATGTAACTTGCGATGGGACACAGCAAGAAGTAGCGTCGTACTTTTAGTACTGAAATTTGAGATGGAGAACTGCGTCAAAGATGGGAAAATCATTCTGCCAAGTGTACAAATGGCGAAAACGATGTGTGAGTGGGGAAGTATATTGCGCCAGTGACCGTGTGGCCTAATGGATAAGGCGTCGGACTTCGGATTCGAAGATTGCAGGTTCGTATCCTGTCACGGTCGAGTTTTTCCTGTTCTGCAAAAGATGCATGCTGTTTTAGTGTGTTGTTTGAGTACACTAAAACTAGTTGGAAGTTGCTGCTGTCCGCTTCCTGGCTACAAAACCGGCGTCTACCAGAAGCACAAGCAAGACAAGGGTGATCTGTAGCGAAGTTTTCGGCACAGTGCCGTTCAGGAGAGTTTTTGTTGGAACTACTGCATCTGATTCAGGAGCCAAGGGCTACGCCACAGGCGTCTGCGCACAGTCGAGCATGTGTGTTGAGTAATGGTGCTGATAGCCACGTATCATTTCATGCAGATTTGATGCCTTTCGGAGACAATTTTTCATTGAATAGGATTGTAGCTGATTTGTGGCAGCAGGAAATAAGCTGTAGTCAAAAGAATCTTCAATAGATGGTCGCAGGTCACATAAGTATTGTATGGCTCGTAACGCGTTGCGTGCAGCCCAGCTAGCTCAGTCGGTAGAGCATGAGACTCTTAATCTCAGGGTCGTGGGTTCGAGCCCCACGCTGGGCGGCGCAAAATTTTGTGTCTACGCGGATCCAACATGCGCCCCTCTCGTGAGCCTTGCGTAATGAACGTAACGGGTTACGACGATGCCTAGCTTCGTATGAATATCAGAGGAACGGTATTTGAAGCTGAAAGTGACTCTGAAATGAAATAAATGTGTTGTTTTGCAATTTTAGTTGTACATCGATATAGTGTGAGATGTGTAGGAAAGCAGCAGCTGTGCTAACTAAATGTAAATAATGGTCGCTCATGCGGTGCGTTTCGAGCTGAAGGGCTCCGATTCACTAGTTTGTAAGAACAAAGTATCCTATAAGTCCGCTAGGAGGCGCCTTCTTATCTCAGTGGCAGAGCGCTGGTCTAGTAAACCAGAGGTCGTGAGTTCGATCCTCACAGGCGGCAAATGAATTTTGTAACAGCCCCTCCCACCGTGGCCCTTTCGAAAAAAGCGGTCAAGGATAAAAAAAATTATGAATGGGTGCGGTATTTAAGAAATGCTCTCGCAAATGAATAGTGTGAATGGTGCTATTAAAGTGGGCACCAGAAACTGCTGCTTTAGGCAGTCTCCGGAGAATGCCGACGTGAAATACTTAGTTCTTGTGATGTATTTTCTACCCCTGATAAAGACCCTCGCGATTGTCGTCGTCGTCGTCGGCGCCGCCGCCGCTTTGGTAATAGCGACAATTCGCCATTGTATCACATAGGGTGAGGTACCTTCTGCAAGCGACTGAGATGGCACTAAACGATTGAAGCTGATTTGCCACCTCTTGTTTGATCAGCGTCATAAGGGCTTGAATGTAACTTGCGATGGGACACAGCAAGAAGTAGCGTCGTACTTTTAGTACTGAAATTTGAGATGGAGAACTGCGTCAAAGATGGGAAAATCATTCTGCCAAGTGTACAACTGGCGAAAACGAGGTGTGAGTGGGGAAGTATATTGCGCCAGTGACCGTGTGGCTTAATGGATAAGGCGTCGGACTTCGGATTCGAAGATTGCAGGTTCGTATCCTGTCACGGTCGAGTTTTTCCTGTTCTGCAGAAGATGCATGCTGTTTTAGTGTGTTGTTTGAGTACACTAAAACTAGTTGGAAGTTGCTGCTGTCCGCTTCCTGGCTACAAAACCGGCGTCTACCAGAAGCACAAGCAAGACAAGGGTGATCTGTAGCGAAGTTTTCGGCACAGTGCCGTTCAGGAGAGTTTTTGTTGGAACTACTGCATCTGATTCAGGAGCCAAGGGCTACGCCACAGGCGTCTGCGCACAGTCGAGCATGTGTGTTGAATAATGGTGCTGATAGCCACGTATCATTTCATGCAGATTTGATGCCTTTCGGAGACAATTTTTCATTGAATAGGATTGTAGCTGATTTGTGGCAGCAGGAAATAAGCTGTAGTCAAAAGAATCTTCAATAGATGGTCGCAGGTCACATCAGTATTGTATGGCTCGTAACGCGTTGCGTGCAGCCCGGCTAGCTCAGTCGGTAGAGCATGAGACTCTTAATCTCAGGGTCGTGGGTTCGAGCCCCACGCTGGGCGGCGCAAAATTTTGTGTCTACGCGGATCCAACATGCGCCCCTCTCGTGAGCCTTGCGTAATGAACGTAACGGGTTACGACGATGCCTAGCTTCGTATGAATATCAGAGGAACGGTATTTGAAGCTGAAAGTGACTCTGAAATGAAATAAATGTGTTGTTTTGCAATTTTAGTTGTACATCGATATAGTGTGAGATGTGTAGGAAAGCAGCAGCTGTGCTAACTAAATGTAAATAATGGTCGCTCATGCGGTGCGTTTCGAGCTGAAGGGCTCCGATTCACTAGTTTGTAAGAACAAAGTATCCTATAAGTCCGCTAGGAGGCGCCTCCTTATCTCAGTGGCAGAGCGCTGTTCTAGTAAACCAGAGGTCGTGAGTTCGATCCTCACAGGCGGCAAATGAATTTTGTAACAGCCCCTCCCACCGTGGCCCTTTCGAAAAAAGCGGTCAAGGATAAAAAAAATTATGAATGGGTGCGGTATTTAAGAAATGCTCTCGCAAATGAATAGTGTGAATGGTGCTATTAAAGTGGGCACCAGAAACTGCTGCTTTAGGCAGTCTCCGGAGAATGCCGACGTGAAATACTTAGTTCTTGTGATGTATTTTCTACCCCTGATAAAGACCCTCGCGATTGTCGTCGTCGTCGTCGTCGGCGCCGCCGCCGCTTTGGTAATAGCGACAATTCGCCATTGTATCACATAGGGTGAGGTACCTTCTGCAAGCGACTGAGATGGCACTAAACGATTGAAGCTGATTTGCCACCTCTTGTTTGATCAGCGTCATAAGGGCTTGAATGTAACTTGCGATGGGACACAGCAAGAAGTAGCGTCGTACTTTTAGTACTGAAATTTGAGATGGAGAACTGCGTCAAAGATGGGAAAATCATTCTGCCAAGTGTACAAATGGCGAAAACGATGTGTGAGTGGGGAAGTATATTGCGCCAGTGACCGTGTGGCTTAATGGATAAAGCGTCGGACTTCGGATTCGAAGATTGCAGGTTCGTATCCTGTCACGGTCGAGTTTTTCCTGTTCTGCAGAAGATGCATGCTGTTTTAGTGTGTTGTTTGAGTACACTAAAACTAGTTCGAAGTTGCTGCTGTCCGCTTCCTGGCTACAAAACCGGCGTCTACCAGAAGCACAAGCAAGACAAGGGTGATCTGTAGCGAAGTTTTCGGCACAGTGCCGTTCAGGAGAGTTTTTGTTGGAACTACTGCATCTGATTCAGGAGCCAAGGGCTACGCCACAGGCGTCTGCGCACAGTCGAGCATGTGTGTTGAATAATGGTGCTGATAGCCACGTATCATTTCATGCAGATTTGATGCCTTTCGGAGACAATTTTTCATTGAATAGGATTGTAGCTGATTTGTGGCAGCAGGAAATAAGCTGTAGTCAAAAGAATCTTCAATAGATGGTCGCAGGTCACATAAGTATTGTATGGCTCGTAACGCGTTGCGTGCAGCCCGGGTAGCTCAGTCGGTAGAGCATGAGACTCTTAATCTCAGGGTCGTGGGTTCGAGCCCCACGCTGGGCGGCGCAAAATTTTGTGTCTACGCGGATCCAACATGCGCCCCTCTCGTGAGCCTTGCGTAATGAACGTAACGGGTTACGACGATGCATAGCTTCGTATGAATATCAGAGGAACGGTATTTGAAGCTGAAAGTGACTCTGAAATGAAATAAATGTGTTGTTTTGCAATTTTAGTTGTACATCGATATAGTGTGAGATGTGTAGGAAAGCAGCAGCTGTGCTAACTAAATGTAAATAATGGTCGCTCATGCGGTGCGTTTCGAGCTGAAGGGCTCCGATTCACTAGTTTGTAAGAACAAAGTATCCTATAAGTCCGCTAGGAGGCGCCTCCTTAGCTCAGTGGCAGAGCGCTGGTCTAGTAAACCAGAGGTCGTGAGTTCGATCCTCACAGGCGGCAAATGAATTTTGTAACAGCCCCTCCCACCGTGGCCCTTTCGAAAAAAGCGGTCAAGGATAAAAAAAATTATGAATGGGTGCGGTATTTAAGAAATGCTCTCGCAAATGAATAGTGTGAATGGTGCTATTAAAGTGGGCACCAGAAACTGCTGCTTTAGGCAGTCTCCGGAGAATGCCGACGTGAAATACTTAGTTCTTGTGATGTATTTTCTAGCCCTGATAAAGACCCTCGCGATTGTCGTCGGCGCCGCCGCCGCTTTGGTAATAGCGACAATTCGCCATTGTATCACATAGGGTGAGGTACCTTCTGCAAGCGACTGAGATGGCACTAAACGATTGAAGCTGATTTGCCACCTCTTGTTTGATCAGCGTCATAAGGGCTTGAATGTAACTTGCGATGGGACACAGCAAGAAGTAGCGTCGTACTTTTAGTACTGAAATTTGAGATGGAGAACTGCGTCAAAGATGGGAAAATCATTCTGCCAAGTGTACAAATGGCGAAAACGAGGTGTGAGTGGGGAAGTATATTGCGCCAGTGACCGTGTGGCCTAATGGATAAGGCGTCGGACTTCGGATTCGAAGATTGCAGGTTCGAATCCTGTCACGGTCGAGTTTTTCCTGTCCTGCAAAAGATGCATGCTGTTTTACTGTGTTGTTTGAGTACACTAAAACTAGTTGGAAGTTGCTGCTGTCCGCTTCCTGGCTACAAAACCGGCGTCTACCAGAAGCACAAGCAAGACAAGGGTGATCTGTAGCGAAGTTTTCGGCACAGTGCCGTTCAGGAGAGTTTTTGTTGGAACTACTGCATCTGATTCAGGAGCCAAGGGCTACGCCACAGGCGTCTGCGCACAGTCGAGCATGTGTGTTGAATAATGGTGCTGATAGCCACGTATCATTTCATGCAGATTTGATGCCTTTCGGAGACAATTTTTCATTGAATAGGATTGTAGCTGATTTGTGGCAGCAGGAAATAAGCTGTAGTCAAAAGAATCTTCAATAGATGGTCGCAGGTCACATCAGTATTGTATGGCTCGTAACGCGTTGCGTGCAGCCCGGCTAGCTCAGTCGGTAGAGCATGAGACTCTTAATCTCCGGGTCGTGGGTTCGAGCCCCACGCTGGGCGGCGCAAAATTTTGTGTCTACGCGGATCCAACATGCGCCCCTCTCGTGAGCCTTGCGTAATGAACGTAACGGGTTACGACGATGCCTAGCTTCGTATGAATATCAGAGGAACGGTATTTGAAGCTGAAAGTGACTCTGAAATGAAATAAATGTGTTGTTTTGCAATTTTAGTTGTACATCGATATAGTGTGAGATGTGTAGGAAAGCAGCAGCTGTGCTAACTAAATGTAAATAATGGTCGCTCATGCGGTGCGTTTCGAGCTGAAGGTCTCCGATTCACTAGTTTGTAAGAACAAAGTATCCTAAAAGTCCGCTAGGAGGCGCCTCCTTATCTCAGTGGCAGAGCGCTGGTCTAGTAAACCAGAGGTCGTGAGTTCGATCCTCACAGGCGGCAAATGAATTTTGTAACAGCCCCTCCCACCGTGGCCCTTTCGAAAAAAGCGGTCAAGGATAAAAAAAATTATGAATGGGTGCGGTATTTAAGAAATGCTCTCGCAAATGAATAGTGTGAATGGTGCTATTAAAGTGGGCACCAGAAACTGCTGCTTTAGGCAGTCTCCGGAGAATGCCGACGTGAAATACTTAGTTCTTGTGATGTATTTTCTACCCCTGATAAAGACCCTCGCGATTGTCGTCGTCGTCGTCGTCGTCGGCGCCGCCGCCGCTTTGGTAATAGCGACAATTCGCCAT
The DNA here is from genome assembly GCF_023864275.1 of Schistocerca cancellata. NCBI lineage: Eukaryota > Metazoa > Arthropoda > Insecta > Orthoptera > Acrididae > Schistocerca > Schistocerca cancellata. The sequence continues at coordinate 81,089,982 of NC_064633.1, read as the reverse complement.
TGTATCACATAGGGTGAGGTACCTTCTGCAAGCGACTGAGATGGCACTAAACGATTGAAGCTGATTTGCCACCTCTTGTTTGATCAGCGTCATAAGGGCTTGAATGTAACTTGCGATGGGACACAGCAAGAAGTAGCGTCGTACTTTTAGTACTGAAATTTGAGATGGAGAACTGCGTCAAAGATGGGAAAATCATTCTGCCAAGTGTACAAATGGCGAAAACGATGTGTGAGTGGGGAAGTATATTGCGCCAGTGACCGTGTGGCTTAATGGATAAGGCGTCGGACTTCGGATTCGAAGATTGCAGGTTCGTATCCTGTCACGGTCGAGTTTTTCCTGTTCTGCAGAAGATGCATGCTGTTTTAGTGTGTTGTTTGAGTACACTAAAACTAGTTGGAAGTTGCTGCTGTCCGCTTCCTGGCTACAAAACCGGCGTCTACCAGAAGCACAAGCAAGACAAGGGTGATCTGTAGCGAAGTTTTCGGCACAATGCCGTTCAGGAGAGTTTTTGTTGGAACTACTGCATCTGATTCAGGAGCCAAGGGCTACGCCACAGGCGTCTGCGCACAGTCGAGCATGTGTGTTGAATAATGGTGCTGATAGCCACGTATCATTTCATGCAGATTTGATGCCTTTCGGAGACAATTTTTCATTGAATAGGATTGTAGCTGATTTGTGGCAGCAGGAAATAAGCTGTAGTCAAAAGAATCTTCAATAGATGGTCGCAGGTCACATCAGTATTGTATGGCTCGTAACGCGTTGCGTGCAGCCCGGCTAGCTCAGTCGGTAGAGCATGAGACTCTTAATCTCAGGGTCGTGGGTTCGAGCCCCACGCTGGGCGGCGCAAAATTTTGTGTCTACGCGGATCCAACATGCGCCCCTCTCGTGAGCCTTGCGTAATGAACGTAACGGGTTACGACGATGCCTAGCTTCGTATGAATATCAGAGGAACGGTATTTGAAGCTGAAAGTGACTCTGAAATGAAATAAATGTGTTGTTTTGCAATTTTAGTTGTACATCGATATAGTGTGAGATGTGTAGGAAAGCAGCAGCTGTGCTAACTAAATGTAAATAATGGTCGCTCATGCGGTGCGTTTCGAGCTGAAGGGCTCCGATTCACTAGTTTGTAAGAACAAAGTATCCTATAAGTCCGCTAGGAGGCGCCTCCTTAGCTCAGTGGCAGAGCGCTGGTCTAGTAAACCAGAGGTCGTGAGTTCGATCCTCACAGGCGGCAAATGAATTTTGTAACAGCCCCTCCCACCGTGGCCCTTTCGAAAAAAGCGGTCAAGGATAAAAAAAATTATGAATGGGTGCGGTATTTAAGAAATGCTCTCGCAAATGAATAGTGTGAATGGTGCTATTAAAGTGGGCACCAGAAACTGCTGCTTTAGGCAGTCTCCGGAGAATGCCGACGTGAAATACTTAGTTCTTGTGATGTATTTTCTAGCCCTGATAAAGACCCTCGCGATTGTCGTCGGCGCCGCCGCCGCTTTGGTAATAGCGACAATTCGCCATTGTATCACATAGGGTGAGGTACCTTCTGCAAGCGACTGAGATGGCACTAAACGATTGAAGCTGATTTGCCACCTCTTGTTTGATCAGCGTCATAAGGGCTTGAATGTAACTTGCGATGGGACACAGCAAGAAGTAGCGTCGTACTTTTAGGATACTTTGTTCTTACAAACTAGTGAATCGGAGCCCTTCAGCTCGAAACGCACCGCATGAGCGACCATTATTTGCATTTAGTTAGCACAGCTGCTGCTTTCCTACACATCTCACACTATATCGATGTACAACTAAAATTGCAAAACAACACATTTATTTCATTTCAGAGTCACTTTCAGCTTCAAATACCGTTCCTCTGATATTCATACGAAGCTAGGCATCGTCGTAACCCGTTACGTTCATTACGCAAGGCTCACGAGAGGGGCGCATGTTGGATCCGCGTAGACACAAAATTTTGCGCCGCCCAGCGTGGGGCTCGAACCCACGACCCTGAGATTAAGAGTCTCATGCTCTACCGACTTAGCTAGCCGGGCTGCACGCAACGCGTTACGAGCCATACAATACTGATGTGACCTGCGACCATCTATTGAAGATTCTTTTGACTACAGCTTATTTCCTGCTGCCACAAATCAGCTACAATCCTATTCAATGAAAAATTGTCTCCGAAAGGCATCAAATCTGCATGAAATGATACGTGGCTATCAGCACCATTATTCAACACACATGCTCGACTGTGCGCAGACGCCTGTGGCGTAGCCCTTGGCTCCTGAATCAGATGCAGTAGTTCCAACAAAAACTCTCCTGAACGGCACTGTGCCGAAAACTTCGCTACAGATCACCCTTGTCTTGCTCGTGCTTCTGGTAGACGCCGGTTTTGCAGCCAGGAAGCGGACAGCAGCAACTTCCAACTTGTTTTAGAGTACTCAAACAACACAGTAAAACAGCATGCATCTTTTGCAGAACAGGAAAAACTCGACCGTGACAGGATTCGAACCTGCAATCTTCGGATCCGAAGTCCGACGCCTTATCCATTAGGCCACACGATCACTGGCGCAATATACTTCCCCACTCACACCACGTTTTCGCCATTTGTACACTTGGCAGAATGAATTTCCCATCTTTGACGCAGTTCTCCATCTCAAATTTCAGTACTAAAAGTACGACGCTACTTCTTGCTGTGTCCCATCGCAAGTTACATTCAAGCCCTTATGACGCTGATCAAACAAGAGGTGGCAAATCAGCTTCAATCGTTTAGTGCCATCTCAGTCGCTTGCAGAAGTTACCTCACCCTATGTGATACAATGGCGAATTGTCGCTATTACCAAAGCGGCGGCGGCGCCGACGACGACGACGACAATCGCGAGGGTCTTTATCAGGGGTAGAGAATACATCACAAGAACTAAGTATTTCACGTCGGCATTCTCCGGAGACTGCCTAAAGCAGCAGTTTCTGGTGCCCACTTTAATAGCACCATTCATTTGCGAGAGCATTTCTTAAATACCGCACCCATTCATAATTTTTTTTATCCTTGACCGCTTTTTTCGAAAGGGCCACGGTGGGAGGGGCTGTTACAAAATTCATTTGCCGCCTGTGAGGATCGAACTCACGACCTCTGGTTTACTAGACCAGCGCTCTGCCACTGAGCTAAGGAGGCGCCTCCTAGCGGACTTTTAGGATACTTTGTTCTTACAAACTAGTGAATCGGAGCCCTTCAGCTCGAAACGCACCGCATGAGCGACCATTATTTGCATTTAGTTAGCACAGCTGCTGCTTTCCTACACATCTCACACTATATCGATGTACAACTAAAATTGCAAAACAACACATTTATGTCATTTCAGAGTCACTTTCAGCTTCAAATACCGTTCCTCTGATATTCATACGAAGCTAGGCATCGTCGTAACCCGTTACGTTCATTACGCAAGGCTCACGAGAGGGGCGCATGTTGGATCCGCGTAGACACAAAATTTTGCGCCGCCCAGCGTGGGGCTCGAACCCACGACCCTGAGATTAAGAGTCTCATGCTCTACCGACTGAGCTAGCCGGGCTGCACGCAACGCGTTACGAGCCATACAATACTGATGTGACCTGCGACCATCTATTGAAGATTCTTTTGACTACAGCTTATTTCCTGCTGCCACAAATCAGCTACAATCCTATTCAATGAAAAATTGTCTCCGAAAGGCATCAAATCTGCATGAAATGATACGTGGCTATCAGCACCATTATTCAACACACATGCTCGACTGTGCGCAGACGCCTGTGGCGTAGCCCTTGGCTCCTGAATCAGATGCAGTAGTTCCAACAAAAACTCTCCTGAACGGCACTGTGCCGAAAACTTCGCTACAGATCACCCTTGTCTTGCTCGTGCTTCTGGTAGACGCCGGTTTTGCAGCCAGGAAGCGGACAGCAGCAACTTCCAACTAGTTTTAGAGTACTCAAACAACACAGTAAAACAGCATGCATCTTTTGCAGAACAGGAAAAACTCGACCGTGACAGGATTCGAACCTGCAATCTTCGGATCCGAAGTCCGACGCCTTATCCATTAGGCCACACGGTCACTGGCGCAATATACTTCCCCACTCACACCACGTTTTCGCCATTTGTACACTTGGCAGAATGAATTTCCCATCTTTGACGCAGTTCTCCATCTCAAATTTCAGTACTAAAAGTACGACGCTACTTCTTGCTGTGTCCCATCGCAAGTTACATTCAAGCCCTTATGACGCTGATCAAACAAGAGGTGGCAAATCAGCTTCAATCGTTTAGTGCCATCTCAGTCGCTTGCAGAAGGTACCTCACCCTATGTGATACAATGGCGAATTGTCGCTATTACCAAAGCGGCGGCGGCGCCGACGACGACGACAATCGCGAGGGTCTTTATCAGGGGTAGAAAATACATCACAAGAACTAAGTATTTCACGTCGGCATTCTCCGGAGACTGCCTAAAGCAGCAGTTTCTGGTGCCCACTTTAATAGCACCATTCACACTATTCATTTGCGAGAGCATTTCTTAAATACCGCACCCATTCATAATTTTTTTTATCCTTGACCGCTTTTTTCGAAAGGGCCACGGTGGGAGGGGCTGTTACAAAATTCATTTGCCGCCTGTGAGGATCGAACTCACGACCTCTGGTTTACTAGACCAGCGCTCTGCCACTGAGCTAAGGAGGCGCCTCCTAGCGGACTTTTAGGATACTTTGTTCTTACAAACTAGTGAATCGGAGCCCTTCAGCTCGAAACGCACCGCATGAGCGACCATTATTTGCATTTAGTTAGCACAGCTGCTGCTTTCCTACACATCTCACACTATATCGATGTACAACTAAAATTGCAAAACAACACATTTATTTCATTTCACAGTCACTTTCAGCTTCAAATACCGTTCCTCTGATATTCATACGAAGCTAGGCATCGTCGTAACCCGTTACGTTCATTACGCAAGGCTCACGAGAGGGGCGCATGTTGGATCCGCGTAGACACAAAATTTTGCGCCGCCCAGCGTGGGGCTCGAACCCACGACCCTGAGATTAAGAGTCTCATGCTCTACCGACTGAGCTACCCGGGCTGCACGCAACGCGTTACGAGCCATACAATACTGATGTGACCTGCGACCATCTATTGAAGATTCTTTTGACTACAGCTTATTTCCTGCTGCCACAAATCAGCTACAATCCTATTCAATGAAAAATTGTCTCCGAAAGGCATCAAATCTGCATGAAATGATACGTGGCTATCAGCACCATTATTCAACACACATGCTCGACTGTGCGCAGACGCCTGTGGCGTAGCCCTTGGCTCCTGAATCAGATGCAGTAGTTCCAACAAAAACTCTCCTGAACGGCACTGTGCCGAAAACTTCGCTACAGATCACCCTTGTCTTGCTTGTGCTTCTGGTAGACGCCGGTTTTGCAGCCAGGAAGCGGACAGCAGCAACTTCCAACTAGTTTTAGAGTACTCAAACAACACAGTAAAACAGCATGCATCTTTTGCAGAACAGGAAAAACTCGACCGTGACAGGATTCGAACCTGCAATCTTCGGATCCGAAGTCCGACGCCTTATCCATTAGGCCACACGGTCACTGGCGCAATATACTTCCCCACTCACACCTCGTTTTCGCCATTTGTACACTTGGCAGAATGAATTTCCCATCTTTGACGCAGTTCTCCATCTCAAATTTCAGTACTAAAAGTACGACGCTACTTCTTGCTGTGTCCCATCGCAAGTTACATTCAAGCCCTTATGACGCTGATCAAACAAGAGGTGGCAAATCAGCTTCAATCGTTTAGTGCCATCTCAGTCGCTTGCAGAAGGTACCTCACCCTATGTGATACAATGGCGAATTGTCGCTATTACCAAAGCGGCGGCGGCGCCGACGACGACGACGACGACGACGACGACGACAATCGCGAGGGTCTTTATCAGGGGTAGAAAATACATCACAAGAACTAAGTATTTCACGTCGGCATTCTCCGGAGACTGCCTAAAGCAGCAGTTTCTGGTGCCCACTTTAATAGCACCATTCACACTATTCATTTGCGAGAGCATTTCTTAAATACCGCACCCATTCATAATTTTTTTTATCCTTGACCGCTTTTTTCGAAAGGGCCACGGTGGGAGGGGCTGTTACAAAATTCATTTGCCGCCTGTGAGGATCGAACTCACGACCTCTGGTTTACTAGACCAGCGCTCTGCCACTGAGCTAAGGAGGCGCCTCCTAGCGGACTTTTAGGATACTTTGTTCTTACAAACTAGTGAATCGGAGCCCTTCAGCTCGAAACGCACCGCATGAGCGACCATTATTTGCATTTAGTTAGCACAGCTGCTGCTTTCCTACACATCTCACACTATATCGATGTACAACTAAAATTGCAAAACAACACATTTATTTCATTTCAGAGTCACTTTCAGCTTCAAATACCGTTCCTCTGATATTCATACGAAGCTAGGCATCGTCGTAACCCGTTACGTTCATTACGCAAGGCTCACGAGAGGGGCGCATGTTGGATCCGCGTAGACACAAAATTTTGCGCCGCCCAGCGTGGGGCTCGAACCCACGACCCTGAGATTAAGAGTCTCATGCTCTACCGACTGAGCTAGCCGGGCTGCACGCAACGCGTTACGAGCCATACAATACTGATGTGACCTGCGACCATCTATTGAAGATTCTTTTGACTACAGCTTATTTCCTGCTGCCACAAATCAGCTACAATCCTATTCAATGAAAAATTGTCTCCGAAAGGCATCAAATCTGCATGAAATGATACGTGGCTATCAGCACCATTATTCAACACACATGCTCGACTGTGCGCAGACGCCTGTGGCGTAGCCCTTGGCTCCTGAATCAGATGCAGTAGTTCCAACAAAAACTCTCCTGAACGGCACTGTGCCGAAAACTTCGCTACAGATCACCCTTGTCTTGCTTGTGCTTCTGGTAGACGCCGGTTTTGCAGCCAGGAAGCGGACAGCAGCAACTTCCAACTAGTTTTAGAGTACTCAAACAACACAGTAAAACAGCATGCATCTTTTGCAGAACAGGAAAAACTCGACCGTGACAGGATTCGAACCTGCAATCTTCGGATCCGAAGTCCGACGCCTTATCCATTAGGCCACACGGTCACTGGCGCAATATACTTCCCCACTCACACCTCGTTTTCGCCATTTGTACACTTGGCAGAATGAATTTCCCATCTTTGACGCAGTTCTCCATCTCAAATTTCAGTACTAAAAGTACGACGCTACTTCTTGCTGTGTCCCATCGCAAGTTACATTCAAGCCCTTATGACGCTGATCAAACAAGAGGTGGCAAATCAGCTTCAATCGTTTAGTGCCATCTCAGTCGCTTGCAGAAGGTACCTCACCCTATGTGATACAATGGCGAATTGTCGCTATTACCAAAGCGGCGGCGGCGCCGACGACGACGACAATCGCGAGGATCTTTATCAGGGGTAGAAAATACATCACAAGAACTAAGTATTTCACGTCGGCATTCTCCGGAGACTGCCTAAAGCAGCAGTTTCTGGTGCCCACTTTAATAGCACCATTCACACTATTCATTTGCGAGAGCATTTCTTAAATACCGCACCCATTCATAATTTTTTTTATCCTTGACCGCTTTTTTCGAAAGGGCCACGGTGGGAGGGGCTGTTACAAAATTCATTTGCCGCCTGTGAGGATCGAACTCACGACCTCTGGTTTACTAGACCAGCGCTCTGCCACTGAGCTAAGGAGGCGCCTCCTAGCGGACTTTTAGGATACTTTGTTCTTACAAACTAGTGAATCGGAGCCCTTCAGCTCGAAACGCACCGCATGAGCGACCATTATTTGCATTTAGTTAGCACAGCTGCTGCTTTCCTACACATCTCACACTATATCGATGTACAACTAAAATTGCAAAACAACACATTTATTTCATTTCAGAGTCACTTTCAGCTTCAAATACCGTTCCTCTGATATTCATACGAAGCTAGGCATCGTCGTAACCCGTTACGTTCATTACGCAAGGCTCACGAGAGGGGCGCATGTTGGATCCGCGTAGACACAAAATTTTGCGCCGCCCAGCGTGGGGCTCGAACCCACGACCCTGAGATTAAGAGTCTCATGCTCTACCGACTGAGCTAGCCGGGCTGCACGCAACGCGTTACGAGCCATACAATACTGATGTGACCTGCGACCATCTATTGAAGATTCTTTTGACTACAGCTTATTTCCTGCTGCCACAAATCAGCTACAATCCTATTCAATGAAAAATTGTCTCCGAAAGGCATCAAATCTGCATGAAATGATACGTGGCTATCAGCACCATTATTCAACACACATGCTCGACTGTGCGCAGACGCCTGTGGCGTAGCCCTTGGCTCCTGAATCAGATGCAGTAGTTCCAACAAAAACTCTCCTGAACGGCACTGTGCCGAAAACTTCGCTACAGATCACCCTTGTCTTGCTTGTGCTTCTGGTAGACGCCGGTTTTGCAGCCAGGAAGCGGACAGCAGCAACTTCCAACTAGTTTTAGAGTACTCAAACAACACAGTAAAACAGCATGCATCTTTTGCAGAACAGGAAAAACTCGACCGTGACAGGATTCGAACCTGCAATCTTCGGATCCGAAGTCCGACGCCTTATCCATTAGGCCACACGGTCACTGGCGCAATATACTTCCCCACTCACACCTCGTTTTCGCCATTTGTACACTTGGCAGAATGAATTTCCCATCTTTGACGCAGTTCTCCATCTCAAATTTCAGTACTAAAAGTACGACGCTACTTCTTGCTGTGTCCCATCGCAAGTTACATTCAAGCCCTTATGACGCTGATCAAACAAGAGGTGGCAAATCAGCTTCAATCGTTTAGTGCCATCTCAGTCGCTTGCAGAAGGTACCTCACCCTATGTGATACAATGGCGAATTGTCGCTATTACCAAAGCGGCGGCGGCGCCGACGACGACGACGACGACGACGACGACGACAATCGCGAGGGTCTTTATCAGGGGTAGAAAATACATCACAAGAACTAAGTATTTCACGTCGGCATTCTCCGGAGACTGCCTAAAGCAGCAGTTTCTGGTGCCCACTTTAATAGCACCATTCACACTATTCATTTGCGAGAGCATTTCTTAAATACCGCACCCATTCATAATTTTTTTTATCCTTGACCGCTTTTTTCGAAAGGGCCACGGTGGGAGGGGCTGTTACAAAATTCATTTGCCGCCTGTGAGGATCGAACTCACGACCTCTGGTTTACTAGACCAGCGCTCTGCCACTGAGCTAAGGAGGCGCCTCCTAGCGGACTTTTAGGATACTTTGTTCTTACAAACTAGTGAATCGGAGCCCTTCAGCTCGAAACGCACCGCATGAGCGACCATTATTTGCATTTAGTTAGCACAGCTGCTGCTTTCCTACACATCTCACACTATATCGATGTACAACTAAAATTGCAAAACAACACATTTATTTCATTTCAGAGTCACTTTCAGCTTCAAATACCGTTCCTCTGATATTCATACGAAGCTAGGCATCGTCGTAACCCGTTACGTTCATTACGCAAGGCTCACGAGAGGGGCGCATGTTGGATCCGCGTAGACACAAAATTTTGCGCCGCCCAGAGTGGGGCTCGAACCCACGACCCTGAGATTAAGAGTCTCATGCTCTACCGACTAAGCTAGCTGGGCTGCACGCAACGCGTTACGAGCCATACAATACTGATGTGACCTGCGACCATCTATTGAAGATTCTTTTGACTACAGCTTATTTCCTGCTGCCACAAATCAGCTACAATCCTATTCAATGAAAAATTGTCTCCGAAAGGCATCAAATCTGCATGAAATGATACGTGGCTATCAGCACCATTATTCAACACACATGCTCGACTGTGCGCAGACGCCTGTGGCGTAGCCCTTGGCTCCTGAATCAGATGCAGTAGTTCCAACAAAAACTCTCCTGAACGGCACTGTGCCGAAAACTTCGCTACAGATCACCCTTGTCTTGCTTGTGCTTCTGGTAGACGCCGGTTTTGCAGCCAGGAAGCGGACAGCAGCAACTTCCAACTAGTTTTAGAGTACTCAAACAACACAGTAAAACAGCATGCATCTTTTGCAGAACAGGAAAAACTCGACCGTGACAGGATTCGAACCTGCAATCTTCGGATCCGAAGTCCGACGCCTTATCCATTAGGCCACACGGTCACTGGCGCAATATACTTCCCCACTCACACCTCGTTTTCGCCATTTGTACACTTGGCAGAATGAATTTCCCATCTTTGACGCAGTTCTCCATCTCAAATTTCAGTACTAAAAGTACGACGCTACTTCTTGCTGTGTCCCATCGCAAGTTACATTCAAGCCCTTATGACGCTGATCAAACAAGAGGTGGCAAATCAGCTTCAATCGTTTAGTGCCATCTCAGTCGCTTGCAGAAGGTACCTCACCCTTTGTGATACAATGGCGAATTGTCGCTATTACCAAAGCGGCGGCGGCGCCGACGACGACGACGACAATCGCGAGGGTCTTTATCAGGGGTAGAAAATACATCACAAGAACTAAGTATTTCACGTCGGCATTCTCCGGAGACTGCCTAAAGCAGCAGTTTCTGGTGCCCACTTTAATAGCACCATTCACACTATTCATTTGCGAGAGCATTTCTTAAATACCGCACCCATTCATAATTTTTTTTATCCTTGACCGCTTTTTTCGAAAGGGCCACGGTGGGAGGGGCTGTTACAAAATTCATTTGCCGCCTGTGAGGATCGAACTCACGACCTCTGGTTTACTAGACCAGCGCTCTGCCACTGAGCTAAGGAGGCGCCTCCTAGCGGACTTTTAGGATACTTTGTTCTTACAAACTAGTGAATCGGAGCCCTTCAGCTCGAAACGCACCGCATGAGCGACCATTATTTGCATTTAGTTAGCACAGCTGCTGCTTTCCTACACATCTCACACTATATCGATGTACAACTAAAATTGCAAAACAACACATTTATTTCATTTCAGAGTCACTTTCAGCTTCAAATACCGTTCCTCTGATATTCATACGAAGCTAGGCATCGTCGTAACCCGTTACGTTCATTACGCAAGGCTCACGAGAGGGGCGCATGTTGGATCCGCGTAGACACAAAATTTTGCGCCGCCCAGAGTGGGGCTCGAACCCACGACCCTGAGATTAAGAGTCTCATGCTCTACCGACTAAGCTAGCTGGGCTGCACGCAACGCGTTACGAGCCATACAATACTGATGTGACCTGCGACCATCTATTGAAGATTCTTTTGACTACAGCTTATTTCCTGCTGCCACAAATCAGCTACAATCCTATTCAATGAAAAATTGTCTCCGAAAGGCATCAAATCTGCATGAAATGATACGTGGCTATCAGCACCATTAGTCAACACACATGCTCGACTGTGCGCAGACGCCTGTGGCGTAGCCCTTGGCTCCTGAATCAGATGCAGTAGTTCCAACAAAAACTCTCCTGAACGGCACTGTGCCGAAAACTTCGCTACAGATCACCCTTGTCTTGCTTGTGCTTCTGGTAGACGCCGGTTTTGCAGCCAGGAAGCGGACAGCAGCAACTTCCAACTAGTTTTAGAGTACTCAAACAACACAGTAAAACAGCATGCATCTTTTGCAGAACAGGAAAAACTCGACCGTGACAGGATTCGAACCTGCAATCTTCGGATCCGAAGTCCGACGCCTTATCCATTAGGCCACACGGTCACTGGCGCAATATACTTCCCCACTCACACCTCGTTTTCGCCATTTGTACACTTGGCAGAATGAATTTCCCATCTTTGACGCAGTTCTCCATCTCAAATTTCAGTACTAAAAGTACGACGCTACTTCTTGCTGTGTCCCATCGCAAGTTACATTCAAGCCCTTATGACGCTGATCAAACAAGAGGTGGCAAATCAGCTTCAATCGTTTAGTGCCATCTCAGTCGCTTGCAGAAGGTACCTCACCCTTTGTGATACAATGGCGAATTGTCGCTATTACCAAAGCGGCGGCGGCGCCGACGACGACGACGACAATCGCGAGGGTCTTTATCAGGGGTAGAAAATACATCACAAGAACTAAGTATTTCACGTCGGCATTCTCCGGAGACTGCCTAAAGCAGCAGTTTCTGGTGCCCACTTTAATAGCACCATTCACACTATTCATTTGCGAGAGCATTTCTTAAATACCGCACCCATTCATAATTTTTTTTATCCTTGACCGCTTTTTTCGAAAGGGCCACGGTGGGAGGGGCTGTTACAAAATTCATTTGCCGCCTGTGAGGATCGAACTCACGACCTCTGGTTTAATAGACCAGCGCTCTGCCACTGAGCTAAGGAGGCGCCTCCTAGCGGACTTTTAGGATACTTTGTTCTTACAAACTAGTGAATCGGAGCCCTTCAGCTCGAAACGCACCGCATGAGCGACCATTATTTGCATTTAGTTAGCACAGCTGCTGCTTTCCTACACATCTCACACTATATCGATGTACAACTAAAATTGCAAAACAACACATTTATTTCATTTCACAGTCACTTTCAGCTTCAAATACCGTTCCTCTGATATTCATACGAAGCTAGGCATCGTCGTAACCCGTTACGTTCATTACGCAAGGCTCACGAGAGGGGCGCATGTTGGATCCGCGTAGACACAAAATTTTGCGCCGCCCAGCGTGGGGCTCGAACCCACGACCCTGAGATTAAGAGTCTCATGCTCTACCGACTAAGCTAGCTGGGCTGCACGCAACGCGTTACGAGCCATACAATACTGATGTGACCTGCGACCATCTATTGAAGATTCTTTTGACTACAGCTTATTTCCTGCTGCCACAAATCAGCTACAATCCTATTCAATGAAAAATTGTCTCCGAAAGGCATCAAATCTGCATGAAATGATACGTGGCTATCAGCACCATTATTCAACACACATGCTCGACTGTGCGCAGACGCCTGTGGCGTAGCCCTTGGCTCCTGAATCAGATGCAGTAGTTCCAACAAAAACTCTCCTGAACGGCACTGTGCCGAAAACTTCGCTACAGATCACCCTTGTCTTGCTTGTGCTTCTGGTAGACGCCGGTTTTGCAGCCAGGAAGCGGACAGCAGCAACTTCCAACTAGTTTTAGAGTACTCAAACAACACAGTAAAACAGCATGCATCTTTTGCAGAACAGGAAAAACTCGACCGTGACAGGATTCGAACCTGCAATCTTCGGATCCGAAGTCCGACGCCTTATCCATTAGGCCACACGGTCACTGGCGCAATATACTTCCCCACTCACACCTCGTTTTCGCCATTTGTACACTTGGCAGAATGAATTTCCCATCTTTGACGCAGTTCTCCATCTCAAATTTCAGTACTAAAAGTACGACGCTACTTCTTGCTGTGTCCCATCGCAAGTTACATTCAAGCCCTTATGACGCTGATCAAACAAGAGGTGGCAAATCAGCTTCAATCGTTTAGTGCCATCTCAGTCGCTTGCAGAAGGTACCTCACCCTATGTGATACAATGGCGAATTGTCGCTATTACCAAAGCGGCGGCGGCGCCGACGACGACGACGACGACGACGACGACGACGACGACAATCGCGAGGGTCTTTATCAGGGGTAGAAAATACATCACAAGTACTAAGTATTTCACGTCGGCATTCTCCGGAGACTGCCTAAAGCAGCAGTTTCTGGTGCCCACTTTAATAGCACCATTCACACTATTCATTTGCGAGAGCATTTCTTAAATACCGCACCCATTCATAATTTTTTTTATCCTTGACCGCTTTTTTCGAAAGGGCCACGGTGGGAGGGGCTGTTACAAAATTCATTTGCCGCCTGTGAGGATCGAACTCACGACCTCTGGTTTACTAGACCAGCGCTCTGCCACTGAGCTAAGGAGGCGCCTCCTAGCGGACTTTTAGGATACTTTGTTCTTACAAACTAGTGAATCGGAGCCCTTCAGCTCGAAACGCACCGCATGAGCGACCATTATTTGCATTTAGTTAGCACAGCTGCTGCTTTCCTACACATCTCACACTATATCGATGTACAACTAAAATTGCAAAACAACACATTTATTTCATTTCAGAGTCACTTTCAGCTTCAAATACCGTTCCTCTGATATTCATACGAAGCTAGGCATCGTCGTAACCCGTTACGTTCATTACGCAAGGCTCACGAGAGGGGCGCATGTTGGATCCGCGTAGACACAAAATTTTGCGCCGCCCAGAGTGGGGCTCGAACCCACGACCCTGAGATTAAGAGTCTCATGCTCTACCGACTAAGCTAGCTGGGCTGCACGCAACGCGTTACGAGCCATACAATACTGATGTGACCTGCGACCATCTATTGAAGATTCTTTTGACTACAGCTTATTTCCTGCTGCCACAAATCAGCTACAATCCTATTCAATGAAAAATTGTCTCCGAAAGGCATCAAATCTGCATGAAATGATACGTGGCTATCAGCACCATTAGTCAACACACATGCTCGACTGTGCGCAGACGCCTGTGGCGTAGCCCTTGGCTCCTGAATCAGATGCAGTAGTTCCAACAAAAACTCTCCTGAACGGCACTGTGCCGAAAACTTCGCTACAGATCACCCTTGTCTTGCTTGTGCTTCTGGTAGACGCCGGTTTTGCAGCCAGGAAGCGGACAGCAGCAACTTCCAACTAGTTTTAGAGTACTCAAACAACACAGTAAAACAGCATGCATCTTTTGCAGAACAGGAAAAACTCGACCGTGACAGGATTCGAACCTGCAATCTTCGGATCCGAAGTCCGACGCCTTATCCATTAGGCCACACGGTCACTGGCGCAATATACTTCCCCACTCACACCTCGTTTTCGCCATTTGTACACTTGGCAGAATGAATTTCCCATCTTTGACGCAGTTCTCCATCTCAAATTTCAGTACTAAAAGTACGACGCTACTTCTTGCTGTGTCCCATCGCAAGTTACATTCAAGCCCTTATGACGCTGATCAAACAAGAGGTGGCAAATCAGCTTCAATCGTTTAGTGCCATCTCAGTCGCTTGCAGAAGGTACCTCACCCTTTGTGATACAATGGCGAATTGTCGCTATTACCAAAGCGGCGGCGGCGCCGACGACGACGACGACGACAATCGCGAGGGTCTTTATCAGGGGTAGAAAATACATCACAAGAACTAAGTATTTCACGTCGGCATTCTCCGGAGACTGCCTAAAGCAGCAGTTTCTGGTGCCCACTTTAATAGCACCATTCACACTATTCATTTGCGAGAGCATTTCTTAAATACCGCACCCATTCATAATTTTTTTTATCCTTGACCGCTTTTTTCGAAAGGGCCACGGTGGGAGGGGCTGTTACAAAATTCATTTGCCGCCTGTGAGGATCGAACTCACGACCTCTGGTTTAATAGACCAGCGCTCTGCCACTGAGCTAAGGAGGCGCCTCCTAGCGGACTTTTAGGATACTTTGTTCTTACAAACTAGTGAATTGGAGCCCTTCAGCTCGAAACGCACCGCATGAGCGACCATTATTTGCATTTAGTTAGCACAGCTGCTGCTTTCCTACACATCTCACACTATATCGATGTACAACTAAAATTGCAAAACAACACATTTATTTCATTTCACAGTCACTTTCAGCTTCAAATACCGTTCCTCTGATATTCATACGAAGCTAGGCATCGTCGTAACCCGTTACGTTCATTACGCAAGGCTCACGAGAGGGGCGCATGTTGGATCCGCGTAGACACAAAATTTTGCGCCGCCCAGCGTGGGGCTCGAACCCACGACCCTGAGATTAAGAGTCTCATGCTCTACCGACTAAGCTAGCTGGGCTGCACGCAACGCGTTACGAGCCATACAATACTGATGTGACCTGCGACCATCTATTGAAGATTCTTTTGACTACAGCTTATTTCCTGCTGCCACAAATCAGCTACAATCCTATTCAATGAAAAATTGTCTCCGAAAGGCATCAAATCTGCATGAAATGATACGTGGCTATCAGCACCATTATTCAACACACATGCTCGACTGTGCGCAGACGCCTGTGGCGTAGCCCTTGGCTCCTGAATCAGATGCAGTAGTTCCAACAAAAACTCTCCTGAACGGCACTGTGCCGAAAACTTCGCTACAGATCACCCTTGTCTTGCTTGTGCTTCTGGTAGACGCCGGTTTTGCAGCCAGGAAGCGGACAGCAGCAACTTCCAACTAGTTTTAGAGTACTCAAACAACACAGTAAAACAGCATGCATCTTTTGCAGAACAGGAAAAACTCGACCGTGACAGGATTCGAACCTGCAATCTTCGGATCCGAAGTCCGACGCCTTATCCATTAGGCCACACGGTCACTGGCGCAATATACTTCCCCACTCACACCTCGTTTTCGCCATTTGTACACTTGGCAGAATGAATTTCCCATCTTTGACGCAGTTCTCCATCTCAAATTTCAGTACTAAAAGTACGACGCTACTTCTTGCTGTGTCCCATCGCAAGTTACATTCAAGCCCTTATGACGCTGATCAAACAAGAGGTGGCAAATCAGCTTCAATCGTTTAGTGCCATCTCAGTCGCTTGCAGAAGGTACCTCACCCTATGTGATACAATGGCGAATTGTCGCTATTACCAAAGCGGCGGCGGCGCCGACGACGACGACGACGACGACGACGACGACAATCGCGAGGGTCTTTATCAGGGGTAGAAAATACATCACAAGAACTAAGTATTTCACGTCGGCATTCTCCGGAGACTGCCTAAAGCAGCAGTTTCTGGTGCCCACGTTAATAGCACCATTCACACTATTCATTTGCGAGAGCATTTCTTAAATACCGCACCCATTCATAATTTTTTTTATCCTTGACCGCTTTTTTCGAAAGGGCCACGGTGGGAGGGGCTGTTACAAAATTCATTTGCCGCCTGTGAGGATCGAACTCACGACCTCTGGTTTACTAGACCAGCGCTCTGCCACTGAGCTAAGGAGGCGCCTCCTAGCGGACTTTTAGGATACTTTGTTCTTACAAACTAGTGAATCGGAGCCCTTCAGCTCGAAACGCACCGCATGAGCGACCATTATTTGCATTTAGTTAGCACAGCTGCTGCTTTCCTACACATCTCACACTATATCGATGTACAACTAAAATTGCAAAACAACACATTTATTTCATTTCAGAGTCACTTTCAGCTTCAAATACCGTTCCTCTGATATTCATACGAAGCTAGGCATCGTCGTAACCCGTTACGTTCATTACGCAAGGCTCACGAGAGGGG
This sequence comes from Schistocerca cancellata, assembly GCF_023864275.1. Classification (NCBI taxonomy): domain Eukaryota; kingdom Metazoa; phylum Arthropoda; class Insecta; order Orthoptera; family Acrididae; genus Schistocerca; species Schistocerca cancellata. Next base: position 81,072,758 of record NC_064633.1, on the reverse strand, counting down.
CGCATGTTGGATCCGCGTAGACACAAAATTTTGCGCCGCCCAGAGTGGGGCTCGAACCCACGACCCTGAGATTAAGAGTCTCATGCTCTACCGACTAAGCTAGCTGGGCTGCACGCAACGCGTTACGAGCCATACAATACTGATGTGACCTGCGACCATCTATTGAAGATTCTTTTGACTACAGCTTATTTCCTGCTGCCACAAATCAGCTACAATCCTATTCAATGAAAAATTGTCTCCGAAAGGCATCAAATCTGCATGAAATGATACGTGGCTATCAGCACCATTATTCAACACACATGCTCGACTGTGCGCAGACGCCTGTGGCGTAGCCCTTGGCTCCTGAATCAGATGCAGTAGTTCCAACAAAAACTCTCCTGAACGGCACTGTGCCGAAAACTTCGCTACAGATCACCCTTGTCTTGCTTGTGCTTCTGGTAGACGCCGGTTTTGCAGCCAGGAAGCGGACAGCAGCAACTTCCAACTAGTTTTAGAGTACTCAAACAACACAGTAAAACAGCATGCATCTTTTGCAGAACAGGAAAAACTCGACCGTGACAGGATTCGAACCTGCAATCTTCGGATCCGAAGTCCGACGCCTTATCCATTAGGCCACACGGTCACTGGCGCAATATACTTCCCCACTCACACCTCGTTTTCGCCATTTGTACACTTGGCAGAATGAATTTCCCATCTTTGACGCAGTTCTCCATCTCAAATTTCAGTACTAAAAGTACGACGCTACTTCTTGCTGTGTCCCATCGCAAGTTACATTCAAGCCCTTATGACGCTGATCAAACAAGAGGTGGCAAATCAGCTTCAATCGTTTAGTGCCATCTCAGTCGCTTGCAGAAGGTACCTCACCCTATGTGATACAATGGCGAATTGTCGCTATTACCAAAGCGGCGGCGGCGCCGACGACGACGACGACGACGACGACAATCGCGAGGGTCTTTATCAGGGGTAGAAAATACATCACAAGAACTAAGTATTTCACGTCGGCATTCTCCGGAGACTGCCTAAAGCAGCAGTTTCTGGTGCCCACTTTAATAGCACCATTCACACTATTCATTTGCGAGAGCATTTCTTAAATACCGCACCCATTCATAATTTTTTTTATCCTTGACCGCTTTTTTCGAAAGGGCCACGGTGGGAGGGGCTGTTACAAAATTCATTTGCCGCCTGTGAGGATCGAACTCACGACCTCTGGTTTACTAGACCAGCGCTCTTCCACTGAGCTAAGGAGGCGCCTCCTAGCGGACTTTTAGGATACTTTGTTCTTACAAACTAGTGAATCGGAGCCCTTCAGCTCGAAACGCACCGCATGAGCGACCATTATTTGCATTTAGTTAGCACAGCTGCTGCTTTCCTACACATCTCACACTATATCGATGTACAACTAAAATTGCAAAACAACACATTTATTTCATTTCAGAGTCACTTTCAGCTTCAAATACCGTTCCTTCTTGCTGTGTCCCATCGCAAGTTACATTCAAGCCCTTATGACGCTGATCAAACAAGAGGTGGCAAATCAGCTTCAATCGTTTAGTGCCATCTCAGTCGCTTGCAGAAGGTACCTCACCCTATGTGATACAATGGCGAATTGTCGCTATTACCAAAGCGGCGGCGGCGCCGACGACGACGACGACGACGACGACGACGACAATCGCGAGGGTCTTTATCAGGGGTAGAAAATACATCACAAGAACTAAGTATTTCACGTCGGCATTCTCCGGAGACTGCCTAAAGCAGCAGTTTCTGGTGCCCACGTTAATAGCACCATTCACACTATTCATTTGCGAGAGCATTTCTTAAATACCGCACCCATTCATAATTTTTTTTATCCTTGACCGCTTTTTTCGAAAGGGCCACGGTGGGAGGGGCTGTTACAAAATTCATTTGCCGCCTGTGAGGATCGAACTCACGACCTCTGGTTTACTAGACCAGCGCTCTGCCACTGAGCTAAGGAGGCGCCTCCTAGCGGACTTTTAGGATACTTTGTTCTTACAAACTAGTGAATCGGAGCCCTTCAGCTCGAAACGCACCGCATGAGCGACCATTATTTGCATTTAGTTAGCACAGCTGCTGCTTTCCTACACATCTCACACTATATCGATGTACAACTAAAATTGCAAAACAACACATTTATTTCATTTCAGAGTCACTTTCAGCTTCAAATACCGTTCCTCTGATATTCATACGAAGCTAGGCATCGTCGTAACCCGTTACGTTCATTACGCAAGGCTCACGAGAGGGGCGCATGTTGGATCCGCGTAGACACAAAATTTTGCGCCGCCCAGAGTGGGGCTCGAACCCACGACCCTGAGATTAAGAGTCTCATGCTCTACCGACTAAGCTAGCTGGGCTGCACGCAACGCGTTACGAGCCATACAATACTGATGTGACCTGCGACCATCTATTGAAGATTCTTTTGACTACAGCTTATTTCCTGCTGCCACAAATCAGCTACAATCCTATTCAATGAAAAATTGTCTCCGAAAGGCATCAAATCTGCATGAAATGATACGTGGCTATCAGCACCATTATTCAACACACATGCTCGACTGTGCGCAGACGCCTGTGGCGTAGCCCTTGGCTCCTGAATCAGATGCAGTAGTTCCAACAAAAACTCTCCTGAACGGCACTGTGCCGAAAACTTCGCTACAGATCACCCTTGTCTTGCTTGTGCTTCTGGTAGACGCCGGTTTTGCAGCCAGGAAGCGGACAGCAGCAACTTCCAACTAGTTTTAGAGTACTCAAACAACACAGTAAAACAGCATGCATCTTTTGCAGAACAGGAAAAACTCGACCGTGACAGGATTCGAACCTGCAATCTTCGGATCCGAAGTCCGACGCCTTATCCATTAGGCCACACGGTCACTGGCGCAATATACTTCCCCACTCACACCTCGTTTTCGCCATTTGTACACTTGGCAGAATGAATTTCCCATCTTTGACGCAGTTCTCCATCTCAAATTTCAGTACTAAAAGTACGACGCTACTTCTTGCTGTGTCCCATCGCAAGTTACATTCAAGCCCTTATGACGCTGATCAAACAAGAGGTGGCAAATCAGCTTCAATCGTTTAGTGCCATCTCAGTCGCTTGCAGAAGGTACCTCACCCTATGTGATACAATGGCGAATTGTCGCTATTACCAAAGCGGCGGCGGCGCCGACGACGACGACGACGACGACGACAATCGCGAGGGTCTTTATCAGGGGTAGAAAATACATCACAAGAACTAAGTATTTCACGTCGGCATTCTCCGGAGACTGCCTAAAGCAGCAGTTTCTGGTGCCCACTTTAATAGCACCATTCACACTATTCATTTGCGAGAGCATTTCTTAAATACCGCACCCATTCATAATTTTTTTTATCCTTGACCGCTTTTTTCGAAAGGGCCACGGTGGGAGGGGCTGTTACAAAATTCATTTGCCGCCTGTGAGGATCGAACTCACGACCTCTGGTTTACTAGACCAGCGCTCTTCCACTGAGCTAAGGAGGCGCCTCCTAGCGGACTTTTAGGATACTTTGTTCTTACAAACTAGTGAATCGGAGCCCTTCAGCTCGAAACGCACCGCATGAGCGACCATTATTTGCATTTAGTTAGCACAGCTGCTGCTTTCCTACACATCTCACACTATATCGATGTACAACTAAAATTGCAAAACAACACATTTATTTCATTTCAGAGTCACTTTCAGCTTCAAATACCGTTCCTCTGATATTCATACGAAGCTAGGCATCGTCGTAACCCGTTACGTTCATTACGCAAGGCTCACGAGAGGGGCGCATGTTGGATCCGCGTAGACACAAAATTTTGCGCCGCCCAGCGTGGGGCTCGAACCCACGACCCTGAGATTAAGAGTCTCATGCTCTACCGACTAAGCTAGCTGGGCTGCACGCAACGCGTTACGAGCCATACAATACTGATGTGACCTGCGACCATCTATTGAAGATTCTTTTGACTACAGCTTATTTCCTGCTGCCACAAATCAGCTACAATCCTATTCAATGAAAAATTGTCTCCGAAAGGCATCAAATCTGCATGAAATGATACGTGGCTATCAGCACCATTATTCAACACACATGCTCGACTGTGCGCAGACGCCTGTGGCGTAGCCCTTGGCTCCTGAATCAGATGCAGTAGTTCCAACAAAAACTCTCCTGAACGGCACTGTGCCGAAAACTTCGCTACAGATCACCCTTGTCTTGCTTGTGCTTCTGGTAGACGCCGGTTTTGCAGCCAGGAAGCGGACAGCAGCAACTTCCAACTAGTTTTAGAGTACTCAAACAACACAGTAAAACAGCATGCATCTTTTGCAGAACAGGAAAAACTCGACCGTGACAGGATTCGAACCTGCAATCTTCGGATCCGAAGTCCGACGCCTTATCCATTAGGCCACACGGTCACTGGCGCAATATCCTTCCCCACTCACACCTCGTTTTCGCCATTTGTACACTTGGCAGAATGAATTTCCCATCTTTGACGCAGTTCTCCATCTCAAATTTCAGTACTAAAAGTACGACGCTACTTCTTGCTGTGTCCCATCGCAAGTTACATTCAAGCCCTTATGACGCTGATCAAACAAGAGGTGGCAAATCAGCTTCAATCGTTTAGTGCCATCTCAGTCGCTTGCAGAAGGTACCTCACCCTTTGTGATACAATGGCGAATTGTCGCTATTACCAAAGCGGCGGCGGCGCCGACGACGACGACGACAATCGCGAGGGTCTTTATCAGGGGTAGAAAATACATCACAAGAACTAAGTATTTCACGTCGGCATTCTCCGGAGACTGCCTAAAGCAGCAGTTTCTGGTGCCCACTTTAATAGCACCATTCACACTATTCATTTGCGAGAGCATTTCTTAAATACCGCACCCATTCATAATTTTTTTTATCCTTGACCGCTTTTTTCGAAAGGGCCACGGTGGGAGGGGCTGTTACAAAATTCATTTGCCGCCTGTGAGGATCGAACTCACGACCTCTGGTTTACTAGACCAGCGCTCTGCCACTGAGCTAAGGAGGCGCCTCCTAGCGGACTTTTAGGATACTTTGTTCTTACAAACTAGTGAATCGGAGCCCTTCAGCTCGAAACGCACCGCATGAGCGACCATTATTTGCATTTAGTTAGCACAGCTGCTGCTTTCCTACACATCTCACACTATATCGATGTACAACTAAAATTGCAAAACAACACATTTATTTCATTTCACAGTCACTTTCAGCTTCAAATACCGTTCCTCTGATATTCATACGAAGCTAGGCATCGTCGTAACCCGTTACGTTCATTACGCAAGGCTCACGAGAGGGGCGCATGTTGGATCCGCGTAGACACAAAATTTTGCGCCGCCCAGCGTGGGGCTCGAACCCACGACCCTGAGATTAAGAGTCTCATGCTCTACCGACTAAGCTAGCTGGGCTGCACGCAACGCGTTACGAGCCATACAATACTGATGTGACCTGCGACCATCTATTGAAGATTCTTTTGACTACAGCTTATTTCCTGCTGCCACAAATCAGCTACAATCCTATTCAATGAAAAATTGTCTCCGAAAGGCATCAAATCTGCATGAAATGATACGTGGCTATCAGCACCATTATTCAACACACATGCTCGACTGTGCGCAGACGCCTGTGGCGTAGCCCTTGGCTCCTGAATCAGATGCAGTAGTTCCAACAAAAACTCTCCTGAACGGCACTGTGCCGAAAACTTCGCTACAGATCACCCTTGTCTTGCTTGTGCTTCTGGTAGACGCCGGTTTTGCAGCCAGGAAGCGGACAGCAGCAACTTCCAACTAGTTTTAGAGTACTCAAACAACACAGTAAAACAGCATGCATCTTTTGCAGAACAGGAAAAACTCGACCGTGACAGGATTCGAACCTGCAATCTTCGGATCCGAAGTCCGACGCCTTATCCATTAGGCCACACGGTCACTGGCGCAATATACTTCCCCACTCACACCTCGTTTTCGCCATTTGTACACTTGGCAGAATGAATTTCCCATCTTTGACGCAGTTCTCCATCTCAAATTTCAGTACTAAAAGTACGACGCTACTTCTTGCTGTGTCCCATCGCAAGTTACATTCAAGCCCTTATGACGCTGATCAAACAAGAGGTGGCAAATCAGCTTCAATCGTTTAGTGCCATCTCAGTCGCTTGCAGAAGGTACCTCACCCTTTGTGATACAATGGCGAATTGTCGCTATTACCAAAGCGGCGGCGGCGCCGACGACGACGACGACAATCGCGAGGGTCTTTATCAGGGGTAGAAAATACATCACAAGAACTAAGTATTTCACGTCGGCATTCTCCGGAGACTGCCTAAAGCAGCAGTTTCTGGTGCCCACTTTAATAGCACCATTCACACTATTCATTTGCGAGAGCATTTCTTAAATACCGCACCCATTCATAATTTTTTTTATCCTTGACCGCTTTTTTCGAAAGGGCCACGGTGGGAGGGGCTGTTACAAAATTCATTTGCCGCCTGTGAGGATCGAACTCACGACCTCTGGTTTACTAGACCAGCGCTCTGCCACTGAGCTAAGGAGGCGCCTCCTAGCGGACTTTTAGGATACTTTGTTCTTACAAACTAGTGAATCGGAGCCCTTCAGCTCGAAACGCACCGCATGAGCGACCATTATTTGCATTTAGTTAGCACAGCTGCTGCTTTCCTACACATCTCACACTATATCGATGTACAACTAAAATTGCAAAACAACACATTTATTTCATTTCACAGTCACTTTCAGCTTCAAATACCGTTCCTCTGATATTCATACGAAGCTAGGCATCGTCGTAACCCGTTACGTTCATTACGCAAGGCTCACGAGAGGGGCGCATGTTGGATCCGCGTAGACACAAAATTTTGCGCCGCCCAGCGTGGGGCTCGAACCCACGACCCTGAGATTAAGAGTCTCATGCTCTACCGACTAAGCTAGCTGGGCTGCACGCAACGCGTTACGAGCCATACAATACTGATGTGACCTGCGACCATCTATTGAAGATTCTTTTGACTACAGCTTATTTCCTGCTGCCACAAATCAGCTACAATCCTATTCAATGAAAAATTGTCTCCGAAAGGCATCAAATCTGCATGAAATGATACGTGGCTATCAGCACCATTATTCAACACACATGCTCGACTGTGCGCAGACGCCTGTGGCGTAGCCCTTGGCTCCTGAATCAGATGCAGTAGTTCCAACAAAAACTCTCCTGAACGGCACTGTGCCGAAAACTTCGCTACAGATCACCCTTGTCTTGCTTGTGCTTCTGGTAGACGCCGGTTTTGCAGCCAGGAAGCGGACAGCAGCAACTTCCAACTAGTTTTAGAGTACTCAAACAACACAGTAAAACAGCATGCATCTTTTGCAGAACAGGAAAAACTCGACCGTGACAGGATTCGAACCTGCAATCTTCGGATCCGAAGTCCGACGCCTTATCCATTAGGCCACACGGTCACTGGCGCAATATACTTCCCCACTCACACCTCGTTTTCGCCATTTGTACACTTGGCAGAATGAATTTCCCATCTTTGACGCAGTTCTCCATCTCAAATTTCAGTACTAAAAGTACGACGCTACTTCTTGCTGTGTCCCATCGCTAGTTACATTCAAGCCCTTATGACGCTGATCAAACAAGAGGTGGCAAATCAGCTTCAATTGTTTAGTGTCATCTCAGTCGCTTGCAGAAGGTACCTCACCCTTTGTGATACAATGGCGAATTGTCGCTATTACCAAAGCGGCGGCGGCGCCGACGACGACGACGACAATCGCGAGGGTCTTTATCAGGGGTAGAAAATACATCACAAGAACTAAGTATTTCACGTCGGCATTCTCCGGAGACTGCCTAAAGCAGCAGTTTCTGGTGCCCACTTTAATAGCACCATTCACACTATTCATTTGCGAGAGCATTTCTTAAATACCGCACCCATTCATAATTTTTTTTATCCTTGACCGCTTTTTTCGAAAGGGCCACGGTGGGAGGGGCTGTTACAAAATTCATTTGCCGCCTGTGAGGATCGAACTCACGACCTCTGGTTTACTAGACCAGCGCTCTGCCACTGAGCTAAGGAGGCGCCTCCTAGCGGACTTTTAGGATACTTTGTTCTTACAAACTAGTGAATCGGAGCCCTTCAGCTCGAAACGCACCGCATGAGCGACCATTATTTGCATTTAGTTAGCACAGCTGCTGCTTTCCTACACATCTCACACTATATCGATGTACAACTAAAATTGCAAAACAACACATTTATTTCATTTCAGAGTCACTTTCAGCTTCAAATACCGTTCCTCTGATATTCATACGAAGCTAGGCATCGTCGTAACCCGTTACGTTCATTACGCAAGGCTCACGAGAGGGGCGCATGTTGGATCCGCGTAGACACAAAATTTTGCGCCGCCCAGCGTGGGGCTCGAACCCACGACCCTGAGATTAAGAGTCTCATGCTCTACCGACTAAGCTAGCCGGGCTGCACGTAACGCGTTACGAGCCATACAATACTGATGTGACCTGCGACCATCTATTGAAGATTCTTTTGACTACAGCTTATTTCCTGCTGCCACAAATCAGCTACAATCCTATTCAATGAAAAATTGTCTCCGAAAGGCATCAAATCTGCATGAAATGATACGTGGCTATCAGCACCATTATTCAACACACATGCTCGACTGTGCGCAGACGCCTGTGGCGTAGCCCTTGGCTCCTGAATCAGATGCAGTAGTTCCAACAAAAACTCTCCTGAACGGCACTGTGCCGAAAACTTCGCTACAGATCACCCTTGTCTTGCTTGTGCTTCTGGTAGACGCCGGTTTTGCAGCCAGGAAGCGGACAGCAGCAACTTCCAACTAGTTTTAGAGTACTCAAACAACACAGTAAAACAGCATGCATCTTTTGCAGAACAGGAAAAACTCGACCGTGACAGGATTCGAACCTGCAATCTTCGGATCCGAAGTCCGACGCCTTATCCATTAGGCCACACGGTCACTGGCGCAATATACTTCCCCACTCACACCTCGTTTTCGCCATTTGTACACTTGGCAGAATGAATTTCCCATCTTTGACGCAGTTCTCCATCTCAAATTTCAGTACTAAAAGTACGACGCTACTTCTTGCTGTGTCCCATCGCAAGTTACATTCAAGCCCTTATGACGCTGATCAAACAAGAGGTGGCAAATCAGCTTCAATCGTTTAGTGCCATCTCAGTCGCTTGCAGAAGGTACCTCACCCTATGTGATACAATGGCGAATTGTCGCTATTACCAAAGCGGCGGCGGCGCCGACGACGACGACGACAATCGCGAGGGTCTTTATCAGGGGTAGAAAATACATCACAAGAACTAAGTATTTCACGTCGGCATTCTCCGGAGACTGCCTAAAGCAGCAGTTTCTGGTGCCCACTTTAATAGCACCATTCACACTATTCATTTGCGAGAGCATTTCTTAAATACCGCACCCATTCATAATTTTTTTTATCCTTGACCGCTTTTTTCGAAAGGGCCACGGTGGGAGGGGCTGTTACAAAATTCATTTGCCGCCTGTGAGGATCGAACTCACGACCTCTGGTTTACTAGACCAGCGCTCTGCCACTGAGCTAAGGAGGCGCCTCCTAGCGGACTTTTAGGATACTTTGTTCTTACAAACTAGTGAATCGGAGCCCTTCAGCTCGAAACGCACCGCATGAGCGACCATTATTTGCATTTAGTTTGCACAGCTGCTGCTTTCCTACACATCTCACACTATATCGATGTACAACTAAAATTGCAAAACAACACATTTATTTCATTTCACAGTCACTTTCAGCTTCAAATACCGTTCCTCTGATATTCATACGAAGCTAGGCATCGTCGTAACCCGTTACGTTCATTACGCAAGGCTCACGAGAGGGGCGCATGTTGGATCCGCGTAGACACAAAATTTTGCGCCGCCCAGCGTGGGGCTCGAACCCACGACCCTGAGATTAAGAGTCTCATGCTCTACCGACTAAGCTAGCCGGGCTGCGCGCAACGCGTTACGAGCCATACAATACTGATGTGACCTGCGACCATCTATTGAAGATTCTTTTGACTACAGCTTATTTCCTGCTGCCACAAATCAGCTACAATCCTATTCAATGAAAAATTGTCTCCGAAAGGCATCAAATCTGCATGAAATGATACGTGGCTATCAGCACCATTATTCAACACACATGCTCGACTGTGCGCAGACGCCTGTGGCGTAGCCCTTGGCTCCTGAATCAGATGCAGTAGTTCCAACAAAAACTCTCCTGAACGGCACTGTGCCGAAAACTTCGCTACAGATCACCCTTGTCTTGCTTGTGCTTCTGGTAGACGCCGGTTTTGCAGCCAGGAAGCGGACAGCAGCAACTTCCAACTAGTTTTAGAGTACTCAAACAACACAGTAAAACAGCATGCATCTTTTGCAGAACAGGAAAAACTCGACCGTGACAGGATTCGAACCTGCAATCTTCGGATCCGAAGTCCGACGCCTTATCCATTAGGCCACACGGTCACTGGCGCAATATACTTCCCCACTCACACCTCGTTTTCGCCATTTGTACACTTGGCAGAATGAATTTCCCATCTTTGACGCAGTTCTCCATCTCAAATTTCAGTACTAAAAGTACGACGCTACTTCTTGCTGTGTCCCATCGCAAGTTACATTCAAGCCCTTATGACGCTGATCAAACAAGAGGTGGCAAATCAGCTTCAATCGTTTAGTGCCATCTCAGTCGCTTGCAGAAGGTACCTCACCCTATGTGATACAATGGCGAATTGTCGCTATTACCAAAGCGGCGGCGGCGCCGCCGACGACGACGACGACGACAATCGCGAGGGTCTTTATCAGGGGTAGAAAATACATCACAAGAACTAAGTATTTCACGTCGGCATTCTCCGGAGACTGCCTAAAGCAGCAGTTTCTGGTGCCCACTTTAATAGCACCATTCACACTATTCATTTGCGAGAGCATTTCTTAAATACCGCACCCATTCATAATTTTTTTTATCCTTGACCGCTTTTTTCGAAAGGGCCACGGTGGGAGGGGCTGTTACAAAATTCATTTGCCGCCTGTGAGGATCGAACTCACGACCTCTGGTTTACTAGACCAGCGCTCTGCCACTTTTTTTTTTTTTTTTTTTTTTTTTTAATCTTCTTTTGGGCCTCCCAACTCCCCTTCTAGCCCATCCATTCGCTCTCCTTCATGCGCCTTCTTCGGCGAGCTTCAATGCTAAAATGAAATGAAATGCTCCTTTGCACGTAATTTAATACATACCAAACGTGGTGAGAAAAATAATCCACTCCATCCAAATTAACTCATTCTGTGACGTTGGATTGGTGTACAAAATGAGATAAACATGATCCGTTTAAATTTGTTGAGAAAGAAAGAAAAATTAATTGGTAAACTGAGATACGTTGACTTCTTTGGTACACACACAATACATGACACTGAAATCAGTCTACAGTCACAGTCTATTATTCAACACATCATCCAATTCCTTCCTTTTGAAAGAGTATGTGTAACATATTTCCAAAATGCTTGTTTTGGTTCCGTTGCGTCCGTTGCTTGTAATATTCCTCCGTGATGTAGCACTTGTAGTCCTCAATGGTGTCCATGGTCGGTGTGAGGATGACAAAGTGAACAAAATTACCATACAGCCACATTATGGTATTATGTTTCTGACGCGGAAAATACAGTGTGTCCGGGGCAGATAGCTCGGTGGTAGTGATGAATCTACCATCACTGCGCGTGAGGAATGCGACCTGCTGCTTAATGAGGTTCCATATGGTATTGTATCCTTGGCAAGTAAACCTGTGAACTGTCGTGTCAACATATCCACAACGGCGACACAAGGGAGTATCATTAAGTCCTATAGCATGTAGTCTCTCATTGTTTGCGATGATATCGTTAACCACTTGGTACCATGTCGACCGTACTGACATTGGTAAGACTTTATTATGAATATTCTTCCACACAGTATTCCAATCTTTGGATGGGTATTTATGCTCGATTCGATTCCTGACTGAAGTAGCAGCTGACGTGGCGGTGCGGCTGGGTGGCAGATGTATGCTCTCTTTGTAACTGACCTCAGTGAAGTAAAGTCTGACGTGGTTCAGCTTGTAATTAATAGGAGCCACGTTGACAGGAGCATCTAAACTCTTAGGTTCAGTCAGATGAAATAGTTTCGTTGTAATACTGTCAGGGTACTTACGGAGATATTCGCGAGTACGCTTGATAAATAATGTCACTGTCTTTTGGCGAATATCTGTGAGTCCGAGGCCACCGGCTCCCGGAGGTAAGGTCACTGTACGAGCTGCCACTTTAAAAATACAGCCTCGCCATAACAGCTGACAAACTGCCCTCGTGATATTTTTTGCGATGCCCAAGGGAATAGGAAGACATTGCCCTAGATAAACCGCTTTTGACAGGATCACACAGTTAATGAGTTGTACCCTTTGCATTAAATTAAGGTCCCTATTTCGATGCTCTATTAATGAGCCTCTGATGTTGGTAAGCATGTTCTTCCAATTAACTGAAGCCATCCTGAGCGGGCAGCTAGAGAATGTGACACCGAGAGATTTATGTTGGTTCGTGGAGGTGATCCAATCGAAGTCTGCGTTCGCAAAACCATTCAGGCTGAGCATAGAGCTTTTCGTGTTATTCACCGCAGCACCAGTAGCACCACAATAAAGTTGTAAGGCGGTCTTAAGAGCTTGAACATCGTCGTCACTCCGAACTATGGCGCCTAAATCATCTGCATACACATTGGTGACTTTCTTTACCGACATAATGGTGATCCCTTCCAAGTTAACGTTTAAATGTCGGACAAGAGGTTCCAGAGCTATGACATAGAGTAGCATGGAGAGTGGGCTTCCTTGCGGGAATCCGCGACAAATATTTATGGCTCTCGTGCATTGACCGTTGACAAGTATTTTGGCTGTCATCCCAGTAATCATACCTTGCAAAGACTGCAAGCACCGACCCCCAAAACCCAGGGCCGACATTGTTTTAAAAAGATAACGATGATCAATCCGGTCAAAAGCATTCGCAAAATCAATAAAGCATAGAGCACCTTTAACTTTGGCTGCTGAAAAAATTGAAATAATATCACGATATTCACTGACTGTTTTGAGGATACTTCTATGCGGAAGGGCCGTTTGGTCCTGCACAATGACACGTTGTAGTACTGCAGTCAGTCGAAATTTCAGTGCACGGGCAGCAATTTTGTAGTCTCCATTTAATAAACATATTGGTCGCAGACGACGGACATCCTTCGTTCCTCGCCCCTTGGGTACCAGCACAAAGACACCCTCTTTAAACTCCGAAGGTATGGAGACACCATTGATGACTTCATTGATGATGGTGGTGAACGTATCGCCGATAACATTCCAAAACCTGTAGTAAAATTCGACCGGTAAACCATCCGGCCCAGGCGTCTTGTTGACCGGAGAGGTTTTAACGATATCCAAAACGTCATCACTAGAAAATATTTCCAACATCGCCCTATTCTCATCCTCAGTAACAATCGAGTCTGTGCCGTTAAGTAACGTCGCTACAGACTGGTCATTGACTTCAGTTGCAGTATATAAGCTCGTAAAAAAGCGATGGATTTCGTTAATGATGTCACGTTGTTCATGGAGCACCTCGTTATTCGCATCGCGCAGGGTGTTGATAAAACTATTCCTTCTATTCTTGGCATGCCGAAGGAGATGATACAAAGAGGCAGTTTCGTCTTCGACAGTTGAATGTGATCTGGACTTCACCTGCAGACCATCAAGTTGCTTACGTTTCAGGTGGGTTAAAATCGCCTTAATTTTCTTTATTTGCGTGAAATGTTCAGCAGACAAAACTGGACGATCATACAGTTCTCGCAAACAGGTATAATAAAATTCGATAGTGTCTTTCCGAAGTTGAGCCCGTTCCTTGCCATAGGCGATCAAAGTCATCCGCAGTTTCCTTTTAGCGTAGTTGGTCCACCAGTCAATGGTGGAAACGTATCTGGGTCTCGCTCTGAGGCACATATTCCAGGTCACTTGGATGGATTCAGTTAAGTCTGTGTCGTTAAGGAGACTGACATTCAATTTCCAAAGCCCGCGTCCCCAATAGGTCTTTTGCCGGACGAGATGTACGCTACAACGAACTCCACAGTGATCAGAAAAACTGGTGGGAATCGTGTCTATTGAAGATGCACACGGCCTTAAACTATCGGATAAATAAATTCTGTCAATTCTACTGGCAGACAAGTTCGTCATATATGTAAACTTCACAGTCGTGGGGTGAAATAATTCCCATGCATCTGTAAGACGTAAGGCTGTGACGCAATCTTTCAGTGCTTGAGAGAAGTTAAAGTTCGGTTTTTGATCTTTTGCCGTCAGTACACAGTTCCAGTCGCCAGCTATGATGATATTTTCTGAATCGTCGTTTAATAAGTGCACCATTTCACCAGTGAAAAATTTTGTCCTGGCCTCTCGGGAGCTGCTTCCAGAGGGGGCATAGACATTAACAACCGTCGTATTAAAGATTTTACAAGAGATTCCGCGACCGGATTCTAGAAGACACACAGGCTCTGCGGGTATACCATGTTTCACCAATATAGCCGTACCACATTCATTTTCGAAAGCGACATTCAAAATTTCAGTAAACCCCGGGAAATGAAATTCACTGACCATAACCTCCTGCAAGAGAGCAATATCGGTATCCGAATTATACAGGAAATCTTTCAAAGCCGCCAATTTTAGTGGACTCCTGATCCTGTTAACATTCAAAGTCATGATATTGTAAGTCTGTGACGTTCTCTGTAATCGTCGTTCCATTTAAGAAGATAAAACAAACGGACACACCAACATAAAAACCAGTATAACGTTCAACAAAAGCTTCCTGTTGTTATCAGTGGACAAATGAGGAATTTCAATTTAGCGGAGCGACCCAGGGTGCCCTGCAAGGAGACTTTCATCAACGGTTATGCTGTCAATGATCATGGGCAATGTGTCAACTGATGTCGGTGCTCGGGGTACAGAGTCATCTTCCTTGTCCGTCGCCCAGTCCATCCCAGGGGAAGGCCGATCCGTGCTACAGTCACGAGATGGCCGTCTGGGGGGACCACCATTGGGAGCCGGCAAGCCTTCAGTACACTCCATCCCTCCACTAGACCCGTGGGGTACAGGGTTTCTATCATCTTCTCTATCTGGACTATATGTTGAACTATCTGAAATATCCTTATTTTCCTCGTGTCCATCATTACGTTGGTCACTGTCCATCTTCGTAATCTGACGCAACTTTTCCCTGGTTTTTGGGACCTCGTGCGCCGCCGCCGGATGGGCAATCCGCCTCTTCTTGTTTTTTCGCGATCTAGGAGATGAAGTGACCATATCTGGCTCGTCGTCCGGTGGGGAGTGAGGCAGAGAAGCCCCTACAGTGACTGAGTATTCCAACTCCTGGAGCGCTTTCTCATCAGTTCGACGCTGGGGAGAATCAGTCGAAACCTGTGGGTTAACCGGTCCTTCGTTTCGTATCCGGGGTAGGGCAGGTTCACTCTGGTCAGAAACCGTGGAATCGTGAGGGGGAACTGCTTGTGAGACATTTTCGGTACTCCCCGCTTGGACGACACTTGTCGCAACGGAAGGGGACTGTGGAGCGCTGACAGCCGCTGCCGCATACGAGAGCGGTATGTTTACAACGCCAGGCGAGCGCGTGACGCTGTCTCCGGGTGGCAACTGCGCGATCCGACGTCGCGAACACTCGGCGCGAATGTGCTCCGTCGAGTTACAAATAGAACAAGTTCGGGGCTGTCCATCATAAATTACCAAAGCACGATACCCGGATACACTGATGAAGGACGGGATGTGCTTCATCAAATCAATGCGAACCTGCCTCACGCCATTCAGGACAGGCAACGGATAATCAGTCCCCCACTTTTCCTCATGAATAGAAAGGACACGTCCGTATGCCCGTAAAACGTCGCACACATGATCACAAGGGATCTCGAACGGAAGTTCAAATATCCGCACCGTACGCAAACCAAGGCCACCAAAAGAGACCTGTACTTCGGTAACACTCCCATCAGAACGTGTAAATCTCATGACACCCCCACTTTCTTCAACGATACGACTACAGAGATCAGAATCCTTCAATTTAACAAATCCGACTGTAGCAATTTGCGACAAATGTATTCCAGTAATTGCATCGGAAGGAATCTTGACTTGTTCAATCACAAAATATTGAAATTCCAGGGCAGACGGTTTAACACAGCCACGTTCAAAAGTAAACTTAAGAGTATCACGTCGAGAAATCAAAGCCATCTTCAATTTGGAAACATTACACAAATACCCACACGAACACCCAGACAGCACAACTTGAAGGTACTGAGAACGCAAAGAAAAACCAACTAATAACACGATAAACAATAGAATATGGCGTCACAAACAGCAGAAAACTTGCCTTGCCCTGAGCAGTGACGGAGCACAGCGTATACACGTCCGCTCTCCACGACGGCTCAAGCCGGAATACCAACTACCACTGAGCTAAGGAGGCGCCTCCTAGCGGACTTTTAGGATACTTTGTTCTTACAAACTAGTGAATCGGAGCCCTTCAGCTCGAAACGCACCGCATGAGCGACCATTATTTGCATTTAGTTAGCACAGCTGCTGCTTTCCTACACATCTCACACTATATCGATGTACAACTAAAATTGCAAAACAACACATTTATTTCATTTCAGAGTCACTTTCAGCTTCAAATACCGTTCCTCTGATATTCATACGAAGCTAGGCATCGTCGTAACCCGTTACGTTCATTACGCAAGGCTCACGAGAGGGGCGCATGTTGGATCCGCGTAGACACAAAACTTTGCGCCGCCCAGCGTGGGGCTCGAACCCACGACCCTGAGATTAAGAGTCTCATGCTCTACCGACTGAGCTAGCCGGGCCGCACGCAACGCGTTACGAGCCATACAATACTGATGTGACCTGCGACCATCTATTGAAGATTCTTTTGACTACAGCTTATTTCCTGCTGCCACAAATCAGCTACAATCCTATTCAATGAAAAATTGTCTCCGAAAGGCATCAAATCTGCATGAAATGATACGTGGCTATCAGCACCATTATTCAACACACATGCTCGACTGTGCGCAGACGCCTGTGGCGTAGCCCTTGGCTCCTGAATCAGATGCAGTAGTTCCAACAAAAACTCTCCTGAACGGCACTGTGCCGAAAACTTCGCTACAGATCACCCTTGTCTTGCTTGTGCTTCTGGTAGACGCCGGTTTTGCAGCCAGGAAGCGGACAGCAGCAACTTCCAACTAGTTTTAGAGTACTCAAACAACACAGTAAAACAGCATGCATCTTTTGCAGAACAGGAAAAACTCGACCGTGACAGGACTCGAACCTGCAATCTTCGGATCCGAAGTCCGACGCCTTATCCATTAGGCCACACGGTCACTGGCGCAATATACTTCCCCACTCACACCTCGTTTTCGCCATTTGTACACTTGGCAGAATGAATTTCCCATCTTTGACGCAGTTCTCCATCTCAAATTTCAGTACTAAAAGTACGACGCTACTTCTTGCTGTGTCCCATCGCAAGTTACATTCAAGCCCTTATGACGCTGATCAAACAAGAGGTGGCAAATCAGCTTCAATCGTTTAGTGCCATCTCAGTCGCTTGCAGAAGGTACCTCACCCTATGTGATACAATGGCGAATTGTCGCTATTACCAAAGCGGCGGCGGCGCCGACGACGACGACGACGACGACAATCGCGAGGGTCTTTATCAGGGGTAGAAAATACATCACAAGAACTAAGTATTTCACGTCGGCATTCTCCGGAGACTGCCTAAAGCAGCAGTTTCTGGTGCCCACTTTAATAGCACCATTCACACTATTCATTTGCGAGAGCATTTCTTAAATACCGCACCCATTCATAATTTTTTTTATCCTTGACCGCTTTTTTCGAAAGGGCCACGGTGGGAGGGGCTGTTACAAAATTCATTTGCCGCCTGTGAGGATCGAACTCACGACCTCTGGTTTACTAGACCAGCGCTCTGCCACTGAGCTAAGGAGGCGCCTCCTAGCGGACTTTTAGGATACTTTGTTCTTACAAACTAGTGAATCGGAGCCCTTCAGCTCGAAACGCACCGCATGAGCGACCATTATTTGCATTTAGTTAGCACAGCTGCTGCTTTCCTACACATCTCACACTATATCGATGTACAACTAAAATTGCAAAACAACACATTTATTTCATTTCAGAGTCACTTTCAGCTTCAAATACCGTTCCTCTGATATTCATACGAAGCTAGGCATCGTCGTAACCCGTTACGTTCATTACGCAAGGCTCACGAGAGGGGCGCATGTTGGATCCGCGTAGACACAAAATTTTGCGCCGCCCAGCGTGGGGCTCGAACCCACGACCCTGAGATTAAGAGTCTCATGCTCTACCGACTAAGCTAGCTGGGCTGCACGCAACGCGTTACGAGCCATACAATACTGATGTGACCTGCGACCATCTATTGAAGATTCTTTTGACTACAGCTTATTTCCTGCTGCCACAAATCAGCTACAATCCTATTCAATGAAAAATTGTCTCCGAAAGGCATCAAATCTGCATGAAATGATACGTGGCTATCAGCACCATTATTCAACACACATGCTCGACTGTGCGCAGACGCCTGTGGCGTAGCCCTTGGCTCCTGAATCAGATGCAGTAGTTCCAACAAAAACTCTCCTGAACGGCACTGTGCCGAAAACTTCGCTACAGATCACCCTTGTCTTGCTTGTGCTTCTGGTAGACGCCGGTTTTGCAGCCAGGAAGCGGACAGCAGCAACTTCCAACTAGTTTTAGAGTACTCAAACAACACAGTAAAACAGCATGCATCTTTTGCAGAACAGGAAAAACTCGACCGTGACAGGATTCGAACCTGCAATCTTCGGATCCGAAGTCCGACGCCTTATCCATTAGGCCACACGGTCACTGGCGCAATATACTTCCCCACTCACACCTCGTTTTCGCCATTTGTACACTTGGCAGAATGAATTTCCCATCTTTGACGCAGTTCTCCATCTCAAATTTCAGTACTAAAAGTACGACGCTACTTCTTGCTGTGTCCCATCGCAAGTTACATTCAAGCCCTTATGACGCTGATCAAACAAGAGGTGGCAAATCAGCTTCAATCGTTTAGTGCCATCTCAGTCGCTTGCAGAAGGTACCTCACCCTATGTGATACAATGGCGAATTGTCGCTATTACCAAAGCGGCGGCGGCGCCGCCGACGACGACGACGACAATCGCGAGGGTCTTTATCAGGGGTAGAAAATACATCACAAGAACTAAGTATTTCACGTCGGCATTCTCCGGAGACTGCCTAAAGCAGCAGTTTCTGGTGCCCACTTTAATAGCACCATTCACACTATTCATTTGCGAGAGCATTTCTTAAATACCGCACCCATTCATAATTTTTTTTATCCTTGACCGCTTTTTTCGAAAGGGCCACGGTGGGAGGGGCTGTTACAAAATTCATTTGCCGCCTGTGAGGATCGAACTCACGACCTCTGGTTTACTAGACCAGCGCTCTGCCACTGAGCTAAGGAGGCGCCTCCTAGCGGACTTTTAGGATACTTTGTTCTTACAAACTAGTGAATCGGAGCCCTTCAGCTCGAAACGCACCGCATGAGCGACCATTATTTGCATTTAGTTAGCACAGCTGCTGCTTTCCTACACATCTCACACTATATCGATGTACAACTAAAATTGCAAAACAACACATTTATTTCATTTCAGAGTCACTTTCAGCTTCAAATACCGTTCCTCTGATATTCATACGAAGCTAGGCATCGTCGTAACCCGTTACGTTCATTACGCAAGGCTCACGAGAGGGGCGCATGTTGGATCCGCGTAGACACAAAACTTTGCGCCGCCCAGCGTGGGGCTCGAACCCACGACCCTGAGATTAAGAGTCTCATGCTCTACCGACTGAGCTAGCCGGGCCGCACGCAACGCGTTACGAGCCATACAATACTGATGTGACCTGCGACCATCTATTGAAGATTCTTTTGACTACAGCTTATTTCCTGCTGCCACAAATCAGCTACAATCCTATTCAATGAAAAATTGTCTCCGAAAGGCATCAAATCTGCATGAAATGATACGTGGCTATCAGCACCATTATTCAACACACATGCTCGACTGTGCGCAGACGCCTGTGGCGTAGCCCTTGGCTCCTGAATCAGATGCAGTAGTTCCAACAAAAACTCTCCTGAACGGCACTGTGCCGAAAACTTCGCTTCAGATCACCCTTGTCTTGCTTGTGCTTCTGGTAGACGCCGGTTTTGCAGCCAGGAAGCGGACAGCAGCAACTTCCAACTAGTTTTAGAGTACTCAAACAACACAGTAAAACAGCATGCATCTTTTGCAGAACAGGAAAAACTCGACCGTGACAGGATTCGAACCTGCAATCTTCGGATCCGAAGTCCGACGCCTTATCCATTAGGCCACACGGTCTCTGGCGCAATATACTTCCCCACTCACACCTCGTTTTCGCCATTTGTACACTTGGCAGAATGAATTTCCCATCTTTGACACAGTTCTCCATCTCAAATTTCAGTACTAAAAGTACGACGCTACTTCTTGCTGTGTCCCATCGCAAGTTACATTCAAGCCCTTATGACGCTGATCAAACAAGAGGTGGCAAATCAGCTTCAATCGTTTAGTGCCATCTCAGTCGCTTGCAGAAGGTACCTCACCCTATGTGATACAATGGCGAATTGTCGCTATTACCAAAGCGGCGGCGGCGCCGCCGACGACGACGACAATCGCGAGGGTCTTTATCAGGGGTAGAAAATACATCACAAGAACTAAGTATTTCACGTCGGCATTCTCCGGAGACTGCCTAAAGCAGCAGTTTCTGGTGCCCACTTTAATAGCACCATTCACACTATTCATTTGCGAGAGCATTTCTTAAATACCGCACCCATTCATAATTTTTTTTATCCTTGACCGCTTTTTTCGAAAGGGCCACGGTGGGAGGGGCTGTTACAAAATTCATTTGCCGCCTGTGAGGATCGAACTCACGACCTCTGGTTTACTAGACCAGCGCTCTGCCACTGAGCTAAGGAGGCGCCTCCTAGCGGACTTTTAGGATACTTTGTTCTTACAAACTAGTGAATCGGAGCCCTTCAGCTCGAAACGCACCGCATGAGCGACCATTATTTGCATTTAGTTAGCACAGCTGCTGCTTTCCTACACATCTCACACTATATCGATGTACAACTAAAATTGCAAAACAACACATTTATTTCATTTCACAGTCACTTTCAGCTTCAAATACCGTTCCTCTGATATTCATACGAAGCTAGGCATCGTCGTAACCCGTTACGTTCATTACGCAAGGCTCACGAGAGGGGCGCATGTTGGATCCGCGTAGACACAAAATTTTGCGTCGCCCAGCGTGGGGCTCGAACCCACGACCCTGAGATTAAGAGTCTCATGCTCTACCGACTGAGCTAGCCGGGCCGCACGCAACGCGTTACGAGCCATACAATACTGATGTGACCTGCGACCATCTATTGAAGATTCTTTTGACTACAGCTTATTTCCTGCTGCCACAAATCAGCTACAATCCTATTCAATGAAAAATTGTCTCCGAAAGGCATCAAATCTGCATGAAATGATACGTGGCTATCAGCACCATTATTCAACACACATGCTCGACTGTGCGCAGACGCCTGTGGCGTAGCCCTTGGCTCCTGAATCAGATGCAGTAGTTCCAACAAAAACTCTCCTGAACGGCACTGTGCCGAAAACTTCGCTACAGATCACCCTTGTCTTGCTTGTGCTTCTGGTAGACGCCGGTTTTGCAGCCAGGAAGCGGACAGCAGCAACTTCCAACTAGTTTTAGAGTACTCAAACAACACAGTAAAACAGCATGCATCTTTTGCAGAACAGGAAAAACTCGACCGTGACAGGATTCGAACCTGCAATCTTCGGATCCGAAGTCCGACGCCTTATCCATTAGGCCACACGGTCACTGGCGCAATATACTTCCCCACTCACACCTCGTTTTCGCCATTTGTACACTTGGCAGAATGAATTTCCCATCTTTGACGCAGTTCTCCATCTCAAATTTCAGTACTAAAAGTACGACGCTACTTCTTGCTGTGTCCCATCGCAAGTTACATTCAAGCCCTTATGACGCTGATCAAACAAGAGGTGGCAAATCAGCTTCAATCGTTTAGTGCCATCTCAGTCGCTTGCAGAAGGTACCTCACCCTATGTGATACAATGGCGAATTGTCGCTATTACCAAAGCGGCGGCGGCGCCGCCGACGACGACGACAATCGCGAGGGTCTTTATCAGGGGTAGAAAATACATCACAAGAACTAAGTATTTCACGTCGGCATTCTCCGGAGACTGCCTAAAGCAGCAGTTTCTGGTGCCCACTTTAATAGCACCATTCACACTATTCATTTGCGAGAGCATTTCTTAAATACCGCACCCATTCATAATTTTTTTTATCCTTGACCGCTTTTTTCGAAAGGGCCACGGTGGGAGGGGCTGTTACAAAATTCATTTGCCGCCTGTGAGGATCGAACTCACGACCTCTGGTTTACTAGACCAGCGCTCTGCCACTGAGCTAAGGAGGCGCCTCCTAGCGGACTTTTAGGATACTTTGTTCTTACAAACTAGTGAATCGGAGCCCTTCAGCTCGAAACGCACCGCATGAGCGACCATTATTTGCATTTAGTTAGCACAGCTGCTGCTTTCCTACACATCTCACACTATATCGATGTACAACTAAAATTGCAAAACAACACATTTATTTCATTTCACAGTCACTTTCAGCTTCAAATACCGTTCCTCTGATATTCATACGAAGCTAGGCATCGTCGTAACCCGTTACGTTCATTACGCAAGGCTCACGAGAGGGGCGCATGTTGGATCCGCGTAGACACAAAATTTTGCGTCGCCCAGCGTGGGGCTCGAACCCACGACCCTGAGATTAAGAGTCTCATGCTCTACCGACTGAGCTAGCCGGGCCGCACGCAACGCGTTACGAGCCATACAATACTGATGTGACCTGCGACCATCTATTGAAGATTCTTTTGACTACAGCTTATTTCCTGCTGCCACAAATCAGCTACAATCCTATTCAATGAAAAATTGTCTCCGAAAGGCATCAAATCTGCATGAAATGATACGTGGCTATCAGCACCATTATTCAACACACATGCTCGACTGTGCGCAGACGCCTGTGGCGTAGCCCTTGGCTCCTGAATCAGATGCAGTAGTTCCAACAAAAACTCTCCTGAACGGCACTGTGCCGAAAACTTCGCTACAGATCACCCTTGTCTTGCTTGTGCTTCTGGTAGACGCCGGTTTTGCAGCCAGGAAGCGGACAGCAGCAACTTCCAACTAGTTTTAGAGTACTCAAACAACACAGTAAAACAGCATGCATCTTTTGCAGAACAGGAAAAACTCGACCGTGACAGGATTCGAACCTGCAATCTTCGGATCCGAAGTCCGACGCCTTATCCATTAGGCCACACGGTCACTGGCGCAATATACTTCCCCACTCACACCTCGTTTTCGCCATTTGTACACTTGGCAGAATGAATTTCCCATCTTTGACGCAGTTCTCCATCTCAAATTTCAGTACTAAAAGTACGACGCTACTTCTTGCTGTGTCCCATCGCAAGTTACATTCAAGCCCTTATGACGCTGATCAAACAAGAGGTGGCAAATCAGCTTCAATCGTTTAGTGCCATCTCAGTCGCTTGCAGAAGGTACCTCACCCTATGTGATACAATGGCGAATTGTCGCTATTACCAAAGCGGCGGCGGCGCCGACGACGACGACGACAATCGCGAGGGTCTTTATCAGGGGTAGAAAATACATCACAAGAACTAAGTATTTCACGTCGGCATTCTCCGGAGACTGCCTAAAGCAGCAGTTTCTGGTGCCCACTTTAATAGCACCATTCACACTATTCATTTGCGAGAGCATTTCTTAAATACCGCACCCATTCATAATTTTTTTTATCCTTGACCGCTTTTTTCGAAAGGGCCACGGTGGGAGGGGCTGTTACAAAATTCATTTGCCGCCTGTGAGGATCGAACTCACGACCTCTGGTTTACTAGACCAGCGCTCTGCCACTGAGCTAAGGAGGCGCCTCCTAGCGGACTTTTAGGATACTTTGTTCTTACAAACTAGTGAATCGGAGCCCTTCAGCTCGAAACGCACCGCATGAGCGACCATTATTTGCATTTAGTTAGCACAGCTGCTGCTTTCCTACACATCTCACACTATATCGATGTACAACTAAAATTGCAAAACAACACATTTATTTCATTTCAGAGTCACTTTCAGCTTCAAATACCGTTCCTCTGATATTCATACGAAGCTAGGCAGCGTCGTAACCCGTTACGTTCATTACGCAAGGCTCACGAGAGGGGCGCATGTTGGATCCGCGTAGACACAAAATTTTGCGCCGCCCAGCGTGGGGCTCGAACCCACGACCCTGAGATTAAGAGTCTCATGCTCTACCGACTGAGCTAGCCGGGCTGCACGCAACGCGTTACGAGCCATACAATACTGATGTGACCTGCGACCATCTATTGAAGATTCTTTTGACTACAGCTTATTTCCTGCTGCCACAAATCAGCTACAATCCTATTCAATGAAAAATTGTCTCCGAAAGGCATCAAATCTGCATGAAATGATACGTGGCTATCAGCACCATTATTCAACACACATGCTCGACTGTGCGCAGACGCCTGTGGCGTAGCCCTTGGCTCCTGAATCAGATGCAGTAGTTCCAACATAAACTCTCCTGAACGGCACTGTGCCGAAAACTTCGCTACAGATCACCCTTGTCTTGCTTGTGCTTCTGGTAAACGCCGGTTTTGCAGCCAGGAAGCGGACAGCAGCAACTTCCAACTAGTTTTAGAGTACTCAAACAACACAGTAAAACAGCATGCATCTTTTGCAGAATAGGAAAAACTCGACCGTGACAGGATTCGAACCTGCAATCTTCGGATCCGAAGTCCGACGCCTTATCCATTAGGCCACACGGTCACTGGCGCAATATACTTCCCCACTCACACCTCGTTTTCGCCATTTGTACACTTGGCAGAATGAATTTCCCATCTTTGACGCAGTTCTCCATCTCAAATTTCAGTACTAAAAGTACGACGCTACTTCTTGCTGTGTCCCATCGCAAGTTACATTCAAGCCCTTATGACGCTGATCAAACAAGAGGTGGCAAATCAGCTTCAATCGTTTAGTGCCATCTCAGTCGCTTGCAGAAGGTACCTCACCCTATGTGATACAATGGCGAATTGTCGCTATTACCAAAGCGGCGGCGGCGCCGACGACGACGACGACAATCGCGAGGGTCTTTATCAGGGGTAGAAAATACATCACAAGAACTAAGTATTTCACGTCGGCATTCTCCGGAGACTGCCTAAAGCAGCAGTTTCTGGTGCCCACTTTAATAGCACCATTCACACTATTCATTTGCGAGAGCATTTCTTAAATACCGCACCCATTCATAATTTTTTTTATCCTTGACCGCTTTTTTCGAAAGGGCCACGGTGGGAGGGGCTGTTACAAAATTCATTTGCCGCCTGTGAGGATCGAACTCACGACCTCTGGTTTACTAGACCAGCGCTCTGCCACTGAGCTAAGGAGGCGCCTCCTAGCGGACTTTTAGGATACTTTGTTCTTACAAACTAGTGAATCGGAGCCCTTCAGCTCGAAACGCACCGCATGAGCGACCATTATTTGCATTTAGTTAGCACAGCTGCTGCTTTCCTACACATCTCACACTATATCGATGTACAACTAAAATTGCAAAACAACACATTTATTTCATTTCAGAGTCACTTTCAGCTTCAAAATACCGTTCCTCTGATATTCATACGAAGCTAGGCATCGTCGTAACCCGTTACGTTCATTACGCAAGGCTCACGAGAGGGGCGCATGTTGGATCCGCGTAGACACAAAATTTTGCGCCGCCCAGCGTGGGGCTCGAAACCCACGACCCTGAGATTAAGAGTCTCATGCTCTACCGACTAAGCTAGCCGGGCTGCACGCAACGCGTTACGAGCCATACAATACTGATGTGACCTGCGACCATCTATTGAAGATTCTTTTGACTACAGCTTATTTCCTGCTGCCACAAATCAGCTACAATCCTATTCAATGAAAAATTGTCTCCGAAAGGCATCAAATCTGCATGAAATGATACGTGGCTATCAGCACCATTATTCAACACACATGCTCGACTGTGCGCAGACGCCTGTGGCGTAGCCCTTGGCTCCTGAATCAGATGCAGTAGTTCCAACAAAAACTCTCCTGAACGGCACTGTGCCGAAAACTTCGCTACAGATCACCCTTGTCTTGCTTGTGCTTCTGGTAGACGCCGGTTTTGCAGCCAGGAAGCGGACAGCAGCAACTTCCAACTAGTTTTAGAGTACTCAAACAACACAGTAAAACAGCATGCATCTTTTGCAGAACAGGAAAAACTCGACCGTGACAGGATTCGAACCTGCAATCTTCGGATCCGAAGTCCGACGCCTTATCCATTAGGCCACACGGTCACTGGCGCAATATACTTCCCCACTCACACCTCGTTTTCGCCATTTGTACACTTGGCAGAATGAATTTCCCATCTTTGACGCAGTTCTCCATCTCAAATTTCAGTACTAAAAGTACGACGCTACTTCTTGCTGTGTCCCATCGCAAGTTACATTCAAGCCCTTATGACGCTGATCAAACAAGAGGTGGCAAATCAGCTTCAATCGTTTAGTGCCATCTCAGTCGCTTGCAGAAGGTACCTCACCCTATGTGATACAATGGCGAATTGTCGCTATTACCAAAGCGGCGGCGGCGCCGACGACGACGACGACAATCGCGAGGGTCTTTATCAGGGGTAGAAAATACATCACAAGAACTAAGTATTTCACGTCGGCATTCTCCGGAGACTGCCTAAAGCAGCAGTTTCTGGTGCCCACTTTAATAGCACCATTCACACTATTCATTTGCGAGAGCATTTCTTAAATACCGCACCCATTCATAATTTTTTTTATCCTTGACCGCTTTTTTCGAAAGGGCCACGGTGGGAGGGGCTGTTACAAAATTCATTTGCCGCCTGTGAGGATCGAACTCACGACCTCTGGTTTACTAGACCAGCGCTCTGCCACTGAGCTAAGGAGGCGCCTCCTAGCGGACTTTTAGGATACTTTGTTCTTACAAACTAGTGAATCGGAGCCCTTCAGCTCGAAACGCACCGCATGAGCGACCATTATTTGCATTTAGTTAGCACAGCTGCTGCTTTCCTACACATCTCACACTATATCGATGTACAACTAAAATTGCAAAACAACACATTTATTTCATTTCAGAGTCACTTTCAGCTTCAAATACCGTTCCTCTGATATTCATACGAAGCTAGGCATCGTCGTAACCCGTTACGTTCATTACGCAAGGCTCACGAGAGGGGCGCATGTTGGATCCGCGTAGACACAAAATTTTGCGCCGCCCAGCGTGGGGCTCGAACCCACGACCCTGAGATTAAGAGTCTCATGCTCTACCGACTGAGCTAGCCGGGCTGCACGCAACGCGTTACGAGCCATACAATACTGATGTGACCTGCGACCATCTATTGAAGATTCTTTTGACTACAGCTTATTTCCTGCTGCCACAAATCAGCTACAATCCTATTCAATGAAAAATTGTCTCCGAAAGGCATCAAATCTGCATGAAATGATACGTGGCTATCAGCACCATTATTCAACACACATGCTCGACTGTGCGCAGACGCCTGTGGCGTAGCCCTTGGCTCCTGAATCAGATGCAGTAGTTCCAACAAAAACTCTCCTGATCGGCACTGTGCCGAAAACTTCGCTACAGATCACCCTTGTCTTGCTTGTGCTTCTGGTAGACGCCGGTTTTGCAGCCAGGAAGCGGACAGCAGCAACTTCCAACTAGTTTTAGAGTACTCAAACAACACAGTAAAACAGCATGCATCTTTTGCAGAACAGGAAAAACTCGACCGTGACAGGATTCGAACCTGCAATCTTCGGATCCGAAGTCCGACGCCTTATCCATTAGGCCACACGGTCACTGGCGCAATATACTTCCCCACTCACACCTCGTTTTCGCCATTTGTACACTTGGCAGAATGAATTTCCCATCTTTGACGCAGTTCTCCATCTCAAATTTCAGTACTAAAAGTACGACGCTACTTCTTGCTGTGTCCCATCGCAAGTTACATTCAAGCCCTTATGACGCTGATCAAACAAGAGGTGGCAAATCAGCTTCAATCGTTTAGTGCCATCTCAGTCGCTTGCAGAAGGTACCTCACCCTATGTGATACAATGGCGAATTGTCGCTATTACCAAAGCGGCGGCGGCGCCGACGACGACGACGACGACGACAATCGCGAGGGTCTTTATCAGGGGTAGAAAATACATCACAAGAACTAAGTATTTCACGTCGGCATTCTCCGGAGACTGCCTAAAGCAGCAGTTTCTGGTGCCCACTTTAATAGCACCATTCACACTATTCATTTGCGAGAGCATTTCTTAAATACCGCACCCATTCATAATTTTTTTTATCCTTGACCGCTTTTTTCGAAAGGGCCACGGTGGGAGGGGCTGTTACAAAATTCATTTGCCGCCTGTGAGGATCGAACTCACGACCTCTGGTTTACTAGACCAGCGCTCTGCCACTGAGCTAAGGAGGCGCCTCCTAGCGGAGTTTTAGGATTCTTTGTTCTTACAAACTAGTGAATCGGAGCCCTTCAGCTCGAAACGCACCGCATGAGCGACCATTATTTGCATTTAGTTAGCACAGCTGCTGCTTTCCTACACATCTCACACTATATCGATGTACAACTAAAATTGCAAAACAACACATTTATTTCATTTCAGAGTCACTTTCAGCTTCAAATACCGTTCCTCTGATATTCATACGAAGCTAGGCATCGTCGTAACCCGTTACGTTCATTACGCAAGGCTCACGAGAGGGGCGCATGTTGGATCCGCGTGGACACAAAATTTTGCGCCGCCCAGCGTGGGGCTCGAACCCACGACCCTGAGATTAAGAGTCTCATGCTCTACCGACTAAGCTAGCCGGGCTGCACGCAACGCGTTACGAGCCATACAATACTGATGTGACCTGCGACCATCTATTGAAGATTCTTTTGACTACAGCTTATTTCCTGCTGCCACAAATCAGCTACAATCCTATTCAATGAAAAATTGTCTCCGAAAGGCATCAAATCTGCATGAAATGATACGTGGCTATCAGCACCATTATTCAACACACATGCTCGACTGTGCGCAGACGCCTGTGGCGTAGCCCTTGGCTCCTGAATCAGATGCAGTAGTTCCAACAAAAACTCTCCTGAACGGCACTGTGCCGAAAACTTCGCTACAGATCACCCTTGTCTTGCTTGTGCTTCTGGTAGACGCCGGTTTTGCAGCCAGGAAGCGGACAGCAGCAACTTCCAACTAGTTTTAGAGTACTCAAACAACACAGTAAAACAGCATGCATCTTTTGCAGAACAGGAAAAACTCGACCGTGACAGGATTCGAACCTGCAATCTTCGGATCCGAAGTCCGACGCCTTATCCATTAGGCCACACGGTCACTGGCGCAATATACTTCCCCACTCACACCTCGTTTTCGCCATTTGTACACTTGGCAGAATGAATTTCCCATCTTTGACGCAGTTCTCCATCTCAAATTTCAGTACTAAAAGTACGACGCTACTTCTTGCTGTGTCCCATCGCAAGTTACATTCAAGCCCTTATGACGCTGATCAAACAAGAGGTGGCAAATCAGCTTCAATCGTTTAGTGCCATCTCAGTCGCTTGCAGAAGGTACCTCACCCTATGTGATACAATGGCGAATTGTCGCTATTACCAAAGCGGCGGCGGCGCCGACGACGACGACGACGACGACGACAATCGCGAGGGTCTTTATCAGGGGTAGAAAATACATCACAAGAACTAAGTATTTCACGTCGGCATTCTCCGGAGACTGCCTAAAGCAGCAGTTTCTGGTGCCCACTTTAATAGCACCATTCACACTATTCATTTGCGAGAGCATTTCTTAAATACCGCACCCATTCATAATTTTTTTTATCCTTGACCGCTTTTTTCGAAAGGGCCACGGTGGGAGGGGCTGTTACAAAATTCATTTGCCGCCTGTGAGGATCGAACTCACGACCTCTGGTTTACTAGACCAGCGCTCTGCCACTGAGCTAAGGAGGCGCCTCCTAGCGGACTTTTAGGATACTTTGTTCTTACAAACTAGTGAATCGGAGCCCTTCAGCTCGAAACGCACCGCATGAGCGACCATTATTTGCATTTAGTTAGCACAGCTGCTGCTTTCCTACACATCTCACACTATATCGATGTACAACTAAAATTGCAAAACAACACATTTATTTCATTTCAGAGTCACTTTCAGCTTCAAATACCGTTCCTCTGATATTCATACGAAGCTAGGCATCGTCGTAACCCGTTACGTTCATTACGCAAGGCTCACGAGAGGGGCGCATGTTGGATCCGCGTAGACACAAAATTTTGCGCCGCCCAGCGTGGGGCTCGAACCCACGACCCTGAGATTAAGAGTCTCATGCTCTACCGACTGAGCTAGCCGGGCTGCACGCAACGCGTTACGAGCCATACAATACTGATGTGACCTGCGACCATCTATTGAAGATTCTTTTGACTACAGCTTATTTCCTGCTGCCACAAATCAGCTACAATCCTATTCAATGAAAAATTGTCTCCGAAAGGCATCAAATCTGCATGAAATGATACGTGGCTATCAGCACCATTATTCAACACACATGCTCGACTGTGCGCAGACGCCTGTGGCGTAGCCCTTGGCTCCTGAATCAGATGCAGTAGTTCCAACAAAAACTCTCCTGAACGGCACTGTGCCGAAAACTTCGCTACAGATCACCCTTGTCTTGCTTGTGCTTCTGGTAGACGCCGGTTTTGCAGCCAGGAAGCGGACAGCAGCAACTTCCAACTAGTTTTAGAGTACTCAAACAACACAGTAAAACAGCATGCATCTTTTGCAGAACAGGAAAAACTCGACCGTGACAGGATTCGAACCTGCAATCTTCGGATCCGAAGTCCGACGCCTTATCCATTAGGCCACACGGTCACTGGCGCAATATACTTCCCCACTCACACCTCGTTTTCGCCATTTGTACACTTGGCAGAATGAATTTCCCATCTTTGACGCAGTTCTCCATCTCAAATTTCAGTACTAAAAGTACGACGCTACTTCTTGCTGTGTCCCATCGCAAGTTACATTCAAGCCCTTATGACGCTGATCAAACAAGAGGTGGCAAATCAGCTTCAATCGTTTAGTGCCATCTCAGTCGCTTGCAGAAGGTACCTCACCCTATGTGATACAATGGCGAATTGTCGCTATTACCAAAGCGGCGGCGGCGCCGACGACGACGACGACAATCGCGAGGGTCTTTATCAGGGGTAGAAAATACATCACAAGAACTAAGTATTTCACGTCGGCATTCTCCGGAGACTGCCTAAAGCAGCAGTTTCTGGTGCCCACTTTAATAGCACCATTCACACTATTCATTTGCGAGAGCATTTCTTAAATACCGCACCCATTCATAATTTTTTTTATCCTTGACCGCTTTTTTCGAAAGGGCCACGGTGGGAGGGGCTGTTACAAAATTCATTTGCCGCCTGTGAGGATCGAACTCACGACCTCTGGTTTACTAGACCAGCGCTCTGCCACTGAGCTAAGGAGGCGCCTCCTAGCGGACTTTTAGGATACTTTGTTCTTACAAACTAGTGAATCGGAGCCCTTCAGCTCGAAACGCACCGCATGAGCGACCATTATTTGCATTTAGTTAGCACAGCTGCTGCTTTCCTACACATCTCACACTATATCGATGTACAACTAATATTGCAAAACAACACATTTATTTCATTTCAGAGTCACTTTCAGCTTCAAATACCGTTCCTCTGATATTCATACGAAGCTAGGCATCGTCGTAACCCGTTACGTTCATTACGCAAGGCTCACGAGAGGGGCGCATGTTGGATCCGCGTAGACACAAAATTTTGCGCCGCCCAGCGTGGGGCTCGAACCCACGACCCTGAGATTAAGAGTCTCATGCTCTACCGACTGAGCTAGCCGGGCTGCACGCAACGCGTTACGAGCCATACAATACTGATGTGACCTGCGACCATCTATTGAAGATTCTTTTGACTACAGCTTATTTCCTGCTGCCACAAATCAGCTACAATCCTATTCAATGAAAAATTGTCTCCGAAAGGCATCAAATCTGCATGAAATGATACGTGGCTATCAGCACCATTATTCAACACACATGCTCGACTGTGCGCAGACGCCTGTGGCGTAGCCCTTGGCTCCTGAATCAGATGCAGTAGTTCCAACAAAAACTCTCCTGAACGGCACTGTGCCGAAAACTTCGCTACAGATCACCCTTGTCTTGCTTGTGCTTCTGGTAGACGCCGGTTTTGCAGCCAGGAAGCGGACAGCAGCAACTTCCAACTAGTTTTAGAGTACTCAAACAACACAGTAAAACAGCATGCATCTTTTGCAGAACAGGAAAAACTCGACCGTGACAGGATTCGAACCTGCAATCTTCGGATCCGAAGTCCGACGCCTTATCCATTAGGCCACACGGTCACTGGCGCAATATACTTCCCCACTCACACCTCGTTTTCGCCATTTGTACACTTGGCAGAATGAATTTCCCATCTTTGACGCAGTTCTCCATCTCAAATTTCAGTACTAAAAGTACGACGCTACTTCTTGCTGTGTCCCATCGCAAGTTACATTCAAGCCCTTATGACGCTGATCAAACAAGAGGTGGCAAATCAGCTTCAATCGTTTAGTGCCATCTCAGTCGCTTGCAGAAGGTACCTCACCCTATGTGATACAATGGCGAATTGTCGCTATTACCAAAGCGGCGGCGGCGCCGACGACGACGACGACAATCGCGAGGGTCTTTATCAGGGGTAGAAAATACATCACAAGAACTAAGTATTTCACGTCGGCATTCTCCGGAGACTGCCTAAAGCAGCAGTTTCTGGTGCCCACTTTAATAGCACCATTCACACTATTCATTTGCGAGAGCATTTCTTAAATACCGCACCCATTCATAATTTTTTTTATCCTTGACCGCTTTTTTCGAAAGGGCCACGGTGGGAGGGGCTGTTACAAAATTCATTTGCCGCCTGTGAGGATCGAACTCACGACCTCTGGTTTACTAGACCAGCGCTCTGCCACTGAGCTAAGGAGGCGCCTCCTAGCGGACTTTTAGGATACTTTGTTCTTACAAACTAGTGAATCGGAGCCCTTCAGCTCGAAACGCACCGCATGAGCGACCATTATTTGCATTTAGTTAGCACAGCTGCTGCTTTCCTACACATCTCACACTATATCGATGTACAACTAAAATTGCAAAACAACACATTTATTTCATTTCAGAGTCACTTTCAGCTTCAAATACCGTTCCTCTGATATTCATACGAAGCTAGGCATCGTCGTAACCCGTTACGTTCATTACGCAAGGCTCACGAGAGGGGCGCATGTTGGATCCGCGTAGACACAAAATTTTGCGCCGCCCAGCGTGGGGCTCGAACCCACGACCCTGAGATTAAGAGTCTCATGCTCTACCGACTGAGCTAGCCGGGCTGCACGCAACGCGTTACGAGCCATACAATACTGATGTGACCTGCGACCATCTATTGAAGATTCTTTTGACTACAGCTTATTTCCTGCTGCCACAAATCAGCTACAATCCTATTCAATGAAAAATTGTCTCCGAAAGGCATCAAATCTGCATGAAATGATACGTGGCTATCAGCACCATTATTCAACACACATGCTCGACTGTGCGCAGACGCCTGTGGCGTAGCCCTTGGCTCCTGAATCAGATGCAGTAGTTCCAACAAAAACTCTCCTGAACGGCACTGTGCCGAAAACTTCGCTACAGATCACCCTTGTCTTGCTTGTGCTTCTGGTAGACGCCGGTTTTGCAGCCAGGAAGCGGACAGCAGCAACTTCCAACTAGTTTTAGAGTACTCAAACAACACAGTAAAACAGCATGCATCTTTTGCAGAACAGGAAAAACTCGACCGTGACAGGATTCGAACCTGCAATCTTCGGATCCGAAGTCCGACGCCTTATCCATTAGGCCACACGGTCACTGGCGCAATATACTTCCCCACTCACACCTCGTTTTCGCCATTTGTACACTTGGCAGAATGAATTTCCCATCTTTGACGCAGTTCTCCATCTCAAATTTCAGTACTAAAAGTACGACGCTACTTCTTGCTGTGTCCCATCGCAAGTTACATTCAAGCCCTTATGACGCTGATCAAACAAGAGGTGGCAAATCAGCTTCAATCGTTTAGTGCCATCTCAGTCGCTTGCAGAAGGTACCTCACCCTATGTGATACAATGGCGAATTGTCGCTATTACCAAAGCGGCGGCGGCGCCGACGACGACGACGACAATCGCGAGGGTCTTTATCAGGGGTAGAAAATACATCACAAGAACTAAGTATTTCACGTCGGCATTCTCCGGAGACTGCCTAAAGCAGCAGTTTCTGGTGCCCACTTTAATAGCACCATTCACACTATTCATTTGCGAGAGCATTTCTTAAATACCGCACCCATTCATAATTTTTTTTATCCTTGACCGCTTTTTTCGAAAGGGCCACGGTGGGAGGGGCTGTTACAAAATTCATTTGCCGCCTGTGAGGATCGAACTCACGACCTCTGGTTTACTAGACCAGCGCTCTGCCACTGAGCTAAGGAGGCGCCTCCTAGCGGACTTTTAGGATACTTTGTTCTTACAAACTAGTGAATCGGAGCCCTTCAGCTCGAAACGCACCGCATGAGCGACCATTATTTGCATTTAGTTAGCACAGCTGCTGCTTTCCTACACATCTCACACTATATCGATGTACAACTAATATTGCAAAACAACACATTTATTTCATTTCAGAGTCACTTTCAGCTTCAAATACCGTTCCTCTGATATTCATACGAAGCTAGGCATCGTCGTAACCCGTTACGTTCATTACGCAAGGCTCACGAGAGGGGCGCATGTTGGATCCGCGTAGACACAAAATTTTGCGCCGCCCAGCGTGGGGCTCGAACCCACGACCCTGAGATTAAGAGTCTCATGCTCTACCGACTGAGCTAGCCGGGCTGCACGCAACGCGTTACGAGCCATACAATACTGATGTGACCTGCGACCATCTATTGAAGATTCTTTTGACTACAGCTTATTTCCTGCTGCCACAAATCAGCTACAATCCTATTCAATGAAAAATTGTCTCCGAAAGGCATCAAATCTGCATGAAATGATACGTGGCTATCAGCACCATTATTCAACACACATGCTCGACTGTGCGCAGACGCCTGTGGCGTAGCCCTTGGCTCCTGAATCAGATGCAGTAGTTCCAACAAAAACTCTCCTGAACGGCACTGTGCCGAAAACTTCGCTACAGATCACCCTTGTCTTGCTTGTGCTTCTGGTAGACGCCGGTTTTGCAGCCAGGAAGCGGACAGCAGCAACTTCCAACTAGTTTTAGAGTACTCAAACAACACAGTAAAACAGCATGCATCTTTTGCAGAACAGGAAAAACTCGACCGTGACAGGATTCGAACCTGCAATCTTCGGATCCGAAGTCCGACGCCTTATCCATTAGGCCACACGGTCACTGGCGCAATATACTTCCCCACTCACACCTCGTTTTCGCCATTTGTACACTTGGCAGAATGAATTTCCCATCTTTGACGCAGTTCTCCATCTCAAATTTCAGTACTAAAAGTACGACGCTACTTCTTGCTGTGTCCCATCGCAAGTTACATTCAAGCCCTTATGACGCTGATCAAACAAGAGGTGGCAAATCAGCTTCAATCGTTTAGTGCCATCTCAGTCGCTTGCAGAAGGTACCTCACCCTATGTGATACAATGGCGAATTGTCGCTATTACCAAAGCGGCGGCGGCGCCGACGACGACGACGACGACAATCGCGAGGGTCTTTATCAGGGGTAGAAAATACATCACAAGAACTAAGTATTTCACGTCGGCATTCTCCGGAGACTGCCTAAAGCAGCAGTTTCTGGTGCCCACTTTAATAGCACCATTCACACTATTCATTTGCGAGAGCATTTCTTAAATACCGCACCCATTCATAATTTTTTTTATCCTTGACCGCTTTTTTCGAAAGGGCCACAGTGGGAGGGGCTGTTACAAAATTCATTTGCCGCCTGTGAGGATCGAACTCACGACCTCTGGTTTACTAGACCAGCGCTCTGCCACTGAGCTAAGGAAGCGCCTCCTAGCGGACTTTTAGGATACTTTGTTCTTACAAACTAGTGAATCGGAGCCCTTCAGCTCGAAACGCACCGCATGAGCGACCATTATTTGCATTTAGTTAGCACAGCTGCTGCTTTCCTACACATCTCACACTATATCGATGTACAACTAAAATTGCAAAACAACACATTTATTTCATTTCAGAGTCACTTTCAGCTTCAAATACCGTTCCTCTGATATTCATACGAAGCTAGGCATCGTCGTAACCCGTTACGTTCATTACGCAAGGCTCACGAGAGGGGCGCATGTTGGATCCGCGTAGACACAAAATTTTGCGCCGCCCAGCGTGGGGCTCGAACCCACGACCCTGAGATTAAGAGTCTCATGCTCTACCGACTAAGCTAGCCGGGCTGCACGCAACGCGTTACGAGCCATACAATACTGATGTGACCTGCGACCATCTATTGAAGATTCTTTTGATTACAGCTTATTTCCTGCTGCCACAAATCAGCTACAATCCTATTCAATGAAAAATTGTCTCCGAAAGGCATCAAATCTGCATGAAATGATACGTGGCTATCAGCACCATTATTCAACACACATGCTCGACTGTGCGCAGACGCCTGTGGCGTAGCCCTTGGCTCCTGAATCAGATGCAGTAGTTCCAACAAAAACTCTCCTGAACGGCACTGTGCCGAAAACTTCGCTACAGATCACCCTTGTCTTGCTTGTGCTTCTGGTAGACGCCGGTTTTGCAGCCAGGAAGCGGACAGCAGCAACTTCCAACTAGTTTTAGAGTACTCAAACAACACAGTAAAACAGCATGCATCTTTTGCAGAACAGGAAAAACTCGACCGTGACAGGATTCGAACCTGCAGTCTTCGGATCCGAAGTCCGACGCCTTATCCATTACGCCACACGGTCACTGGCGCAATATACTTCCCCACTCACACCTCGTTTTCGCCATTTGTACACTTGGCAGAATGAATTTCCCATCTTTGACGCAGTTCTCCATCTCAAATTTCAGTACTAAAAGTACGACGCTACTTCTTGCTGTGTCCCATCGCAAGTTACATTCAAGCCCTTATGACGCTGATCAAACAAGAGGTGGCAAATCAGCTTCAATCGTTTAGTGCCATCTCAGTCGCTTGCAGAAGGTACCTCACCCTATGTGATACAATGGCGAATTGTCGCTATTACCAAAGCGGCGGCGGCGCCGACGACGACGACGACGACGACGACAATCGCGAGGGTCTTTATCAGGGGTAGAAAATACATCACAAGAACTAAGTATTTCACGTCGGCATTCTCCGGAGACTGCCTAAAGCAGCAGTTTCTGGTGCCCACTTTAATAGCACCATTCACACTATTCATTTGCGAGAGCATTTCTTAAATACCGCACCCATTCATAATTTTTTTTATCCTTGACCGCTTTTTTCGAAAGGGCCACGGTGGGAGGGGCTGTTACAAAATTCATTTGCCGCCTGTGAGGATCGAACTCACGACCTCTGGTTTACTAGACCAGCGCTCTGCCACTGAGCTAAGGAAGCGCCTCCTAGCGGACTTTTAGGATACTTTGTTCTTACAAACTAGTGAATCGGAGCCCTTCAGCTCGAAACGCACCGCATGAGCGACCATTATTTGCATTTAGTTAGCACAGCTGCTGCTTTCCTACACATCTCACACTATATCGATGTACAACTAAAATTGCAAAACAACACATTTATTTCATTTCAGAGTCACTTTCAGCTTCAAATACCGTTCCTCTGATATTCATACGAAGCTAGGCATCGTCGTAACCCGTTACGTTCATTACGCAAGGCTCACGAGAGGGGCGCATGTTGGATCCGCGTAGACACAAAATTTTGCGCCGCCCAGCGTGGGGCTCGAACCCACGACCCTGAGATTAAGAGTCTCATGCTCTACCGACTAAGCTAGCCGGGCTGCACGCAACGCGTTACGAGCCATACAATACTGATGTGACCTGCGACCATCTATTGAAGATTCTTTTGATTACAGCTTATTTCCTGCTGCCACAAATCAGCTACAATCCTATTCAATGAAAAATTGTCTCCGAAAGGCATCAAATCTGCATGAAATGATACGTGGCTATCAGCACCATTATTCAACACACATGCTCGACTGTGCGCAGACGCCTGTGGCGTAGCCCTTGGCTCCTGAATCAGATGCAGTAGTTCCAACAAAAACTCTCCTGATCGGCACTGTGCCGAAAACTTCGCTACAGATCACCCTTGTCTTGCTTGTGCTTCTGGTAGACGCCGGTTTTGCAGCCAGGAAGCGGACAGCAGCAACTTCCAACTAGTTTTAGAGTACTCAAACAACACAGTAAAACAGCATGCATCTTTTGCAGAACAGGAAAAACTCGACCGTGACAGGATTCGAACCTGCAATCTTCGGATCCGAAGTCCGACGCCTTATCCATTAGGCCACACGGTCACTGGCGCAATATACTTCCCCACTCACACCTCGTTTTCGCCATTTGTACACTTGGCAGAATGAATTTCCCATCTTTGACGCAGTTCTCCATCTCAAATTTCAGTACTAAAAGTACGACGCTACTTCTTGCTGTGTCCCATCGCAAGTTACATTCAAGCCCTTATGACGCTGATCAAACAAGAGGTGGCAAATCAGCTTCAATCGTTTAGTGCCATCTCAGTCGCTTGCAGAAGGTACCTCACCCTATGTGATACAATGGCGAATTGTCGCTATTACCAAAGCGGCGGCGGCGCCGACGACGACGACGACAATCGCGAGGGTCTTTATCAGGGGTAGAAAATACATCACAAGAACTAAGTATTTCACGTCGGCATTCTCCGGAGACTGCCTAAAGCAGCAGTTTCTGGTGCCCACTTTAATAGCACCATTCACACTATTCATTTGCGAGAGCATTTCTTAAATACCGCACCCATTCATAATTTTTTTTATCCTTGACCGCTTTTTTCGAAAGGGCCACGGTGGGAGGGGCTGTTACAAAATTCATTTGCCGCCTGTGAGGATCGAACTCACGACCTCTGGTTTACTAGACCAGCGCTCTGCCACTGAGCTAAGGAGGCGCCTCCTAGCGGACTTTTAGGATACTTTGTTCTTACAAACTAGTGAATCGGAGCCCTTCAGCTCGAAACGCACCGCATGAGCGACCATTATTTGCATTTAGTTAGCACAGCTGCTGCTTTCCTACACATCTCACACTATATCGATGTACAACTAAAATTGCAAAACAACACATTTATTTCATTTCAGAGTCACTTTCAGCTTCAAATACCGTTCCTCTGATATTCATACGAAGCTAGGCATCGTCGTAACCCGTTACGTTCATTACGCAAGGCTCACGAGAGGGGCGCATGTTGGATCCGCGTAGACACAAAATTTTGCGCCGCCCAGCGTGGGGCTCGAACCCACGACCCTGAGATTAAGAGTCTCATGCTCTACCGACTAAGCTAGCCGGGCTGCACGCAACGCGTTACGAGCCATACAATACTGATGTGACCTGCGACCATCTATTGGAGATTCTTTTGACTACAGCTTATTTCCTGCTGCCACAAATCAGCTACAATCCTATTCAATGAAAAATTGTCTCCGAAAGGCATCAAATCTGCATGAAATGATACGTGGCTATCAGCACCATTATTCAACACACATGCTCGACTGTGCGCAGACGCCTGTGGCGTAGCCCTTGGCTCCTGAATCAGATGCAGTAGTTCCAACAAAAACTCTCCTGATCGGCACTGTGCCGAAAACTTCGCTACAGATCACCCTTGTCTTGCTTGTGCTTCTGGTAGACGCCGGTTTTGCAGCCAGGAAGCGGACAGCAGCAACTTCCAACTAGTTTTAGAGTACTCAAACAACACAGTAAAACAGCATGCATCTTTTGCAGAACAGGAAAAACTCGACCGTGACAGGATTCGAACCTGCAATCTTCGGATCCGAAGCCCGACGCCTTATCCATTAGGCCACACGGTCACTGGCGCAATATACTTCCCCACTCACACCTCGTTTTCGCCATTTGTACACTTGGCAGAATGAATTTCCCATCTTTGACGCAGTTCTCCATCTCAAATTTCAGTACTAAAAGTACGACGCTACTTCTTGCTGTGTCCCATCGCA
Organism: Schistocerca cancellata; assembly: GCF_023864275.1. Classification (NCBI taxonomy): domain Eukaryota; kingdom Metazoa; phylum Arthropoda; class Insecta; order Orthoptera; family Acrididae; genus Schistocerca; species Schistocerca cancellata. The sequence continues at coordinate 81,032,283 of NC_064633.1, read as the reverse complement.
AGTTACATTCAAGCCCTTATGACGCTGATCAAACAAGAGGTGGCAAATCAGCTTCAATCGTTTAGTGCCATCTCAGTCGCTTGCAGAAGGTACCTCACCCTATGTGATACAATGGCGAATTGTCGCTATTACCAAAGCGGCGTCGGCGCCGACGACGACGACGACGACAATCGCGAGGGTCTTTATCAGGGGTAGAAAATACATCACAAGAACTAAGTATTTCACGTCGGCATTCTCCGGAGACTGCCTAAAGCAGCAGTTTCTGGTGCCCACTTTAATAGCACCATTCACACTATTCATTTGCGAGAGCATTTCTTAAATACCGCACCCATTCATAATTTTTTTTATCCTTGACCGCTTTTTTCGAAAGGGCCACGGTGGGAGGGGCTGTTACAAAATTCATTTGCCGCCTGTGAGGATCGAACTCACGACCTCTGGTTTACTAGACCAGCGCTCTGCCACTGAGCTAAGGAGGCGCCTCCTAGCGGACTTTTAGGATACTTTGTTCTTACAAACTAGTGAATCGGAGCCCTTCAGCTCGAAACGCACCGCATGAGCGACCATTATTTGCATTTAGTTAGCACAGCTGCTGCTTTCCTACACATCTCACACTATATCGATGTACAACTAAAATTGCAAAACAACACATTTATTTCATTTCAGAGTCACTTTCAGCTTCAAATACCGTTCCTCTGATATTCATACGAAGCTAGGCATCGTCGTAACCCGTTACGTTCATTACGCAAGGCTCACGAGAGGGGCGCATGTTGGATCCGCGTAGACACAAAATTTTGCGCCGCCCAGCGTGGGGCTCGAACCCACGACCCTGAGATTAAGAGTCTCATGCTCTACCGACTAAGCTAGCCGGGCTGCACGCAACGCGTTACGAGCCATACAATACTGATGTGACCTGCGACCATCTATTGAAGATTCTTTTGACTACAGCTTATTTCCTGCTGCCACAAATCAGCTACAATCCTATTCAATGAAAAATTGTCTCCGAAAGGCATCAAATCTGCATGAAATGATACGTGGCTATCAGCACCATTATTCAACACACATGCTCGACTGTGCGCAGACGCCTGTGGCGTAGCCCTTGGCTCCTGAATCAGATGCAGTAGTTCCAACAAAAACTCTCCTGAACGGCACTGTGCCGAAAACTTCGCTACAGATCACCCTTGTCTTGCTTGTGCTTCTGGTAGACGCCGGTTTTGCAGCCAGGAAGCGGACAGCAGCAACTTCCAACTAGTTTTAGAGTACTCAAACAACACAGTAAAACAGCATGCATCTTTTGCAGAACAGGAAAAACTCGACCGTGACAGGATTCGAACCTGCAATCTTCGGATCCGAAGTCCGACGCCTTATCCATTAGGCCACACGGTCACTGGCGCAATATACTTCCCCACTCACACCTCGTTTTCGCCATTTGTACACTTGGCAGAATGAATTTCCCATCTTTGACGCAGTTCTCCATCTCAAATTTCAGTACTAAAAGTACGACGCTACTTCTTGCTGTGTCCCATCGCAAGTTACATTCAAGCCCTTATGACGCTGATCAAACAAGAGGTGGCAAATCAGCTTCAATCGTTTAGTGCCATCTCAGTCGCTTGCAGAAGGTACCTCACCCTATGTGATACAATGGCGAATTGTCGCTATTACCAAAGCGGCGGCGGCGCCGACGACGACGACGACAATCGCGAGGGTCTTTATCAGGGGTAGAAAATACATCACAAGAACTAAGTATTTCACGTCGGCATTCTCCGGAGACTGCCTAAAGCAGCAGTTTCTGGTGCCCACTTTAATAGCACCATTCACACTATTCATTTGCGAGAGCATTTCTTAAATACCGCACCCATTCATAATTTTTTTTATCCTTGACCGCTTTTTTCGAAAGGGCCACGGTGGGAGGGGCTGTTACAAAATTCATTTGCCGCCTGTGAGGATCGAACTCACGACCTCTGGTTTACTAGACCAGCGCTCTGCCACTGAGCTAAGGAGGCGCCTCCTAGCGGACTTTTAGGATACTTTGTTCTTACAAACTAGTGAATCGGAGCCCTTCAGCTCGAAACGCACCGCATGAGCGACCATTATTTGCATTTAGTTAGCACAGCTGCTGCTTTCCTACACATCTCACACTATATCGATGTACAACTAAAATTGCAAAACAACACATTTATTTCATTTCAGAGTCACTTTCAGCTTCAAATACCGTTCCTCTGATATTCATACGAAGCTAGGCATCGTCGTAACCCGTTACGTTCATTACGCAAGGCTCACGAGAGGGGCGCATGTTGGATCCGCGTAGACACAAAATTTTGCGCCGCCCAGCGTGGGGCTCGAACCCACGACCCTGAGATTAAGAGTCTCATGCTCTACCGACTAAGCTAGCCGGGCTGCACGCAACGCGTTACGAGCCATACAATACTGATGTGACCTGCGACCATCTATTGAAGATTCTTTTGACTACAGCTTATTTCCTGCTGCCACAAATCAGCTACAATCCTATTCAATGAAAAATTGTCTCCGAAAGGCATCAAATCTGCATGAAATGATACGTGGCTATCAGCACCATTATTCAACACACATGCTCGACTGTGCGCAGACGCCTGTGGCGTAGCCCTTGGCTCCTGAATCAGATGCAGTAGTTCCAACAAAAACTCTCCTGATCGGCACTGTGCCGAAAACTTCGCTACAGATCACCCTTGTCTTGCTTGTGCTTCTGGTAGACGCCGGTTTTGCAGCCAGGAAGCGGACAGCAGCAACTTCCAACTAGTTTTAGAGTACTCAAACAACACAGTAAAACAGCATGCATCTTTTGCAGAACAGGAAAAACTCGACCGTGACAGGATTCGAACCTGCAATCTTCGGATCCGAAGTCCGACGCCTTATCCATTAGGCCACACGGTCACTGGCGCAATATACTTCCCCACTCACACCTCGTTTTCGCCATTTGTACACTTGGCAGAATGAATTTCCCATCTTTGACGCAGTTCTCCATCTCAAATTTCAGTACTAAAAGTACGACGCTACTTCTTGCTGTGTCCCATCGCAAGTTACATTCAAGCCCTTATGACGCTGATCAAACAAGAGGTGGCAAATCAGCTTCAATCGTTTAGTGCCATCTCAGTCGCTTGCAGAAGGTACCTCACCCTATGTGATACAATGGCGAATTGTCGCTATTACCAAAGCGGCGGCGGCGCCGACGACGACGACGACAATCGCAAGGGTCTTTATCAGGGGTAGAAAATACATCACAAGAACTAAGTATTTCACGTCGGCATTCTCCGGAGACTGCCTAAAGCAGCAGTTTCTGGTGCCCACTTTAATAGCACCATTCACACTATTCATTTGCGAGAGCATTTCTTAAATACTGCACCCATTCATAATTTTTTTTATCCTTGACCGCTTTTTTCGAAAGGGCCACGGTGGGAGGGGCTGTTACAAAATTCATTTGCCGCCTGTGAGGATCGAACTCACGACCTCTGGTTTACTAGACCAGCGCTCTGCCACTGAGCTAAGGAGGCGCCTCCTAGCGGACTTTTAGGATACTTTGTTCTTACAAACTAGTGAATCGGAGCCCTTCAGCTCGAAACGCACCGCATGAGCGACCATTATTTGCATTTAGTTAGCACAGCTGCTGCTTTCCTACACATCTCACACTATATCGATGTACAACTAAAATTGCAAAACAACACATTTATTTCATTTCAGAGTCACTTTCAGCTTCAAATACCGTTCCTCTGATATTCATACGAAGCTAGGCATCGTCGTAACCCGTTACGTTCATTACGCAAGGCTCACGAGAGGGGCGCATGTTGGATCCGCGTAGACACAAAATTTTGCGCCGCCCAGCGTGGGGCTCGAACCCACGACCCTGAGATTAAGAGTCTCATGCTCTACCGACTGAGCTAGCCGGGCTGCACGCAACGCGTTACGAGCCATACAATACTGATGTGACCTGCGACCATCTATTGAAGATTCTTTTGACTACAGCTTATTTCCTGCTGCCACAAATCAGCTACAATCCTATTCAATGAAAAATTGTCTCCGAAAGGCATCAAATCTGCATGAAATGATACGTGGCTATCAGCACCATTATTCAACACACATGCTCGACTGTGCGCAGACGCCTGTGGCGTAGCCCTTGGCTCCTGAATCAGATGCAGTAGTTCCAACAAAAACTCTCCTGAACGGCACTGTGCCGAAAACTTCGCTACAGATCACCCTTGTCTTGCTTGTGCTTCTGGTAGACGCCGGTTTTGCAGCCAGGAAGCGGACAGCAGCAACTTCCAACTAGTTTTAGAGTACTCAAACAACACAGTAAAACAGCATGCATCTTTTGCAGAACAGGAAAAACTCGACCGTGACAGGATTCGAACCTGCAATCTTCGGATCCGAAGTCCGACGCCTTATCCATTAGGCCACACGGTCACTGGCGCAATATACTTCCCCACTCACACCTCGTTTTCGCCATTTGTACACTTGGCAGAATGAATTTCCCATCTTTGACGCAGTTCTCCATCTCAAATTTCAGTACTAAAAGTACGACGCTACTTCTTGCTGTGTCCCATCGCAAGTTACATTCAAGCCCTTATGACGCTGATCAAACAAGAGGTGGCAAATCAGCTTCAATCGTTTAGTGCCATCTCAGTCGCTTGCAGAAGGTACCTCACCCTATGTGATACAATGGCGAATTGTCGCTATTACCAAAGCGGCGGCGGCGCCGACGACGACGACGACAATCGCGAGGGTCTTTATCAGGGGTAGAAAATACATCACAAGAACTAAGTATTTCACGTCGGCATTCTCCGGAGACTGCCTAAAGCAGCAGTTTCTGGTGCCCACTTTAATAGCACCATTCACACTATTCATTTGCGAGAGCATTTCTTAAATACCGCACCCATTCATAATTTTTTTTATCCTTGACCGCTTTTTTCGAAAGGGCCACGGTGGGAGGGGCTGTTACAAAATTCATTTGCCGCCTGTGAGGATCGAACTCACGACCTCTGATTTACTAGACCAGCGCTCTGCCACTGAGCTAAGGAGGCGCCTCCTAGCGGACTTTTAGGATACTTTGTTCTTACAAACTAGTGAATCGGAGCCCTTCAGCTCGAAACGCACCGCATGAGCGACCATTATTTGCATTTAGTTAGCACAGCTGCTGCTTTCCTACACATCTCACACTATATCGATGTACAACTAAAATTGCAAAACAACACATTTATTTCATTTCAGAGTCACTTTCAGCTTCAAATATCGTTCCTCTGATATTCATACGAAGCTAGGCATCGTCGTAACCCGTTACGTTCATTACGCAAGGCTCACGAGAGGGGCGCATGTTGGATCCGCGTAGACACAAAATTTTGCGCCGCCCAGCGTGGGGCTCGAACCCACGACCCTGAGATTAAGAGTCTCATGCTCTACCGACTGAGCTAGCCGGGCTGCAAGCAACGCGTTACGAGCCATACAATACTGATGTGACCTGCGACCATCTATTGAAGATTCTTTTGACTACAGCTTATTTCCTGCTGCCACAAATCAGCTACAATCCTATTCAATGAAAAATTGTCTCCGAAAGGCATCAAATCTGCATGAAATGATACGTGGCTATCAGCACCATTATTCAACACACATGCTCGACTGTGCGCAGACGCCTGTGGCGTAGCCCTTGGCTCCTGAATCAGATGCAGTAGTTCCAACAAAAACTCTCCTGAACGGCACTGTGCCGAAATCTTCGCTACAGATCACCCTTGTCTTGCTTGTGCTTCTGGTAGACGCCGGTTTTGCAGCCAGGAAGCGGACAGCAGCAACTTCCAACTAGTTTTAGAGTACTCAAACAACACAGTAAAACAGCATGCATCTTTTGCAGAACAGGAAAAACTCGACCGTGACAGGATTCGAACCTGCAATCTTCGGATCCGAAGTCCGACGCCTTATCCATTAGGCCACACGGTCACTGGCGCAATATACTTCCCCACTCACACCTCGTTTTCGCCATTTGTACACTTGGCAGAATGAATTTCCCATCTTTGACGCAGTTCTCCATCTCAAATTTCAGTACTAAAAGTACGACGCTACTTCTTGCTGTGTCCCATCGCAAGTTACATTCAAGCCCTTATGACGCTGATCAAACAAGAGGTGGCAAATCAGCTTCAATCGTTTAGTGCCATCTCAGTCGCTTGCAGAAGGTACCTCACCCTATGTGATACAATGGCGAATTGTCGCTATTACCAAAGCGGCGGCGGCGCCGACGACGACGACGACAATCGCGAGGGTCTTTATCAGGGGTAGAAAATACATCACAAGAACTAAGTATTTCACGTCGGCATTCTCCGGAGACTGCCTAAAGCAGCAGTTTCTGGTGCCCACTTTAATAGCACCATTCACACTATTCATTTGCGAGAGCATTTCTTAAATACCGCACCCATTCATAATTTTTTTTATCCTTGACCGCTTTTTTCGAAAGGGCCACGGTGGGAGGGGCTGTTACAAAATTCATTTGCCGCCTGTGAGGATCGAACTCACGACCTCTGGTTTACTAGACCAGCGCTCTGCCACTGAGCTAAGGAGGCGCCTCCTAGCGGATTTTTAGGATACTTTGTTCTTACAAACTAGTGAATCGGAGCCCTTCAGCTCGAAACGCACTGCATGAGCGACCATTATTTGCATTTAGTTAGCACAGCTGCTGCTTTCCTACACATCTCACACTATATCGATGTACAACTAAAATTGCAAAACAACACATTTATTTCATTTCAGAGTCACTTTCAGCTTCAAATACCGTTCCTCTGATATTCATACGAAGCTAGGCATCGTCGTAACCCGTTACGTTCATTACGCAAGGCTCACGAGAGGGGCGCATGTTGGATCCGCGTAGACACAAAATTTTGCGCCGCCCAGCGTGGGGCTCGAACCCACGACCCTGAGATTAAGAGTCTCATGCTCTACCGACTGAGCTAGCCGGGCTGCACGCAACGCGTTACGAGCCATACAATACTGATGTGACCTGCGACCATCTATTGAAGATTCTTTTGACTACAGCTTATTTCCTGCTGCCACAAATCAGCTACAATCCTATTCAATGAAAAATTGTCTCCGAAAGGCATCAAATCTGCATGAAATGATACGTGGCTATCAGCACCATTATTCAACACACATGCTCGACTGTGCGCAGACGCCTGTGGCGTAGCCCTTGGCTCCTGAATCAGATGCAGTAGTTCCAACAAAAACTCTCCTGAACGGCACTGTGCCGAAAACTTCGCTACAGATCACCCTTGTCTTGCTTGTGCTTCTGGTAGACGCCGGTTTTGCAGCCAGGAAGCGGACAGCAGCAACTTCCAACTAGTTTTAGAGTACTCAAACAACACAGTAAAACAGCATGCATCTTTTGCAGAACAGGAAAAACTCGACCGTGACAGGATTCGAACCTGCAATCTTCGGATCCGAAGTCCGACGCCTTATCCATTACGCCACACGGTCACTGGCGCAATATACTTCCCCACTCACACCTCGTTTTCGCCATTTGTACACTTGGCAGAATGAATTTCCCATCTTTGACGCAGTTCTCCATCTCAAATTTCAGTACTAAAAGTACGACGCTACTTCTTGCTGTGTCCCATCGCAAGTTACATTCAAGCCCTTATGACGCTGATCAAACAAGAGGTGGCAAATCAGCTTCAATCGTTTAGTGCCATCTCAGTCGCTTGCAGAAGGTACCTCACCCTATGTGATACAATGGCGAATTGTCGCTATTACCAAAGCGGCGGCGGCGCCGACGACGACGATGACGACGACAATCGCGAGGGTCTTTATCAGGGGTAGAAAATACATCACAAGAACTAAGTATTTCACGTCGGCATTCTCCGGAGACTGCCTAAAGCAGCAGTTTCTGGTGCCCACTTTAATAGCACCATTCACACTATTCATTTGCGAGAGCATTTCTTAAATACCGCACCCATTCATAATTTTTTTTATCCTTGACCGCTTTTTTCGAAAGGGCCACGGTGGGAGGGGCTGTTACAAAATTCATTTGCCGCCTGTGAGGATCGAACTCACGACCTCTGGTTTACTAGACCAGCGCTCTGCCACTGAGCTAAGGAGGCGCCTCCTAGCGGACTTTTAGGATACTTTGTTCTTACAAACTAGTGAATCGGAGCCCTTCAGCTCGAAACGCACCGCATGAGCGACCATTATTTGCATTTAGTTAGCACAGCTGCTGCTTTCCTACACATCTCACACTATATCGATGTACAACTAAAATTGCAAAACAACACATTTATTTCATTTCAGAGTCACTTTCAGCTTCAAATACCGTTCCTCTGATATTCATACGAAGCTAGGCATCGTCGTAACCCGTTACGTTCATTACGCAAGGCTCACGAGAGGGGCGCATGTTGGATCCGCGTAGACACAAAATTTTGCGCCGCCCAGCGTGGGGCTCGAACCCACGACCCTGAGATTAAGAGTCTCATGCTCTACCGACTGAGCTAGCCGGGCTGCACGCAACGCGTTACGAGCCATACAATACTGATGTGACCTGCGACCATCTATTGAAGATTCTTTTGACTACAGCTTATTTCCTGCTGCCACAAATCAGCTACAATCCTATTCAATGAAAAATTGTCTCCGAAAGGCATCAAATCTGCATGAAATGATACGTGGCTATCAGCACCATTATTCAACACACATGCTCGACTGTGCGCAGACGCCTGTGGCGTAGCCCTTGGCTCCTGAATCAGATGCAGTAGTTCCAACAAAAACTCTCCTGAACGGCACTGTGCCGAAAACTTCGCTACAGATCACCCTTGTCTTGCTTGTGCTTCTGGTAGACGCCGGTTTTGCAGCCAGGAAGCGGACAGCAGCAACTTCCAACTAGTTTTAGAGTACTCAAACAACACAGTAAAACAGCATGCATCTTTTGCAGAACAGGAAAAACTCGACCGTGACAGGATTCGAACCTGCAATCTTCGGATCCGAAGTCCGACGCCTTATCCATTACGCCACACGGTCACTGGCGCAATATACTTCCCCACTCACACCTCGTTTTCGCCATTTGTACACTTGGCAGAATGAATTTCCCATCTTTGACGCAGTTCTCCATCTCAAATTTCAGTACTAAAAGTACGACGCTACTTCTTGCTGTGTCCCATCGCAAGTTACATTCAAGCCCTTATGACGCTGATCAAACAAGAGGTGGCAAATCAGCTTCAATCGTTTAGTGCCATCTCAGTCGCTTGCAGAAGGTACCTCACCCTATGTGATACAATGGCGAATTGTCGCTATTACCAAAGCGGCGGCGGCGCCGACGACGACGACGACGACAATCGCGAGGGTCTTTATCAGGGGTAGAAAATACATCACAAGAACTAAGTATTTCACGTCGGCATTCTCCGGAGACTGCCTAAAGCAGCAGTTTCTGGTGCCCACTTTAATAGCACCATTCACACTATTCATTTGCGAGAGCATTTCTTAAATACCGCACCCATTCATAATTTTTTTTATCCTTGACCGCTTTTTTCGAAAGGGCCACGGTGGGAGGGGCTGTTACAAAATTCATTTGCCGCCTGTGAGGATCGAACTCACGACCTCTGGTTTACTAGACCAGCGCTCTGCCACTGAGCTAAGGAGGCGCCTCCTAGCGGACTTTTAGGATACTTTGTTCTTACAAACTAGTGAATCGGAGCCCTTCAGCTCGAAACGCACCGCATGAGCGACCATTATTTGCATTTAGTTAGCACAGCTGCTGCTTTCCTACACATCTCACACTATATCGATGTACAACTAAAATTGCAAAACAACACATTTATTTCATTTCAGAGTCACTTTCAGCTTCAAATACCGTTCCTCTGATATTCATACGAAGTTAGGCATCGTCGTAACCCGTTACGTTCATTACGCAAGGCTCACGAGAGGGGCGCATGTTGGATCCGCGTAGACACAAAATTTTGCGCCGCCCAGCGTGGGGCTCGAACCCACGACCCTGAGATTAAGAGTCTCATGCTCTACCGACTGAGCTAGCCGGGCTGCACGCAACGCGTTACGAGCCATACAATACTGATGTGACCTGCGACCATCTATTGAAGATTCTTTTGACTACAGCTTATTTCCTGCTGCCACAAATCAGCTACAATCCTATTCAATGAAAAATTGTCTCCGAAAGGCATCAAATCTGCATGAAATGATACGTGGCTATCAGCACCATTATTCAACACACATGCTCGACTGTGCGCAGACGCCTGTGGCGTAGCCCTTGGCTCCTGAATCAGATGCAGTAGTTCCAACAAAAACTCTCCTGAACGGCACTGTGCCGAAAACTTCGCTACAGATCACCCTTGTCTTGCTTGTGCTTCTGGTAGACGCCGGTTTTGCAGCCAGGAAGCGGACAGCAGCAACTTCCAACTAGTTTTAGAGTACTCAAACAACACAGTAAAACAGCATGCATCTTTTGCAGAACAGGAAAAACCCGACCGTGACAGGATTCGAACCTGCAATCTTCGGATCCGAAGTCCGACGCCTTATCCATTAGGCCACACGGTCACTGGCGCAATATACTTCCCCACTCACACCTCGTTTTCGCCATTTGTACACTTGGCAGAATGAATTTCCCATCTTTGACGCAGTTCTCCATCTCAAATTTCAGTACTAAAAGTACGACGCTACTTCTTGCTGTGTCCCATCGCAAGTTACATTCAAGCCCTTATGACGCTGATCAAACAAGAGGTGGCAAATCAGCTTCAATCGTTTAGTGCCATCTCAGTCGCTTGCAAAAGGTACCTCACCCTATGTGATACAATGGCGAATTGTCGCTATTACCAAAGCGGCGGCGGCGCCGACGACGACGACGACAATCGCGAGGGTCTTTATCAGGGGTAGAAAATACACCACAAGAACTAAGTATTTCACGTCGGCATTCTCCGGAGACTGCCTAAAGCAGCAGTTTCTGGTGCCCACTTTAATAGCACCATTCACACTATTCATTTGCGAGAGCATTTCTTAAATACCGCACCCATTCATAATTTTTTTTATCCTTGACCGCTTTTTTCGAAAGGGCCACGGTGGGAGGGGCTGTTACAAAATTCATTTGCCGCCTGTGAGGATCGAACTCACGACCTCTGGTTTACTAGACCAGCGCTCTGCCACTGAGCTAAGGAGGCGCCTCCTAGCGGACTTTTAGGATACTTTGTTCTTACAAACTAGTGAATCGGAGCCCTTCAGCTCGAAACGCACCGCATGAGCGACCATTATTTGCATTTAGTTAGCACAGCTGCTGCTTTCCTACACATCTCACACTATATCGATGTACAACTAAAATTGCAAAACAACACATTTATTTCATTTCAGAGTCACTTTCAGCTTCAAATACCGTTCCTCTGATATTCATACGAAGCTAGGCATCGTCGTAACCCGTTACGTTCATTACGCAAGGCTCACGAGAGGGGCGCATGTTGGATCCGCGTAGACACAAAATTTTGCGCCGCCCAGCGTGGGGCTCGAACCCACGACCCTGAGGTTAAGAGTCTCATGCTCTACCGACTGAGCTAGCCGGGCTGCACGCAACGCGTTACGAGCCATACAATACTGATGTGACCTGCGACCATCTATTGAAGATTCTTTTGACTACAGCTTATTTCCTGCTGCCACAAATCAGCTACAATCCTATTCAATGAAAAATTGTCTCCGAAAGGCATCAAATCTGCATGAAATGATACGTGGCTATCAGCACCATTATTCAACACACATGCTCGACTGTGCGCAGACGCCTGTGGCGTAGCCCTTGGCTCCTGAATCAGATGCAGTAGTTCCAACAAAAACTCTCCTGAACGGCACTGTGCCGAAAACTTCGCTACAGATCACCCTTGTCTTGCTTGTGCTTCTGGTAGACGCCGGTTTTGCAGCCAGGAAGCGGACAGCAGCAACTTCCAACTAGTTTTAGAGTACTCAAACAACACAGTAAAACAGCATGCATCTTTTGCAGAACAGGAAAAACTCGACCGTGACAGGATTCGAACCTGCAATCTTCGGATCCGAAGTCCGACGCCTTATCCATTAGGCCACACGGTCACTGGCGCAATATACTTCCCCACTCACACCTCGTTTTCGCCATTTGTACACTTGGCAGAATGAATTTCCCATCTTTGACGCAGTTCTCCATCTCAAATTTCAGTACTAAAAGTACGACGCTACTTCTTGCTGTGTCCCATCGCAAGTTACATTCAAGCCCTTATGACGCTGATCAAACAAGAGGTGGCAAATCAGCTTCAATCGTTTAGTGCCATCTCAGTCGCTTGCAGAAGGTACCTCACCCTATGTGATACAATGGCGAATTGTCGCTATTACCAAAGCGGCGGCGGCGCCGACGACGACGACGACGACGACGACGACGACGACAATCGCGAGGGTCTTTATCAGGGGTAGAAAATACATCACAAGAACTAAGTATTTCACGTCGGCATTCTCCGGAGACTGCCTAAAGCAGCAGTTTCTGGTGCCCACTTTAATAGCACCATTCACACTATTCATTTGCGAGAGCATTTCTTAAATACCGCACCCATTCATAATTTTTTTTATCCTTGACCGCTTTTTTCGAAAGGGCCACGGTGGGAGGGGCTGTTACAAAATTCATTTGCCGCCTGTGAGGATCGAACTCACGACCTCTGGTTTACTAGACCAGCGCTCTGCCACTGAGCTAAGGAGGCGCCTCCTAGCGGACTTTTAGGATACTTTGTTCTTACAAACTAGTGAATCGGAGCCCTTCAGCTCGAAACGCACCGCATGAGCGACCATTATTTGCATTTAGTTAGCACAGCTGCTGCTTTCCTACACATCTCACACTATATCGATGTACAACTAAAATTGCAAAACAACACATTTATTTCATTTCAGAGTCACTTTCAGCTTCAAATACCGTTCCTCTGATATTCATACGAAGCTAGGCATCGTCGTAACCCGTTACGTTCATTACGCAAGGCTCACGAGAGGGGCGCATGTTGGATCCGCGTAGACACAAAATTTTGCGCCGCCCAGCGTGGGGCTCGAACCCACGACCCTGAGATTAAGAGTCTCATGCTCTACCGACTGAGCTAGCCGGGCCGCACGCAACGCGTTACGAGCCATACAATACTGATGTGACCTGCGACCATCTATTGAAGATTCTTTTGACTACAGCTTATTTCCTGCTGCCACAAATCAGCTAAAATCCTAATCAATGAAAAATTGTCTCCGAAAGGCATCAAATCTGCATGAAATGATACGTGGCTATCAGCACCATTATTCAACACACATGCTCGACTGTGCGCAGACGCCTGTGGCGTAGCCCTTGGCTCCTGAATCAGATGCAGTAGTTCCAACAAAAACTCTCCTGAACGGCACTGTGCCGAAAACTTCGCTACAGATCACCCTTGTCTTGCTTGTGCTTCTGGTAGACGCCGGTTTTGCAGCCAGGAAGCGGACAGCAGCAACTTCCAACTAGTTTTAGAGTACTCAAACAACACAGTAAAACAGCATGCATCTTTTGCAGAACAGGAAAAACTCGACCGTGACAGGATTCGAACCTGCAATCTACGGATCCGAAGTCCGACGCCTTATCCAGTAGGCCACACGGTCACTGGCGCAATATACTTCCCCACTCACACCTCGTTTTCGCCATTTGTACACTTGGCAGAATGAATTTCCCATCTTTGACGCAGTTCTCCATCTCAAATTTCAGTACTAAAAGTACGACGCTACTTCTTGCTGTGTCCCATCGCAAGTTACATTCAAGCCCTTATGACGCTGATCAAACAAGAGGTGGCAAATCAGCTTCAATCGTTTAGTGCCATCTCAGTCGCTTGCAGAAGGTACCTCACCCTATGTGATACAATGGCGAATTGTCGCTATTACCAAAGCGGCGGCGGCGCCGACGACGACGACGACAATCGCGAGGGTCTTTATCAGGGGTAGAAAATACATCACAAGAACTAAGTATTTCACGTCGGCATTCTCCGGAGACTGCCTAAAGCAGCAGTTTCTGGTGCCCACTTTAATAGCACCATTCACACTATTCATTTGCGAGAGCATTTCTTAAATACCGCACCCATTCATAATTTTTTTTATCCTTGACCGCTTTTTTCGAAAGGGCCACGGTGGGAGGGGCTGTTACAAAATTCATTTGCCGCCTGTGAGGATCGAACTCACGACCTCTGGTTTACTAGACCAGCGCTCTGCCACTGAGCTAAGGAGGCGCCTCCTAGCGGACTTTTAGGATACTTTGTTCTTACAAACTAGTGAATCGGAGCCCTTCAGCTCGAAACGCACCGCATGAGCGACCATTATTTGCATTTAGTTAGCACAGCTGCTGCTTTCCTACACATCTCACACTATATCGATGTACAACTAAAATTGCAAAACAACACATTTATTTCATTTCAGAGTCACTTTCAGCTTCAAATACCGTTCCTCTGATATTCATACGAAGCTAGGCATCGTCGTAACCCGTTACGTTCATTACGCAAGGCTCACGAGAGGGGCGCATGTTGGATCCGCGTAGACACAAAATTTTGCGCCGCCCAGCGTGGGGCTCGAACCCACGACCCTGAGATTAAGAGTCTCATGCTCTACCGACTGAGCTAGCCGGGCTGCACGCAACGCGTTACGAGCCATACAATACTGATGTGACCTGTGACCATCTATTGAAGATTCTTTTGACTACAGCTTATTTCCTGCTGCCACAAATCAGCTACAATCCTATTCAATGAAAAATTGTCTCCGAAAGGCATCAAATCTGCATGAAATGATACGTGGCTATCAGCACCATTATTCAACACACATGCTCGACTGTGCGCAGACGCCTGTGGCGTAGCCCTTGGCTCCTGAATCAGATGCAGTAGTTCCAACAAAAACTCTCCTGAACGGCACTGTGCCGAAAACTTCGCTACAGATCACCCTTGTCTTGCTTGTGCTTCTGGTAGACGCCGGTTTTGCAGCCAGGAAGCGGACAGCAGCAACTTCCAACTAGTTTTAGAGTACTCAAACAACACAGTAAAACAGCATGCATCTTTTGCAGAACAGGAAAAACCCGACCGTGACAGGATTCGAACCTGCAATCTTCGGATCCGAAGTCCGACGCCTTATCCATTAGGCCACACGGTCACTGGCGCAATATGCTTCCCCACTCACACCTCGTTTTCGCCATTTGTACACTTGGCAGAATGAATTTCCCATCTTTGACGCAGTTCTCCATCTCAAATTTCAGTACTAAAAGTACGACGCTACTTCTTGCTGTGTCCCATCGCAAGTTACATTCAAGCCCTTATGACGCTGATCAAACAAGAGGTGGCAAATCAGCTTCAATCGTTTAGTGCCATCTCAGTCGCTTGCAGAAGGTACCTCACCCTATGTGATACAATGGCGAATTGTCGCTATTACCAAAGCGGCGGCGGCGCCGACGACGACGACGACGACGACGACGACGACGACAATCGCGAGGGTCTTTATCAGGGGTAGAAAATACATCACAAGAACTAAGTATTTCACGTCGGCATTCTCCGGAGACTGCCTAAAGCAGCAGTTTCTGGTGCCCACTTTAATAGCACCATTCACACTATTCATTTGCGAGAGCATTTCTTAAATACCGCACCCATTCATAATTTTTTTTATCCTTGACCGCTTTTTTCGAAAGGGCCACGGTGGGAGGGGCTGTTACAAAATTCATTTGCCGCCTGTGAGGATCGAACTCACGACCTCTGGTTTACTAGACCAGCGCTCTGCCACTGAGCTAAGGAGGCGCCTCCTAGCGGACTTTTAGGATACTTTGTTCTTACAAACTAGTGAATCGGAGCCCTTCAGCTCGAAACGCACCGCATGAGCGACCATTATTTGCATTTAGTTAGCACAGCTGCTGCTTTCCTACACATCTCACACTATATCGATGTACAACTAAAATTGCAAAACAACACATTTATTTCATTTCAGAGTCACTTTCAGCTTCAAATACCGTTCCTCTGATATTCATACGAAGCTAGGCATCGTCGTAACCCGTTACGTTCATTACGCAAGGCTCACGAGAGGGGCGCATGTTGGATCCGCGTAGACACAAAATTTTGCGCCGCCCAGCGTGGGGCTCGAACCCACGACCCTGAGATTAAGAGTCTCATGCTCTACCGACTGAGCTAGCCGGGCCGCACGCAACGCGTTACGAGCCATACAATACTGATGTGACCTGCGACCATCTATTGAAGATTCTTTTGACTACAGCTTATTTCCTGCTGCCACAAATCAGCTAAAATCCTAATCAATGAAAAATTGTCTCCGAAAGGCATCAAATCTGCATGAAATGATACGTGGCTATCAGCACCATTATTCAACACACATGCTCGACTGTGCGCAGACGCCTGTGGCGTAGCCCTTGGCTCCTGAATCAGATGCAGTAGTTCCAACAAAAACTCTCCTGAACGGCACTGTGCCGAAAACTTCGCTACAGATCACCCTTGTCTTGCTTGTGCTTCTGGTAGACGCCGGTTTTGCAGCCAGGAAGCGGACAGCAGCAACTTCCAACTAGTTTTAGAGTACTCAAACAACACAGTAAAACAGCATGCATCTTTTGCAGAACAGGAAAAACTCGACCGTGACAGGATTCGAACCTGCAATCTACGGATCCGAAGTCCGACGCCTTATCCAGTAGGCCACACGGTCACTGGCGCAGTATACTTCCCCACTCACACCTCGTTTTCGCCATTTGTACACTTGGCAGAATGAATTTCCCATCTTTGACGCAGTTCTCCATCTCAAATTTCAGTACTAAAAGTACGACGCTACTTCTTGCTGTGTCCCATCGCAAGTTACATTCAAGCCCTTATGACGCTGATCAAACAAGAGGTGGCAAATCAGCTTCAATCGTTTAGTGCCATCTCAGTCGCTTGCAGAAGGTACCTCACCCTATGTGATACAATGGCGAATTGTCGCTATTACCAAAGCGGCGGCGGCGCCGACGACGACGACGACAATCGCGAGGGTCTTTATCAGGGGTAGAAAATACATCACAAGAACTAAGTATTTCACGTCGGCATTCTCCGGAGACTGCCTAAAGCAGCAGTTTCTGGTGCCCACTTTAATAGCACCATTCACACTATTCATTTGCGAGAGCATTTCTTAAATACCGCACCCATTCATAATTTTTTTTATCCTTGACCGCTTTTTTCGAAAGGGCCACGGTGGGAGGGGCTGTTACAAAATTCATTTGCCGCCTGTGAGGATCGAACTCACGACCTCTGGTTTACTAGACCAGCGCTCTGCCACTGAGCTAAGGAGGCGCCTCCTAGCGGACTTTTAGGATACTTTGTTCTTACAAACTAGTGAATCGGAGCCCTTCAGCTCGAAACGCACCGCATGAGCGACCATTATTTGCATTTAGTTAGCACAGCTGCTGCTTTCCTACACATCTCACACTATATCGATGTACAACTAAAATTGCAAAACAACACATTTATTTCATTTCAGAGTCACTTTCAGCTTCAAATACCGTTCCTCTGATATTCATACGAAGCTAGGCATCGTCGTAACCCGTTACGTTCATTACGCAAGGCTCACGAGAGGGGCGCATGTTGGATCCGCGTAGACACAAAATTTTGCGCCGCCCAGCGTGGGGCTCGAACCCACGACCCTGAGATTAAGAGTCTCATGCTCTACCGACTGAGCTAGCCGGGCCGCACGCAACGCGTTACGAGCCATACAATACTAATGTGACCTGCGACCATCTATTGAAGATTCTTTTGACTACAGCTTATTTCCTGCTGCCACAAATCAGCTAAAATCCTAATCAATGAAAAATTGTCTCCGAAAGGCATCAAATCTGCATGAAATGATACGTGGCTATCAGCACCATTATTCAACACACATGCTCGACTGTGCGCAGACGCCTGTGGCGTAGCCCTTGGCTCCTGAATCAGATGCAGTAGTTCCAACAAAAACTCTCCTGAACGGCACTGTGCCGAAAACTTCGCTACAGATCACCCTTGTCTTGCTTGTGCTTCTGGTAGACGCCGGTTTTGCAGCCAGGAAGCGGACAGCAGCAACTTCCAACTAGTTTTAGAGTACTCAAACAACACAGTAAAACAGCATGCATCTTTTGCAGAACAGGAAAAACCCGACCGTGACAGGATTCGAACCTGCAATCTTCGGATCCGAAGTCCGACGCCTTATCCATTAGGCCACACGGTCACTGGCGCAATATACTTCCCCACTCACACCTCGTTTTCGCCATTTGTACACTTGGCAGAATGAATTTCCCATCTTTGACGCAGTTCTCCATCTCAAATTTCAGTACTAAAAGTACGACGCTACTTCTTGCTGTGTCCCATCGCAAGTTACATTCAAGCCCTTATGACGCTGATCAAACAAGAGGTGGCAAATCAGCTTCAATCGTTTAGTGCCATCTCAGTCGCTTGCAGAAGGTACCTCACCCTATGTGATACAATGGCGAATTGTCGCTATTACCAAAGCGGCGGCGGCGCCGCCGACGACGACGACGACGACGACGACGACGACGACGACGACGACGACAATCGCGAGGGTCTTTATCAGGGGTAGAAAATACATCACAAGAACTAAGTATTTCACGTCGGCATTCTCCGGAGACTGCCTAAAGCAGCAGTTTCTGGTGCCCACTTTAATAGCACCATTCACACTATTCATTTGCGAGAGCATTTCTTAAATACCGCACCCATTCATAATTTTTTTTATCCTTGACCGCTTTTTTCGAAAGGGCCACGGTGGGAGGGGCTGTTACAAAATTCATTTGCCGCCTGTGAGGATCGAACTCACGACCTCTGGTTTACTAGACCAGCGCTCTGCCACTGAGCTAAGGAGGCGCCTCCTAGCGGACTTTTAGGATACTTTGTTCTTACAAACTAGTGAATCGGAGCCCTTCAGCTCGAAACGCACCGCATGAGCGACCATTATTTGCATTTAGTTAGCACAGCTGCTGCTTTCCTACACATCTCACACTATATCGATGTACAACTAAAATTGCAAAACAACACATTTATTTCATTTCAGAGTCACTTTCAGCTTCAAATACCGTTCCTCTGATATTCATACGAAGCTAGGCATCGTCGTAACCCGTTACGTTCATTACGCAAGGCTCACGAGAGGGGCGCATGTTGGATCCGCGTAGACACAAAATTTTGCGCCGCCCAGCGTGGGGCTCGAACCCACGACCCTGAGATTAAGAGTCTCATGCTCTACCGACTGAGCTAGCCGGGCCGCACGCAACGCGTTACGAGCCATACAATACTGATGTGACCTGCGACCATCTATTGAAGATTCTTTTGACTACAGCTTATTTCCTGCTGCCACAAATCAGCTAAAATCCTAATCAGTGAAAACTTGTCTCCGAAAGGCATCAAATCTGCATGAAATGATACGTGGCTATCAGCACCATTATTCAACACACATGCTCGACTGTGCGCAGACGCCTGTGGCGTAGCCCTTGGCTCCTGAATCAGATGCAGTAGTTCCAACAAAAACTCTCCTGAACGGCACTGTGCCGAAAACTTCGCTACAGATCACCCTTGTCTTGCTTGTGCTTCTGGTAGACGCCGGTTTTGCAGCCAGGAAGCGGACAGCAGCAACTTCCAACTAGTTTTAGAGTACTCAAACAACACAGTAAAACAGCATGCATCTTTTGCAGAACAGGAAAAACTCGACCGTGACAGGATTCGAACCTGCAATCTACTGATCCGAAGTCCGACGCCTTATCCAGTAGGCCACACGGTCACTGGCGCAATATACTTCCCCACTCACACCTCGTTTTCGCCATTTGTACACTTGGCAGAATGAATTTCCCATCTTTGACGCAGTTCTCCATCTCAAATTTCAGTACTAAAAGTACGACGCTACTTCTTGCTGTGTCCCATCGCAAGTTACATTCAAGCCCTTATGACGCTGATCAAACAAGAGGTGGCAAATCAGCTTCAATCGTTTAGTGCCATCTCAGTCGCTTGCAGAAGGTACCTCACCCTATGTGATACAATGGCGAATTGTCGCTATTACCAAAGCGGCGGCGGCGCCGACGACGACGACGACAATCGCGAGGGTCTTTATCAGGGGTAGAAAATACATCACAAGAACTAAGTATTTCACGTCGGCATTCTCCGGAGACTGCCTAAAGCAGCAGTTTCTGGTGCCCACTTTAATAGCACCATTCACACTATTCATTTGCGAGAGCATTTCTTAAATACCGCACCCATTCATAATTTTTTTTATCCTTGACCGCTTTTTTCGAAAGGGCCACGGTGGGAGGGGCTGTTACAAAATTCATTTGCCGCCTGTGAGGATCGAACTCACGACCTCTGGTTTACTAGACCAGCGCTCTGCCACTGAGCTAAGGAGGCGCCTCCTAGCGGACTTTTAGGATACTTTGTTCTTACAAACTAGTGAATCGGAGCCCTTCAGCTCGAAACGCACCGCATGAGCGACCATTATTTGCATTTAGTTAGCACAGCTGCTGCTTTCCTACACATCTCACACTATATCGATGTACAACTAAAATTGCAAAACAACACATTTATTTCATTTCAGAGTCACTTTCAGCTTCAAATACCGTTCCTCTGATATTCATACGAAGCTAGGCATCGTCGTAACCCGTTACGTTCATTACGCAAGGCTCACGAGAGGGGCGCATGTTGGATCCGCGTAGACACAAAATTTTGCGCCGCCCAGCGTGGGGCTCGAACCCACGACCCTGAGATTAAGAGTCTCATGCTCTACCGACTGAGCTAGCCGGGCCGCACGCAACGCGTTACGAGCCATACAATACTGATGTGACCTGCGACCATCTATTGAAGATTCTTTTGACTACAGCTTATTTCCTGCTGCCACAAATCAGCTAAAATCCTAATCAATGAAAAATTGTCTCCGAAAGGCATCAAATCTGCATGAAATGATACGTGGCTATCAGCACCATTATTCAACACACATGCTCGACTGTGCGCAGACGCCTGTGGCGTAGCCCTTGGCTCCTGAATCAGATGCAGTAGTTCCAACAAAAACTCTCCTGAACGGCACTGTGCCGAAAACTTCGCTACAGATCACCCTTGTCTTGCTTGTGCTTCTGGTAGACGCCGGTTTTGCAGCCAGGAAGCGGACAGCAGCAACTTCCAACTAGTTTTAGAGTACTCAAACAACACAGTAAAACAGCATGCATCTTTTGCAGAACAGGAAAAACCCGACCGTGACAGGATTCGAACCTGCAATCTTCGGATCCGAAGTCCGACGCCTTATCCATTAGGCCACACGGTCACTGGCGCAATATACTTCCCCACTCACACCTCGTTTTCGCCATTTGTACACTTGGCAGAATGAATTTCCCATCTTTGACGCAGTTCTCCATCTCAAATTTCAGTACTAAAAGTACGACGCTACTTCTTGCTGTGTCCCATCGCAAGTTACATTCAAGCCCTTATGACGCTGATCAAACAAGAGGTGGCAAATCAGCTTCAATCGTTTAGTGCCATCTCAGTCGCTTGCAGAAGGTACCTCACCCTATGTGATACAATGGCGAATTGTCGCTATTACCAAAGCGGCGGCGGCGCCGCCGACGACGACGACGACGACGACGACGACGACGACGACGACGACAATCGCGAGGGTCTTTATCAGGGGTAGAAAATACATCACAAGAACTAAGTATTTCACGTCGGCATTCTCCGGAGACTGCCTAAAGCAGCAGTTTCTGGTGCCCACTTTAATAGCACCATTCACACTATTCATTTGCGAGAGCATTTCTTAAATACCGCACCCATTCATAATTTTTTTTATCCTTGACCGCTTTTTTCGAAAGGGCCACGGTGGGAGGGGCTGTTACAAAATTCATTTGCCGCCTGTGAGGATCGAACTCACGACCTCTGGTTTACTAGACCAGCGCTCTGCCACTGAGCTAAGGAGGCGCCTCCTAGCGGACTTTTAGGATACTTTGTTCTTACAAACTAGTGAATCGGAGCCCTTCAGCTCGAAACGCACCGCATGAGCGACCATTATTTGCATTTAGTTAGCACAGCTGCTGCTTTCCTACACATCTCACACTATATCGATGTACAACTAAAATTGCAAAACAACACATTTATTTCATTTCAGAGTCACTTTCAGCTTCAAATACCGTTCCTCTGATATTCATACGAAGCTAGGCATCGTCGTAACCCGTTACGTTCATTACGCAAGGCTCACGAGAGGGGCGCATGTTGGATCCGCGTAGACACAAAATTTTGCGCCGCCCAGCGTGGGGCTCGAACCCACGACCCTGAGATTAAGAGTCTCATGCTCTACCGACTGAGCTAGCCGGGCCGCACGCAACGCGTTACGAGCCATACAATACTGATGTGACCTGCGACCATCTATTGAAGATTCTTTTGACTACAGCTTATTTCCTGCTGCCACAAATCAGCTAAAATCCTAATCAGTGAAAACTTGTCTCCGAAAGGCATCAAATCTGCATGAAATGATACGTGGCTATCAGCACCATTATTCAACACACATGCTCGACTGTGCGCAGACGCCTGTGGCGTAGCCCTTGGCTCCTGAATCAGATGCAGTAGTTCCAACAAAAACTCTCCTGAACGGCACTGTGCCGAAAACTTCGCTACAGATCACCCTTGTCTTGCTTGTGCTTCTGGTAGACGCCGGTTTTGCAGCCAGGAAGCGGACAGCAGCAACTTCCAACTAGTTTTAGAGTACTCAAACAACACAGTAAAACAGCATGCATCTTTTGCAGAACAGGAAAAACTCGACCGTGACAGGATTCGAACCTGCAATCTACTGATCCGAAGTCCGACGCCTTATCCAGTAGGCCACACGGTCACTGGCGCAATATACTTCCCCACTCACACCTCGTTTTCGCCATTTGTACACTTGGCAGAATGAATTTCCCATCTTTGACGCAGTTCTCCATCTCAAATTTCAGTACTAAAAGTACGACGCTACTTCTTGCTGTGTCCCATCGCAAGTTACATTCAAGCCCTTATGACGCTGATCAAACAAGAGGTGGCAAATCAGCTTCAATCGTTTAGTGCCATCTCAGTCGCTTGCAGAAGGTACCTCACCCTATGTGATACAATGGCGAATTGTCGCTATTACCAAAGCGGCGGCGGCGCCGACGACGACGACGACGACGACAATCGCGAGGGTCTTTATCAGGGGTAGAAAATACATCACAAGAACTAAGTATTTCACGTCGGCATTCTCCGGAGACTGCCTAAAGCAGCAGTTTCTGGTGCCCACTTTAATAGCACCATTCACACTATTCATTTGCGAGAGCATTTCTTAAATACCGCACCCATTCATAATTTTTTTTATCCTTGACCGCTTTTTTCGAAAGGGCCACGGTGGGAGGGGCTGTTACAAAATTCATTTGCCGCCTGTGAGGATCGAACTCACGACCTCTGGTTTACTAGACCAGCGCTCTGCCACTGAGCTAAGGAGGCGCCTCCTAGCGGACTTTTAGGATACTTTGTTCTTACAAACTAGTGAATCGGAGCCCTTCAGCTCGAAACGCACCGCATGAGCGACCATTATTTGCATTTAGTTAGCACAGCTGCTGCTTTCCTACACATCTCACACTATATCGATGTACAACTAAAATTGCAAAACAACACATTTATTTCATTTCAGAGTCACTTTCAGCTTCAAATACCGTTCCTCTGATATTCATACGAAGCTAGGCATCGTCGTAACCCGTTACGTTCATTACGCAAGGCTCACGAGAGGGGCGCATGTTGGATCCGCGTAGACACAAAATTTTGCGCCGCCCAGCGTGGGGCTCGAACCCACGACCCTGAGATTAAGAGTCTCATGCTCTACCGACTGAGCTAGCCGGGCCGCACGCAACGCGTTACGAGCCATACAATACTGATGTGACCTGCGACCATCTATTGAAGATTCTTTTGACTACAGCTTATTTCCTGCTGCCACAAATCAGCTAAAATCCTAATCAATGAAAAATTGTCTCCGAAAGGCATCAAATCTGCATGAAATGATACGTGGCTATCAGCACCATTATTCAACACACATGCTCGACTGTGCGCAGACGCCTGTGGCGTAGCCCTTGGCTCCTGAATCAGATGCAGTAGTTCCAACAAAAACTCTCCTGAACGGCACTGTGCCGAAAACTTCGCTACAGATCACCCTTGTCTTGCTTGTGCTTCTGGTAGACGCCGGTTTTGCAGCCAGGAAGCGGACAGCAGCAACTTCCAACTAGTTTTAGAGTACTCAAACAACACAGTAAAACAGCATGCATCTTTTGCAGAACAGGAAAAACCCGACCGTGACAGGATTCGAACCTGCAATCTACGGATCCGAAGTCCGACGCCTTATCCAGTAGGCCACACGGTCACTGGCGCAATATACTTCCCCACTCACACCTCGTTTTCGCCATTTGTACACTTGGCAGAATGAATTTCCCATCTTTGACGCAGTTCTCCATCTCAAATTTCAGTACTAAAAGTACGACGCTACTTCTTGCTGTGTCCCATCGCAAGTTACATTCAAGCCCTTATGACGCTGATCAAACAAGAGGTGGCAAATCAGCTTCAATCGTTTAGTGCCATCTCAGTCGCTTGCAGAAGGTACCTCACCCTATGTGATACAATGGCGAATTGTCGCTATTACCAAAGCGGCGGCGGCGCCGACGACGACGACGACGACAATCGCGAGGGTCTTTATCAGGGGTAGAAAATACATCACAAGAACTAAGTATTTCACGTCGGCATTCTCCGGAGACTGCCTAAAGCAGCAGTTTCTGGTGCCCACTTTAATAGCACCATTCACACTATTCATTTGCGAGAGCATTTCTTAAATACCGCACCCATTCATAATTTTTTTTATCCTTGACCGCTTTTTTCGAAAGGGCCACGGTGGGAGGGGCTGTTACAAAATTCATTTGCCGCCTGTGAGGATCGAACTCACGACCTCTGGTTTACTAGACCAGCGCTCTGGCACTGAGCTAAGGAGGCGCCTCCTAGCGGACTTTTAGGATACTTTGTTCTTACAAACTAGTGAATCGGAGCCCTTCAGCTCGAAACGCACCGCATGAGCGACCATTATTTGCATTTAGTTAGCACAGCTGCTGCTTTCCTACACATCTCACACTATATCGATGTACAACTAAAATTGCAAAACAACACATTTATTTCATTTCAGAGTCACTTTCAGCTTCAAATACCGTTCCTCTGATATTCATACGAAGCTAGGCATCGTCGTAACCCGTTACGTTCATTACGCAAGGCTCACGAGAGGGGCGCATGTTGGATCCGCGTAGACACAAAATTTTGCGCCGCCCAGCGTGGGGCTCGAACCCACGACCCTGAGATTAAGAGTCTCATGCTCTACCGACTGAGCTAGCCGGGCTGCACGCAACGCGTTACGAGCCATGCAATACTGATGTGACCTGCGACCATCTATTGAAGATTCTTTTGACTACAGCTTATTTCCTGCTGCCACAAATCAGCTACAATCCTATTCAATGAAAAATTGTCTCCGAAAGGCGTCAAATCTGCATGAAATGATACGTGGCTATCAGCACCATTATTCAACACACATGCTCGACTGTGCGCAGACGCCTGTGGCGTAGCCCTTGGCTCCTGAATCAGATGCAGTAGTTCCAACAAAAACTCTCCTGAACGGCACTGTGCCGAAAACTTCGCTACAGATCACCCTTGTCTTGCTTGTGCTTCTGGTAGACGCCGGTTTTGCAGCCAGGAAGCGGACAGCAGCAACTTCCAACTAGTTTTAGAGTACTCAAACAACACAGTAAAACAGCATGCATCTTTTGCAGAACAGGAAAAACCCGACCGTGACAGGATTCGAACCTGCAATCTTCGGATCCGAAGTCCGACGCCTTATCCATTAGGCCACACGGTCACTGGCGCAATATACTTCCCCACTCACACCTCGTTTTCGCCATTTGTACACTTGGCAGAATGAATTTCCCATCTTTGACGCAGTTCTCCATCTCAAATTTCAGTACTAAAAGTACGACGCTACTTCTTGCTGTGTCCCATCGCAAGTTACATTCAAGCCCTTATGACGCTGATCAAACAAGAGGTGGCAAATCAGCTTCAATCGTTTAGTGCCATCTCAGTCGCTTGCAGAAGGTACCTCACCCTATGTGATACAATGGCGAATTGTCGCTATTACCAAAGCGGCGGCGGCGCCGACGACGACGACGACGACGACGACGACGACGACAATCGCGAGGGTCTTTATCAGGGGTAGAAAATACATCACAAGAACTAAGTATTTCACGTCGGCATTCTCCGGAGACTGCCTAAAGCAGCAGTTTCTGGTGCCCACTTTAATAGCACCATTCACACTATTCATTTGCGAGAGCATTTCTTAAATACCGCACCCATTCATAATTTTTTTTATCCTTGACCGCTTTTTTCGAAAGGGCCACGGTGGGAGGGGCTGTTACAAAATTCATTTGCCGCCTGTGAGGATCGAACTCACGACCTCTGGTTTACTAGACCAGCGCTCTGCCACTGAGCTAAGGAGGCGCCTCCTAGCGGACTTTTAGGATACTTTGTTCTTACAAACTAGTGAATCGGAGCCCTTCAGCTCGAAACGCACCGCATGAGCGACCATTATTTGCATTTAGTTAGCACAGCTGCTGCTTTCCTACACATCTCACACTATATCGATGTACAACTAAAATTGCAAAACAACACATTTATTTCATTTCAGAGTCACTTTCAGCTTCAAATACCGTTCCTCTGATATTCATACGAAGCTAGGCATCGTCGTAACCCGTTACGTTCATTACGCAAGGCTCACGAGAGGGGCGCATGTTGGATCCGCGTAGACACAAAATTTTGCGCCGCCCAGCGTGGGGCTCGAACCCACGACCCTGAGATTAAGAGTCTCATGCTCTACCGACTGAGCTAGCCGGGCCGCACGCAACGCGTTACGAGCCATACAATACTGATGTGACCTGCGACCATCTATTGAAGATTCTTTTGACTACAGCTTATTTCCTGCTGCCACAAATCAGCTAAAATCCTAATCAGTGAAAACTTGTCTCCGAAAGGCATCAAATCTGCATGAAATGATACGTGGCTATCAGCACCATTATTCAACACACATGCTCGACTGTGCGCAGACGCCTGTGGCGTAGCCCTTGGCTCCTGAATCAGATGCAGTAGTTCCAACAAAAACTCTCCTGAACGGCACTGTGCCGAAAACTTCGCTACAGATCACCCTTGTCTTGCTTGTGCTTCTGGTAGACGCCGGTTTTGCAGCCAGGAAGCGGACAGCAGCAACTTCCAACTAGTTTTAGAGTACTCAAACAACACAGTAAAACAGCATGCATCTTTTGCAGAACAGGAAAAACTCGACCGTGACAGGATTCGAACCTGCAATCTACGGATCCGAAGTCCGACGCCTTATCCAGTAGGCCACACGGTCACTGGCGCAATATACTTCCCCACTCACACCTCGTTTTCGCCATTTGTACACTTGGCAGAATGAATTTCCCATCTTTGACGCAGTTCTCCATCTCAAATTTCAGTACTAAAAGTACGACGCTACTTCTTGCTGTGTCCCATCGCAAGTTACATTCAAGCCCTTATGACGCTGATCAAACAAGAGGTGGCAAATCAGCTTCAATCGTTTAGTGCCATCTCAGTCGCTTGCAGAAGGTACCTCACCCTATGTGATACAATGGCGAATTGTCGCTATTACCAAAGCGGCGGCGGCGCCGACGACGACGACGACGACGACAATCGCGAGGGTCTTTATCAGGGGTAGAAAATACATCACAAGAACTAAGTATTTCACGTCGGCATTCTCCGGAGACTGCCTAAAGCAGCAGTTTCTGGTGCCCACTTTAATAGCACCATTCACACTATTCATTTGCGAGAGCATTTCTTAAATACCGCACCCATTCATAATTTTTTTTATCCTTGACCGCTTT
The DNA here is from genome assembly GCF_023864275.1 of Schistocerca cancellata. Classification (NCBI taxonomy): domain Eukaryota; kingdom Metazoa; phylum Arthropoda; class Insecta; order Orthoptera; family Acrididae; genus Schistocerca; species Schistocerca cancellata. The sequence goes on along the minus strand of NC_064633.1, from coordinate 81,004,349 downwards.
TTTCGAAAGGGCCACGGTGGGAGGGGCTGTTACAAAATTCATTTGCCGCCTGTGAGGATCGAACTCACGACCTCTGGTTTACTAGACCAGCGCTCTGCCACTGAGCTAAGGAGGCGCCTCCTAGCGGACTTTTAGGATACTTTGTTCTTACAAACTAGTGAATCGGAGCCCTTCAGCTCGAAACGCACCGCATGAGCGACCATTATTTGCATTTAGTTAGCACAGCTGCTGCTTTCCTACACATCTCACACTATATCGATGTACAACTAAAATTGCAAAACAACACATTTATTTCATTTCAGAGTCACTTTCAGCTTCAAATACCGTTCCTCTGATATTCATACGAAGCTAGGCATCGTCGTAACCCGTTACGTTCATTACGCAAGGCTCACGAGAGGGGCGCATGTTGGATCCGCGTAGACACAAAATTTTGCGCCGCCCAGCGTGGGGCTCGAACCCACGACCCTGAGATTAAGAGTCTCATGCTCTACCGACTGAGCTAGCCGGGCCGCACGCAACGCGTTACGAGCCATACAATACTGATGTGACCTGCGACCATCTATTGAAGATTCTTTTGACTACAGCTTATTTCCTGCTGCCACAAATCAGCTAAAATCCTAATCAGTGAAAACTTGTCTCCGAAAGGCATCAAATCTGCATGAAATGATACGTGGCTATCAGCACCATTATTCAACACACATGCTCGACTGTGCGCAGACGCCTGTGGCGTAGCCCTTGGCTCCTGAATCAGATGCAGTAGTTCCAACAAAAACTCTCCTGAACGGCACTGTGCCGAAAACTTCGCTACAGATCACCCTTGTCTTGCTTGTGCTTCTGGTAGACGCCGGTTTTGCAGCCAGGAAGCGGACAGCAGCAACTTCCAACTAGTTTTAGAGTACTCAAACAACACAGTAAAACAGCATGCATCTTTTGCAGAACAGGAAAAACTCGACCGTGACAGGATTCGAACCTGCAATCTACGGATCCGAAGTCCGACGCCTTATCCAGTAGGCCACACGGTCACTGGCGCAATATACTTCCCCACTCACACCTCGTTTTCGCCATTTGTACACTTGGCAGAATGAATTTCCCATCTTTGACGCAGTTCTCCATCTCAAATTTCAGTACTAAAAGTACGACGCTACTTCTTGCTGTGTCCCATCGCAAGTTACATTCAAGCCCTTATGACGCTGATCAAACAAGAGGTGGCAAATCAGCTTCAATCGTTTAGTGCCATCTCAGTCGCTTGCAGAAGGTACCTCACCCTATGTGATACAATGGCGAATTGTCGCTATTACCAAAGCGGCGGCGGCGCCGACGACGACGACGACAATCGCGAGGGTCTTTATCAGGGGTAGAAAATACATCACAAGAACTAAGTATTTCACGTCGGCATTCTCCGGAGACTGCCTAAAGCAGCAGTTTCTGGTGCCCACTTTAATAGCACCATTCACACTATTCATTTGCGAGAGCATTTCTTAAATACCGCACCCATTCATAATTTTTTTTATCCTTGACCGCTTTTTTCGAAAGGGCCACGGTGGGAGGGGCTGTTACAAAATTCATTTGCCGCCTGTGAGGATCGAACTCACGACCTCTGGTTTACTAGACCAGCGCTCTGCCACTGAGCTAAGGAGGCGCCTCCTAGCGGACTTTTAGGATACTTTGTTCTTACAAACTAGTGAATCGGAGCCCTTCAGCTCGAAACGCACCGCATGAGCGACCATTATTTGCATTTAGTTAGCACAGCTGCTGCTTTCCTACACATCTCACACTATATCGATGTACAACTAAAATTGCAAAACAACACATTTATTTCATTTCAGAGTCACTTTCAGCTTCAAATACCGTTCCTCTGATATTCATACGAAGCTAGGCATCGTCGTAACCCGTTACGTTCATTACGCAAGGCTCACGAGAGGGGCGCATGTTGGATCCGCGTAGACACAAAATTTTGCGCCGCCCAGCGTGGGGCTCGAACCCACGACCCTGAGATTAAGAGTCTCATGCTCTACCGACTGAGCTAGCCGGGCCGCACGCAACGCGTTACGTGCCATACAATACTGATGTGACCTGCGACCATCTATTGAAGATTCTTTTGACTACAGCTTATTTCCTGCTGCCACAAATCAGCTAAAATCCTAATCAATGAAAAATTGTCTCCGAAAGGCGTCAAATCTGCATGAAATGATACGTGGCTATCAGCACCATTATTCAACACACATGCTCGACTGTGCGCAGACGCCTGTGGCGTAGCCCTTGGCTCCTGAATCAGATGCAGTAGTTCCAACAAAAACTCTCCTGAACGGCACTGTGCCGAAAACTTCGCTACAGATCACCCTTGTCTTGCTTGTGCTTCTGGTAGACGCCGGTTTTGCAGCCAGGAAGCGGACAGCAGCAACTTCCAACTAGTTTTAGAGTACTCAAACAACACAGTAAAACAGCATGCATCTTTTGCAGAACAGGAAAAACCCGACCGTGACAGGATTCGAACCTGCAATCTTCGGATCCGAAGTCCGACGCCTTATCCATTAGGCCACACGGTCACTGGCGCAATATACTTCCCCACTCACACCTCGTTTTCGCCATATGTACACTTGGCAGAATGAATTTCCCATCTTTGACGCAGTTCTCCATCTCAAATTTCAGTACTAAAAGTACGACGCTACTTCTTGCTGTGTCCCATCGCAAGTTACATTCAAGCCCTTATGACGCTGATCAAACAAGAGGTGGCAAATCAGCTTCAATCGTTTAGTGCCATCTCAGTCGCTTGCAGAAGGTACCTCACCCTATGTGATACAATGGCGAATTGTCGCTATTACCAAAGCGGCGGCGGCGCCGACGACGACGACGACGACAATCGCGAGGGTCTTTATCAGGGGTAGAAAATACATCACAAGAACTAAGTATTTCACGTCGGCATTCTCCGGAGACTGCCTAAAGCAGCAGTTTCTGGTGCCCACTTTAATAGCACCATTCACACTATTCATTTGCGAGAGCATTTCTTAAATACCGCACCCATTCATAATTTTTTTTATCCTTGACCGCTTTTTTCGAAAGGGCCACGGTGGGAGGGGCTGTTACAAAATTCATTTGCCGCCTGTGAGGATCGAACTCACGACCTCTGGTTTACTAGACCAGCGCTCTGCCACTGAGCTAAGGAGGCGCCTCCTAGCGGACTTTTAGGATACTTTGTTCTTACAAACTAGTGAATCGGAGCCCTTCAGCTCGAAACGCACCGCATGAGCGACCATTATTTGCATTTAGTTAGCACAGCTGCTGCTTTCCTACACATCTCACACTATATCGATGTACAACTAAAATTGCAAAACAACACATTTATTTCATTTCAGAGTCACTTTCAGCTTCAAATACCGTTCCTCTGATATTCATACGAAGCTAGGCATCGTCGTAACCCGTTACGTTCATTACGCAAGGCTCACGAGAGGGGCGCATGTTGGATCCGCGTAGACACAAAATTTTGCGCCGCCCAGCGTGGGGCTCGAACCCACGACCCTGAGATTAAGAGTCTCATGCTCTACCGACTGAGCTAGCCGGGCTGCACGCAACGCGTTACGAGCCATACAATACTGATGTGACCTGCGACCATCTATTGAAGATTCTTTTGACTACAGCTTATTTCCTGCTGCCACAAATCAGCTACAATCCTATTCAATGAAAAATTGTCTCCGAAAGGCGTCAAATCTGCATGAAATGATACGTGGCTATCAGCACCATTATTCAACACACATGCTCGACTGTGCGCAGACGCCTGTGGCGTAGCCCTTGGCTCCTGAATCAGATGCAGTAGTTCCAACAAAAACTCTCCTGAACGGCACTGTGCCGAAAACTTCGCTACAGATCACCCTTGTCTTGCTTGTGCTTCTGGTAGACGCCGGTTTTGCAGCCACGAAGCGGACAGCAGCAACTTCCAACTAGTTTTAGAGTACTCAAACAACACAGTAAAACAGCATGCATCTTTTGCAGAACAGGAAAAACCCGACCGTGACAGGATTCGAACCTGCAATCTTCGGATCCGAAGTCCGACGCCTTATCCATTAGGCCACACGGTCACTGGCGCAATATACTTCCCCACTCACACCTCGTTTTCGCCATTTGTACACTTGGCAGAATGAATTTCCCATCTTTGACGCAGTTCTCCATCTCAAATTTCAGTACTAAAAGTACGACGCTACTTCTTGCTGTGTCCCATCGCAAGTTACATTCAAGCCCTTATGACGCTGATCAAACAAGGGGTGGCAAATCAGCTTCAATCGTTTAGTGCAATCTCAGTCGCTTGCAGAAGGTACCTCACCCTATGTGATACAATGGCGAATTGTCGCTATTACCAAAGCGGCGGCGGCGCCGACGACGACGACGACGACAATCGCGAGGGTCTTTATCAGGGGTAGAAAATACATCACAAGAACTAAGTATTTCACGTCGGCATTCTCCGGAGACTGCCTAAAGCAGCAGTTTCTGGTGCCCACTTTAATAGCACCATTCACACTATTCATTTGCGAGAGCATTTCTTAAATACCGCACCCATTCATAATTTTTTTTATCCTTGACCGCTTTTTTCGAAAGGGCCACGGTGGGACGGGCTGTTACAAAATTCATTTGCCGCCTGTGAGGATCGAACTCACGACCTCTGGTTTACTAGACCAGCGCTCTGCCACTGAGCTAAGGAGGCGCCTCCTAGCGGACTTTTAGGATACTTTGTTCTTACAAACTAGTGAATCGGAGCCCTTCAGCTCGAAACGCACCGCATGAGCGACCATTATTTGCATTTAGTTAGCACAGCTGCTGCTTTCCTACACATCTCACACTATATCGATGTACAACTAAAATTGCAAAACAACACATTTATTTCATTTCAGAGTCACTTTCAGCTTCAAATACCGTTCCTCTGATATTCATACGAAGCTAGGCATCGTCGTAACCCGTTACGTTCATTACGCAAGGCTCACGAGAGGGGCGCATGTTGGATCCGCGTAGACACAAAATTTTGCGCCGCCCAGCGTGGGGCTCGAACCCACGACCCTGAGATTAAGAGTCTCATGCTCTACCGACTGAGCTAGCCGGGCTGCACGCAACGCGTTACGAGCCATACAATACTGATGTGACCTGCGACCATCTATTGAAGATTCTTTTGACTACAGCTTATTTCCTGCTGCCACAAATCAGCTACAATCCTATTCAATGAAAAATTGTCTCCGAAAGGCATCAAATCTGCATGAAATGATACGTGGCTATCAGCACCATTATTCAACACACATGCTCGACTGTGCGCAGACGCCTGTGGCGTAGCCCTTGGCTCCTGTATCAGATGCAGTAGTTCCAACAAAAACTCTCCTGAACGGCACTGTGCCGAAAACTTCGCTACAGATCACCCTTGTCTTGCTTGTGCTTCTGGTAGACGCCGGTTTTGCAGCCAGGAAGCGGACAGCAGCAACTTCCAACTAGTTTTAGAGTAGTCAAACAACACAGTAAAACAGCATGCATCTTTTGCAGAACAGGAAAAACTCGACCGTGACAGGATTCGAACCTGCAATCTTCGGATCCGAAGTCCGACGCCTTATCCATTACGCCACACGGTCACTGGCGCAATATACTTCCCCACTCACACCTCGTTTTCGCCATTTGTACCCTTGGCAGAATGAATTTCCCATCTTTGACGCAGTTCTCCATCTCAAATTTCAGTACTAAAAGTACGACGCTACTTCTTGCTGTGTCCCATCGCAAGTTACATTCAAGCCCTTATGACGCTGATCAAACAAGAGGTGGCAAATCAGCTTCAATCGTTTAGTGCCATCTCAGTCGCTTGCAGAAGGTACCTCACCCTATGTGATACAATGGCGAATTGTCGCTATTACCAAAGCGGCGGCGGCGCCGACGACGACGACGACGACGACAATCGCGAGGGTCTTTATCAGGGGTAGAAAATACATCACAAGAACTAAGTATTTCACGTCGGCATTCTCCGGAGACTGCCTAAAGCAGCAGTTTCTGGTGCCCACTTTAATAGCACCATTCACACTATTCATTTGCGAGAGCATTTCTTAAATACCGCACCCATTCATAATTTTTTTTATCCTTGACCGCTTTTTTCGAAAGGGCCACGGTGGGAGGGGCTGTTACAAAATTCATTTGCCGCCTGTGAGGATCGAACTCACGACCTCTGGTTTACTAGACCAGCGCTCTGCCACTGAGCTAAGGAGGCGCCTCCTAGCGGACTTTTAGGATACTTTGTTCTTACAAACTAGTGAATCGGAGCCCTTCAGCTCGAAACGCACCGCATGAGCGACCATTATTTGCATTTAGTTAGCACAGCTGCTGCTTTCCTACACATCTCACACTATATCGATGTACAACTAAAATTGCAAAACAACACATTTATTTCATTTCAGAGTCACTTTCAGCTTCAAATACCGTTCCTCTGATATTCATACGAAGCTAGGCATCGTCGTAACCCGTTACGTTCATTACGCAAGGCTCACGAGAGGGGCGCATGTTGGATCCGCGTAGACACAAAATTTTGCGCCGCCCAGCGTGGGGCTCGAACCCACGACCCTGAGATTAAGAGTCTCATGCTCTACCGACTGAGCTAGCCGGGCTGCACGCAACGCGTTACGAGCCATACAATACTGATGTGACCTGCGACCATCTATTGAAGATTCTTTTGACTACAGCTTATTTCCTGCTGCCACAAATCAGCTACAATCCTATTCAATGAAAAATTGTCTCCGAAAGGCATCAAATCAGCATGAAATGATACGTGGCTATCAGCACCATTATTCAACACACATGCTCGACTGTGCGCAGACGCCTGTGGCGTAGCCCTTGGCTCCTGAATCAGATGCAGTAGTTCCAACAAAAACTCTCCTGAACGGCACTGTGCCGAAAACTTCGCTACAGATCACCCTTGTCTTGCTTGTGCTTCTGGTAGACGCCGGTTTTGCAGCCAGGAAGCGGACAGCAGCAACTTCCAACTAGTTTTAGAGTACTCAAACAACACAGTAAAACAGCATGCATCTTTTGCAGAACAGGAAAAACTCGACCGTGACAGGATTCGAACCTGCAATCTTCGGATCCGAAGTCCGACGCCTTATCCATTACGCCACACGGTCACTGGCGCAATATACTTCCCCACTCACACCTCGTTTTCGCCATTTGTACACTTGGCAGAATGAATTTCCCATCTTTGACGCAGTTCTCCATCTCAAATTTCAGTACTAAAAGTACGACGCTACTTCTTGCTGTGTCCCATCGCAAGTTACATTCAAGCCCTTATGACGCTGATCAAACAAGAGGTGGCAAATCAGCTTCAATCGTTTAGTGCCATCTCAGTCGCTTGCAGAAGGTACCTCACCCTATGTGATACAATGGCGAATTGTCGCTATTACCAAAGCGGCGGCGGCGCCGACGACGACGACGACGACGACGACGACAACAATCGCGAGGGTCTTTATCAGGGGTAGAAAATACATCACAAGAACTAAGTATTTCACGTCGGCATTCTCCGGAGACTGCCTAAAGCAGCAGTTTCTGGTGCCCACTTTAATAGCACCATTCACACTATTCATTTGCGAGAGCATTTCTTAAATACCGCACCCATTCATAATTTTTTTTATCCTTGACCGCTTTTTTCGAAAGGGCCACGGTGGGAGGGGGTGTTACAAAATTCATTTGCCGCCTGTGAGGATCGAACTCACGACCTCTGGTTTACTAGACCAGCGCTCTGCCACTGAGCTAAGGAGGCGCCTCCTAGCGGACTTTTAGGATACTTTGTTCTTACAAACTAGTGAATCGGAGCCCTTCAGCTCGAAACGCACCGCATGAGCGACCATTATTTGCATTTAGTTAGCACAGCTGCTGCTTTCCTACACATCTCACACTATATCGATGTACAACTAAAATTGCAAAACAACACATTTATTTCATTTCAGAGTCACTTTCAGCTTCAAATACCGTTCCTCTGATATTCATACGAAGCTAGGCATCGTCGTAACCCGTTACGTTCATTACGCAAGGCTCACGAGAGGGGCGCATGTTGGATCCGCGTAGACACAAAAGTTTGCGCCGCCCAGCGTGGGGCTCGAACCCACGACCCTGAGATTAAGAGTCTCATGCTCTACCGACTGAGCTAGCCGGGCTGCACGCAACGCGTTACGAGCCATACAATACTGATGTGACCTGCGACCATCTATTGAAGATTCTTTTGACTACAGCTTATTTCCTGCTGCCACAAATCAGCTACAATCCTATTCAATGAAATTTTGGCTCCGAAAGGCATCAAATCTGCATGAAATGATACGTGGCTATCAGCACCATTATTCAACACACATGCTCGACTGTGCGCAGACGCCTGTGGCGTAGCCCTTGGCTCCTGAATCAGATGCAGTAGTTCCAACAAAAACTCTCCTGAACGGCACTGTGCCGAAAACTTCGCTACAGATCACCCTTGTCTTGCTCGTGCTTCAGGTAGACGCCGGTTTTGCAGCCAGGAAGCGGACAGCAGCAACTTCCAACTAGTTTTAGAGTACTCAAACAACACAGTAAAACAGCATGCATCTTTTGCAGAACAGGAAAAACTCGACCGTGACAGGATTCGAACCTGCAATCTTCGGATCCGAAGTCCGACGCCTTATCCATTACGCCACACGGTCACTGGCGCAATATACTTCCCCACTCACACCTCGTTTTCGCCATTTGTACACTTGGCAGAATGAATTTCCCATCTTTGACGCAGTTCTCCATCTCAAATTTCAGTACTAAAAGTACGACGCTACTTCTTGCTGTGTCCCATCGCAAGTTACATTCAAGCCCTTATGACGCTGATCAAACAAGAGGTGGCAAATCAGCTTCAATCGTTTAGTGCCATCTCAGTCGCTTGCAGAAGGTACCTCACCCTATGTGATACAATGGCGAATTGTCGCTATTACCAAAGCGGCGGCGGCGCCGACGACGACGACGACGACGACGACGACGACGACGACGACGACGACGACAATCGCGAGGGTCTTTATCAGGGGTAGAAAATACATCACAAGAACTAAGTATTTCACGTCGGCATTCTCCGGAGACTGCCTAAAGCAGCAGGTTCTGGTGCCCACTTTAATAGCACCATTCACACTATTCATTTGCGAGAGCATTTCTTAAATACCGCACCCATTCATAAATTTTTTTATCCTTGACCGCTTTTTTCGAAAGGGCCACGGTGGGAGGGGCTGTTACAAAATTCATTTGCCGCCTGTGAGGATCGAACTCACGACCTCTGGTTTACTAGACCAGCGCTCTGCCACTGAGCTAAGGAGGCGCCTCCTAGCGGACTTTTAGGATACTTTGTTCTTACAAACTAGTGAATCGGAGCCCTTCAGCTCGAAACGCACCGCATGAGCGACCATTATTTGCATTTAGTTAGCACAGCTGCTGCTTTCCTACACATCTCACACTATATCGATGTACAACTAAAATTGCAAAACAACACATTTATTTCATTTCAGAGTCACTTTCAGCTTCAAATACCGTTCCTCTGATATTCATACGAAGCTAGGCATCGTCGTAACCCGTTACGTTCATTACGCAAGGCTCACGAGAGGGGCGCATGTTGGATCCGCGTAGACACAAAATTTTGCGCCGTCCAGCGTGGGGCTCGAACCCACGACCCTGAGATTAAGAGTCTCATGCTCTACCGACTGAGCTAGCCGGGCTGCACGCAACGCGTTACGAGCCATACAATACTGATGTGACCTGCGACCATCTATTGAAGATTCTTTTGACTACAGCTTATTTCCTGCTGCCACAAATCAGCTACAATCCTATTCAATGAAAAATTGTCTCCGAAAGGCATCAAATCTGCATGAAATGATACGTGGCTATCAGCACCATTATTCAACACACATGCTCGACTGTGCGCAGACGCCTGTGGCGTAGCCCTTGGCTCCTGAATCAGATGCAGTAGTTCCAACAAAAACTCTCCTGAACGGCACTGTGCCGAAAACTTCGCTACAGATCACCCTTGTCTTGCTTGTGCTTCTGGTAGACGCCGGTTTTGCAGCCAGGAAGCGGACAGCAGCAACTTCCAACTAGTTTTAGAGTACTCAAACAACACAGTAAAACAGCATGCATCTTTTGCAGAACAGGAAAAACTCGACCGTGACAGGATTCGAACCTGCAATCTTCGGATCCGAAGTCCGACGCCTTATCCAGTAGGCCACACGGTCACTGGCGCAATATACTTCCCCACTCACACCTCGTTTTCGCCATTTGTACACTTGGCAGAATGAATTTCCCATCTTTGACGCAGTTCTCCATCTCAAATTTCAGTACTAAAAGTACGACGCTACTTCTTGCTGTGTCCCATCGCAAGTTACATTCAAGCCCTTATGACGCTGATCAAACAAGAGGTGGCAAATCAGCTTCAATCGTTTAGTGCCATCTCAGTCGCTTGCAGAAGGTACCTCACCCTATGTGATACAATGGCGAATTGTCGCTATTACCAAAGCGGCGGCGGCGCCGACGACGACGACGACGACGACGACGACAATCGCGAGGGTCTTTATCAGGGGTAGAAAATACATCACAAGAACTAAGTATTTCACGTCGGCATTCTCCGGAGACTGCCTAAAGCAGCAGTTTCTGGTGCCCACTTTAATAGCACCATTCACACTATTCATTTGCGAGAGCATTTCTTAAATACCGCACCCATTCATAATTTTTTTTATCCTTGACCGCTTTTTTCGAAAGGGCCATGGTGGGAGGGGGTGTTACAAAATTCATTTGCCGCCTGTGAGGATCGAACTCACGACCTCTGGTTTACTAGACCAGCGCTCTGCCACTGAGCTAAGGAGGCGCCTCCTAGCGGACTTTTAGGATACTTTGTTCTTACAAACTAGTGAATCGGAGCCCTTCAGCTCGAAACGCACCGCATGAGCGACCATTATTTGCATTTAGTTAGCACAGCTGCTGCTTTCCTACACATCTCACACTATATCGATGTACAACTAAAATTGCAAAACAACACATTTATTTCATTTCAGAGTCACTTTCAGCTTCAAATACCGTTCCTCTGATATTCATACGAAGCTAGGCATCGTCGTAACCCGTTACGTTCATTACGCAAGGCTCACGAGAGGGGCGCATGTTGGATCCGCGTAGACACAAAATTTTACGCCGCCCAGCGTGGGGCTCGAACCCACGACCCTGAGATTAAGAGTCTCATGATCTACCGACTGAGCTAGCCGGGCTGCACGCAACGCGTTACGAGCCATACAATACTGATGTGACCTGCGACCATCTATTGAAGATTCTTTTGACTACAGCTTATTTCCTGCTGCCACAAATCAGCTACAATCCTATTCAATGAAAAATTGTCTCCGAAAGGCATCAAATCTGCATGAAATGATACGTGGCTATCAGCACCATTATTCAACACACATGCTCGACTGTGCGCAGACGCCTGTGGCGTAGCCCTTGGCTCCTGAATCAGATGCAGTAGTTCCAACAAAAACTCTCCTGAACGGCACTGTGCCGAAAACTTCGCTACAGATCACCCTTGTCTTGCTAGTGCTTCTGGTAGACGCCGGTTTTGCAGCCAGGAAGCGGACAGCAGCAACTTCCAACTAGTTTTAGAGTACTCAAACAACACAGTAAAACAGCATGCATCTTTTGCAGAACAGGAAAAACTCGACCGTGACAGGATTCGAACCTGCAATCTTCGGATACGAAGTCCGACGCCTTATCCATTAGGCCACACGGTCACTGGCGCAATATACTTCCCCACTCACACCTCGTTTTCGCCATTTGTACACTTGGCAGAATGAATTTCCCATCTTTGACGCAGTTCTCCATCTCAAATTTCAGTACTAAAAGTACGACGCTACTTCTTGCTGTGTCCCATCGCAAGTTACATTCAAGCCCTTATGACGCTGATCAAACAAGAGGTGGCAAATCAGCTTCAATCGTTTAGTGCCATCTCAGTCGCTTGCAGAAGGTACCTCACCCTATGTGATACAATGGCGAATTGTCGCTATTACCAAAGCGGCGGCGGCGCCGACGACGACGACGACGACGACGACGACGACAATCGCGAGGGTCGTTATCAGGGGTAGAAAATACATCACAAGAACTAAGTATTTCACGTCGGCATTCTCCGGAGACTGCCTAAAGCAGCAGTTTCTGGTGCCCACTTTAATAGCACCATTCACACTATTCATTTGCGAGAGCATTTCTTAAATACCGCACCCATTCATAATTTTTTTTATCCTTGACCGCTTTTTTCGAAAGGGCCACGGTGGGAGGGGCTGTTACAAAATTCATTTGCCGCCTGTGAGGATCGAACTCACGACCTCTGGTTTACTAGACCAGCGCTCTGCCACTGAGCTAATGAGGCGCCTCTTAGCGGACTTTTAGGATACTTTGTTCTTACAAACTAGTGAATCGGAGCCCTTCAGCTCGAAACGCACCGCATGAGCGACCATTATTTGCATTTAGTTAGCACAGCTGCTGCTTTCCTACACATCTCACACTATATCGATGTACAACTAAAATTGCAAAACAACACATTTATTTCATTTCAGAGTCACTTTCAGCTTCAAATACCGTTCCTCTGATATTCATACGAAGCTAGGCATCGTCGTAACCCGTTACGTTCATTACGCAAGGCTCACGAGAGGGGCGCATGTTGGATCCGCGTAGACACAAAATTTTGCGCCGCCCAGCGTGGGGCTCGAACCCACGACCCTGAGATTAAGAGTCTCATGCTCTAACGACTGAGCTAGCCGGGCTGCACGCAACGAGTTACGAGCCATACAATACTGATGTGACCTGCGACCATCTATTGAGGATTCTTTTGACTACAGCTTATTTCCTGCTGCCACAAATCAGCTACAATCCTATTCAATGAAAAATTGTCTCCGAAAGGCATCAAATCTGCATGAAATGATACGTGGCTATCAGCACCATTATTCAACACACATGCTCGACTGTGCGCAGACGCCTGTGGCGTAGCCCTTGGCTCCTGAATCAGATGCAGTAGTTCCAACAAAAACTCTCCTGAACGGCACTGTGCCGAAAACTTCGCTACAGATCACCCTTGTCTTGCTTGTGCTTCTGGTAGACGCCGGTTTTGCAGCCAGGAAGCGGACAGCAGCAACTTCCAACTAGTTTTAGAGTACTCAAACAACACAGTAAAACAGCATGCATCTTTTGCAGAACAGGAAAAACTCGACCGTGACAGGATTCGAACTTGCAATCTTCGGATCCGAAGTCCGACGCCTTATCCATTAGGCCACACGGTCACTGGCGCAATATACTTCCCCACTCACACCTCGTTTTCGCCATTTGTACACTTGGCAGAATGAATTTCCCATCTTTGACGCAGTTCTCCATCTCAAATTTCAGTACTAAAAGTACGACGCTACTTCTTGCTGTGTCCCATCGCAAGTTACATTCAAGCCCTTATGACGCTGATCAAACAAGAGGTGGCAAATCAGCTTCAATCGTTTAGTGCCATCTCAGTCGCTTGCAGAAGGTACCTCACCCTATGTGATACAATGGCGAATTGTCGCTATTACCAAAGCGGCGGCGGCGCCGACGACGACGACGACGACGACGACGACGACGACAATCGCGAGGGTCTTTATCAGGGGTAGAAAATACATCACAAGAACTAAGTATTTCACGTCGGCATTCTCCGGAGACTGCCTAAAGCAGCAGTTTCTGGTGCCCACTTTAATAGCACCATTCACACTATTCATTTGCGAGAGCATTTCTTAAATACCGCACCCATTCATAATTTTTTTTATCCTTGACCGCTTTTTTCGAAAGGGCCACGGTGGGAGGGGGTGTTACAAAATTCATTTGCCGCCTGTGAGGATCGAACTCACGACCTCTGGTTTACTAGACCAGCGCTCTGCCACTGAGCTAAGGAGGCGCCTCCTAGCGGACTTTTAGGATACTTTGTTCTTACAAACTAGTGAATCGGAGCCCTTCAGCTCGAAACGCACAGCATGAGCGACCATTATTTGCATTTAGTTAGCACAGCTGCTGCTTTCCTACACATCTCACACTATATCGATGTACAACTAAAATTGCAAAACAACACATTTATTTCATTTCAGAGTTACTTTCAGCTTCAAATACCGTTCCTCTGATATTCATACGAAGCTAGGCATCGTCGTAACCCGTTACGTTCATTACGCAAGGCTCACGAGAGGGGCGCATGTTGGATCCGCGTAGACACAAAATTTTGCGCCGCCCAGCGTGGGGCTCGAACCCACGACCCTGAGATTAAGAGTCTCATGCTCTACCGACTGAGCTAGCCGGGCTGCACGCAACGCGTTACGAGCCATACAATACTGATGTGACCTGCGACCATCTATTGAAGATTCTTTTGACTACAGCTTATTTCCTGCTGCCACAAATCAGCTACAATCCTATTCAATGAAAAATTGTCTCCGAAAGGCATCAAATCTGCATGAAATGATACGTGGCTATCAGCACCATTATTCAACACACATGCTCGACTGTGCGCAGACGCCTGTGGCGTAGCCCTTGGCTCCTGAATCAGATGCAGTAGTTCCAACAAAAACTCTCCTGAACGGCACTGTGCCGAAAACTTCGCTACAGATCACCCTTGTCTTGCTTGTGCTTCTGGTAGACGCCGGTTTTGCAGCCAGGAAGCGGACAGCAGCAACTTCCAACTAGTTTTAGAGTACTCAAACAACACAGTAAAACAGCATGCATCTTTTGCAGAACAGGAAAAACTCGACCGTGACAGGATTCGAACTTGCAATCTTCGGATCCGAAGTCCGACGCCTTATCCATTAGGCCACACGGTCACTGGCGCAATATACTTCCCCACTCACACCTCGTTTTCGCCATTTGTACACTTGGCAGAATGAATTTCCCATCTTTGACGCAGTTCTCCATCTCAAATTTCAGTACTAAAAGTACGACGCTACTTCTTGCTGTGTCCCATCGCAAGTTACATTCAAGCCCTTATGACGCTGATCAAACAAGAGGTGGCAAATCAGCTTCAATCGTTTAGTGCCATCTCAGTCGCTTGCAGAAGGTACCTCACCCTATGTGATACAATGGCGAATTGTCGCTATTACCAAAGCGGCGGCGGCGCCGACGACGACGACGACGACGACGACGACGACGACGACAATCGCGAGGGTCTTTATCAGGGGTAGAAAATACATCACAAGAACTAAGTATTTCACGTCGGCATTCTCCGGAGACTGCCTAAAGCAGCAGTTTCTGGTGCCCACTTTAATAGCACCATTCACACTATTCATTTGCGAGAGCATTTCTTAAATACCGCACCCATTCATAATTTTTTTTATCCTTGACCGCTTTTTTCGAAAGGGCCACGGTGGGAGGGGGTGTTACAAAATTCATTTGCCGCCTGTGAGGATCGAACTCACGACCTCTGGTTTACTAGACCAGCGCTCTGCCACTGAGCTAAGGAGGCGCCTCCTAGCGGACTTTTAGGATACTTTGTTCTTACAAACTAGTGAATCGGAGCCCTTCAGCTCGAAACGCACAGCATGAGCGACCATTATTTGCATTTAGTTAGCACAGCTGCTGCTTTCCTACACATCTCACACTATATCGATGTACAACTAAAATTGCAAAACAACACATTTATTTCATTTCAGAGTTACTTTCAGCTTCAAATACCGTTCCTCTGATATTCATACGAAGCTAGGCATCGTCGTAACCCGTTACGTTCATTACGCAAGGCTCACGAGAGGGGCGCATGTTGGATCCGCGTAGACACAAAATTTTGCGCCGCCCAGCGTGGGGCTCGAACCCACGACCCTGAGATTAAGAGTCTCATGCTCTACCGACTGAGCTAGCCGGGCTGCACGCAACGCGTTACGAGCCATACAATACTGATGTGACCTGCGACCATCTATTGAAGATTCTTTTGACTACAGCTTATTTCCTGCTGCCACAAATCAGCTACAATCCTATTCAATGAAAAATTGTCTCCGAAAGGCATCAAATCTGCATGAAATGATACGTGGCTATCAGCACCATTATTCAACACACATGCTCGACTGTGCGCAGACGCCTGTGGCGTAGCCCTTGGCTCCTGAATCAGATGCAGTAGTTCCAACAAAAACTCTCCTGAACGGCACTGTGCCGAAAACTTCGCTACAGATCACCCTTGTCTTGCTTGTGCTTCTGGTAGACGCCGGTTTTGCAGCCAGGAAGCGGACAGCAGCAACTTCCAACTAGTTTTAGAGTACTCAAACAACACAGTAAAACAGCATGCATCTTTTGCAGAACAGGAAATACTAGACCGTGACAGGATTCGAACCTGCAATCTTCGGATCCGAAGTCCGACGATTTATCCATTTTTTTTTAACTGAGCTATTTTTTTTTTCTTTTTATTTGTTTAATTTTTGTCCAACTTGTTAAACACTTTTTTTTTGTGAAGGCCAGGTATCCTTGTCACATTTGTATTATTAGTATGTTTTATTTTAATTATCATCCTAGCTGAAGCTTATCAGCAAGTGGCGGGGGGGGACAAAGAGGGCAGGGGTCGTAGAACACGAGGCCTGGCCGCAATGGCTCCACCCGCCTCTCACTGATTTACTTCGTCAACAGAAACTGTGTCGGAAATACTCTCTAAGTCTGCTTGTGTGATACCTTAGCTGCTGTTCTGTTAGATTTTGTCTTTAATTCTTTTCATTTTTTGAAAGTTTGTATAATTTTTGTTTCTTCGTTTATTATGTCGAAAGCAGGATGCTTATCCCATTTTGTTGAACACAAATGTAGTTTAAAAAAGAGAAAAAAAATACGGGTCTAAATCCATTACACAAGAAAACTTCTTCGACCCCATAGTAATACATCTTGAATTTGGTTGGCACTCGTAGTCTCATGTGGGTTAATAAAAAAAGAAAAAAAAAAAAAGAAAAGAAAGTTCAAGAAGAAAGGTAAATGATATACCCTCTTTGGAGAAGTAAGGTGATATTATCCTCAGTAACGAAATAAAGCACCGCACTTGTGAATATCGTTGTCAGTGTGTGTCTGAGATCAATTTGAACATGACGGTCGCTGAGACTGGAACTCGTCACAATTGTCTGCTCGGTAGAGGCAGATGAGAGGAGCTGCTGCAGCAGCAACAGACTAACCGATCCCTTGTTTTTCAAAAACAATGTCCAACATATTGCCAAAGATTTTTGTCAAATTGCCCGTTTGTTTTATTCTCCAATAAGCAGTATGCATGTATGCCAAAAATTCAACTAGGTTGTCGCCGTCCCGTCTGGTGATCGTATAATGCACATAATTTGCCAATATCCACATCATTGTAGTATTCTTAGCCATAGGATAGTAGTCCGTATCTGGGTTCGTGATGATAGTGGTCGAGATACTCGCTGGCGAGCTTCTCGATAATAGTGCGAGTTTTTCCCTCACCCATCGCCAGTTGTTTAAGTGTCCGCAGCAGGTGAAACGATGAAGCAAAGTGTCGATTAGACCACACTTAACACATTGATCAGAGGGATGTAAGCCTATTCTGTGTAATTTGACATTAGTGGCGATGGTATCATTCACCACCTGGTACCAAGTTGATGCAACATCCCATGTATGAATCTTAAAACTAATGTTCCTCCATAGGGTCTTCCAGTTACAAGATGGATTTTTTGCCTCAATTGTATTACATTTACGCATCTTAGTCCATTTCTGCATGACTTCATTCGTTGTCAAATGCGGGTTTTGTAAGATGCTTTCGCCTACATAACTTGTTTCAATGAAATATTCTCGTACATGTTTCAGCTGGAAGTTTATGTTGCTGATGTCGACGGGCGGGTGCATGTTTCCAGGGCGAAGGACGTGGAACAGACTTGCAGTTATGTTTGGGTCGTGACTGTATACTAGGCGCGAAGTGCGTTTCAGAAAAAGGGCGTTGGCTTTTTTATGGATGTCAGTGAGCCCTAGCCCGCCGTCGGGTCGTGATTTTGTTAGAGTGGCACTGTCGAGTTTAAAAATGTTCCCTTTCCACACGAATCTGCTAGCTATTTGCAACATTTTTCTGGCCTGAACTTTAGGTATGGGAAATACTTGTGCCAAGTAGTATGCTTTGGAGAAAATACATATATTGACTATCTTGATCCTTTCTATCAAGTTCGCAGAGCGCCAGTTGTTTTCAACAATGAGACCATGCATGCTGTTCGTAACAGCTTTCCAGTTTTTCGCCGCCATTTTAAGAGGACATTTGTCGAGGATAATACCTAGTGACTTAGGATTCTCCACTTTTTGGGCCCAGGGTATGGATACATGTGCAAGACCTCTCAAGTTAACCAGTTTGCATTTTCCTTCATTGAGTTTAGCTCCAGACACCTTACTGTAGTTGTCGATTTCCGTTTTAATCGTCTGTACGTCGTTTACACAACGAATAACTGCTGTGACGTCATCGGCATAGGCACGCACTGCAAAACGAGCTCTTGATATAGATAGACCTGGTAATGTGGACTCCAGTTTTCTAAGGAGAGGTTCCAGAGAAAAGGCAAAGAGCAACATCGAGAGAGGACTTCCCTGTGGGACCCCTCTCTTAAGTGTAATCGGTATTGTCGACTGGCCGTTAACACACAATCGGGTGGTAATGCCTGTGATGACATTGCGGAGTAAGGTGACTGCTGTGTTATCTAATCCAATCCTTTCCATGATCTGGAGGATGTAACGGTGACTCACACGATCAAAAGCCTTAGAAAGGTCGACAAACAGTAGGGCACAGTTGATGTTGGTCGCCGCCGTGATCGAAATTACGTCCCTGATGTCAGCTATTGTGGTCATTACGCTTCTGCCAGGGATGCAAGACTGATGATTCTTAATGACATGCCGGGCTATCAAGATTAATCTACTGTTTATCGCTCTGGCAATAGTCTTATAATCAAAATTTAACAGCATGATAGGCCGGAAGTTATCAATTTGCCTGTGGCCTCTTTGTTTCGGTATGAGCACTGTTCTACCTTCTTTCAACTCGTCCGGTATTCTGTGGCCTCGAAAGACTTCATTAATAATTTCTGTGAGGGTGGGTCCAACGACATGCCAAAATTTGTGATAGAATTCTTTGGGGAGACCATCTGGACCAGGGGATTTGTTTGCAGGGGAACCGACAATTAAGTCTAAGACATCTGAAACTGCGAAATCGGCAAGAAATTCATTGTTGTCTTCTGCAGTTAAGTTACTGCCCAAAGTCTGAAGGAAATCAGACGTCAGATTTGCATCAAGTGGATCTTCTGAGTATAATTCTCTATAATAATGATAAAAACCCTGAACAATGTCCTTTTGGTGCACGAGATGATCACCGGTTGGGGTAACTAGTTCGTCAACGAAGGTCCGCACACGATTGGAACGGTGTTTGATGAGATGGTATAACGAAGTCATTTCGCTATCACTAACCGATTTGGTCTTAGCTTTAATTTTTAGGCCATCTAATTGCCTGCGCTTAATGCTTAACAGCTTCGCTTTGACTCTCTGGATTTGTGCAGCGTAAACATTGGAGTCATGAGATTTGTCATATAATTCTCTTAAAACGGCATAATAAAATTCTGTTGTCTTCTTGTTATCCGTCGCTTTCTGATAGCAGTAAGAGATCAGACATTGTCGCAGTTTTCTTTTAGCTGTGTGTGTCCACCACTCTAGTTTAGTTCTGTGCTTGTTAATGGAGCGGAGACAAAAATTCCATGTTGCACAAATGGCATCTTCGAGCTCCAGGTCTTGAAGATGAGAAGTGTTAAGCATCCACTGCCCTTTGAACCTTTTTGTTGGTTGCTTGTCGAGATTTAAGGTGACAGCATAGGCACAATGGTCAGAAAATGGAGCTGGAATAACTTCAGTATCAAGAACTCGGTTGCTGATATGAGACGATATATAGATCCGGTCAAGTCGACTACTTGAAGTAGGGGCAAAAAAAGTAAATTTAACCAGGGTGGGGTGCAAAAATTTCCCACGTATCTTTCAACCGAACCTTGGTGACGAGTTCGCGAAGGTCATGACAATAATTAAAGTGTGGCTTTTGATCCTTCTGATGTACCACGCAGTTAAAATCACCACCTAGAACAATGTTAACGGGGTCCTTTCGAAGCAAATAAATGACTTCATCTTTAAAATAGGCACTTCTCGCTGACTTGTAACTGCTGCCGGAGGGTGCGTACACATTGACAACAGTGAAATCAAAGATTTTGCAGCTAATACCGCGACCAGATTCAAGTTTTTCGACTTCTGTGACGGGGATACCATTACGGACTAGCATGGCCGTGCCTGTATGAAGTTCGTGAGCTACGTTTTCAATGGATTGGAAACCAGAAATATCAAAACTTTTGACTGCCACCTCCTGTAGCAGAATGATGTCTGCTTCAGATTCGTAAACGAATTGCCGCAGCATTGCTACTTTAAGGTCGGATTGCAGTTTGTTAATATTTATGGTTAACAGCTTATAGGCTTGAGACATGTCTACATTAGGCTGAACTTAGACATTGAGGACTGTCAGCGTGTCAAACGAACAACATCACAGAAAATCTTGAAAAAACCATACGGAAACAAAAGAGAAAAACAACTTATAGAGGCCTTCCGTCCTAACGCAACGACACTATGCCGTAAACAAGTATCCATTAATCGTTACTACTGTGGGGGTGGATCTCGCCGGCACTTGTGGTTTGACTGCCGTCAGGTTCGTCACGTACTACTTCGTACCCGATATTCTTCTGTTTCAAATCTGATTTCCCCTGTTGCGACTGTTGTGATTGCGATGGATTGCGAGAAGCCGAAAGATTAGGCTGTGGTTTGAGTTTGCGCCGTACCGTCGGTTGAGATGCCGATAGCGTTGTCGAGTCATCGGCCTTCTGTGTTGCTGTTTCCGTCCGACCGACAGTCGTGAGCTGTTGTTTGGCAACTACTTTCTCCTGTTTGTTTCCACCTGTGGCTTGTTGTCGTGGTTTGTTGTGGAGCCGATGTTTACCCGCCACTTCCTCATGTTGGTCGCGTTGAGGCGGCTGTTGTGCATCGCCGGTGACACTCAAAGTTGTTGACAGTTGCTGCTGGTCGGTAGGATCCTCCGTTTCCACATCCGATTTGTTGGTGGCAGGTGGTACTGCAGGATCGATCGGCATACAATCGGCTTCTACTAAATCTCTGTCAGCTGAAGGTCGTGGTTTTCTGATTGTGGGAGAGGTGCGAGATAATTCATCTTCTGAATGATCATCGCTTCGCTCCAGTGGCCTTTTTTTATTCTGTAAATCTCTGTCAGGGGGAACAGATTCGAGATTCGTCGGGGCTACGATAGGTGGAAAATCAGTGACACTGCAAGGAATGTCAGGTGAACTTTCCTTAGCAACATCATCTTCAGGTTGGACAGGTGTACCGTTTGCCATAACGTCACTGAGTGTCAATTTACGTCGCTGCATGAGGTTCGTTTTTAAGACAAACACACGGCGGGGACAATCCTGCCGAAAATGACCTGACTCATTACAGACGTGACATGTAGGGATTTGTCCAGTATAAACAATATGAGCCTTGTGACCTTCAACGGAGATATGTGACGGGATATTTGTCTTAACTTCCATTTCAACCGACCTTATTCCATTAAAGCACTGGAGTTTATAATGCGGCGACCAGCGTTCATTAATGATTTCTTTTACATCCCCATATTGAGACAGAGCAACCTTAATTTTTTCGTTTTCTAGTTCAATTGGCAAATTAAGAACTCGAACAGTCCGATATGTAGTATCAGCCCTTTTGATAGAAACCATACTCTTAGTGCCGTCCCTATGGATAAACTCGACTTGGTAGCCAAACTTATCGCGAATTTTATCAACCATTAACGGATTAAAGAACTTAACAAACACACAGTAGTTGTCGGAGTCAAGCTGGGTAGTATGAACAGAATCCGGATTAATGCCAATTACCTCTGTGAGCCATTCGTGAACCTCGAGAGCAGACGGTTGAACTCGGCGAGTTTCCTTTTCAAACGAAAAAACCAGGGTGTTCTTCCTGATGGAGGAAGCCATGTCGTGCAGCACCGGTCGGATTACGGTCAAAACCGAAAATCCGTAGGGCGACGAATATCCGAAGACGTAACCAGTACACAAAACTGGTGTAGAACAGATCTCAATTTAAACACAGAACAGAAAGCAGTACACACGAAACGATAAGCACTAACGTAAGCGCTGTATACACGGAGCGGCGGCAAGTGCGTCCGTACGCGACGGCAGCTAGAGCCAGACTGCTCCATTAGGCCACACGGTCACTGGCGCAATATGCTTCCCCACACACACCTCATTTTCGCCATTTGTACACTTGGCAGAAAGAATTTCACATCTTTGACGCACTTCTCCATCTGAAATTTCAGTACTAAAAGTACGACGCTACTTCTTGCTGTGTCCCATCGCAAGTTACATTCAAGCCCTTATGACGCTGATCAAACAAGAGGTTGCAAATCAGCTTCAATCGCTTAGTGCCATCTCAGTCGCTTGCGGAAGGTACCTCACCCTATGTGATACAATGGCGAGTTGTCGCTATTACCAAAGCGGCGGCGGCGCCGACGACGACAATCGCGGGGGTCTTTATCAGGGGTAGAAAATACATCACAAGAACTAAGTATTTCACGTCGGCATTCACCGGAGACTGCCTAAAGCAGCAGTTTCTGGTGCCCACTTTAATAGCACCATTCACACTATTCATTTGCGAGAGCATTTCTTAAATACCGCACCCACTCATAATTTTTTTATCCTTGACCGCTTTTTTCGGAAGGGCCACGGTGGGAGGGGCTGTTTCAAAATTCATTTGCTCCCTGTGAGGATCGAACTCACGACCTCTGGTTTACTAGACCAGCGCTCTGCCACTGAGCTAAGGAAGCGCCTCCTAGCGCGCTTTTCGGGTACTTTGTTCTTACAGACTAGTGAATCGGAGCCCTTC
This sequence comes from Schistocerca cancellata, assembly GCF_023864275.1. Classification (NCBI taxonomy): domain Eukaryota; kingdom Metazoa; phylum Arthropoda; class Insecta; order Orthoptera; family Acrididae; genus Schistocerca; species Schistocerca cancellata. The sequence goes on along the minus strand of NC_064633.1, from coordinate 80,981,414 downwards.
AGCTCGAAACGCACCGCATGAGCGACCATTATTTGCATTTAGTTAGCACAGCTGCTGCTTTCCTACTCATCTCACACGATATCGATGTACAAATTAAATTCCAAAACAAATTTATTTCATTTCAGAGTTACTTTCAGCTTCAAATACCGTTCCTCTGATATTTATCCGAAGCTAGGCATCGTCGTAACCCGTTACGTTCATCACGCAAGGCTCACGAGAGGGGCGCATGTTGGATCCGCGTAGACACAAAATTTTGAGCCGCCCAGCGTCGGGCTCGAACCCACGACCCTGAGATTAAGAGTCTCATGCTCTACCGACTGAGCTAGCCGGGCTGTACACAAGGGTTACGAGCCATACAATATTGATTTGACCTGCGACCATCTATTGAAGATTCTTTTGATTACAACTTTTTTCCTGCTGCCACAAATCAGCTACAATCCTATTTAATGAAAAATTGACTCCGAAAGGCATCAAATCTGCTTGAAATGATACGTGGCTATCAGCACCATTATTCAACACACATGCTCGACTGTGCGCAGACGCCTGTGGCGTAGCCCTTGGGTCCTGAATCAGATGCAGTAGTTGCAACAAAAACTCTCCTGAACGGCACTGTGCCGAAAATTTCGCTACAGATCACCCTTGTGTTGCTTGTGCTTCAGGTAGACGCCGGTTTTGCAGCCAGGAAGCGGACAGCAGCTACTTTCAACTAGTTTTGCAGTACTCAAACAACACACTAAAACAGCATGCATCTTTTGCAGAACAGGAAAAACTCGACCGTGACAGGATTCGAACCTGCAATCTTCCGATCCGAAGTCCGACGCCTTATCCATTAGGCCACACGGTCACTGGCGCAATATGCTTCCCCACACACACCTCATTTTCACCATTTGTACACTTGGCGGAATGAATTTCCCATCTTTGACCCAGTTCTCCATCTCAAATTTTAGTACTAAAAGTGCGACGCTACTTCTTGCTGTGTCCCATCGCAAGTTACATTCAAGCCCTTATGACGCTGATCAAACAAGAGGTGGCAAATCAGCTTCAATCGCTTAGTGCCATCTCAGTCGCTTGCGGAAGGTACCTCACCCTAAGAGATACAATGGCGAGTTGTAGCTATTACCAAAGCGCCGCCGCCGCCGCCGACGAAAGCAGCAGTCTCTGGTGCCCACTTTAATAGCACCATTCACACTATTCATTTGCGAGAGCATTTCTTAAATACCGCACCCACTCATAATTTTTTTATCCTTGACCGCTTTTTTCGGAAGGGCCACGGTGGGAGGGGCTGTTTCAAAATTCATTTGCTCCCTGTGAGGATCGAACTCACGACCTCTGGTTTACTAGACCAGCGCTCTGCCACTGAGCTAAGGAGGCGCCTCCTAGCGCGCTTTTCGGGTACTTTGTTCTTACAGACTAGTGAATCGGAGACCTTCAGCTCGAAACGCACCGCATGAGCGACCATTATTTGCATTTCGTTAGCACAGCTGCTGCTTTCCTACACATCTCACACCATATCGATGTACAAATTAAATTCCAAAACAAATTTATTTCATTTCAGATTTACTTTCAGCTTCAAATACCGTTCCTCTGATATTCATCCGAAGCTAGGCATCGTCGTAACCCGTTACGTTCATCACGCAAGGCTCTCGAGAGGGGCGCATGTTGGATCCGCGTAGACACAAAATTTTGAGGCGCCCAGCGTGGGGCTCGAACCCACGACCCTGAGATTAAGAGTCTCATGCTCTACCGACTGAGCTAGCCGGGCTGTACACAAGGGTTACGAGCCATACAATACTGATTTGACCTGCGACCATCTATTGAAGATTCTTTTGACTACAGCTTATTTCCTGCTGCCACAAATCAGCTACAATCCTATTTAATGAAAAATTGTCTCCGAAAGGCATCAAATCTGCTTGAAATGATACGTGGCTATCAGCACCAATATTCAACACACATGCTCGACTGTGCGCAGACGCCTGTGGCGTAGCCCTTGGGTCCTGAATCAGATGCAGTAGTTGCAACAAAAACTCTCCTGAACGGCACTGTGCCGAAAATTTCGCTACAGATCACCCTTGTGTTGCTTGTGCTTCAGGTAGACGCCGGTTTTGCCGCCAGGAAGCGGACAGCAGCTACTTTCAACTAGTTTTGCAGTACTCAAACAACACACTAAAACAGCATGCATCTTTTGCAGAACAGGAAAAACTCGACCGTGACAGGATTCGAACCTGCAATCTTCCGATCCGAAGTCCGACGCCTTATCCATTAGGCCACACGGTCACTGGCGCAATATGCTTCCCCACACACACCTCATTTTCACCATTTGTACACTTGGCGGAATGAATTTCCCATCTTTGACCCAGTTCTCCATCTCAAATTTTAGTACTAAAAGTGCGACGCTACTTCTTGCTGTGTCCCATCGCAAGTTACATTCAAGCCCTTATGACGCTGATCAAACAAGAGGTGGCAAATCAGCTTCAATCGCTTAGTGCCATCTCAGTCGCTTGCGGAAGGTACCTCACCCTAAGTGATACAATGGCGAGTTGTCGCTATTACCAAAGCGCCGCCGCCGCCGCCGCAGCCGCCGGCGCCGCAGCCGACGACGACGACGATGATAATCGCGAGGGTCTTTATCAGGGGTAGAAAATACATCACAAGAACTAAGTATTTCACGTCGGCATTCACCGGAGACTGCCAAAAGCAGCAGTGTCTGGTGCCCACTTTAATAGCACCATTCACACTATTCATTTGCGAGAGCATTTCTTAAATACCGCACCCATTCATAATTTTTTTTATCCTTGACCGCTTTTTTCGAAAGGGCCACGGTGGGAGGGGCTGTTACAAAATTCATTTGCCTCCTGTGAGGATCGAACTCACGACCTCTGGTTTACTAGACCAGCGCTCTGCCACTGAGCTAAGGAGGCGCCTCCTAGCGCGCTTTTCGGGTACTTTGTTCTTACAGACTAGTCAATCGGAGCCCTTCAGCTCGAAACGCACCGCATGAGCGACCATTATTTGCATTTCGTTAGCACAGCTGCTGCTTTCCTACACATCTCACACCATATCGATGTACAAATTAAATTCCAAAACAAATTTATTTCATTTCAGAGTTACTTTCAGCTTCAAATACCGTTCCTCTGATATTCATCCGAAGCTAGGCATCGTCGTAACCCGTTACGTTCATCACGCAAGGCTCACGAGAGGGGCGCATGTTGGATCCGCGTAGACACAAAATTTTGAGGCGCCCAGCGTGGGGCTCGAACCCACGACCCTGAGATTAAGAGTCTCATGCTCTACCGACTGAGCTAGCCGGGCTGTACACAAGGGTTACGAGCCATACAATACTGATTTGACCTGCGACCATCTATTGAAGATTCTTTTGACTACAGCTTATTTCCTGCTGCCACAAATCAGCTACAATCCTATTTAATGAAAAATTGTCTCCGAAAGGCATCAAATCTGCTTGAAATGATACGTGGCTATCAGCACCATTATTCAACACACATGCTCGACTGTGCGCAGACGCCTGTGGCGTAGCCCTTGGGTCCTGAATCAGATGCAGTAGTTCCAACAAAAACTCTCCTGAACGGCACTGTGCCGAAAATTTCGCTACAGATCACCCTTGTGTTGCTTGTGCTTCAGGTAGACGCCGGTTTTGCAGCCAGGAAGCGGACAGCAGCTACTTTCAACTAGTTTTGCAGTACTCAAACAACACACTAAAACAGCATGCATCTTTTGCAGAACAGGAAAAACTCGACCGTGACAGGATTCGAACCTGCAATCTTCCGATCCGAAGTCCGACGCCTTATCCATTAGGCCACACGGTCACTGGCGCAATATGCTTCCCCACACACACCTCATTTTCACCATTTGTACACTTGGCGGAATGAATTTCCCATCTTTGACCCAGTTCTCCATCTCAAATTTTAGTACTAAAAGTGCGACGCTACTTCTTGCTGTGTCCCATCGCAAGTTACATTCAAGCCCTTATGACGCTGATCAAACAAGAGGTGGCAAATCAGCTTCAATCGCTTAGTGCCATCTCAGTCGCTTGCGGAAGGTACCTCACCTTAAGTGATACAATGGCGAGTTGTCGCTATTACCAAAGCGCCGACGACGACGACGACGACGACGATGATAATCGCGAGGGTCTTTATCAGGGGTAGAAAATACATCACAAGAACTAAGTATTTCACGTCGGCATTCACCGGAGACTGCCAAAAGCAGCAGTGTCTGGTGCCCACTTTAATAGCACCATTCACACTATACATTTGCGAGAGCATTTCTTAAATACCGCACCCATTCATAATTTTTTTTATCCTTGACCGCTTTTTTCGAAAGGGCCACGGTGGGAGGGGCTGTTACAAAATTCATTTGCCTCCTGTGAGGATCGAACTCACGACCTCTGGTTTACTAGACCAGCGCTCTGCCACAGAGCTAAGGAGGCGCCTCCTAGCGCGCTTTTCGGGTACTTTGTTCTTACAGACTAGTGAATCGGAGCCCTTCAGCTCAAAACGCACCGCATGCGCGACCATTATTTGCATTTCGTTAGCACAGCTGCTGCTTTCCTACACATCTCACACCATATCGATGTACAAATTAAATTCCAAAACAAATTTATTTCATTTCAGAGTTACTTTCAGCTTCAAATACCGTTCCTCTGATATTCATCCGAAGCTAGGCATCGTCGTAACCCGTTACGTTCATCACGCAAGGCTCACGAGAGGGGCGCATGTTGGATCCGCGTAGACACAAAATTTTGAGGCGCCCAGCGTGGGGCTCGAACCCACGACCCTGAGATTAAGAGTCTCATGCTCTACCGACTGAGCTAGCCGGGCTGTACACAAGGGTTACGAGCCATACAATACTGATTTGACCTGCGACCATCTATTGAAGATTCTTTTGACTACAGCTTATTTCCTGCTGCCACAAATCAGCTACAATCCTATTTAATGAAAAATTGTCTCCGAAAGGCATCAAATCTGCTTGAAATGATACGTGGCTATCAGCACCATTATTCAACACACATGCTCGACTGTGCGCAGACGCCTGTGGCGTAGCCCTTATAGCGTCCCCAGTGCCATATTACGAAAAGACAATATTTATAAAGAAGACATTCATAATTTGTAAGAGATTTTTTTTTTTCATGTAGCCGTAACATAAGAATTTCTCTGTCCAAGTTTCAAATGCAAAGAAATAATTTATGACAAGATACACTCTTTTGTTAATTTTTTTAGTCGTCTTCATTACTTCTTCTCTTGTTTTTTCTTGTGTGTCGACGGACATATTGCGTGTGCTGACAAATGTAAGCATATTTGTATGAGTTAAGCATATAATATACTGATTTAATATTATTGTGCACTTTTAATTTGTAAGAGGTGATCCCGATTTCATGTCCGCCTTCCTTGAATTAACCTGCATTCAAGTAATTTACAGCTCAACAATTGCAGCGGCCGATGCAGCCAACGACGCCATTACGTGGCGATATTAACTTATGAAAAAATTAGCGGAAGCTGAAAGCTCGCCCGCTATTAGCATAATATTAATTTTTCTCCACAGCCGCCCGACGTTGCAGAAAATACTTAGCTTTAAGATTCTTATTTTCAGTACCATAGCCGAGACCCAGAGCCAGGACTCTGACTACAATACAATGGTTAACGGAGGTAAGAAAACTCTCGCGCGTGTGTGGGCCGCAATTGTAACTAATAACTAAAGAGCTTATGCTATAAGGTAAACTGACTAGCCGAGGAAATTAATATGAAAAGTTTAATACATTGTACAACTTATATGCTCATGTTTTAAGATTCAACGAGTCTAACATTCATTAACGTAACGAATAATTTGAAATTAATATTGTTAAAAAGGAGAACTTCAGGAAAGCATTTAACCGTAAAAATCAAAATTAAATGGAATATCACTTTTATTAAGGCCCACCACGTAAGTCGGCAACAATCAAAAAATAATAATAGTAACAATAATATATATATTAAATTACGACGGCCGAAGTTACGCGAGATTGGCGCCGCAACTTTGGGGCCCGATTAATATGATTCTATTGTACTGAATGTACTTATGTATGTGTCTAATTGTTGTAAAATATTAATGCTTGTATGAATTCTTTTACATGTACAACAACAAAACCACACCCTGAGGAGATCTGGAGAGGAAAAAGAGTAAAAAAGAAAAAGGATTGCGAGAAAGAAAAATAAGTAAGGTAAGGCCTATTGTGCAAGCATCCTGTGTAGCTCTGTGCGGAATATCGAACCCATGTGCACATGAGATACCTTCGGTGTTTTGTTTATTTATATGTTTATTTTTTGAGGGGATAATTATTCGTGTGTGTATCAGTGTTAAAGATTTGTCCGTGGCTTAAAGTGAATTTAGTATGGGTAAGATAGGGCAACCTAAAGCATCCGTACCAGAAGAACAAAATTCTGTTAATATGGAAAGTGAGGATCATTTGCAATACGTAAACGAATCCCAAGCCACCGCCTCGGATAACATAATTTCCGGAGCGGGGGGCGAGGAGAATGGGAATAGAGTAACATCTCCACTGCCTGGGCACGGGGGCCAATCGAGTGCTAGATTAAGCGGGACACCAGTATGCTCACCGATTGCAGACCCATTTGCAGAATTTCTGCGCAGGTTAGAAGAAAGAGATAGGGAAAAAGAAAGAATGTTAGAACAGAGGGAAAAACAAAGAGACGAAAAACTGGCTCAGATGATGCATGAGCGGGAGAAAAAATTAATGCAAAAGCTCATTGAGCAAGAGCAGCGCAGTGAAGCAAAACTAGACAGTATCCAAAGCGAACTTGCCGAGATGCGGGACGTGTGCAAAGAAATACCCGATCTTGTGCAAAGCTTGGCCGGCGAGATGCAAAAACTACAGATATCGCAGGCTAGGCTTGAAGATAATGTCCAGACTTTAACCAACCGCGTAGATAATGTGGAGATAGATGCACGGAAAATTATTGACGCATATTTGGAAGTGCAAGCTCAAAAAGTAGAAAAAGAATTAAATGAATGGCTAGAAGTAAAGGATCGCGAGATATCTGCAAAGATTGAAAGCGACGTAAAAACAGCTGTAGAACAAGCGACTGCGGCCGCGAGTGTAAATATTGACGCTAGCGCTGCCGCACTAAATGCCGAATTAACACAGATCAAGTCCCGTGTGACAGTGGAGTTACCAAATTGGCAACAGGAGGTCGCGCGAAGACTGTCTGCGTTGAAAAGCAATGTAAACAGTGGCGGACAGATCATGAATCCGACTCCGCGCACTGATTACTATAATAACGCTGACGGTAGGCAGGGTACGAGTGCGCAACCGCAACCTAATGCGAATTATGAGCACGGACAACCGTGCAGCGCACATCACGAAGTGATGAATGTCCCAGAATGTAGCAATCAGACGTGCAAAAAAGAGGACAATGTAATAAAACACAGGACATTCCAACCCTTCAATAGCGAAAAACGAAATGTCCACCCTGTTGTATTTATTAAGAGCTTCAGGAATGTGTTTCCCAGGACATGGACGGAAAGACAAAGAATACAGTTCGTGGTCTCCTTTATTCAAGGTGACGCGGAACTGTGGGCCACCGACGTGTCCGAAAAATGTCTAACGATGCAACAGTTTGAAGGTGCATTCTTGCAAAAATTCTGGTCCGATAGCGTCCAAGAAAGACTACGAAAGGAGTTGTACAGTCCAGAAATGTACAATCCTAAGATGGGAACGTTACGCAAATATTTCGAAAAGTATATAAACAAAACCAGGTACTGGGACGAGCCAATGTCCGATCGTGACATAATCAGGTTGATAAAAATGAAGTTGCCCAGTGAAATTAAAAGATATTTCATCAATGTGCCGGAATACGATATAGAACAATTCATGGAAATAGTGGATTCTGTTGACTTATTGATCGAAGATACGAAAACCGAAAACAAGTGGAACTATGCAGGCTGTAATCAACAAAAAGCCGATTACAATAGCAGCCACAGTAACGGTAGTAACTTAGTACCAAATGGTAACGGGAATAGGGAAGAGCACCGGCAACAGAATCGAGGCACAAACAGTGGCAATGGTTATAACGGCAACGGTTATAATCGTCAACATCGAAAGAGACATCATGATGGACGCATGAGTAATGGATATAATGGTAACGGCAATCCGCAATGGCGGAACAACCGAAACCAGTGGCGTGGTTGTAATGAACCAACACCACAGTGGCAACAAAACACAGCGCCACAATGGAACGCCAACCCAGGTCCATCACAGAGCATGTCAGGAAGTTACAACCGACCACCGCAAAACCAGAGCCATACACAATATCAAAATACACCATCGGGGAGGCAGGGTGGCCAACCCAACAGTAGCAACAACAACCAGAACCACAATGTGAGGTTAGTGGAAGTGACAGACAACTGTCAACCCACTAATGCTCATCCGTTAAACTAAAGACAGCCACAATACGCTCTCCGTTGTTGGCTGCAGGATGGTGTAGTGAGGGCACATTCACGGATGACAGCCATAAACTTTGTATGCTGAGATACAATGAAGGAACAAAAATAGAAAAGGAACTTGTAGACATACCGCAGAAATGCAACCGAACCGACAAAAGTGTTGTGCAGGCTATATTGCAAGCAGATATGTATGGAGCACCAATACACACAATAGTCGATACCGGTGCGTCAACCAATGTCATGAGTGCAAATTTTTACAAGTACTTGAGTCAAAATAATAGAATACCAGTATTGCCAGTGAAGAATTGTCGTGTTACAGGTGCAATAGGTGCACAATCTCATATTCATAAAGCACCAGGTGCAAGTCGAGTTTACGGTAGGAAATGAAGCAATGAAAAGCTCGTTCCTAGTAGTTAAGGGATTAGGTGTTGCTTGCATCCTGGGGATGGAATTTTTACGCCAGAGGGACGCAAAAATCGACCTCTTGTGCGGGGAAGTAAGCCTTATGAATGAGGACAGACGTGTAATTTTGCCATTGCTGAGGACACGGGAAGTGCACGGTAAATATTGCCGGAACTTTCAGTCGAGATTCGAAGGAATGCAGGTAATGAATTTATATTCTGACTTAAGTACAAGACAAGCATATTATAAAGATTTTATTGCTGAAGATAAAGAGGAAAAAAGGAAACTGATAGCCATGAAAGTTAGGGAGTCAGAACATTTGACTGAAGCACAACAAAACGAATTGACTCAGCTACTTACAGATTATGAGAATGTGTTTCCCGAAAAACCCGGTGTTATCGAGGGCTACACCTATGACATCGAAGTGGTACCTCACGATACTTTCTGTCACGTAAACTACACCATCCTGTGGTCAAATACGGAGGCAATTGCGAGGGAAACAAGAGAAATACTTACAAGGACTTAAAGACGTTCGCTCAGTAGAGCAACTTTTACATATGTGAATAATAGATTGGGTTTATAGTGTATTTTTTTGTGAGTAAATGTTCAGATTTTAGTGTAACATTTAAAGACAATGGGGCACACAAGGTTGGTGCGATTCAATTCTGTAGATGTTAAGGAATAATAGTATTTTTAAACAATTGCATTTTGAAAAAAATGAACGTAGATTTAAGAATGTTTTAAAAATTTCATGTTGAAAAAAAACTTAAAGAAAAAAACAAAAAAAAAAATTCAACAGCATGTAATGATGAAAGAATTTTTCATTAGTGTGTCATGAATATTTTTGAGCTGTAGTAGTAGTGCAACTTATGAAATTTGATATTATAGTGTATAAGTCGTTTCATGTATTTATGTCTATACCGATCTTGAAATATGCTCAAGCATAATTTACTTAACAATATCAGTGCAGGGTGTACATCACCCAAGGTACCTCATGTGTTGTGGACAAGGTACAAAGCAAATCACACGACTACCGCTAAGCACTGTTAAAATATATTGCCATCTGCTAAGGCAGAGATTTGCTCGAATTTGTAGTGTAAACAAAAGTCACAAATCTAACATTAATCTAGGAACTTGCACGCTAGGCCTAGATTATAAAATGTGTACAATAATGCGAGAGGCAAAGTTTTGTAAAGTCGAGCCTGGCTCTGGAGGGCAAGTACGCAATGAGTGGGCAGACATGACATGGGGACTTACCTCAGATGAGACGGAAATACAATTGTATAGTCAAAAAATCTGAAGGCAAGTACGACTCTAAGTGGAAAATGAAAAGAGATAATTAGTGCGAGAGACTGGTAAAATCCAGCACGAGCCAAAATCCATTTCAGACTGAATGAAATACATTAGTGTTTGTGAACTAATCGAAACAGTTACTTTAAGCAGTGTGAAAAACTGTGAAGGTGAAACTGTGATATGGACAGTGAAGTGCTAGTATTGAACGTTCAACAGCGGTAAGGACGCCAAACGCCAACATTACGCCCGAAAAACTGTGAATTTGCTTATAAATGTGAACTGTTAACGTGAAGTGAACCCACAGTAAATATTTTTGGGACAGGCTGTAATTTCAGTGAGTACAACAATGCGAGACTGGAATGCGATTCGTGGACTGTTGCAAGACAGCGACCGCAGAAACGGCGAATGTTTATGCTAAGCTCGTACTGGGACACTCACCAGTGCCTGCGAGTGCGGCGAAAACATAAATAATTGTATCAAGACAAAAACTGACGTGTAATGGAAACAGTGGCGCATCAAAACTTCATTCACAGGAGAAGATCCATGTCATGTATTCTGCAAGACAGTGCTAGCTTGACACTCGGAAACTGGCGAAAACTTAACAACAACTGCCGCACTAAAAAATTCTTCTTTCCCACTAGCGTAACCATCTGCAGCGGGAAACAAATATTACGTTGGTTGTGTGTATGTTTCATGTACTACGTCGGAGATGCGTAGCAGAGCTGACTCCTGCCAACAAGAGCGGGGGGGCGAATATCATCCCACTCCGCCACGCCCGGCCGAGACAGAAGCGCATCGCCAACCGTGCAGCCGATCAGCTGATTCTGACGTTCCGCGACGGCGAGACACACTCTGGCGTCGGGCGGGCGTTGACCTCTCCGCAGCCGCCGCGAACGCCGAGCACCGAACACACCAACCGACGCCGTCGCGAGCCAAACGTCGCGGCGTAGACCATCAACGACACCGCAGTCAAATGTTATAATGACCTCATTTTTTGCATAGTGCAACAAAAATATTTGTATGCACATCCTGTACCCCAATGACATTCCAGAAACAATTAAGTGAAGGTGACCAAAGCAGTTAGTCTGTCGCTCCGCCGAGGTTTTCCCCAGGTTTCCCTACGGCCGCGCCAAATGGGGAGCGAACAGTTGACACCCCTGGGACTTCAAATATTCCGGACTAACTCGTGGTTGTACACCTTGAACTTCATCTGTATTACACCTTGTGTGCAACACACCTCAGTAATTACTACTGTATAAATATACGATGTGACATATGTAAACTGTGAAAGAAAAATCTGCGTGTGGACACTGTGGACATGAAAGAGGAAATATTTATGTCAAAAAACATGAACATTTTTTATGACATAAACATTTCGGGGGGCAATATAGCGTCCCCAGTGCCATATTACGAAAAGACAATATTTATAAAGAAGACATTCATAATTTGTAAGAGATTTTTTTTTTTCATGTAGCCGTAACATAAGAATTTCTCTGTCCAAGTTTCAAATGCAAAGAAATAATTTATGACAAGATACACTCTTTTGTTAATTTTTTTAGTCGTCTTCATTACTTCTTCTCTTGTTTTTTCTTGTGTGTCGACGGACATATTGCGTGTGCTGACAAATGTAAGCATATTTGTATGAGTTAAGCATATAATATACTGATTTAATATTATTGTGCACTTTTAATTTGTAAGAGGTGATCCCGATTTCATGTCCGCCTTCCTTGAATTAACCTGCATTCAAGTAATTTACAGCTCAACAATTGCAGCGGCCGATGCAGCCAACGACGCCATTACGTGGCGATATTAACTTATGAAAAAATTAGCGGAAGCTGAAAGCTCGCCCGCTATTAGCATAATATTAATTTTTCTCCACAGCCGCCCGACGTTGCAGAAAATACTTAGCTTTAAGATTCTTATTTTCAGTACCATAGCCGAGACCCAGAGCCAGGACTCTGACTACAATACAATGGTTAACGGAGGTAAGAAAACTCTCGCGCGTGTGTGGGCCGCAATTGTAACTAATAACTAAAGAGCTTATGCTATAAGGTAAACTGACTAGCCGAGGAAATTAATATGAAAAGTTTAATACATTGTACAACTTATATGCTCATGTTTTAAGATTCAACGAGTCTAACATTCATTAACGTAACGAATAATTTGAAATTAATATTGTTAAAAAGGAGAACTTCAGGAAAGCATTTAACCGTAAAAATCAAAATTAAATGGAATATCACTTTTATTAAGGCCCACCACGTAAGTCGGCAACAATCAAAAAATAATAATAGTAACAATAATATATATATTAAATTACGACGGCCGAAGTTACGCGAGACCCTTGGGTCCTGAATCAGATGCAGTAGTTCCAACAAAAACTCTCCTGAACGGCACTGTGCCGAAAATTTCGCTACAGATCACCCTTGTGTTGCTTGTGCTTCAGGTAGACGCCGGTTTTGCAGCCAGGAAGCGGACAGCAGCTACTTTCAACTAGTTTTGCAGTACTCAAACAACACACTAAAACAGCATGCATCTTTTTCAGAACAGGAAAAACTCGACTGTGACAGGATTCGAACCTGCAATCTTCAGATCCGAAGTCCGACGCCTTATCCATTAGCCCACACGGTCACTGGCGCAATATGCTTCCCCACACACACCTCATTTTCACCATTTGTACACTTGGCGGAATGAATTTCCCATCTTTGACCCAGTTCTCCATCTCAAATTTTAGTACTAAAAGTGCGACGCTACCTCTTGCTGTGTCCCATCGCAAGTTACATTCAAGCCCTTATGACGCTGATCAAACAAGAGGTGGCAAATCAGCTTCAATCGCTTAGTGCCATCTCAGTCGCTTGCGGAAGGTACCTCACCCTAAGTGATACAATGGCGAGTTGTCGCTATTACCAAAGCGCCGCCGCCGCCGCCACAGCCGCCGGCGCCGCAGCCGACGACGACGACGATGATAATCGCGAGGGTCTTTATCAGGGGTAGAAAATACATCACAAGAACTAAGTATTTCACGTCGGCATTCACCGGAGACTGCCAAAAGCAGCAGTGTCTGGTGCCCACTTTAATAGCACCATTCACACTATTCATTTGCGAGAGCATTTCTTAAATACCGCACCCATTCATAATTTTTTTTATCCTTGACCGCTTTTTTCGAAAGGGCCACGGTGGGAGGGGCTGTTACAAAATTCATTTGCCTCCTGTGAGGATCGAACTCACGACCTCTGGTTTACTAGACCAGCGCTCTGCCACTGAGCTAAGGAGGCGCCTCCTGGCGCGCTTTTCGGGTACTTTGTTCTTACAGACTAGTGAATCGGAATCCTTCAGCTCGAAACGCACCGCATGAGCGACCATTATTTGCATTTCGTAAGCACAGCTGCTGCTTTCCTACACATCTCACACCATATCGATGTACAAATTAAATTCCAAAACAAATTTATTTCATTTCAGAGTTACTTTCAGCTTCAAATACCGTTCCTCTGATATTCATCCGAAGCTAGGCATCGTCGTAACCCGTTACGTTCATCACGCAAGGCTCACGAGAGGGGCGCATCTTGGATCCGCGTAGACACAAAATTTTGAGCCCCCCAGCGTGGGGCTCGAACCCACGACCCTGAGATTAAAAGTCTCATGCTCTACCGACTGAGCTAGCCGGGCTGTACACAAGTGTTACGAGCCATACAATACTGATTTGACCTGCGACCATCTATTGAAGATTCTTTTGACTACAGCTTATTTCCTGCTGCCACAAATCAGCTACAATCCTATTTAATGAAAAATTGTCTCCGAAAGGCATCAAATCTGCTTGAAATGATACGTGGCTATCAGCACCATTATTCAACACACATGCTCGACTGTGCGCAGACGCCTGTGGCGTAGCCCTTGGGTCCTGAATCAGATGCAGTAGTTGCAACAAAAACTCTCCTGAACGGCACTGTGCCGAAAATTTCGCTACAGATCACCCTTGTGTTGCTTGTGCTTCAGGTAGACGCCGGTTTTGCAGCCAGGAAGCGGACAGCAGCTACTTTCAACTAGTTTTGCAGTACTCAAACAACACACTAAAACAGCATGCATCTTTTTCAGAAAAGGAAAAACTTGACTGTGACAGGATTCGAACCTGCAATCTTCGGATCCGAAGTCCGACGCCTTATCCATTAGGCCACACGGTCACTGGCGCAATATGCTTCCCCACACACACCTCATTTTCACCATTTGTACACTTGGCGAATTTCCCATCTTTGACCCAGTTCTCCATCTCAAATTTTAGTACTAAAAGTGCGACGCTACTTCTTGCTGTGTCCCATCGCAAGTTACATTCAAGCCCTTATGACGCTGATCAAACAAGAGGTGGCAAATCAGCTTCAATCGCTTAGTGCCATCTCAGTCGCTTGCGGAAGGTACCTCACCCTAAGTGATACAATGGCGAGTTGTCGCTATTACAAAAGCGCCGCCGCCGCCGCCGCCGCCGCCGACGATGATAATCGCAAGGGTCTTTATCAGGGGTAGAAAATACATCACAAGAACTAAGTATTTCACGTCGGCATTCACCGGAGACTGCCAAAAGCAGCAGTGTCTGGTGCCCACTTTAATAGCACCATTCACACTATTCATTTGCGAGAGCATTTCTTAAATACCGCACCCATTCATAATTTTTTTTATCCTTGACCGCTTTCTTCGAAAGGGCCACGGTGGGAGGGGCTGTTACAAAATTCATTTGCCTCCTGTGAGGATCGAACTTACGACCTCTGGTTTACTAGACCAGCGCTCTGCCACTGAGCTAAGGAGGCGCCTCCTAGCTCTCTTTTCGGGTACTTTGTTCTTACAGATTAGTGAATCGGAGCCCTTCAGCTCGAAACGCACCGCATGAGCGACCATTATTTGCATTTCGTAAGCACAGCTGCTGCTTTCCTACACATCTCACACCATATCGATGTACAAATTAAATTCCAAAACAAATTTATTTCATTTCAGAGTTACTTTCAGCTTCAAATACCGTTCCTCTGATATTCATCCGAAGCTAGGCATCGTCGTAACCCGTTACGTTCATCACGCAAGGCTCACGAGAGGGGCGCATGTTGGATCCGCGTAGACACAAAATTTTGAGCCGCCCAGCGTGGGGCTCGAACCCACGACCCTGAGATTAAGAGTTTCATGCTCTACCGACTGAGCTAGCCGGGCTGTACACAAGGGTTACGAGCCATACAATACTGATTTGACCTGCGACCATCTATTGAAGATTCTTTTGACTACAGCTTATTTCCTGCTGCCACAAATCAGCTAAAATCCTATTTAATGAAAAATTGTCTCCGAAAGGCATCAAATCTGCATGAAATGATACGTGGCTATCAGCACCATTATTCAACACACATGCTCGACTGTGCGCAGACGCCTGTGGCGTAGCCCTTGGGTCCTGAATCAGATGCAGTAGTTGCAACAAAAACTCTCCTGAACGGCACTGTGCCGAAAATTTCGCTACAGATCACCCTTGTGTTGCTTGTGCTTCAGGTAGACGCCGGTCTTGCAGCCAGGAAGCGGACAGCAGCTACTTTCAACTAGTTTTTCAGTACTCAAACAACACACTAAAACAGCATGCATCTTTTGCAGAACAGGAAAAACTGGACCGTGACAGGATTCGATCCTGCAATCTTCGGATCCGAAGTCCGACGCCTTATCCAATAGGCCACACGGTCACTGGCGCAATATGCTTCCCCACACACACCTCATTTTCACCATTTGTACACTTGGCGGAATGAATTTCCCATCTTCGACCCAGTTCTCCATCTCAAATTTTAGTACTAAAAGTGCGACGCTACTTCTTGCTGTGTCCCATCGCAAGTTACATTCAAGCCCTTATGACGCTGATCAAACAAGAGGTGGCAAATCAGCTTCAATCGCTTAGTGCCATCTCAGTCGGTTGCGGAAGGTACCTCACCCTAAGTGATACAATGGCGAGTTGTCGCTATTACCAAAGCGCCGCCGCCGCCGCCGACGACGATGATAATCGCGAGGGTCTTTATCAGGGGTAGAAAATACATCGCAAGAACTAAGTATTTCACGTCGGCATTCACCGGAGACTGCCAAAAGCAGCAGTGTCTGGTGCCCACTTTAATAGCACCATTCACACTATTCATTTGCGAGAGCATTTCTTAAATACCGCACCCATACATAATTTTTTTTATCCTTGACCGCTTTTTTCGAAAGGGCCACGGTGGGAGGGGCTGTTACAAAATTCATTTGCCTCCTGTGAGGATCGAACACACGACCTCCGGTTTACTAGACCAGCGCTCTGCCACTGAGCTAAGGAGGCGCCCCCTATTGCGCTTTTCGGGTACTTTGTTCTTACAGACTAGTGAATCGGAGCCCTTCAGCTCGAAACGCACCGCATGAGCGACCATTATTTGCATTTCGTTAGCACAGCTGCTGCTTTCCTACACATCTCACACCATATCGATGTACAAATTAAATTCCAAAACAAATTTATTTCATTTCAGAGTTACTTTCAGCTTCAAATACCGTTCCTTTGATATTCATCCGAAGCTAGGCATCGTCGTAACCCGTTACGTTCATCACGCAAGGCTCACGAGAGGGGCGCATGTTGGATCCGCGTAGACACAAAATTTTGAGCCGCCCAGCGTGGGGCTCGAACCCACGACCCTGAGATTAAAAGTCTCATGCTCTACCGACTGAGCTAGCCGGGCTGTACACAAGTGTTACGAGCCATACAATACTGATTTGACCTGCGACCATCTATTGAAGATTCTTTTGACTACAGCTTATTTCCTGCTGCCACAAATCAGCTACAATCCTATTTAATGAAAAATTGTCTCCGAAAGGCATCAAATCTGCTTGAAATGATACGTGGCTATCAGCACCATTATTCAACACACATGCTCGACTGTGCGCAGACGCCTGTGGCGTAGCCCTTGGGTCCTGAATCAGATGCAGTAGTTGCAACAAAAACTCTCCTGAACGGCACTGTGCCGAAAATTTCGCTACAGATCACCCTTGTGTTGCTTGTGCTTCAGGTAGACGCCGGTTTTGCAGCCAGGAAGCGGACAGCAGCTACTTTCAACTAGTTTTGCAGTACTCAAACAACACACTAAAACAGCATGCATCTTTTGCAGAACAGGAAAAACTCGACCGTGACAGGATTCGAACCTGCAATCTTCCGATCCGAAGTCCGACGCCTTATCCATTAGGCCACACGGTCACTGGCGCAATATGCTTCCCCACACACACCTCATTTTCACCATTTGTACACTTGGCGGAATGAATTTCCCATCTTTGACCCAGTTCTCCATCTCAAATTTTAGTACTAAAAGTGCGACGCTACTTCTTGCTGTGTCCCATCGCAAGTTACATTCAAGCCCTTATGACGCTGATCAAACAAGAGGTGGCAAATCAGCTTCAATCGCTTAGTGCCATCTCAGTCGCTTGCGGAAGGTACCTCACCCTAAGAGATACAATGGCGAGTTGTAGCTATTACCAAAGCGCCGCCGCCGCCGCCGACGACGACGACGACGACGATGATAATCGCGAGGGTCTTTATCAGGGGTAGAAAATACATCACAAGAACTAAGTATTTCACGTCGGCATTCACCGGAGACTGCCAAAAGCAGCAGTGTCTGGTGCCCACTTTAATAGCACCATTCACACTATTCATTTGCGAGAGCATTTCTTAAATACCGCACCCATTCATAATTTTTTTTATCCTTGACCGCTTTTTTCGAAAGGGCCACGGTGGGAGGGGCTGTTACAAAATTCATTTGCCTCCTGTGAGGATCGAACTCACGACCTCTGGTTTACTAGACCAGCGCTCTGCCACTGAGCTAAGGAGGCGCCTCCTAGCGCGCTTTTCGGGTACTTTGTTCTTACAGACTAGTGAATCGGAGACCTTCAGCTCGAAACGCACCGCATGAGCGACCATTATTTGCATTTCGTTAGCACAGCTGCTGCTTTCCTACACATCTCACACCATATCGATGTACAAATTAAATTCCAAAACAAATTTATTTCATTTCAGATTTACTTTCAGCTTCAAATACCGTTCCTCTGATATTCATCCGAAGCTAGGCATCGTCGTAACCCGTTACGTTCATCACGCAAGGCTCACGAGAGGGGCGCATGTTGGATCCGCGTAGACACAAAATTTTGAGCCGCCCAGCGTGGGGCTCGAACCCACGACCCTGAGATTAAGAGTTTCATGCTCTACCGACTGAGCTAGCCGGGCTGTACACAAGGGTTACGAGCCATACAATACTGATTTGACCTGCGACCATCTATTGAAGATTCTTTTGACTACAGCTTATTTCCTGCTGCCACAAATCAGCTAAAATCCTATTTAATGAAAAATTGTCTCCGAAAGGCATCAAATCTGCATGAAATGATACGTAACTATCAGCACCATTATTCAACACACATGCTCGACTGTGCGCAGACGCCTGTGGCGTAGCCCTTGGGTCCTGAATCAGATGCAGTAGTTGCAACAAAAACTCTCCTGAACGGCACTGTGCCGAAAATTTCGCTACAGATCACCCTTGTGTTGCTTGTGCTTCAGGTAGACGCCGGTCTTGCAGCCAGGAAGCGGACAGCAGCTACTTTCAACTAGTTTTTCAGTACTCAAACAACACACTAAAACAGCATGCATCTTTTGCAGAACAGGAAAAACTGGACCGTGACAGGATTCGATCCTGCAATCTTCGGATCCGAAGTCCGACGCCTTATCCAATAGGCCACACGGTCACTGGCGCAATATGCTTCCCCACACACACCTCATTTTCACCATTTGTACACTTGGCGGAATGAATTTCCCATCTTCGACCCAGTTCTCCATCTCAAATTTTAGTACTAAAAGTGCGACGCTACTTCTTGCTGTGTCCCATCGCAAGTTACATTCAAGCCCTTATGACGCTGATCAAACAAGAGGTGGCAAATCAGCTTCAATCGCTTAGTGCCATCTCAGTCGCTTGCGGAAGGTACCTCACCTTAAGTGATACAATGGCGAGTTGTCGCTATTACCAAAGCGCCGACGACGACGACGACGACGACGATGATAATCGCGAGGGTCTTTATCAGGGGTAGAAAATACATCACAAGAACTAAGTATTTCACGTCGGCATTCACCGGAGACTGCCAAAAGCAGCAGTGTCTGGTGCCCACTTTAATAGCACCATTCACACTATACATTTGCGAGAGCATTTCTTAAATACCGCACCCATTCATAATTTTTTTTATCCTTGACCGCTTTTTTCGAAAGGGCCACGGTGGGAGGGGCTGTTACAAAATTCATTTGCCTCCTGTGAGGATCGAACTCACGACCTCTGGTTTACTAGACCAGCGCTCTGCCACAGAGCTAAGGAGGCGCCTCCTAGCGCGCTTTTCGGGTACTTTGTTCTTACAGACTAGTGAATCGGAGCCCTTCAGCTCAAAACGCACCGCATGCGCGACCATTATTTGCATTTCGTTAGCACAGCTGCTGCTTTCCTACACATCTCACACCATATCGATGTACAAATTAAATTCCAAAACAAATTTATTTCATTTCAGAGTTACTTTCAGCTTCAAATACCGTTCCTCTGATATTCATCCGAAGCTAGGCATCGTCGTAACCCGTTACGTTCATCACGCAAGGCTCACGAGAGGGGCGCATGTTGGATCCGCGTAGACACAAAATTTTGAGGCGCCCAGCGTGGGGCTCGAACCCACGACCCTGAGATTAAGAGTCTCATGCTCTACCGACTGAGCTAGCCGGGCTGTACACAAGGGTTACGAGCCATACAATACTGATTTGACCTGCGACCATCTATTGAAGATTCTTTTGACTACAGCTTATTTCCTGCTGCCACAAATCAGCTACAATCCTATTTAATGAAAAATTGTCTCCGAAAGGCATCAAATCTGCTTGAAATGATACGTGGCTATCAGCACCATTATTCAACACACATGCTCGACTGTGCGCAGACGCCTGTGGCGTAGCCCTTGGGTCCTGAATCAGATGCAGTAGTTCCAACAAAAACTCTCCTGAACGGCACTGTGCCGAAAATTTCGCTACAGATCACCCTTGTGTTGCTTGTGCTTCAGGTAGACGCCGGTTTTGCAGCCAGGAAGCGGACAGCAGCTACTTTCAACTAGTTTTGCAGTACTCAAACAACACACTAAAACAGCATGCATCTTTTTCAGAACAGGAAAAACTCGACTGTGACAGGATTCGAACCTGCAATCTTCAGATCCGAAGTCCGACGCCTTATCCATTAGCCCACACGGTCACTGGCGCAATATGCTTCCCCACACACACCTCATTTTCACCATTTGTACACTTGGCGGAATGAATTTCCCATCTTTGACCCAGTTCTCCATCTCAAATTTTAGTACTAAAAGTGCGACGCTACCTCTTGCTGTGTCCCATCGCAAGTTACATTCAAGCCCTTATGACGCTGATCAAACAAGAGGTGGCAAATCAGCTTCAATCGCTTAGTGCCATCTCAGTCGCTTGCGGAAGGTACCTCACCCTAAGTGATACAATGGCGAGTTGTCGCTATTACCAAAGCGCCGCCGCCGCCGCCACAGCCGCCGGCGCCGCAGCCGACGACGACGACGATGATAATCGCGAGGGTCTTTATCAGGGGTAGAAAATACATCACAAGAACTAAGTATTTCACGTCGGCATTCACCGGAGACTGCCAAAAGCAGCAGTGTCTGGTGCCCACTTTAATAGCACCATTCACACTATTCATTTGCGAGAGCATTTCTTAAATACCGCACCCATTCATAATTTTTTTTATCCTTGACCGCTTTTTTCGAAAGGGCCACGGTGGGAGGGGCTGTTACAAAATTCATTTGCCTCCTGTGAGGATCGAACTCACGACCTCTGGTTTACTAGACCAGCGCTCTGCCACTGAGCTAAGGAGGCGCCTCCTGGCGCGCTTTTCGGGTACTTTGTTCTTACAGACTAGTGAATCGGAATCCTTCAGCTCGAAACGCACCGCATGAGCGACCATTATTTGCATTTCGTAAGCACAGCTGCTGCTTTCCTACACATCTCACACCATATCGATGTACAAATTAAATTCCAAAACAAATTTATTTCATTTCAGAGTTACTTTCAGCTTCAAATACCGTTCCTCTGATATTCATCCGAAGCTAGGCATCGTCGTAACCCGTTACGTTCATCACGCAAGGCTCACGAGAGGGGCGCATCTTGGATCCGCGTAGACACAAAATTTTGAGCCCCCCAGCGTGGGGCTCGAACCCACGACCCTGAGATTAAAAGTCTCATGCTCTACCGACTGAGCTAGCCGGGCTGTACACAAGTGTTACGAGCCATACAATACTGATTTGACCTGCGACCATCTATTGAAGATTCTTTTGACTACAGCTTATTTCCTGCTGCCACAAATCAGCTACAATCCTATTTAATGAAAAATTGTCTCCGAAAGGCATCAAATCTGCTTGAAATGATACGTGGCTATCAGCACCATTATTCAACACACATGCTCGACTGTGCGCAGACGCCTGTGGCGTAGCCCTTGGGTCCTGAATCAGATGCAGTAGTTGCAACAAAAACTCTCCTGAACGGCACTGTGCCGAAAATTTCGCTACAGATCACCCTTGTGTTGCTTGTGCTTCAGGTAGACGCCGGTTTTGCAGCCAGGAAGCGGACAGCAGCTACTTTCAACTAGTTTTGCAGTACTCAAACAACACACTAAAACAGCATGCATCTTTTTCAGAAAAGGAAAAACTTGACTGTGACAGGATTCGAACCTGCAATCTTCGGATCCGAAGTCCGACGCCTTATCCATTAGGCCACACGGTCACTGGCGCAATATGCTTCCCCACACACACCTCATTTTCACCATTTGTACACTTGGCGGAATGAATTTCCCATCTTTGACCCAGTTCTCCATCTCAAATTTTAGTACTAAAAGTGCGACGCTACTTCTTGCTGTGTCCCATCGCAAGTTACATTCAAGCCCTTATGACGCTGATCAAACAAGAGGTGGCAAATCAGCTTCAATCGCTTAGTGCCATCTCAGTCGCTTGCGGAAGGTACCTCACCCTAAGTGATACAATGGCGAGTTGTCGCTATTACAAAAGCGCCGCCGCCGCCGCCGCCGCCGCCGACGATGATAATCGCAAGGGTCTTTATCAGGGGTAGAAAATACATCACAAGAACTAAGTATTTCACGTCGGCATTCACCGGAGACTGCCAAAAGCAGCAGTGTCTGGTGCCCACTTTAATAGCACCATTCACACTATTCATTTGCGAGAGCATTTCTTAAATACCGCACCCATTCATAATTTTTTTTATCCTTGACCGCTTTCTTCGAAAGGGCCACGGTGGGAGGGGCTGTTACAAAATTCATTTGCCTCCTGTGAGGATCGAACTTACGACCTCTGGTTTACTAGACCAGCGCTCTGCCACTGAGCTAAGGAGGCGCCTCCTAGCTCTCTTTTCGGGTACTTTGTTCTTACAGATTAGTGAATCGGAGCCCTTCAGCTCGAAACGCACCGCATGAGCGACCATTATTTGCATTTCGTAAGCACAGCTGCTGCTTTCCTACACATCTCACACCATATCGATGTACAAATTAAATTCCAAAACAAATTTATTTCATTTCAGAGTTACTTTCAGCTTCAAATACCGTTCCTCTGATATTCATCCGAAGCTAGGCATCGTCGTAACCCGTTACGTTCATCACGCAAGGCTCACGAGAGGGGCGCATGTTGGATCCGCGTAGACACAAAATTTTGAGCCGCCCAGCGTGGGGCTCGAACCCACGACCCTGAGATTAAGAGTTTCATGCTCTACCGACTGAGCTAGCCGGGCTGTACACAAGGGTTACGAGCCATACAATACTGATTTGACCTGCGACCATCTATTGAAGATTCTTTTGACTACAGCTTATTTCCTGCTGCCACAAATCAGCTAAAATCCTATTTAATGAAAAATTGTCTCCGAAAGGCATCAAATCTGCATGAAATGATACGTGGCTATCAGCACCATTATTCAACACACATGCTCGACTGTGCGCAGACGCCTGTGGCGTAGCCCTTGGGTCCTGAATCAGATGCAGTAGTTGCAACAAAAACTCTCCTGAACGGCACTGTGCCGAAAATTTCGCTACAGATCACCCTTGTGTTGCTTGTGCTTCAGGTAGACGCCGGTCTTGCAGCCAGGAAGCGGACAGCAGCTACTTTCAACTAGTTTTTCAGTACTCAAACAACACACTAAAACAGCATGCATCTTTTGCAGAACAGGAAAAACTGGACCGTGACAGGATTCGATCCTGCAATCTTCGGATCCGAAGTCCGACGCCTTATCCAATAGGCCACACGGTCACTGGCGCAATATGCTTCCCCACACACACCTCATTTTCACCATTTGTACACTTGGCGGAATGAATTTCCCATCTTCGACCCAGTTCTCCATCTCAAATTTTAGTACTAAAAGTGCGACGCTACTTCTTGCTGTGTCCCATCGCAAGTTACATTCAAGCCCTTATGACGCTGATCAAACAAGAGGTGGCAAATCAGCTTCAATCGCTTAGTGCCATCTCAGTCGGTTGCGGAAGGTACCTCACCCTAAGTGATACAATGGCGAGTTGTCGCTATTACCAAAGCGCCGCCGCCGCCGCCGACGACGATGATAATCGCGAGGGTCTTTATCAGGGGTAGAAAATACATCGCAAGAACTAAGTATTTCACGTCGGCATTCACCGGAGACTGCCAAAAGCAGCAGTGTCTGGTGCCCACTTTAATAGCACCATTCACACTATTCATTTGCGAGAGCATTTCTTAAATACCGCACCCATACATAATTTTTTTTATCCTTGACCGCTTTTTTCGAAAGGGCCACGGTGGGAGGGGCTGTTACAAAATTCATTTGCCTCCTGTGAGGATCGAACACACGACCTCCGGTTTACTAGACCAGCGCTCTGCCACTGAGCTAAGGAGGCGCCCCCTATTGCGCTTTTCGGGTACTTTGTTCTTACAGACTAGTGAATCGGAGCCCTTCAGCTCGAAACGCACCGCATGAGCGACCATTATTTGCATTTCGTTAGCACAGCTGCTGCTTTCCTACACATCTCACACCATATCGATGTACAAATTAAATTCCAAAACAAATTTATTTCATTTCAGAGTTACTTTCAGCTTCAAATACCGTTCCTTTGATATTCATCCGAAGCTAGGCATCGTCGTAACCCGTTACGTTCATCACGCAAGGCTCACGAGAGGGGCGCATGTTGGATCCGCGTAGACACAAAATTTTGAGCCGCCCAGCGTGGGGCTCGAACCCACGACCCTGAGATTAAAAGTCTCATGCTCTACCGACTGAGCTAGCCGGGCTGTACACAAGTGTTACGAGCCATACAATACTGATTTGACCTGCGACCATCTATTGAAGATTCTTTTGACTACAGCTTATTTCCTGCTGCCACAAATCAGCTACAATCCTATTTAATGAAAAATTGTCTCCGAAAGGCATCAAATCTGCTTGAAATGATACGTGGCTATCAGCACCATTATTCAACACACATGCTCGACTGTGCGCAGACGCCTGTGGCGTAGCCCTTGGGTCCTGAATCAGATGCAGTAGTTGCAACAAAAACTCTCCTGAACGGCACTGTGCCGAAAATTTCGCTACAGATCACCCTTGTGTTGCTTGTGCTTCAGGTAGACGCCGGTTTTGCAGCCAGGAAGCGGACAGCAGCTACTTTCAACTAGTTTTGCAGTACTCAAACAACACACTAAAACAGCATGCATCTTTTGCAGAACAGGAAAAACTCGACCGTGACAGGATTCGAACCTGCAATCTTCCGATCCGAAGTCCGACGCCTTATCCATTAGGCCACACGGTCACTGGCGCAATATGCTTCCCCACACACACCTCATTTTCACCATTTGTACACTTGGCGGAATGAATTTCCCATCTTTGACCCAGTTCTCCATCTCAAATTTTAGTACTAAAAGTGCGACGCTACTTCTTGCTGTGTCCCATCGCAAGTTACATTCAAGCCCTTATGACGCTGATCAAACAAGAGGTGGCAAATCAGCTTCAATCGCTTAGTGCCATCTCAGTCGGTTGCGGAAGGTACCTCACCCTAAGTGATACAATGGCGAGTTGTCGCTATTACCAAAGCGCCGCCGCCGCCGCCGACGACGATGATAATCGCGAGGGTCTTTATCAGGGGTAGAAAATACATCGCAAGAACTAAGTATTTCACGTCGGCATTCACCGGAGACTGCCAAAAGCAGCAGTGTCTGGTGCCCACTTTAATAGCACCATTCACACTATTCATTTGCGAGAGCATTTCTTAAATACCGCACCCATACATAATTTTTTTTATCCTTGACCGCTTTTTTCGAAAGGGCCACGGTGGGAGGGGCTGTTACAAAATTCATTTGCCTCCTGTGAGGATCGAACACACGACCTCCGGTTTACTAGACCAGCGCTCTGCCACTGAGCTAAGGAGGCGCCCCCTATTGCGCTTTTCGGGTACTTTGTTCTTACAGACTAGTGAATCGGAGCCCTTCAGCTCGAAACGCACCGCATGAGCGACCATTATTTGCATTTCGTTAGCACAGCTGCTGCTTTCCTACACATCTCACACCATATCGATGTACAAATTAAATTCCAAAACAAATTTATTTCATTTCAGAGTTACTTTCAGCTTCAAATACCGTTCCTTTGATATTCATCCGAAGCTAGGCATCGTCGTAACCCGTTACGTTCATCACGCAAGGCTCACGAGAGGGGCGCATGTTGGATCCGCGTAGACACAAAATTTTGAGCCGCCCAGCGTGGGGCTCGAACCCACGACCCTGAGATTAAAAGTCTCATGCTCTACCGACTGAGCTAGCCGGGCTGTACACAAGTGTTACGAGCCATACAATACTGATTTGACCTGCGACCATCTATTGAAGATTCTTTTGACTACAGCTTATTTCCTGCTGCCACAAATCAGCTACAATCCTATTTAATGAAAAATTGTCTCCGAAAGGCATCAAATCTGCTTGAAATGATACGTGGCTATCAGCACCATTATTCAACACAAATGCTCGACTGTGCGCAGACGCCTGTGGCGTAGCCCTTGGGTCCTGAATCAGATGCAGTAGTTGCAACAAAAACTCTCCTGAACGGCACTGTGCCGAAAATTTCGCTACAGATCACCCTTGTGTTGCTTGTGCTTCAGGTAGACGCCGGTTTTGCAGCCAGGAAGCGGACAGCAGCTACTTTCAACTAGTTTTGCAGTACTCAAACAACACACTAAAACAGCATGCATCTTTTGCAGAACAGGAAAAACTCGACCGTGACAGGATTCGAACCTGCAATCTTCCGATCCGAAGTCCGACGCCTTATCCATTAGGCCACACGGTCACTGGCGCAATATGCTTCCCCACACACACCTCATTTTCACCATTTGTACACTTGGCGGAATGAATTTCCCATCTTTGACCCAGTTCTCCATCTCAAATTTTAGTACTAAAAGTGCGACGCTACTTCTTGCTGTGTCCCATCGCAAGTTACATTCAAGCCCTTATGACGCTGATCAAACAAGAGGTGGCAAATCAGCTTCAATCGCTTAGTGCCATCTCAGTCGCTTGCGGAAGGTACCTCACCCTAAGAGATACAATGGCGAGTTGTAGCTATTACCAAAGCGCCGCCGCCGCCGACGACGACGACGACGACGACGACGACGATGATAATCGCGAGGGTCTTTATCAGGGGTAGAAAATACATCACAAGAACTAAGTATTTCACGTCGGCATTCACCGGAGACTGCCAAAAGCAGCAGTGTCTGGTGCCCACTTTAATAGCACCATTCACACTATTCATTTGCGAGAGCATTTCTTAAATACCGCACCCATTCATAATTTTTTTTATCCTTGACCGCTTTTTTCGAAAGGGCCACGGTGGGAGGGGCTGTTACAAAATTCATTTGCCTCCTGTGAGGATCGAACTCACGACCTCTGGTTTACTAGACCAGCGCTCTGCCACTGAGCTAAGGAGGCGCCTCCTAGCGCGCTTTTCGGGTACTTTGTTCTTACAGACTAGTGAATCGGAGACCTTCAGCTCGAAACGCACCGCATGAGCGACCATTATTTGCATTTCGTTAGCACAGCTGCTGCTTTCCTACACATCTCACACCATATCGATGTACAAATTAAATTCCAAAACAAATTTATTTCATTTCAGATTTACTTTCAGCTTCAAATACCGTTCCTCTGATATTCATCCGAAGCTAGGCATCGTCGTAACCCGTTACGTTCATCACGCAAGGCTCACGAGAGGGGCGCATGTTGGATCCGCGTAGACACAAAATTTTGAGCCGCCCAGCGTGGGGCTCGAACCCACGACCCTGAGATTAAGAGTTTCATGCTCTACCGACTGAGCTAGCCGGGCTGTACACAAGGGTTACGAGCCATACAATACTGATTTGACCTGCGACCATCTATTGAAGATTCTTTTGACTACAGCTTATTTCCTGCTGCCACAAATCAGCTAAAATCCTATTTAATGAAAAATTGTCTCCGAAAGGCATCAAATCTGCATGAAATGATACGTAACTATCAGCACCATTATTCAACACACATGCTCGACTGTGCGCAGACGCCTGTGGCGTAGCCCTTGGGTCCTGAATCAGATGCAGTAGTTGCAACAAAAACTCTCCTGAACGGCACTGTGCCGAAAATTTCGCTACAGATCACCCTTGTGTTGCTTGTGCTTCAGGTAGACGCCGGTCTTGCAGCCAGGAAGCGGACAGCAGCTACTTTCAACTAGTTTTTCAGTACTCAAACAACACACTAAAACAGCATGCATCTTTTGCAGAACAGGAAAAACTGGACCGTGACAGGATTCGATCCTGCAATCTTCGGATCCGAAGTCCGACGCCTTATCCAATAGGCCACACGGTCACTGGCGCAATATGCTTCCCCACACACACCTCATTTTCACCATTTGTACACTTGGCGGAATGAATTTCCCATCTTCGACCCAGTTCTCCATCTCAAATTTTAGTACTAAAAGTGCGACGCTACTTCTTGCTGTGTCCCATCGCAAGTTACATTCAAGCCCTTATGACGCTGATCAAACAAGAGGTGGCAAATCAGCTTCAATCGCTTAGTGCCATCTCAGTCGGTTGCGGAAGGTACCTCACCCTAAGTGATACAATAGCGAGTTGTCGCTATTACCAAAGCGCCGCCGCCGCCGCCGACGACAATCGCGAGGGTCTTTATCAGGGGTAGAAAATACATCACAAGAACTAAGTATTTGACGTCGGCATTCACCGGAGACTGCCAAAAGCAGCAGTGTCTGGTGCCCACTTTAATAGCACCATTCACACTATTCATTTGCGAGAGCATTTCTTAAATACCGCACCCATTCATAATTGTTTTTATCCTTGACCGCTTTTTTCGAAAGGGCCACGGTGGGAGGGGCTGTTACAAAATTCATTTGCCTCCTGTGAGGATCGAACTCACGACCTCTGGTTTACTAGACCAGCGCTCTGCCACAGAGCGAAGGAGGCGCCTCCTAGCGCGCTTTTCGGGTACTTTGTTCTTACAGACTAGTGAATCGGAGCCCTTCAGCTCGAAACGCACCGCATGAGCGACCATTATTTGCATTTCGTTAGCACAGCTGCTGCTTTCCTACACATCTCACACCATATCGATGTACAAATTAAATTCCAAAACAAATTTATTTCATTTCAGAGTTACTTTCAGCTTCAAATACCGTTCCTCTGATATTCATCCGAAGCTAGGCATCGTCGTAACCCGTTACGTTCATCACGCAAGGCTCACGAGAGGGGCGCATGTTGGATCCGCGTAGACACAAAATTTTGAGGCGCCCAGCGTGGGGCTCGAACCCACGACCCTGAGATTAAGAGTCTCATGCTCTACCGACTGAGCTAGCCGGGCTGTACACAAGGGTTACGAGCCATACAATACTGATTTGACCTGCGACCATCTATTGAAGATTCTTTTGACTACAGCTTATTTCCTGCTGCCACAAATCAGCTACAATCCTATTTAATGAAAAATTGTCTCCGAAAGGCATCAAATCTGCTTGAAATGATACGTGGCTATCAGCACCAATATTCAACACACATGCTCGACTGTGCGCAGACGCCTGTGGCGTAGCCCTTGGGTCCTGAATCAGATGCAGTAGTTGCAACAAAAACTCTCCTGAACGGCACTGTGCCGAAAATTTCGCTACAGATCACCCTTGTGTTGCTTGTGCTTCAGGTAGACGCCGGTTTTGCCGCCAGGAAGCGGACAGCAGCTACTTTCAACTAGTTTTGCAGTACTCAAACAACACACTAAAACAGCATGCATCTTTTGCAGAACAGGAAAAACTCGACCGTGACAGGATTCGAACCTGCAATCTTCCGATCCGAAGTCCGACGCCTTATCCATTAGGCCACACGGTCCCTGGCGCAATATGCTTCCCCACACACACCTCATTTTCACCATTTGTACACTTGGCGGAATGAATTTCCCATCTTTGACCCAGTTCTCCATCTCAAATTTTAGTACTAAAAGTGCGACGCTACTTCTTGCTGTGTCCCATCGCAAGTTACATTCAAGCCCTTATGACGCTGATCAAACAAGAGGTGGCAAATCAGCTTCAATCGCTTAGTGCCATCTCAGTCGCTTGCGGAAGGTACCTCACCTTAAGTGATACAATGGCGAGTTGTCGCTATTACCAAAGCGCCGCCGCCGCCGACGACGACGACGACGATAATCGCGAGGGTCTTTATCAGGGGTAGAAAATACATCACAAGAACTAAGTATTTCACGTCGGCATTCACCGGAGACTGCCAAAAGCAGCAGTGTCTGGTGCCCACTTTAATAGCACCATTCACACTATACATTTGCGAGAGCATTTCTTAAATACCGCACCCATTCATAATTTTTTTTATCCTTGACCGCTTTTTTCGAAAGGGCCACGGTGGGAGGGGCTGTTACAAAATTCATTTGCCTCCTGTGAGGATCGAACTCACGACCTCTGGTTTACTAGACCAGCGCTCTGCCACAGAGCTAAGGAGGCGCCTCCTAGCGCGCTTTTCGGGTACTTTGTTCTTACAGACTAGTGAATCGGAGCCCTTCAGCTCGAAACGCACCGCATGAGCGACCATTATTTGCATTTCGTTAGCACAGCTGCTGCTTTCCTACACATCTCACACCATATCGATGTACAAATTAAATTCCAAAACAAATTTATTTCATTTCAGAGTTACTTTCAGCTTCAAATACCGTTCCTCTGATATTCATCCGAAGCTAGGCATCGTCGTAACCCGTTACGTTCATCACGCAAGGCTCACGAGAGGGGCGCATGTTGGATCCGCGTAGACACAAAATTTTGAGGCGCCCAGCGTGGGGCTCGAACCCACGACCCTGAGATTAAGAGTCTCATGCTCTACCGACTGAGCTAGCCGGGCTGTACACAAGGGTTACGAGCCATACAATACTGATTTGACCTGCGACCATCTATTGAAGATTCTTTTGACTACAGCTTATTTCCTGCTGCCACAAATCAGCTACAATCCTATTTAATGAAAAATTGTCTCCGAAAGGCATCAAATCTGCTTGAAATGATACGTGGCTATCAGCACCATTATTCAACACACATGCTCGACTGTGCGCAGACGCCTGTGGCGTAGCCCTTGGGTCCTGAATCAGATGCAGTAGTTGCAACAAAAACTCTCCTGAACGGCACTGTGCCGAAAATTTCGCTACAGATCACCCTTGTGTTGCTTGTGCTTCAGGTAGACGCCGGTTTTGCAGCCAGGAAGCGGACAGCAGCTACTTTCAACTAGTTTTGCAGTACTCAAACAACACAC
Source organism: Schistocerca cancellata (assembly GCF_023864275.1). NCBI lineage: Eukaryota > Metazoa > Arthropoda > Insecta > Orthoptera > Acrididae > Schistocerca > Schistocerca cancellata. Next base: position 80,950,419 of record NC_064633.1, on the reverse strand, counting down.
TAAAACAGCATGCATCTTTTGCAGAACAGGAAAAACTCGACCGTGACAGGATTCGAACCTGCAATCTTCCGATCCGAAGTCCGACGCCTTATCCATTAGGCCACACGGTCACTGGCGCAATATGCTTCCCCACACACACCTCATTTTCACCATTTGTACACTTGGCGGAATGAATTTCCCATCTTTGACCCAGTTCTCCATCTCAAATTTTAGTACTAAAAGTGCGACGCTACTTCTTGCTGTGTCCCATCGCAAGTTACATTCAAGCCCTTATGACGCTGATCAAACAAGAGGTGGCAAATCAGCTTCAATCGCTTAGTGCCATCTCAGTCGCTTGCGGAAGGTACCTCACCTTAAGTGATACAATGGCGAGTTGTCGCTATTACCAAAGCGCCGCCGCCGACGACGACGACGACGACGATAATCGCGAGGGTCTTTATCAGGGGTAGAAAATACATCACAAGAACTAAGTATTTCACGTCGGCATTCACCGGAGACTGCCAAAAGCAGCAGTGTCTGGTGCCCACTTTAATAGCACCATTCACACTATACATTTGCGAGAGCATTTCTTAAATACCGCACCCATTCATAATTTTTTTTATCCTTGACCGCTTTTTTCGAAAGGGCCACGGTGGGAGGGGCTGTTACAAAATTCATTTGCCTCCTGTGAGGATCGAACTCACGACCTCTGGTTTACTAGACCAGCGCTCTGCCACAGAGCTAAGGAGGCGCCTCCTAGCGCGCTTTTCGGGTACTTTGTTCTTACAGACTAGTGAATCGGAGCCCTTCAGCTCGAAACGCACCGCATGAGCGACCATTATTTGCATTTCGTTAGCACAGCTGCTGCTTTCCTACACATCTCACACCATATCGATGTACAAATTAAATTCCAAAACAAATTTATTTCATTTCAGAGTTACTTTCAGCTTCAAATACCGTTCCTCTGATATTCATCCGAAGCTAGGCATCGTCGTAACCCGTTACGTTCATCACGCAAGGCTCACGAGAGGGGCGCATGTTGGATCCGCGTAGACACAAAATTTTGAGGCGCCCAGCGTGGGGCTCGAACCCACGACCCTGAGATTAAGAGTCTCATGCTCTACCGACTGAGCTAGCCGGGCTGTACACAAGGGTTACGAGCCATACAATACTGATTTGACCTGCGACCATCTATTGAAGATTCTTTTGACTACAGCTTATTTCCTGCTGCCACAAATCAGCTACAATCCTATTTAATGAAAAATTGTCTCCGAAAGGCATCAAATCTGCTTGAAATGATACGTGGCTATCAGCACCATTATTCAACACACATGCTCGACTGTGCGCAGACGCCTGTGGCGTAGCCCTTGGGTCCTGAATCAGATGCAGTAGTTGCAACAAAAACTCTCCTGAACGGCACTGTGCCGAAAATTTCGCTACAGATCACCCTTGTGTTGCTTGTGCTTCAGGTAGACGCCGGTTTTGCAGCCAGGAAGCGGACAGCAGCTACTTTCAACTAGTTTTGCAGTACTCAAACAACACACTAAAACAGCATGCATCTTTTGCAGAACAGGAAAAACTCGACCGTGACAGGATTCGAACCTGCAATCTTCCGATCCGAAGTCCGACGCCTTATCCATTAGGCCACACGGTCACTGGCGCAATATGCTTCCCCACACACACCTCATTTTCACCATTTGTACACTTGGCGGAATGAATTTCCCATCTTTGACCCAGTTCTCCATCTCAAATTTTAGTACTAAAAGTGCGACGCTACTTCTTGCTGTGTCCCATCGCAAGTTACATTCAAGCCCTTATGACGCTGATCAAACAAGAGGTGGCAAATCAGCTTCAATCGCTTAGTGCCATCTCAGTCACTTGCGGAAGGTACCTCACCTTAAGTGATACAATGGCGAGTTGTCGCTATTACCAAAGCGCCGCCGCCGACGACGACGACGACGATAATCGCGAGGGTCTTTATCAGGGGTAGAAAATACATCACAAGAACTAAGTATTTCACGTCGGCATTCACCGGAGACTGCCAAAAGCAGCAGTGTCTGGTGCCCACTTTAATAGCACCATTCACACTATACATTTGCGAGAGCATTTCTTAAATACCGCACCCATTCATAATTTTTTTTATCCTTGACCGCTTTTTTCGAAAGGGCCACGGTGGGAGGGGCTGTTACAAAATTCATTTGCCTCCTGTGAGGATCGAACTCACGACCTCTGGTTTACTAGACCAGCGCTCTGCCACAGAGCTAAGGAGGCGCCTCCTAGCGCGCTTTTCGGGTACTTTGTTCTTACAGACTAGTGAATCGGAGCCCTTCAGCTCGAAACGCACCGCATGAGCGACCATTATTTGCATTTCGTTAGCACAGCTGCTGCTTTCCTACACATCTCACACCATATCGATGTACAAATTAAATTCCAAAACAAATTTATTTCATTTCAGAGTTACTTTCAGCTTCAAATACCGTTCCTCTGATATTCATCCGAAGCTAGGCATCGTCGTAACCCGTTACGTTCATCACGCAAGGCTCACGAGAGGGGCGCATGTTGGATCCGCGTAGACACAAAATTTTGAGGCGCCCAGCGTGGGGCTCGAACCCACGACCCTGAGATTAAGAGTCTCATGCTCTACCGACTGAGCTAGCCGGGCTGTACACAAGGGTTACGAGCCATACAATACTGATTTGACCTGCGACCATCTATTGAAGATTCTTTTGACTACAGCTTATTTCCTGCTGCCACAAATCAGCTACAATCCTATTTAATGAAAAATTGTCTCCGAAAGGCATCAAATCTGCTTGAAATGATACGTGGCTATCAGCACCATTATTCAACACACATGCTCGACTGTGCGCAGACGCCTGTGGCGTAGCCCTTGGGTCCTGAATCAGATGCAGTAGTTGCAACAAAAACTCTCCTGAACGGCACTGTGCCGAAAATTTCGCTACAGATCACCCTTGTGTTGCTTGTGCTTCAGGTAGACGCCGGTTTTGCAGCCAGGAAGCGGACAGCAGCTACTTTCAACTAGTTTTGCAGTACTCAAACAACACACTAAAACAGCATGCATCTTTTGCAGAACAGGAAAAACTCGACCGTGACAGGATTCGAACCTGCAATCTTCCGATCCGAAGTCCGACGCCTTATCCATTAGGCCACACGGTCACTGGCGCAATATGCTTCCCCACACACACCTCATTTTCACCATTTGTACACTTGGCGGAATGAATTTCCCATCTTTGACCCAGTTCTCCATCTCAAATTTTAGTACTAAAAGTGCGACGCTACTTCTTGCTGTGTCCCATCGCAAGTTACATTCAAGCCCTTATGACGCTGATCAAACAAGAGGTGGCAAATCAGCTTCAATCGCTTAGTGCCATCTCAGTCGCTTGCGGAAGGTACCTCACCTTAAGTGATACAATGGCGAGTTGTCGCTATTACCAAAGCGCCGCCGCCGACGACGACGACGACGACGATAATCGCGAGGGTCTTTATCAGGGGTAGAAAATACATCACAAGAACTAAGTATTTCACGTCGGCATTCACCGGAGACTGCCAAAAGCAGCAGTGTCTGGTGCCCACTTTAATAGCACCATTCACACTATACATTTGCGAGAGCATTTCTTAAATACCGCACCCATTCATAATTTTTTTTATCCTTGACCGCTTTTTTCGAAAGGGCCACGGTGGGAGGGGCTGTTACAAAATTCATTTGCCTCCTGTGAGGATCGAACTCACGACCTCTGGTTTACTAGACCAGCGCTCTGCCACAGAGCTAAGGAGGCGCCTCCTAGCGCGCTTTTCGGGTACTTTGTTCTTACAGACTAGTGAATCGGAGCCCTTCAGCTCGAAACGCACCGCATGAGCGACCATTATTTGCATTTCGTTAGCACAGCTGCTGCTTTCCTACACATCTCACACCATATCGATGTACAAATTAAATTCCAAAACAAATTTATTTCATTTCAGAGTTACTTTCAGCTTCAAATACCGTTCCTCTGATATTCATCCGAAGCTAGGCATCGTCGTAACCCGTTACGTTCATCACGCAAGGCTCACGAGAGGGGCGCATGTTGGATCCGCGTAGACACAAAATTTTGAGGCGCCCAGCGTGGGGCTCGAACCCACGACCCTGAGATTAAGAGTCTCATGCTCTACCGACTGAGCTAGCCGGGCTGTACACAAGGGTTACGAGCCATACAATACTGATTTGACCTGCGACCATCTATTGAAGATTCTTTTGACTACAGCTTATTTCCTGCTGCCACAAATCAGCTACAATCCTATTTAATGAAAAATTGTCTCCGAAAGGCATCAAATCTGCTTGAAATGATACGTGGCTATCAGCACCATTATTCAACACACATGCTCGACTGTGCGCAGACGCCTGTGGCGTAGCCCTTGGGTCCTGAATCAGATGCAGTAGTTGCAACAAAAACTCTCCTGAACGGCACTGTGCCGAAAATTTCGCTACAGATCACCCTTGTGTTGCTTGTGCTTCAGGTAGACGCCGGTTTTGCAGCCAGGAAGCGGACAGCAGCTACTTTCAACTAGTTTTGCAGTACTCAAACAACACACTAAAACAGCATGCATCTTTTGCAGAACAGGAAAAACTCGACCGTGACAGGATTCGAACCTGCAATCTTCCGATCCGAAGTCCGACGCCTTATCCATTAGGCCACACGGTCACTGGCGCAATATGCTTCCCCACAGACACCTCATTTTCACCATTTGTACACTTGGCGGAATGAATTTCCCATCTTTGACCCAGTTCTCCATCTCAAATTTTAGTACTAAAAGTGCGACGCTACTTCTTGCTGTGTCCCATCGCAAGTTACATTCAAGCCCTTATGACGCTGATCAAACAAGAGGTGGCAAATCAGCTTCAATCGCTTAGTGCCATCTCAGTCGCTTGCGGAAGGTACCTCACCTTAAGTGATACAATGGCGAGTTGTCGCTATTACCAAAGCGCCGCCGCCGACGACGACGACGACGACGATAATCGCGAGGGTCTTTATCAGGGGTAGAAAATACATCACAAGAACTAAGTATTTCACGTCGGCATTCACCGGAGACTGCCAAAAGCAGCAGTGTCTGGTGCCCACTTTAATAGCACCATTCACACTATACATTTGCGAGAGCATTTCTTAAATACCGCACCCATTCATAATTTTTTTTATCCTTGACCGCTTTTTTCGAAAGGGCCACGGTGGGAGGGGCTGTTACAAAATTCATTTGCCTCCTGTGAGGATCGAACTCACGACCTCTGGTTTACTAGACCAGCGCTCTGCCACAGAGCTAAGGAGGCGCCTCCTAGCGCGCTTTTCGGGTACTTTGTTCTTACAGACTAGTGAATCGGAGCCCTTCAGCTCGAAACGCACCGCATGAGCGACCATTATTTGCATTTCGTTAGCACAGCTGCTGCTTTCCTACACATCTCACACCATATCGATGTACAAATTAAATTCCAAAACAAATTTATTTCATTTCAGAGTTACTTTCAGCTTCAAATACCGTTCCTCTGATATTCATCCGAAGCTAGGCATCGTCGTAGCCCGTTACGTTCATCACGCAAGGCTCACGAGAGGGGCGCATGTTGGATCCGCGTAGACACAAAATTTTGAGGCGCCCAGCGTGGGGCTCGAACCCACGACCCTGAGATTAAGAGTCTCATGCTCTACCGACTGAGCTAGCCGGGCTGTACACAAGGGTTACGAGCCATACAATACTGATTTGACCTGCGACCATCTATTGAAGATTCTTTTGACTACAGCTTATTTCCTGCTGCCACAAATCAGCTACAATCCTATTTAATGAAAAATTGTCTCCGAAAGGCATCAAATCTGCTTGAAATGATACGTGGCTATCAGCACCATTATTCAACACACATGCTCGACTGTGCGCAGACGCCTGTGGCGTAGCCCTTGGGTCCTGAATCAGATGCAGTAGTTGCAACAAAAACTCTCCTGAACGGCACTGTGCCGAAAATTTCGCTACAGATCACCCTTGTGTTGCTTGTGCTTCAGGTAGACGCCGGTTTTGCAGCCAGGAAGCGGACAGCAGCTACTTTCAACTAGTTTTGCAGTACTCAAACAACACACTAAAACAGCATGCATCTTTTGCAGAACAGGAAAAACTCGACCGTGACAGGATTCGAACCTGCAATCTTCCGATCCGAAGTCCGACGCCTTATCCATTAGGCCACACGGTCACTGGCGCAATATGCTTCCCCACACACACCTCATTTTCACCATTTGTACACTTGGCGGAATGAATTTCCCATCTTTGACCCAGTTCTCCATCTCAAATTTTAGTACTAAAAGTGCGACGCTACTTCTTGCTGTGTCCCATCGCAAGTTACATTCAAGCCCTTATGACGCTGATCAAACAAGAGGTGGCAAATCAGCTTCAATCGCTTAGTGCCATCTCAGTCGCTTGCGGAAGGTACCTCACCTTAAGTGATACAATGGCGAGTTGTCGCTATTACCAAAGCGCCGCCGCCGCCGCCGACGACGACGACGACGACGATGATAATCGCGAGGGTCTTTATCAGGGGTAGAAAATACATCACAAGAACTAAGTATTTCACGTCGGCATTCACCGGAGACTGCCAAAAGCAGCAGTGTCTGGTGCCCACTTTAATAGCACCATTCACACTATACATTTGCGAGAGCATTTCTTAAATACCGCACCCATTCATAATTTTTTTTATCCTTGACCGCTTTTTTCGAAAGGGCCACGGTGGGAGGGGCTGTTACAAAATTCATTTGCCTCCTGTGAGGATCGAACTCACGACCTCTGGTTTACTAGACCAGCGCTCTGCCACAGAGCTAAGGAGGCGCCTCCTAGCGCGCTTTTCGGGTACTTTGTTCTTACAGACTAGTGAATCGGAGCCCTTCAGCTCGAAACGCACCGCATGAGCGACCATTATTTGCATTTCGTTAGCACAGCTGCTGCTTTCCTACACATCTCACACCATATCGATGTACAAATTAAATTCCAAAACAAATTTATTTCATTTCAGAGTTACTTTCAGCTTCAAATACCGTTCCTCTGATATTCATCCGAAGCTAGGCATCGTCGTAACCCGTTACGTTCATCACGCAAGGCTCACGAGAGGGGCGCATGTTGGATCCGCGTAGACACAAAATTTTGAGGCGCCCAGCGTGGGGCTCGAACCCACGACCCTGAGATTAAGAGTCTCATGCTCTACCGACTGAGCTAGCCGGGCTGTACACAAGGGTTACGAGCCATACAATACTGATTTGACCTGCGACCATCTATTGAAGATTCTTTTGACTACAGCTTATTTCCTGCTGCCACAAATCAGCTACAATCCTATTTAATGAAAAATTGTCTCCGAAAGGCATCAAATCTGCTTGAAATGATACGTGGCTATCAGCACCATTATTCAACACACATGCTCGACTGTGCGCAGACGCCTGTGGCGTAGCCCTTGGGTCCTGAATCAGATGCAGTAGTTGCAACAAAAACTCTCCTGAACGGCACTGTGCCGAAAATTTCGCTACAGATCACCCTTGTGTTGCTTGTGCTTCAGGTAGACGCCGGTTTTGCAGCCAGGAAGCGGACAGCAGCTACTTTCAACTAGTTTTGCAGTACTCAAACAACACACTAAAACAGCATGCATCTTTTGCAGAACAGGAAAAACTCGACCGTGACAGGATTCGAACCTGCAATCTTCCGATCCGAAGTCCGACGCCTTATCCATTAGGCCACACGGTCACTGGCGCAATATGCTTCCCCACACACACCTCATTTTCACCATTTGTACACTTGGCGGAATGAATTTCCCATCTTTGACCCAGTTCTCCATCTCAAATTTTAGTACTAAAAGTGCGACGCTACTTCTTGCTGTGTCCCATCGCAAGTTACATTCAAGCCCTTATGACGCTGATCAAACAAGAGGTGGCAAATCAGCTTCAATCGCTTAGTGCCATCTCAGTCGCTTGCGGAAGGTACCTCACCTTAAGTGATACAATGGCGAGTTGTCGCTATTACCAAAGCGCCGCCGCCGCCGCCGCCGCCGCCGACGACGACGATGATAATCGCGAGGGTCTTTATCAGGGGTAGAAAATACATCACAAGAACTAAGTATTTCACGTCGGCATTCACCGGAGACTGCCAAAAGCAGCAGTGTCTGGTGCCCACTTTAATAGCACCATTCACACTATACATTTGCGAGAGCATTTCTTAAATACCGCACCCATTCATAATTTTTTTTATCCTTGACCGCTTTTTTCGAAAGGGCCACGGTGGGAGGGGCTGTTACAAAATTCATTTGCCTCCTGTGAGGATCGAACTCACGACCTCTGGTTTACTAGACCAGCGCTCTGCCACAGAGCTAAGGAGGCGCCTCCTAGCGCGCTTTTCGGGTACTTTGTTCTTACAGACTAGTGAATCGGAGCCCTTCAGCTCGAAACGCACCGCATGAGCGACCATTATTTGCATTTCGTTAGCACAGCTGCTGCTTTCCTACACATCTCACACCATATCGATGTACAAATTAAATTCCAAAACAAATTTATTTCATTTCAGAGTTACTTTCAGCTTCAAATACCGTTCCTCTGATATTCATCCGAAGCTAGGCATCGTCGTAACCCGTTACGTTCATCACGCAAGGCTCACGAGAGGGGCGCATGTTGGATCCGCGTAGACACAAAATTTTGAGGCGCCCAGCGTGGGGCTCGAACCCACGACCCTGAGATTAAGAGTCTCATGCTCTACCGACTGAGCTAGCCGGGCTGTACACAAGGGTTACGAGCCATACAATACTGATTTGACCTGCGACCATCTATTGAAGATTCTTTTGACTACAGCTTATTTCCTGCTGCCACAAATCAGCTACAATCCTATTTAATGAAAAATTGTCTCCGAAAGGCATCAAATCTGCTTGAAATGATACGTGGCTATCAGCACCATTATTCAACACACATGCTCGACTGTGCGCAGACGCCTGTGGCGTAGCCCTTGGGTCCTGAATCAGATGCAGTAGTTGCAACAAAAACTCTCCTGAACGGCACTGTGCCGAAAATTTCGCTACAGATCACCCTTGTGTTGCTTGTGCTTCAGGTAGACGCCGGTTTTGCAGCCAGGAAGCGGACAGCAGCTACTTTCAACTAGTTTTGCAGTACTCAAACAACACACTAAAACAGCATGCATCTTTTGCAGAACAGGAAAAACTCGACCGTGACAGGATTCGAACCTGCAATCTTCCGATCCGAAGTCCGACGCCTTATCCATTAGGCCACACGGTCACTGGCGCAATATGCTTCCCCACACACACCTCATTTTCACCATTTGTACACTTGGCGGAATGAATTTCCCATCTTTGACCCAGTTCTCCATCTCAAATTTTAGTACTAAAAGTGCGACGCTACTTCTTGCTGTGTCCCATCGCAAGTTACATTCAAGCCCTTATGACGCTGATCAAACAAGAGGTGGCAAATCAGCTTCAATCGCTTAGTGCCATCTCAGTCGCTTGCGGAAGGTACCTCACCTTAAGTGATACAATGGCGAGTTGTCGCTATTACCAAAGCGCCGCCGCCGCCGCCGACGACGACGACGACGACGACGATGATAATCGCGAGGGTCTTTATCAGGGGTAGAAAATACATCACAAGAACTAAGTATTTCACGTCGGCATTCACCGGAGACTGCCAAAAGCAGCAGTGTCTGGTGCCCACTTTAATAGCACCATTCACACTATACATTTGCGAGAGCATTTCTTAAATACCGCACCCATTCATAATTTTTTTTATCCTTGACCGCTTTTTTCGAAAGGGCCACGGTGGGAGGGGCTGTTACAAAATTCATTTGCCTCCTGTGAGGATCGAACTCACGACCTCTGGTTTACTAGACCAGCGCTCTGCCACAGAGCTAAGGAGGCGCCTCCTAGCGCGCTTTTCGGGTACTTTGTTCTTACAGACTAGTGAATCGGAGCCCTTCAGCTCGAAACGCACCGCATGAGCGACCATTATTTGCATTTCGTTAGCACAGCTGCTGCTTTCCTACACATCTCACACCATATCGATGTACAAATTAAATTCCAAAACAAATTTATTTCATTTCAGAGTTACTTTCAGCTTCAAATACCGTTCCTCTGATATTCATCCGAAGCTAGGCATCGTCGTAACCCGTTACGTTCATCACGCAAGGCTCACGAGAGGGGCGCATGTTGGATCCGCGTAGACACAAAATTTTGAGGCGCCCAGCGTGGGGCTCGAACCCACGACCCTGAGATTAAGAGTCTCATGCTCTACCGACTGAGCTAGCCGGGCTGTACACAAGGGTTACGAGCCATACAATACTGATTTGACCTGCGACCATCTATTGAAGATTCTTTTGACTACAGCTTATTTCCTGCTGCCACAAATCAGCTACAATCCTATTTAATGAAAAATTGTCTCCGAAAGGCATCAAATCTGCTTGAAATGATACGTGGCTATCAGCACCATTATTCAACACACATGCTCGACTGTGCGCAGACGCCTGTGGCGTAGCCCTTGGGTCCTGAATCAGATGCAGTAGTTGCAACAAAAACTCTCCTGAACGGCACTGTGCCGAAAATTTCGCTACAGATCACCCTTGTGTTGCTTGTGCTTCAGGTAGACGCCGGTTTTGCAGCCAGGAAGCGGACAGCAGCTACTTTCAACTAGTTTTGCAGTACTCAAACAACACACTAAAACAGCATGCATCTTTTGCAGAACAGGAAAAACTCGACTGTGACAGGATTCGACCCTGCAATCTTCCGATCCGAAGTCCGACGCCTTATCCATTAGGCCACACGGTCACTGGCGCAATATGCTTCCCCACACACACCTCATTTTCACCATTTGTACACTTGGCGGAATGAATTTCCCATCTTTGACCCAGTTCTCCATCTCAAATTTTAGTACTAAAAGTGCGACGCTACTTCTTGCTGTGTCCCATCGCAAGTTACATTCAAGCCCTTATGACGCTGATCAAACAAGAGGTGGCAAATCAGCTTCAATCGCTTAGTGCCATCTCAGTCGCTTGCGGAAGGTACCTCACCTTAAGTGATACAATGGCGAGTTGTCGCTATTACCAAAGCGCCGCCGCCGACGACGACGACGACGACGATAATCGCGAGGGTCTTTATCAGGGGTAGAAAATACATCACAAGAACTAAGTATTTCACGTCGGCATTCACCGGAGACTGCCAAAAGCAGCAGTGTCTGGTGCCCACTTTAATAGCACCATTCACACTATACATTTGCGAGAGCATTTCTTAAATACCGCACCCATTCATAATTTTTTTTATCCTTGACCGCTTTTTTCGAAAGGGCCACGGTGGGAGGGGCTGTTACAAAATTCATTTGCCTCCTGTGAGGATCGAACTCACGACCTCTGGTTTACTAGACCAGCGCTCTGCCACAGAGCTAAGGAGGCGCCTCCTAGCGCGCTTTTCGGGTACTTTGTTCTTACAGACTAGTGAATCGGAGCCCTTCAGCTCGAAACGCACCGCATGAGCGACCATTATTTGCATTTCGTTAGCACAGCTGCTGCTTTCCTACACATCTCACACCATATCGATGTACAAATTAAATTCCAAAACAAATTTATTTCATTTCAGAGTTACTTTCAGCTTCAAATACCGTTCCTCTGATATTCATCCGAAGCTAGGCATCGTCGTAACCCGTTACGTTCATCACGCAAGGCTCACGAGAGGGGCGCATGTTGGATCCGCGTAGACACAAAATTTTGAGGCGCCCAGCGTGGGGCTCGAACCCACGACCCTGAGATTAAGAGTCTCATGCTCTACCGACTGAGCTAGCCGGGCTGTACACAAGGGTTACGAGCCATACAATACTGATTTGACCTGCGACTATCTATTGAAGATTCTTTTGACTACAGCTTATTTCCTGCTGCCACAAATCAGCTACAATCCTATTTAATGAAAAATTGTCTCCGAAAGGCATCAAATCTGCTTGAAATGATACGTGGCTATCAGCACCATTATTCAACACACATGCTCGACTGTGCGCAGACGCCTGTGGCGTAGCCCTTGGGTCCTGAATCAGATGCAGTAGTTGCAACAAAAACTCTCCTGAACGGCACTGTGCCGAAAATTTCGCTACAGATCACCCTTGTGTTGCTTGTGCTTCAGGTAGACGCCGGTTTTGCAGCCAGGAAGCGGACAGCAGCTACTTTCAACTAGTTTTGCAGTACTCAAACAACACACTAAAACAGCATGCATCTTTTGCAGAACAGGAAAAACTCGACCGTGACAGGATTCGAACCTGCAATCTTCCGATCCGAAGTCCGACGCCTTATCCATTAGGCCACACGGTCACTGGCGCAATATGCTTCCCCACACACACCTCATTTTCACCATTTGTACACTTGGCGGAATGAATTTCCCATCTTTGACCCAGTTCTCCATCTCAAATTTTAGTACTAAAAGTGCGACGCTACTTCTTGCTGTGTCCCATCGCAAGTTACATTCAAGCCCTTATGACGCTGATCAAACAAGAGGTGGCAAATCAGCTTCAATCGCTTAGTGCCATCTCAGTCGCTTGCGGAAGGTACCTCACCTTAAGTGATACAATGGCGAGTTGTCGCTATTACCAAAGCGCCGCCGCCGCCGCCGCCGCCGCCGACGACGACGACGACGATGATAATCGCGAGGGTCTTTATCAGGGGTAGAAAATACATCACAAGAACTAAGTATTTCACGTCGGCATTCACCGGAGACTGCCAAAAGCAGCAGTGTCTGGTGCCCACTTTAATAGCACCATTCACACTATACATTTGCGAGAGCATTTCTTAAATACCGCACCCATTCATAATTTTTTTTATCCTTGACCGCTTTTTTCGAAAGGGCCACGGTGGGAGGGGCTGTTACAAAATTCATTTGCCTCCTGTGAGGATCGAACTCACGACCTCTGGTTTACTAGACCAGCGCTCTGCCACAGAGCTAAGGAGGCGCCTCCTAGCGCGCTTTTCGGGTACTTTGTTCTTACAGACTAGTGAATCGGAGCCCTTCAGCTCGAAACGCACCGCATGAGCGACCATTATTTGCATTTCGTTGGCACAGCTGCTGCTTTCCTACACATCTCACACCATATCGATGTACAAATTAAATTCCAAAACAAATTTATTTCATTTCAGAGTTACTTTCAGCTTCAAATACCGTTCCTCTGATATTCATCCGAAGCTAGGCATCGTCGTAACCCGTTACGTTCATCACGCAAGGCTCACGAGAGGGGCGCATGTTGGATCCGCGTAGACACAAAATTTTGAGGCGCCCAGCGTGGGGCTCGAACCCACGACCCTGAGATTAAGAGTCTCATGCTCTACCGACTGAGCTAGCCGGGCTGTACACAAGGGTTACGAGCCATACAATACTGATTTGACCTGCGACCATCTATTGAAGATTCTTTTGACTACAGCTTATTTCCTGCTGCCACAAATCAGCTACAATCCTATTTAATGAAAAATTGTCTCCGAAAGGCATCAAATCTGCTTGAAATGATACGTGGCTATCAGCACCATTATTCAACACACATGCTCGACTGTGCGCAGACGCCTGTGGCGTAGCCCTTGGGTCCTGAATCAGATGCAGTAGTTGCAACAAAAACTCTCCTGAACGGCACTGTGCCGAAAATTTCGCTACAGATCACCCTTGTGTTGCTTGTGCTTCAGGTAGACGCCGGTTTTGCAGCCAGGAAGCGGACAGCAGCTACTTTCAACTAGTTTTGCAGTACTCAAACAACACACTAAAACAGCATGCATCTTTTTCAGAACAGGAAAAACTCGACCGTGACAGGATTCGAACCTGCAATCTTCCGATCCGAAGTCCGACGCCTTATCCATTAGGCCACACGGTCACTGGCGCAATATGCTTCCCCACACACACCTCATTTTCACCATTTGTACACTTGGCGGAATGAATTTCCCATCTTTGACCCAGTTCTCCATCTCAAATTTTAGTACTAAAAGTGCGACGCTACTTCTTGCTGTGTCCCATCGCAAGTTACATTCAAGCCCTTATGACGCTGATCAAACAAGAGGTGGCAAATCAGCTTCAATCGCTTAGTGCCATCTCAGTCGCTTGCGGAAGGTACCTCACCTTAAGTGATACAATGGCGAGTTGTCGCTATTACCAAAGCGCCGACGACGACGACGACGACGACGACGATGATAATCGCGAGGGTCTTTATCAGGGGTAGAAAATACATCACAAGAACTAAGTATTTCACGTCGGCATTCACCGGAGACTGCCAAAAGCAGCAGTGTCTGGTGCCCACTTTAATAGCACCATTCACACTATACATTTGCGAGAGCATTTCTTAAATACCGCACCCATTCATAATTTTTTTTATCCTTGACCGCTTTTTTCGAAAGGGCCACGGTGGGAGGGGCTGTTACAAAATTCATTTGCCTCCTGTGAGGATCGAACTCACGACCTCTGGTTTACTAGACCAGCGCTCTGCCACAGAGCTAAGTAGGCGCCTCCTAGTGCGCTTTTCGGGTACTTTGTTCTTACAGACTAGTGAATCGGAGCCCTTCAGCTCGAAACGCACCGCATGAGCGACCATTATTTGCATTTCGTTGGCACAGCTGCTGCTTTCCTACACATCTCACACCATATCGATGTACAAATTAAATTCCAAAACAAATTTATTTCATTTCAGAGTTACTTTCAGCTTCAAATACCGTTCCTCTGATATTCATCCGAAGCTAGGCATCGTCGTAACCCGTTACGTTCATCACGCAAGGCTCACGAGAGGGGCGCATGTTGGATCCGCGTAGACACAAAATTTTGAGGCGCCCAGCGTGGGGCTCGAACCCACGACCCTGAGATTAAGAGTCTCATGCTCTACCGACTGAGCTAGCCGGGCTGTACACAAGGGTTACGAGCCATACAATACTGATTTGACCTGCGACCATCTATTGAAGATTCTTTTGACTACAGCTTATTTCCTGCTGCCACAAATCAGCTACAATCCTATTTAATGAAAAATTGTCTCCGAAAGGCATCAAATCTGCTTGAAATGATACGTGGCTATCAGCACCATTATTCAACACACATGCTCGACTGTGCGCAGACGCCTGTGGCGTAGCCCTTGGGTCCTGAATCAGATGCAGTAGTTGCAACAAAAACTCTCCTGAACGGCACTGTGCCGAAAATTTCGCTACAGATCACCCTTGTGTTGCTTGTGCTTCAGGTAGACGCCGGTTTTGCAGCCAGGAAGCGGACAGCAGCTACTTTCAACTAGTTTTGCAGTACTCAAACAACACACTAAAACAGCATGCATCTTTTTCAGAACAGGAAAAACTCGACTGTGACAGGATTCGAACCTGCAATCTTCCGATCCGAAGTCCGACGCCTTATCCATTAGGCCACACGGTCACTGGCGCAATATGCTTCCCCACACACACCTCATTTTCACCATTTGTACACTTGGCGGAATGAATTTCCCATCTTTGACCCAGTTCTCCATCTCAAATTTTAGTACTAAAAGTGCGACGCTACTTCTTGCTGTGTCCCATCGCAAGTTACATTCAAGCCCTTATGACGCTGATCAAACAAGAGGTGGCAAATCAGCTTCAATCGCTTAGTGCCATCTCAGTCGCTTGCGGAAGGTACCTCACCTTAAGTGATACAATGGCGAGTTGTCGCTATTACCAAAGCGCCGCCGCCGCCGCCGACGACGACGACGATGATAATCGCGAGGGTCTTTATCAGGGGTAGAAAATACATCACAAGAACTAAGTATTTCACGTCGGCATTCACCGGAGACTGCCAAAAGCAGCAGTGTCTGGTGCCCACTTTAATAGCACCATTCACACTATACATTTGCGAGAGCATTTCTTAAATACCGCACCCATTCATAATTTTTTTTATCCTTGACCGCTTTTTTCGAAAGGGCCACGGTGGGAGGGGCTGTTACAAAATTCATTTGCCTCCTGTGAGGATCGAACTCACGACCTCTGGTTTACTAGACCAGCGCTCTGCCACAGAGCTAAGGAGGCGCCTCCTAGCGCGCTTTTCGGGTACTTTGTTCTTACAGACTAGTGAATCGGAGCCCTTCAGCTCGAAACGCACCGCATGAGCGACCATTATTTGCATTTCGTTAGCACAGCTGCTGCTTTCCTACACATCTCACACCATATCGATGTACAAATTAAATTCCAAAACAAATTTATTTCATTTCAGAGTTACTTTCAGCTTCAAATACCGTTCCTCTGATATTCATCCGAAGCTAGGCATCGTCGTAACCCGTTACGTTCATCACGCAAGGCTCACGAGAGGGGCGCATGTTGGATCCGCGTAGACACAAAATTTTGAGGCGCCCAGCGTGGGGCTCGAACCCACGACCCTGAGATTAAGAGTCTCATGCTCTACCGACTGAGCTAGCCGGGCTGTACACAAGGGTTACGAGCCATACAATACTGATTTGACCTGCGACCATCTATTGAAGATTCTTTTGACTACAGCTTATTTCCTGCTGCCACAAATCAGCTACAATCCTATTTAATGAAAAATTGTCTCCGAAAGGCATCAAATCTGCTTGAAATGATACGTGGCTATCAGCACCATTATTCAACACACATGCTCGACTGTGCGCAGACGCCTGTGGCGTAGCCCTTGGGTCCTGAATCAGATGCAGTAGTTGCAACAAAAACTCTCCTGAACGGCACTGTGCCGAAAATTTCGCTACAGATCACCCTTGTGTTGCTTGTGCTTCAGGTAGACGCCGGTTTTGCAGCCAGGAAGCGGACAGCAGCTACTTTCAACTAGTTTTGCAGTACTCAAACAACACACTAAAACAGCATGCATCTTTTGCAGAACAGGAAAAACTCGACCGTGACAGGATTCGAACCTGCAATCTTCCGATCCGAAGTCCGACGCCTTATCCATTAGGCCACACGGTCACTGGCGCAATATGCTTCCCCACACACACCTCATTTTCACCATTTGTACACTTGGCGGAATGAATTTCCCATCTTTGACCCAGTTCTCCATCTCAAATTTTAGTACTAAAAGTGCGACGCTACTTCTTGCTGTGTCCCATCGCAAGTTACATTCAAGCCCTTATGACGCTGATCAAACAAGAGGTGGCAAATCAGCTTCAATCGCTTAGTGCCATCTCAGTCGCTTGCGGAAGGTACCTCACCTTAAGTGATACAATGGCGAGTTGTCGCTATTACCAAAGCGCCGACGACGACGACGACGACGACGACGACGATGATAATCGCGAGGGTCTTTATCAGGGGTAGAAAATACATCACAAGAACTAAGTATTTCACGTCGGCATTCACCGGAGACTGCCAAAAGCAGCAGTGTCTGGTGCCCACTTTAATAGCACCATTCACACTATACATTTGCGAGAGCATTTCTTAAATACCGCACCCATTCATAATTTTTTTTATCCTTGACCGCTTTTTTCGAAAGGGCCACGGTGGGAGGGGCTGTTACAAAATTCATTTGCCTCCTGTGAGGATCGAACTCACGACCTCTGGTTTACTAGACCAGCGCTCTGCCACAGAGCTAAGTAGGCGCCTCCTAGCGCGCTTTTCGGGTACTTTGTTCTTACAGACTAGTGAATCGGAGCCCTTCAGCTCGAAACGCACCGCATGAGCGACCATTATTTGCATTTCGTTGGCACAGCTGCTGCTTTCCTACACATCTCACACCATATCGATGTACAAATTAAATTCCAAAACAAATTTATTTCATTTCAGAGTTACTTTCAGCTTCAAATACCGTTCCTCTGATATTCATCCGAAGCTAGGCATCGTCGTAACCCGTTACGTTCATCACGCAAGGCTCACGAGAGGGGCGCATGTTGGATCCGCGTAGACACAAAATTTTGAGGCGCCCAGCGTGGGGCTCGAACCCACGACCCTGAGATTAAGAGTCTCATGCTCTACCGACTGAGCTAGCCGGGCTGTACACAAGGGTTACGAGCCATACAATACTGATTTGACCTGCGACCATCTATTGAAGATTCTTTTGACTACAGCTTATTTCCTGCTGCCACAAATCAGCTACAATCCTATTTAATGAAAAATTGTCTCCGAAAGGCATCAAATCTGCTTGAAATGATACGTGGCTATCAGCACCATTATTCAACACACATGCTCGACTGTGCGCAGACGCCTGTGGCGTAGCCCTTGGGTCCTGAATCAGATGCAGTAGTTGCAACAAAAACTCTCCTGAACGGCACTGTGCCGAAAATTTCGCTACAGATCACCCTTGTGTTGCTTGTGCTTCAGGTAGACGCCGGTTTTGCAGCCAGGAAGCGGACAGCAGCTACTTTCAACTAGTTTTGCAGTACTCAAACAACACACTAAAACAGCATGCATCTTTTGCAGAACAGGAAAAACTCGACCGTGACAGGATTCGAACCTGCAATCTTCCGATCCGAAGTCCGACGCCTTATCCATTAGGCCACACGGTCACTGGCGCAATATGCTTCCCCACACACACCTCATTTTCACCATTTGTACACTTGGCGGAATGAATTTCCCATCTTTGACCCAGTTCTCCATCTCAAATTTTAGTACTAAAAGTGCGACGCTACTTCTTGCTGTGTCCCATCGCAAGTTACATTCAAGCCCTTATGACGCTGATCAAACAAGAGGTGGCAAATCAGCTTCAATCGCTTAGTGCCATCTCAGTCGCTTGCGGAAGGTACCTCACCTTAAGTGATACAATGGCGAGTTGTCGCTATTACCAAAGCGCCGACGACGACGACGACGACGACGACGACGATGATAATCGCGAGGGTCTTTATCAGGGGTAGAAAATACATCACAAGAACTAAGTATTTCACGTCGGCATTCACCGGAGACTGCCAAAAGC
Organism: Schistocerca cancellata; assembly: GCF_023864275.1. Lineage (NCBI taxonomy): Eukaryota > Metazoa > Arthropoda > Insecta > Orthoptera > Acrididae > Schistocerca > Schistocerca cancellata. Next base: position 80,931,575 of record NC_064633.1, on the reverse strand, counting down.
AGCAGTGTCTGGTGCCCACTTTAATAGCACCATTCACACTATACATTTGCGAGAGCATTTCTTAAATACCGCACCCATTCATAATTTTTTTTATCCTTGACCGCTTTTTTCGAAAGGGCCACGGTGGGAGGGGCTGTTACAAAATTCATTTGCCTCCTGTGAGGATCGAACTCACGACCTCTGGTTTACTAGACCAGCGCTCTGCCACAGAGCTAAGTAGGCGCCTCCTAGCGCGCTTTTCGGGTACTTTGTTCTTACAGACTAGTGAATCGGAGCCCTTCAGCTCGAAACGCACCGCATGAGCGACCATTATTTGCATTTCGTTGGCACAGCTGCTGCTTTCCTACACATCTCACACCATATCGATGTACAAATTAAATTCCAAAACAAATTTATTTCATTTCAGAGTTACTTTCAGCTTCAAATACCGTTCCTCTGATATTCATCCGAAGCTAGGCATCGTCGTAACCCGTTACGTTCATCACGCAAGGCTCACGAGAGGGGCGCATGTTGGATCCGCGTAGACACAAAATTTTGAGGCGCCCAGCGTGGGGCTCGAACCCACGACCCTGAGATTAAGAGTCTCATGCTCTACCGACTGAGCTAGCCGGGCTGTACACAAGGGTTACGAGCCATACAATACTGATTTGACCTGCGACCATCTATTGAAGATTCTTTTGACTACAGCTTATTTCCTGCTGCCACAAATCAGCTACAATCCTATTTAATGAAAAATTGTCTCCGAAAGGCATCAAATCTGCTTGAAATGATACGTGGCTATCAGCACCATTATTCAACACACATGCTCGACTGTGCGCAGACGCCTGTGGCGTAGCCCTTGGGTCCTGAATCAGATGCAGTAGTTGCAACAAAAACTCTCCTGAACGGCACTGTGCCGAAAATTTCGCTACAGATCACCCTTGTGTTGCTTGTGCTTCAGGTAGACGCCGGTTTTGCAGCCAGGAAGCGGACAGCAGCTACTTTCAACTAGTTTTGCAGTACTCAAACAACACACTAAAACAGCATGCATCTTTTTCAGAACAGGAAAAACTCGACTGTGACAGGATTCGAACCTGCAATCTTCCGATCCGAAGTCCGACGCCTTATCCATTAGGCCACACGGTCACTGGCGCAATATGCTTCCCCACACACACCTCATTTTCACCATTTGTACACTTGGCGGAATGAATTTCCCATCTTTGACCCAGTTCTCCATCTCAAATTTTAGTACTAAAAGTGCGACGCTACTTCTTGCTGTGTCCCATCGCAAGTTACATTCAAGCCCTTATGACGCTGATCAAACAAGAGGTGGCAAATCAGCTTCAATCGCTTAGTGCCATCTCAGTCGCTTGCGGAAGGTACCTCACCTTAAGTGATACAATGGCGAGTTGTCGCTATTACCAAAGCGCCGCCGCCGCCGACGACGACGACGACGATGATAATCGCGAGGGTCTTTATCAGGGGTAGAAAATACATCACAAGAACTAAGTATTTCACGTCGGCATTCACCGGAGACTGCCAAAAGCAGCAGTGTCTGGTGCCCACTTTAATAGCACCATTCACACTATACATTTGCGAGAGCATTTCTTAAATACCGCACCCATTCATAATTTTTTTTATCCTTGACCGCTTTTTTCGAAAGGGCCACGGTGGGAGGGGCTGTTACAAAATTCATTTGCCTCCTGTGAGGATCGAACTCACGACCTCTGGTTTACTAGACCAGCGCTCTGCCACAGAGCTAAGGAGGCGCCTCCTAGCGCGCTTTTCGGGTACTTTGTTCTTACAGACTAGTGAATCGGAGCCCTTCAGCTCGAAACGCACCGCATGAGCGACCATTATTTGCATTTCGTTAGCACAGCTGCTGCTTTCCTACACATCTCACACCATATCGATGTACAAATTAAATTCCAAAACAAATTTATTTCATTTCAGAGTTACTTTCAGCTTCAAATACCGTTCCTCTGATATTCATCCGAAGCTAGGCATCGTCGTAACCCGTTACGTTCATCACGCAAGGCTCACGAGAGGGGCGCATGTTGGATCCGCGTAGACACAAAATTTTGAGGCGCCCAGCGTGGGGCTCGAACCCACGACCCTGAGATTAAGAGTCTCATGCTCTACCGACTGAGCTAGCCGGGCTGTACACAAGGGTTACGAGCCATACAATACTGATTTGACCTGCGACCATCTATTGAAGATTCTTTTGACTACAGCTTATTTCCTGCTGCCACAAATCAGCTACAATCCTATTTAATGAAAAATTGTCTCCGAAAGGCATCAAATCTGCTTGAAATGATACGTGGCTATCAGCACCATTATTCAACACACATGCTCGACTGTGCGCAGACGCCTGTGGCGTAGCCCTTGGGTCCTGAATCAGATGCAGTAGTTGCAACAAAAACTCTCCTGAACGGCACTGTGCCGAAAATTTCGCTACAGATCACCCTTGTGTTGCTTGTGCTTCAGGTAGACGCCGGTTTTGCAGCCAGGAAGCGGACAGCAGCTACTTTCAACTAGTTTTGCAGTACTCAAACAACACACTAAAACAGCATGCATCTTTTGCAGAACAGGAAAAACTCGACCGTGACAGGATTCGAACCTGCAATCTTCCGATCCGAAGTCCGACGCCTTATCCATTAGGCCACACGGTCACTGGCGCAATATGCTTCCCCACACACACCTCATTTTCACCATTTGTACACTTGGCGGAATGAATTTCCCATCTTTGACCCAGTTCTCCATCTCAAATTTTAGTACTAAAAGTGCGACGCTACTTCTTGCTGTGTCCCATCGCAAGTTACATTCAAGCCCTTATGACGCTGATCAAACAAGAGGTGGCAAATCAGCTTCAATCGCTTAGTGCCATCTCAGTCGCTTGCGGAAGGTACCTCACCTTAAGTGATACAATGGCGAGTTGTCGCTATTACCAAAGCGCCGACGACGACGACGACGACGACGACGACGATGATAATCGCGAGGGTCTTTATCAGGGGTAGAAAATACATCACAAGAACTAAGTATTTCACGTCGGCATTCACCGGAGACTGCCAAAAGCAGCAGTGTCTGGTGCCCACTTTAATAGCACCATTCACACTATACATTTGCGAGAGCATTTCTTAAATACCGCACCCATTCATAATTTTTTTTATCCTTGACCGCTTTTTTCGAAAGGGCCACGGTGGGAGGGGCTGTTACAAAATTCATTTGCCTCCTGTGAGGATCGAACTCACGACCTCTGGTTTACTAGACCAGCGCTCTGCCACAGAGCTAAGTAGGCGCCTCCTAGCGCGCTTTTCGGGTACTTTGTTCTTACAGACTAGTGAATCGGAGCCCTTCAGCTCGAAACGCACCGCATGAGCGACCATTATTTGCATTTCGTTGGCACAGCTGCTGCTTTCCTACACATCTCACACCATATCGATGTACAAATTAAATTCCAAAACAAATTTATTTCATTTCAGAGTTACTTTCAGCTTCAAATACCGTTCCTCTGATATTCATCCGAAGCTAGGCATCGTCGTAACCCGTTACGTTCATCACGCAAGGCTCACGAGAGGGGCGCATGTTGGATCCGCGTAGACACAAAATTTTGAGGCGCCCAGCGTGGGGCTCGAACCCACGACCCTGAGATTAAGAGTCTCATGCTCTACCGACTGAGCTAGCCGGGCTGTACACAAGGGTTACGAGCCATACAATACTGATTTGACCTGCGACCATCTATTGAAGATTCTTTTGACTACAGCTTATTTCCTGCTGCCACAAATCAGCTACAATCCTATTTAATGAAAAATTGTCTCCGAAAGGCATCAAATCTGCTTGAAATGATACGTGGCTATCAGCACCATTATTCAACACACATGCTCGACTGTGCGCAGACGCCTGTGGCGTAGCCCTTGGGTCCTGAATCAGATGCAGTAGTTGCAACAAAAACTCTCCTGAACGGCACTGTGCCGAAAATTTCGCTACAGATCACCCTTGTGTTGCTTGTGCTTCAGGTAGACGCCGGTTTTGCAGCCAGGAAGCGGACAGCAGCTACTTTCAACTAGTTTTGCAGTACTCAAACAACACACTAAAACAGCATGCATCTTTTTCAGAACAGGAAAAACTCGACTGTGACAGGATTCGAACCTGCAATCTTCCGATCCGAAGTCCGACGCCTTATCCATTAGGCCACACGGTCACTGGCGCAATATGCTTCCCCACACACACCTCATTTTCACCATTTGTACACTTGGCGGAATGAATTTCCCATCTTTGACCCAGTTCTCCATCTCAAATTTTAGTACTAAAAGTGCGACGCTACTTCTTGCTGTGTCCCATCGCAAGTTACATTCAAGCCCTTATGACGCTGATCAAACAAGAGGTGGCAAATCAGCTTCAATCGCTTAGTGCCATCTCAGTCGCTTGCGGAAGGTACCTCACCTTAAGTGATACAATGGCGAGTTGTCGCTATTACCAAAGCGCCGCCGCCGCCGCCGCCGCCGACGACGACGACGATGATAATCGCGAGGGTCTTTATCAGGGGTAGAAAATACATCACAAGAACTAAGTATTTCACGTCGGCATTCACCGGAGACTGCCAAAAGCAGCAGTGTCTGGTGCCCACTTTAATAGCACCATTCACACTATACATTTGCGAGAGCATTTCTTAAATACCGCACCCATTCATAATTTTTTTTATCCTTGACCGCTTTTTTCGAAAGGGCCACGGTGGGAGGGGCTGTTACAAAATTCATTTGCCTCCTGTGAGGATCGAACTCACGACCTCTGGTTTACTAGACCAGCGCTCTGCCACAGAGCTAAGGAGGCGCCTCCTAGCGCGCTTTTCGGGTACTTTGTTCTTACAGACTAGTGAATCGGAGCCCTTCAGCTCGAAACGCACCGCATGAGCGACCATTATTTGCATTTCGTTAGCACAGCTGCTGCTTTCCTACACATCTCACACCATATCGATGTACAAATTAAATTCCAAAACAAATTTATTTCATTTCAGAGTTACTTTCAGCTTCAAATACCGTTCCTCTGATATTCATCCGAAGCTAGGCATCGTCGTAACCCGTTACGTTCATCACGCAAGGCTCACGAGAGGGGCGCATGTTGGATCCGCGTAGACACAAAATTTTGAGGCGCCCAGCGTGGGGCTCGAACCCACGACCCTGAGATTAAGAGTCTCATGCTCTACCGACTGAGCTAGCCGGGCTGTACACAAGGGTTACGAGCCATACAATACTGATTTGACCTGCGACCATCTATTGAAGATTCTTTTGACTACAGCTTATTTCCTGCTGCCACAAATCAGCTACAATCCTATTTAATGAAAAATTGTCTCCGAAAGGCATCAAATCTGCTTGAAATGATACGTGGCTATCAGCACCATTATTCAACACACATGCTCGACTGTGCGCAGACGCCTGTGGCGTAGCCCTTGGGTCCTGAATCAGATGCAGTAGTTGCAACAAAAACTCTCCTGAACGGCACTGTGCCGAAAATTTCGCTACAGATCACCCTTGTGTTGCTTGTGCTTCAGGTAGACGCCGGTTTTGCAGCCAGGAAGCGGACAGCAGCTACTTTCAACTAGTTTTGCAGTACTCAAACAACACACTAAAACAGCATGCATCTTTTGCAGAACAGGAAAAACTCGACCGTGACAGGATTCGAACCTGCAATCTTCCGATCCGAAGTCCGACGCCTTATCCATTAGGCCACACGGTCACTGGCGCAATATGCTTCCCCACACACACCTCATTTTCACCATTTGTACACTTGGCGGAATGAATTTCCCATCTTTGACCCAGTTCTCCATCTCAAATTTTAGTACTAAAAGTGCGACGCTACTTCTTGCTGTGTCCCATCGCAAGTTACATTCAAGCCCTTATGACGCTGATCAAACAAGAGGTGGCAAATCAGCTTCAATCGCTTAGTGCCATCTCAGTCGCTTGCGGAAGGTACCTCACCTTAAGTGATACAATGGCGAGTTGTCGCTATTACCAAAGCGCCGCCGCCGCCGACGACGACGACGACGATGATAATCGCGAGGGTCTTTATCAGGGGTAGAAAATACATCACAAGAACTAAGTATTTCACGTCGGCATTCACCGGAGACTGCCAAAAGCAGCAGTGTCTGGTGCCCACTTTAATAGCACCATTCACACTATACATTTGCGAGAGCATTTCTTAAATACCGCACCCATTCATAATTTTTTTTATCCTTGACCGCTTTTTTCGAAAGGGCCACGGTGGGAGGGGCTGTTACAAAATTCATTTGCCTCCTGTGAGGATCGAACTCACGACCTCTGGTTTACTAGACCAGCGCTCTGCCACAGAGCTAAGGAGGCGCCTCCTAGCGCGCTTTTCGGGTACTTTGTTCTTACAGACTAGTGAATCGGAGCCCTTCAGCTCGAAACGCACCGCATGAGCGACCATTATTTGCATTTCGTTAGCACAGCTGCTGCTTTCCTACACATCTCACACCATATCGATGTACAAATTAAATTCCAAAACAAATTTATTTCATTTCAGAGTTACTTTCAGCTTCAAATACCGTTCCTCTGATATTCATCCGAAGCTAGGCATCGTCGTAACCCGTTACGTTCATCACGCAAGGCTCACGAGAGGGGCGCATGTTGGATCCGCGTAGACACAAAATTTTGAGGCGCCCAGCGTGGGGCTCGAACCCACGACCCTGAGATTAAGAGTCTCATGCTCTACCGACTGAGCTAGCCGGGCTGTACACAAGGGTTACGAGCCATACAATACTGATTTGACCTGCGACCATCTATTGAAGATTCTTTTGACTACAGCTTATTTCCTGCTGCCACAAATCAGCTACAATCCTATTTAATGAAAAATTGTCTCCGAAAGGCATCAAATCTGCTTGAAATGATACGTGGCTATCAGCACCATTATTCAACACACATGCTCGACTGTGCGCAGACGCCTGTGGCGTAGCCCTTGGGTCCTGAATCAGATGCAGTAGTTGCAACAAAAACTCTCCTGAACGGCACTGTGCCGAAAATTTCGCTACAGATCACCCTTGTGTTGCTTGTGCTTCAGGTAGACGCCGGTTTTGCAGCCAGGAAGCGGACAGCAGCTACTTTCAACTAGTTTTGCAGTACTCAAACAACACACTAAAACAGCATGCATCTTTTGCAGAACAGGAAAAACTCGACCGTGACAGGATTCGAACCTGCAATCTTCCGATCCGAAGTCCGACGCCTTATCCATTAGGCCACACGGTCACTGGCGCAATATGCTTCCCCACACACACCTCATTTTCACCATTTGTACACTTGGCGGAATGAATTTCCCATCTTTGACCCAGTTCTCCATCTCAAATTTTAGTACTAAAAGTGCGACGCTACTTCTTGCTGTGTCCCATCGCAAGTTACATTCAAGCCCTTATGACGCTGATCAAACAAGAGGTGGCAAATCAGCTTCAATCGCTTAGTGCCATCTCAGTCGCTTGCGGAAGGTACCTCACCTTAAGTGATACAATGGCGAGTTGTCGCTATTACCAAAGCGCCGACGACGACGACGACGACGACGACGACGATGATAATCGCGAGGGTCTTTATCAGGGGTAGAAAATACATCACAAGAACTAAGTATTTCACGTCGGCATTCACCGGAGACTGCCAAAAGCAGCAGTGTCTGGTGCCCACTTTAATAGCACCATTCACACTATACATTTGCGAGAGCATTTCTTAAATACCGCACCCATTCATAATTTTTTTTATCCTTGACCGCTTTTTTCGAAAGGGCCACGGTGGGAGGGGCTGTTACAAAATTCATTTGCCTCCTGTGAGGATCGAACTCACGACCTCTGGTTTACTAGACCAGCGCTCTGCCACAGAGCTAAGTAGGCGCCTCCTAGCGCGCTTTTCGGGTACTTTGTTCTTACAGACTAGTGAATCGGAGCCCTTCAGCTCGAAACGCACCGCATGAGCGACCATTATTTGCATTTCGTTGGCACAGCTGCTGCTTTCCTACACATCTCACACCATATCGATGTACAAATTAAATTCCAAAACAAATTTATTTCATTTCAGAGTTACTTTCAGCTTCAAATACCGTTCCTCTGATATTCATCCGAAGCTAGGCATCGTCGTAACCCGTTACGTTCATCACGCAAGGCTCACGAGAGGGGCGCATGTTGGATCCGCGTAGACACAAAATTTTGAGGCGCCCAGCGTGGGGCTCGAACCCACGACCCTGAGATTAAGAGTCTCATGCTCTACCGACTGAGCTAGCCGGGCTGTACACAAGGGTTACGAGCCATACAATACTGATTTGACCTGCGACCATCTATTGAAGATTCTTTTGACTACAGCTTATTTCCTGCTGCCACAAATCAGCTACAATCCTATTTAATGAAAAATTGTCTCCGAAAGGCATCAAATCTGCTTGAAATGATACGTGGCTATCAGCACCATTATTCAACACACATGCTCGACTGTGCGCAGACGCCTGTGGCGTAGCCCTTGGGTCCTGAATCAGATGCAGTAGTTGCAACAAAAACTCTCCTGAACGGCACTGTGCCGAAAATTTCGCTACAGATCACCCTTGTGTTGCTTGTGCTTCAGGTAGACGCCGGTTTTGCAGCCAGGAAGCGGACAGCAGCTACTTTCAACTAGTTTTGCAGTACTCAAACAACACACTAAAACAGCATGCATCTTTTTCAGAACAGGAAAAACTCGACTGTGACAGGATTCGAACCTGCAATCTTCCGATCCGAAGTCCGACGCCTTATCCATTAGGCCACACGGTCACTGGCGCAATATGCTTCCCCACACACACCTCATTTTCACCATTTGTACACTTGGCGGAATGAATTTCCCATCTTTGACCCAGTTCTCCATCTCAAATTTTAGTACTAAAAGTGCGACGCTACTTCTTGCTGTGTCCCATCGCAAGTTACATTCAAGCCCTTATGACGCTGATCAAACAAGAGGTGGCAAATCAGCTTCAATCGCTTAGTGCCATCTCAGTCGCTTGCGGAAGGTACCTCACCTTAAGTGATACAATGGCGAGTTGTCGCTATTACCAAAGCGCCGCCGCCGCCGCCGACGACGACGACGATGATAATCGCGAGGGTCTTTATCAGGGGTAGAAAATACATCACAAGAACTAAGTATTTCACGTCGGCATTCACCGGAGACTGCCAAAAGCAGCAGTGTCTGGTGCCCACTTTAATAGCACCATTCACACTATACATTTGCGAGAGCATTTCTTAAATACCGCACCCATTCATAATTTTTTTTATCCTTGACCGCTTTTTTCGAAAGGGCCACGGTGGGAGGGGCTGTTACAAAATTCATTTGCCTCCTGTGAGGATCGAACTCACGACCTCTGGTTTACTAGACCAGCGCTCTGCCACAGAGCTAAGGAGGCGCCTCCTAGCGCGCTTTTCGGGTACTTTGTTCTTACAGACTAGTGAATCGGAGCCCTTCAGCTCGAAACGCACCGCATGAGCGACCATTATTTGCATTTCGTTAGCACAGCTGCTGCTTTCCTACACATCTCACACCATATCGATGTACAAATTAAATTCCAAAACAAATTTATTTCATTTCAGAGTTACTTTCAGCTTCAAATACCGTTCCTCTGATATTCATCCGAAGCTAGGCATCGTCGTAACCCGTTACGTTCATCACGCAAGGCTCACGAGAGGGGCGCATGTTGGATCCGCGTAGACACAAAATTTTGAGGCGCCCAGCGTGGGGCTCGAACCCACGACCCTGAGATTAAGAGTCTCATGCTCTACCGACTGAGCTAGCCGGGCTGTACACAAGGGTTACGAGCCATACAATACTGATTTGACCTGCGACCATCTATTGAAGATTCTTTTGACTACAGCTTATTTCCTGCTGCCACAAATCAGCTACAATCCTATTTAATGAAAAATTGTCTCCGAAAGGCATCAAATCTGCTTGAAATGATACGTGGCTATCAGCACCATTATTCAACACACATGCTCGACTGTGCGCAGACGCCTGTGGCGTAGCCCTTGGGTCCTGAATCAGATGCAGTAGTTGCAACAAAAACTCTCCTGAACGGCACTGTGCCGAAAATTTCGCTACAGATCACCCTTGTGTTGCTTGTGCTTCAGGTAGACGCCGGTTTTGCAGCCAGGAAGCGGACAGCAGCTACTTTCAACTAGTTTTGCAGTACTCAAACAACACACTAAAACAGCATGCATCTTTTGCAGAACAGGAAAAACTCGACCGTGACAGGATTCGAACCTGCAATCTTCCGATCCGAAGTCCGACGCCTTATCCATTAGGCCACACGGTCACTGGCGCAATATGCTTCCCCACACACACCTCATTTTCACCATTTGTACACTTGGCGGAATGAATTTCCCATCTTTGACCCAGTTCTCCATCTCAAATTTTAGTACTAAAAGTGCGACGCTACTTCTTGCTGTGTCCCATCGCAAGTTACATTCAAGCCCTTATGACGCTGATCAAACAAGAGGTGGCAAATCAGCTTCAATCGCTTAGTGCCATCTCAGTCGCTTGCGGAAGGTACCTCACCTTAAGTGATACAATGGCGAGTTGTCGCTATTACCAAAGCGCCGCCGCCGCCGCCGCCGCCGACGACGACGACGACGACGACGACGATGATAATCGCGAGGGTCTTTATCAGGGGTAGAAAATACATCACAAGAACTAAGTATTTCACGTCGGCATTCACCGGAGACTGCCAAAAGCAGCAGTGTCTGGTGCCCACTTTAATAGCACCATTCACACTATACATTTGCGAGAGCATTTCTTAAATACCGCACCCATTCATAATTTTTTTTATCCTTGACCGCTTTTTTCGAAAGGGCCACGGTGGGAGGGGCTGTTACAAAATTCATTTGCCTCCTGTGAGGATCGAACTCACGACCTCTGGTTTACTAGACCAGCGCTCTGCCACTGAGCTAAGGAGGCGCCTCCTAGCGCGCTTTTCGGGTACTTTGTTCTTACAGACTAGTGAATCGGAGCCCTTCAGCTCGAAACGCACCGCATGAGCGACCATTATTTGCATTTCGTTGGCACAGCTGCTGCTTTCCTACACATCTCACACCATATCGATGTACAAATTAAATTCCAAAACAAATTTATTTCATTTCAGAGTTACTTTCAGCTTCAAATACCGTTCCTCTGATATTCATCCGAAGCTAGGCATCGTCGTAACCCGTTACGTTCATCACGCAAGGCTCACGAGAGGGGCGCATGTTGGATCCGCGTAGACACAAAATTTTGAGGCGCCCAGCGTGGGGCTCGAACCCACGACCCTGAGATTAAGAGTCTCATGCTCTACCGACTGAGCTAGCCGGGCTGTACACAAGGGTTACGAGCCATACAATACTGATTTGACCTGCGACCATCTATTGAAGATTCTTTTGACTACAGCTTATTTCCTGCTGCCACAAATCAGCTACAATCCTATTTAATGAAAAATTGTCTCCGAAAGGCATCAAATCTGCTTGAAATGATACGTGGCTATCAGCACCATTATTCAACACACATGCTCGACTGTGCGCAGACGCCTGTGGCGTAGCCCTTGGGTCCTGAATCAGATGCAGTAGTTGCAACAAAAACTCTCCTGAACGGCACTGTGCCGAAAATTTCGCTACAGATCACCCTTGTGTTGCTTGTGCTTCAGGTAGACGCCGGTTTTGCAGCCAGGAAGCGGACAGCAGCTACTTTCAACTAGTTTTGCAGTACTCAAACAACACACTAAAATAGCATGCATCTTTTTCAGAACAGGAAAAACTCGACTGTGACAGGATTCGAACCTGCAATCTTCCGATCCGAAGTCTGACGCCTTATCCATTAGGCCACACGGTCACTGGCGCAATATGCTTCCCCACACACACCTCATTTTCACCATTTGTACACTTGGCGGAATGAATTTCCCATCTTTGACCCAGTTCTCCATCTCAAATTTTAGTACTAAAAGTGCGACGCTACTTCTTGCTGTGTCCCATCGCAAGTTACATTCAAGCCCTTATGACGCTGATCAAACAAGAGGTGGCAAATCAGCTTCAATCGCTTAGTGCCATCTCAGTCGCTTGCGGAAGGTACCTCACCTTAAGTGATACAATGGCGAGTTGTCGCTATTACCAAAGCGCCGCCGCCGCCGCCGCCGACGACGACGACGATGATAATCGCGAGGGTCTTTATCAGGGGTAGAAAATACATCACAAGAACTAAGTATTTCACGTCGGCATTCACCGGAGACTGCCAAAAGCAGCAGTGTCTGGTGCCCACTTTAATAGCACCATTCACACTATACATTTGCGAGAGCATTTCTTAAATACCGCACCCATTCATAATTTTTTTTATCCTTGACCGCTTTTTTCGAAAGGGCCACGGTGGGAGGGGCTGTTACAAAATTCATTTGCCTCCTGTGAGGATCGAACTCACGACCTCTGGTTTACTAGACCAGCGCTCTGCCACAGAGCTAAGGAGGCGCCTCCTAGCGCGCTTTTCGGGTACTTTGTTCTTACAGACTAGTGAATCGGAGCCCTTCAGCTCGAAACGCACCGCATGAGCGACCATTATTTGCATTTCGTTAGCACAGCTGCTGCTTTCCTACACATCTCACACCATATCGATGTACAAATTAAATTCCAAAACAAATTTATTTCATTTCAGAGTTACTTTCAGCTTCAAATACCGTTCCTCTGATATTCATCCGAAGCTAGGCATCGTCGTAACCCGTTACGTTCATCACGCAAGGCTCACGAGAGGGGCGCATGTTGGATCCGCGTAGACACAAAATTTTGAGGCGCCCAGCGTGGGGCTCGAACCCACGACCCTGAGATTAAGAGTCTCATGCTCTACCGACTGAGCTAGCCGGGCTGTACACAAGGGTTACGAGCCATACAATACTGATTTGACCTGCGACCATCTATTGAAGATTCTTTTGACTACAGCTTATTTCCTGCTGCCACAAATCAGCTACAATCCTATTTAATGAAAAATTGTCTCCGAAAGGCATCAAATCTGCTTGAAATGATACGTGGCTATCAGCACCATTATTCAACACACATGCTCGACTGTGCGCAGACGCCTGTGGCGTAGCCCTTGGGTCCTGAATCAGATGCAGTAGTTGCAACAAAAACTCTCCTGAACGGCACTGTGCCGAAAATTTCGCTACAGATCACCCTTGTGTCGCTTGTGCTTCAGGTAGACGCCGGTTTTGCAGCCAGGAAGCGGACAGCAGCTACTTTCAACTAGTTTTGCAGTACTCAAACAACACACTAAAACAGCATGCATCTTTTGCAGAACAGGAAAAACTCGACCGTGACAGGATTCGAACCTGCAATCTTCCGATCCGAAGTCCGACGCCTTATCCATTAGGCCACACGGTCACTGGCGCAATATGCTTCCCCACACACACCTCATTTTCACCATTTGTACACTTGGCGGAATGAATTTCCCATCTTTGACCCAGTTCTCCATCTCAAATTTTAGTACTAAAAGTGCGACGCTACTTCTTGCTGTGTCCCATCGCAAGTTACATTCAAGCCCTTATGACGCTGATCAAACAAGAGGTGGCAAATCAGCTTCAATCGCTTAGTGCCATCTCAGTCGCTTGCGGAAGGTACCTCACCTTAAGTGATACAATGGCGAGTTGTCGCTATTACCAAAGCGCCGCCGCCGCCGCCGCCGACGACGACGACGACGACGATGATAATCGCGAGGGTCTTTATCAGGGGTAGAAAATACATCACAAGAACTAAGTATTTCACGTCGGCATTCACCGGAGACTGCCAAAAGCAGCAGTGTCTGGTGCCCACTTTAATAGCACCATTCACACTATTCATTTGCGAGAGCATTTCTTAAATACCGCACCCATTCATAATTTTTTTTATCCTTGACCGCTTTTTTCGAAAGGGCCACGGTGGGAGGGGCTGTTACAAAATTCATTTGCCTCCTGTGAGGATCGAACTCACGACCTCTGGTTTACTAGACCAGCGATCTGCCACTGAGCTAAGGAGGCGCCTCCTAGCGCGCTTTTCGGGTACTTTGTTCTTACAGACTAGTGAATCGGAGCCCTTCAGCTCGAAACGCACCGCATGAGCGACCATTATTTGCATTTCGTTAGCACAGCTGCTGCTTTCCTACACATCTCACACCATATCGATGTACAAATTAAATTCCAAAACAAATTTATTTCATTTCAGAGTTACTTTCAGCTTCAAATACCGTTCCTCTGATATTCATCCGAAGCTAGGCATCGTCGTAACCCGTTACGTTCATCACGCAAGGCTCACGAGAGGGGCGCATGTTGGATACGCGTAGACACAAAATTTTGAGGCGCCCAGCGTGGGGCTCGAACCCACGACCCTGAGATTGAGAGTCTCATGCTCTACCGACTGAGCTAGCCGGGCTGTACACAAGGGTTACGAGCCATACAATACTGATTTGACCTGCGACCATCTATTGAAGATTCTTTTGACTACAGCTTATTTCCTGCTGCCACAAATCAGCTACAATCCTATTTAATGAAAAATTGTCTCCGAAAGGCATCAAATCTGCTTGAAATGATACGTGGCTATCAGCACCATTATTCAACACACATGCTCGACTGTGCGCAGACGCCTGTGGCGTAGCCCTTGGGTCCTGAATCAGATGCAGTAGTTGCAACAAAAACTCTCCTGAACGGCACTGTGCCGAAAATTTCGCTACAGATCACCCTTGTGTTGCTTGTGCTTCAGGTAGACGCCGGTTTTGCAGCCAGGAAGCGGACAGCAGCTACTTTCAACTAGTTTTGCAGTACTCAAACAACACACTAAAACAGCATGCATCTTTTGCAGAACAGGAAAAACTCGACCGTGACAGGATTCGAACCTGCAATCTTCCGATCCGAAGTCCGACGCCTTATCCATTAGACCACACGGTCACTGGCGCAATATGCTTCCCCACACACACCTCATTTTCACCACTTGTACACTTGGCGGAATGAATTTCCCATCTTTGACCCAGTTCTCCATCTCAAATTTTAGTACTAAAAGTGCGACGCTACTTCTTGCTGTGTCCCATCGCAAGTTACATTCAAGCCCTTATGACGCTGATCAAACAAGAGGTGGCAAATCAGCTTCAATCGCTTAGTGCCATCTCAGTCGCTTGCGGAAGGTACCTCACCTTAAGTGATACAATGGCGAGTTGTCGCTATTACCAAAGCGCCGCCGCCGCCGCCGCCGCCGACGACGACGACGACGATGATAATCGCGAGGGTCTTTATCAGGGGTAGAAAATACATCACAAGAACTAAGTATTTCACGTCGGCATTCACCGGAGACTGCCAAAAGCAGCAGTGTCTGGTGCCCACTTTAATAGCACCATTCACACTATACATTTGCGAGAGCATTTCTTAAATACCGCACCCATTCATAATTTTTTTTATCCTTGACCGCTTTTTTCGAAAGGGCCACGGTGGGAGGGGCTGTTACAAAATTCATTTGCCTCCTGTGAGGATCGAACTCACGACCTCTGGTTTACTAGACCAGCGCTCTGCCACAGAGCTAAGGAGGCGCCTCCTAGTGCACTTTTCGGGTACTTTGTTCTTACAGACTAGTGAATCGGAGCCCTTCAGCTCGAAACGCACCGCATGAGCGACCATTATTTGCATTTCGTTAGCACAGCTGCTGCTTTCCTACACATCTCACACCATATCGATGTACAAATTAAATTCCAAAACAAATTTATTTCATTTCAGAGTTACTTTCAGCTTCAAATACCGTTCCTCTGATATTCATCCGAAGCTAGGCATCGTCGTAACCCGTTACGTTCATCACGCAAGGCTCACGAGAGGGGCGCATGTTGGATCCGCGTAGACACAAAATTTTGAGGCGCCCAGCGTGGGGCTCGAACCCACGACCCTGAGATTAAGAGTCTCATGCTCTACCGACTGAGCTAGCCGGGCTGTACACAAGGGTTACGAGCCATACAATACTGATTTGACCTGCGACCATCTATTGAAGATTCTTTTGACTACAGCTTATTTCCTGCTGCCACAAATCAGCTACAATCCTATTTAATGAAAAATTGTCTCCGAAAGGCATCAAATCTGCTTGAAATGATACGTGGCTATCAGCACCATTATTCAACACACATGCTCGACTGTGCGCAGACGCCTGTGGCGTAGCCCTTGGGTCCTGAATCAGATGCAGTAGTTCCAACAAAAACTCTCCTGAACGGCACTGTGCCGAAAATTTCGCTACAGATCACCCTTGTGTTGCTTGTGCTTCAGGTAGACGCCGGTTTTGCAGCCAGGAAGCGGACAGCAGCTACTTTCAACTAGTTTTGCAGTACTCAAACAACACACTAAAACAGCATGCATCTTTTTCAGAACAGGAAAAACTCGACTGTGACCGGATTCGAACCTGCAATCTTCAGATCCGAAGTCCGACGCCTTATCCATTAGGCCACACGGTCACTGGCGCAATATGCTTCCCCACACACACCTCATTTTCACCATTTGTACACTTGGCGGAATGAATTTCCCATCTTTGACCCAGTTCTCCATCTCAAATTTTAGTACTAAAAGTGCGACGCTACTTCTTGCTGTGTCCCATCGCAAGTTACATTCAAGCCCTTATGACGCTGATCAAACAAGAGGTGGCAAATCAGCTTCAATCGCTTAGTGCCATCTCAGTCGCTTGCGGAAGGTACCTCACCTTAAGTGATACAATGGCGAGTTGTCGCTATTACCAAAGCGCCGCCGCCGCCGCCGCCGCCGACGACGACGACGACGACGATGATAATCGCGAGGGTCTTTATCAGGGGTAGAAAATACATCACAAGAACTAAGTATTTCACGTCGGCATTCACCGGAGACTGCCAAAAGCAGCAGTGTCTGGTGCCCACTTTAATAGCACCATTCACACTATTCATTTGCGAGAGCATTTCTTAAATACCGCACCCATTCATAATTCTTTTTATCCTTGACCGCTTTTTTCGAAAGGGCCACGGTGGGAGGGGCTGTTACAAAATTCATTTGCCTCCTGTGAGGATCGAACTCACGACCTCTGGTTTACTAGACCAGCGCTCTGCCACTGAGCTAAGGAGGCGCCTCCTAGCGCGCTTTTCGGGTACTTTGTTCTTACAGACTAGTGAATCGGAGCCCTTCAGCTCGAAACGCACCGCATGAGCGACCATTATTTGCATTTCGTTAGCACAGCTGCTGCTTTCCTACACATCTCACACCATATCGATGTACAAATTAAATTCCAAAACAAATTTATTTCATTTCAGAGTTACTTTCAGCTTCAAATACCGTTCCTCTGATATTCATCCGAAGCTAGGCATCGTCGTAACCCGTTACGTTCATCACGCAAGGCTCACGAGAGGGGCGCATGTTGGATCCGCGTAGACACAAAATTTTGAGGCGCCCAGCGTGGGGCTCGAACCCACGACCCTGAGATTGAGAGTCTCATGCTCTACCGACTGAGCTAGCCGGGCTGTACACAAGGGTTACGAGCCATACAATACTGATTTGACCTGCGACCATCTATTGAAGATTCTTTTGACTACAGCTTATTTCCTGCTGCCACAAATCAGCTACAATCCTATTTAATGAAAAATTGTCTCCGAAAGGCATCAAATCTGCTTGAAATGATACGTGGCTATCAGCACCATTATTCAACACACATGCTCGACTGTGCGCAGACGCCTGTGGCGTAGCCCTTGGGTCCTGAATCAGATGCAGTAGTTGCAACAAAAACTCTCCTGAACGGCACTGTGCCGAAAATTTCGCTACAGATCACCCTTGTGTTGCTTGTGCTTCAGGTAGACGCCGGTTTTGCAGCCAGGAAGCGGACAGCAGCTACTTTCAACTAGTTTTGCAGTACTCAAACAACACACTAAAACAGCATGCATCTTTTGCAGAACAGGAAAAACTCGACCGTGACAGGATTCGAACCTGCAATCTTCGGATCCGAAGTCCGACGCCTTATCCATTAGGC
This sequence comes from Schistocerca cancellata, assembly GCF_023864275.1. Classification (NCBI taxonomy): domain Eukaryota; kingdom Metazoa; phylum Arthropoda; class Insecta; order Orthoptera; family Acrididae; genus Schistocerca; species Schistocerca cancellata. The sequence continues at coordinate 80,913,610 of NC_064633.1, read as the reverse complement.
CACACGGTCACTGGCGCAATATGCTTCCCCACACACACCTCATTTTCACCATTTGTACACTTGGCGGAATGAATTTCCCATCTTTGACCCAGTTCTCCATCTCAAATTTTAGTACTAAAAGTGCGACGCTACTTCTTGCTGTGTCCCATCGCAAGTTACATTCATGCCCTTATGACGCTGATCAAACAAGAGGTGGCAAATCAGCTTCAATCGCTTAGTGCCATCTCAGTCGCTTGCGGAAGGTACCTCACCTTAAGTGATACAATGGCGAGTTGTCGCTATTACCAAAGCGCCGCCGCCGCCGCCGCCGCCGCCGCCGCCGACGACGACGACGATGATAATCGCGAGGGTCTTTATCAGGGGTAGAAAATACATCACAAGAACTAAGTATTTCACGTCGGCATTCACCGGAGACTGCCAAAAGCAGCAGTGTCTGGTGCCCACTTTAATAGCACCATTCACACTATTCATTTGCGAGAGCATTTCTTAAATACCGCACCCATTCTAATTTTTTTTATCCTTGACCGCTTTCTTCGAAAGGGCCACGGTGGGAGGGGCTGTTACAAAATTCATTTGCCTCCTGTGAGGATCGAACTCACGACCTCTAGTTTACTAGACCAGCGCTCTGCCACTGAGCTAAGGAGGCGCCTCCTAGCGCGCTTTTCGGGTACTTTGTTCTTACAGACTAGTGAATCGGAGACCTTCAGCTCGAAACGCACCGCATGAGCGACCATTATTTGCATTTCGTTAGCACAGCTGCTGCTTTCCTACACATCTCACACCATATCGATGTACAAATTAAATTCCAAAACAAATTTATTTCATTTCAGAGTTACTTTCAGCTTCAAATACCGTTCCTCTGATATTCATCCGAAGCTAGGCATCGTCGTAACCCGTTACGTTCATCACGCAAGGCTCACGAGAGGGGCGCATGTTGGATCCGCGTAGACACAAAATTCTGAGCCGCCCAGCGTGGGGCTCGAACCCACGACCCTGAGATTAAGAGTCTCATGCTCTACCGACTGAGCTAGCCGGGCTGTACACAAGGGTTACGAGCCATACAATACTGATTTGACCTGCGACCATCTATTGAAGATTCTTTTGACTACAGCTTATTTCCTGCTGCCACAAATCAGCTAAAATCCTATTTAATGAAAAATTGTCTCCGAAAGGCATCAAATCTGCTTGAAATGATACGTGGCTATCAGCACCATTATTCAACACACATGCTCGACTGTGCGCAGACGCCTGTGGCGTAGCCCTTGGGTCCTGAATCAGATGCAGTAGTTGCAACAAAAACTCTCCTGAACGGCACTGTGCCGCAAATTTCGCTACAGATCACCCTTGTGTTGCTTGTGCTTCAGGTAGACGCCGGTTTTGCAGCCAGGAAGCGGACAGCAGCTACTTTCAACTAGTTTTGCAGTACTCAAACAACACACTAAAACAGCATGCATCTTTTGCAGAACAGGAAAAACTCGACCGTGACAGGATTCGAACCTGCAATCTTCCGATCCGAAGTCCGACGCCTTATCCATTAGGCCACACGGTCACTGGCGCAATATGCTTCCCCACACACACCTCATTTTCACCATTTGTACACTTGGCGGAATGAATTTCCCATCTTTGACCCAGTTCTCCATCTCAAATTTTAGTACTAAAAGTGCGACGCTACTTCTTGCTGTGTCCCATCGCAAGTTACATTCAAGCCCTTATGACGCTGATCAAACAAGAGGTGGCAAATCAGCTTCAATCGCTTAGTGCCATCTCAGTCGCTTGCGGAAGGTACCTCACCTTAAGTGATACAATGGCGAGTTGTCGCTATTACCAAAGCGCCGCCGCCGCCGCCGACGACGACGACGATGATAAACGCGAGGGTCTTTATCAGGGGTAGAAAATACATCACAAGAACTAAGTATTTCACGTCGGCATTCACCGGAGACTGCCAAAAGCAGCAGTGTCTGGTGCCCACTTTAATAGCACCATTCACACTATTCATTTGCGAGAGCATTTCTTAAATACCGCAACCATTCATAATTTTTTTTATCCTTGACCGCTTTCTTCGAAAGGGCCACGGTGGGAGGGGCTGTTACAAAATTCATTTGCCTCCTGTGAGGATCGAACTCACGACCTCTAGTTTACTAGACCAGCGCTCTGCCACTGAGCTAAGGAGGCGCCTCCTAGCGCGCTTTTCGGGTACTTTGTTCTTACAGACTAGTGAATCGGAGACCTTCAGCTCGAAACGCACCGCATGAGCGACCATTATTTGCATTTCGTTAGCACAGCTGCTGCTTTCCTACACATCTCACACCATATCGATGTACAAATTAAATTCCAAAACAAATTTATTTCATTTCAGAGTTACTTTCAGCTTCAAATACCGTTCCTCTGATATTCATCCGAAGCTAGGCATCGTCGTAACCCGTTACGTTCATCACGCAAGGCTCACGAGAGGGGCGCATGTTGGATCCGCGTAGACACAAAATTCTGAGCCGCCCAGCGTGGGGCTCGAACCCACGACCCTGAGATTAAGAGTCTCATGCTCTACCGACTGAGCTAGCCGGGCTGTACACAAGGGTTACGAGCCATACAATACTGATTTGACCTGCGACCATCTATTGAAGATTCTTTTGACTACAGCTTATTTCCTGCTGCCACAAATCAGCTAAAATCCTATTTAATGAAAAATTGTCTCCGAAAGGCATCAAATCTGCTTGAAATGATACGTGGCTATCAGCACCATTATTCAACACACATGCTCGACTGTGCGCAGACGCCTGTGGCGTAGCCCTTGGGTCCTGAATCAGATGCAGTAGTTGCAACAAAAACTCTCCTGAACGGCACTGTGCCGCAAATTTCGCTACAGATCACCCTTGTGTTGCTTGTGCTTCAGGTAGACGCCGGTTTTGCAGCCAGGAAGCGGACAGCAGCTACTTTCAACTAGTTTTGCAGTACTCAAACAACACACTAAAACAGCATGCATCTTTTGCAGAACAGGAAAAACTCGACCGTGACAGGATTCGAACCTGCAATCTTCCGATCCGAAGTCCGACGCCTTATCCATTAGGCCACACGGTCACTGGCGCAATATGCTTCCCCACACACACCTCATTTTCACCATTTGTACACTTGGCGGAATGAATTTCCCATCTTTGACCCAGTTCTCCATCTCAAATTTTAGTACTAAAAGTGCGACGCTACTTCTTGCTGTGTCCCATCGCAAGTTACATTCAAGCCCTTATGACGCTGATCAAACAAGAGGTGGCAAATCAGCTTCAATCGCTTAGTGCCATCTCAGTCGCTTGCGGAAGGTACCTCACCTTAAGTGATACAATGGCGAGTTGTCGCTATTACCAAAGCGCCGCCGCCGCCGACGACGACGACGACGATGATAAACGCGAGGGTCTTTATCAGGGGTAGAAAATACATCACAAGAACTAAGTATTTCACGTCGGCATTCACCGGAGACTGCCAAAAGCAGCAGTGTCTGGTGCCCACTTTAATAGCACCATTCACACTATTCATTTGCGAGAGCATTTCTTAAATACCGCAACCATTCATAATTTTTTTTATCCTTGACCGCTTTTTTCGAAAGGGCCACGGTGGGAGGGGCTGTTACAAAATTCATTTGCCTCCTGTGAGGATCGAACTCACGACCTCTGGTTTACTAGACCAGCGCTCTGCCACTGAGCTAAGGAGGCGCCTCCTAGCGCGCTTTTCGGGTACTTTGTTCTTACAGACTAGTGAATCGGAGACCTTCAGCTCGAAACGCACCGCATGAGCGACCATTATTTGCATTTCGTTAGCACAGCTGCTGCTTTCCTACACATCTCACAACATATCGATGTACAAATTAAATTCCAAAACAAATTTATTTCATTTCAGAGTTACTTTCAGCTTCAAATACCGTTCCTCTGATATTCATCCGAAGCTAGGCATCGTCGTAACCCGTTACGTTCATCACGCAAGGCTCACGAGAGGGGCGCATGTTGGATCCGCGTAGACACAAAATTTTGAGGCGCCCAGCGTGGGGCTCGAACCCACGACCCTGAGATTAAGAGTTTCATGCTCTACCGACTGAGCTAGCCGGGCTGTACACAAGGGTTACGAGCCATATAATACTGATTTGACCTGCGACCATCTATTGAAGATTCTTTTGACTACAGCTTATTTCCTGCTGCCACAAATCAGCTACAATCCTATTTAATGAAAAACTGTCTCCGAAAGGCATCAAATCTGCTTGAAATGATACGTGGCTATCAGCACCATTATTCAACACACATGCTCGACTGTGCGCAGACGCCTGTGGCGTAGCCCTTGGGTCCTGAATCAGATGCAGTAGTTGCAACAAAAACTCTCCTGAACGGCACTGTGCCGAAAATTTCGCTACAGATCACCCTTGTGTTGCTTGTGCTTCAGGTAGACGCCGGTTTTGCAGCCAGGAAGCGGACAGCAGCTACTTTCAACTAGTTTTGCAGTACTCAAACAACACACTAAAACAGCATGCATCTTTTGCAGAACAGGAAAAACTCGACCGTGACAGGATTCGAACCTGCAATTTTCCGATCTGAAGTCCGACGCCTTATCCATTAGGCCACACGGTCACTGGCGCAATATGCTTCCCCACACACACCTCATTTTCACCATTTGTACACTTGGCGGAATGAATTTCCCATCTTTGACCCAGTTCTCCATCTCAAATTTTAGTACTAAAAGTGCGACGCTACTTCTTGCTGTGTCCCATCGCAAGTTACATTCAAGCCCTTATGACGCTGATCAAACAAGAGGTGGCAAATCAGCTTCAATCGCTTAGTGCCATCTCAGTCGCTTGCGGAAGGTACCTCACCTTAAGTGATACAATGGCGAGTTGTCGCTATTACCAAAGCGCCGCCGCCGCCGACGACGACGACGACGACGACGATAATCGCGAGGGTCTTTATCAGGGGTAGAAAATACATCACAAGAACTAAGTATTTCACGTCGGCATTCACCGGAGACTGCCAAAAGCAGCAGTGTCTGGTGCCCACTTTAATAGCACCATTCACACTATTCATTTGCGAGAGCATTTCTTAAATACCGCAACCATTCATAATTTTTTTTATCCTTGACCGCTTTTTTCGAAAGGGCCACGGTGGGAGGGGCTGTTACAAAATTCATTTGCCTCCTGTGAGGATCGAACTCACGACCTCTGGTTTACTAGACCAGCGCTCTGCCACTGAGCTAAGGAGGCGCCTCCTAGCGCGCTTTTCGGGTACTTTGTTCTTACAGACTAGTGAATCGGAGACCTTCAGCTCGAAACGCACCGCATGAGCGACCATTATTTGCATTTCGTTAGCACAGCTGCTGCTTTCCTACACATCTCACAACATATCGATGTACAAATTAAATTCCAAAACAAATTTATTTCATTTCAGAGTTACTTTCAGCTTCAAATACCGTTCCTCTGATATTCATCCGAAGCTAGGCATCGTCGTAACCCGTTACGTTCATCACGCAAGGCTCACGAGAGGGGCGCATGTTGGATCCGCGTAGACACAAAATTTTGAGGCGCCCAGCGTGGGGCTCGAACCCACGACCCTGAGATTAAGAGTTTCATGCTCTACCGACTGAGCTAGCCGGGCTGTACACAAGGGTTACGAGCCATACAATACTGATTTGACCTGCGACCATCTATTGAAGATTCTTTTGACTACAGCTTATTTCCTGCTGCCACAAATCAGCTACAATCCTATTTAATGAAAAACTGTCTCCGAAAGGCATCAAATCTGCTTGAAATGATACGTGGCTATCAGCACCATTATTCAACACACATGCTCGACTGTGCGCAGACGCCTGTGGCGTAGCCCTTGGGTCCTGAATCAGATGCAGTAGTTGCAACAAAAACTCTCCTGAACGGCACTGTGCCGAAAATTTCGCTACAGATCACCCTTGTGTTGCTTGTGCTTCAGGTAGACGCCGGTTTTGCAGCCAGGAAGCGGACAGCAGCTACTTTCAACTAGTTTTGCAGTACTCAAACAACACACTAAAACAGCATGCATCTTTTGCAGAACAGGAAAAACTCGACCGTGACAGGATTCGAACCTGCAATTTTCCGATCTGAAGTCCGACGCCTTATCCATTAGGCCACACGGTCACTGGCGCAATATGCTTCCCCACACACACCTCATTTTCACCATTTGTACACTTGGCGGAATGAATTTCCCATCTTTGACCCAGTTCTCCATCTCAAATTTTAGTACTAAAAGTGCGACGCTACTTCTTGCTGTGTCCCATCGCAAGTTACATTCAAGCCCTTATGACGCTGATCAAACAAGAGGTGGCAAATCAGCTTCAATCGCTTAGTGCCATCTCAGTCGCTTGCGGAAGGTACCTCACCTTAAGTGATACAATGGCGAGTTGTCGCTATTACCAAAGCGCCGCCGCCGCCGCCGACGACGACGACGACGATAATCGCGAGGGTCTTTATCAGGGGTAGAAAATACATCACAAGAACTAAGTATTTCACGTCGGCATTCACCGGAGACTGCCAAAAGCAGCAGTGTCTGGTGCCCACTTTAATAGCACCATTCACACTATTCATTTGCGAGAGCATTTCTTAAATACCGCACCCATTCATAATTTTTTTTATCCTTGACCGCTTTTTTCGAAAGGGCCACGGTGGGAGGGGCTGTTACAAAATTCATTTGCCTCCTGTGAGGATCGAACTCACGACCTCTGGTTTACTAGACCAGCGCTCTGCCACTGAGCTAAGGAGGCGCCTCCTAGCGCGCTTTTCGGGTACTTTGTTCTTACAGACTAGTGAATCGGAGACCTTCAGCTCGAAACGCACCGCATGAGCGACCATTATTTGCATTTCGTTAGCACAGCTGCTGCTTTCCTACACATCTCACACCATATCGATGTACAAATTAAATTCCAAAACAAATTTATTTCATTTCAGAGTTACTTTCAGCTTCAAATACCGTTCCTCTGATATTCATCCGAAGCTAGGCATCGTCGTAACCCGTTACGTTCATCACGCAAGGCTCACGAGAGGGGCGCATGTTCGATCCGCGTAGACACAAAATTCTGAGCCGCCCAGCGTGGGGCTCGAACCCACGACCCTGAGATTAAGAGTCTCATGCTCTACCGACTGAGCTAGCCGGGCTGTACACAAGGGTTACGAGCCATACAATACTGATTTGACCTGCGACCATCTATTGAAGATTCTTTTGACTACAGCTTATTTCCTGCTGCCACAAATCAGCTAAAATCCTATTTAATGAAAAATTGTCTCCGAAAGGCATCAAATCTGCTTGAAATGATACGTGGCTATCAGCACCATTATTCAACACACATGCTCGACTGTGCGCAGACGCCTGTGGCGTAGCCCTTGGGTCCTGAATCAGATGCAGTAGTTGCAACAAAAACTCTCCTGAACGGCACTGTGCCGCAAATTTCGCTACAGATCACCCTTGTGTTGCTTGTGCTTCAGGTAGACGCCGGTTTTGCAGCCAGGAAGCGGACAGCAGCTACTTTCAACTAGTTTTGCAGTACTCAAACAACACACTAAAACAGCATGCATCTTTTGCAGAACAGGAAAAACTCGACCGTGACAGGATTCGAACCTGCAATCTTCCGATCCGAAGTCCGACGCCTTATCCATTAGGCCACACGGTCACTGGCGCAATATGCTTCCCCACACACACCTCATTTTCACCATTTGTACACTTGGCGGAATGAATTTCCCATCTTTGACCCAGTTCTCCATCTCAAATTTTAGTACTAAAAGTGCGACGCTACTTCTTGCTGTGTCCCATCGCAAGTTACATTCAAGCCCTTATGACGCTGATCAAACAAGAGGTGGCAAATCAGCTTCAATCGCTTAGTGCCATCTCAGTCGCTTGCGGAAGGTACCTCACCTTAAGTGATACAATGGCGAGTTGTCGCTATTACCAAAGCGCCGCCGCCGCCGCCGACGACGACGACGACGACGATGATAAACGCGAGGGTCTTTATCAGGGGTAGAAAATACATCACAAGAACTAAGTATTTCACGTCGGCATTCACCGGAGACTGCCAAAAGCAGCAGTGTCTGGTGCCCACTTTAATAGCACCATTCACACTATTCATTTGCGAGAGCATTTCTTAAATACCGCAACCATTCATAATTTTTTTTATCCTTGACCGCTTTTTTCGAAAGGGCCACGGTGGGAGGGGCTGTTACAAAATTCATTTGCCTCCTGTGAGGATCGAACTCACGACCTCTGGTTTACTAGACCAGCGCTCTGCCACTGAGCTAAGGAGGCGCCTCCTAGCGCGCTTTTCGGGTACTTTGTTCTTACAGACTAGTGAATCGGAGACCTTCAGCTCGAAACGCACCGCATGAGCGACCATTATTTGCATTTCGTTAGCACAGCTGCTGCTTTCCTACACATCTCACAACATATCGATGTACAAATTAAATTCCAAAACAAATTTATTTCATTTCAGAGTTACTTTCAGCTTCAAATACCGTTCCTCTGATATTCATCCGAAGCTAGGCATCGTCGTAACCCGTTACGTTCATCACGCAAGGCTCACGAGAGGGGCGCATGTTGGATCCGCGTAGACACAAAATTTTGAGGCGCCCAGCGTGGGGCTCGAACCCACGACCCTGAGATTAAGAGTTTCATGCTCTACCGACTGAGCTAGCCGGGCTGTACACAAGGGTTACGAGCCATACAATACTGATTTGACCTGCGACCATCTATTGAAGATTCTTTTGACTACAGCTTATTTCCTGCTGCCACAAATCAGCTACAATCCTATTTAATGAAAAACTGTCTCCGAAAGGCATCAAATCTGCTTGAAATGATACGTGGCTATCAGCACCATTATTCAACACACATGCTCGACTGTGCGCAGACGCCTGTGGCGTAGCCCTTGGGTCCTGAATCAGATGCAGTAGTTGCAACAAAAACTCTCCTGAACGGCACTGTGCCGAAAATTTCGCTACAGATCACCCTTGTGTTGCTTGTGCTTCAGGTAGACGCCGGTTTTGCAGCCAGGAAGCGGACAGCAGCTACTTTCAACTAGTTTTGCAGTACTCAAACAACACACTAAAACAGCATGCATCTTTTGCAGAACAGGAAAAACTCGACCGTGACAGGATTCGAACCTGCAATTTTCCGATCTGAAGTCCGACGCCTTATCCATTAGGCCACACGGTCACTGGCGCAATATGCTTCCCCACACACACCTCATTTTCACCATTTGTACACTTGGCGGAATGAATTTCCCATCTTTGACCCAGTTCTCCATCTCAAATTTTAGTACTAAAAGTGCGACGCTACTTCTTGCTGTGTCCCATCGCAAGTTACATTCAAGCCCTTATGACGCTGATCAAACAAGAGGTGGCAAATCAGCTTCAATCGCTTAGTGCCATCTCAGTCGCTTGCGGAAGGTACCTCACCTTAAGTGATACAATGGCGAGTTGTCGCTATTACCAAAGCGCCGCCGCCGCCGCCGCCGACGACGTCGACGATAATCGCGAGGGTCTTTATCAGGGGTAGAAAATACATCACAAGAACTAAGTATTTCACGTCGGCATTCACCGGAGACTGCCAAAAGCTGCAGTGTCTGGTGCCCACTTTAATAGCACCATTCACACTATTCATTTGCGAGAGCATTTCTTAAATACCGCACCCATTCATAATTTTTTTTATCCTTGACCGCTTTTTTCGAAAGGGCCACGGTGGGAGGGGCTGTTACAAAATTCATTTGCCTCCTGTGAGGATCGAACTCACGACCTCTGGTTTACTAGACCAGCGCTCTGCCACTTTTTTTTTTTTTTATTTTTTTTTTTTTTACGCCTTAACCACTTTTTTTTTTTTTTTAACCGTTACACCATTTTTTTTTTTTACTCTGCGCAGGCCCTCCTTGCGCAGCTCGTTTTTGTTTAAAGCGAGCGGGGCAGGCAGATGGCGGCAAGGTGGGCAGGGGTCAATTAGTCAGAGGCCTGGCCACGGTGCCGCCCCCATACCCGTCATCACTCACATTGATTGTAAGGAAACATTGATTTTTTTTTAATTTTTTTTTTTGTGCCTTTATTTTTTTTATTTTTTATTTATGTATTTATTTATATATTTTTTTATTTATATATATTGGAAAAGCATCAATATGGGACTGGAGCCAGATCATTCCGTTGATACATAAACGGGTGAAGGTTTCAGAGCTCGAACAGCTATCCAATACCTGTTCTAGTGAATGCAATATGAAGCATATTACCGTACTTGCGACGGTGATCCGCGTAGTTTCTAATTTTAGTATATTCCGTTTCCATGTGTAACTGAAACTCGCTGTAATCTTCGCCCGTCAGCCGATTGAAGACATGACTGGTATATTGGCCCAACAGCCACATGACAGCATTATTTTTAGTTGGCGGAAAATATTTGACGTCTGGTCTGTGCAGTAAGTTCGTGTCGATGTTATTTTCAGAAGTCCGAGTTATAAGGGCGACTTTTTGACGAACCCATTGCCAATTGCGCATGCGGTGACTGCAAGTATATCTGTGGGGAACAGTATCCACTTGGTGACAATCTGGACAATGGGCTGTGTCGCTTAGCCCAATCGCATGCAGGCGCTCATTTGTGCTGATAATGTTGTTCACCGTTTTATACCATGTCGACCTGACCAAAGACGGAAGTACACTGCTGCTGATGTTCGCCCACAGGACATCCCAATTGACTCCAGTGTGCTTTTGTTCGATTTTGTTCTTGCCCTCATATTGTTTCCTGTGCTCCAGAATGGCCTTGGCAGTTAAAGGTCGACGTTGGAGAAGGACCTCGCTTAAGTAGCTCTTTTCCAGATAATATGTGCGGATGTGGGAGAGCTGGTAGTCGATCGTCTGCACATTGATGGGCGGTTCTACGCTTTTCGGCGCGACTGCCTCAAACAACTTTGCCGTAAGGGTGTCAGAGTAGTTTTGGATTAAGGATGTCATCCGTTTAATGTACAAAGCCATTGCTTTGGCGTTCAGATCGGTCAGACCCAGACCGCCATGCAGAGGGTCGAGAGTCACAGTCTTCACGTCAACTCGAAATATTTCCCCCCGCCACAGAAAATTGGTCAACTGGCTCATTATCTGTTTGGCTATGACAGTGGGGATTGGAAAGACCTGTGCCACATAATATGCTCGCGACAGGATACATGTATTTATAAATTTAACCCTCTGTATTTGGTCCATACTGCGATAAACGTTATCTATTAAAGCACCCTTGACTTTGAACAAGACATCCCGCCAATTTGCCGTTATCATCCTTTGTGGAGGGACCGTCAGTATCGTCCCAAGAGATTTGTGTTCCGTAACATGGGTAGCCCATTCTAGGCCGACATCGTCAAGTCCCCTTATACGCAGAAATTTGCTTTTAGTTTCGTTCATTTTTGCGCCAGAAGCGGAACAATAGCGCCTGAGGTCTGCCTCCAGTACAATCACATCATCCCTGTTCCTCACGACGATGCCGACATCATCAGCATATGCCCCAACAGCAGTTTTCTTCCCGGCGATCGTTATGCCCGTCATGTGCTCATGTACTAGCCGCAGCAATGGTTCTAGGGAGATGACAAAGAGCAACATGGAAAGGGGGCTTCCTTGGGGGACACCCCTTGCGATGGTAATTGGTCTTGTGAGCTGGCAGTTAACGGAGATCGTGGCGGCCAGACCAGTGATCATATTGCGCACGACAGCGATGGAGTCATGCCCGAAGCCCATCCTCCGCATCGTTTCGAAGAGGTATTTATGGCTGACACTATCAAATGCTTTATAAAAATCGAGAAAAAGGAGGCCGCAATTAATGGTGCTGGCAGACGACAGAGCGACGATATCTCTATATTGTGCTGTAGTCTGAAATATTGATCGCCTATAAGCACAAGTTTGCTGTTGCCCAATTATGTTTGCGGTCAACGGCATCATTCGATTGTTTAAAGCTCTCGCAATAATCTTATAATCTGAATTAAGAAGAGAAATCGGCCGGAAGTTGTTAATCTTTTTACATCCCTTATTTTTAGGAATCAACACGATTTTACATTCTTTAAGTTCTGATGGTACAAACTTTCCCCGCAGGACGTCGTTAACGGCTTGTGTCAACTTATCACCTATGATACCCCAATATCGTTGATAGAATTCGACCGGAAGGCCATCAGGGCCCGGCGATTTACTTTTAGGGGAGCCGCGAATTAATTCAAGGACTTCATCTGGACTAAAAGCTGAAAATAAGCTGGCGTTATCGTCGGCAGTAATTGTGGAGGTTGTAAACGCAAATAACTCATCCAAATCGTCCTCTTGCGTTGCTTCTGCCTCATACAGAGCACTGTAATACCTGTGGATTTCTCTGATGATCTCGTTTTGCACAGTGAGGACAGTACCGTTTTCTAATTTAAGTTCGTCCATGAATATCCGTCGTCGGTTCTTGCGATGTTTAATCAGATGATATAACGCAGCCGTTTCGTCCTCGCTAACGGATCTGGCTTTTGACTTAAGTTTAAGACCCTCCAGTTGTTTTCTCTTTAAGCTTAATAATGTCGCTTTAATTTTCTTGATGTCGGACAGGCGCCTGTCTGAGCCATCTGCCTGATCATACAAATCCCTTAAGACCATGTAGTAAAATTCCATTGTACGGTGAACTGCCCGAGATCTCTCTATACTATAAGATATAATTACTTTCCGTAATTTGGGCTTCGCCTTGCGGGTCCACCACTCCAAAACACTCGGAAAGTTGTGTACAGAGCGCAAGCAAAATTCCCAAGCTGTCTTTAATTCGACCTCGAGCTCGTCGTCTGGTAAAAGGCCGACATTCATGCTCCACTGATTCCTAAACCAGTGAGTTGGTTGCCGGTCTAAGTTTATGCAGGCACTCACACTACAGTGGTCAGAGAAGCTGACTGGAGTGATTTCCACTTGTAGCAAATTCCTCACTATGTGACTTGACATATAGATTCTATCAATCCTGCTACTGGAATTATGTGAAATGTGCGTGTATTTCACAAGCGTGGGATACTTAACTTCCCACGCGTCCCTCAGTTTCATTTGGGAAACAAGAAAGTTTAATTCAGGGGAATAATTAATATTGGGGGATTGATCTTTATGGTGCAATACACAATTAAAATCGCCGGCAATGATCAAGTTTGGCGAGTCTCTCCGCAGTAAGTAAATGATATCCTCCTTAAAGAACTTCGATCTGTCAGCGCGCCGTGTACTTCCAGATGGTGCATACAGATTGATTACACTGACGCCCATGATATTCACGCCTATGCCCCGTCCAGAGTCTAACTTTTCGACATCGGTTATAGGTATTCCTTCCCTAACTAAAATCGCTGTGCCAGCACTGAATTCAGGAGCGAAATTGAGTATTGCAACATAGCCGGGAATGTTAAGTTGCCATGTTGCAACCTCCTGTAAAAGGGCAATATCTGTACCAGAGTCAAACAAAAATTGTTTTAATAAAGCAAGTTTTAACTCTGACGTAATCCTATTGATATTAAGGGAGGTGATAGTATAGGCCTGTAGCATATAGGTAATGAGATGTAAAAGTATAACAAAACGATGGCATCGAGCTCAAGAGTGCCAGGTGCAGAATTAAAAAAGGTATAATGTGAGCAGCCATGAGAGGATTATTGGATCAAGAAGCAAAATAAAAACGATAACAAGTGATACACTACGAATCATAAGCCGGTTGTAGCAAAAAAAACGACACAGTGAATGCTGCGAACCATAACCGGATAAAAGGATAGAAGAAACACGATTGCAACCTTAGGCGACAGCATGGAACAAGCCTTGTACCAACGGAATTACTACTGTGGAGGATGGGCTTCGCCGAGTTCTTTGCTGTTGTCATCACCGGATCGTTCCCTCACAATTTCATAACTAATATTTCGGGATACTACATCCGCTTGCGAGGAAGTGGAATTTCCCTTGTTGCGAGGAGCGGAGAGACTTGGCTGTGGATTGAGCCTTCGTCGTGGGGCGTTTTGAGGTCCCGAAGTTTTTGTGGATTCTTTGAGACGCGGTCGTGTCATTGTCGCAGCACTGCCGCCGGCAGCTGGCAGGTTGGTAAACACTTGCACTTGTTTACTTCCGCCCGAAACTTGTTGTCGGGCGTCAGCTGTAGCGCGTTGTTGACACAACACTTCCTCACTGTGTGCGCGTTGTAGCGGCTGTTGTCCTTCGGGCGCGGCACTCAAAATTGGAGGTTCCTGTTCATGACCCGGCGTCTCAGAATTCGGCATCCCCTCAAGTCCATCCGCACTGGCGTCAAAATCGACCCGCATAACATCATCTGGTACTAAATCCTCCGCGGTTGATGGTTTTGGTTTCCGGGCTGCAGGAGTCGCGGGAGATACTTCCTCATCTGACTGCTCATCACTACGTTCCAGCGGCCTTTTCTTTTGCTGAGATTCACTTTCAAGACAAACTGGCGCAGCAGTTTGCCGTCCTACGAGTGGTGGAAACGCATCAGCAGTTATGGGCGGGGTCTCGGAGGTAGTTGCCTGGGGAGCATCAACATCAGGGTCTGCAGAAGAACCAGAAGTATCTACTGCCATTACCTCGTTAAGCGTTAATCTACGCCGCGGCTGGAGATTATTTTTTAAGACAAAAACTCGGCGGGGGCAGTCCTGACGAAGATGGCCTAGTTCATTGCAGATATGACAGGTGGGGGCTTGACCAGAATATATAATGTGAGCCTTATAACCGTCAACCGTGATGTGAGAAGGAATGTTCATTTTTACTTCCATGTCCACAGATCTAATCCCATTGAAACATTGTAATTTGTAGCGAGACGACCACTTTTCGTTGACAATTTCTTTAACCTCACCAAACTTAGAAAGTGCATCTTTAATTTTAGCATTGTCAATCTCTATGGGCAAGTTAAGTACTCTAACTGTCTGAATCGATGTATCGGCACGTGTTACAGTAACCATACTAGTGGTGCCGTCGCGATGAACAAAAGGGACTTGTTTGCCGATTTTTTCAATAAGTCGATCAACTGCTACTGGACTGAGAAACTTGACAAACACGCAATAACGATCAGAATCTAGCTGGGTGGTGTGCACAGAATCAGAAGTGATGCCTATTACCTCGGTTAGCCAGTCGTGAATCTCGAGGGCGGTCGGTTGAACTCGGCGGGTATCCTTGTCAAAGCCAAAAACCAGGGTGTTTTTCCGGATGGTGGTAGACATGGCGCTGCAGCTGTATGGAATCCGGTCAAGTCCGAATCCCGTACAAGATCGGCAAGTTGCTGACGAAAAGGACGACCACAAAAAAAAAAAAAAAAGTACAATGCACGTGAATCACTCGGAACACAGAAACACACAACGGCAAACAGTAAACACTGGCAACGACACCGGCGACGCGGAGCAACCAGCTAGCACGTCCGACCGCGGCGACAGCGAAAGCCGGAATAACCACTCGGCCACGACTGCCACTGAGCTAAGGAGGCGCCTCCTAGCGCGCTTTTCGGGTACTTTGTTCTTACAGACTAGGGAATCGGAGACCTTCATCTCGAAACGCACCGCATGAGCGACCATTCTTTGCATTTCGTTAGCACAGCTGCTGCTTTCCTGCACATCTCACACCATATCGATGTACAAATTAAATTCCAAAACAAATTTATTTCATTTCAGAGTTACTTTCAGCTTCAAATACCGTTCCTCTGATATTCATCCGAAGCTAGGCATCGTCGTAACCCGTTACGTTCATCACGCAAGGCTCACGAGAGGGGCGCATGTTCGATCCGCGTAGACACAAAATTCTGAGCCGCCAAGCGTGGGGCTCGAACCCACGACCCTGAGATTAAGAGTCTCATGCTCTACCGACTGAGCTAGCCGGGCTGTACACAAGGGTTACGAGCCATACAATACTGATTTGACCTGCGACCATCTATTGAAGATTCTTTTGACTACAGCTTATTTCCTGCTGCCACAAATCAGCTACAATCCTATTTAATGAAAAATTGTCTCCGAAAGGCATCAAATCTGCTTGAAATGATACGTGGCTATCAGCACCATTATTCAACACACATGCTCGACTGTGCGCAGACGCCTGTGGCGTAGCCCTTGGGTCCTGAATCAGATGCAGTAGTTGCAACAAAAACTCTCCTGAACGGCACTGTGCGGAAAATTTCGTTACAGATCACCCTTGTGTTGCTTGTGCTTCAGGTAGACGCCGGTTTTGCAGCCAGGAAGCGGACAGCAGCTACTTTCAACTAGTTTTGCAGTACTCAAACAACACACTAAAACAGCATGCATCTTTTGCAGAACAGGAAAAACTCGACCGTGACAGGATTCGAACCTGCAATCTTCCGATCCGAAGTCCGACGCCTTATCCATTAGGCCACACGGTCACTGGCGCAATATGCGTCCCCACACACACCTCATTTTCACCATTTGTACACTTGGCGGAATGAATTTCCCATCTTTGACCCAGTTCTCCATCTCAAATTTTAGTACTAAAAGTGCGACGCTACTTCTTGCTGTGTCCCATCGCAAGTTACATTCAAGCCCTTATGACGCTGATCAAACAAGAGGTGGCAAATCAGCTTCAATCGCTTAGTGCCATCTCAGTCGCTTGCGGAAGGTACCTCACCTTAAGTGATACAATGGCGAGTTGTCGCTATTACCAAAGCGCCGCCGCCGCCAACGACGACGACGACAATCGCGAGGGTCTTTATCAGGGGTAGAAAATACATCACAAGAACTAAGTATTTCACGTCGGCATTCTCCGGAGACTGCCTAAAGCAGCAGTTTCTGGTGCCCACTTTAATAGCACCATTCACACTATTCATTTGCGAGAGCATTTCTTAAATACCGCACCCATTCATAATTTTTTTTATCCTTGACCGCTTTTTTCGAAAATGCCACGGTGGGAGGGGCTGTTACAAAATTCATTTGCCGCCTGTGAGGATCGAACTCACGACCTCTGGTTTACTAGACCAGCGCTCTGCCACTGAGATAAGGAGGCGCCTCCTAGCGGACTTATAGGATACTTTGTTCTTACAAACTAGTGAATCGGAGCCCTTCAGCTCGAAACGCACCGCATGAGCGACCATTATTTACATTTAGTTAGCACAGCTGCTGCTTTCCTACACATCTCACACTATATCGATGTACAACTAAAATTGCAAAACAACACATTTATTTCATTTCAGAGTCACTTTCAGCTTCAAATACCGTTCCTCTGATATTCATACGAAGCTAGGCATCGTCGTAACCCGTTACGTTCATTACGCAAGGCTCACGAGAGGGGCGCATGTTGGATCCGCGTAGACACAAAATTTTGCGCCGCCCAGCGTGGGGCTCGAACCCACGACCCTGAGATTAAGAGTCTCATGCTCTACCGACTGAGCTAGCCGGGCTGCACGCAACGCGTTACGAGCCATACAATACTGATGTGACCTGCGACCATCTATTGAAGATTCTTTTGACTACAGCTTATTTCCTGCTGCCACAAATCAGCTACAATCCTATTCAATGAAAAATTGTCTCCGAAAGGCATCAAATCTGCATGAAATGATACGTGGCTATCAGCACCATTATTCAACACACATGCTCGACTGTGCGCAGACGCCTGTGGCGTAGCCCTTGGCTCCTGAATCAGATGCAGTAGTTCCAACAAAAACTCTCCTGAACGGCACTGTGCCGAAAACTTCGCTACAGATCACCCTTGTCTTGCTTGTGCTTCTGGTAGACGCCGGTTTTGTAGCCAGGAAGCGGACAGCAGCAACTTCCAACTAGTTTTAGTGTACTCAAACAACACAGTAAAACAGCATGCATCTTTTGCAGAACAGGAAAAACTCGACCGTGACAGGATTCGAACCTGCAATCTTCGGATCCGAAGTGCGACGCCTTATCCATTAGGCCACACGGTCACTGGCGCAATATACTTCCCCACTCACACCTCGTTTTCGCCATTTGTACACTTGGCAGAATGATTTTCCCATCTTTGACGCAGTTCTCCATCTCAAATTTCAGTACTAAAAGTACGACGCTACTTCTTGCTGTGTCCCATCGCAAGTTACATTCAAGCCCTTATGACGCTGATCAAACAAGAGGTGGCAAATCAGCTTCAATCGTTTAGTGCCATCTCAGTCGCTTGCAGAAGGTACCTCACCCTATGTGATACAATGGCGAATTGTCGCTATTACCAAAGCGGCGGCGGCGCCGACGACGACGACGACAATCGCGAGGGTCTTTATCAGGGGTAGAAAATACATCACAAGAACTAAGTATTTCACGTCGGCATTCTCCGGAGACTGCCTAAAGCAGCAGTTTCTGGTGCCCACTTTAATAGCACCATTCACACTATTCATTTGCGAGAGCATTTCTTAAATACCGCACCCATTCATAATTTTTTTTATCCTTGACCGCTTTTTTCGAAAATGCCACGGTGGGAGGGGCTGTTACAAAATTCATTTGCCGCCTGTGAGGATCGAACTCACGACCTCTGGTTTACTAGACCAGCGCTCTGCCACTGAGATAAGAAGGCGCCTCCTAGCGGACTTATAGGATACTTTGTTCTTACAAACTAGTGAATCGGAGCCCTTCAGCTCGAAACGCACCGCATGAGCGACCATTATTTACATTTAGTTAGCACAGCTGCTGCTTTCCTACACATCTCACACTATATCGATGTACAACTAAAATTGCAAAACAACACATTTATTTCATTTCAGAGTCACTTTCAGCTTCAAATACCGTTCCTCTGATATTCATACGAAGCTAGGCATCGTCGTAACCCGTTACGTTCATTACGCAAGGCTCACGAGAGGGGCGCATGTTGGATCCGCGTAGACACAAAATTTTGCGCCGCCCAGCGTGGGGCTCGAACCCACGACCCTGAGATTAAGAGTCTCATGCTCTACCGACTGAGCTAGCCGGGCTGCACGCAACGCGTTACGAGCCATACAATACTGATGTGACCTGCGACCATCTATTGAAGATTCTTTTGACTACAGCTTATTTCCTGCTGCCACAAATCAGCTACAATCCTATTCAATGAAAAATTGTCTCCGAAAGGCATCAAATCTGCATGAAATGATACGTGGCTATCAGCACCATTATTCAACACACATGCTCGACTGTGCGCAGACGCCTGTGGCGTAGCCCTTGGCTCCTGAATCAGATGCAGTAGTTCCAACAAAAACTCTCCTGAACGGCACTGTGCCGAAAACTTCGCTACAGATCACCCTTGTCTTGCTTGTGCTTCTGGTAGACGCCGGTTTTGTAGCCAGGAAGCGGACAGCAGCAACTTCCAACTAGTTTTAGTGTACTCAAACAACACAGTAAAACAGCATGCATCTTTTGCAGAACAGGAAAAACTCGACCGTGACAGGATTCGAACCTGCAATCTTCGGATCCGAAGTGCGACGCCTTATCCATTAGGCCACACGGTCACTGGCGCAATATACTTCCCCACTCACACCTCGTTTTCGCCATTTGTACACTTGGCAGAATGATTTTCCCATCTTTGACGCAGTTCTCCATCTCAAATTTCAGTACTAAAAGTACGACGCTACTTCTTGCTGTGTCCCATCGCAAGTTACATTCAAGCCCTTATGACGCTGATCAAACAAGAGGTGGCAAATCAGCTTCAATCGTTTAGTGCCATCTCAGTCGCTTGCAGAAGGTACCTCACCCTATGTGATACAATGGCGAATTGTCGCTATTACCAAAGCGGCGGCGGCGCCGACGACAATCGCGAGGGTCTTTATCAGGGGTAGAAAATACATCACAAGAACTAAGTATTTCACGTCGGCATTCTCCGGAGACTGCCTAAAGCAGCAGTTTCTGGTGCCCACTTTAATAGCACCATTCACACTATTCATTTGCGAGAGCATTTCTTAAATACCGCACCCATTCATAATTTTTTTTATCCTTGACCGCTTTTTTCGAAAATGCCACGGTGGGAGGGGCTGTTACAAAATTCATTTGCCGCCTGTGAGGATCGAACTCACGACCTCTGGTTTACTAGACCAGCGCTCTGCCACTGAGATAAGGAGGCGCCTCCTAGCGGACTTATAGGATACTTTGTTCTTACAAACTAGTGAATCGGAGCCCTTCAGCTCGAAACGCACCGCATGAGCGACCATTATTTACATTTAGTTAGCACAGCTGCTGCTTCCCTACACATCTCACACTATATCGATGTACAGCTAAAATTGCAAAACAACACATTTATTTCATTTCAGAGTCACTTTCAGCTTCAAATACCGTTCCTCTGATATTCATACGAAGCTAGGCATCGTCGTAACCCGTTACGTTCATTACGCAAGGCTCACGAGAGGGGCGCATGTTGGATCCGCGTAGACACAAAATTTTGCGCCACCCAGCGTGGGGCTCGAACCCACGACCCTGAGATTAAGAGTCTCATGCTCTACCGACTGAGCTAGCCGGGCTGCACGCAACGCGTTACGAGCCATACAATACTGATGTGACCTGCGACCATCTATTGAAGATTCTTTTGACTACAGCTTATTTCCTGCTGCCACAAATCAGCTACAATCCTATTCAATGAAAAATTGTCTCCGAAAGGCATCAAATCTGCATGAAATGATACGTGGCTATCAGCACCATTATTCAACACACATGCTCGACTGTGCGCAGACGCCTGTGGCGTAGCCCTTGGCTCCTGAATCAGATGCAGTAGTTCCAACAAAAACTCTCCTGAACGGCACTGTGCCGAAAACTTCGCTACAGATCACCCTTGTCTTGCTTGTGCTTCTGGTAGACGCCGGTTTTGTAGCCAGGAAGCGGACAGCAGCAACTTCCAACTAGTTTTAGTGTACTCAAACAACACAGTAAAACAGCATGCATCTTTTGCAGAACAGGAAAAACTCGACCGTGACAGGATACGAACCTGCAATCTTCGAATCCGAAGTCCGACGCCTTATCCATTAGGCCACACGGTCACTGGCGCAATATACTTCCCCACTCACACATCGTTTTCGCCATTTGTACACTTGGCAGAATGATTTTCCCATCTTTGACGCAGTTCTCCATCTCAAATTTCAGTACTAAAAGTACGACGCTACTTCTTGCTGTGTCCCATCGCAAGTTACATTCAAGCCCTTATGACGCTGATCAAACAAGAGGTGGCAAATCAGCTTCAATCGTTTAGTGCCATCTCAGTCGCTTGCAGAAGGTACCTCACCCTATGTGATTTAATGGCGAATTGTCGCTATTACCAAAGCGGCGGCGGCGCCGACGACGACGACGACGACGACGACAATCGCGAGGGTCTTTATCAGGGGTAGAAAATACATCACAAGAACTAAGTATTTCACGTCGGCATTCTCCGGAGACTGCCTAAAGCAGCAGTTTCTGGTGCCCACTTTAATAGCACCATTCACACTATTCATTTGCGAGAGCATTTCTTAAATACCGCACCCATTCATAATTTTTTTTATCCTTGACCGCTTTTTTCGAAAATGCCACGGTGGGAGGGGCTGTTACAAAATTCATTTGCCGCCTGTGAGGATCGAACTCACGACCTCTGGTTTACTAGACCAGCGCTCTGCCACTGAGATAAGGAGGCGCCTCCTAGCGGACTTATAGGATACTTTGTTCTTACAAACTAGTGAATCGGAGCCCTTCAGCTCGAAACGCACCGCATGAGCGACCATTATTTACATTTAGTTAGCACAGCTGCTGCTTTCCTACACATCTCACACTATATCGATGTACAACTAAAATTGCAAAACAACACATTTATTTCATTTCAGAGTCACTTTCAGCTTCAAATACCGTTCCTCTGATATTCATACGAAGCTAGGCATCGTCGTAACCCGTTACGTTCATTACGCAAGGCTCACGAGAGGGGCGCATGTTGGATCCGCGTAGACACAAAATTTTGCGCCGCCCAGCGTGGGGCTCGAACCCACGACCCTGAGATTAAGAGTCTCATGCTCTACCGACTGAGCTAGCCGGGCTGCACGCAACGCGTTACGAGCCATACAATACTGATGTGACCTGCGACCATCTATTGAAGATTCTTTTGACTACAGCTTATTTCCTGCTGCCACAAATCAGCTACAATCCTATTCAATGAAAAATTGTCTCCGAAAGGCATCAAATCTGCATGAAATGATACGTGGCTATCAGCACCATTATTCAACACACATGCTCGACTGTGCGCAGACGCCTGTGGCGTAGCCCTTGGCTCCTGAATCAGATGCAGTAGTTCCAACAAAAACTCTCCTGAACGGCACTGTGCCGAAAACTTCGCTACAGATCACCCTTGTCTTGCTTGTGCTTCTGGTAGACGCCGGTTTTGTAGCCAGGAAGCGGACAGCAGCAACTTCCAACTAGTTTTAGTGTACTCAAACAACACAGTAAAACAGCATGCATCTTTTGCAGAACAGGAAAAACTCGACCGTGACAGGATTCGAACCTGCAATCTTCGGATCCGAAGTGCGACGCCTTATCCATTAGGCCACACGGTCACTGGCGCAATATACTTCCCCACTCACACCTCGTTTTCGCCATTTGTACACTTGGCAGAATGATTTTCCCATCTTTGACGCAGTTCTCCATCTCAAATTTCAGTACTAAAAGTACGACGCTACTTCTTGCTGTGTCCCATCGCAAGTTACATTCAAGCCCTTATGACGCTGATCAAACAAGAGGTGGCAAATCAGCTTCAATCGTTTAGTGCCATCTCAGTCGCTTGCAGAAGGTACCTCACCCTATGTGATACAATGGCGAATTGTCGCTATTACCAAAGCGGCGGCGGCGCCGACGACAATCGCGAGGGTCTTTATCAGGGGTAGAAAATACATCACAAGAACTAAGTATTTCACGTCGGCATTCTCCGGAGACTGCCTAAAGCAGCAGTTTCTGGTGCCCACTTTAATAGCACCATTCACACTATTCATTTGCGAGAGCATTTCTTAAATACCGCACCCATTCATAATTTTTTTTATCCTTGACCGCTTTTTTCGAAAATGCCACGGTGGGAGGGGCTGTTACAAAATTCATTTGCCGCCTGTGAGGATCGAACTCACGACCTCTGGTTTACTAGACCGGCGCTCTGCCACTGAGATAAGGAATCGCCTCCTAGCGGACTTATAGGATACTTTGTTCTTACAAACTAGTGAATCGGAGCCCTTCAGCTCGAAACGCACCGCATGAGCGACCATTATTTACATTCAGTTAGCACAGCTGCTGCTTTCCTACACATCTCACACTATATCGATGTACAACTAAAATTGCAAAACAACACATTTATTTCATTTCAGAGTCACTTTCAGCTTCAAATACCGTTCCTCTGATATTCATACGAAGCTAGGCATCGTCGTAACCCGTTACGTTCATTACGCAAGGCTCACGAGAGGGGCGCATGTTGG
The DNA here is from genome assembly GCF_023864275.1 of Schistocerca cancellata. NCBI lineage: Eukaryota > Metazoa > Arthropoda > Insecta > Orthoptera > Acrididae > Schistocerca > Schistocerca cancellata. Next base: position 80,890,256 of record NC_064633.1, on the reverse strand, counting down.
ATCCGCGTAGACACAAAATTTTGCGCCGCCCAGCGTGGGGCTCGAACCCACGACCTGGAGATTAAGAGTCTCATGCTCTACCGACTGAGCTAGCCGGGCTGCACGCAACGCGTTACGAGCCATACAATACTGATGTGACCTGCGACCATCTATTGAAGATTCTTTTGACTACAGCTTATTTCCTGCTGCCACAAATCAGCTACAATCCTATTCAATGAAAAATTGTCTCCGAAAGGCATCAAATCTGCATGAAATGATACGTGGCTATCAGCACCATTATTCAACACACATGCTCGACTGTGCGCAGACGCCTGTGGCGTAGCCCTTGGCTCCTGAATCAGATGCAGTAGTTCCAACAAAAACTCTCCTGAACGGCACTGTGCCGAAAACTTCGCTACAGATCACCCTTGTCTTGCTTGTGCTTCTGGTAGACGCCGGTTTTGTAGCCAGGAAGCGGACAGCAGCAACTTCCAACTAGTTTTAGTGTACTCAAACAACACAGTAAAACAGCATGCATCTTTTGCAGAACAGGAAAAACTCGACCGTGACAGGATTCGAACCTGCAATCTTCGGATCCGAAGTGCGACGCCTTATCCATTAGGCCACACGGTCACTGGCGCAATATACTTCCCCACTCACACCTCGTTTTCGCCATTTGTACACTTGGCAGAATGATTTTCCCATCTTTGACGCAGTTCTCCATCTCAAATTTCAGTACTAAAAGTACGACGCTACTTCTTGCTGTGTCCCATCGCAAGTTACATTCAAGCCCTTATGACGCTGATCAAACAAGAGGTGGCAAATCAGCTTCAATCGTTTAGTGCCATCTCAGTCGCTTGCAGAAGGTACCTCACCCTATGTGATACAATGGCGAATTGTCGCTATTACCAAAGCGGCGGCGGCGCCGACGACAATCGCGAGGGTCTTTATCAGGGGTAGAAAATACATCACAAGAACTAAGTATTTCACGTCGGCATTCTCCGGAGACTGCCTAAAGCAGCAGTTTCTGGTGCCCACTTTAATAGCACCATTCACACTATTCATTTGCGAGAGCATTTCTTAAATACTGCACCCATTCATAATTTTTTTTATCCTTGACCGCTTTTTTCGAAAATGCCACGGTGGGAGGGGCTGTTACAAAATTCATTTGCCGCCTGTGAGGATCGAACTCACGACCTCTGGTTTACTAGACCAGCGCTCTGCCACTGAGATAAGGAGGCGCCTCCTAGAGGACTTATAGGATACTTTGTTCTTACAAACTAGTGAATCGGAGCCCTTCAGCTCGAAACGCACCGCATGAGCGACCATTATTTACATTTAGTTAGCACAGCTGCTGCTTTCCTACACATCTCACACTACATCGATGTACAACTAAAATTGCAAAACAACACATTTATTTCATTTCAGAGTCACTTTCAGCTTCAAATACCGTTCCTCTGATATTCATACGAAGCTAGGCATCGTCGTAACCCGTTACGTTCATTACGCAAGGCTCACGAGAGGGGCGCATGTTGGATCCGCGTAGACACAAAATTTTGCGCCGCCCAGCGTGGGGCTCGAACCCACGACCCGGAGATTAAGAGTCTCATGCTCTACCGACTGAGCTAGCCGGGCTGCACGCAACGCGTTACGAGCCATACAATACTGATGTGACCTGCGACCATCTATTGAAGATTCTTTTGACTACAGCTTATTTCCTGCTGCCACAAATCAGCTACAATCCTATTCAATGAAAAATTGTCTCCGAAAGGCATCAAATCTGCATGAAATGATACGTGGCTATCAGCACCATTATTCAACACACATGCTCGACTGTGCGCAGACGCCTGTGGCGTAGCCCTTGGCTCCTGAATCAGATGCAGTAGTTCCAACAAAAACTCTCCTGAACGGCACTGTGCCGAAAACTTCGCTACAGATCACCCTTGTCTTGCTTGTGCTTCTGGTAGACGCCGGTTTTGTAGCCAGGAAGCGGACAGCAGCATCTTCCAACTAGTTTTAGTGTACTCAAACAACACACTAAAACAGCATGCATCTTTTGCAGAACAGGAAAAACTCGACCGTGACAGGATACGAACCTGCAATCTTCGGATCCGAAGTCCGACGCCTTATCCATTAGGCCACACGGTCACTGGCGCAATATACTTCCCCACTCACACATCGTTTTCGCCATTTGTACACTTGGCAGAATGATTTTCCCATCTTTGACGCAGTTCTCCATCTCAAATTTCAGTACTAAAAGTACGACGCTACTTCTTGCTGTGTCCCATCGCAAGTTACATTCAAGCCCTTATGACGCTGATCAAACAAGAGGTGGCAAATCAGCTTCAATCGTTTAGTGCCATCTCAGTCGCTTGCAGAAGGTACCTCACCCTATGTGATACAATGGCGAATTGTCGCTATTACCAAAGCGGCGGCGGCGCCGACGACGACGACAATCGCGAGGGTCTTTATCAGGGGTAGAAAATACATCACAAGAACTAAGTATTTCACGTCGGCATTCTCCGGAGACTGCCTAAAGCAGCAGTTTCTGGTGCCCACTTTAATAGCACCATTCACACTATTCATTTGCGAGAGCATTTCTTAAATACCGCACCCATTCATAATTTTTTTTATCCTTGACCGCTTTTTTCGAAAGGGCCACGGTGGGAGGGGCTGTTACAAAATTCATTTGCCGCCTGTGAGGATCGAACTCACGACCTCTGGTTTACTAGACCAGCGCTCTGCCACTTAGCTAAGGAGGCGCCTCCTAGCGGACTTTTAGGATACTTTGTTCTTACAAACTAGTGAATCGGAGCCCTTCAGCTCGAAACGCACCGCATGAGCGACCATTATTTGCATTTAGTTAGCACAGCTGCTGCTTTCCTACACATCTCACACTATATCGATGTACAACTAAAATTGCAAAACAACACATTTATTTCATTTCAGAGTCACTTTCAGCTTCAAATACCGTTCCTCTGATATTCATACGAAGCTAGGCATCGTCGTAACCCGTTACGTTCATTACGCAAGGCTCACGAGAGGGGCGCATGTTGGATCCGCGTAGACACAAAATTTTGCGCCGCCCAGCGTGGGGCTCGAACCCACGACCCTGAGATTAAGAGTCTCATGCTCTACCGACTGAGCTAGCCGGGCTGCACGCAACGCGTTACGAGCCATACAATACTGATGTGACCTGCGACCATCTATTGAAGATTCTTTTGACTACAGCTTATTTCCTGCTGCCACAAATCAGCTACAATCCTATTCAATGAAAAATTGTCTCCGAAAGGCATCAAATCTGCATGAAATGATACGTGGCTATCAGCACCATTATTCAACACACATGCTCGACTGTGCGCAGACGCCTGTGGCGTAGCCCTTGGCTCCTGAATCAGATGCAGTAGTTCCAACAAAAACTCTCCTGAACGGCACTGTGCCGAAAACTTCGCTACAGATCACCCTTGTCTTGCTTGTGCTTCTGGTAGACGCCGGTTTTGTAGCCAGGAAGCGGACAGCAGCAACTTCCAACTAGTTTTAGAGTACTCAAACAACACAGTAAAACAGCATGCATCTTTTGCAGAACAGGAAAAACTCGACCGTGACAGGATTCGAACCTGCAATCTTCGGATCCGAAGTCCGACGCCTTATCCATTAGGCCACACGGTCACTGGCGCAATATACTTCCCCACTCACACCTCGTTTTCGCCATTTGTACACTTGGCAGAATGATTTTCCCATCTTTGACGCAGTTCTCCATCTCAAATTTCAGTACTAAAAGTACGACGCTACTTCTTGCTGTGTCCCATCGCAAGTTACATTCAAGCCCTTATGACGCTGATCAAACAAGAGGTGGCAAATCAGCTTCAATCGTTTAGTGCCATCTCAGTCGCTTGCAGAAGGTACCTCACCCTATGTGATACAATGGCGAATTGTCGCTATTACCAAAGCGGCGGCGGCGCCGCCGCCGACGACGACGACATTCGCGAGGGTCTTTATCAGGGGTAGAAAATACATCACAAGAACTAAGTATTTCACGTCGGCATTCTCCGGAGACTGCCTAAAGCAGCAGTTTCTGGTGCCCACTTTAATAGCACCATTCACACTATTCATTTGCGAGAGCATTTCTTAAATACCGCACCCATTCATAATTTTTTTTATCCTTGACCGCTTTTTTCGAAAGGGCCACGGTGGGAGGGGCTGTTACAAAATTCATTTGCCGCCTGTGAGGATCGAACTCACGACCTCTGGTTTACTAGACCAGCGCTCTGCCACTTAGCTAAGGAGGCGCCTCCTAGCGGACTTTTAGGATACTTTGTTCTTACAAACTAGTGAATCGGAGCCCTTCAGCTCGAAACGCACCGCATGAGCGACCATTATTTGCATTTAGTTAGCACAGCTGCTGCTTTCCTACACATCTCACACTATATCGATGTACAACTAAAATTGCAAAACAACACATTTATTTCATTTCAGAGTCACTTTCAGCTTCAAATACCGTTCCTCTGATATCCATACGAAGCTAGGCATCGTCGTAACCCGTTACGTTCATTACGCAAGGCTCACGAGAGGGGCGCATGTTGGATCCGCGTAGACACAAAATTTTGCGCCGCCCAGCGTGGGGCTCGAACCCACGACCCTGAGATTAAGAGTCTCATGCTCTACCGACTGAGCAAGCCGGGCTGCACGCAACGCGTTACGAGCCATACAATACTGATGTGACCTGCGACCACCTATTGAAGATTCTTTTGACTACAGCTTATTTCCTGCTGCCACAAATCAGCTACAATCCTATTCAATGAAAAATTGTCTCCGAAAGGCATCAAATCTGCATGAAATGATACGTGGCTATCAGCACCATTATTCAACACACATGCTCGACTGTGCGCAGACGCCTGTGGCGTAGCCCTTGGCTCCTGAATCAGATGCAGTAGTTCCAACAAAAACTCTCCTGAACGGCACTGTGCCGAAAACTTCGCTACAGATCACCCTTGTCTTGCTTGTGCTTCTGGTAGACGCCGGTTTTGTAGCCAGGAAGCGGACAGCAGCAACTTCCAACTAGTTTTAGAGTACTCAAACAACACAGTAAAACAGCATGCATCTTTTGCAGAACAGGAAAAACTCGACCGTGACAGGATTCGAACCTGCAATCTTCGGATCCGAAGTCCGACGCCTTATCCATTAGGCCACACGGTCACTGGCGCAATATACTTCCCCACTCACACCTCGTTTTCGCCATTTGTACACTTGGCAGAATGATTTTCCCATCTTTGAAGCAGTTCTCCATCTCAAATTTCAGTACTAAAAGTACGACGCTACTTCTTGCTGTGTCCCATCGCAAGTTACATTCAAGCCCTTATGACGCTGATCAAACAAGAGGTGGCAAATCAGCTTCAATCGTTTAGTGCCATCTCAGTCGCTTGCAGAAGGTACCTCACCCTATGTGATACAATGGCGAATTGTCGCTATTACCAAAGCGGCGGCGGCGCCGACGACGACGACAATCGCGAGGGTCTTTATCAGGGGTAGAAAATACATCACAAGAACTAAGTATTTCACGTCGGCATTCTCCGGAGACTGCCTAAAGCAGCAGTTTCAGGTGCCCACTTTAATAGCACCATTCACACTATTCATTTGCGAGAGCATTTCTTAAATACCGCACCCATTCATAATTTTTTTTATCCTTGACCGCTTTTTTCGAAAATGCCACGGTGGGAGGGGCTGTTACAAAATTCATTTGCCGCCTGTGAGGATCGAACTCACGACCTCTGGTTTACTAGACCAGCGCTCTGCCACTGAGATAAGGAGGCGCCTCCTAGAGGACTTATAGGATACTTTGTTCTTACAAACTAGTGAATCGGAGCCCTTCAGCTCGAAACGCACCGCATGAGCGACCATTATTTACATTTAGTTAGCACAGCTGCTGCTTTCCTACACATCTCACACTACATCGATGTACAACTAAAATTGCAAAACAACACATTTATTTCATTTCAGAGTCACTTTCAGCTTCAAATACCGTTCCTCTGATATTCATACGAAGCTAGGCATCGTCGTAACCCGTTACGTTCATTACGCAAGGCTCACGAGAGGGGCGCATGTTGGATCCGCGTAGACACAAAATTTTGCGCCGCCCAGCGTGGGGCTCGAACCCACGACCCTGAGATTAAGAGTCTCATGCTCTACCGACTGAGCTAGCCGGGCTGCACGCAACGCGTTACGAGCCATACAATACTGATGTGACCTGCGACCATCTATTGAAGATTCTTTTGACTACAGCTTATTTCCTGCTGCCACAAATCAGCTACAATCCTATTCAATGAAAAATTGTCTCCGAAAGGCATCAAATCTGCATGAAATGATACGTGGCTATCAGCACCATTATTCAACACACATGCTCGACTGTGCGCAGACGCCTGTGGCGTAGCCCTTGGCTCCTGAATCAGATGCAGTAGTTCCAACAAAAACTCTCCTGAACGGCACTGTGCCGAAAACTTCGCTACAGATCACCCTTGTCTTGCTTGTGCTTCTGGTAGACGCCGGTTTTGTAGCCAGGAAGCGGACAGCAGCAACTTCCAACTAGTTTTAGAGTACTCAAACAACACAGTAAAACAGCATGCATCTTTTGCAGAACAGGAAAAACTCGACCGTGACAGGATTGGAACCTGCAATCTTCGGATCCGAAGTCCGACGCCTTATCCATTAGGCCACACGGTCACTGGCGCAATATACTTCCCCACTCACACCTCGTTTTCGCCATTTGTACACTTGGCAGAATGATTTTCCCATCTTTGACGCAGTTCTCCATCTCAAATTTCAGTACTAAAAGTACGACGCTACTTCTTGCTGTGTCCCATCGCAAGTTACATTCAAGCCCTTATGACGCTGATCAAACAAGAGGTGGCAAATCAGCTTCAATCGTTTAGTGCCATCTCAGTCGGTTGCAGAAGGTACCTCAACCTATGTGATACAATGGCGAATTGTCGCTATTACCAAAGCGGCGGCGGCGCCGCCGCCGCCGACGACGACGACATTCGCGAGGGTCTTTATCAGGGGTAGAAAATACATCACAAGAACTAAGTATTTCACGTCGGCATTCTCCGGAGACTGCCTAAAGCAGCAGTTTCTGGTGCCCACTTTAATAGCACCATTCACACTATTCATTTGCGAGAGCATTTCTTAAATACCGCACCCATTCATAATTTTTTTTATCCTTGACCGCTTTTTTCGAAAGGGCCACGGTGGGAGGGGCTGTTACAAAATTCATTTGCCGCCTGTGAGGATCGAACTCACGACCTCTGGTTTACTAGACCAGCGCTCTGCCACTTAGCTAAGGAGGCGCCTCCTAGCGGACTTTTAGGGTACGTTGTTCTCACAGACTAGTGAATCGGAGCCCTTCAGCTCGAAACGCACCGCATGAGCGACCATTATTTGCATTTAGTTAGCACAGCTGCTGCTTTCCTACACATCTCACACTATATCGATGTACAACTAAAATTTCAAAACAACACATTTATTTCATTTCAGAGTCACTTTCAGCTTCAAATACCGTTCCTCTGATATTCATACGAAGCTAGGCATCGTCGTAACCCGTTACGTTCATTACGCAAGGCTCACGAGAGGGGCGCATGTTGGATCCGCGTAGACACAAAATTTTGCGCCGCCCAGCGTGGGGCTCGAACCCACGACCCTGAGATTAAGAGTCTCATGCTCTACCGACTGAGCAAGCCGGGCTGCACGCAACGCGTTACGAGCCATACAATACTGATGTGACCTGCGACCATCTATTGAAGATTCTTTTGACTACAGCTTATTTCCTGCTGCCACAAATCAGCTACAATCCTATTCAATGAAAAATTGTCTCCGAAAGGCATCAAATCTGCATGAAATGATACGTGGCTATCAGCACCATTATTCAACACACATGCTCGACTGTGCGCAGACGCCTGTGGCGTAGCCCTTGGCTCCTGAATCAGATGCAGTAGTTCCAACAAAAACTCTCCTGAACGGCACTGTGCCGAAAACTTCGCTACAGATCACCCTTGTCTTGCTTGTGCATCTGGTAGACGCCGGTTTTGTAGCCAGGAAGCGGACAGCAGCAACTTCCAACTAGTTTTAGAGTACTCAAACAACACAGTAAAACAGCATGCATCTTTTGCAGAACAGGAAAAACTCGACCGTGACAGGATTCGAACCTGCAATCTTCGGATCCGAAGTCCGACGCCTTATCCATTAGGCCACACGGTCACTGGCGCAATATACTTCCCCACTCACACCTCGTTTTCGCCATTTGTACACTTGGCAGAATGATTTTCCCATCTTTGACGCAGTTCTCCATCTCAAATTTCAGTACTAAAAGTACGACGCTACTTCTTGCTGTGTCCCATCGCAAGTTACATTCAAGCCCTTATGACGCCGATCAAACAAGAGGTGGCAAATCAGCTTCAATCGTTTAGTGCCATCTCAGTCGCTTGCAGAAGGTACCTCACCCTATGTGATACAATGGCGAATTGTCGCTATTACCAAAGCGGCGGCGGCGCCGACGACGACAATCGCGAGGGTCTTTATCAGGGGTAGAAAATACATCACAAGAACTAAGTATTTCACGTCGGCATTCTCCGGAGACTGCCTAAAGCAGCAGTTTCTGGTGCCCACTTTAATAGCACCATTCACACTATTCATTTGCGAGAGCATTTCTTAAATACCGCACCCATTCATAATTTTTTTTATCCTTGACCGCTTTTTTCGAAAGGGCCACGGTGGGAGGGGCTGTTACAAAATTCATTTGCCGCCTGTGAGGATCGAACTCACGACCTCTGGTTTACTAGACCAGCGCTCTGCCACTTAGCTAAGGAGGCGCCTCCTAGCGGACTTTTAGGATACTTTGTTCTTACAAACTAGTGAATCGGAGCCCTTCAGCTCGAAACGCACCGCATGAGCGACCATTATTTGCATTTAGTTAGCACAGCTGCTGCTTTCCTACACATCTCACACTATATCGATGTACAACTAAAATTGCAAAACAACACATTTATTTCATTTCAGAGTCACTTTCAGCTTCAAATACCGTTCCTCTGATATTCATACGAAGCTAGGCATCGTCGTAACCCGTTACGTTCATTACGCAAGGCTCACGAGAGGGGCGCATGTTGGATCCGCGTAGACACAAAATTTTGCGCCGCCCAGCGTGGGGCTCGAACCCACGACCCTGAGATTAAGAGTCTCATGCTCTACCGACTGAGCAAGCCGGGCTGCACGCAACGCGTTACGAGCCATACAATACTGATGTGACCTGCGACCATCTATTGAAGATTCTTTTGACTACAGCTTATTTCCTGCTGCCACAAATCAGCTACAATCCTATTCAATGAAAAATTGTCTCCGAAAGGCATCAAATCTGCATGAAATGATACGTGGCTATCAGCACCATTATTCAACACACATGCTCGACTGTGCGCAGACGCCTGTGGCGTAGCCCTTGGCTCCTGAATCAGATGCAGTAGTTCCAACAAAAACTCTCCTGAACGGCACTGTGCCGAAAACTTCGCTACAGATCACCCTTGTCTTGCTTGTGCTTCTGGTAGACGCCGGTTTTGTAGCCAGGAAGCGGACAGCAGCAACTTCCAACTAGTTTTAGAGTACTCAAACAACACAGTAAAACAGCATGCATCTTTTGCAGAACAGGAAAAACTCGACCGTGACAGGATTCGAACCTGCAATCTTCGGATCCGAAGTCCGACGCCTTATCCATTAGGCCACACGGTCACTGGCGCAATATACTTCCCCACTCACACCTCGTTTTCGCCATTTGTACACTTGGCAGAATGATTTTCCCATCTTTGAAGCAGTTCTCCATCTCAAATTTCAGTACTAAAAGTACGACGCTACTTCTTGCTGTGTCCCATCGCAAGTTACATTCAAGCCTTTATGACGCTGATCAAACAAGAGGTGGCAAATCAGCTTCAATCGTTTAGTGCCATCTCAGTCGCTTGCAGAAGGTACCTCACCCTATGTGATACAATGGCGAATTGTCGCTATTACCAAAGCGGCGGCGGCGCCGACGACGACGACAATCGCGAGGGTCTTTATCAGGGGTAGAAAATACATCACAAGAACTAAGTATTTCACGTCGGCATTCTCCGGAGACTGCCTAAAGCAGCAGTTTCAGGTGCCCACTTTAATAGCACCATTCACACTATTCATTTGCGAGAGCATTTCTTAAATACCGCACCCATTCATAATTTTTTTTATCCTTGACCGCTTTTTTCGAAAATGCCACGGTGGGAGGGGCTGTTACAAAATTCATTTGCCGCCTGTGAGGATCGAACTCACGACCTCTGGTTTACTAGACCAGCGCTCTGCCACTGAGATAAGGAGGCGCCTCCTAGAGGACTTATAGGATACTTTGTTCTTACAAACTAGTGAATCGGAGCCCTTCAGCTCGAAACGCACCGCATGAGCGACCATTATTTACATTTAGTTAGCACAGCTGCTGCTTTCCTACACATCTCACACTACATCGATGTACAACTAAAATTGCAAAACAACACATTTATTTCATTTCAGAGTCACTTTCAGCTTCAAATACCGTTCCTCTGATATTCATACGAAGCTAGGCATCGTCGTAACCCGTTACGTTCATTACGCAAGGCTCACGAGAGGGGCGCATGTTGGATCCGCGTAGACACAAAATTTTGCGCCGCCCAGCGTGGGGCTCGAACCCACGACCCTGAGATTAAGAGTCTCATGCTCTACCGACTGAGCTAGCCGGGCTGCACGCAACGCGTTACGAGCCATACAATACTGATGTGACCTGCGACCATCTATTGAAGATTCTTTTGACTACAGCTTATTTCCTGCTGCCACAAATCAGCTACAATCCTATTCAATGAAAAATTGTCTCCGAAAGGCATCAAATCTGCATGAAATGATACGTGGCTATCAGCACCATTATTCAACACACATGCTCGACTGTGCGCAGACGCCTGTGGCGTAGCCCTTGGCTCCTGAATCAGATGCAGTAGTTCCAACAAAAACTCTCCTGAACGGCACTGTGCCGAAAACTTCGCTACAGATCACCCTTGTCTTGCTTGTGCTTCTGGTAGACGCCGGTTTTGTAGCCAGGAAGCGGACAGCAGCAACTTCCAACTAGTTTTAGAGTACTCAAACAACACAGTAAAACAGCATGCATCTTTTGCAGAACAGGAAAAACTCGACCGTGACAGGATTCGAACCTGCAATCTTCGGATCCGAAGTCCGACGCCTTATCCATTAGGCCACACGGTCACTGGCGCAATATACTTCCCCACTCACACCTCGTTTTCGCCATTTGTACACTTGGCAGAATGATTTTCCCATCTTTGACGCAGTTCTCCATCTCAAATTTCAGTACTAAAAGTACGACGCTACTTCTTGCTGTGTCCCATCGCAAGTTACATTCAAGCCCTTATGACGCTGATCAAACAAGAGGTGGCAAATCAGCTTCAATCGTTTAGTGCCATCTCAGTCGCTTGCAGAAGGTACCTCACCCTATGTGATACAATGGCGAATTGTCGCTATTACCAAAGCGGCGGCGGCGCCGCCGCCGCCGCCGACGACGACATTCGCGAGGGTCTTTATCAGGGGTAGAAAATACATCACAAGAACTAAGTATTTCACGTCGGCATTCTCCGGAGACTGCCTAAAGCAGCAGTTTCTGGTGCCCACTTTAATAGCACCATTCACACTATTCATTTGCGAGAGCATTTCTTAAATACCGCACCCATTCATAATTTTTTTTATCCTTGACCGCTTTTTTCGAAAGGGCCACGGTGGGAGGGGCTGTTACAAAATTCATTTGCCGCCTGTGAGGATCGAACTCACGACCTCTGGTTTACTAGACCAGCGCTCTGCCACTTAGCTAAGGAGGCGCCTCCTAGCGGACTTTTAGGGTACGTTGTTCTCACAGACTAGTGAATCGGAGCCCTTCAGCTCGAAACGCACCGCATGAGCGACCATTATTTGCATTTAGTTAGCACAGCTGCTGCTTTCCTACACATCTCACACTATATCGATGTACAACTAAAATTTCAAAACAACACATTTATTTCATTTCAGAGTCACTTTCAGCTTCAAATACCGTTCCTCTGATATTCATACGAAGCTAGGCATCGTCGTAACCCGTTACGTTCATTACGCAAGGCTCACGAGAGGGGCGCATGTTGGATCCGCGTAGACACAAAATTTTGCGCCGCCCAGCGTGGGGCTCGAACCCACGACCCTGAGATTAAGAGTCTCATGCTCTACCGACTGAGCAAGCCGGGCTGCACGCAACGCGTTACGAGCCATACAATACTGATGTGACCTGCGACCATCTATTGAAGATTCTTTTGACTACAGCTTATTTCCTGCTGCCACAAATCAGCTACAATCCTATTCAATGAAAAATTGTCTCCGAAAGGCATCAAATCTGCATGAAATGATACGTGGCTATCAGCACCATTATTCAACACACATGCTCGACTGTGCGCAGACGCCTGTGGCGTAGCCCTTGGCTCCTGAATCAGATGCAGTAGTTCCAACAAAAACTCTCCTGAACGGCACTGTGCCGAAAACTTCGCTACAGATCACCCTTGTCTTGCTTGTGCTTCTGGTAGACGCCGGTTTTGTAGCCAGGAAGCGGACAGCAGCAACTTCCAACTAGTTTTAGAGTACTCAAACAACACAGTAAAACAGCATGCATCTTTTGCAGAACAGGAAAAACTCGACCGTGACAGGATTCGAACCTGCAATCTTCGGATCCGAAGTCCGACGCCTTATCCATTAGGCCACACGGTCACTGGCGCAATATACTTCCCCACTCACACCTCGTTTTCGCCATTTGTACACTTGGCAGAATGATTTTCCCATCTTTGACGCAGTTCTCCATCTCAAATTTCAGTACTAAAAGTACGACGCTACTTCTTGCTGTGTCCCATCGCAAGTTACATTCAAGCCCTTATGACGCCGATCAAACAAGAGGTGGCAAATCAGCTTCAATCGTTTAGTGCCATCTCAGTCGCTTGCAGAAGGTACCTCACCCTATGTGATACAATGGCGAATTGTCGCTATTACCAAAGCGGCGGCGGCGCCGACGACGACAATCGCGAGGGTCTTTATCAGGGGTAGAAAATACATCACAAGAACTAAGTATTTCACGTCGGCATTCTCCGGAGACTGCCTAAAGCAGCAGTTTCTGGTGCCCACTTTAATAGCACCATTCACACTATTCATTTGCGAGAGCATTTCTTAAATACCGCACCCATTCATAATTTTTTTTATCCTTGACCGCTTTTTTCGAAAGGGCCACGGTGGGAGGGGCTGTTACAAAATTCATTTGCCGCCTGTGAGGATCGAACTCACGACCTCTGGTTTACTAGACCAGCGCTCTGCCACTGAGCTAAGGAGGCGCCTCCTAGCGGAATTTTAGGATACTTTGTTCTTACAAACTAGTGAATCGGAGCCCTTCAGCTCGAAACGCACCGCATGAGCGACCATTATTTGCATTTAGTTAGCACAGCTGCTGCTTTCCTACACATCTCACACTATATCGATGTACAACTAAAATTGCAAAACAACACATTTATTTCATTTCAGAGTCACTTTCAGCTTCAAATACCGTTCCTCTGATATTCATACGAAGCTAGGCATCGTCGTAACCCGTTACGTTCATTACGCAAGGCTCACGAGAGGGGCGCATGTTGGATCCGCGTAGACACAAAATTTTGCGCCGTCCAGCGTGGGGCTCGAACCCACGACCCTGAGATTAAGAGACTCATGCTCTACCGACTGAGCTAGCCGGGCTGCACGCAACGCGTTACGAGCCATACAATACTGATGTGACCTGCGACCATCTATTGAAGATTCTTTTGACTACAGCTTATTTCCTGCTGCCACAAATCAGCTACAATCCTATTCAATGAAAAATTGTCTCCGAAAGGCATCAAATCTGCATGAAATGATACGTGGCTATCAGCACCATTATTCAACACACATGCTCGACTGTGCGCAGACGCCTGTGGCGTAGCCCTTGGCTCCTGAATCAGATGCAGTAGTTCCAACAAAAACTCTCCTGAACGGCACTGTGCCGAAAACTTCGCTACAGATCACCCTTGTCTTGCTTGTGCTTCTGGTAGACGCCGGTTTTGTAGCCAGGAAGCGGACAGCAGCAACTTCCAACTAGTTTTAGTGTACTCAAACAACACAGTAAAACAGCATGCATGTTTTGCAGAACAGGAAAAACTCGACCGTGACAGGATTCGAACCTGCAATCTTCGGATCCGAAGTCCGACGCCTTATCCATTAGGCCACACGGTTACTGGCGCAATATATTTCCCCACTCACACCTCGTTTTCGCCATTTGTACACTTGGCAGAAAGATTTTCCCATCTTTGACGCAGTTCTCCATCTCAAATTTCAGTACTAAAAGTACGACGCTACTTCTTGCTGTGTCCCATCGCAAGTTACATTCAAGCCCTTATGACGCTGATCAAACAAGAGGTGGCAAATCAGCTTCAATCGTTTAGTGCCATCTCAGTCGCTTGCAGAAGGTACCTCACCCTATGTGATACAATGGCGAATTGTCGCTATTACCAAAGTTGCGGCGGCGCCGACGACGACGACGACAATCGCGAGGGTCTTTATCAGGGGTAGAAAATACATCACAAGAACTAAGTATTTCACGTCAGCATTCTCCGGAGACTGCCTAAAGCAGCAGTTTCTGGTGCCCACTTTAATAGCACCATTCACACTATTCATTTGCGAGAGCATTTCTTAAATACCGCACCCATTCATAATTTTTTTTTATCCTTGACCGCTTTTTTCGAAAGGGCCACGGTGGGAGGGGCTGTTACAAAATTCATTTGCCGCCTGTGAGGATCGAACTCACGACCTCTGGTTTACTAGACCAGCGCTCTGCCACTGAGCTAAGGAGGCGCCTCCTAGCGGACTTTTAGGATACTTTGTTCTTACAAACTAGTGAATCGGAGCCCTTCAGCTCGAAACGCACCGCATGAGCGACCATTATTTGCATTTAGTTAGCACAGCTGCTGCTTTCCTACACATCTCACACTATATCGATGTACAACTAAAATTGCAAAACAACACATTTATTTCATTTCAGAGTCACTTTCAGCTTCAAATACCGTTCCTCTGATATTCATACGAAGCTAGGCATCGTCGTAACCCGTTACGTTCATTACGCAAGGCTCACGAGAGGGGCGCATGTTGGATCCGCGTAGACACAAAATTTTGCGCCGCCCAGCGTGGGGCTCGAACCCACGACCCTGAGATTAAGAGTCTCATGCTCTACCGACTGAGCAAGCCGGGCTGCACGCAACGCGTTACGAGCCATACAATACTGATGTGACCTGCGACCATCTATTGAAGATTCTTTTGACTACAGCTTATTTCCTGCTGCCACAAATCAGCTACAATCCTATTCAATGAAAAATTGTCTCCGAAAGGCATCAAATCTGCATGAAATGATACGTGGCTATCAGCACCATTATTCAACACACATGCTCGACTGTGCGCAGACGCCTGTGGCGTAGCCCTTGGCTCCTGAATCAGATGCAGTAGTTCCAACAAAAACTCTCCTGAACGGCACTGTGCCGAAAACTTCGCTACAGATCACCCTTGTCTTGCTTGTGCTTCTGGTAGACGCCGGTTTTGTAGCCAGGAAGCGGACAGCAGCAACTTCCAACTAGTTTTAGAGTACTCAAACAACACAGTAAAACAGCATGCATCTTTTGCAGAACAGGAAAAACTCGACCGTGACAGGATTCGAACCTGCAATCTTCGGATCCGAAGTCCGACGCCTTATCCATTAGGCCACACGGTCACTGGCGCAATATACTTCCCCACTCACACCTCGTTTTCGCCATTTGTACACTTGGCAGAATGATTTTCCCATCTTTGACGCAGTTCTCCATCTCAAATTTCAGTACTAAAAGTACGACGCTACTTCTTGCTGTGTCCCATCGCAAGTTACATTCAAGCCCTTATGACGCCGATCAAACAAGAGGTGGCAAATCAGCTTCAATCGTTTAGTGCCATCTCAGTCGCTTGCAGAAGGTACCTCACCCTATGTGATACAATGGCGAATTGTCGCTATTACCAAAGCGGCGGCGGCGCCGACGACGACAATCGCGAGGGTCTTTATCAGGGGTAGAAAATACATCACAAGAACTAAGTATTTCACGTCGGCATTCTCCGGAGACTGCCTAAAGCAGCAGTTTCTGGTGCCCACTTTAATAGCACCATTCACACTATTCATTTGCGAGAGCATTTCTTAAATACCGCACCCATTCATAATTTTTTTTATCCTTGACCGCTTTTTTCGAAAGGGCCACGGTGGGAGGGGCTGTTACAAAATTCATTTGCCGCCTGTGAGGATCGAACTCACGACCTCTGGTTTACTAGACCAGCGCTCTGCCACTGAGCTAAGGAGGCGCCTCATAGCGGAATTTTAGGATACTTTGTTCTTACAAACTAGTGAATCGGAGCCCTTCAGCTCGAAACGCACCGCATGAGCGACCATTATTTGCATTTAGTTAGCACAGCTGCTGCTTTCCTACACATCTCACACTATATCGATGTACAACTAAAATTGCAAAACAACACATTTATTTCATTTCAGAGTCACTTTCAGCTTCAAATACCGTTCCTCTGATATTCATACGAAGCTAGGCATCGTCGTAACCCGTTACGTTCATTACGCAAGGCTCACGAGAGGGGCGCATGTTGGATCCGCGTAGACACAAAATTTTGCGCCGTCCAGCGTGGGGCTCGAACCCACGACCCTGAGATTAAGAGACTCATGCTCTACCGACTGAGCTAGCCGGGCTGCACGCAACGCGTTACGAGCCATACAATACTGATGTGACCTGCGACCATCTATTGAAGATTCTTTTGACTACAGCTTATTTCCTGCTGCCACAAATCAGCTACAATCCTATTCAATGAAAAATTGTCTCCGAAAGGCATCAAATCTGCATGAAATGATACGTGGCTATCAGCACCATTATTCAACACACATGCTCGACTGTGCGCAGACGCCTGTGGCGTAGCCCTTGGCTCCTGAATCAGATGCAGTAGTTCCAACAAAAACTCTCCTGAACGGCACTGTGCCGAAAACTTCGCTACAGATCACCCTTGTCTTGCTTGTGCTTCTGGTAGACGCCGGTTTTGTAGCCAGGAAGCGGACAGCAGCAACTTCCAACTAGTTTTAGTGTACTCAAACAACACAGTAAAACAGCATGCATGTTTTGCAGAACAGGAAAAACTCGACCGTGACAGGATTCGAACCTGCAATCTTCGGATCCGAAGTCCGACGCCTTATCCATTAGGCCACACGGTTACTGGCGCAATATATTTCCCCACTCACACCTCGTTTTCGCCATTTGTACACTTGGCAGAAAGATTTTCCCATCTTTGACGCAGTTCTCCATCTCAAATTTCAGTACTAAAAGTACGACGCTACTTCTTGCTGTGTCCCATCGCAAGTTACATTCAAGCCCTTATGACGCTGATCAAACAAGAGGTGGCAAATCAGCTTCAATCGTTTAGTGCCATCTCAGTCGCTTGCAGAAGGTACCTCACCCTATGTGATACAATGGCGAATTGTCGCTATTACCAAAGTTGCGGCGGCGCCGACGACGACGACGACAATCGCGAGGGTCTTTATCAGGGGTAGAAAATACATCACAAGAACTAAGTATTTCACGTCAGCATTCTCCGGAGACTGCCTAAAGCAGCAGTTTCTGGTGCCCACTTTAATAGCACCATTCACACTATTCATTTGCGAGAGCATTTCTTAAATACCGCACCCATTCATAATTTTTTTTAATCCTTGACCGCTTTTTTCGAAAGGGCCACGGTGGGAGGGGCTGTTACAAAATTCATTTGCCGCCTGTGAGGATCGAACTCACGACCTCTGGTTTACTAGACCAGCGCTCTGCCACTGAGCTAAGGAGGCGCCTCCTAGCGGACTTTTAGGATACTTTGTTCTTACAAACTAGTGAATCGGAGCCCTTCAGCTCGAAACGCACCGCATGAGCGACCATTATTTGCATTTAGTTAGCACAGCTGCTGCTTTCCTACACATCTCACACTATATCGATGTACAACTAAAATTGCAAAACAACACATTTATTTCATTTCAGAGTCACTTTCAGCTTCAAATACCGTTCCTCTGATATTCATACGAAGCTAGGCATCGTCGTAACCCGTTACGTTCATTACGCAAGGCTCACGAGAGGGGCGCATGTTGGATCCGCGTAGACACAAAATTTTGCGCCGCCCAGCGTGGGGCTCGAACCCACGACCCTGAGATTAAGAGTCTCATGCTCTACCGACTGAGCTAGCCGGGCTGCACGCAACGCGTTACGAGCCATACAATACTGATGTGACCTGCGACCATCTATTGAAGATTCTTTTGACTACAGCTTATTTCCTGCTGCCACAAATCAGCTACAATCCTATTCAATGAAAAATTGTCTCCGAAAGGCATCAAATCTGCATGAAATGATACGTGGCTATCAGCACCATTATTCAACACACATGCTCGACTGTGCGCAGACGCCTGTGGCGTAGCCCTTGGCTCCTGAATCAGATGCAGTAGTTCCAACAAAAACTCTCCTGAACGGCACTGTGCCGAAAACTTCGCTACAGATCACCCTTGTCTTGCTTGTGCTTCTGGTAGACGCCGGTTTTGCAGCCAGGAAGCGGACAGCAGCAACTTCCAACTAGTTGTAGAGTACTCAAACAACACAGTAAAACAGCATGCATCTTTTGCAGAACAGGAAAAACTCGACCGTGACAGGATTCGAACCTGCAATCTTCGGATCCGAAGTCCGACGCCTTATCCACTAGGCCACACGGTCACTGGCGCAATATACTTCCCCACTCACACCTCGTTTTCGCCATTTGTACACTTGGCAGAATGAATTTCCCATCTTTGACGCAGTTCTCCATCTCAAATTTCAGTACTAAAAGTACGACGCTACTTCTTGCTGTGTCCCATCGCAAGTTACATTCAAGCCCTTATGACGCTGATCAAACAAGAGGTGGCAAATCAGCTTCAATCGTTTAGTGCCATCTCAGTCGCTTGCAGAAGGTACCTCACCCTATGTGATACAATGGCGAATTGTCGCTATTACCAAAGCGGCGGCGGCGCCGACGACGACAATCGCGAGGGTCTTTATCAGGGGTAGAAAATACATCACAAGAACTAAGTATTTCACGTCGGCATTCTCCGGAGACTGCCTAAAGCAGCAGTTTCTGGTACCCACTTTAATAGCACCATTCACACTATTCATTTGCGAGAGCATTTCTTAAATACCGCACCCATTCATAATTTTTTTTATCCTTGACCGCTTTTTTCGAAAGGGCCACGGTGGGAGGGGCTGTTACAAAATTCATTTGCCGCCTGTGAGGATCGAACTCACGACCTCTGGTTTACTAGACCAGCGCTCTGCCACTGAGCTAAGGAGGCGCCTCCTAGCGGAATTTTAGGATACTTTGTTCTTACAAACTAGTGAATCGGAGCCCTTCAGCTCGAAACGCACCGCATGAGCGACCATTATTTGCATTTAGTTAGCACAGCTGCTGCTTTCCTACACATCTCACACTATATCGATGTACAACTAAAATTGCAAAACAACACATTTATTTCATTTCAGAGTCACTTTCAGCTTCAAATACCGTTCCTCTGATATTCATACGAAGCTAGGCATCGTCGTAACCCGTTACGTTCATTACGCAAGGCTCACGAGAGGGGCGCATGTTGGATCCGCGTAGACACAAAATTTTGCGCCGTCCAGCGTGGGGCTCGAACCCACGACCCTGAGATTAAGAGACTCATGCTCTACCGACTGAGCTAGCCGGGCTGCACGCAACGCGTTACGAGCCATACAATACTGATGTGACCTGCGACCATCTATTGAAGATTCTTTTGACTACAGCTTATTTCCTGCTGCCACAAATCAGCTACAATCCTATTCAATGAAAAATTGTCTCCGAAAGGCATCAAATCTGCATGAAATGATACGTGGCTATCAGCACCATTATTCAACACACATGCTCGACTGTGCGCAGACGCCTGTGGCGTAGCCCTTGGCTCCTGAATCAGATGCAGTAGTTCCAACAAAAACTCTCCTGAACGGCACTGTGCCGAAAACTTCGCTACAGATCACCCTTGTCTTGCTTGTGCTTCTGGTAGACGCCGGTTTTGTAGCCAGGAAGCGGACAGCAGCAACTTCCAACTAGTTTTAGAGTACTCAAACAACACAGTAAAACAGCATGCATCTTTTGCAGAACAGGAAAAACTCGACCGTGACAGGATTCGAACCTGCAATCTTCGGATCCGAAGTCCGACGCCTTATCCATTAGGCCACACGGTCACTGGCGCAATATACTTCCCCACTCACACCTCGTTTTCGCCATTTGTACACTTGGCAGAATGATTTTCCCATCTTTGACGCAGTTCTCCATCTCAAATTTCAGTACTAAAAGTACGACGCTACTTCTTGCTGTGTCCCATCGCAAGTTACATTCAAGCCCTTATGACGCCGATCAAACAAGAGGTGGCAAATCAGCTTCAATCGTTTAGTGCCATCTCAGTCGCTTGCAGAAGGTACCTCACCCTATGTGATACAATGGCGAATTGTCGCTATTACCAAAGCGGCGGCGGCGCCGACGACGACAATCGCGAGGGTCTTTATCAGGGGTAGAAAATACATCACAAGAACTAAGTATTTCACGTCGGCATTCTCCGGAGACTGCCTAAAGCAGCAGTTTCTGGTGCCCACTTTAATAGCACCATTCACACTATTCATTTGCGAGAGCATTTCTTAAATACCGCACCCATTCATAATTTTTTTTATCCTTGACCGCTTTTTTCGAAAGGGCCACGGTGGGAGGGGCTGTTACAAAATTCATTTGCCGCCTGTGAGGATCGAACTCACGACCTCTGGTTTACTAGACCAGCGCTCTGCCACTGAGCTAAGGAGGCGCCTCCTAGCGGAATTTTAGGATACTTTGTTCTTACAAACTAGTGAATCGGAGCCCTTCAGCTCGAAACGCACCGCATGAGCGACCATTATTTGCATTTAGTTAGCACAGCTGCTGCTTTCCTACACATCTCACACTATATCGATGTACAACTAAAATTGCAAAACAACACATTTATTTCATTTCAGAGTCACTTTCAGCTTCAAATACCGTTCCTCTGATATTCATACGAAGCTAGGCATCGTCGTAACCCGTTACGTTCATTACGCAAGGCTCACGAGAGGGGCGCATGTTGGATCCGCGTAGACACAAAATTTTGCGCCGTCCAGCGTGGGGCTCGAACCCACGACCCTGAGATTAAGAGACTCATGCTCTACCGACTGAGCTAGCCGGGCTGCACGCAACGCGTTACGAGCCATACAATACTGATGTGACCTGCGACCATCTATTGAAGATTCTTTTGACTACAGCTTATTTCCTGCTGCCACAAATCAGCTACAATCCTATTCAATGAAAAATTGTCTCCGAAAGGCATCAAATCTGCATGAAATGATACGTGGCTATCAGCACCATTATTCAACACACATGCTCGACTGTGCGCAGACGCCTGTGGCGTAGCCCTTGGCTCCTGAATCAGATGCAGTAGTTCCAACAAAAACTCTCCTGAACGGCACTGTGCCGAAAACTTCGCTACAGATCACCCTTGTCTTGCTTGTGCTTCTGGTAGACGCCGGTTTTGTAGCCAGGAAGCGGACAGCAGCAACTTCCAACTAGTTTTAGTGTACTCAAACAACACAGTAAAACAGCATGCATGTTTTGCAGAACAGGAAAAACTCGACCGTGACAGGATTCGAACCTGCAATCTTCGGATCCGAAGTCCGACGCCTTATCCATTAGGCCACACGGTTACTGGCGCAATATATTTCCCCACTCACACCTCGTTTTCGCCATTTGTACACTTGGCAGAAAGATTTTCCCATCTTTGACGCAGTTCTCCATCTCAAATTTCAGTACTAAAAGTACGACGCTACTTCTTGCTGTGTCCCATCGCAAGTTACATTCAAGCCCTTATGACGCTGATCAAACAAGAGGTGGCAAATCAGCTTCAATCGTTTAGTGCCATCTCAGTCGCTTGCAGAAGGTACCTCACCCTATGTGATACAATGGCGAATTGTCGCTATTACCAAAGTTGCGGCGGCGCCGACGACGACGACGACAATCGCGAGGGTCTTTATCAGGGGTAGAAAATACATCACAAGAACTAAGTATTTCACGTCAGCATTCTCCGGAGACTGCCTAAAGCAGCAGTTTCTGGTGCCCACTTTAATAGCACCATTCACACTATTCATTTGCGAGAGCATTTCTTAAATACCGCACCCATTCATAATTTTTTTTATCCTTGACCGCTTTTTTCGAAAGGGCCACGGTGGGAGGGGCTGTTACAAAATTCATTTGCCGCCTGTGAGGATCGAACTCACGACCTCTGGTTTACTAGACCAGCGCTCTGCCACTGAGCTAAGGAGGCGCCTCCTAGCGGACTTTTAGGATACTTTGTTCTTACAAACTAGTGAATCGGAGCCCTTCAGCTCGAAACGCACCGCATGAGCGACCATTATTTGCATTTAGTTAGCACAGCTGCTGCTTTCCTACACATCTCACACTATATCGATGTACAACTAAAATTGCAAAACAACACATTTATTTCATTTCAGAGTCACTTTCAGCTTCAAATACCGTTCCTCTGATATTCATACGAAGCTAGGCATCGTCGTAACCCGTTACGTTCATTACGCAAGGCTCACGAGAGGGGCGCATGTTGGATCCGCGTAGACACAAAATTTTGCGCCGCCCAGCGTGGGGCTCGAACCCACGACCCTGAGATTAAGAGTCTCATGCTCTACCGACTGAGCAAGCCGGGCTGCACGCAACGCGTTACGAGCCATACAATACTGATGTGACCTGCGACCATCTATTGAAGATTCTTTTGACTACAGCTTATTTCCTGCTGCCACAAATCAGCTACAATCCTATTCAATGAAAAATTGTCTCCGAAAGGCATCAAATCTGCATGAAATGATACGTGGCTATCAGCACCATTATTCAACACACATGCTCGACTGTGCGCAGACGCCTGTGGCGTAGCCCTTGGCTCCTGAATCAGATGCAGTAGTTCCAACAAAAACTCTCCTGAACGGCACTGTGCCGAAAACTTCGCTACAGATCACCCTTGTCTTGCTTGTGCTTCTGGTAGACGCCGGTTTTGTAGCCAGGAAGCGGACAGCAGCAACTTCCAACTAGTTTTAGAGTACTCAAACAACACAGTAAAACAGCATGCATCTTTTGCAGAACAGGAAAAACTCGACCGTGACAGGATTCGAACCTGCAATCTTCGGATCCGAAGTCCGACGCCTTATCCATTAGGCCACACGGTCACTGGCGCAATATACTTCCCCACTCACACCTCGTTTTCGCCATTTGTACACTTGGCAGAATGATTTTCCCATCTTTGACGCAGTTCTCCATCTCAAATTTCAGTACTAAAAGTACGACGCTACTTCTTGCTGTGTCCCATCGCAAGTTACATTCAAGCCCTTATGACGCCGATCAAACAAGAGGTGGCAAATCAGCTTCAATCGTTTAGTGCCATCTCAGTCGCTTGCAGAAGGTACCTCACCCTATGTGATACAATGGCGAATTGTCGCTATTACCAAAGCGGCGGCGGCGCCGACGACGACAATCGCGAGGGTCTTTATCAGGGGTAGAAAATACATCACAAGAACTAAGTATTTCACGTCGGCATTCTCCGGAGACTGCCTAAAGCAGCAGTTTCTGGTGCCCACTTTAATAGCACCATTCACACTATTCATTTGCGAGAGCATTTCTTAAATACCGCACCCATTCATAATTTTTTTTATCCTTGACCGCTTTTTTCGAAAGGGCCACGGTGGGAGGGGCTGTTACAAAATTCATTTGCCGCCTGTGAGGATCGAACTCACGACCTCTGGTTTACTAGACCAGCGCTCTGCCACTGAGCTAAGGAGGCGCCTCCTAGCGGAATTTTAGGATACTTTGTTCTTACAAACTAGTGAATCGGAGCCCTTCAGCTCGAAACGCACCGCATGAGCGACCATTATTTGCATTTAGTTAGCACAGCTGCTGCTTTCCTACACATCTCACACTATATCGATGTACAACTAAAATTGCAAAACAACACATTTATTTCATTTCAGAGTCACTTTCAGCTTCAAATACCGTTCCTCTGATATTCATACGAAGCTAGGCATCGTCGTAACCCGTTACGTTCATTACGCAAGGCTCACGAGAGGGGCGCATGTTGGATCCGCGTAGACACAAAATTTTGCGCCGTCCAGCGTGGGGCTCGAACCCACGACCCTGAGATTAAGAGACTCATGCTCTACCGACTGAGCTAGCCGGGCTGCACGCAACGCGTTACGAGCCATACAATACTGATGTGACCTGCGACCATCTATTGAAGATTCTTTTGACTACAGCTTATTTCCTGCTGCCACAAATCAGCTACAATCCTATTCAATGAAAAATTGTCTCCGAAAGGCATCAAATCTGCATGAAATGATACGTGGCTATCAGCACCATTATTCAACACACATGCTCGACTGTGCGCAGACGCCTGTGGCGTAGCCCTTGGCTCCTGAATCAGATGCAGTAGTTCCAACAAAAACTCTCCTGAACGGCACTGTGCCGAAAACTTCGCTACAGATCACCCTTGTCTTGCTTGTGCTTCTGGTAGACGCCGGTTTTGTAGCCAGGAAGCGGACAGCAGCAACTTCCAACTAGTTTTAGTGTACTCAAACAACACAGTAAAACAGCATGCATGTTTTGCAGAACAGGAAAAACTCGACCGTGACAGGATTCGAACCTGCAATCTTCGGATCCGAAGTCCGACGCCTTATCCATTAGGCCACACGGTTACTGGCGCAATATATTTCCCCACTCACACCTCGTTTTCGCCATTTGTACACTTGGCAGAAAGATTTTCCCATCTTTGACGCAGTTCTCCATCTCAAATTTCAGTACTAAAAGTACGACGCTACTTCTTGCTGTGTCCCATCGCAAGTTACATTCAAGCCCTTATGACGCTGATCAAACAAGAGGTGGCAAATCAGCTTCAATCGTTTAGTGCCATCTCAGTCGCTTGCAGAAGGTACCTCACCCTATGTGATACAATGGCGAATTGTCGCTATTACCAAAGTTGCGGCGGCGCCGACGACGACGACGACAATCGCGAGGGTCTTTATCAGGGGTAGAAAATACATCACAAGAACTAAGTATTTCACGTCAGCATTCTCCGGAGACTGCCTAAAGCAGCAGTTTCTGGTGCCCACTTTAATAGCACCATTCACACTATTCATTTGCGAGAGCATTTCTTAAATACCGCACCCATTCATAATTTTTTTTTATCCTTGACCGCTTTTTTCGAAAGGGCCACGGTGGGAGGGGCTGTTACAAAATTCATTTGCCGCCTGTGAGGATCGAACTCACGACCTCTGGTTTACTAGACCAGCGCTCTGCCACTGAGCTAAGGAGGCGCCTCCTAGCGGACTTTTAGGATACTTTGTTCTTACAAACTAGTGAATCGGAGCCCTTCAGCTCGAAACGCACCGCATGAGCGACCATTATTTGCATTTAGTTAGCACAGCTGCTGCTTTCCTACACATCTCACACTATATCGATGTACAACTAAAATTGCAAAACAACACATTTATTTCATTTCAGAGTCACTTTCAGCTTCAAATACCGTTCCTCTGATATTCATACGAAGCTAGGCATCGTCGTAACCCGTTACGTTCATTACGCAAGGCTCACGAGAGGGGCGCATGTTGGATCCGCGTAGACACAAAATTTTGCGCCGCCCAGCGTGGGGCTCGAACCCACGACCCTGAGATTAAGAGTCTCATGCTCTACCGACTTAGCAAGCCGGGCTGCACGCAACGCGTTACGAGCCATACAATACTGATGTGACCTGCGACCATCTATTGAAGATTCTTTTGACTACAGCTTATTTCCTGCTGCCACAAATCAGCTACAATCCTATTCAATGAAAAATTGTCTCCGAAAGGCATCAAATCTGCATGAAATGATACGTGGCTATCAGCACCATTATTCAACACACATGCTCGACTGTGCGCAGACGCCTGTGGCGTAGCCCTTGGCTCCTGAATCAGATGCAGTAGTTCCAACAAAAACTCTCCTGAACGGCACTGTGCCGAAAACTTCGCTACAGATCACCCTTGTCTTGCTTGTGCTTCTGGTAGACGCCGGTTTTGTAGCCAGGAAGCGGACAGCAGCAACTTCCAACTAGTTTTAGAGTACTCAAACAACACAGTAAAACAGCATGCATCTTTTGCAGAACAGGAAAAACTCGACCGTGACAGGATTCGAACCTGCAATCTTCGGATCCGAAGTCCGACGCCTTATCCATTAGGCCACACGGTCACTGGCGCAATATACTTCCCCACTCACACCTCGTTTTCGCCATTTGTACACTTGGCAGAATGATTTTCCCATCTTTGACGCAGTTCTCCATCTCAAATTTCAGTACTAAAAGTACGACGCTACTTCTTGCTGTGTCCCATCGCAAGTTACATTCAAGCCCTTATGACGCCGATCAAACAAGAGGTGGCAAATCAGCTTCAATCGTTTAGTGCCATCTCAGTCGCTTGCAGAAGGTACCTCACCCTATGTGATACAATGGCGAATTGTCGCTATTACCAAAGCGGCGGCGGCGCCGACGACGACAATCGCGAGGGTCTTTATCAGGGGTAGAAAATACATCACAAGAACTAAGTATTTCACGTCGGCATTCTCCGGAGACTGCCTAAAGCAGCAGTTTCTGGTGCCCACTTTAATAGCACCATTCACACTATTCATTTGCGAGAGCATTTCTTAAATACCGCACCCATTCATAATTTTTTTTATCCTTGACCGCTTTTTTCGAAAGGGCCACGGTGGGAGGGGCTGTTACAAAATTCATTTGCCGCCTGTGAGGATCGAACTCACGACCTCTGGTTTACTAGACCAGCGCTCTGCCACTGAGCTAAGGAGGCGCCTCCTAGCGGAATTTTAGGATACTTTGTTCTTACAAACTAGTGAATCGGAGCCCTTCAGCTCGAAACGCACCGCATGAGCGACCATTATTTGCATTTAGTTAGCACAGCTGCTGCTTTCCTACACATCTCACACTATATCGATGTACAACTAAAATTGCAAAACAACACATTTATTTCATTTCAGAGTCACTTTCAGCTTCAAATACCGTTCCTCTGATATTCATACGAAGCTAGGCATCGTCGTAACCCGTTACGTTCATTACGCAAGGCTCACGAGAGGGGCGCATGTTGGATCCGCGTAGACACAAAATTTTGCGCCGTCCAGCGTGGGGCTCGAACCCACGACCCTGAGATTAAGAGACTCATGCTCTACCGACTGAGCTAGCCGGGCTGCACGCAACGCGTTACGAGCCATACAATACTGATGTGACCTGCGACCATCTATTGAAGATTCTTTTGACTACAGCTTATTTCCTGCTGCCACAAATCAGCTACAATCCTATTCAATGAAAAATTGTCTCCGAAAGGCATCAAATCTGCATGAAATGATACGTGGCTATCAGCACCATTATTCAACACACATGCTCGACTGTGCGCAGACGCCTGTGGCGTAGCCCTTGGCTCCTGAATCAGATGCAGTAGTTCCAACAAAAACTCTCCTGAACGGCACTGTGCCGAAAACTTCGCTACAGATCACCCTTGTCTTGCTTGTGCTTCTGGTAGACGCCGGTTTTGTAGCCAGGAAGCGGACAGCAGCAACTTCCAACTAGTTTTAGTGTACTCAAACAACACAGTAAAACAGCATGCATGTTTTGCAGAACAGGAAAAACTCGACCGTGACAGGATTCGAACCTGCAATCTTCGGATCCGAAGTCCGACGCCTTATCCATTAGGCCACACGGTTACTGGCGCAATATATTTCCCCACTCACACCTCGTTTTCGCCATTTGTACACTTGGCAGAAAGATTTTCCCATCTTTGACGCAGTTCTCCATCTCAAATTTCAGTACTAAAAGTACGACGCTACTTCTTGCTGTGTCCCATCGCAAGTTACATTCAAGCCCTTATGACGCTGATCAAACAAGAGGTGGCAAATCAGCTTCAATCGTTTAGTGCCATCTCAGTCGCTTGCAGAAGGTACCTCACCCTATGTGATACAATGGCGAATTGTCGCTATTACCAAAGTTGCGGCGGCGCCGACGACGACGACGACAATCGCGAGGGTCTTTATCAGGGGTAGAAAATACATCACAAGAACTAAGTATTTCACGTCAGCATTCTCCGGAGACTGCCTAAAGCAGCAGTTTCTGGTGCCCACTTTAATAGCACCATTCACACTATTCATTTGCGAGAGCATTTCTTAAATACCGCACCCATTCATAATTTTTTTTTATCCTTGACCGCTTTTTTCGAAAGGGCCACGGTGGGAGGGGCTGTTACAAAATTCATTTGCCGCCTGTGAGGATCGAACTCACGACCTCTGGTTTACTAGACCAGCGCTCTGCCACTGAGCTAAGGAGGCGCCTCCTAGCGGACTTTTAGGATACTTTGTTCTTACAAACTAGTGAATCGGAGCCCTTCAGCTCGAAACGCACCGCATGAGCGACCATTATTTGCATTTAGTTAGCACAGCTGCTGCTTTCCTACACATCTCACACTATATCGATGTACAACTAAAATTGCAAAACAACACATTTATTTCATTTCAGAGTCACTTTCAGCTTCAAATACCGTTCCTCTGATATTCATACGAAGCTAGGCATCGTCGTAACCCGTTACGTTCATTACGCAAGGCTCACGAGAGGGGCGCATGTTGGATCCGCGTAGACACAAAATTTTGCGCCGCCCAGCGTGGGGCTCGAACCCACGACCCTGAGATTAAGAGTCTCATGCTCTACCGACTTAGCAAGCCGGGCTGCACGCAACGCGTTACGAGCCATACAATACTGATGTGACCTGCGACCATCTATTGAAGATTCTTTTGACTACAGCTTATTTCCTGCTGCCACAAATCAGCTACAATCCTATTCAATGAAAAATTGTCTCCGAAAGGCATCAAATCTGCATGAAATGATACGTGGCTATCAGCACCATTATTCAACACACATGCTCGACTGTGCGCAGACGCCTGTGGCGTAGCCCTTGGCTCCTGAATCAGATGCAGTAGTTCCAACAAAAACTCTCCTGAACGGCACTGTGCCGAAAACTTCGCTACAGATCACCCTTGTCTTGCTTGTGCTTCTGGTAGACGCCGGTTTTGTAGCCAGGAAGCGGACAGCAGCAACTTCCAACTAGTTTTAGAGTACTCAAACAACACAGTAAAACAGCATGCATCTTTTGCAGAACAGGAAAAACTCGACCGTGACAGGATTCGAACCTGCAATCTTCGGATCCGAAGTCCGACGCCTTATCCATTAGGCCACACGGTCACTGGCGCAATATACTTCCCCACTCACACCTCGTTTTCGCCATTTGTACACTTGGCAGAATGATTTTCCCATCTTTGACGCAGTTCTCCATCTCAAATTTCAGTACTAAAAGTACGACGCTACTTCTTGCTGTGTCCCATCGCAAGTTACATTCAAGCCCTTATGACGCCGATCAAACAAGAGGTGGCAAATCAGCTTCAATCGTTTAGTGCCATCTCAGTCGCTTGCAGAAGGTACCTCACCCTATGTGATACAATGGCGAATTGTCGCTATTACCAAAGCGGCGGCGGCGCCGACGACGACAATCGCGAGGGTCTTTATCAGGGGTAGAAAATACATCACAAGAACTAAGTATTTCACGTCGGCATTCTCCGGAGACTGCCTAAAGCAGCAGTTTCTGGTGCCCACTTTAATAGCACCATTCACACTATTCATTTGCGAGAGCATTTCTTAAATACCGCACCCATTCATAATTTTTTTTATCCTTGACCGCTTTTTTCGAAAGGGCCACGGTGGGAGGGGCTGTTACAAAATTCATTTGCCGCCTGTGAGGATCGAACTCACGACCTCTGGTTTACTAGACCAGCGCTCTGCCACTGAGCTAAGGAGGCGCCTCCTAGCGGAATTTTAGGATACTTTGTTCTTACAAACTAGTGAATCGGAGCCCTTCAGCTCGAAACGCACCGCATGAGCGACCATTATTTGCATTTAGTTAGCACAGCTGCTGCTTTCCTACACATCTCACACTATATCGATGTACAACTAAAATTGCAAAACAACACATTTATTTCATTTCAGAGTCACTTTCAGCTTCAAATACCGTTCCTCTGATATTCATACGAAGCTAGGCATCGTCGTAACCCGTTACGTTCATTACGCAAGGCTCACGAGAGGGGCGCATGTTGGATCCGCGTAGACACAAAATTTTGCGCCGTCCAGCGTGGGGCTCGAACCCACGACCCTGAGATTAAGAGACTCATGCTCTACCGACTGAGCTAGCCGGGCTGCACGCAACGCGTTACGAGCCATACAATACTGATGTGACCTGCGACCATCTATTGAAGATTCTTTTGACTACAGCTTATTTCCTGCTGCCACAAATCAGCTACAATCCTATTCAATGAAAAATTGTCTCCGAAAGGCATCAAATCTGCATGAAATGATACGTGGCTATCAGCACCATTATTCAACACACATGCTCGACTGTGCGCAGACGCCTGTGGCGTAGCCCTTGGCTCCTGAATCAGATGCAGTAGTTCCAACAAAAACTCTCCTGAACGGCACTGTGCCGAAAACTTCGCTACAGATCACCCTTGTCTTGCTTGTGCTTCTGGTAGACGCCGGTTTTGTAGCCAGGAAGCGGACAGCAGCAACTTCCAACTAGTTTTAGTGTACTCAAACAACACAGTAAAACAGCATGCATGTTTTGCAGAACAGGAAAAACTCGACCGTGACAGGATTCGAACCTGCAATCTTCGGATCCGAAGTCCGACGCCTTATCCATTAGGCCACACGGTTACTGGCGCAATATATTTCCCCACTCACACCTCGTTTTCGCCATTTGTACACTTGGCAGAAAGATTTTCCCATCTTTGACGCAGTTCTCCATCTCAAATTTCAGTACTAAAAGTACGACGCTACTTCTTGCTGTGTCCCATCGCAAGTTACATTCAAGCCCTTATGACGCTGATCAAACAAGAGGTGGCAAATCAGCTTCAATCGTTTAGTGCCATCTCAGTCGCTTGCAGAAGGTACCTCACCCTATGTGATACAATGGCGAATTGTCGCTATTACCAAAGTTGCGGCGGCGCCGACGACGACGACGACAATCGCGAGGGTCTTTATCAGGGGTAGAAAATACATCACAAGAACTAAGTATTTCACGTCAGCATTCTCCGGAGACTGCCTAAAGCAGCAGTTTCTGGTGCCCACTTTAATAGCACCATTCACACTATTCATTTGCGAGAGCATTTCTTAAATACCGCACCCATTCATAATTTTTTTTTATCCTTGACCGCTTTTTTCGAAAGGGCCACGGTGGGAGGGGCTGTTACAAAATTCATTTGCCGCCTGTGAGGATCGAACTCACGACCTCTGGTTTACTAGACCAGCGCTCTGCCACTTTTTTTTTTTTTTTTTTTTTTTTTTTTTTTTTTTCTGGAGCCGGCATTTACAATAAAAAGGAAATGGAAATCAACAATTAAAACACACTTCTTTGCTGTGTGTCGTAACTTCTGGAGAAAATTAGAAAAAAATGGCTCCGGTACTAACCCAAGAAATATCCTCAGTTTCCAGTGTACTGGAGTGTTGTCTGCGAAGAGGGAGGGGGGGGGGGTGGGAACCAGTACACGAGAGACAGAAGCAGTGGGGCCTCTTCGCGGCACTACTGGTGTCCCGCGGTCCGGGCCCACCCCCTTAGACTCACATATCTTACCCTATACCCATGCTATTAAATATTATTTTAAGCATATTGCCGAAAAGGTTGCCATGATTAGGATAGCTGAAGGTTTTCGCGAATTCAATGTCCATAATCATCTTGAATTCCAAGTGATCGTCGCCACCAAGTTTATTAAAATCATAGCTGGAATAGTTGCCCAACAACCACATAACGACGTTATTTTTCGCCGGCGGATAATATCGCACGTCGGGTCGAGACAACATAGTTGAAGGTATGTTGGTGGTTGTAGTCCTGGTAATAATGGCTATTTTTTCTCTCAGCCAGCCCCAATTCCGTGCACGTTCTCCGCAGGTATAACGGTGCATAACGGTATCCACCAGTTGACAGCTATGGCAGAGAGGTGTATCACTGAGTCCGATTTTATGTAGCCTCTCATTGGTGCTAATCACATCATTGATTGCTTTGTACCATGCAGTTCGAGCGGCGGAAGTATGGACACTGGAACTGACATTACGCCATACTATATCCCAGTTGATGCCACTGTACTTCGTAACAATTGGATTCGGTCCTTCGTGTTGTCGCCAGTATGCCAATATTGCTGGAGCCGCTAAATGTCGAGAATTTAAGAGCTCTTGACTAATGTAGCTGCGTGCAAGGTAATAATCTCGGATGTATTTCAGCTTGTAACTGATGGTCTGAATGTTCAGCGGGGGGTCAAGACTTGGCGGCCTGACGGCAGTGAATAATTGCGCCGTAATGCCCGAAGGGTAATTGTTAATGATAGAGACCGTCCGTGTGACATAGAGAGCTGCTGCCTTTTTCTTGATGTCGACTAAGCCCATCCCTCCGTTTAGGGGGTGGAGTGTTGCAGTTGTGGCAGATACTCGAAAAATTTCCCCGCGCCAAATAAAATTTGTTATCTTCGACATAATGTTTCGAGCAATTACTGCAGGGAGCGGCAGAAGCTGCGCCATGTAGTAGGCTTTTGATAAAATACAGGCGTTGATAAGTTGAATGCGATCAAATTGGTTGAGGCTGCGATGGTAATTATCAATCAGGGCACCATGTATTTTACGTGCAACATCCCGCCAGTTAGCCGCTATCATCTTTAGAGAGGAGGCCGTCAACACGATCCCCAGAGCCTTGTGTACTCTGACTGTTGTAGCATAATCAACCCGTAAATGCTGGAGGCCACAGAGGTTCAGAAATTTGGTTTTTTGTTCATTTAACTGCGCCCCTGACGCCAAACAGTAGTTCCGAAGTTCAGCCGCTAATATGGTGACATCAGCTACATTGCGAATCACCACACCCACATCGTCGGCATAAGCTCCGATTACACTTTTTACCCCAGAAATCGTAATCCCAGTGAGTTTCGTCTGCAACTGTTGTAACAGAGGTTCAAGGGAGAGTACAAAAAGCAACATGGACAAGGGGCTCCCTTGTGGAACCCCTCTGTTGATTTGTATTGGTCGCGTCAGTTGTGAGTTGACAGAAAGTTTGGCAGTGATTCCCATGGCCACGTTCTGAATCATGGCAATCGTGTTCTGAGAGAAACCCAATCTTTGCATAGTCTCGAGGAGGTACGCGTGATTTACGAGATCAAAAGCTTTAAAGAAATCAAGAAAGATCAGCCCACATTTCATGTTACCAGCGTTCGTTAAAGCAATGACGTCTCTGTAAAAAGCAGCCGTTTGCAGAATTGTTCTCCTGAAGGCACATGTCTGCTGTTGGCCAATGATTTTAGCAGTGAGTGGCATGAGTCTCATGTTAAGTGCGCGAGCCACGATCTTATAATCAGAGTTTAACAACGAGATTGGGCGGAAATTGGTGATAGTTTTAGTACCTCTGCTTTTAGGGAGAAGCACAATTTTACATTCCTTAAAGACGGGTGGGACAGACGTTCCTTGCAAGACTTCGTTCACGACTTGAGTAATTTTGTCCCCGATAATGTGCCAATAGTGCCTGTAAAATTCAATAGGTAAGCCATCAGGGCCAGGGGATTTCCGAATCGGCGAACTGCAGACGACCTCCAATACATCTTTATTACTGAAGGCTAACGAAATAGAGTCATTTTCTTCCCTAGTTACGGTAGATGAAATGGCACTAAACAGTCCATCATAGCAGTCGTCGTGGAGAGCCGCTGATGCGTAGGTGTTGACAAAATAGTCGTGCAGAGCTTTGACAATCTCTCGCTGAGTGTCAACCGTTGTTCCATCCTCAAGTTTCAGGGCGTCAATAAAAGTCCGCCTCCTGTTCTGTGTATGTTTGACGAGGTGGTACAGAGCGGCTGCTTCATCATCTCGAACCGACGTCACTTTAGATTTTATCTTAAGGCCGTCCAGTTGCATCCTCTTCAGACTGATTAATTTTGCCTTTATTTTCCGAATGTCGTCGATTCTGGTGGTCGTCGCGTCTGCACGATCGTACAGGTCCCGTAAGATCGTGTAATAAAATTCCATCGTCTTTTTGATCTCCGCCGCCCTTTCAATTCCGAAGTACATGATGACATTTCGCAGTTTCGGCTTTGCCTGCAGAGTCCACCACTCTATAGTGCTACGAAACTTGTTAGTAGCGCGCAAGCACTGCTCCCAAGCTCGACGCACCCCCTCCTCTAGCTCAACCTCCGTTAACAATGACACATTCAGGTTCCATTGATGTCTATACCATCGTGTGGGTTGTGGAAGTAATTTCAGGCACGCGATGACACCACAGTGATCGGAGAAACTGGAGGGGATCGTCTCTACTTTTAATAAATCATTCTCGAAAACGTCGGAAACATAAATCCTGTCGATTCTGCTACAGGAATTCGCGACGATGTGAGTGAAGCGTACCAATGTCGGGTACCGAATTTCCCACACATCTTTAAGTTTTAAGTCGGTCACGAGGCGCTTTAATGCAGGCGAATAATTAAAATTTGGGGACTGATCTTTCCGGGATAAGACACAATTAAAATCACCACCAATGATAAGGCGTCGGGGATTTTTCCTAAATAAATAGAGTATATGTTCCTGAAAAAAAGTAGCTCGGTCTGCTCTATAGGTAGTACCGGAAGGTGCGTACAAATTGATGATGGTGACGCCGAAAACGGTGATCCCCACCCCTCTACCCGATTCCAATCTGTCAATCTCAGTAACTGGAATCCCTTCTCTAATTAAGATTGCGGTCCCCACGGTCGTTTCCGGGGAAAAATTCGTAATGCCGATAAACCCAGGAAGAGTAAATTGTGGCATGGACACCTCCTGCAAAAGTGCTATGTCAGTTCCTGACTCATATAGGTATTGTTTTAATGCGTTCAGTTTCACTTCTGATCTGATTTTATTAATATTGAGGGTCGTGATCGTATAGGCCTGTGACATAATAACAGGACGTCTGAGAGGAGGGATCAACTGCCTTTAATTGTCCACATCTTCATGCCATTCCATTTTAGTAGCGGCCGCGGAATTCGTGTCTGGAACGTCACTGAGGGGTTCTCTTGCGTCTTTGTTTTTACTCTTTTTCCGGACAGCATTAACATTGGGTGGTAATCGGATCCTGTGACGGACACTGTGCAGCACCGCTGCAGCCGGAGGCGTGGGAGGGTCGTGGGTGACGTCAAGCTTCTCTCCTGACACATCTTGCGCCGGGAGCGGGTGCGCCGAAACCTCTGGCGAGCGATCAGCTGAGCCACCACTTCCACTATCAGCTTGTTTGGCAATACTCGCCGCCCGAAGCTGTTTGTTGTCAATGACAGTCCCGGGCTGCTGTGTTTGTATACCGTCGCGGAGTTGTTGACATTCATGTTGTTCTGAGGCCAGGGCCGGAGCGGCCGCCACGTGTTGTGTACCGTCCGTGCCTGGAGATATTGTTTGTATACCATCACGGCGAGCCTCGACGTGTGTACTTCCAGCAGACACGGGAGCCACACCTACTTGTTGACCTTCCTGAGTGTGTTGTTGCGGAAGTTCTGATACATCAGCCTGTGGTAACTGAATGGCATCTACTGAAGTATCGGCGCTTGAAATTGCGGTAGAAGAATCGTCCACAATCGCCGCACCGGGTAGAACTTTTGCGTCCGAAGCGGTTCCCCGCACGTCCGGTTCCGCGGTCGCTTGCGCACTGAAGGTGTCATCATCAGAGTCACGGCTGTCACAAGTCCGACGCCTCTTATTAGTCGTGGCATCGACTTTCGCCGGTGGCTTAGTACCATTATCTCTCCTAACCAGAACCGGAAACTCATCAGGGCGAATTTCATGTAGCTCTTCCGAAGGTGCTTCAGAACTAGGGACCTCACGCTCGAACATAGGTTGATCCGCCACTACATCAGCCAACGTAAGCCTTTTACGCTGCTGCAGCGAATTCTTTAGCACAAACATTCGCCTGGGACAGTCCTGACGCAAGTGACCACTCTCGTTACAGATATGGCACGTGGGAGTTTGGCCACTGTAAGTAACATGAGCCCTATAGTCACAAACGGTTATATGAGAGGGTATATTCTGCTTGATATGCATTTCCACAGATCGGACGCCACTGTAACATTGTAACCTGTGCTGGTTCGACCACCGTTCGTTTCGAATCTGCTTGATATCCCCGAATTTGGACAGAATCTCTTTCAGATAACAGTTGTCTACTTCAGGCGGTAAGTTAAAGATA
This sequence comes from Schistocerca cancellata, assembly GCF_023864275.1. Lineage (NCBI taxonomy): Eukaryota > Metazoa > Arthropoda > Insecta > Orthoptera > Acrididae > Schistocerca > Schistocerca cancellata. The sequence goes on along the minus strand of NC_064633.1, from coordinate 80,853,702 downwards.
CGCACATTGGTATACTCGACATCGGCATTAGAAATGATCACAGTACTTACAGATTCGTCCCGGTGTCGAAAAACAGCTCTCCCTCCGTGTTTCGCCATTATCTTGTCCAGTAACACAGGATTCAGTAATTTTACAAAGAAGCAATATTGCTCGGTATCATAATAGGCTGTGTGCACTTGATCAGAGGTAATGCCAATAACATCCACAATCCAATCATGTATTTCTAAGGAACTAGGCTGCACATAACGGGTAGACTTGTCGAACTCAAAACGGAGTGTACACTTGCGCGGAAATAACCTGGACATTGCAAAATATAGCTAGCGGTAGAACCGCTAGAATAACACAAGATCGAAAATCAAACTCGAGATCAATATACTCTAAATCAGAACACCTCACGGGCAATGAGAAAGTTTAGTAGTAATCACGACTTGTAAACACGTGTCGGAGCGGAGCACTCAATACGTCCGATCAGCACGGTGTCTCAGGCGCGACTGCCCGCCACTGAGCTAAGGAGACGCCTCCTAGCTGACTTTTAGGATACTTTGTTCTTACAAACTAGTGAATCGGAGCCCTTCAGCTAGAAACGCACCGCATGAGCGACCATTATTTGCATTTAGTTAGCACAGCTGCTGCTTTCCTACACATCTCACACTATATCGATGTACAACTAAAATTGCAAAACGACACATTTATTTCATTTCAGAGTCACTTTCAGCTTCAAATACCGTTCCTCTGATATTCATACGAAGCTAGGCATCGTCGTAACCCGTTACGTTCATTACGCAAGGCTCACGAGAGGGGCGCATGTTGGATCCGCGTAGACACAAAATTTTGCGCCGTCCAGCGTGGGGCTCGAACCTACTACCCTGAGATTAAGAGACTCATGCTCTACCGACTGAGCTAGCCGGGCTGCACGCAACGCGTTACGAGCCATACAATACTGTTGTGACCTGCGACCATCTATTGAAGATTCTTTTGACTACAGCTTATTTCCTGCTGCCACAAATCAGCTACAATCCTATTCAATGAAAAATTGTCTCCGAAAGGCATCAAATCTGCATGAAATGATACGTGGCTATCAGCTCCATTATTCAACACACATGCTCGACTGTGCGCAGACGCCTGTGGCGTAGCCCTTGGCTCCTGAATCAGATGCAGTAGTTCCAACAAAAACTCTCCTGAACGGCACTGTGCCGAAAACTTCGCTACAGATCACCCTTGTCTTGCTTGTGCTTCTGGTAGACGCCGGTTTTGTAGCCAGGAAGCGGACAGCAGCAACTTCCAACTAGTTTTAGTGTACTCAAACAACACAGTAAAACAGCATGCATCTTTTGCAGAACAGGAAAAACTCGACCGTGACAGGATTCGAACCTGCAATCTTCGGATCCGAAGTCCGACGCCTTATCCATTAGGCCACACGGTCACTGGCGCAATATACTTCCCCACTCACACCTCGTTTTCGCCATTTGTACACTTGGCAGAATGAATTTCCCTCTTTGACGCAGTTCTCCATCTCAAATTTCAGTACTAAAAGTACGACGCTACTTCTTGCTGTGTCCCATCGCAAGTTACATTCAAGCCCTTATGACGCTGATCAAACAAGAGGTGGCAAATCAGCTTCAATCGTTTAGTGCCATCTCAGTCGCTTGCAGAAGGTACCTCACCCTATGTGATACAATGGCGAATTGTCGCTATTACCAAAGCGGCGGCGGCGCCGACGACAATCGCGAGGGTCTTTATCAGGGGTAGAAAATACATCACAAGAACTAAGTATTTCAAGTCGGCATTCTCCGGAGACTGCCTGAAGCAGCAGTTTCTGGTGCCCACTTTAATATCACCATTCACACTATTCATTTGCGAGAGCATTTCTTAAATACCGCACCCATTCATAATTTTTTTTATCTTTGACCGCTTTTTTCGAAAGGGCCACGGTGGGAGGGGCTGTTACAAAATTCATTTGCCGCCTGTGAGGATCGAACTCACGACCTCTGGTTTACTAGACCAGCGCTCTGCCACTGAGCTAAGGAGGCGCCTCCTAGCGGTCTTTTAGGATACTTTGTTCTTACAAACTAGTGAATCGGAGCCCTTCAGCTCGAAACGCACCGCATGAGCGACCATTATTTGCATTTAGTTAGCACAGCTGCTGCTTTCCTACACATCTCACACTATATCGATGTACAACTAAAATTGCAAAACAACACATTTATTTCATTGCAGAGTCACTTTCAGCTTCAAATACCGTTCCTCTGATATTCATACGAAGCTAGGCATCGTCGTAACCCGTTACGTTCATTACGCAAGGCTCACGAGAGGGGCGCATGTTGGATCCGCGTAGACACAAAATTTTGCGCCGTACAGCGTGGGGCTCGAACCCACGACCCTGAGATTAAGAGACTCATGCTCTACCGACTGAGCTAACCGGGCTGCACGCAACGCGTTATGAGCCATACAATACTTATGTGACCTGCGACCATCTATTGAAGATTCTTTTGACTACAGCTTATTTCCTGCTGCCACTAATCAGCTACAATCCTATTCAATGAAAAATTGTCTCCGAAAGGCATCAAATCTGCATGAAATGATACGTGGCTATCAGCACCATTATTCAACACACATGCTCGACTTTGCGCAGACGCCTGTGGCGTAGCCCTTGGCTCCTGAATCAGATGCAGTAGTTCCAACAAAAACTCTCCTGAACGGCACTGTGCCGAAAACTTCGCTACAGATCACCCTTGTCTTGCTTGTGCTTCTGGTAGACGCCGGTTTTGTAGCCAGGAAGCGGACAGCAGCAACTTCCAACTAGTTTTAGTGTACTCAAACAACACAGTAAAACAGCATGCATCTTTTGCAGAACAGGAAAAACTCGACCGTGACAGGATTCGAACCTGCAATCTTCGGATCCGAAGTCCGACGCCTTATCCATTAGGCCACACGGTCACTGGCGCAATATACTTCCCCACTCACACCTCGTTTTCGCCATTTGTACACTTGGCAGAATGATTTTCCCATCTTTGACGCAGTTCTCCATCTCAAATTTCAGTACTAAAAGTACGACGCTACTTCTTGCTGTGTCCCATCGCAAGTTACATTCAAGCCCTTATGACGCTGATCAAACAAGAGGTGGCAAATCAGCTTCAATCGTTTAGTGCCATCTCAGTCGCTTGCAGAAGGTACCTCACCCTATGTGATACAATGGCGAATTGTCGCTATTACCAAAGCGGCGGCGGCGCCGACGACAATCGCGAGGGTCTTTATCAGGGGTAGAAAATACATCACAAGAACTAAGTATTTCAAGTCGGCATTCTCCGGAGACTGCCTGAAGCAGCAGTTTCTGGTGCCCACTTTAATATCACCATTCACACTATTCATTTGCGAGAGCATTTCTTTAATACCGCACCCATTCATAATTTTTTTTATCTTTGACCGCTTTTTTCGAAAGGGCCACGGTGGGAGGGGCTGTTACAAAATTCATTTGCCGCCTGTGAGGATCGAACTCACGACCTCTGGTTTACTAGACCAGCGCTCTGCCACTGAGCTAAGGAGACGCCTCCTAGCGGACTTTTAGGGTACTTTGTTCTTACAGACTAGTGAATCGGAGCCCTTCAGCTCGAAACGCACCGCATGAGCGACCATTATTTGCATTTAGTTAGCACAGCTGCTGCTTTCCTACACATCTCACACTATATCGATGTACAACTAAAATTGCAAAACAACACATTTATTTCATTTCAGAGTCACTTTCAGCTTCAAATACCGTTCCTCTGATATTCATACGAAGCTAGGCATCGTCGTAACCCGTTACGTTCATTACGCAAGGCTCACGAGAGGGGCGCATGTTGGATCCGCGTAGACACAAAATTTTGCGCCGTCCAGCGTGGGGCTCGAACCCACGACCCTGAGATTAAGAGACTCATGCTCTACCGACTGAGCTAACCGGGCTGCACGCAACGCGTTATGAGCCATACAATACTGATGTGACCTGCGACCATCTATTGAAGATTCTTTTGACTACAGCTTATTTCCTGCTGCCACAAATCAGCTACAATCCTATTCAATGAAAAATTGTCTCCGAAAGGCATCAAATCTGCATGAAATGATACGTGGCTATCAGCACCATTATTCAACACACATGCTCGACTGTGCGCAGACGCCTGTGGCGTAGCCCTTGGCTCCTGAATCAGATGCAGTAGTTCCAACAAAAACTCTCCTGAACGGCACTGTGCCGAAAACTTCGCTACAGATCACCCTTGTCTTGCTTGTGCTTCTGGTAGACGCCGGTTTTGTAGCCAGGAAGCGGACAGCAGCAACTTCCAACTAGTTTTAGTGTACTCAAACAACACAGTAAAACAGCATGCATCTTTTGCAGAACAGGAAAAACTCGACCGTGACAGGATTCGAACCTGCAATCTTCGGATCCGAAGTCCGACGCCTTATCCATTAGGCCACACGGTCACTGGCGCAATATACTTCCCCACTCACACCTCGTTTTCGCCATTTGTACACTTGGCAGAATGATTTTCCCATCTTTGACGCAGTTCTCCATCTCAAATTTCAGTACTAAAAGTACGACGCTACTTCTTGCTGTGTCCCATCGCAAGTTACATTCAAGCCCTTATGACGCTGATCAAACAAGAGGTGGCAAATCAGCTTCAATCGTTTAGTGCCATCTCAGTCGCTTGCAGAAGGTACCTCACCCTATGTGATACAATGGCGAATTGTCGCTATTACCAAAGCGGCGGCGGCGCCGACGACAATCGCGAGGGTCTTTATCAGGGGTAGAAAATACATCACAAGAACTAAGTATTTCAAGTCGGCATTCTCCGGAGACTGCCTGAAGCAGCAGTATCTGGTGCCCACTTTAATATCACCATTCACACTATTCATTTGCGAGAGCATTTCTTTAATACCGCACCCATTCATAATTTTTTTTATCTTTGACCGCTTTTTTCGAAAGGGCCACGGTGGGAGGGGCTGTTACAAAATTCATTTGCCGCCTGTGAGGATCGAACGCACGACCTCTGGTTTACTAAACCAGCGCTCTGCCCCTGAGCTAAGGAGGCGCCTCCTAGCGGACTTTTAGGATACTTTGTTCTTACAAACTAGTGAATCGGAGCCCTTCAGCTCGAAACGCACCGCATGAGCGACCATTATTTGCATTTAGTTAGCACAGCTGCTGCTTTCCTACACATCTCACACTATATCGATGTACAACTAAAATTGCAAAACAACACATTTATTTCATTGCAGAGTCACTTTCAGCTTCAAATACCGTTCCTCTGATATTCATACGAAGCTAGGCATCGTCGTAACCCGTTACGTTCATTACGCAAGGCTCACGAGAGGGGCGCATGTTGGATCCGCGTAGACACAAAATTTTGCGCCGTCCAGCGTGGGGCTCGAACCCACGACCTTGAGATTAAGAGACTCATGCTCTACCGACTGAGCTAACCGGGCTGCACGCAACGCGTTATGAGCCATACAATACTGATGTGACCTGCGACCATCTATTGAAGATTCTTTTGACTACAGCTTATTTCCTGCTGCCACAAATCAGCTACAATCCTATTCAATGAAAAATTGTCTCCGAAAGGCATCAAATCTGCATGAAATGATACGTGGCTATCAGCACCATTATTCAACACACATGCTCGACTTTGCGCAGACGCCTGTGGCGTAGCCCTTGGCTCCTGAATCAGATGCAGTAGTTCCAACAAAAACTCTCCTGAACGGCACTGTGCCGAAAACTTCGCTACAGATCACCCTTGTCTTGCTTGTGCTTCTGGTAGACGCCGGTTTTGTAGCCAGGAAGCGGACAGCAGCAACTTCCAACTAGTTTTAGTGTACTCAAACAACACAGTAAAACAGCATGCATCTTTTGCAGAACAGGGAAAACTCGACTGTGACAGGATTCGAACCTGCAATCTTCGGATCCGAAGTCCGACGCCTTATCCATTAGGCCACACGGTCACTGGCGCAATATACTTCCCCACTCACACCTCGTTTTCGCCATTTGTACACTTGGCAGAATGATTTTCCCATCTTTGACGCAGTTCTCCATCTCAAATTTCAGTACTAAAAGTACGACGCTACTTCTTGCTGTGTCCCATCGCAAGTTACATTCAAGCCCTTATGACGCTGATCAAACAAGAGGTGGCAAATCAGCTTCAATCGTTTAGTGCCATCTCAGTCGCTTGCAGAAGGTACCTCACCCTATGTGATACAATGGCGAATTGTCGCTATTACCAAAGCGGCGGCGGCGCCGACGACGACAATCGCGAGGGTCTTTATCAGGGGTAGAAAATACATCACAAGAACTAAGTATTTCACGTCGGCATTCTCCGGAGACTGCCTAAAGCAGCAGTTTCTGGTGCCCACATTAATAGCACCATTCACACTATTCATTTGCGAGAGCATTTCTTAAATACCGCACCCATTCATAATTTTTTTTATCCTTGACCGCTTTTTTCGAAAGGGGCACGGTGGGAGGGTCTGTTACAAAATTCATTTGCCGCCTGTGAGGATCGAACTCACGACCTCTGGTTTACTAGACCAGCGCTCTGCCACTGAGCTAAGGAGGCGCCTCCTAGCGGACTTTTAGGATACTTTGTTCTTACAAACTAGTGAATCGGAGCCCTTCAGCTCGAAACGCACCGCATGAGCGACCATTATTTGCATTTAGTTAGCACAGCTGCTGCTTTCCTACACATCTCACACTATATCGATGTACAACTAAAATTGCAAAACAACACATTTATTTCATTGCAGAGTCACTTTCAGCTTCAAATACCGTTCCTCTGATATTCATACGAAGCTAGGCATCGTCGTAACCCGTTACGTTCATTACGCAAGGCTCACGAGAGGGGCGCATGTTGGATCCGCGTAGACACAAAATTTTGCGCCGTCCAGCGTGGGGCTCGAACCCACGACCCTGAGATTAAGAGACTCATGCTCTACCGACTGAGCTAACCGGGCTGCACGCAACGCGTTATGAGCCATACAATACTGATGTGACCTGCGACCATCTATTGAAGATTCTTTTGACTACAGCTTATTTCCTGCTGCCACAAATCAGCTACAATCCTATTCAATGAAAAATTGTCTCCGAAAGGCATCAAATCTGCATGAAATGATACGTGGCTATCAGCACCATTATTCAACACACATGCTCGACTTTGCGCAGACGCCTGTGGCGTAGCCCTTGGCTCCTGAATCAGATGCAGTAGTTCCAACAAAAACTCTCCTGAACGGCACTGTGCCGAAAACTTCGCTACAGATCACCCTTGTCTTGCTTGTGCTTCTGGTAGACGCCGGTTTTGTAGCCAGGAAGCGGACAGCAGCAACTTCCAACTAGTTTTAGTGTACTCAAACAACACAGTAAAACAGCATGCATCTTTTGCAGAACAGGAAAAACTCGACTGTGACAGGATTCGAACCTGCAATCTTCGGATCCGAAGTCCGACGCCTTATCCATTAGGCCACACGGTCACTGGCGCAATATACTTCCCCACTCACACCTCGTTTTCGCCATTTGTACACTTGGCAGAATGATTTTCCCATCTTTGACGCAGTTCTCCATCTCAAATTTCAGTACTAAAAGTACGACGCTACTTCTTGCTGTGTCCCATCGCAAGTTACATTCAAGCCCTTATGACGCTGATCAAACAAGAGGTGGCAAATCAGCTTCAATCGTTTAGTGCCATCTCAGTCGCTTGCAGAAGGTACCTCACCCTATGTGATACAATGGCGAATTGTCGCTATTACCAAAGCGGCGGCGGCGCCGACGACGACAATCGCGAGGGTCTTTATCAGGGGTAGAAAATACATCACAAGAACTAAGTATTTCACGTCGGCATTCTCCGGAGACTGCCTAAAGCAGCAGTTTCTGGTGCCCACATTAATAGCACCATTCACACTATTCATTTGCGAGAGCATTTCTTAAATACCGCACCCATTCATAATTTTTTTTATCCTTGACCGCTTTTTTCGAAAGGGCCACGGTGGGAGGGGCTGTTACAAAATTCATTTGCCGTCTGTGAGGATCGAACTCACGACCTCTGGTTTACTAGACCAGCGCTCTGCCACTGAGCTAAGGAGGCGCCTCCTAGCGGACTTTTAGGATACTTTGTTCTTACAAACTAGTGAATCGGAGCCCTTCAGCTCGAAACGCACCGCATGAGCGACCATTATTTGCATTTAGTTAGCACAGCTGCTGCTTTCCTACACATCTCACACTATATCGATGTACAACTAAAATTGCAAAACAACACATTTATTTCATTGCAGAGTCACTTTCAGCTTCAAATACCGTTCCTCTGATATTCATACGAAGCTAGGCATCGTCGTAACCCGTTACGTTCATTACGCGAGGCTCACGAGAGGGGCGCATGTTGGATCCGCGTAGACACAAAATTTTGCGCCGTCCAGCGTGGGGCTCGAACCCACGACCCTGAGATTAAGAGACTCATGCTCTACCGACTGAGCTAACCGGGCTGCACGCAACGCGTTATGAGCCATACAATACTGATGTGACCTGCGACCATCTATTGAAGATTCTTTTGACTACAGCTTATTTCCTGCTGCCACAAATCAGCTACAATCCTATTCAATGAAAAATTGTCTCCGAAAGGCATCAAATCTGCATGAAATGATACGTGGCTATCAGCACCATTATTCAACACACATGCTCGACTTTGCGCAGACGCCTGTGGCGTAGCCCTTGGCTCCTGAATCAGATGCAGTAGTTCCAACAAAAACTCTCCTGAACGGCACTGTGCCGAAAACTTCGCTACAGATCACCCTTGTATTGCTTGTGCTTCTGGTAGACGCCGGTTTTGTAGCCAGGAAGCGGACAGCAGCAACTTCCAACTAGTTTTAGTGTACTCAAACAACACAGTAAAACAGCATGCATCTTTTGCAGAACAGGAAAAACTCGACCGTGACAGGATTCGAACCTGCAATCTTAAGATCCGAAGTCCGACGCCTTATCCATTAGGCCACACGGTCACTGGCGCAATATACTTCCCCACTCACACCTCGTTTTCGCCATTTGTACACTTGGCAGAATGATTTTCCCATCTTTGACGCAGTTCTCCATCTCAAATTTCAGTACTAAAAGTACGACGCTACTTCTTGCTGTGTCCCATCGCAAGTTACATTCAAGCCCTTATGACGCTGATCAAACAAGAGGTGGCAAATCAGCTTCAATCGTTTAGTGCCATCTCAGTCGCTTGCAGAAGGTACCTCACCCTATGTGATACAATGGCGAATTGTCGCTATTACCAAAGCGGCGGCGGCGCCGACAATGGCGAATTGTCGCTATTACCAAAGCGGCGGCGGCGCCGACGACGACGACGACGACAATCGCGAGGGTCTTTATCAGGGGTAGAAAATACATCACAAGAACTAAGTATTTCACGTCGGCATTCTCCGGAGACTGCCTAAAGCAGCAGTTTCTGGTGCCCACTTTAATAGCACCATTCACACTATTCATTTGCGAGAGCATTTCTTAAATACCGCACCCATTCATAATTTTTTTTATCCTTGACCGCTTTTTTCGAAAGGGCCACGGTGGGAGGGGCTGTTACAAAATTCATTTCCCGCCTGTGAGGATCGAACTCACGACCTCTGGTTTACTAGACCAGCGCTCTGCCACTGAGCTAAGGAAGCGCCTCCTAGCGGACTTTTAGGATACTTTGTTCTTACAAACTAGTGAATCGGAGCCCTTCAGCTCGAAACGCACCGCATGAGCGACCATTATTTGCATTTAGTTAGCACAGCTGCTGCTTTCCTACACATCTCACACTATATCGATGTACAACTAAAATTGCAAAACGACACATTTATTTCATTTCAGAGTCACTTTCAGCTTCAAATACCGTTCCTCTGGTATTCATACGAAGCTAGGCATCGTCGTAACCCGTTACGTTCATTACGCAAGGCTCACGAGAAGGGCGCATGTTGGATCCGCGTAGACACAAAATTTTGCGCCGTCCAGCGTGGGGCTCGAACCCACGACCCTGAGATTAAGAGACTCATGCTCTACCGACTGAGCTAACCGGGCTGCACGCAACGCGTTATGAGCCATACAATACTGATGTGACCTGCGACCATCTATTGAAGATTCTTTTGACTACAGCTTATTTCCTGCTGCCACAAATCAGCTACAATCCTATTCAATGAAAAATTGTCTCCGAAAGGCATCAAATCTGCATGAAATGATACGTGGCTATCAGCACCATTATTCAACACACATGCTCGACTTTGCGCAGACGCCTGTGGCGTAACCCTTGGCTCCTGAATCAGATGCAGTAGTTCCAACAAAAACTCTCCTGAACGGCACTGTGCCGAAAACTTCACTACAGATCACCCTTGTCTTGCTTGTGCTTCTGGTAGACGCCGGTTTTGTAGCCAGGAAGCGGACAGCAGCAACTTCCAACTAGTTTTAGTGTACTCAAACAACACAGTAAAACAGCATGCATCTTTTGCAGAACAAGAAAAACTCGACTGTGACAGGATTCGAACCTGCAATCTTCGGATCCGAAGTCCGACGCCTTATCCATTAGGCCACACGGTCACTGGCGCAATATACTTCCCCACTCACACCTCGTTTTCGCCATTTGTACACTTGGCAGAATGATTTTCCCATCTTTGACGCAGTTCTCCATCTCAAATTTCAGTACTAAAAGTACGACGCTACTTCTTGCTGTGTCCCATCGCAAGTTACATTCAAGCCCTTATGACGCTGATCAAACAAGAGGTGGCAAATCAGCTTCAATCGTTTAGTGCCATCTCAGTCGCTTGCAGAAGGTACCTCACCCTATGTGATACAATGGCGAATTGTCGCTATTACCAAAGCGGCGGCGGCGCCGACAATGGCGAATTGTCGCTATTACCAAAGCGGCGGCGGCGCCGACGACGACGACGACGACGACAATCGCGAGGGTCTTTATCAGGGGTAGAAAATACATCACAAGAACTAAGTATTTCACGTCGGCATTCTCCGGAGACTGCCTAAAGCAGCAGTTTCTGGTGCCCACTTTAATAGCACCATTCACACTATTCATTTGCGAGAGGATTTCTTAAATACCGCACCCATTCATAATTTTTTTTATCCTTGACCGCTTTTTTCGAAAGGGCCACGGTGGGAGGGTCTGTTACAAAATTCATATCCCGCCTGTGAGGATCGAACTCACGACCTCTGGTTTACTAGACCAGCGCTCTGCCACTGAGCTAAGGAAGCGCCTCCTAGCGGACTTTTAGGATACTTTGTTCTTACAAACTAGTGAATCGGAGCCCTTCAGCTCGAAACGCACCGCATGAGCGACCATTATTTGCATTTAGTTAGCACAGCTGCTGCTTTCCTACACATCTCACACTATATCGATGTACAACTAAAATTGCAAAACGACACATTTATTTCATTTCAGAGTCACTTTCAGCTTCAAATACCGTTCCTCTGATATTCATACGAAGCTAGGCATCGTCGTAACCCGTTACGTTCATTACGCAAGGCTCACGAGAGGGGCGCATGTTGGATCCGCGTAGACACAAAATTTTGTGCCGTCCAGCGTGGGGCTCGATCCTACGACCCTGAGATTAAGAGACTCATGCTCTACCGACTGAGCTAGCCGGGCTGCACGCAACGCGTTACGAGCTATACAATACTGATGTGACCTGCGACCATCTATTGAAGATTCTTTTGACTACAGCTTATTTCCTGCTGCCACAAATCAGCTACAATCCTATTCAATGAAAAATTGTCTCCGAAAGGCATCAAATCTGCATGAAATGATACGTGGCTATCAGCACCATTATTCAACACACATGCTCGACTGTGCGCAGACGCCTGTGGCGTAGCCCTTGGCTCCTGAATCAGATGCAGTAGTTCCAACAAAAACTCTCCTGAACGGCACTGTGCCGAAAACTTCGCTACAGATCACCCTTGTCTTGCTTGTGCTTCTGGTAGACGCCGGTTTTGTAGCCAGGAAGCGGACAGCAGCAACTTCCAACTAGTTTTAGTGTACTCAAACAACACAGTAAAACAGCATGCATCTTTTGCAGAACAGGAAAAACTCGACCGTGACAGGATTCGAACCTGCAATCTTCGAATCCGAAGTCCGACGCCTTATCCATTAGGCCACACGGTCACTGGCGCAATATACTTCCCCACTCACACCTCGTTTTCGCCATTTGTACACTTGGCAGAATGATTTTCCCATCTTTGACGCAGTTCTCCATCTCAAATTTCAGTACTAAAAGTACGACGCTACTTCTTGCTGTGTCCCATCGCAAGTTACATTCAAGCCCTTATGACGCTGATCAAACAAGAGGTGGCAAATCAGCTTCAATCGTTTAGTGCCATCTCAGTCGCTTGCAGAAGGTACCTCACCCTATGTGATACAATGGCGAATTGTCGCTATTACCAAAGCGGCGGCGGCGCCGACGACGACAATCGCGAGGGTCTTTATCAGGGGTAGAAAATACATCACAAGAACTAAGTATTTCACGTCGGCATTCTCCGGAGACTGCCTAAAGCAGCAGTTTCTGGTGCCCACATTAATAGCACCATTCACACTATTCATTTGCGAGAGCATTTCTTAAATACCGCACCCATTCATAATTTTTTTTATCCTTGACCGCTTTTTTCGAAATGGCCACGGTGGGAGGGGCTGTTACAAAATTCATTTGCCGTCTGTGAGGATCGAACTCACGACCTCTGGTTTACTAGACCAGCGCTCTGCCACTGAGCTAAGGAGGCGCCTCCTAGCGGACTTTTAGGATACTTTGTTCTTACAAACTAGTGAATCGGAGCCCTTCAGCTCGAAACGCACCGCATGAGCGACCATTATTTGCATTTAGTTAGCACAGCTGCTGCTTTCCTACACATCTCACACTATATCGATGTACAACTAAAATTGCAAAACGACACATTTATTTCATTTCAGAGTCACTTTCAGCTTCAAATACCGTTCCTCTGATATTCATACGAAGCTAGGCATCGTCGTAACCCGTTACGTTCATTACGCAAGGCTCACGAGAGGGGCGCATGTTGGATCCGCGTAGACACAAAATTTTGCGCCGTCCAGCGAGGGGCTCGAACCTACGACCCTGAGATTAAGAGACTCATGCTCTACCGACTGAGCTAGCCGAGCTGCACGCAACGCGTTACGAGCCATACAATACTGATGTGACCTGCGACCATCTATTGAAGATTCTTTTGACTACAGCTTATTTCCTGCTGCCACAAATCAGCTACAATCCTATTCAATGAAAAATTGTCTCCGAAAGGCATCAAATCTGCATGAAATGATACGTGGCTATCAGCACCATTATTCAACACACATGCTCGACTTTGCGCAGACGCCTGTGGCGTAGCCCTTGGCTCCTGAATCAGATGCAGTAGTTCCAACAAAAACTCTCCTGAACGGCACTGTGCCGAAAACTTCGCTACAGATCACCCTTGTCTTGCTTGTGCTTCTGGTAGACGCCGGTTTTGTAGCCAGGAAGCGGACAGCAGCAACTTCCAACTAGTTTTAGTGTACTCAAACAACACAGTAAAACAGCATGCATCTTTTGCAGAACAGGAAAAACTCGACCGTGACAGGATTCGAACCTGCAATCTTCGGATCCGAAGTCCGACGCCTTATCCATTAGGATACACGGTCACTGGCGCAATATACTTCCCCACTCACACCTCGTTTTCGCCATTTGTACACTTGGCAGAATGATTTTCCCATCTTTGACGCAGTTCTCCATCTCAAATTTCAGTACTAAAAGTACGACGCTACTTCTTGCTGTGTCCCATCGCAAGTTACATTCAAGCCCTTATGACGCTGATCAAACAAGAGGTGGCAAATCAGCTTCAATCGTTTAGTGCCGTCTCAGTCGCTTGCAGAAGGTACCTCACCCTATGTGATACAATGGCGAATTGTCGCTATTACCAAAGCGGCGGCGGCGCCGACGACGACAATCGCGAGGGTCTTTATCAGGGGTAGAAAATACATCACAAGAACTAAGTATTTCACGTCGGCATTCTCCGGAGACTGCCTAAAGCAGCAGTTTCTGGTGCCCACTTTAATAGCACCATTCACACTATCCATTTGCGAGAGCATTTCTTAAATACCGCACCCATTCATAATTTTTTTTATCCTTGACCGCTTTTTTCGTAAGGGCCACGGTGGGAGGGGCTGTTACAAATTTCATTTGCCGCCTGTGAGGATCGAACTCACGACCTCTGGTTTACTAGACCAGCGCTCTGCCACTGAGCTAAGGTGGCGCCTCCTAGCGGACTTTTAGGATACTTTGTTCTTACAAACTAGTGAATCGGAGCCCTTCAGCTCGAAACGCACCGCATGAGCGACCATTATTTGCATTTAGTTAGCACAGCTGCTGCTTTCCTACACATCTCACACTATATCGATGTACAACTAAAATTGCAAAACAACACATTTATTTCATTGCAGAGTCACTTTCAGCTTCAAATACCGTTCCTCTGATATTCATACGAAGCTAGGCATCGTCGTAACCCGTTACGTTCATTACGCAAGGCTCACGAGAGGGGCGCATGTTGGATCCGCGTAGACACAAAATTTTGCGCCGTCCAGCGTGGGGCTCGAACCCACGACCCTGAGATTAAGAGACTCATGCTCTACCGACTGAGCTAACCGGGCTGCACGCAACGCGTTATGAGCCATACAATACTGATGTGACCTGCGACCATCTATTGAAGATTCTTTTGACTACAGCTTATTTCCTGCTGCCACAAATCAGCTACAATCCTATTCAATGAAAAATTGTCTCCGAAAGGCATCAAATCTGCATGAAATGATACGTGGCTATCAGCACCATTATTCAACACACATGCTCGACTTTGCGCAGACGCCTGTGGCGTAGCCCTTGGCTCCTGAATCAGATGCAGTAGTTCCAACAAAAACTCTCCTGAACGGCACTGTGCCGAAAACTTCGCTACAGATCACCCTTGTCTTGCTTGTGCTTCTGGTAGACGCCGGTTTTGTAGCCAGGAAGCGGACAGCAGCAACTTCCAACTAGTTTTAGTGTACTCAAACAACACAGTAAAACAGCATGCATCTTTTGCAGAACAGGAAAAACTCGACCGTGACAGGATTCGAACCTGCAATCTTCGGATCCGAAGTCCGACGCCTTATCCATTAGGCCACACGGTCACTGGCGCAATATACTTCCCCACTGACACCTCGTTTTCGCCATTTGTACACTTGGCAGAATGATTTTCCCATCTTTGACGCAGTTCTCCATCTCAAATTTCAGTACTAAAAGTACGACGCTACTTCTTGCTGTGTCCCATCGCAAGTTACATTCAAGCCCTTATGACGCTGATCAAACAAGAGGTGGCAAATCAGCTTCAATCGTTTAGTGCCATCTCAGTCGCTTGCAGAAGGTACCTCACCCTATGTGATACAATGGCGAATTGTCGCTATTACCAAAGCGGCGGCGGCGCCGACGACGCCAATCGCGAGGGTCTTTATCAGGGGTAGAAAATACATCACAAGAACTAAGTATTTCACGTCGGCATTCTCCGGAGACTGCCTAAAGCAGCAGTTTCTGGTGCCCACATTAATAGCACCATTCACACTATTCATTTGCGAGAGCATTTCTTAAATACCGCACCCATTCATAATTTTTTTTATCCTTGACCGCTTTTTTCGAAAGGGCCACGGTGGGAGGGGCTGTTACAAAATTCATTTGCCGTCTGTGAGGATCGAACTCACGACCTCTGGTTTACTAGACCAGCGCTCTGCCACTGAGCTAAGGAGGCGCCTCCTAGCGGACTTTTAGGATACTTTGTTCTTACAAACTAGTGAATCGGAGCCCTTCAGCTCGAAACGCACCGCATGAGCGACCATTATTTGCATTTAGTTAGCACAGCTGCTGCTTTCCTACACATCTCACACTATATCGATGTACAACTAAAATTGCAAAACGACACATTTATTTCATTTCAGAGTCACTTTCAGCTTCAAATACCGTTCCTCTGATATTCATACGAAGCTAGGCATCGTCGTAACCCGTTACGTTCATTACGCAAGGCTCACGAGAGGGGCGCATGTTGGATCCGCGTAGACACAAAACTTTGCGCCGTCCAGCGAGGGGCTCGAACCTACGACCCTGAGATTAAGAGACTCATGCTCTACCGACTGAGCTAGCCGAGCTGCACGCAACGCGTTACGAGCCATACAATACTGATGTGACCTGCGACCATCTATTGAAGATTCTTTTGACTACAGCTTATTTCCTGCTGCCACAAATCAGCTACAATCCTATTCAATGAAAAATTGTCTCCGAAAGGCATCAAATCTGCATGAAATGATACGTGGCTATCAGCACCATTATTCAACACACATGCTCGACTGTGCGCAGACGCCTGTGGCGTAGCCCTTGGCTCCTGAATCAGATGCAGTAGTTCCAACAAAAACTCTCCTGAACGGCACTGTGCCGAAAACTTCGCTACAGATCACCCTTGTCTTGCTTGTGCTTCTGGTAGACGCCGGTTTTGTAGCCAGGAAGCGGACAGCAGCAACTTCCAACTAGTTTTAGTGTACTCAAACAACACAGTAAAACAGCATGCATCTTTTGCAGAACAGGAAAAACTCGACCGTGACAGGATTCGAACCTGCAATCTTCGGATCCGAAGTCCGACGCCTTATCCATTAGGCCACACGGTCACTGGCGCAATATACTTCCCCACTCACACCTCGTTTTCGCCATTTGTACACTTGGCAGAATGATTTTCCCATCTTTGACGCAGTTCTCCATCTCAAATTTCAGTACTAAAAGTACGACGCTACTTCTTGCTGTGTCCCATCGCAAGTTACATTCAAGCCCTTATGACGCTGATCAAACAAGAGGTGGCAAATCAGCTTCAATCGTTTAGTGCCATCTCAGTCGCTTGCAGAAGGTACCTCACCCTATGTGATACAATGGCGAATTGTCGCTATTACCAAAGCGGCGGCGGCGCCGACGACGACAATCGCGAGGGTCTTTATCAGGGGTAGAAAATACATCACAAGAACTAAGTATTTCACGTCGGCATTCTCCGGAGACTGCCTAAAGCAGCAGTTTCTGGTGCCCACTTTAATAGCACCATTCACACTATCCATTTGCGAGAGCATTTCTTAAATACCGCACCCATTCATAATTTTTTTTATCCTTGACCGCTTTTTTCGTAAGGGCCACGGTGGGAGGGGCTGTTACAAATTTCATTTGCCGCCTGTGAGGATCGAACTCACGACCTCTGGTTTACTAGACCAGCGCTCTGCCACTGAGCTAAGGAGGCGCCTCCTAGCGGACTTTTAGGATACTTTGTTCTTACAAACTAGTGAATCGGAGCCCTTCAGCTCGAAACGCACCGCATGAGCGACCATTATTTGCATTTAGTTAGCACAGCTGCTGCTTTCCTACACATCTCACACTATATCGATGTACAACTAAAATTGCAAAACAACACATTTATTTCATTGCAGAGTCACTTTCAGCTTCAAATACCGTTCCTCTGATATTCATACGAAGCTAGGCATCGTCGTAACCCGTTACGTTCATTACGCAAGGCTCACGAGAGGGGCGCATGTTGGATCCGCGTAGACACAAAATTTTGCGCCGTCCAGCGTGGGGCTCGAACCCACGACCCTGAGATTAAGAGACTCATGCTCTACCGACTGAGCTAGCCGGGCTGCACGCAACGCGTTACGAGCCATACAATACTGATGTGACCTGCGACCATCTATTGACGATTCTTTTGACTACAGCTTATTTCCTGCTGCCACAAATCAGCTACAATCCTATTCAATGAAAAATTGTCTCCGAAAGGCATCAAATCTGCATGAAATGATACGTGGCTATCAGCACCATTATTCAACACACATGCTCGACTGTGCGCAGACGCCTGTGGCGTAGCCCTTGGCTCCTGAATCAGATGCAGTAGTTCCAACAAAAACTCTCCTGAACGGCACTGTGCCGAAAACTTCGCTACAGATCACCCTTGTCTTGCTTGTGCTTCTGGTAGACGCCGGTTTTGTAGCCAGGAAGCGGACAGCAGCAACTTCCAACTAGTTTTAGTGTACTCAAACAACACAGTAAAACAGCATGCATATTTTGCAGAACAGGAAAAACTCGACCGTGACAGGATTGGAACCTGCAATCTTCGGATCCGAAGTCCGACGCCTTATCCATTAGGCCACACGGTCACTGGCGCAATATACTTCCCCACTCACACCTCGTTTTCGCCATTTGTACACTTGGCAGAATGATTTTCCCATCTTTGACGCAGTTCTCCATCTCAAATTTCAGTACTAAAAGTACGACGCTACTTCTTGCTGTGTCCCATCGCAAGTTACATTCAAGCCCTTATGACGCTGATCAAACAAGAGGTGGCAAATCAGCTTCAATCGTTTAGTGCCATCTCAGTCGCTTGCAGAAGGTACCTCACCCTATGTGATACAATGGCGAATTGTCGCTATTACCAAAGCGGCGGCGGCGCCGACGACAATCGCGAGGGTCTTTATCAGGGGTAGAAAATACATCACAAGAACTAAGTATTTCACGTCGGCATTCTCCGGAGACTGCCTAAAGCAGCAGTTTCTGGTGCCCACTTTAATAGCACCATTCACACTATTCATTTGCGAGAGCATTTCTTAAATACCGCACCCATTCATAATTTTTTTTATCCTTGACCGCTTTTTTCGAAAGGGCCACGGTGGGAGGGGCTGTTACAAAATTCATTTGCCGCCTGTGAGGATCGAACTCACGACCTCTGGTTTACTAGACCAGCGCTCTGCCACTGAGCTAAGGAAGCGCCTCCTAGCGGACTTTTAGGATACTTTGTTCTTACAAACTAGTGAATCGGAGCCCTTCAGCTCGAAACGCACCGCATGAGCGACCATTATTTGCATTTAGTTAGCACAGCTGCTGCTTTCCTACACATCTCACACTATATCGATGTACAACTAAAATTGCAAAACGACACATTTATTTCATTTCAGAGTCACTTTCAGCTTCAAATACCGTTCCTCTGATATTCATACGAAGCTAGGCATCGTCGTAACCCGTTACGTTCATTACGCAAGGCTCACGAGAGGGGCGCATGTTGGATCCGCGTAGACACAAAATTTTGCGCCGTCCAGCGTGGGGCTCGAACCTACGACCCTGAGATTAAGAGACTCATGCTCTACCGACTGAGCTAGCCGGGCTGCACGCAACGCGTTACGAGCCATACAATACTGATGTGACCTGCGACCATCTATTGAAGATTCTTTTGACTACAGCTTATTTCCTGCTGCCACAAATCAGCTACAATCCTATTCAATGAAAAATTGTCTCCGAAAGGCATCAAATCTGCATGAAATGATACGTGGCTATCAGCACCATTATTCAACACACATGCTCGACTGTGCGCAGACGCCTGTGGCGTAGCCCTTGGCTCCTGAATCAGATGCAGTAGTTCCAACAAAAACTCTCCTGAACGGCACTGTGCCGAAAACTTCGCTACAGATCACCCTTGTCTTGCTTGTGCTTCTGGTAGACGCCGGTTTTGTAGCCAGGAAGCGGACAGCAGCAACTTCCAACTAGTTTTAGTGTACTCAAACAACACAGTAAAACAGCATGCATCTTTTGCAGAACAGGAAAAACTCGACCGTGACAGGATTCGAACCTGCAATCTTCGGATCCGAAGTCCGACGCCTTATCCATGAGGCCACACGGTCACTGGCGCAATATACTTCCCCCTCACACCTCGTTTTCGCCATTTGTACACTTGGCAGAATGATTTTCCCATCTTTGACGCAGTTCTCCATCTCAAATTTCAGTACTAAAAGTACGACGCTACTTCTTGCTGTGTCCCATCGCAAGTTACATTCAAGCCCTTATGACGCTGATCAAACAAGAGGTGGCAAATCAGCTTCAATCGTTTAGTGCCATCTCAGTCGCTTGCAGAAGGTACCTCACCCTATGTGATACAATGGCGAATTGTCGCTATTACCAAAGCGGCGGCGGCGCCGACGACGACGACGACAATCGCGAGGGTCTTTATCAGGGGTAGAAAATACATCACAAGAACTAAGAATTTCACGTCGGCATTCTCCGGAGACTGCCTAAAGCAGCAGTTTCTGGTGCCCACTTTAATAGCACCATTCACACTATTCATTTGCGAGAGCATTTCTTAAATACCGCACCCATTCATAATTTTTTTAATCCTTGACCGCTTTTTTCGAAAGGGCCACGGTGGGAGGGGCTGTTACAAAATTCATCTGCCGCCTGTGAGAATCGAACTCACGACCTCTGGTTTACTAGACCAGCGCTCTGCCACTGAGCTAAAGAGGCGCCTCCTAGCGGACTTTTAGGATACTTTGTTGTTACAAACTAGTGAATCGGAGCCCTTCAGCTCGAAACGCACCGCATGAGCGACCATTATTTGCATTTAGTTAGCACAGCTGCTGCTTTCCTACACATCTCATACTATATCGATGTACAACTAAAATTGCAAAACAACACATTTATTTCATTTCAGAGTCACTTTCAGCTTCAAATACCGTTCCTCTGATATTCATACGAAGCTAGGCATCGTCGTAACCCGTTACGTTCATTACGCAAGGCTCACGAGAGGGGCGCATGTTGGATCCGCGTAGACACAAAATTTTGCGCCGTACAGCGTGGGGCTCGAACCCACGACCATGAGATTAAGAGACTCATGCTCTACCGACTGAGCTAGCCGGGCTGCACGCAACGCGTTACGAGCCATACAATACTGATGTGACCTGCGACCATCTATTGAAGATTCTTTTGACTACAGCTTATTTCCTGCTGCCACAAATCAGCTACAATCCTATTCAATGAAAAATTGTCTCCGAAAGGCATCAAATCTGCATGAAATGATACGTGGCTATCAGCTCCATTATTCAACACACATGCTCGACTGTGCGCAGACGCCTGTGGCGTAGCCCTTGGCTCCTGAATCAGATGCAGTAGTTCCAACAAAAACTCTCCTGAACGGCACTGTGCCGAAAACTTCGCTACAGATCACCCTTGTCTTGCTTGTGCTTCTGGTAGACGCCGGTTTTGTAGCCAGGAAGCGGACAGCAGCAACTTCCAACTAGTTTTAGTGTACTCAAACAACACAGTAAAACAGCATGCATCTTTTGCAGAACAGGAAAAACTCGACCGTGACAGGATTCGAACCTGCAATCTTCGGATCCGAAGTCCGACGCCTTATCCATTAGGCCACACGGTCACTGGCGCAATATACTTCCCCACTGACACCTCGTTTTCGCCATTTGTACACTTGGCAGAATGATTTTCCCATCTTTGACGCAGTTCTCCATCTCAAATTTCAGTACTAAAAGTACGACGCTACTTCTTGCTGTGTCCCATCGCAAGTTACATTCAAGCCCTTATGACGCTGATCAAACAAGAGGTGGCAAATCAGCTTCAATCGTTTAGTGCCATCTCAGTCGCTTGCAGAAGGTACCTCACCCTATGTGATACAATGGCGAATTGTCGCTATTACCAAAGCGGCGGCGGCGCCGACGACAATCGCGAGGGTCTTTATCAGGGGTAGAAAATACATCCCAAGAACTAAGTATTTCACGTCGGCATTCTCCGGAGACTGCCTAAAGCAGCAGTTTCTGGTGCCCACTTTAATAGCACCATTCACACTATTCATTTGCGAGAGCATTTCTTAAATACCGCACCCATTCATAATTTTTTTTATCCTTGACCGCTTTTTTCGAAAGGGCCACGGTGGGAGGGGCTGTTACAAAATTCATTTGCCGCCTGTGAGGATCGAACTCACGACCTCTGGTTTACTAGACCAGCGCTCTGCCACTGAGCTAAGGAAGCGCCTCCTAGCGGACTTTTAGGATACTTTGTTCTTACAAACTAGTGAATCGGAGCCCTTCAGCTCGAAACGCACCGCATGAGCGACCATTATTTGCATTTAGTTAGCACAGCTGCTGCTTTCCTACACATCTCACACTATATCGATGTACAACTAAAATTGCAAAACGACACATTTATTTCATTTCAGAGTCACTTTCAGCTTCAAATACCGTTCCTCTGATATTCATACGAAGCTAGGCATCGTCGTAACCCGTTACGTTCATTACGCAAGGCTCACGAGAGGGGCGCATGTTGGATCCGCGTAGACACAAAATTTTGCGCCGTCCAGCGTGGGGCTCGAACCTACGACCCTGAGATTAAGAGACTCATGCTCTACCGACTGAGCTAGCCGGGCTGCACGCAACGCGTTACGAGCCATACAATACTGATGTGACCTGCGACCATCTATTGAAGATTCTTTTGACTACAGCTTATTTCCTGCTGCCACAAATCAGCTACAATCCTATTCAATGAAAAATTGTCTCCGAAAGGCATCAAATCTGCATGAAATGATACGTGGCTATCAGCACCATTATTCAACACACATGCTCGACTGTGCGCAGACGCCTGTGGCGTAGCCCTTGGCTCCTGAATCAGATGCAGTAGTTCCAACAAAAACTCTCCTGAACGGCACTGTGCCGAAAACTTCGCTACAGATCACCCTTGTCTTGCTTGTGCTTCTGGTAGACGCCGGTTTTGTAGCCAGGAAGCGGACAGCAGCAACTTCCAACTAGTTTTAGTGTACTCAAACAACACAGTAAAACAGCATGCATCTTTTGCAGAACAGGAAAAACTCGACCGTGACAGGATTCGAACCTGCAATCTTCGGATCCGAAGTCCGACGCCTTATCCATTAAGCCACACGGTCACTGGCGCAATATACTTCCCCCTCACACCTCGTTTTCGCCATTTGTACACTTGGCAGAATGATTTTCCCATCTTTGACGCAGTTCTCCATCTCAAATTTCAGTACTAAAAGTACGACGCTACTTCTTGCTGTGTCCCATCGCAAGTTACATTCAAGCCCTTATGACGCTGATCAAACAAGAGGTGGCAAATCAGCTTCAATCGTTTAGTGCCATCTCAGTCGCTTGCAGAAGGTACCTCACCCTATGTGATACAATGGCGAATTGTCGCTATTACCAAAGCGGCGGCGGCGCCGACGACAATCGCGAGGGTCTTTATCAGGGGTAGAAAATACATCACAAGAACTAAGTATTTCACGTCGGCATTCTCCGGAGACTGCCTAAAGCAGCAGTTTCTGGTGCCCACTTTAATAGCACCATTCACACTATTCATTTGCGAGAGCATTTCTTAAATACCGCACCCATTCATAATTTTTTTTATCCTTGACCGCTTTTTTCGAAAGGGCCACGGTGGGAGGGGCTGTTACAAAATTCATTTGCCGCCTGTGAGGATCGAACTCACGACCTCTGGTTTACTAGACCAGCGCTCTGCCACTGAGCTAAGGAGGCGCCTCCTAGCGGACTTTTAAGGTACTTTGTCCTTACAGACTAGTGAATCGGAGCCCTTCAGCTCGAAAGGCACCGCATGAGCGACCATTATTTGCATTTAGTTAGCACAGCTGCTGCTTTCCTACACATCTCACACTATATCGATGTACAACTAAAATTGCAAAACGACACATTTATTTCATTTCAGAGTCACTTTCAGCTTCAAATACCGTTCCTCTGATATTCATACGAAGCTAGGCATCGTCGTAACCCGTTACGTTCATTACGCAAGGCTCACGAGAGGGGCGCATGTTGGATCCGCGTAGACACAAAATTTTGCGCCGTACAGCGTGGGGCTCGAACCCACGACCATGAGATTAAGAGACTCATGCTCTACCGACTGAGCTAGCCGGGCTGCACGCAACACGTTACGAGCCATACAATACTGATGTGACCTGCGACCATCTATTGAAGATTCTTTTGACTACAGCTTATTTCCTGCTGCCACAAATCAGCTACAATCCTATTCAATGAAAAATTGTCTCCGAAAGGCATCAAATCTGCATGAAATGATACGTGGCTATCAGCTCCATTATTCAACACACATGCTCGACTGTGCGCAGACGCCTGTGGCGTAGCCCTTGGCTCCTGAATCAGATGCAGTAGTTCCAACAAAAACTCTCCTGAACGGCACTGTGCCGAAAACTTCGCTACAGATCACCCTTGTCTTGCTTGTGCTTCTGGTAGACGCCGGTTTTGTAGCCAGGAAGCGGACAGCAGCAACTTCCAACTAGTTTTAGTGTACTCAAACAACACACTAAAACAGCATGCATCTTTTGCAGAACAGGAAAAACTCGACCGTGACAGGATTGGAACCTGCAATCTTCGGATCCGAAGTCCGACGCCTTATCCATTAGGCCACACGGTCACTGGCGCAATATACTTCCCCACTCACACCTCGTTTTCGCCATTTGTACACTTGGCAGAATGATTTTCCCATCTTTGACGCAGTTCTCCATCTCAAATTTCAGTACTAAAAGTACGACGCTACTTCTTGCTGTGTCCCATCGCAAGTTACATTCAAGCTCTTATGACGCTGATCAAACAAGAGGTGGCAAATCAGCTTCAATCGTTTAGTGCCATCTCAGTCGCTTGCAGAAGGTACCTCACCCTATGTGATACAATGGCGAATTGTCGCTATTACCAAAGCGGCGGCGGCGCCGACGACAATCGCGAGGGTCTTTATCAGGGGTAGAAAATACATCACAAGAACTAAGTATTTCAAGTCGGCATTCTCCGGAGACTGCCTGAAGCAGCAGTTTCTGGTGCCCACTTTAATATCACCATTCACACTATTCTTTTGCGAGAGCATTTCTTAAATACCGCACCCATTCATAATTTTTTTTATCCTTGACCGCTTTTTTCGAAAGGGCCACGGTGGGAGGGGCTGTTACAAAATTCATTTGCCGCCTGTGAGGATCGAACTCACGACCTCTGGTTTACTAGACCAGCGCTCTGCCACTGAGCTAAGGAGGCGCCTCCTAGCGGACTTTTAAGGTACTTTGTCCTTACAGACTAGTGAATCGGAGCCCTTCAGCTCGAAACGCACCGCATGAGCGACCATTATTTGCATTTAGTTAGCACAGCTGCTGCTTTCCTACACATCTCACACTATATCGATGTACAACTAAAATTGCAAAACGACACATTTATTTCATTTCAGAGTCACTTTCAGCTTCAAATACCGTTCCTCTGATATTCATACGAAGCTAGGCATCGTCGTAACCCGTTACGTTCATTACGCAAGGCTCACGAGAGGGGCGCATGTTGGATCCGCGTAGACACAAAATTTTGCGCCGTCCAGCGTGGGGCTCGAACCTACGACCCTGAGATTAAGAGACTCATGCTCTACCGACTGAGCTAGCCGGGCTGCACGCAACGCGTTACGAGCCATACAATACTGATGTGACCTGCGACCATCTATTGAAGATTCTTTTGACTACAGCTTATTTCCTGCTGCCACAAATCAGCTACAATCCTATTCAATGAAAAATTGTCTCCGAAAGGCATCAAATCTGCATGAAATGATACGTGGCTATCAGCACCATTATTCAACACACATGCTCGACTGTGCGCAGACGCCTGTGGCGTAGCCCTTGGCTCCTGAATCAGATGCAGTAGTTCCAACAAAAACTCTCCTGAACGGCACTGTGCCGAAAACTTCGCTACAGATCACCCTTGTCTTGCTTGTGCTTCTGGTAGACGCCGGTTTTGTAGCCAGGAAGCGGACAGCAGCAACTTCCAACTAGTTTTAGTGTACTCAAACAACACAGTAAAACAGCATGCATCTTTTGCAGAACAGGAAAAACTCGACCGTGACAAGATTCGAACCTGCAATCTTCGGATCCGAAGTCCGACGCCTTATCCATGAGGCCACACGGTCACTGGCGCAATATACTTCCCCCTCACACCTCGTTTTCGCCATTTGTACACTTGGCAGAATGATTTTCCCATCTTTGACGCAGTTCTCCATCTCAAATTTCAGTACTAAAAGTACGACGCTACTTCTTGCTGTGTCCCATCGCAAGTTACATTCAAGCCCTTATGACGCTGATCAAACAAGAGGTGGCAAATCAGCTTCAATCGTTTAGTGCCATCTCAGTCGCTTGCAGAAGGTACCTCACCCTATGTGATACAATGGCGAATTGTCGCTATTACCAAAGCGGCGGCGGCGCCGACGACAATCGCGAGGGTCTTTATCAGGGCTAGAAAATACATCACAAGAACTAAGTATTTCACGTCGGCATTCTCCGGAGACTGCCTAAAGCAGCAGTTTCTGGTGCCCACTTTAATAGCACCATTCACACTATTCATTTGCGAGAGCATTTCTTAAATACCGCACCCATTCATAATTTTTTTTATCCTTGACCGCTTTTTTCGAAAGGGCCACGGTGGGAGGGGCTGTTACAAAATTCATCTGCCGCCTGTGGGAATCGAACTCACGACCTCTGGTTTACTAGACCAGCGCTCTGCCACTGAGCTAAAGAGGCGCCTCCTAGCGCACTTTTAGGATACTTTGTTGTTACAAACTAGTGAATCGGAGCCCTTCAGCTCGAAACGCACCGCATGAGCGACCATTATTTGCATTTAGTTAGCACAGCTGCTGCTTTCCTACACATCTCATACTATATCGATGTACAACTAAAATTGCAAAACAACACATTTATTTCATTTCAGAGTCACTTTCAGCTTCAAATACCGTTCCTCTGATATTCATACGAAGCTAGGCATCGTCGTAACCCGTTACGTTCATTACGCAAGGCTCACGAGAGGGGCGCATGTTGGATCCGCGTAGACACAAAATTTTGCGCCGCCCAGCGTGGGGCTCGAACCCACGACCCTGAGATTAAGAGTCTCATGCTCTACCGACTGAGCTAGCCGGGCTGCACGCAACGCGTTACGAGCCATACAATACTGATGTGACCTGCGACCATCTATTGAAGATTCTTTTGACTACAGCTTATTTCCTGCTGCCACAAATCAGCTACAATCCTATTCAATGAAAAATTGTCTCCGAAAGGCATCAAATCTGCATGAAATGATACGTGGCTATCAGCACCATTATTCAACACACATGCTCGACTGTGCGCAGACGCCTGTGGCGTAGCCCTTGGCTCCTGAATCAGATGCAGTAGTTCCAACAAAAACTCTCCTGAACGGCACTGTGCCGAAAACTTCGCTACAGATCACCCTTGTCTTGCTTGTGCTTCTGGTAGACGCCGGTTTTGTAGCCAGGAAGCGGACAGCAGCAACTTCCAACTAGTTTTAGTGTACTCAAACAACACAGTAAAACAGCATGCATCTTTTGCAGAACAGGAAAAACTCGACCGTGACAGGATTCGAACCTGCAATCTTCGAATCCGAAGTCCGACGCCTTATCCATTAGGCCACACGGTCACTGGCGCAATATACTTCCCCACTCACACCTCGTTTTCGCCATTTTTTACACTTGGCAGAATGATTTTCCCATCTTTGACGCAGTTCTCCATCTCAAATTTCAGTACTAAAAGTACGACGCTACTTCTTGCTGTGTCCCATCGCAAGTTACATTCAAGCCCTTATGACGCTGATCAAACAAGAGGTGGCAAATCAGCTTCAATCGTTTAGTGCCATCTCAGTCGCTTGCAGAAGGTACCTCACCCTATGTGATACAATGGCGAATTGTCGCTATTACCAAAGCGGCGGCGGCGCCGACGACAATCGCGAGGGTCTTTATCAGGGCTAGAAAATACATCACAAGAACTAAGTATTTCACGTCGGCATTCTCCGGAGACTGCCTAAAGCAGCAGTTTCTGGTGCCCACTTTAATAGCACCATTCACACTATTCATTTGCGAGAGCATTTCTTAAATACCGCACCCATTCTTAATTTTTTTTATCCTTGACCGCTTTTTTCGAAAGGGCCACGGTGGGAGGGGCTCTTACAAAATTCATTTGCCGCCTGTGAGGATCGAACTCACGACCTCTGGTTTACTAGACCAGCGCTCTGCCACTGAGCTAAGGAGGCGCCTCCTAGCGGACTTTTAGGATACTTTGTTCTTACAAACTAGTGAATCGGAGCCCTTCAGCTCGAAACGCACCGCATGAGCGACCATTATTTGCATTTAGTTAGCACAGCTGCTGCTTTCCTACACATCTCACACTATATCGATGTACAACTAAAATTGCAAAACAACACATTTATTTCATTTCAGAGTCACTTTCAGCTTCAAATACCGTTCCTCTGATATTCATACGAAGCTAGGCATCGTCGTAACCCGTTACGTTCATTACGCAAGGCTCACGAGAGGGGCGCATGTTGGATCCGCGTAGACACAAAATTTTGCGCCGCCCAGCGTGGGGCTCGAACCCACGACCCTGAGATTAAGAGTCTCATGCTCTACCGACTGAGCTAGCCGGGCTGCACGCAACGCGTTACGAGCCATACAATACTGATGTGACCTGCGACCATCTATTGAAGATTCTTTTGACTACAGCTTATTTCCTGCTGCCACAAATCAGCTACAATCCTATTCAATGAAAAATTGTCTCCGAAAGGCATCAAATCTGCATGAAATGATACGTGGCTATCAGCACCATTATTCAACACACATGCTCGACTGTGCGCAGACGCCTGTGGCGTAGCCCTTGGCTCCTGAATCAGATGCAGTAGTTCCAACAAAAACTCTCCTGAACGGCACTGTGCCGAAAACTTCGCTACAGATCACCCTTGTCTTGCTTGTGCTTCTGGTAGACGCCGGTTTTGTAGCCAGGAAGCGGACAGCAGCAACTTCCAACTAGTTTTAGTGTACTCAAACAACACAGTAAAACAGCATGCATCTTTTGCAGAACAGGAAAAACTCGACCGTGACAGGATTCGAACCTGCAATCTTCGGATCCGAAGTCCGACGCCTTATCCATGAGGCCACACGGTCACTGGCGCAATATACTTCCCCCTCACACCTCGTTTTCGCCATTTGTACACTTGGCAGAATGATTTTCCCATCTTTGACGCAGTTCTCCATCTCAAATTTCAGTACTAAAAGTACGACGCTACTTCTTGCTGTGTCCCATCGCAAGTTACATTCAAGCCCTTATGACGCTGATCAAGCAAGAGGTGGCAAATCAGCTTCAATCGTTTAGTGCCATCTCAGTCGCTTGCAGAAGGTACCTCACCCTATGTGATACAATGGCGAATTGTCGCTATTACCAAAGCGGCGGCGGCGCCGACGACGACGACGACAATCGCGAGGGTCTTTATCAGGGGTAGAAAATACATCACAAGAACTAAGTATTTCACGTCGGCATTCTCCGGAGACTGCCTAAAGCAGCAGTTTCTGGTGCCCACTTTAATAGCACCATTCACACTATTCATTTGCGAGAGCATTTCTTAAATACCGCACCCATTCATAATTTTTTTTATCCTTGACCGCTTTTTTCGAAAGGGCCACGGTGGGAGGGGCTGTTACAAAATTCATCTGCCGCCTGTGAGAATCGAACTCACGACCTCTGGTTTACTAGACCAGCGCTCTGCCACTGAGCTAAAGAGGCGCCTCCTAGCGGACTTTTAGGATACTTTGTTGTTACAAACTAGTGAATCGGAGCCCTTCAGCTCGAAACGCACCGCATGAGCGACCATTATTTGCATTTAGTTAGCACAGCTGCTGCTTTCCTACACATCTCATACTATATCGATGTACAACTAAAATTGCAAAACAACACATTTATTTCATTTCAGAGTCACTTTCAGCTTCAAATACCGTTCCTCTGATATTCATACGAAGCTAGGCATCGTCGTAACCCGTTACGTTCATTACGCAAGGCTCACGAGAGGGGCGCATGTTGGATCCGCGTAGACACAAAATTTTGCGCCGCCCAGCGTGGGGCTCGAACCCACGACCCTGAGATTAAGAGTCTCATGCTCTACCGACTGAGCTAGCCGGGCTGCACGCAACGCGTTACGAGCCATACAATACTGATGTGACCTGCGACCATCTATTGAAGATTCTTTTGACTACAGCTTATTTCCTGCTGCCACAAATCAGCTACAATCCTATTCAATGAAAAATTGTCTCCGAAAGGCATCAAATCTGCATGAAATGATACGTGGCTATCAGCACCATTATTCAACACACATGCTCGACTGTGCGCAGACGCCTGTGGCGTAGCCCTTGGCTCCTGAATCAGATGCAGTAGTTCCAACAAAAACTCTCCTGAACGGCACTGTGCCGAAAACTTCGCTACAGATCACCCTTGTCTTGCTTGTGCTTCTGGTAGACGCCGGTTTTGTAGCCAGGAAGCGGACAGCAGCAACTTCCAACTAGTTTTAGTGTACTCAAACAACACAGTAAAACAGCATGCATCTTTTGCAGAACAGGAAAAACTCGACCGTGACAGGATTCGAACCTGCAATCTTCGAATCCGAAGTCCGACGCCTTATCCATTAGGCCACACGGTCACTGGCGCAATATACTTCCCCACTCACACCTCGTTTTCGCCATTTTTTACACTTGGCAGAATGATTTTCCCATCTTTGACGCAGTTCTCCATCTCAAATTTCAGTACTAAAAGTACGACGCTACTTCTTGCTGTGTCCCATCGCAAGTTACATTCAAGCCCTTATGACGCTGATCAAACAAGAGGTGGCAAATCAGCTTCAATCGTTTAGTGCCATCTCAGTCGCTTGCAGAAGGTACCTCACCCTATGTGATACAATGGCGAATTGTCGCTATTACCAAAGCGGCGGCGGCGCCGACGACAATCGCGAGGGTCTTTATCAGGGCTAGAAAATACATCACAAGAACTAAGTATTTCACGTCGGCATTCTCCGGAGACTGCCTAAAGCAGCAGTTTCTGGTGCCCACTTTAATAGCACCATTCACACTATTCATTTGCGAGAGCATTTCTTAAATACCGCACCCATTCTTAATTTTTTTTATCCTTGACCGCTTTTTTCGAAAGGGCCACGGTGGGAGGGGCTCTTACAAAATTCATTTGCCGCCTGTGAGGATCGAACTCACGACCTCTGGTTTACTAGACCAGCGCTCTGCCACTGAGCTAAGGAGGCGCCTCCTAGCGGACTTTTAGGATACTTTGTTCTTACAAACTAGTGAATCGGAGCCCTTCAGCTCGAAACGCACCGCATGAGCGACCATTATTTGCATTTAGTTAGCACAGCTGCTGCTTTCCTACACATCTCACACTATATCGATGTACAACTAAAATTGCAAAACAACACATTTATTTCATTTCAGAGTCACTTTCAGCTTCAAATACCGTTCCTCTGATATTCATACGAAGCTAGGCATCGTCGTAACCCGTTACGTTCATTACGCAAGGCTCACGAGAGGGGCGCATGTTGGATCCGCGTAGACACAAAATTTTGCGCCGCCCAGCGTGGGGCTCGAACCCACGACCCTGAGATTAAGAGTCTCATGCTCTACCGACTGAGCTAGCCGGGCTGCACGCAACGCGTTACGAGCCATACAATACTGATGTGACCTGCGACCATCTATTGAAGATTCTTTTGACTACAGCTTATTTCCTGCTGCCACAAATCAGCTACAATCCTATTCAATGAAAAATTGTCTCCGAAAGGCATCAAATCTGCATGAAATGATACGTGGCTATCAGCACCATTATTCAACACACATGCTCGACTGTGCGCAGACGCCTGTGGCGTAGCCCTTGGCTCCTGAATCAGATGCAGTAGTTCCAACAAAAACTCTCCTGAACGGCACTGTGCCGAAAACTTCGCTACAGATCACCCTTGTCTTGCTTGTGCTTCTGGTAGACGCCGGTTTTGTAGCCAGGAAGCGGACAGCAGCAACTTCCAACTAGTTTTAGTGTACTCAAACAACACAGTAAAACAGCATGTATCTTTTGCAGAACAGGAAAAACTCGACCGTGACAGGATTCGAACCTGCAATCTTCGGATCCGAAGTCCGACGCCTTATCCATGAGGCCACACGGTCACTGGCGCAATATACTTCCCCCTCACACCTCGTTTTCGCCATTTGTACACTTGGCAGAATGATTTTCCCATCTTTGACGCAGTTCTCCATCTCAAATTTCAGTACTAAAAGTACGACGCTACTTCTTGCTGTGTCCCATCGCAAGTTACATTCAAGCCCTTATGACGCTGATCAAACAAGAGGTGGCAAATCAGCTTCAATCGTTTAGTGCCATCTCAGTCGCTTGCAGAAGGTACCTCACCCTATGTGATACAATGGCGAATTGTCGCTATTACCAAAGCGGCGGCGGCGCCGACGACGACGACGACAATCGCGAGGGTCTTTATCAGGGGTAGAAAATACATCACAAGAACTAAGTATTTCACGTCGGCATTCTCCGGAGACTGCCTAAAGCAGCAGTTTCTGGTGCCCACTTTAATAGCACCATTCACACTATTCATTTGCGAGAGCATTTCTTAAATACCGCACCCATTCATAATTTTTTTAATCCTTGACCGCTTTTTTCGAAAGGGCCACGGTGGGAGGGGCTGTTACAAAATTCATCTGCCGCCTGTGAGAATCGAACTCACGACCTCTGGTTTACTAGACCAGCGCTCTGCCACTGAGCTAAAGAGGCGCCTCCTAGCGGACTTTTAGGATACTTTGTTGTTACAAACTAGTGAATCGGAGCCCTTCAGCTCGAAACGCACCGCATGAGCGACCATTATTTGCATTTAGTTAGCACAGCTGCTGCTTTCCTACACATCTCATACTATATCGATGTACAACTAAAATTGCAAAACAACACATTTATTTCATTTCAGAGTCACTTTCAGCTTCAAATACCGTTCCTCTGATATTCATACGAAGCTAGGCATCGTCGTAACCCGTTACGTTCATTACGCAAGGCTCACGAGAGGGGCGCATGTTGGATCCGCGTAGACACAAAATTTTGCGCCGCCCAGCGTGGGGCTCGAACCCACGACCCTGAGATTAAGAGTCTCATGCTCTACCGACTGAGCTAGCCGGGCTGCACGCAACGCGTTACGAGCCATACAATACTGATGTGACCTGCGACCATCTATTGAAGATTCTTTTGACTACAGCTTATTTCCTGCTGCCACAAATCAGCTACAATCCTATTCAATGAAAAATTGTCTCCGAAAGGCATCAAATCTGCATGAAATGATACGTGGCTATCAGCACCATTATTCAACACACATGCTCGACTGTGCGCAGACGCCTGTGGCGTAGCCCTTGGCTCCTGAATCAGATGCAGTAGTTCCAACAAAAACTCTCCTGAACGGCACTGTGCCGAAAACTTCGCTACAGATCACCCTTGTCTTGCTTGTGCTTCTGGTAGACGCCGGTTTTGTAGCCAGGAAGCGGACAGCAGCAACTTCCAACTAGTTTTAGTGTACTCAAACAACACACTAAAACAGCATGCATCTTTTGCAGAACAGGAAAAACTCGACCGTGACAGGATACGAACCTGCAATCTTCGAATCCGAAGTCCGACGCCTTATCCATTAGGCCACACGGTCACTGGCGCAATATACTTCCCCACTCACACATCGTTTTCGCCATTTGTACACTTGGCAGAATGATTTTCCCATCTTTGACGCAGTTCTCCATCTCAAATTTCAGTACTAAAAGTACGACGCTACTTCTTGCTGTGTCCCATCGCAAGTTACATTCAAGCCCTTATGACGCTGATCAAACAAGAGGTGGCAAATCAGCTTCAATCGTTTAGTGCCATCTCAGTCGCTTGCAGAGGGTACCTCACCCTATGTGATACAATGGCGAATTGTCGCTATTACCAAAGCGGCGGCGGCGCCGACGACGACGACGACAATCGCGAGGGTCTTTATCAGGGGTAGAAAATACATCACAAGAACTAAGTATTTCACGTCGGCATTCTCCGGAGACTGCCTAAAGCAGCAGTTTCTGGTGCCCACTTTAATAGCACCATTCACACTATTCATTTGCGAGAGCATTTCTTAAATACCGCACCCATTCATAATTTTTTTTATCCTTGACCGCTTTTTTC
The DNA here is from genome assembly GCF_023864275.1 of Schistocerca cancellata. NCBI lineage: Eukaryota > Metazoa > Arthropoda > Insecta > Orthoptera > Acrididae > Schistocerca > Schistocerca cancellata. Next base: position 80,819,804 of record NC_064633.1, on the reverse strand, counting down.
GAAAATGCCACGGTGGGAGGGGCTGTTACAAAATTCATTTGCCGCCTGTGAGGATCGAACTCACGACCTCTGGTTTACTAGACCAGCGCTCTGCCACTGAGATAAGGAGGCGCCTCCTAGCGGACTTATAGGATACTTTAATCTTACAAACTAGTGAATCGGAGCCCTTCAGCTCGAAACGCACCGCATGAGCGACCATTATTTACATTTAGTTAGCACAGCTGCTGCTTTCCTACACATCTCACACTATATCGATGTACAACTAAAATTGCAAAACAACACATTTATTTCATTTCAGAGTCACTTTCAGCTTCAAATACCGTTCCTCTGATATTCATACGAAGCTAGGCATCGTCGTAACCCGTTACGTTCATTACGCAAGGCTCACGAGAGGGGCGCATGTTGGATCCGCGTAGACACAAAATTTTGCGCCGCCCAGCGTGGGGCTCGAACCCACGACCCTGAGATTAAGAGTCTCATGCTCTACCGACTGAGCTAGCCGGGCTGCACGCAACGCGTTACGAGCCATACAATACTGATGTGACCTGCGACCATCTATTGAAGATTCTTTTGACTACAGCTTATTTCCTGCTGCCACAAATCAGCTACAATCCTATTCAATGAAAAATTGTCTCCGAAAGGCATCAAATCTGCATGAAATGATACGTGGCTATCAGCACCATTATTCAACACACATGCTCGACTGTGCGCGGACGCCTGTGGCGTAGCCCTTGGCTCCTGAATCAGATGCAGTAGTTCCAACAAAAACTCTCCTGAACGGCACTGTGCCGAAAACTTCGCTACAGATCACCCTTGTCTTGCTTGTGCTTCTGGTAGACGCCGGTTTTGTAGCCAGGAAGCGGACAGCAGCAACTTCCAACTAGTTTTAGTGTACTCAAACAACACAGTAAAACAGCATGCATCTTTTGCAGAACAGGAAAAACTCGACCGTGACAGGATTCGAACCTGCAATCTTCGGATCCGAAGTCCGACGCCTTATCCATGAGGCCACACGGTCACTGGCGCAATATACTTCCCCACTCACACCTCGTTTTCGCCATTTGTACACTTGGCAGAATGATTTTCCCATCTTTGACGCAGTTCTCCATCTCAAATTTCAGTACTAAAAGTACGACGCTACTTCTTGCTGTGTCCCATCGCAAGTTACATTCAAGCCCTTATGACGCTGATCAAACAAGAGGTGGCAAATCAGCTTCAATCGTTTAGTGCCATCTCAGTCGCTTGCAGAAGGTACCTCACCCTATGTGATACAATGGCGAATTGTCGCTATTACCAAAGCGGCGGCGGCGCCGACGACGACAATCGCGAGGGTCTTTATCAGGGGTAGAAAATACATCACAAGAACTAAGTATTTCACGTCGGCATTCTCCGGAGACTGCCTAAAGCAGCAGTTTCTGGTGCCCACATTAATAGCACCATTCACACTATTCATTTGCGAGAGCATTTCTTAAATACCGCACCCATTCATAATTTTTTTTATCCTTGACCGCTTTTTTCGAAAGGGCCACGGTGGGAGGGGCTGTTACAAAATTCATCTGCCGCCTGTGAGAATCGAACTCACGACCTCTGGTTTACTAGACCAGCGCTCTGCCACTGAGCTAAGGAGGCGCCTCCTAGCGGACTTTTAGGATACTTTGTTGTTACAAACTAGTGAATCGGAGCCCTTCAGCTCGAAACGCACCGCATGAGCGACCATTATTTGCATTTAGTTAGCACAGCTGCTGCTTTCCTACACATCTCATACTATATCGATGTACAACTAAAATTGCAAAACAACACATTTATTTCATTTCAGAGTCACTTTCAGCTTCAAATACCGTTCCTCTGATATTCATACGAAGCTAGGCATCGTCGTAACCCGTTACGTTCATTACGCAAGGCTCACGAGAGGGGCGCATGTTGAATCCGCGTAGACACAAAATTTTGCGCCGTACAGCGTGGGGCTCGAACCCACGACCATGAGATTAAGAGACTCATGCTCTACCGACTGAGCTAGCCGGGCTGCACGCAACGCGTTACGAGCCATACAATACTGATGTGACCTGCGACCATCTATTGAAGATTCTTTTGACTACAGCTTATTTCCTGCTGCCACAAATCAGCTACAATCCTATTCAATGAAAAATTGTCTCCGAAAGGCATCAAATCTGCATGAAATGATACGTGGCTATCAGCTCCATTATTCAACACACATGCTCGACTGTGCGCAGACGCCTGTGGCGTAGCCCTTGGCTCCTGAATCAGATGCAGTAGTTCCAACAAAAACTCTCCTGAACGGCACTGTGCCGAAAACTTCGCTACAGATCACCCTTGTCTTGCTTGTGCTTCTGGTAGACGCCGGTTTTGTAGCCAGGAAGCGGACAGCAGCAACTTCCAACTAGTTTTAGTGTACTCAAACAACACAGTAAAACAGCATGCATCTTTTGCAGAACAGGAAAAACTCGACCGTGACAGGATTCGAACCTGCAATCTTCGGATCCGAAGTCCGACGCCTTATCCATTAGGCCACACGGTCACTGGCGCAATATACTTCCCCACTCACACCTCGTTTTCGCCATTTGTACACTTGGCAGAATGAATTTCCCATCTTTGACGCAGTTCTCCATCTCAAATTTCAGTACTAAAAGTACGACGCTACTTCTTGCTGTGTCCCATCGCAAGTTACATTCAAGCCCTTATGACGCCGATCAAACAAGAGGTGGCAAATCAGCTTCAATCGTTTAGTGCCATCTCAGTCGCTTGCAGAAGGTACCTCACCCTATGTGATACAATGGCGAATTGTCGCTATTACCAAAGCGGCGGCGGCGCCGACGACAATCGCGAGGGTCTTTATCAGGGGTAGAAAATACATCACAAGAACTAAGTATTTCAAGTCGGCATTCTCCGGAGACTGCCTGAAGCAGCAGTTTCTGGTGCCCACTTTAATATCACCATTCACACTATTCATTTGCGAGAGCATTTCTTAAATACCGCACCCATTCATAATTTTTTTTATCCTTGACCGCTTTTTCGAAAGGGCCACGGTGGGAGGGGCTGTTACAAAATTCATTTGCCGCCTGTGAGGATCGAACTCACGACCTCTGGTTTACTAGACCAGCGCTCTGCCACTGAGCTAAGGAGGCGCCTCCTAGCGGACTTTTAAGGTACTTTGTCCTTACAGACTAGTGAATCGGAGCCCTTCAGCTCGAAACGCACCGCATGAGCGACCATTATTTGCATTTAGTTAGCACAGCTGCTGCTTTCCTACACATCTCACACTATATCGATGTACAACTAAAATTGCAAAACAACACATTTATTTCATTTCAGAGTCACTTTCAGCTTCAAATACCGTTCCTCTGAAATTCATACGAAGCTAGGCATCGTCGTAACCCGTTACGTTCATTACGCAAGGCTCACGAGAGGGGCGCATGTTGGATCCGCGTAGACACAAAATTTTGCGCCGCCCAGCGTGGGGCTCGAACCCACGACCCTGAGATTAAGAGTCTCATGCTCTACCGACTGAGCTAGCCGGGCTGCACGCAACGCGTTACGAGCCATACAATACTGATGTGACCTGCGACCATCTATTGAAGATTCTTTTGACTACAGCTTATTTCCTGCTGCCACAAATCAGCTACAATCCTATTCAATGAAAAATTGTCTCCGAAAGGCATCAAATCTGCATGAAATGATACGTGGCTATCAGCACCATTATTCAACACACATGCTCCTGAATCAGATGCAGTAGTTCCAACAAAAACTCTCCTGAACGGCACTGTGCCGAAAACTTCGCTACAGATCACCCTTGTCTTGCTTGTGCTTCTGGTAGACGCCGGTTTTGTAGCCAGGAAGCGGACAGCAGCAACTTCCAACTAGTTTTAGTGTACTCAAACAACACAGTAAAACAGCATGCATCTTTTGCAGAACAGGAAAAACTCGACCGTGACAGGATTCGAACCTGCAATCTTCGGATCCGAAGTCCGACGCCTTATCCATTAGGCCACACGGTCACTGGCGCAATATACTTCCCCACTCACACCTCGTTTTCGCCATTTGTACACTTGGCAGAATGAATTTCCCATCTTTGACGCAGTTCTCCATCTCAAATTTCAGTACTAAAAGTACGACGCTACTTCTTGCTGTGTCCCATCGCAAGTTACATTCAAGCCCTTATGACGCCGATCAAACAAGAGGTGGCAAATCAGCTTCAATCGTTTAGTGCCATCTCAGTCGCTTGCAGAAGGTACCTCACAATATGTGATACAATGGCGAATTGTCGCTATTACCAAAGCGGCGGCGGCGCCGACGACAATCGCGAGGGTCTTTATCAGGGGTAGAAAATACATCACAAGAACTAAGTATTTCAAGTCGGCATTCTCCGGAGACTGCCTGAAGCAGCAGTTTCTGGTGCCCACTTTAATATCACCATTCACACTATTCATTTGCGAGAGCATTTCTTAAATACCGCACCCATTCATAATTTTTTTTATCCTTGACCGCTTTTTCGAAAGGGCCACAGTGGGAGGGGCTGTTACAAAATTCATTTGCCGCCTGTGAGGATCGAACTCACGACCTCTGGTTTACTAGACCAGCGCTCTGCCACTGAGCTAAGGAGGCGCCTCCTAGCGGACTTTTAAGGTACTTTGTCCTTACAGACTAGTGAATCGGAGCCCTTCAGCTCGAAACGCACCGCATGAGCGACCATTATTTGCATTTAGTTAGCACAGCTGCTGCTTTCCTACACATCTCACACTATATCGATGTACAACTAAAATTGCAAAACAACACATTTATTTCATTTCAGAGTCACTTTCAGCTTCAAATACCGTTCCTCTGATATTCATACGAAGCTAGGCATCGTCGTAACCCGTTACGTTCATTACGCAAGGCTCACGAGAGGGGCGCATGTTGGATCCGCGTAGACACAAAATTTTGCGCCGCCCAGCGTGGGGCTCGAACCCACGACCCTGAGATTAAGAGTCTCATGCTCTACCGACTGAGCTAGCCGGGCTGCACGCAACGCGTTACGAGCCATACAATACTGATGTGACCTGCGACCATCTATTGAAGATTCTTTTGACTACAGCTTATTTCCTGCTGCCACAAATCAGCTACAATCCTATTCAATGAAAAATTGTCTCCGAAAGGCATCAAATCTGCATGAAATGATACGTGGCTATCAGCACCATTATTCAACACACATGCTCGACTGTGCGCAGACGCCTGTGGCGTAGCCCTTGGCTCCTGAATCAGATGCAGTAGTTCCAACAAAAACTCTCCTGAACGGCACTGTGCCGAAAACTTCGCTACAGATCACCCTTGTCTTGCTTGTGCTTCTGGTAGACGCCGGTTTTGTAGCCAGGAAGCGGACAGCAGCAACTTCCAACTAGTTTTAGTGTACTCAAAGAACACACTAAAACAGCATGCATCTTTTGCAGAACAGGAAAAACTCGACCGTGACAGGATACGAACCTGCAATCTTCGAATCCGAAGTCCGACGCCTTATCCATTAGGCCACACGGTCACTGGCGCAATATACTTCCCCACTCACACATCGTTTTCGCCATTTGTACACTTGGCAGAATGATTTTCCCATCTTTGACGCAGTTCTCCATCTCAAATTTCAGTACTAAAAGTACGACGCTACTTCTTGCTGTGTCCCATCGCAAGTTACATTCAAGCCCTTATGACGCTGATCAAACAAGAGGTGGCAAATCAGCTTCAATCGTTTAGTGCCATCTCAGTCGCTTGCAGAGGGTACCTCACCCTATGTGATACAATGGCGAATTGTCGCTATTACCAAAGCGGCGGCGGCGCCGACGACGACGACGACAATCGCGAGGGTCTTTATCAGGGGTAGAAAATACATCACAAGAACTAAGTATTTCACGTCGGCATTCTCCGGAGACTGCCTAAAGCAGCAGTTTCTGGTGCCCACTTTAATAGCACCATTCACACTATTCATTTGCGAGAGCATTTCTTAAATACCGCACCCATTCATAATTTTTTTTATCCTTGACCGCTTTTTCGAAAGGGCCACAGTGGGAGGGGCTGTTACAAAATTCATTTGCCGCCTGTGAGGATCGAACTCACGACCTCTGGTTTACTAGACCAGCGCTCTGCCACTTTTTTTTTTTTGAAATGATACGTGGCTATCAGCACCATTATTCAACACACATGCTCGACTGTGCGCAGACGCCTGTGGCGTAGCCCTTGGCTCCTGAATCAGATGCAGTAGTTCCAACAAAAACTCTCCTGAACGGCACTGTGCCGAAAACTTCGCTACAGATCACCCTTGTCTTGCTTGTGCTTCTGGTAGACGCCGGTTTTGTAGCCAGGAAGCGGACAGCAGCAACTTCCAACTAGTTTTAGTGTACTCAAACAACACAGTAAAACAGCATGCATCTTTTGCAGAACAGGAAGAACTCGACCGTGACAGGATTCGAACCTGCAATCTTCGGATCCGAAGTCCGACGCCTTATCCATTAGGCCACACGGTCACTGGCGCAATATACTTCCCCACTCACACCTCGTTTTCGCCATTTGTACACTTGGCAGAATGAATTTCCCATCTTTGACGCAGTTCTCCATCTCAAATTTCAGTACTAAAAGTACGACGCTACTTCTTGCTGTGTCCCATCGCAAGTTACATTCAAGCCCTTATGACGCCGATCAAACAAGAGGTGGCAAATCAGCTTCAATCGTTTAGTGCCATCTCAGTCGCTTGCAGAAGGTACCTCACCCTATGTGATACAATGGCGAATTGTCGCTATTACCAAAGCGGCGGCGGCGCCGACGACAATCGCGAGGGTCTTTATCAGGGGTAGAAAATACATCACAAGAACTAAGTATTTCAAGTCGGCATTCTCCGGAGACTGCCTGAAGCAGCAGTTTCTGGTGCCCACTTTAATATCACCATTCACACTATTCATTTGCGAGAGCATTTCTTAAATACCGCACCCATTCATAATTTTTTTTATCCTTGACCGCTTTTTCGAAAGGGCCACGGTGGGAGGGGCTGTTACAAAATTCATTTGCCGCCTGTGAGGATCGAACTCACGACCTCTGGTTTACTAGACCAGCGCTCTGCCACTGAGCTAAGGAGGCGCCTCCTAGCGGACTTTTAAGGTACTTTGTCCTTACAGACTAGTGAATCGGAGCCCTTCAGCTCGAAACGCACCGCATGAGCGACCATTATTTGCATTTAGTTAGCACAGCTGCTGCTTTCCTACACATCTCACACTATATCGATGTACAACTAAAATTGCAAAACAACACATTTATTTCATTTCAGAGTCACTTTCAGCTTCAAATACCGTTCCTCTGATATTCATACGAAGCTAGGCATCGTCGTAACCCGTTACGTTCATTACGCAAGGCTCACGAGAGGGGCGCATGTTGGATCCGCGTAGACACAAAATTTTGCGCCGCCCAGCGTGGGGCTCGAACCCACGACCCTGAGATTAAGAGTCTCATGCTCTACCGACTGAGCTAGCCGGGCTGCACGCAACGCGTTACGAGCCATACAATACTGATGTGACCTGCGACCATCTATTGAAGATTCTTTTGACTACAGCTTATTTCCTGCTGCCACAAATCAGCTACAATCCTATTCAATGAAAAATTGTCTCCGAAAGGCATCAAATCTGCATGAAATGATACGTGGCTATCAGCACCATTATTCAACACACATGCTCCTGAATCAGATGCAGTAGTTCCAACAAAAACTCTCCTGAACGGCACTGTGCCGAAAACTTCGCTACAGATCACCCTTGTCTTGCTTGTGCTTCTGGTAGACGCCGGTTTTGTAGCCAGGAAGCGGACAGCAGCAACTTCCAACTAAATTTAGTGTACTCAAACAACACAGTAAAACAGCATGCATCTTTTGCAGAACAGGAAAAACTCGACCGTGACAGGATTCGAACCTGCAATCTTCGGATCCGAAGTCCGACGCCTTATCCATTAGGCCACACGGTCACTGGCGCAATATACTTCCCCACTCACACCTCGTTTTCGCCATTTGTACACTTGGCAGAATGAATTTCCCATCTTTGACGCAGTTCTCCATCTCAAATTTCAGTACTAAAAGTACGACGCTACTTCTTGCTGTGTCCCATCGCAAGTTACATTCAAGCCCTTATGACGCCGATCAAACAAGAGGTGGCAAATCAGCTTCAATCGTTTAGTGCCATCTCAGTCGCTTGCAGAAGGTACCTCACCCTATGTGATACAATGGCGAATTGTCGCTATTACCAAAGCGGCGGCGGCGCCGACGACAATCGCGAGGGTCTTTATCAGGGGTAGAAAATACATCACAAGAACTAAGTATTTCAAGTCGGCATTCTCCGGAGACTGCCTGAAGCAGCAGTTTCTGGTGCCCACTTTAATATCACCATTCGCACTATTCATTTGCGAGAGCATTTCTTAAATACCGCACCCATTCATAATTTTTTTTATCCTTGACCGCTTTTTCGAAAGGGCCACAGTGGGAGGGGCTGTTACAAAATTCATTTGCCGCCTGTGAGGATCGAACTCACGACCTCTGGTTTACTAGACCAGCGCTCTGCCACTGAGCTAAGGAGGCGCCTCCTAGCGGACTTTTAAGGTACTTTGTCCTTACAGACTAGTGAATCGGAGCCCTTCAGCTCGAAACGCACCGCATGAGCGACCATTATTTGCATTTAGTTAGCACAGCTGCTGCTTTCCTACACATCTCACACTATATCGATGTACAACTAAAATTGCAAAACAACACATTTATTTCATTTCAGAGTCACTTTCAGCTTCAAATACCGTTCCTCTGATATTCATACGAAGCTAGGCATCGTCGTAACCCGTTACGTTCATTACGCAAGGCTCACGAGAGGGGCGCATGTTGGATCCGCGTAGACACAAAATTTTGCGCCGTCCAGCGTGGGGCTCGAACCCACGACCCTGAGATTAAGAGTCTCATGCTCTACCGACTGAGCTAGCCGGGCTGCACGCAACGCGTTACGAGCCATACAATACTGATGTGACCTGCGACCATCTATTGAAGATTCTTTTGACTACAGCTTATTTCCTGCTGCCACAAATCAGCTACAATCCTATTCAATGAAAAATTGTCTCCGAAAGGCATCAAATCTGCATGAAATGATACGTGGCTATCAGCACCATTATTCAACACACATGCTCGACTGTGCGCAGACGCCTGTGGCGTAGCCCTTGGCTCCTGAATCAGATGCAGTAGTTCCAACAAAAACTCTCCTGAACGGCACTGTGCCGAAAACTTCGCTACAGATCACCCTTGTCTTGCTTGTGCTTCTGGTAGACGCCGGTTTTGTAGCCAGGAAGCGGACAGCAGCAACTTCCAACTAGTTTTAGTGTACTCAAACAACACACTAAAACAGCATGCATCTTTTGCAGAACAGGAAAAACTCGACCGTGACAGGATACGAACCTGCAATCTTCGAATCCGAAGTCCGACGCCTTATCCATTAGGCCACACGGTCACTGGCGCAATATACTTCCCCACTCACACATCGTTTTCGCCATTTGTACACTTGGCAGAATGATTTTCCCATCTTTGACGCAGTTCTCCATCTCAAATTTCAGTACTAAAAGTACGACGCTACTTCTTGCTGTGTCCCATCGCAAGTTACATTCAAGCCCTTATGACGCTGATCAAACAAGAGGTGGCAAATCAGCTTCAATCGTTTAGTGCCATCTCAGTCGCTTGCAGAGGGTACCTCACCCTATGTGATACAATGGCGAATTGTCGCTATTACCAAAGCGGCGGCGGCGCCGACGACGACGACGACAATCGCGAGGGTCTTTATCAGGGGTAGAAAATACATCACAAGAACTAAGTATTTCACGTCGGCATTCTCCGGAGACTGCCTAAAGCAGCAGTTTCTGGTGCCCACTTTAATAGCACCATTCACACTATTCATTTGCGAGAGCATTTCTTAAATACCGCACCCATTCATAATTTTTTTTATCCTTGACCGCTTTTTCGAAAGGGCCACAGTGGGAGGGGCTGTTACAAAATTCATTTGCCGCCTGTGAGGATCGAACTCACGACCTCTGGTTTACTAGACCAGCGCTCTGCCACTGAGCTAAGGAGGCGCCTCCTAGCGGACTTTTAAGGTACTTTGTCCTTACAGACTAGTGAATCGGAGCCCTTCAGCTCGAAACGCACCGCATGAGCGACCATTATTTGCATTTAGTTAGCACAGCTGCTGCTTTCCTACACATCTCACACTATATCGATGTACAACTAAAATTGCAAAACAACACATTTATTTCATTTCAGAGTCACTTTCAGCTTCAAATACCGTTCCTCTGATATTCATACGAAGCTAGGCATCGTCGTAACCCGTTACGTTCATTACGCAAGGCTCACGAGAGGGGCGCATGTTGGATCCGCGTAGACACAAAATTTTGCGCCGTCCAGCGTGGGGCTCGAACCCACGACCCTGAGATTAAGAGTCTCATGCTCTACCGACTGAGCTAGCCGGGCTGCACGCAACGCGTTACGAGCCATACAATACTGATGTGACCTGCGACCATCTATTGAAGATTCTTTTGACTACAGCTTATTTCCTGCTGCCACAAATCAGCTACAATCCTATTCAATGAAAAATTGTCTCCGAAAGGCATCAAATCTGCATGAAATGATACGTGGCTATCAGCACCATTATTCAACACACATGCTCGACTGTGCGCAGACGCCTGTGGCGTAGCCCTTGGCTCCTGAATCAGATGCAGTAGTTCCAACAAAAACTCTCCTGAACGGCACTGTGCCGAAAACTTCGCTACAGATCACCCTTGTCTTGCTTGTGCTTCTGGTAGACGCCGGTTTTGTAGCCAGGAAGCGGACAGCAGCAACTTCCAACTAGTTTTAGTGTACTCAAACAACACAGTAAAACAGCATGCATCTTTTGCAGAACAGGAAAAACTCGACCGTGACAGGATTCGAACCTGCAATCTTCGGATCCGAAGTCCGACGCCTTATCCATTAGGCCACACGGTCACTGGCGCAATATACTTCCCCACTCACACCTCGTTTTCGCCATTTGTACACTTGGCAGAATGAATTTCCCATCTTTGACGCATTTCTCCATCTCAAATTTCAGTACTAAAAGTACGACGCTACTTCTTGCTGTGTCCCATCGCAAGTTACATTCAAGCCCTTATGACGCTGATCAAACAAGAGGTGGCAAATCAGCTTCAATCGTTTAGTGCCATCTCAGTCGCTTGCAGAGGGTACCTCACCCTATGTGATACAATGGCGAATTGTCGCTATTACCAAAGCGGCGGCGGCGCCGACGACGACGACGACAATCGCGAGGGTCTTTATCAGGGGTAGAAAATACATCACAAGAACTAAGTATTTCACGTCGGCATTCTCCGGAGACTGCCTAAAGCAGCAGTTTCTGGTGCCCACTTTAATAGCACCATTCACACTATTCATTTGCGAGAGCATTTCTTAAATACCGCACCCATTCATAATTTTTTTTATCCTTGACCGCTTTTTCGAAAGGGCCACAGTGGGAGGGGCTGTTACAAAATTCATTTGCCGCCTGTGAGGATCGAACTCACGACCTCTGGCTTACTAGACCAGCGCTCTGCCACTGAGCTAAGGAGGCGCCTCCTAGCGGACTTTTAAGGTACTTTGTCCTTACAGACTAGTGAATCGGAGCCCTTCAGCTCGAAACGCACCGCATGAGCGACCATTATTTGCATTTAGTTAGCACAGCTGCTGCTTTCCTACACATCTCACACTATATCGATGTACAACTAAAATTGCAAAACAACACATTTATTTCATTTCAGAGTCACTTTCAGCTTCAAATACCGTTCCTCTGATATTCATACGAAGCTAGGCATCGTCGTAACCCGTTACGTTCATTACGCAAGGCTCACGAGAGGGGCGCATGTTGGATCCGCGTAGACACAAAATTTTGCGCCGTCCAGCGTGGGGCTCGAACCCACGACCCTGAGATTAAGAGTCTCATGCTCTACCGACTGAGCTAGCCGGGCTGCACGCAACGCGTTACGAGCCATACAATACTGATGTGACCTGCGACCATCTATTGAAGATTCTTTTGACTACAGCTTATTTCCTGCTGCCACAAATCAGCTACAATCCTATTCAATGAAAAATTGTCTCCGAAAGGCATCAAATCTGCATGAAATGATACGTGGCTATCAGCACCATTATTCAACACACATGCTCGACTGTGCGCAGACGCCTGTGGCGTAGCCCTTGGCTCCTGAATCAGATGCAGTAGTTCCAACAAAAACTCTCCTGAACGGCACTGTGCCGAAAACTTCGCTACAGATCACCCTTGTCTTGCTTGTGCTTCTGGTAGACGCCGGTTTTGTAGCCAGGAAGCGGACAGCAGCAACTTCCAACTAGTTTTAGTGTACTCAAACAACACAGTAAAACAGCATGCATCTTTTGCAGAACAGGAAAAACTCGACCGTGACAGGATTCGAACCTGCAATCTTCGGATCCGAAGTCCGACGCCTTATCCATTAGGCCACACGGTCACTGGCGCAATATACTTCCCCACTCACACCTCGTTTTCGCCATTTGTACACTTGGCAGAATGAATTTCCCATCTTTGACGCAGTTCTCCATCTCAAATTTCAGTACTAAAAGTACGACGCTACTTCTTGCTGTGTCCCATCGCAAGTTACATTCAAGCCCTTATGACGCCGATCAAACAAGAGGTGGCAAATCAGCTTCAATCGTTTAGTGCCATCTCAGTCGCTTGCAGAAGGTACCTCACCCTATGTGATACAATGGCGAATTGTCGCTATTACCAAAGCGGCGGCGGCGCCGACGACAATCGCGAGGGTCTTTATCAGGGGTAGAAAATACATCACAAGAACTAAGTATTTCAAGTCGGCATTCTCCGGAGACTGCCTGAAGCAGCAGTTTCTGGTGCCCACTTTAATATCACCATTCGCACTATTCATTTGCGAGAGCATTTCTTAAATACCGCACCCATTCATAATTTTTTTTATCCTTGACCGCTTTTTCGAAAGGGCCACAGTGGGAGGGGCTGTTACAAAATTCATTTGCCGCCTGTGAGGATCGAACTCACGACCTCTGGTTTACTAGACCAGCGCTCTGCCACTGAGCTAAGGAGGCGCCTCCTAGCGGACTTTTAAGGTACTTTGTCCTTACAGACTAGTGAATCGGAGCCCTTCAGCTCGAAACGCACCGCATGAGCGACCATTATTTGCATTTAGTTAGCACAGCTGCTGCTTTCCTACACATCTCACACTATATCGATGTACAACTAAAATTGCAAAACAACACATTTATTTCATTTCAGAGTCACTTTCAGCTTCAAATACCGTTCCTCTGATATTCATACGAAGCTAGGCATCGTCGTAACCCGTTACGTTCATTACGCAAGGCTCACGAGAGGGGCGCATGTTGGATCCGCGTAGACACAAAATTTTGCGCCGTCCAGCGTGGGGCTCGAACCCACGACCCTGAGATTAAGAGTCTCATGCTCTACCGACTGAGCTAGCCGGGCTGCACGCAACGCGTTACGAGCCATACAATACTGATGTGACCTGCGACCATCTATTGAAGATTCTTTTGACTACAGCTTATTTCCTGCTGCCACAAATCAGCTACAATCCTATTCAATGAAAAATTGTCTCCGAAAGGCATCAAATCTGCATGAAATGATACGTGGCTATCAGCACCATTATTCAACACACATGCTCGACTGTGCGCAGACGCCTGTGGCGTAGCCCTTGGCTCCTGAATCAGATGCAGTAGTTCCAACAAAAACTCTCCTGAACGGCACTGTGCCGAAAACTTCGCTACAGATCACCCTTGTCTTGCTTGTGCTTCTGGTAGACGCCGGTTTTGTAGCCAGGAAGCGGACAGCAGCAACTTCCAACTAGTTTTAGTGTACTCAAACAACACACTAAAACAGCATGCATCTTTTGCAGAACAGGAAAAACTCGACCGTGACAGGATACGAACCTGCAATCTTCGAATCCGAAGTCCGACGCCTTATCCATTAGGCCACACGGTCACTGGCGCAATATACTTCCCCACTCACACATCGTTTTCGCCATTTGTACACTTGGCAGAATGATTTTCCCATCTTTGACGCAGTTCTCCATCTCAAATTTCAGTACTAAAAGTACGACGCTACTTCTTGCTGTGTCCCATCGCAAGTTACATTCAAGCCCTTATGACGCTGATCAAACAAGAGGTGGCAAATCAGCTTCAATCGTTTAGTGCCATCTCAGTCGCTTGCAGAGGGTACCTCACCCTATGTGATACAATGGCGAATTGTCGCTATTACCAAAGCGGCGGCGGCGCCGACGACGACGACGACAATCGCGAGGGTCTTTATCAGGGGTAGAAAATACATCACAAGAACTAAGTATTTCACGTCGGCATTCTCCGGAGACTGCCTAAAGCAGCAGTTTCTGGTGCCCACTTTAATAGCACCATTCACACTATTCATTTGCGAGAGCATTTCTTAAATACCGCACCCATTCATAATTTTTTTTATCCTTGACCGCTTTTTCGAAAGGGCCACAGTGGGAGGGGCTGTTACAAAATTCATTTGCCGCCTGTGAGGATCGAACTCACGACCTCTGGTTTACTAGACCAGCGCTCTGCCACTGAGCTAAGGAGGCGCCTCCTAGCGGACTTTTAAGGTACTTTGTCCTTACAGACTAGTGAATCGGAGCCCTTCAGCTCGAAACGCACCGCATGAGCGACCATTATTTGCATTTAGTTAGCACAGCTGCTGCTTTCCTACACATCTCACACTATATCGATGTACAACTAAAATTGCAAAACAACACATTTATTTCATTTCAGAGTCACTTTCAGCTTCAAATACCGTTCCTCTGATATTCATACGAAGCTAGGCATCGTCGTAACCCGTTACGTTCATTACGCAAGGCTCACGAGAGGGGCGCATGTTGGATCCGCGTAGACACAAAATTTTGCGCCGTCCAGCGTGGGGCTCGAACCCACGACCCTGAGATTAAGAGTCTCATGCTCTACCGACTGAGCTAGCCGGGCTGCACGCAACGCGTTACGAGCCATACAATACTGATGTGACCTGCGACCATCTATTGAAGATTCTTTTGACTACAGCTTATTTCCTGCTGCCACAAATCAGCTACAATCCTATTCAATGAAAAATTGTCTCCGAAAGGCATCAAATCTGCATGAAATGATACGTGGCTATCAGCACCATTATTCAACACACATGCTCGACTGTGCGCAGACGCCTGTGGCGTAGCCCTTGGCTCCTGAATCAGATGCAGTAGTTCCAACAAAAACTCTCCTGAACGGCACTGTGCCGAAAACTTCGCTACAGATCACCCTTGTCTTGCTTGTGCTTCTGGTAGACGCCGGTTTTGTAGCCAGGAAGCGGACAGCAGCAACTTCCAACTAGTTTTAGTGTACTCAAACAACACACTAAAACAGCATGCATCTTTTGCAGAACAGGAAAAACTCGACCGTGACAGGATACGAACCTGCAATCTTCGAATCCGAAGTCCGACGCCTTATCCATTAGGCCACACGGTCACTGGCGCAATATACTTCCCCACTCACACATCGTTTTCGCCATTTGTACACTTGGCAGAATGATTTTCCCATCTTTGACGCAGTTCTCCATCTCAAATTTCAGTACTAAAAGTACGACGCTACTTCTTGCTGTGTCCCATCGCAAGTTACATTCAAGCCCTTATGACGCTGATCAAACAAGAGGTGGCAAATCAGCTTCAATCGTTTAGTGCCATCTCAGTCGCTTGCAGAAGGTACCTCACCCTATGTGATACAATGGCGAATTGTCGCTATTACCAAAGCGGCGGCGGCGCCGACGACGACGACAATCGCGAGGGTCTTTATCAGGGGTAGAAAATACATCACAAGAACTAAGTATTTCACGTCGGCATTCTCCGGAGACTGCCTAAAGCAGCAGTTTCTGGTGCCCACTTTAATATCACCATTCACACTATTCATTTGCGAGAGCATTTCTTAAATACCGCACCCATTCATAATTTTTTTTATCCTTGACCGCTTTTTTCGAAAGGGCCACGGTGGGAGGGGCTGTTACAAAATTCATTTGCCGCCTGTGAGGATCGAACTCACGACCTCTGGTTTACGACCTCTGCCACTGAGATAAGGAGGCGCCTCCTAGCGGACTTTTAGGATACTTTGTTCTTACAAACTAGTGAATCGGAGCCCTTCAGCTCGAAACGCACCGCATGAGCGACCATTATTTACATTTAGTTAGCACAGCTGCTGCTTTCCTACACATCTCACACTATATCGATGTACAACTAAAATTGCAAAACAACACATTTATTTCATTTCAGAGTCACTTTCAGCTTCAAATACCGTTCCTCTGATATTCATACGAAGCTAGGCATCGTCGTAACCCGTTACGTTCATTACGCAAGGCTCACGAGAGGGGCGCATGTTGGATCCGCGTAGACACAAAATTTTGCGCCGCCCAGCGTGGGGCTCGAACCCACGACCCTGAGATTAAGAGTCTCATGCTCTACCGACTGAGCTAGCCGGGCTGCACGCAACGCGTTACGAGCCATACAATACTGATGTGACCTGCGACCATCTATTGAAGATTCTTTTGACTACAGCTTATTTCCTGCTGCCACAAATCAGCTACAATCCTATTCAATGAAAAATTGTCTCCGAAAGGCATCAAATCTGCATGAAATGATACGTGGCTATCAGCACCATTATTCAACACACATGCTCGACTGTGCGCAGACGCCTGTGGCGTAGCCCTTGGCTCCTGAATCAGATGCAGTAGTTCCAACAAAAACTCTCCTGAACGGCACTGTGCCGAAAACTTCGCTACAGATCACCCTTGTCTTGCTTGTGCTTCTGGTAGACGCCGGTTTTGTAGCCAGGAAGCGGACAGCAGCAACTTCCAACTAGTTTTAGTGTACTCAAACAACACAGTAAAACAGCATGCATCTTTTGCAGAACAGGAAAAACTCGACCGTGACAGGATTCGAACCTGCAATCTTCGGATCCGAAGTCCGACGCCTTATCCATGAGGCCACACGGTCACTGGCGCAATATACTTCCCCACTCACACCTCGTTTTCGCCATTTGTACACTTGGCAGAATGAATTTCCCATCTTTGACGCAGTTCTCCATCTCAAATTTCAGTACTAAAAGTACGACGCTACTTCTTGCTGTGTCCCATCGCAAGTTACATTCAAGCCCTTATGACGCTGATCAAACAAGAGGTGGCAAATCAGCTTCAATCGTTTAGTGCCATCTCAGTCGCTTGCAGAAGGTACCTCACCCTATGTGATACAATGGCGAATTGTCGCTATTACCAAAGCGGCGGCGGCGCCGACGACGACGACAATCGCGAGGGTCTTTATCAGGGGTAGAAAATACATCACAAGAACTAAGTATTTCACGTCGGCATTCTCCGGAGACTGCCTAAAGCAGCAGTTTCTGGTGCCCACTTTAATAGCACCATTCACACTATTCATTTGCGAGAGCATTTCTTAAATACCGCACCCATTCATAATTTTTTTTATCCTTGACCGCTTTTTTCGAAAGGGCCACGGTGGGAGGGGCTGTTACAAAATTCATCTGCCGCCTGTGAGAATCGAACTCACGACCTCTGGTTTACTAGACCAGCGCTCTGCCACTGAGCTAAGGAGGCGCCTCCTAGCGGACTTTTAGGATACTTTGTTGTTACAAACTAGTGAATCGGAGCCCTTCAGCTCGAAACGCACCGCATGAGCGACCATTATTTGCATTTAGTTAGCACAGCTGCTGCTTTCCTACACATCTCATACTATATCGATGTACAACTAAAATTGCAAAACAACACATTTATTTCATTTCAGAGTCACTTTCAGCTTCAAATACCGTTCCTCTGATATTCATACGAAGCTAGGCATCGTCGTAACCCGTTACGTTCATTACGCAAGGCTCACGAGAGGGGCGCATGTTGGATCCGCGTAGACACAAAATTTTGCGCCGTACAGCGTGGGGCTCGAACCCACGACCATGAGATTAAGAGACTCATGCTCTACCGACTGAGCTAGCCGGGCTGCACGCAACGCGTTACGAGCCATACAATACTGATGTGACCTGCGACCATCTATTGAAGATTCTTTTGACTACAGCTTATTTCCTGCTGCCACAAATCAGCTACAATCCTATTCAATGAAAAATTGTCTCCGAAAGGCATCAAATCTGCATGAAATGATACGTGGCTATCAGCTCCATTATTCAACACACATGCTCGACTGTGCGCAGACGCCTGTGGCGTAGCCCTTGGCTCCTGAATCAGATGCAGTAGTTCCAACAAAAACTCTCCTGAACGGCACTGTGCCGAAAACTTCGCTACAGATCACCCTTGTCTTGCTTGTGCTTCTGGTAGACGCCGGTTTTGTAGCCAGGAAGCGGACAGCAGCAACTTCCAACTAGTTTTAGTGTACTCAAACAACACAGTAAAACAGCATGCATCTTTTGCAGAACAGGAAAAACTCGACCGTGACAGGATTCGAACCTGCAATCTTCGGATCCGAAGTCCGACGCCTTATCCATGAGGCCACACGGTCACTGGCGCAATATACTTCCCCACTCACACCTCGTTTTCGCCATTTGTACACTTGGCAGAATGAATTTCCCATCTTTGACGCAGTTCTCCATCTCAAATTTCAGTACTAAAAGTACGACGCTACTTCTTGCTGCGTCCCATCGCAAGTTACATTCAAGCCCTTATGACGCCGATCAAACAAGAGGTGGCAAATCAGCTTCAATCGTTTAGTGCCATCTCAGTCGCTTGCAGAAGGTACCTCACCCTATGTGATACAATGGCGAATTGTCGCTATTACCAAAGCGGCGGCGGCGCCGACGACAATCGCGAGGGTCTTTATCAGGGGTAGAAAATACATCACAAGAACTAAGTATTTCAAGTCGGCATTCTCCGGAGACTGCCTGAAGCAGCAGTTTCTGGTGCCCACTTTAATATCACCATTCACACTATTCATTTGCGAGAGCATTTCTTAAATACCGCACCCATTCATAATTTTTTTTATCCTTGACCGCTTTTTTCGAAAGGGCCACGGTGGGAGGGGCTGTTACAAAATTCATTTGCCGCCTGTGAGGATCGAACTCACGACCTCTGGTTTACTAGACCAGCGCTCTGCCACTGAGCTAAGGAGGCGCCTCCTAGCGGACTTTTAAGGTACTTTGTCCTTACAGACTAGTGAATCGGAGCCCTTCAGCTCGAAACGCACCGCATGAGCGACCATTATTTGCATTTAGTTAGCACAGCTGCTGCTTTCCTACACATCTCACACTATATCGATGTACAACTAAAATTGCAAAACAACACATTTATTTCATTTCAGAGTCACTTTCAGCTTCAAATACCGTTCCTCTGATATTCATACGAAGCTAGGCATCGTCGTAACCCGTTACGTTCATTACGCAAGGCTCACGAGAGGGGCGCATGTTGGATCCGCGTAGACACAAAATTTTGCGCCGTCCAGCGTGGGGCTCGAACCCACGACCCTGAGATTAAGAGTCTCATGCTCTACCGACTGAGCTAGCCGGGCTGCACGCAACGCGTTACGAGCCATACAATACTGATGTGACCTGCGACCATCTATTGAAGATTCTTTTGACTACAGCTTATTTCCTGCTGCCACAAATCAGCTACAATCCTATTCAATGAAAAATTGTCTCCGAAAGGCATCAAATCTGCATGAAATGATACGTGGCTATCAGCACCATTATTCAACACACATGCTCGACTGTGCGCAGACGCCTGTGGCGTAGCCCTTGGCTCCTGAATCAGATGCAGTAGTTCCAACAAAAACTCTCCTGAACGGCACTGTGCCGAAAACTTCGCTACAGATCACCCTTGTCATGCTTGTGCTTCTGGTAGACGCCGGTTTTGCAGCCAGGAAGCGGACAGCAGCAACTTCCAACTAGTTTTAGAGTACTCAAACAACACAGTAAAACAGCATGCATCTTTTGCAGAACAGGAAAAACTCGACCGTGACAGGATTCGAAACTGCAATCTTCGGATCCGAAGTCCGACGCCTTATCCATTAGGCCACACGGTCACTGGCGCAATATACTTCCCCACTCACACCTCGTTTTCGCCATTTGTACACTTGGCAGAATGATTTTCCCATCTTTGACGCAGTTCTCCATCTCAAATTTCAGTACTAAAAGTACGACGCTACTTCTTGCTGTGTCCCATCGCAAGTTACATTCAAGCCCTTATGACGCTGTTCAAACAAGAGGTGGCAAATCAGCTTCAATCGTTTAGTGCCATCTCAGTCGCTTGCAGAAGGTACCTCACCCTATGTGATACAATGGCGAATTGTCGCTATTACCAAAGCGGCGGCGGCGCCGACGACGACGACAATCGCGAGGGTCTTTATCAGGGGTAGAAAATACATCACAAGAACTAAGTATTTCACGTCGGCATTCTCCGGAGACTGCCTAAAGCAGCAGTTTCTGGTGCCCACTTTAATAGCACCATTCACACTATTCATTTGCGAGAGCATTTCTTAAATACCGCACCCATTCATAATTTTTTTTATCCTTGACCGCTTTTTTCGAAAGGGCCACGGTGGGAGGGGCTGTTACAAAATTCATTTGCCGCCTGTGAGGATCGAACTCACGACCTCTGGTTTACGACCTCTGCCACTGAGATAAGAAGGCGCCTCCTAGCGGACTTTTAGGATACTTTGTTCTTACAAACTAGTGAATCGGAGCCCTTCAGCTCGAAACGCACCGCATGAGCGACCATTATTTACATTTAGTTAGCACAGCTGCTGCTTTCCTACACATCTCACACTATATCGATGTACAACTAAAATTGCAAAACAACACATTTATTTCATTTCAGAGTCACTTTCAGCTTCAAATACCGTTCCTCTGATATTCATACGAAGCTAGGCATCGTCGTAACCCGTTACGTTCATTACGCAAGGCTCACGAGAGGGGCGCATGTTGGATCCGCGTAGACACAAAATTTTGCGCCGCCCAGAGTGGGGCCCGAACCCACGACCCTGAGATTAAGAGTCTCATTCTCTAACGACTGAGCAAGCCGGGCTGCACGCAACGCGTTACGAGCCATACAATACTGATGTGACCTGCGACCATCTATTGAAGATTCTTTTGACTACAGCTTATTTCCTGATGCCACAAATCAGCTACAATCCTATTCAATGAAAAATTGTCTCCGAAAGGCATCAAATCTGCATGAAATGATACGTGGCTATCAGCACCATTATTCAACACACATGCTCGACTGTGCGCAGACGCCTGTGGCGTAGCCCTTGGCTCCTGAATCAGATGCAGTAGTTCCAACAAAAACTCTCCTGAACGGCACTGTGCCGAAAACTTCGCTACAGATCACCCTTGTCTTGCTTGTGCTTCTGGTAGACGCCGGTTTTGTAGCCAGGAAGCGGACAGCAGCAACTTCCAACTAGTTTTAGTGTACTCAAACAACACAGTAAAACAGCATGCATCTTTTGCAGAACAGGAAAAACTCGACCGTGACAGGATTCGAACCTGCAATCTTCGAATCCGAAGTCCGACGCCTTATCCATTAGGCCACACGGTCACTGGCGCAATATACTTCCCCACTCACACCTCGTTTTCGCCATTTTTTACACTTGGCAGAATGATTTTCCCATCTTTGACGCAGTTCTCCATCTCAAATTTCAGTACTAAAAGTACGACGCTACTTCTTGCTGTGTCCCATCGCAAGTTACATTCAAGCCCTTATGACGCTGATCAAACAAGAGGTGGCAAATCAGCTTCAATCGTTTAGTGCCATCTCAGTCGCTTGCAGAAGGTACCTCACCCTATGTGATACAATGGCGAATTGTCGCTATTACCAAAGCGGCGGCGGCGCCGACGACGACGACGACAATCGCGAGGGTCTTTATCAGGGGTAGAAAATACATCACAAGAACTAAGTATTTCACGTCGGCATTCTCCGGAGACTGCCTAAAGCAGCAGTTTCTGGTGCCCACTTTAATAGCACCATTCACACTATTCATTTGCGAGAGCATTTCTTAAATACCGCACCCATTCATAATTTTTTTTATCCTTGACCGCTTTTTTCGAAAATGCCACGGTGGGAGGGGCTGTTACAAAATTCATTTGCCGCCTGTGAGGATCGAACTCACGACCTCTGGTTTACTAGACCAGCGCTCTGCCACTGAGATAAGGAGGCGCCTCCTAGCTGACTTATAGGATACTTTGTTCTTACAAACTAGTGAATCGGAGCCCTTCAGCTCGAAACGCACCGCATGAGCGACCATTATTTACATTTAGTTAGCACAGCTGCTGCTTTCCTACACATCTCACACTATATCGATGTACAACTAAAATTGCAAAACAACACATTTATTTCATTTCAGAGTCACTTTCAGCTTCAAATACCGTTCCTCTGATATTCATACGAAGCTAGGCATCGTCGTAACCCGTTACGTTCATTACGCAAGGCTCACGAGAGGGGCGCATGTTGGATCCGCGTAGACACAAAATTTTGCGCCGTCCAGCGTGGGGCTCGAACCCACGACCCTGAGATTAAGAGTCTCATGCTCTACCGACTGAGCTAGCCGGGCTGCACGCAACGCCTTACGAGCCATACAATACTGATGTGACCTGCGACCATCTATTGAAGATTCTTTTGACTACAGCTTATTTCCTGCTGCCACAAATCAGCTACAATCCTATTCAATGAAAAATTGTCTCCGAAAGGCATCAAATCTGCATGAAATGATACGTGGCTATCAGCACCATTATTCAACACACATGCTCGACTGTGCGCAGACGCCTGTGGCGTAGCCCTTGGCTCCTGAATCAGATGCAGTAGTTCCAACAAAAACTCTCCTGAACGGCACTGTGCCGAAAACTTCGCTACAGATCACCCTTGTCTTGCTTGTGCTTCTGGTAGACGCCGGTTTTGTAGCCAGGAAGCGGACAGCAGCAACTTCCAACTAGTTTTAGTGTACTCAAACAACACACTAAAACAGCATGCATCTTTTGCAGAACAGGAAAAACTCGACCGTGACAGGATACGAACCTGCAATCTTCGAATCCGAAGTCCGACGCCTTATCCATTAAGCCACACGGTCACTGGCGCAATATACTTCCCCACTCACACATCGTTTTCGCCATTTGTACACTTGGCAGAATGATTTTCCCATCTTTGACGCAGTTCTCCATCTCAAATTTCAGTACTAAAAGTACGACGCTACTTCTTGCTGTGTCCCATCGCAAGTTACATTCAAGCCCTTATGACGCTGATCAAACAAGAGGTGGCAAATCAGCTTCAATCGTTTAGTGCCATCTCAGTCGCTTGCAGAAGGTACCTCACCCTATGTGATACAATGGCGAATTGTCGCTATTACCAAAGCGGCGGCGGCGCCGACGACGACGACGACGACGACGACAATCGCGAGGGTCTTTATCAGGGGTAGAAAATACATCACAAGAACTAAGTATTTCACGTCGGCATTCTCCGGAGACTGCCTAAAGCAGCAGTTTCTGGTGCCCACTTTAATAGCACCATTCACACTATTCATTTGCGAGAGCATTTCTTAAATACCGCACCCATTCATAATTTTTTTTATCCTTGACCGCTTTTTTCGAAAATGCCACGGTGGGAGGGGCTGTTACAAAATTCATTTGCCGCCTGTGAGGATCGAACTCACGACCTCTGGTTTACTAGACCAGCGCTCTGCCACTGAGATAAGGAGGCGCCTCCTAGCGGACTTATAGGGTACTTTAATCTTACAAACTAGTGAATCGGAGCCCTTCAGCTCGAAACGCACCGCATGAGCGACCATTATTTACATTTAGTTAGCACAGCTGCTGCTTTCCTACACATCTCACACTATATCGATGTACAACTAAAATTGCAAAACAACACATTTATTTCATTTCAGAGTCACTTTCAGCTTCAAATACCGTTCCTCTGATATTCATACGAAGCTAGGCATCGTCGTAACCCGTTACGTTCATTACGCAAGGCTCACGAGAGGGGCGCATGTTGGATCCGCGTAGACACAAAATTTTGCGCCGCCCAGCGTGGGGCTCGAACCCACGACCCTGAGATTAAGAGTCTCATGCTCTACCGACTGAGCTAGCCGAGCTGCACGCAACGCGTTACGAGCCATACAATACTGATGTGACCTGCGACCATCTATTGAAGATTCTTTTGACTACAGCTTATTTCCTGCTGCCACAAATCAGCTACAATCCTATTCAATGAAAAATTGTCTCCGAAAGGCATCAAATCTGCATGAAATGATACGTGGCTATCAGCACCATTATTCAACACACATGCTCGACTGTGCGCAGACGCCTGTGGCGTAGCCCTTGGCTCCTGAATCAGATGCAGTAGTTCCAACAAAAACTCTCCTGAACGGCACTGTGCCGAAAACTTCGCTACAGATCACCCTTGTCTTGCTTGTGCTTCTGGTAGACGCCGGTTTTGTAGCCAGGAAGCGGACAGCAGCAACTTCCAACTAGTTTTAGTGTACTCAAACAACACACTAAAACAGCATGCATCTTTTGCAGAACAGGAAAAACTCGACCGTGACAGGATACGAACCTGCAATCTTCGAATCCGAAGTCCGACGCCTTATCCATTAGGCCACACGGTCACTGGCGCAATATACTTCCCCACTCACACATCGTTTTCGCCATTTGTACACTTGGCAGAATGATTTTCCCATCTTTGACGCAGTTCTCCATCTCAAATTTCAGTACTAAAAGTACGACGCTACTTCTTGCTGTGTCCCATCGCAAGTTACATTCAAGCCCTTATGACGCTGATCAAACAAGAGGTGGCAAATCAGCTTCAATCGTTTAGTGCCATCTCAGTCGCTTGCAGAAGGTACCTCACCCTATGTGATACAATGGCGAATTGTCGCTATTACCAAAGCGGCGGCGGCGCCGACGACAATCGCGAGGGTCTTTATCAGGGGTAGAAAATACATCACAAGAACTAAGTATTTCACGTCGGCATTCTCCGGAGACTGCCTAAAGCAGCAGTTTCTGGTGCCCACTTTAATAGCACCATTCACACTATTCATTTGCGAGAGCATTTCTTAAATACCGCACCCATTCATAATTTTTTTTATCCTTGACCGCTTTTTTCGAAAGGGCCATGGTGGGAGGGGCTGTTACAAAATTCATCTGCCGCCTGTGAGAATCGAACTCACGACCTCTGGTTTACTAGACCAGCGCTCTGCCACTGAGCTAAGGAGGCGCCTCCTAGCGGACTTTTAGGATACTTTGTTGTTACAAACTAGTGAATCGGAGCCCTTCAGCTCGAAACGCACCGCATGAGCGACCATTATTTGCATTTAGTTAGCACAGCTGCTGCTTTCCTACACATCTCATACTATATCGATGTACAACTAAAATTGCAAAACAACACATTTATTTCATTTCAGAGTCACTTTCAGCTTCAAATACCGTTCCTCTGATATTCATACGAAGCTAGGCATCGTCGTAACCCGTTACGTTCATTACGCAAGGCTCACGAGAGGGGCGCATGTTGGATCCGCGTAGACACAAAATTTTGCGCCGTCCAGCGTGGGGCTCGAACCCACGACCATGAGATTAAGAGACTCATGCTCTACCGACTGAGCTAGCCGGGCTGCACGCAACGCGTTACGAGTCATACAATACTGATGTGACCTGCGACCATCTATTGAAGATTCTTTTGACTACAGCTTATTTCCTGCTGCCACAAATCAGCTACAATCCTATTCAATGAAAAATTGTCTCCGAAAGGCATCAAATCTGCATGAAATGATACGTGGCTATCAGCTCCATTATTCAACACACATGCTCGACTGTGCGCAGACGCCTGTGGCGTAGCCCTTGGCTCCTGAATCAGATGCAGTAGTTCCAACAAAAACTCTCCTGAACGGCACTGTGCCGAAAACTTCGCTACAGATCACCCTTGTCTTGCTTGTGCTTCTGGTAGACGCCGGTTTTGTAGCCAGGAAGCGGACAGCAGCAACTTCCAACTAGTTTTAGTGTACTCAAACAACACAGTAAAACAGCATGCATCTTTTGCAGAACAGGAAAAACTCGACCGTGACAGGATTCGAACCTGCAATCTTCGGATCCGAAGTCCGACGCCTTATCCATTAGGCCACACGGTCACTGGCGCAATATACTTCCCCACTCACACCTCGTTTTCGCCATTTGTACACTTGGCAGAATGAATTTCCCATCTTTGACGCAGTTCTCCATCTCAAATTTCAGTACTAAAAGTACGACGCTACTTCTTGCTGTGTCCCATCGCAAGTTACATTCAAGCCCTTATGACGCCGATCAAACAAGAGGTGGCAAATCAGCTTCAATCGTTTAGTGCCATCTCAGTCGCTTGCAGAAGGTACCTCACCCTATGTGATACAATGGCGAATTGTCGCTATTACCAAAGCGGCGGCGGCGCCGACGACAATCGCGAGGGTCTTTATCAGGGGTAGAAAATACATCACAAGAACTAAGTATTTCAAGTCGGCATTCTCCGGAGACTGCCTGAAGCAGCAGTTTCTGGT
Source organism: Schistocerca cancellata (assembly GCF_023864275.1). Lineage (NCBI taxonomy): Eukaryota > Metazoa > Arthropoda > Insecta > Orthoptera > Acrididae > Schistocerca > Schistocerca cancellata. The sequence goes on along the minus strand of NC_064633.1, from coordinate 80,793,191 downwards.
GCCCACTTTAATATCACCATTCACACTATTCATTTGCGAGAGCATTTCTTAAATACCGCACCCATTCATAATTTTTTTTATCCTTGACCGCTTTTTTCGAAAGGGCCACGGTGGGAGGGGCTGTTACAAAATTCATTTGCCGCCTGTGAGGATCGAACTCACGACCTCTGGTTTACTAGACCAGCGCTCTGCCACTGAGCTAAGGAGGCGCCTCCTAGCGGACTTTTAAGGTACTTTGTCCTTACAGACTAGTGAATCGGAGCCCTTCAGCTCGAAACGCACCGCATGAGCGACCATTATTTGCATTTAGTTAGCACAGCTGCTGCTTTCCTACACATCTCACACTATATCGATGTACAACTAAAATTGCAAAACAACACATTTATTTCATTTCAGAGTCACTTTCAGCTTCAAATACCGTTCCTCTGATATTCATACGAAGCTAGGCATCGTCGTAACCCGTTACGTTCATTACGCAAGGCTCACGAGAGGGGCGCATGTTGGATCCGCGTAGACACAAAATTTTGCGCCGTCCAGCGTGGGGCTCGAACCCACGACCCTGAGATTAAGAGTCTCATGCTCTACCGACTGAGCTAGCCGGGCTGCACGCAACGCGTTACGAGCCATACAATACTGATGTGACCTGCGACCATCTATTGAAGATTCTTTTGACTACAGCTTATTTCCTGCTGCCACAAATCAGCTACAATCCTATTCAATGAAAAATTGTCTCCGAAAGGCATCAAATCTGCATGAAATGATACGTGGCTATCAGCTCCATTATTCAACACACATGCTCGACTGTGCGCAGACGCCTGTGGCGTAGCCCTTGGCTCCTGAATCAGATGCAGTAGTTCCAACAAAAACTCTCCTGAACGGCACTGTGCCGAAAACTTCGCTACAGATCACCCTTGTCTTGCTTGTGCTTCTGGTAGACGCCGGTTTTGTAGCCAGGAAGCGGACAGCAGCAACTTCCAACTAGTTTTAGTGTACTCAAACAACACAGTAAAACAGCATGCATCTTTTGCAGAACAGGAAAAACTCGACCGTGACAGGATTCGAACCTGCAATCTTCGGATCCGAAGTCCGACGCCTTATCCATGAGGCCACACGGTCACTGGCGCAATATACTTCCCCACTCACACCTCGTTTTCGCCATTTGTACACTTGGCAGAATGATTTTCCCATCTTTGACGCAGTTCTCCATCTCAAATTTCAGTACTAAAAGTACGACGCTACTTCTTGCTGTGTCCCATCGCAAGTTACATTCAAGCCCTTATGACGCTGATCAAACAAGAGGTGGCAAATCAGCTTCAATCGTTTAGTGCCATCTCAGTCGCTTGCAGAAGGTACCTCACCCTATGTGATACAATGGCGAATTGTCGCTATTACCAAAGCGGCGGCGGCGCCGACAACGACGACAATCGCGAGGGTCTTTATCAGGGCTAGAAAATACATCACAAGAACTAAGTATTTCACGTCGGCATTCTCCGGAGACTGCCTAAAGCAGCAGTTTCTGGTGCCCACTTTAATAGCACCATTCACACTATTCATTTGCGAGAGCATTTCTTAAATACCGCACCCATTCATAATTTTTTTTATCCTTGACCGCTTTTTTCGAAAATGCCACGGTGGGAGGGGCTGTTACAAAATTCATTTGCCGCCTGTGAGGATCGAACTCACGACCTCTGGTTTACTAGACCAGCGCTCTGCCACTGAGCTAAGGAGGCGCCTCCTAGCGGACTTTTAGGATACTTTGTTGTTACAAACTAGTGAATCTGAGCCCTTCAGCTCGAAACGCACCGCATGAGCGACCATTATTTGCATTTAGTTAGCACAGCTGCTGCTTTCCTACACATCTCATACTATATCGATGTACAACTAAAATTGCAAAACAACACATTTATTTCATTTCAGAGTCACTTTCAGCTTCAAATACCGTTCCTCTGATATTCATACGAAGCTAGGCATCGTCGTAACCCGTTACGTTCATTACGCAAGGCTCACGAGAGGGGCGCATGTTGGATCCGCGTAGACACAAAATTTTGCGCCGTCCAGCGTGGGGCTCGAACCCACGACCATGAGATTAAGAGACTCATGCTCTACCGACTGAGCTAGCCGGGCTGCACGCAACGCGTTACGAGCCATACAATACTGATGTGACCTGCGACCATCTATTGAAGATTCTTTTGACTACAGCTTATTTCCTGCTGCCACAAATCAGCTACAATCCTATTCAATGAAAAATTGTCTCCGAAAGGCATCAAATCTGCATGAAATGATACGTGGCTATCAGCTCCATTATTCAACACACATGCTCGACTGTGCGCAGACGCCTGTGGCGTAGCCCTTGGCTCCTGAATCAGATGCAGTAGTTCCAACAAAAACTCTCCTGAACGGCACTGTGCCGAAAACTTCGCTACAGATCACTCTTGTCTTGCTTGTGCTTCTGGTAGACGCCGGTTTTGTAGCCAGGAAGCGGACAGCAGCAACTTCCAACTAGTTTTAGTGTACTCAAACAACACAGTAAAACAGCATGCATCTTTTGCAGAACAGGAAAAACTCGACCGTGACAGGATTCGAACCTGCAATCTTCGGATCCGAAGTCCGACGCCTTATCCATTAGGCCACACGGTCACTGGCGCAATATACTTCCCCACTCACACCTCGTTTTCGCCATTTGTACACTTGGCAGAATGAATTTCCCATCTTTGACGCAGTTCTCCATCTCAAATTTCAGTACTAAAAGTACGACGCTACTTCTTGCTGTGTCCCATCGCAAGTTACATTCAAGCCCTTATGACGCCGATCAAACAAGAGGTGGCAAATCAGCTTCAATCGTTTAGTGCCATCTCAGTCGCTTGCAGAAGGTACCTCACCCTATGTGATACAATGGCGAATTGTCGCTATTACCAAAGCGGCGGCGGCGCCGACGACAATCGCGAGGGTCTTTATCAGGGGTAGAAAATACATCACAAGAACTAAGTATTTCAAGTCGGCATTCTCCGGAGACTGCCTGAAGCAGCAGTTTCTGGTGCCCACTTTAATATCACCATTCACACTATTCATTTGCGAGAGCATTTCTTAAATACCGCACCCATTCATAATTTTTTTTATCCTTGACCGCTTTTTTCGAAAGGGCCACGGTGGGAGGGGCTGTTACAAAATTCATTTGCCGCCTGTGAGGATCGAACTCACGACCTCTGGTTTACTAGACCAGCGCTCTGCCACTGAGCTAAGGAGGCGCCTCCTAGCGGACTTTTAAGGTACTTTGTCCTTACAGACTAGTGAATCGGAGCCCTTCAGCTCGAAACGCACCGCATGAGCGACCATTATTTGCATTTAGTTAGCACAGCTGCTGCTTTCCTACACATCTCACACTATATCGATGTACAACTAAAATTGCAAAACAACACATTTATTTCATTTCAGAGTCACTTTCAGCTTCAAATACCGTTCCTCTGATATTCATACGAAGCTAGGCATCGTCGTAACCCGTTACGTTCATTACGCAAGGCTCACGAGAGGGGCGCATGTTGGATCCGCGTAGACACAAAATTTTGCGCCGTCCAGCGTGGGGCTCGAACCCACGACCCTGAGATTAAGAGTCTCATGCTCTACCGACTGAGCTAGCCGGGCTGCACGCAACGCGTTACGAGCCATACAATACTGATGTGACCTGCGACCATCTATTGAAGATTCTTTTGACTACAGCTTATTTCCTGCTGCCACAAATCAGCTACAATCCTATTCAATGAAAAATTGTCTCCGAAAGGCATCAAATCTGCATGAAATGATACGTGGCTATCAGCACCATTATTCAACACACATGCTCGACTGTGCGCAGACGCCTGTGGCGTAGCCCTTGGCTCCTGAATCAGATGCAGTAGTTCCAACAAAAACTCTCCTGAACGGCACTGTGCCGAAAACTTCGCTACAGATCACCCTTGTCTTGCTTGTGCTTCTGGTAGACGCCGGTTTTGTAGCCAGGAAGCGGACAGCAGCAACTTCCAACTAGTTTTAGTGTACTCAAACAACACAGTAAAACAGCATGCATCTTTTGCAGAACAGGAAAAACTCGACCGTGACAGGATTCGAACCTGCAATCTTCGGATCCGAAGTCCGACGCCTTATCCATGAGGCCACACGGTCACTGGCGCAATATACTTCCCCACTCACACCTCGTTTTGGCCATTTGTACACTTGGCAGAATGATTTTCCCATCTTTGACGCAGTTCTCCATCTCAAATTTCAGTACTAAAAGTACGACGCTACTTCTTGCTGTGTCCCATCGCAAGTTACATTCAAGCCCTTATGACGCTGATCAAACAAGAGGTGGCAAATCAGCTTCAATCGTTTAGTGCCATCTCAGTCGCTTGCAGAAGGTACCTCACCCTATGTGATACAATGGCGAATTGTCGCTATTACCAAAGCGGCGGCGGCGCCGACGACGACGACAATCGCGAGGGTCTTTATCAGGGCTAGAAAATACATCACAAGAACTAAGTATTTCACGTCGGCATTCTCCGGAGACTGCCTAAAGCAGCAGTTTTTTTTTTTTTTTTTTTTTTTCCTTTATTGAATTTCAATTCCCCCCGAAGGGGGCGGGCTGGCAGCAGCTTAGGACGCCGCTCTGCAGCCTACAGATTTTCTGATAAAAAGCAGGAGAATAAACAATAATAAAAAACAGGCGATAAAATCGGGGACTTAGTGAGTAAACAGGTGAAAAGAAAATGGGGAAATTAAAACAAACAACAGAGGGAGGATGAAGCGAATAAAAATACATACGGAGCAGACAGGGGAAACAATAGACAATTAAAAAAACACGGCGACAGTCTGGATTCTGTTTTTTTTTTTTTTTTTTTTTTTTTTTTTTTTTTTTTTTTTTTAAAGCAGCAGTTTCTGGTGCCCACTTTAATAGCACCATTCACACTATTCATTTGCGAGAGCATTTCTTAAATACCGCACCCATTCATAATTTTTTTTTTTTTTTTTTTTTTTTTAAAGCAGCAGTTTCTGGTGCCCACTTTAATAGCACCATTCACACTGTTCATTTGCGAGAGCATTTCTTAAATACCGCACCCATTCATAATTTTTTTTATCCTTGACCGCTTTTTTCGAAAATGCCACGGTGGGAGGGGCTGTTACAAAATTCATTTGCCGCCTGTGAGGATCGAACTCACGACCTCTGGTTTACTAGACCAGCGCTCTGCCACTGAGCTAAGGAGGCGCCTCCTAGCGGACTTTTAGGATACTTTGTTGTTACAAACTAGTGAATCTGAGCCCTTCAGCTCGAAACGCACCGCATGAGCGACCATTATTTGCATTTAGTTAGCACAGCTGCTGCTTTCCTACACATCTCATACTATATCGATGTACAACTAAAATTGCAAAACAACACATTTATTTCATTTCAGAGTCACTTTCAGCTTCAAATACCGTTCCTCTGATATTCATACGAAGCTAGGCATCGTCGTAACCCGTTACGTTCATTACGCAAGGCTCACGAGAGGGGCGCATGTTGGATCCGCGTAGACACAAAATTTTGCGCCGTCCAGCGTGGGGCTCGAACCCACGACCATGAGATTAAGAGACTCATGCTCTACCGACTGAGCTAGCCGGGCTGCACGCAACGCGTTACGAGCCATACAATACTGATGTGACCTGCGACCATCTATTGAAGATTCTTTTGACTACAGCTTATTTCCTGCTGCCACAAATCAGCTACAATCCTATTCAATGAAAAATTGTCTCCGAAAGGCATCAAATCTGCATGAAATGATACGTGGCTATCAGCTCCATTATTCAACACACATGCTCGACTGTGCGCAGACGCCTGTGGCGTAGCCCTTGGCTCCTGAATCAGATGCAGTAGTTCCAACAAAAACTCTCCTGAACGGCACTTTGCCGAAAACTTCGCTACAGATCACTCTTGTCTTGCTTGTGCTTCTGGTAGACGCCGGTTTTGTAGCCAGGAAGCGGACAGCAGCAACTTCCAACTAGTTTTAGTGTACTCAAACAACACAGTAAAACAGCATGCATCTTTTGCAGAACAGGAAAAACTCGACCGTGACAGGATTCGAACCTGCAATCTTCGGATCCGAAGTCCGACGCCTTATCCATTAGGCCACACGGTCACTGGCGCAATATACTTCCCCACTCACACCTCGTTTTCGCCATTTGTACACTTGGCAGAATGAATTTCCCATCTTTGACGCAGTTCTCCATCTCAAATTTCAGTACTAAAAGTACGACGCTACTTCTTGCTGTGTCCCATCGCAAGTTACATTCAAGCCCTTATGACGCCGATCAAACAAGAGGTGGCAAATCAGCTTCAATCGTTTAGTGCCATCTCAGTCGCTTGCAGAAGGTACCTCACCCTATGTGATACAATGGCGAATTGTCGCTATTACCAAAGCGGCGGCGGCGCCGACGACGACGACGACGACAATCGCGAGGGTCTTTATCAGGGGTAGAAAATACATCACAAGAACTAAGTATTTCAAGTCGGCATTCTCCGGAGACTGCCTGAAGCAGCAGTTTCTGGTGCCCACTTTAATATCACCATTCACACTATTCATTTGCGAGAGCATTTCTTAAATACCGCACCCATTCATAATTTTTTTTATCCTTGACCGCTTTTTTCGAAAGGGCCACGGTGGGAGGGGCTGTTACAAAATTCATTTGCCGCCTGTGAGGATCGAACTCACGACCTCTGGTTTACTAGACCAGCGCTCTGCCACTGAGCTAAGGAGGCGCCTCCTAGCGGACTTTTAAGGTACTTTGTCCTTACAGACTAGTGAATCGGAGCCCTTCAGCTCGAAACGCACCGCATGAGCGACCATTATTTGCATTTAGTTAGCACAGCTGCTGCTTTCCTACACATCTCACACTATATCGATGTACAACTAAAATTGCAAAACAACACATTTATTTCATTTCAGAGTCACTTTCAGCTTCAAATACCGTTCCTCTGATATTCATACGAAGCTAGGCATCGTCGTAACCCGTTACGTTCATTACGCAAGGCTCACGAGAGGGGCGCATGTTGGATCCGCGTAGACACAAAATTTTGCGCCGTCCAGCGTGGGGCTCGAACCCACGACCCTGAGATTAAGAGTCTCATGCTCTACCGACTGAGCTAGCCGGGCTGCACGCAACGCGTTACGAGCCATACAATACTGATGTGACCTGCGACCATCTATTGAAGATTCTTTTGACTACAGCTTATTTCCTGCTGCCACAAATCAGCTACAATCCTATTCAATGAAAAATTGTCTCCGAAAGGCATCAAATCTGCATGAAATGATACGTGGCTATCAGCACCATTATTCAACACACATGCTCGACTGTGCGCAGACGCCTGTGGCGTAGCCCTTGGCTCCTGAATCAGATGCAGTAGTTCCAACAAAAACTCTCCTGAACGGCACTGTGCCGAAAACTTCGCTACAGATCACCCTTGTCTTGCTTGTGCTTCTGGTAGACGCCGGTTTTGTAGCCAGGAAGCGGACAGCAGCAACTTCCAACTAGTTTTAGTGTACTCAAACAACACAGTAAAACAGCATGCATCTTTTGCAGAACAGGAAAAACTCGACCGTGACAGGATTCGAACCTGCAATCTTCGGATCCGAAGTCCGACGCCTTATCCATTAGGCCACACGGTCACTGGCGCAATATACTTCCCCACTCACACCTCGTTTTCGCCATTTGTACACTTGGCAGAATGATTTTCCCATCTTTGACGCAGTTCTCCATCTCAAATTTCAGTACTAAAAGTACGACGCTACTTCTTGCTGTGTCCCATCGCAAGTTACATTCAAGCCCTTATGACGCTGATCAAACAAGAGGTGGCAAATCAGCTTCAATCGTTTAGTGCCATCTCAGTCGCTTGCAGAAGGTACCTCACCCTATGTGATACAATGGCGAATTGTCGCTATTACCAAAGCGGCGGCGGCGCCGACGACGACGACAATCGCGAGGGTCTTTATCAGGGCTAGAAAATACATCACAAGAACTAAGTATTTCACGTCGGCATTCTCCGGAGACTGCCTAAAGCAGCAGTTTCTGGTGCCCACTTTAATAGCACCATTCACACTATTCATTTGCGAGAGCATTTCTTAAATACCGCACCCATTCATAATTTTTTTTATCCTTGACCGCTTTTTTCGAAAATGCCACGGTGGGAGGGGCTGTTACAAAATTCATTTGCCGCCTGTGAGGATCGAACTCACGACCTCTGGTTTACTAGACCAGCGCTCTGCCACTGAGCTAAGGAGGCGCCTCCTAGCGGACTTTTAGGATACTTTGTTGTTACAAACTAGTGAATCTGAGCCCTTCAGCTCGAAACGCACCGCATGAGCGACCATTATTTGCATTTAGTTAGCACAGCTGCTGCTTTCCTACACATCTCATACTATATCGATGTACAACTAAAATTGCAAAACAACACATTTATTTCATTTCAGAGTCACTTTCAGCTTCAAATACCGTTCCTCTGATATTCATACGAAGCTAGGCATCGTCGTAACCCGTTACGTTCATTACGCAAGGCTCACGAGAGGGGCGCATGTTGGATCCGCGTAGACACAAAATTTTGCGCCGTCCAGCGTGGGGCTCGAACCCACGACCATGAGATTAAGAGACTCATGCTCTACCGACTGAGCTAGCCGGGCTGCACGCAACGCGTTACGAGCCATACAATACTGATGTGACCTGCGACCATCTATTGAAGATTCTTTTGACTACAGCTTATTTCCTGCTGCCACAAATCAGCTACAATCCTATTCAATGAAAAATTGTCTCCGAAAGGCATCAAATCTGCATGAAATGATACGTGGCTATCAGCTCCATTATTCAACACACATGCTCGACTGTGCGCAGACGCCTGTGGCGTAGCCCTTGGCTCCTGAATCAGATGCAGTAGTTCCAACAAAAACTCTCCTGAACGGCACTGTGCCGAAAACTTCGCTACAGATCACTCTTGTCTTGCTTGTGCTTCTGGTAGACGCCGGTTTTGTAGCCAGGAAGCGGACAGCAGCAACTTCCAACTAGTTTTAGTGTACTCAAACAACACAGTAAAACAGCATGCATCTTTTGCAGAACAGGAAAAACTCGACCGTGACAGGATTCGAACCTGCAATCTTCGGATCCGAAGTCCGACGCCTTATCCATTAGGCCACACGGTCACTGGCGCAATATACTTCCCCACTCACACCTCGTTTTCGCCATTTGTACACTTGGCAGAATGAATTTCCCATCTTTGACGCAGTTCTCCATCTCAAATTTCAGTACTAAAAGTACGACGCTACTTCTTGCTGTGTCCCATCGCAAGTTACATTCAAGCCCTTATGACGCCGATCAAACAAGAGGTGGCAAATCAGCTTCAATCGTTTAGTGCCATCTCAGTCGCTTGCAGAAGGTACCTCACCCTATGTGATACAATGGCGAATTGTCGCTATTACCAAAGCGGCGGCGGCGCCGACGACAATCGCGAGGGTCTTTATCAGGGGTAGAAAATACATCACAAGAACTAAGTATTTCAAGTCGGCATTCTCCGGAGACTGCCTGAAGCAGCAGTTTCTGGTGCCCACTTTAATATCACCATTCACACTATTCATTTGCGAGAGCATTTCTTAAATACCGCACCCATTCATAATTTTTTTTATCCTTGACCGCTTTTTTCGAAAGGGCCACGGTGGGAGGGGCTGTTACAAAATTCATTTGCCGCCTGTGAGGATCGAACTCACGACCTCTGGTTTACTAGACCAGCGCTCTGCCACTGAGCTAAGGAGGCGCCTCCTAGCGGACTTTTAAGGTACTTTGTCCTTACAGACTAGTGAATCGGAGCCCTTCAGCTCGAAACGCACCGCATGAGCGACCATTATTTGCATTTAGTTAGCACAGCTGCTGCTTTCCTACACATCTCACACTATATCGATGTACAACTAAAATTGCAAAACAACACATTTATTTCATTTCAGAGTCACTTTCAGCTTCAAATACCGTTCCTCTGATATTCATACGAAGCTAGGCATCGTCGTAACCCGTTACGTTCATTACGCAAGGCTCACGAGAGGGGCGCATGTTGGATCCGCGTAGACACAAAATTTTGCGCCGTCCAGCGTGGGGCTCGAACCCACGACCCTGAGATTAAGAGTCTCATGCTCTACCGACTGAGCTAGCCGGGCTGCACGCAACGCGTTACGAGCCATACAATACTGATGTGACCTGCGACCATCTATTGAAGATTCTTTTGACTACAGCTTATTTCCTGCTGCCACAAATCAGCTACAATCCTATTCAATGAAAAATTGTCTCCGAAAGGCATCAAATCTGCATGAAATGATACGTGGCTATCAGCACCATTATTCAACACACATGCTCGACTGTGCGCAGACGCCTGTGGCGTAGCCCTTGGCTCCTGAATCAGATGCAGTAGTTCCAACAAAAACTCTCCTGAACGGCACTGTGCCGAAAACTTCGCTACAGATCACCCTTGTCTTGCTTGTGCTTCTGGTAGACGCCGGTTTTGTAGCCAGGAAGCGGACAGCAGCAACTTCCAACTAGTTTTAGTGTACTCAAACAACACAGTAAAACAGCATGCATCTTTTGCAGAACAGGAAAAACTCGACCGTGACAGGATTCGAACCTGCAATCTTCGGATCCGAAGTCCGACGCCTTATCCATGAGGCCACACGGTCACTGGCGCAATATACTTCCCCACTCACACCTCGTTTTCGCCATTTGTACACTTGGCAGAATGATTTTCCCATCTTTGACGCAGTTCTCCATCTCAAATTTCAGTACTAAAAGTACGACGCTACTTCTTGCTGTGTCCCATCGCAAGTTACATTCAAGCCCTTATGACGCCGATCAAACAAGAGGTGGCAAATCAGCTTCAATCGTTTAGTGCCATCTCAGTCGCTTGCAGAAGGTACCTCACCCTATGTGATACAATGGCGAATTGTCGCTATTACCAAAGCGGCGGCGGCGCCGACGACAATCGCGAGGGTCTTTATCAGGGGTAGAAAATACATCACAAGAACTAAGTATTTCAAGTCGGCATTCTCCGGAGACTGCCTGAAGCAGCAGTTTCTGGTGCCCACTTTAATATCACCATTCACACTATTCATTTGCGAGAGCATTTCTTAAATACCGCACCCATTCATAATTTTTTTTATCCTTGACCGCTTTTTTCGAAAGGGCCACGGTGGGAGGGGCTGTTACAAAATTCATTTGCCGCCTGTGAGGATCGAACTCACGACCTCTGGTTTACTAGACCAGCGCTCTGCCACTGAGCTAAGGAGGCGCCTCCTAGCGGACTTTTAAGGTACTTTGTCCTTACAGACTAGTGAATCGGAGCCCTTCAGCTCGAAACGCACCGCATGAGCGACCATTATTTGCATTTAGTTAGCACAGCTGCTGCTTTCCTACACATCTCACACTATATCGATGTACAACTAAAATTGCAAAACAACACATTTATTTCATTTCAGAGTCACTTTCAGCTTCAAATACCGTTCCTCTGATATTCATACGAAGCTAGGCATCGTCGTAACCCGTTACGTTCATTACGCAAGGCTCACGAGAGGGGCGCATGTTGGATCCGCGTAGACACAAAATTTTGCGCCGTCCAGCGTGGGGCTCGAACCCACGACCCTGAGATTAAGAGTCTCATGCTCTACCGACTGAGCTAGCCGGGCTGCACGCAACGCGTTACGAGCCATACAATACTGATGTGACCTGCGACCATCTATTGAAGATTCTTTTGACTACAGCTTATTTCCTGCTGCCACAAATCAGCTACAATCCTATTCAATGAAAAATTGTCTCCGAAAGGCATCAAATCTGCATGAAATGATACGTGGCTATCAGCACCATTATTCAACACACATGCTCGACTGTGCGCAGACGCCTGTGGCGTAGCCCTTGGCTCCTGAATCAGATGCAGTAGTTCCAACAAAAACTCTCCTGAACGGCACTGTGCCGAAAACTTCGCTACAGATCACCCTTGTCTTGCTTGTGCTTCTGGTAGACGCCGGTTTTGTAGCCAGGAAGCGGACAGCAGCAACTTCCAACTAGTTTTAGTGTACTCAAACAACACAGTAAAACAGCATGCATCTTTTGCAGAACAGGAAAAACTCGACCGTGACAGGATTCGAACCTGCAATCTTCGGATCCGAAGTCCGACGCCTTATCCATGAGGCCACACGGTCACTGGCGCAATATACTTCCCCACTCACACCTCGTTTTCGCCATTTGTACACTTGGCAGAATGATTTTCCCATCTTTGACGCAGTTCTCCATCTCAAATTTCAGTACTAAAAGTACGACGCTACTTCTTGCTGTGTCCCATCGCAAGTTACATTCAAGCCCTTATGACGCTGATCAAACAAGAGGTGGCAAATCAGCTTCAATCGTTTAGTGCCATCTCAGTCGCTTGCAGAAGGTACCTCACCCTATGTGATACAATGGCGAATTGTCGCTATTACCAAAGCGGCGGCGGCGCCGACGACGACGACAATCGCGAGGGTCTTTATCAGGGCTAGAAAATACATCACAAGAACTAAGTATTTCACGTCGGCATTCTCCGGAGACTGCCTAAAGCAGCAGTTTCTGGTGCCCACTTTAATAGCACCATTCACACTATTCATTTGCGAGAGCATTTCTTAAATACCGCACCCATTCATAATTTTTTTTATCCTTGACCGCTTTTTTCGAAAATGCCACGGTGGGAGGGGCTGTTACAAAATTCATTTGCCGCCTGTGAGGATCGAACTCACGACCTCTGGTTTACTAGACCAGCGCTCTGCCACTGAGCTAAGGAGGCGCCTCCTAGCGGACTTTTAGGATACTTTGTTGTTACAAACTAGTGAATCTGAGCCCTTCAGCTCGAAACGCACCGCATGAGCGACCATTATTTGCATTTAGTTAGCACAGCTGCTGCTTTCCTACACATCTCATACTATATCGATGTACAACTAAAATTGCAAAACAACACATTTATTTCATTTCAGAGTCACTTTCAGCTTCAAATACCGTTCCTCTGATATTCATACGAAGCTAGGCATCGTCGTAACCCGTTACGTTCATTACGCAAGGCTCACGAGAGGGGCGCATGTTGGATCCGCGTAGACACAAAATTTTGCGCCGTCCAGCGTGGGGCTCGAACCCACGACCATGAGATTAAGAGACTCATGCTCTACCGACTGAGCTAGCCGGGCTGCACGCAACGCGTTACGAGCCATACAATACTGATGTGACCTGCGACCATCTATTGAAGATTCTTTTGACTACAGCTTATTTCCTGCTGCCACAAATCAGCTACAATCCTATTCAATGAAAAATTGTCTCCGAAAGGCATCAAATCTGCATGAAATGATACGTGGCTATCAGCTCCATTATTCAACACACATGCTCGACTGTGCGCAGACGCCTGTGGCGTAGCCCTTGGCTCCTGAATCAGATGCAGTAGTTCCAACAAAAACTCTCCTGAACGGCACTTTGCCGAAAACTTCGCTACAGATCACTCTTGTCTTGCTTGTGCTTCTGGTAGACGCCGGTTTTGTAGCCAGGAAGCGGACAGCAGCAACTTCCAACTAGTTTTAGTGTACTCAAACAACACAGTAAAACAGCATGCATCTTTTGCAGAACAGGAAAAACTCGACCGTGACAGGATTCGAACCTGCAATCTTCGGATCCGAAGTCCGACGCCTTATCCATTAGGCCACACGGTCACTGGCGCAATATACTTCCCCACTCACACCTCGTTTTCGCCATTTGTACACTTGGCAGAATGAATTTCCCATCTTTGACGCAGTTCTCCATCTCAAATTTCAGTACTAAAAGTACGACGCTACTTCTTGCTGTGTCCCATCGCAAGTTACATTCAAGCCCTTATGACGCCGATCAAACAAGAGGTGGCAAATCAGCTTCAATCGTTTAGTGCCATCTCAGTCGCTTGCAGAAGGTACCTCACCCTATGTGATACAATGGCGAATTGTCGCTATTACCAAAGCGGCGGCGGCGCCGACGACAATCGCGAGGGTCTTTATCAGGGGTAGAAAATACATCACAAGAACTAAGTATTTCAAGTCGGCATTCTCCGGAGACTGCCTGAAGCAGCAGTTTCTGGTGCCCACTTTAATATCACCATTCACACTATTCATTTGCGAGAGCATTTCTTAAATACCGCACCCATTCATAATTTTTTTTATCCTTGACCGCTTTTTTCGAAAGGGCCACGGTGGGAGGGGCTGTTACAAAATTCATTTGCCGCCTGTGAGGATCGAACTCACGACCTCTGGTTTACTAGACCAGCGCTCTGCCACTGAGCTAAGGAGGCGCCTCCTAGCGGACTTTTAAGGTACTTTGTCCTTACAGACTAGTGAATCGGAGCCCTTCAGCTCGAAACGCACCGCATGAGCGACCATTATTTGCATTTAGTTAGCACAGCTGCTGCTTTCCTACACATCTCACACTATATCGATGTACAACTAAAATTGCAAAACAACACATTTATTTCATTTCAGAGTCACTTTCAGCTTCAAATACCGTTCCTCTGATATTCATACGAAGCTAGGCATCGTCGTAACCCGTTACGTTCATTACGCAAGGCTCACGAGAGGGGCGCATGTTGGATCCGCGTAGACACAAAATTTTGCGCCGTCCAGCGTGGGGCTCGAACCCACGACCCTGAGATTAAGAGTCTCATGCTCTACCGACTGAGCTAGCCGGGCTGCACGCAACGCGTTACGAGCCATACAATACTGATGTGACCTGCGACCATCTATTGAAGATTCTTTTGACTACAGCTTATTTCCTGCTGCCACAAATCAGCTACAATCCTATTCAATGAAAAATTGTCTCCGAAAGGCATCAAATCTGCATGAAATGATACGTGGCTATCAGCACCATTATTCAACACACATGCTCGACTGTGCGCAGACGCCTGTGGCGTAGCCCTTGGCTCCTGAATCAGATGCAGTAGTTCCAACAAAAACTCTCCTGAACGGCACTGTGCCGAAAACTTCGCTACAGATCACCCTTGTCTTGCTTGTGCTTCTGGTAGACGCCGGTTTTGTAGCCAGGAAGCGGACAGCAGCAACTTCCAACTAGTTTTAGTGTACTCAAACAACACAGTAAAACAGCATGCATCTTTTGCAGAACAGGAAAAACTCGACCGTGACAGGATTCGAACCTGCAATCTTCGGATCCGAAGTCCGACGCCTTATCCATGAGGCCACACGGTCACTGGCGCAATATACTTCCCCACTCACACCTCGTTTTCGCCATTTGTACACTTGGCAGAATGATTTTCCCATCTTTGACGCAGTTCTCCATCTCAAATTTCAGTACTAAAAGTACGACGCTACTTCTTGCTGTGTCCCATCGCAAGTTACATTCAAGCCCTTATGACGCTGATCAAACAAGAGGTGGCAAATCAGCTTCAATCGTTTAGTGCCATCTCAGTCGCTTGCAGAAGGTACCTCACCCTATGTGATACAATGGCGAATTGTCGCTATTACCAAAGCGGCGGCGGCGCCGACGACGACGACGACAATCGCGAGGGTCTTTATCAGGGGTAGAAAATACATCACAAGAACTAAGTATTTCACGTCGGCATTCTCCGGAGACTGCCTAAAGCAGCAGTTTCTGGTGCCCACTTTAATAGCACCATTCACACTATTCATTTGCGAGAGCATTTCTTAAATACCGCACCCATTCATAATTTTTTTTATCCTTGACCGCTTTTTTCGAAAATGCCACGGTGGGAGGGGCTGTTACAAAATTCATTTGCCGCCTGTGAGGATCGAACTCACGACCTCTGGTTTACTAGACCAGCGCTCTGCCACTGAGATAAGGAGGCGCCTCCTAGCGGACTTATAGGATACTTTAATCTTACAAACTAGTGAATCGGAGCCCTTCAGCTCGAAACGCACCGCATGAGCGACCATTATTTACATTTAGTTAGCACAGCTGCTGCTTTCCTACACATCTCACACTATATCGATGTACAACTAAAATTGCAAAACAACACATTTATTTCATTTCAGAGTCACTTTCAGCTTCAAATACCGTTCCTCTAATATTCATACGAAGCTAGGCATCGTCGTAACCCGTTACGTTCATTACGCAAGGCTCACGAGAGGGGCGCATGTTGGATCCGCGTAGACACAAAATTTTGCGCCGCCCAGCGTGGGGCTCGAACCCACGACCCTGAGATTAAGAGTCTCATGCTCTACCGACTGAGCTAGCCGGGCTGCACGCAACGCGTTACGAGCCATACAATACTGATGTGACCTGCGACCATCTATTGAAGATTCTTTTGACTACAGCTTATTTCCTGCTGCCACAAATCAGCTACAATCCTATTCAATGAAAAATTGTCTCCGAAAGGCATCAAATCTGCATGAAATGATACGTGGCTATCAGCACCATTATTCAACACACATGCTCGACTGTGCGCAGACGCCTGTGGCGTAGCCCTTGGCTCCTGAATCAGATGCAGTAGTTCCAACAAAAACTCTCCTGAACGGCACTGTGCCGAAAACTTCGCTACAGATCACCCTTGTCTTGCTTGTGCTTCTGGTAGACGCCGGTTTTGTAGCCAGGAAGCGGACAGCAGCAACTTCCAACTAGTTTTAGTGTACTCAAACAACACACTAAAACAGCATGCATCTTTTGCAGAACAGGAAAAACTCGACCGTGACAGGATACGAACCTGCAATCTTCGAATCCGAAGTCCGACGCCTTATCCATTAGGCCACACGGTCACTGGCGCAATATACTTCCCCACTCACACATCGTTTTCGCCATTTGTACACTTGGCAGAATGATTTTCCCATCTTTGACGCAGTTCTCCATCTCAAATTTCAGTACTAAAAGTACGACGCTACTTCTTGCTGTGTCCCATCGCAAGTTACATTCAAGCCCTTATGACGCTGATCAAACAAGAGGTGGCAAATCAGCTTCAATCGTTTAGTGCCATCTCAGTCGCTTGCAGAAGGTACCTCACCCTATGTGATACAATGGCGAATTGTCGCTATTACCAAAGCGGCGGCGGCGCCGACGACGACGACGACAATCGCGAGGGTCTTTATCAGGGGTAGAAAATACATCACAAGAACTAAGTATTTCACGTCGGCATTCTCCGGAGACTGCCTAAAGCAGCAGTTTCTGGTGCCCACTTTAATAGCACCATTCACACTATTCATTTGCGAGAGCATTTCTTAAATACCGCACCCATTCATAATTTTTTTTATCCTTGACCGCTTTTTTCGAAAATGCCACGGTGGGAGGGGCTGTTACAAAATTCATTTGCCGCCTGTGAGGATCGAACTCACGACCTCTGGTTTACTACACCAGCGCTCTGCCACTGAGATAAGGAGGCGCCTCCTAGCGGACTTATAGGATACTTTAATCTTACAAACTAGTGAATCGGAGCCCTTCAGCTCGAAACGCACCGCATGAGCGACCATTATTTACATTTAGTTAGCACAGCTGCTGCTCTCCTACACATCTCACACTATATCGATGTACAACTAAAATTGCAAAACAACACATTTATTTCATTTCAGAGTCACTTTCAGCTTCAAATACCGTTCCTCTGATATTCATACGAAGCTAGGCATCGTCGTAACCCGTTACGTTCATTACGCAAGGCTCACGAGAGGGGCGCATGTTGGATCCGCGTAGACACAAAATTTTGCGCCGCCCAGCGTGGGGCTCGAACCCACGACCCTGAGATTAAGAGTCTCATGCTCTACCGACTGAGCTAGCCGGGCTGCACGCAACGCGTTACGAGCCATACAATACTGATGTGACCTGCGACCATCTATTGAAGATTCTTTTGACTACAGCTTATTTCCTGCTGCCACAAATCAGCTACAATCCTATTCAATGAAAAATTGTCTCCGAAAGGCATCAAATCTGCATGAAATGATACGTGGCTATCAGCTCCATTATTCAACACACATGCTCGACTGTGCGCAGACGCCTGTGGCGTAGCCCTTGGCTCCTGAATCAGATGCAGTAGTTCCAACAAAAACTCTCCTGAACGGCACTGTGCCGAAAACTTCGCTACAGATCACCCTTGTCTTGCTTGTGCTTCTGGTAGACGCCGGTTTTGTAGCCAGGAAGCGGACAGCAGCAACTTCCAACTAGTTTTAGTGTACTCAAACAACACAGTAAAACAGCATGCATCTTTTGCAGAACAGGAAAAACTCGACCGTGACAGGATTCGAACCTGCAATCTTCGGATCCGAAGTCCGACGCCTTATCCATTAGGCCACACGGTCACTGGCGCAATATACTTCCCCACTCACACCTCGTTTTCGCCATTTGTACACTTGGCAGAATGATTTTCCCATCTTTGACGCAGTTCTCCATCTCAAATTTCAGTACTAAAAGTACGACGCTACTTCTTGCTGTGTCCCATCGCAAGTTACATTCAAGCCCTTATGACGCCGATCAAACAAGAGGTGGCAAATCAGCTTCAATCGTTTAGTGCCATCTCAGTCGCTTGCAGAAGGTACCTCACCCTATGTGATACAATGGCGAATTGTCGCTATTACCAAAGCGGCGGCGGCGCCGACGACGACGACGACAATCGCGAGGGTCTTTATCAGGGGTAGAAAATACATCACAAGAACTAAGTATTTCACGTCGGCATTCTCCGGAGACTGCCTAAAGCAGCAGTTTCTGGTGCCCACTTTAATAGCACCATTCACACTATTCATTTGCGAGAGCATTTCTTAAATACCGCACCCGTTCATAATTTTTTTTATCCTTGACCGCTTTTTTCGAAAATGCCACGGTGGGAGGGGCTGTTACAAAATTCATTTGCCGCCTGTGAGGATCGAACTCACGACCTCTGGTTTACTAGACCAGCGCTCTGCCACTGAGATAAGGAGGCGCCTCCTAGCGGACTTATAGGATACTTTAATCTTACAAACTAGTGAATCGGAGCCCTTCAGCTCGAAACGCACCGCATGAGCGACCATTATTTACATTTAGTTAGCACAGCTGCTGCTCTCCTACACATCTCACACTATATCGATGTACAACTAAAATTGCAAAACAACACATTTATTTCATTTCAGAGTCACTTTCAGCTTCAAATACCGTTCCTCTGATATTCATACGAAGCTAGGCATCGTCGTAACCCGTTACGTTCATTACGCAAGGCTCACGAGAGGGGCGCATGTTGGATCCGCGTAGACACAAAATTTTGCGCCGTCCAGCGTGGGGCTCGAACCCACGACCCTGAGATTAAGAGTCTCATGCTCTACCGACTGAGCTAGCCGGGCTGCACGCAACGCGTTACGAGCCATACAATACTGATGTGACCTGCGACCATCTATTGAAGATTCTTTTGACTACAGCTTATTTCCTGCTGCCACAAATCAGCTACAATCCTATTCAATGAAAAATTGTCTCCGAAAGGCATCAAATCTGCATGAAATGATACGTGGCTATCAGCACCATTATTCAACACACATGCTCGACTGTGCGCAGACGCCTGTGGCGTAGCCCTTGGCTCCTGAATCAGATGCAGTAGTTCCAACAAAAACTCTCCTGAACGGCACTGTGCCGAAAACTTCGCTACAGATCACCCTTGTCTTGCTTGTGCTTCTGGTAGACGCCGGTTTTGTAGCCAGGAAGCGGACAGCAGCAACTTCCAACTAGTTTTAGTGTACTCAAACAACACAGTAAAACAGCATGCATCTTTTGCAGAACAGGAAAAACTCGACCGTGACAGGATTCGAACCTGCAATCTTCGGATCCGAAGTCCGACGCCTTATCCATTAGGCCACACGGTCACTGGCGCAATATACTTCCCCACTCACACCTCGTTTTCGCCATTTGTACACTTGGCAGAATGATTTTCCCATCTTTGACGCAGTTCTCCATCTCAAATTTCAGTACTAAAAGTACGACGCTACTTCTTGCTGTGTCCCATCGCAAGTTACATTCAAGCCCTTATGACGCTGATCAAACAAGAGGTGGCAAATCAGCTTCAATCGTTTAGTGCCATCTCAGTCGCTTGCAGAAGGTACCTCACCCTATGTGATACAATGGCGAATTGTCGCTATTACCAAAGCGGCGGCGGCGCCGACGACAATCGCGAGGGTCTTTATCAGGGGTAGAAAATACATCACAAGAACTAAGTATTTCAAGTCGGCATTCTCCGGAGACTGCCTGAAGCAGCAGTTTCTGGTGCCCACTTTAATATCACCATTCACACTATTCATTTGCGAGAGCATTTCTTAAATACCGCACCCATTCATAATTTTTTTTATCCTTGACCGCTTTTTTCGAAAGGGCCACGGTGGGAGGGGCTGTTACAAAATTCATTTGCCGCCTGTGAGGATCGAACTCACGACCTCTGGTTTACTAGACCAGCGCTCTGCCACTGAGCTAAGGAGGCGCCTCCTAGCGGACTTTTAAGGTACTTTGTCCTTACAGACTAGTGAATCGGAGCCCTTCAGCTCGAAACGCACCGCATGAGCGACCATTATTTGCATTTAGTTAGCACAGCTGCTGCTTTCCTACACATCTCACACTATATCGATGTACAACTAAAATTGCAAAACAACACATTTATTTCATTTCAGAGTCACTTTCAGCTTCAAATACCGTTCCTCTGATATTCATACGAAGCTAGGCATCGTCGTAACCCGTTACGTTCATTACGCAAGGCTCACGAGAGGGGCGCATGTTGGATCCGCGTAGACACAAAATTTTGCGCCGTCCAGCGTGGGGCTCGAACCCACGACCCTGAGATTAAGAGTCTCATGCTCTACCGACTGAGCTAGCCGGGCTGCACGCAACGCGTTACGAGCCATACAATACTGATGTGACCTGCGACCATCTATTGAAGATTCTTTTGACTACAGCTTATTTCCTGCTGCCACAAATCAGCTACAATCCTATTCAATGAAAAATTGTCTCCGAAAGGCATCAAATCTGCATGAAATGATACGTGGCTATCAGCACCATTATTCAACACACATGCTCGACTGTGCGCAGACGCCTGTGGCGTAGCCCTTGGCTCCTGAATCAGATGCAGTAGTTCCAACAAAAACTCTCCTGAACGGCACTGTGCCGAAAACTTCGCTACAGATCACCCTTGTCTTGCTTGTGCTTCTGGTAGACGCCGGTTTTGTAGCCAGGAAGCGGACAGCAGCAACTTCCAACTAGTTTTAGTGTACTCAAACAACACAGTAAAACAGCATGCATCTTTTGCAGAACAGGAAAAACTCGACCGTGACAGGATTCGAACCTGCAATCTTCGGATCCGAAGTCCGACGCCTTATCCATTAGGCCACACGGTCACTGGCGCAATATACTTCCCCACTCACACCTCGTTTTCGCCATTTGTACACTTGGCAGAATGATTTTCCCATCTTTGACGCAGTTCTCCATCTCAAATTTCAGTACTAAAAGTACGACGCTACTTCTTGCTGTGTCCCATCGCAAGTTACATTCAAGCCCTTATGACGCTGATCAAACAAGAGGTGGCAAATCAGCTTCAATCGTTTAGTGCCATCTCAGTCGCTTGCAGAGGGTACCTCACCCTATGTGATACAATGGCGAATTGTCGCTATTACCAAAGCGGCGGCGGCGCCGACGACGACGACAATCGCGAGGGTCTTTATCAGGGGTAGAAAATACATCACAAGAACTAAGTATTTCACGTCGGCATTCTCCGGAGACTGCCTAAAGCAGCAGTTTCTGGTGCCCACTTTAATAGCACCATTCACACTATTCATTTGCGAGAGCATTTCTTAAATACCGCACCCATTCATAATTTTTTTTATCCTTGACCGCTTTTTTCGAAAATGCCACGGTGGGAGGGGCTGTTACAAAATTCATTTGCCGCCTGTGAGGATCGAACTCACGACCTCTGGTTTACTAGACCAGCGCTCTGCCACTGAGATAAGGAGGCGCCTCCTAGCGGACTTATAGGATACTTTGTTCTTACAAACTAGTGAATCGGAGCCCTTCAGCTCGAAACGCACCGCATGAGCGACCATTATTTACATTTAGTTAGCACAGCTGCTGCTTTCCTACACATCTCACACTATATCGATGTACAACTAAAATTGCAAAACAACACATTTATTTCATTTCAGAGTCACTTTCAGCTTCAAATACCGTTCCTCTGATATTCATACGAAACTAGGCATCGTCGTAACCCGTTACGTTCATTACGCAAGGCTCACGAGAGGGGCGCATGTTGGATCCGCGTAGACACAAAATTTTGCGCCGCCCAGCGTGGGGCTCGAACCCACGACCCTGAGATTAAGAGTCTCATGCTCTACCGACTGAGCTAGCCGGGCTGCACGCAACGCGTTACGAGCCATACAATACTGATGTGACCTGCGACCATCTATTGAAGATTCTTTTGACTACAGCTTATTTCCTGCTGCCACAAATCAGCTACAATCCTATTCAATGAAAAATTGTCTCCGAAAGGCATCAAATCTGCATGAAATGATACGTGGCTATCAGCACCATTATTCAACACACATGCTCGACTGTGCGCAGACGCCTGTGGCGTAGCCCTTGGCTCCTGAATCAGATGCAGTAGTTCCAACAAAAACTCTCCTGAACGGCACTGTGCCGAAAACTTCGCTACAGATCACCCTTGTCTTGCTTGTGCTTCTGGTAGACGCCGGTTTTGTAGCCAGGAAGCGGACAGCAGCAACTTCCAACTAGTTTTAGTGTACTCAAACAACACAGTAAAACAGCATGCATCTTTTGCAGAACAGGAAAAACTCGACCGTGACAGGATTCGAACCTGCAATCTTCGGATCCGAAGTCCGACGCCTTATCCATGAGGCCACACGGTCACTGGCGCAATATACTTCCCCACTCACACCTCGTTTTCGCCATTTGTACACTTGGCAGAATGAATTTCCCATCTTTGACGCAGTTCTCCATCTCAAATTTCAGTACTAAAAGTACGACGCTACTTCTTGCTGTGTCCCATCGCAAGTTACATTCAAGCCCTTATGACGCTGATCAAACAAGAGGTGGCAAATCAGCTTCAATCGTTTAGTGCCATCTCAGTCGCTTGCAGAAGGTACCTCACCCTATGTGATACAATGGCGAATTGTCGCTATTACCAAAGCGGCGGCGGCGCCGACGACGACGACGACGACAATCGCGAGGGTCTTTATCAGGGGTAGAAAATACATCACAAGAACTAAGTATTTCACGTCGGCATTCTCCGGAGACTGCCTAAAGCAGCAGTTTCTGGTGCCCACTTTAATAGCACCATTCACACTATTCATTTGCGAGAGCATTTCTTAAATACCGCACCCATTCATAATTTTTTTTATCCTTGACCGCTTTTTTCGAAAGGGCCACGGTGGGAGGGGCTGTTACAAAATTCATCTGCCGCCTGTGAGAATCGAACTCACGACCTCTGGTTTACTAGACCAGCGCTCTGCCACTGAGCTAAGGAGGCGCCTCCTAGCGGACTTTTAGGATACTTTGTTGTTACAAACTAGTGAATCGGAGCACTTCAGCTCGAAACGCACCGCATGAGCGACCATTATTTGCATTTAGTTAGCACAGCTGCTGCTTTCCTACACATCTCATACTATATCGATGTACAACTAAAATTGCAAAACAACACATTTATTTCACTTCAGAGTCACTTTCAGCTTCAAATACCGTTCCTCTGATATTCATACGAAGCTAGGCATCGTCGTAACCCGTTACGTTCATTACGCAAGGCTCACGAGAGGGGCGCATGTTGGATCCGCGTAGACACAAAATTTTGCGCCGTACAGCGTGGGGCACGAACCCACGACCATGAGATTAAGAGACTCATGCTCTACCGACTGAGCTAGCCGGGCTGCACGCAACGCGTTACGAGCCATACAATACTGATGTGACCTGCGACCATCTATTGAAGATTCTTTTGACTACAGCTTATTTCCTGCTGCCACAAATCAGCTACAATCCTATTCAATGAAAAATTGTCTCCGAAAGGCATCAAATCTGCATGAAATGATACGTGGCTATCAGCTCCATTATTCAACACACATGCTCGACTGTGCGCAGACGCCTGTGGCGTAGCCCTTGGCTCCTGAATCAGATGCAGTAGTTCCAACAAAAACTCTCCTGAACGGCACTGTGCCGAAAACTTCGCTACAGATCACCCTTGTCTTGCTTGTGCTTCTGGTAGACGCCGGTTTTGTAGCCAGGAAGCGGACAGCAGCAACTTCCAACTAGTTTTAGTGTACTCAAACAACACAGTAAAACAGCATGCATCTTTTGCAGAACAGGAAAAACTCGACCGTGACAGGATTCGAACCTGCAATCTTCGGATCCGAAGTCCGACGCCTTATCCATGAGGCCACACGGTCACTGGCGCAATATACTTCCCCACTCACACCTCGTTTTCGCCATTTGTACACTTGGCAGAATGAATTTCCCATCTTTGACGCAGTTCTCCATCTCAAATTTCAGTACTAAAAGTACGACGCTACTTCTTGCTGTGTCCCATCGCAAGTTACATTCAAGCCCTTATGACGCCGATCAAACAAGAGGTGGCAAATCAGCTTCAATCGTTTAGTGCCATCTCAGTCGCTTGCAGAAGGTACCTCACCCTATGTGATACAATGGCGAATTGTCGCTATTACCAAAGCGGCGGCGGCGCCGACGACAATCGCGAGGGTCTTTATCAGGGGTAGAAAATACATCACAAGAACTAAGTATTTCAAGTCGGCATTCTCCGGAGACTGCCTGAAGCAGCAGTTTCTGGTGCCCACTTTAATATCACCATTCACACTATTCATTTGCGAGAGCATTTCTTAAATACCGCACCCATTCATAATTTTTTTTATCCTTGACCGCTTTTTTCGAAAGGGCCACGGTGGGAGGGGCTGTTACAAAATTCATTTGCCGCCTGTGAGGATCGAACTCACGACCTCTGATTGACTAGACCAGCGCTCTGCCACTGAGCTAAGGAGGCGCCTCCTAGCGGACTTTTAAGGTACTTTGTCCTTACAGACTAGTGAATCGGAGCCCTTCAGCTCGAAACGCACCGCATGAGCGACCATTATTTGCATTTAGTTAGCACAGCTGCTGCTTTCCTACACATCTCACACTATATCGATGTACAACTAAAATTGCAAAACAACACATTTATTTCATTTCAGAGTCACTTTCAGCTTCAAATACCGTTCCTCTGATATTCATACGAAGCTAGGCATCGTCGTAACCCGTTACGTTCATTACGCAAGGCTCACGAGAGGGGCGCATGTTGGATCCGCGTAGACACAAAATTTTGCGCCGTCCAGCGTGGGGCTCGAACCCACGACCCTGAGATTAAGAGTCTCATGCTCTACCGACTGAGCTAGCCGGGCTGCACGCAACGCGTTACGAGCCATACAATACTGATGTGACCTGCGACCATCTATTGAAGATTCTTTTGACTACAGCTTATTTCCTGCTGCCACAAATCAGCTACAATCCTATTCAATGAAAAATTGTCTCCGAAAGGCATCAAATCTGCATGAAATGATACGTGGCTATCAGCACCATTATTCAACACACATGCTCGACTGTGCGCAGACGCCTGTGGCGTAGCCCTTGGCTCCTGAATCAGATGCAGTAGTTCCAACAAAAACTCTCCTGAACGGCACTGTGCCGAAAACTTCGCTACAGATCACCCTTGTCTTGCTTGTGCTTCTGGTAGACGCCGGTTTTGTAGCCAGGAAGCGGACAGCAGCAACTTCCAACTAGTTTTAGTGTACTCAAACAACACAGTAAAACAGCATGCATCTTTTGCAGAACAGGAAAAACTCGACCGTGACAGGATTCGAACCTGCAATCTTCGGATCCGAAGTCCGACGCCTTATCCATTAGGCCACACGGTCACTGGCGCAATATACTTCCCCACTCACACCTCGTTTTCGCCATTTGTACACTTGGCAGAATGATTTTCCCATCTTTGACGCAGTTCTCCATCTCAAATTTCAGTACTAAAAGTACGACGCTACTTCTTGCTGTGTCCCATCGCAAGTTACATTCAAGCCCTTATGACGCTGATCAAACAAGAGGTGGCAAATCAGCTTCAATCGTTTAGTGCCATCTCAGTCGCTTGCAGAAGGTACCTCACCCTATGTGATACAATGGCGAATTGTCGCTATTACCAAAGCGGCGGCGGCGCCGACGACGACGACGACGACGACGACAATCGCGAGGGTCTTTATCAGGGGTAGAAAATACATCACAAGAACTAAGTATTTCACGTCGGCATTCTCCGGAGACTGCCTAAAGCAGCAGTTTCTGGTGCCCACTTTAATAGCACCATTCACACTATTCATTTGCGAGAGCATTTCTTAAATACCGCACCCATTCATAATTTTTTTTATCCTTGACCGCTTTTTTCGAAAATGCCACGGTGGGAGGGGCTGTTACAAAATTCATTTGCCGCCTGTGAGGATCGAACTCACGACCTCTGGTTTACTAGACCAGCGCTCTGCCACTGAGATAAGGAGGCGCCTCCTAGCGGACTTATAGGATACTTTGTTCTTACAAACTAGTGAATCGGAGCCCTTCAGCTCGAAACGCACCGCATGAGCGACCATTATTTACATTTAGTTAGCACAGCTGCTGCTTTCCTACACATCTCACACTATATCGATGTACAACTAAAATTGCAAAACAACACATTTATTTCATTTCAGAGTCACTTTCAGCTTCAAATACCGTTCCTCTGATATTCATACGAAGCTAGGCATCGTCGTAACCCGTTACGTTCATTACGCAAGGCTCACGAGAGGGGCGCATGTTGGATCCGCGTAGACACAAAATTTTGCGCCGCCCAGCGTGGGGCTCGAACCCACGACCCTGAGATTAAGAGTCTCATGCTCTACCGACTGAGCTAGCCGGGCTGCACGCAACGCGTTACGAGCCATACAATACTGATGTGACCTGCGACCATCTATTGAAGATTCTTTTGACTACAGCTTATTTCCTGCTGCCACAAATCAGCTACAATCCTATTCAATGAAAAATTGTCTCCGAAAGGCATCAAATCTGCATGAAATGATACGTGGCTATCAGCACCATTATTCAACACACATGCTCGACTGTGCGCAGACGCCTGTGGCGTAGCCCTTGGCTCCTGAATCAGATGCAGTAGTTCCAACAAAAACTCTCCTGAACGGCACTGTGCCGAAAACTTCGCTACAGATCACCCTTGTCTTGCTTGTGCTTCTGGTAGACGCCGGTTTTGTAGCCAGGAAGCGGACAGCAGCAACTTCCAACTAGTTTTAGTGTACTCAAACAACACAGTAAAACAGCATGCATCTTTTGCAGAACAGGAAAAACTCGACCGTGACAGGATTCGAACCTGCAATCTTCGGATCCGAAGTCCGACGCCTTATCCATGAGGCCACACGGTCACTGGCGCAATATACTTCCCCACTCACACCTCGTTTTCGCCATTTGTACACTTGGCAGAATGAATTTCCCATCTTTGACGCAGTTCTCCATCTCAAATTTCAGTACTAAAAGTACGACGCTACTTCTTGCTGTGTCCCATCGCAAGTTACATTCAAGCCCTTATGACGCTGATCAAACAAGAGGTGGCAAATCAGCTTCAATCGTTTAGTGCCATCTCAGTCGCTTGCAGAAGGTACCTCACCCTATGTGATACAATGGCGAATTGTCGCTATTACCAAAGCGGCGGCGGCGCCGACGACGACGACGACGACGACGACAATCGCGAGGGTCTTTATCAGGGGTAGAAAATACATCACAAGAACTAAGTATTTCACGTCGGCATTCTCCGGAGACTGCCTAAAGCAGCAGTTTCTGGTGCCCACTTTAATAGCACCATTCACACTATTCATTTGCGAGAGCATTTCTTAAATACCGCACCCATTCATAATTTTTTTTATCCTTGACCGCTTTTTTCGAAAATGCCACGGTGGGAGGGGCTGTTACAAAATTCATTTGCCGCCTGTGAGGATCGAACTCACGACCTCTGGTTTACTAGACCAGCGCTCTGCCACTGAGATAAGGAGGCGCCTCCTAGCGGACTTATAGGATACTTTGTTCTTACAAACTAGTGAATCGGAGCCCTTCAGCTCGAAACGCACCGCATGAGCGACCATTATTTACATTTAGTTAGCACAGCTGCTGCTTTCCTACACATCTCACACTATATCGATGTACAACTAAAATTGCAAAACAACACATTTATTTCATTTCAGAGTCACTTTCAGCTTCAAATACCGTTCCTCTGATATTCATACGAAGCTAGGCATCGTCGTAACCCGTTACGTTCATTACGCAAGGCTCACGAGAGGGGCGCATGTTGGATCCGCGTAGACACAAAATTTTGCGCCGCCCAGCGTGGGGCTCGAACCCACGACCCTGAGATTAAGAGTCTCATGCTCTACCGACTGAGCTAGCCGGGCTGCACGCAACGCGTTACGAGCCATACAATACTGATGTGACCTGCGACCATCTATTGAAGATTCTTTTGACTACAGCTTATTTCCTGCTGCCACAAATCAGCTACAATCCTATTCAATGAAAAATTGTCTCCGAAAGGCATCAAATCTGCATGAAATGATACGTGGCTATCAGCACCATTATTCAACACACATGCTCGACTGTGCGCAGACGCCTGTGGCGTAGCCCTTGGCTCCTGAATCAGATGCAGTAGTTCCAACAAAAACTCTCCTGAACGGCACTGTGCCGAAAACTTCGCTACAGATCACCCTTGTCTTGCTTGTGCTTCTGGTAGACGCCGGTTTTGTAGCCAGGAAGCGGACAGCAGCAACTTCCAACTAGTTTTAGTGTACTCAAACAACACAGTAAAACAGCATGCATCTTTTGCAGAACAGGAAAAACTCGACCGTGACAGGATTCGAACCTGCAATCTTCGGATCCGAAGTCCGACGCCTTATCCATGAGGCCACACGGTCACTGGCGCAATATACTTCCCCACTCACACCTCGTTTTCGCCATTTGTACACTTGGCAGAATGAATTTCCCATCTTTGACGCAGTTCTCCATCTCAAATTTCAGTACTAAAAGTACGACGCTACTTCTTGCTGTGTCCCATCGCAAGTTACATTCAAGCCCTTATGACGCTGATCAAACAAGAGGTGGCAAATCAGCTTCAATCGTTTAGTGCCATCTCAGTCGCTTGCAGAAGGTACCTCACCCTATGTGATACAATGGCGAATTGTCGCTATTACCAAAGCGGCGGCGGCGCCGACGACGACGACAATCGCGAGGGTCTTTATCAGGGGTAGAAAATACATCACAAGAACTAAGTATTTCACGTCGGCATTCTCCGGAGACTGCCTAAAGCAGCAGTTTCTGGTGCCCACTTTAATAGCACCATTCACACTATTCATTTGCGAGAGCATTTCTTAAATACCGCACCCATTCATAATTTTTTTTATCCTTGACCGCTTTTTTCGAAAATGCCACGGTGGGAGGGGCTGTTACAAAATTCATTTGCCGCCTGTGAGGATCGAACTCACGACCTCTGGTTTACTAGACCAGCGCTCTGCCACTGAGATAAGGAGGCGCCTCCTAGCGGACTTATAGGATACTTTGTTCTTACAAACTAGTGAATCGGAGCCCTTCAGCTCGAAACGCACCGCATGAGCGACCATTATTTACATTTAGTTAGCACAGCTGCTGCTTTCCTACACATCTCACACTATATCGATGTACAACTAAAATTGCAAAACAACACATTTATTTCATTTCAGAGTCACTTTCAGCTTCGAATACCGTTCCTCTGATATTCATACGAAGCTAGGCATCGTCGTAACCCGTTACGTTCATTACGCAAGGCTCACGAGAGGGGCGCATGTTGGATCCGCGTAGACACAAAATTTTGCGCCGCCCAGCGTGGGGCTCGAACCCACGACCCTGAGATTAAGAGTCTCATGCTCTACCGACTGAGCTAGCCGGGCTGCACGCAACGCGTTACGAGCCATACAATACTGATGTGACCTGCGACCATCTATTGAAGATTCTTTTGACTACAGCTTATTTCCTGCTGCCACAAATCAGCTACAATCCTATTCAATGAAAAATTGTCTCCGAAAGGCATCAAATCTGCATGAAATGATACGTGGCTATCAGCACCATTATTCAACACACATGCTCGACTGTGCGCAGACGCCTGTGGCGTAGCCCTTGGCTCCTGAATCAGATGCAGTAGTTCCAACAAAAACTCTCCTGAACGGCACTGTGCCGAAAACTTCGCTACAGATCACCCTTGTCTTGCTTGTGCTTCTGGTAGACGCCGGTTTTGTAGCCAGGAAGCGGACAGCAGCAACTTCCAACTAGTTTTAGTGTACTCAAACAACACACTAAAACAGCATGCATCTTTTGCAGAACAGGAAAAACTCGACCGTGACAGGATACGAACCTGCAATCTTCGAATCCGAAGTCCGACGCCTTATCCATTAAGCCACACGGACACTGGCGCAATATACTTCCCCACTCACACATCGTTTTCGCCATTTGTACACTTGGCAGAATGATTTTCCCATCTTTGACGCAGTTCTCCATCTCAAATTTCAGTACTAAAAGTACGACGCTACTTCTTGCTGTGTCCCATCGCAAGTTACATTCAAGCCCTTATGACGCTGATCAAACAAGAGGTGGCAAATCAGCTTCAATCGTTTAGTGCCATCTCAGTCGCTTGCAGAAGGTACCTCACCCTATGTGATACAATGGCGAATTGTCGCTATTACCAAAGCGGCGGCGGCGCCGACGACGACGACGACAATCGCGAGGGTCTTTATCAGGGGTAGAAAATACATCACAAGAACTAAGTATTCCACGTCGGCATTCTCCGGAGACTGCCTAAAGCAGCAGTTTCTGGTGCCCACTTTAATAGCACCATTCACACTATTCATTTGCGAGAGCATTTCTTAAATACCGCACCCATTCATAATTTTTTTTATCCTTGACCGCTTTTTTCGAAAATGCCACGGTGGGAGGGGCTGTTACAAAATTCATTTGCCGCCTGTGAGGATCGAACTCACGACCTCTGGTTTACTACACCAGCGCTCTGCCACTGAGATAAGGAGGCGCCTCCTAGCGGACTTATAGGATACTTTGTTCTTACAAACTAGTGAATCGGAGCCCTTCAGCTCGAAACGCACCGCATGAGCGACCATTATTTACATTTAGTTAGCACAGCTGCTGCTTTCCTACACATCTCACACTATATCGATGTACAACTAAAATTGCAAAACAACACATTTATTTCATTTCAGAGTCACTTTCAGCTTCAAATACCGTTCCTCTGATATTCATACGAAGCTAGGCATCGTCGTAACCCGTTACGTTCATTACGCAAGGCTCACGAGAGGGGCGCATGTTGGATCCGCGTAGACACAAAATTTTGCGCCGCCCAGCGTGGGGCTCGAACCCACGACCCTGAGATTAAGAGTCTCATGCTCTACCGACTGAGCTAGCCGGGCTGCACGCAACGCGTTACGAGCCATACAATACTGATGTGACCTGCGACCATCTATTGAAGATTCTTTTGACTACAGCTTATTTCCTGCTGCCACAAATCAGCTACAATCCTATTCAATGAAAAATTGTCTCCGAAAGGCATCAAATCTGCATGAAATGATACGTGGCTATCAGCACCATTATTCAACACACATGCTCGACTGTGCGCAGACGCCTGTGGCGTAGCCCTTGGCTCCTGAATCAGATGCAGTAGTTCCAACAAAAACTCTCCTGAACGGCACTGTGCCGAAAACTTCGCTACAGATCACCCTTGTCTTGCTTGTGCTTCTGGTAGACGCCGGTTTTGTAGCCAGGAAGCGGACAGCAGCAACTTCCAACTAGTTTTAGTGTACTCAAACAACACACTAAAACAGCATGCATCTTTTGCAGAACAGGAAAAACTCGACCGTGACAGGATACGAACCTGCAATCTTCGAATCCGAAGTACGACGCCTTATCCATTAAGCCACACGGTCACTGGCGCAATATACTTCCCCACTCACACATCGTTTTCGCCATTTGTACACTTGGCAGAATGATTTTCCCATCTTTGACGCAGTTCTCCATCTCAAATTTCAGTACTAAAAGTACGACGCTACTTCTTGCTGTGTCCCATCGCAAGTTACATTCAAGCCCTTATGACGCTGATCAAACAAGAGGTGGCAAATCAGCTTCAATCGTTTAGTGCCATCTCAGTCGCTTGCAGAAGGTACCTCACCCTATGTGATACAATGGCGAATTGTCGCTATTACCAAAGCGGCGGCGGCGCCGACGACGACGACGACAATCGCGAGGGTCTTTATCAGGGGTAGAAAATACATCACAAGAACTAAGTATTTCACGTCGGCATTCTCCGGAGACTGCCTAAAGCAGCAGTTTCTGGTGCCCACTTTAATAGCACCATTCACACTATTCATTTGCGAGAGCATTTCTTAAATACCGCACCCATTCATAATTTTTTTTATCCTTGACCGCTTTTTTCGAAAATGCCACGGTGGGAGGGGCTGTTACAAAATTCATTTGCCGCCTGTGAGGATCGAACTCACGACCTCTGGTTTACTAGACCAGCGCTCTGCCACTGAGATAAGGAGGCGCCTCCTAGCTGACTTATAGGATACTTTGTTCTTACAAACTAGTGAATCGGAGCCCTTCAGCTCGAAACGCACCGCATGAGCGACCATTATTTACATTTAGTTAGCACAGCTGCTGCTTTCCTACACATCTCACACTATATCGATGTACAACTAAAATTGCAAAACAACACATTTATTTCATTTTAGAGTCACTTTCAGCTTCAAATACCGTTCCTCTGATATTCATACGAAGCTAGGCATCGTCGTAACCCGTTACGTTCATTACGCAAGGCTCACGAGAGGGGCGCATGTTGGATCCGCGTAGACACAAAATTTTGCGCCGCCCAGCGTGGGGCTCGAACCCACGACCCTGAGATTAAGAGTCTCATGCTCTACCGACTGAGCTAGCCGGGCTGCACGCAACGCGTTACGAGCCATACAATACTGATGTGACCTGCGACCATCTATTGAAGATTCTTTTGACTACAGCTTATTTCCTGCTGCCACAAATCAGCTACAATCCTATTCAATGAAAAATTGTCTCCGAAAGGCATCAAATCTGCATGAAATGATACGTGGCTATCAGCACCATTATTCAACACACATGCTCGACTGTGCGCAGACGCCTGTGGCGTAGCCCTTGGCTCCTGAATCAGATGCAGTAGTTCCAACAAAAACTCTCCTGAACGGCACTGTGCCGAAAACTTCGCTACAGATCACCCTTGTCTTGCTTGTGCTTCTGGTAGACGCCGGTTTTGTAGCCAGGAAGCGGACAGCAGCAACTTCCAACTAGTTTTAGTGTACTCAAACAACACAGTAAAACAGCATGTATCTTTTGCAGAACAGGAAAAACTCGACCGTGACAGGATTCGAACCTGCAATCTTCGGATCCGAAGTCCGACGCCTTATCCATGAGGCCACACGGTCACTGGCGCAATATACTTCCCCACTCACACCTCGTTTTCGCCATTTGTACACTTGGCAGAATGAATTTCCCATCTTTGACGCAGTTCTCCATCTCAAATTTCAGTACTAAAAGTACGACGCTACTTCTTGCTGTGTCCCATCGCAAGTTACATTCAAGCCCTTATGACGCCGATCAAACAAGAGGTGGCAAATCAGCTTCAATCGTTTAGTGCCATCTCAGTCGCTTGCAGAAGGTACCTCACCCTATGTGATACAATGGCGAATTGTCGCTATTACCAAAGCGGCGGCGGCGCCGACGACGACGACGACAATCGCGAGGGTCTTTATCAGGGGTAGAAAATACATCACAAGAACTAAGTATTTCACGTCGGCATTCTCCGGAGACTGCCTAAAGCAGCAGTTTCTGGTGCCCACTTTAATAGCACCATTCACACTATTCATTTGCGAGAGCATTTCTTAAATACCGCACCCATTCATAATTTTTTTTATCCTTGACCGCTTTTTTCGAAAGGGCCACGGTGGGAGGGGCTGTTACAAAATTCATCTGCCGCCTGTGAGAATCGAACTCACGACCTCTGGTTTACTAGACCAGCGCTCTGCCACTGAGCTAAGGAGGCGCCTCCTAGCGGACTTTTAGGATACTTTGTTGTTACAAACTAGTGAATCGGAGCACTTCAGCTCGAAACGCACCGCATGAGCGACCATTATTTGCATTTAGTTAGCACAGCTGCTGCTTTCCTACACATCTCACACTATATCGATGTACAACTAAAATTGCAAAACAACACATTTATTTCATTTCAGAGTCACTTTCAGCTTCAAATACCGTTCCTCTGATATTCATACGAAGCTAGGCATCGTCGTAACCCGTTACGTTCATTACGCAAGGCTCACGAGAGGGGCGCATGTTGGATCCGCGTAGACACAAAATTTTGCGCCGTCCAGCGTGGGGCTCGAACCCACGACCCTGAGATTAAGAGTCTCATGCTCTACCGACTGAGCTAGCCGGGCTGCACGCAACGCGTTACGAGCCATACAATACTGATGTGACCTGCGACCATCTATTGAAGATTCTTTTGACTACAGCTTATTTCCTGCTGCCACAAATCAGCTACAATCCTATTCAATGAAAAATTGTCTCCGAAAGGCATCAAATCTGCATGAAATGATACGTGGCTATCAGCACCATTATTCAACACACATGCTCGACTGTGCGCAGACGCCTGTGGCGTAGCCCTTGGCTCCTGAATCAGATGCAGTAGTTCCAACAAAAACTCTCCTGAACGGCACTGTGCCGAAAACTTCGCTACAGATCACCCTTGTCTTGCTTGTGCTTCTGGTAGACGCCGGTTTTGTAGCCAGGAAGCGGACAGCAGCAACTTCCAACTAGTTTTAGTGTACTCAAACAACACAGTAAAACAGCATGCATCTTTTGCAGAACAGGAAAAACTCGACCGTGACAGGATTCGAACCTGCAATCTTCGGATCCGAAGTCCGACGCCTTATCCATTAGGCCACACGGCCACTGGCGCAATATACTTCCCCACTCACACCTCGTTTTCGCCATTTGTACACTTGGCAGAATGATTTTCCCATCTTTGACGCAGTTCTCCATCTCAAATTTCAGTACTAAAAGTACGACGCTACTTCTTGCTGTGTCCCATCGCAAGTTACATTCAAGCCCTTATGACGCTGATCAAACAAGAGGTGGCAAATCAGCTTCAATCGTTTAGTGCCATCTCAGTCGCTTGCAGAAGGTACCTCACCCTATGTGATACAATGGCGAATTGTCGCTATTACCAAAGCGGCGGCGGCGCCGACGACGACGACGACGACGACAATCGCGAGGGTCTTTATCAGGGGTAGAAAATACATCACAAGAACTAAGTATTTCACGTCGGCATTCTCCGGAGACTGCCTAAAGCAGCAGTTTCTGGTGCCCACTTTAATAGCACCATTCACACTATTCATTTGCGAGAGCATTTCTTAAATACCGCACCCATTCATAATTTTTTTTATCCTTGACCGCTTTTTTCGAAAATGCCACGGTGGGAGGGGCTGTTACAAAATTCATTTGCCGCCTGTGAGGATCGAACTCACGACCTCTGGTTTACTAGACCAGCGCTCTGCCACTGAGATAAGGAGGCGCCTCCTAGCTGACTTATAGGATACTTTGTTCTTACAAACTAGTGAATCGGAGCCCTTCAGCTCGAAACGCACCGCATGAGCGACCATTATTTACATTTAGTTAGCACAGCTGCTGCTTTCCTACACATCTCACACTATATCGATGTACAACTAAAATTGCAAAACAACACATTTATTTCATTTTAGAGTCACTTTCAGCTTCAAATACCGTTCCTCTGATATTCATACGAAGCTAGGCATCGTCGTAACCCGTTACGTTCATTACGCAAGGCTCACGAGAGGGGCGCATGTTGGATCCGCGTAGACACAAAATTTTGCGCCGCCCAGCGTGGGGCTCGAACCCACGACCCTGAGATTAAGAGTCTCATGCTCTACCGACTGAGCTAGCCGGGCTGCACGCAACGCGTTACGAGCCATACAATACTGATGTGACCTGCGACCATCTATTGAAGATTCTTTTGACTACAGCTTATTTCCTGCTGCCACAAATCAGCTACAATCCTATTCTATGAAAAATTGTCTCCGAAAGGCATCAAATCTGCATGAAATGATACGTGGCTATCAGCACCATTATTCAACACACATGCTCGACTGTGCGCAGACGCCTGTGGCGTAGCCCTTGGCTCCTGAATCAGATGCAGTAGTTCCAACAAAAACTCTCCTGAACGGCACTGTGCCGAAAACTTCGCTACAGATCACCCTTGTCTTGCTTGTGCTTCTGGTAGACGCCGGTTTTGTAGCCAGGAAGCGGACAGCAGCAACTTCCAACTAGTTTTAGTGTACTCAAACAACACAGTAAAACAGCATGCATCTTTTGCAGAACAGGAAAAACTCGACCGTGACAGGATTCGAACCTGCAATCTTCGGATCCGAAGTCCGACGCCTTATCCATGAGGCCACACGGTCACTGGCGCAATATACTTCCCCACTCACACCTCGTTTTCGCCATTTGTACACTTGGCAGAATGAATTTCCCATCTTTGACGCAGTTCTCCATCTCAAATTTCAGTACTAAAAGTACGACGCTACTTCTTGCTGTGTCCCATCGCAAGTTACATTCAAGCCCTTATGACGCCGATCAAACAAGAGGTGGCAAATCAGCTTCAATCGTTTAGTGCCATCTCAGTCGCTTGCAGAAGGTACCTCACCCTATGTGATACAATGGCGAATTGTCGCTATTACCAAAGCGGCGGCGGCGCCGACGACAATCGCGAGGGTCTTTATCAGGGGTAGAAAATACATCACAAGAACTAAGTATTTCAAGTCGGCATTCTCCGGAGACTGCCTGAAGCAGCAGTTTCTGGTGCCCACTTTAATATCACCATTCACACTATTCATTTGCGAGAGCATTTCTTAAATACCGCACCCATTCATAATTTTTTTTATCCTTGACCGCTTTTTTCGAAAGGGCCACGGTGGGAGGGGCTGTTACAAAATTCATTTGCCGCCTGTGAGGATCGAACTCACGACCTCTGGTTTACTAGACCAGCGCTCTGCCACTGAGCTAAGGAGGCGCCTCCTAGCGGACTTTTAAGGTACTTTGTCCTTACAGACTAGTGAATCGGAGCCCTTCAGCTCGAAACGCACCGCATGAGCGACCATTATTTGCATTTAGTTAGCACAGCTGCTGCTTTCCTACACATCTCACACTATATCGATGTACAACTAAAATTGCAAAACAACACATTTATTTCATTTCAGAGTCACTTTCAGCTTCAAATACCGTTCCTCTGATATTCATACGAAGCTAGGCATCGTCGTAACCCGTTACGTTCATTACGCAAGGCTCACGAGAGGGGCGCATGTTGGATCCGCGTAGACACAAAATTTTGCGCCGTCCAGCGTGGGGCTCGAACCCACGACCCTGAGATTAAGAGTCTCATGCTCTACCGACTGAGCTAGCCGGGCTGCACGCAACGCGTTACGAGCCATACAATACTGATGTGACCTGCGACCATCTATTGAAGATTCTTTTGACTACAGCTTATTTCCTGCTGCCACAAATCAGCTACAATCCTATTCAATGAAAAATTGTCTCCGAAAGGCATCAAATCTGCATGAAATGATACGTGGCTATCAGCACCATTATTCAACACACATGCTCGACTGTGCGCAGACGCCTGTGGCGTAGCCCTTGGCTCCTGAATCAGATGCAGTAGTTCCAACAAAAACTCTCCTGAACGGCACTGTGCCGAAAACTTCGCTACAGATCACCCTTGTCTTGCTTGTGCTTCTGGTAGACGCCGGTTTTGTAGCCAGGAAGCGGACAGCAGCAACTTCCAACTAGTTTTAGTGTACTCAAACAACACAGTAAAACAGCATGCATCTTTTGCAGAACAGGAAAAACTCGACCGTGACAGGATTCGAACCTGCAATCTTCGGATCCGAAGTCCGACGCCTTATCCATTAGGCCACACGGTCACTGGCGCAATATACTTCCCCACTCACACCTCGTTTTCGCCATTTGTACACTTGGCAGAATGATTTTCCCATCTTTGACGCAGTTCTCCATCTCAAATTTCAGTACTAAAAGTACGACGCTACTTCTTGCTGTGTCCCATCGCAAGTTACATTCAAGCCCTTATGACGCTGATCAAACAAGAGGTGGCAAATCAGCTTCAATCGTTTAGTGCCATCTCAGTCGCTTGCAGAGGGTACCTCACCCTATGTGATACAATGGCGAATTGTCGCTATTACCAAAGCGGCGGCGGCGCCGACGACGACGACAATCGCGAGGGTCTTTATCAGGGGTAGAAAATACATCACAAGAACTAAGTATTTCACGTCGGCATTCTCCGGAGACTGCCTAAAGCAGCAGTTTCTGGTGCCCACTTTAATAGCACCATTCACACTATTCATTTGCGAGAGCATTTCTTAAATACCGCACCCATTCATAATTTTTTTTATCCTTGACCGCTTTTTTCGAAATTGCCACGGTGGGAGGGGCTGTTACAAAATTCATTTGCCGCCTGTGAGGATCGAACTCACGACCTCTGGTTTACTAGACCAGCGCTCTGCCACTGAGATAAGGAGGCGCCTCCTAGCGGACTTATAGGATACTTTGTTCTTACAAACTAGTGAATCGGAGCCCTTCAGCTCGAAACGCACCGCATGAGCGACCATTATTTACATTTAGTTAGCACAGCTGCTGCTTTCCTACACATCTCACACTATATCGATGTACAACTAAAATTGCAAAACAACACATTTATTTCATTTCAGAGTCACTTTCAGCTTCAAATACCGTTCCTCTGATATTCATACGAAGCTAGGCATCGTCGTAACCCGTTACGTTCATTACGCAAGGCTCACGAGAG
Source organism: Schistocerca cancellata (assembly GCF_023864275.1). Lineage (NCBI taxonomy): Eukaryota > Metazoa > Arthropoda > Insecta > Orthoptera > Acrididae > Schistocerca > Schistocerca cancellata. Next base: position 80,754,190 of record NC_064633.1, on the reverse strand, counting down.
GGGCGCATGTTGGATCCGCGTAGACGCAAAATTTTGCGCCGCCCAGCGTGGGGCTCGAACCCACGACCCTGAGATTAAGAGTCTCATGCTCTACCGACTGAGCTAGCCGGGCTGCACGCAACGCGTTACGAGCCATACAATACTGATGTGACCTGCGACCATCTATTGAAGATTCTTTTGACTACAGCTTATTTCCTGCTGCCACAAATCAGCTACAATCCTATTCAATGAAAAATTGTCTCCGAAAGGCATCAAATCTGCATGAAATGATACGTGGCTATCAGCACCATTATTCAACACACATGCTCGACTGTGCGCAGACGCCTGTGGCGTAGCCCTTGGCTCCTGAATCAGATGCAGTAGTTCCAACAAAAACTCTCCTGAACGGCACTGTGCCGAAAACTTCGCTACAGATCACCCTTGTCTTGCTTGTGCTTCTGGTAGACGCCGGTTTTGTAGCCAGGAAGCGGACAGCAGCAACTTCCAACTAGTTTTAGTGTACTCAAACAACACACTAAAACAGCATGCATCTTTTGCAGAACAGGAAAAACTCGACCGTGACAGGATACGAACCTGCAATCTTCGAATCCGAAGTCCGACGCCTTATCCATTAAGCCACACGGTCACTGGCGCAATATACTTCCCCACTCACACATCGTTTTCGCCATTTGTACACTTGGCAGAATGATTTTCCCATCTTTGACGCAGTTCTCCATCTCAAATTTCAGTACTAAAAGTACGACGCTACTTCTTGCTGTGTCCCATCGCAAGTTACATTCAAGCCCTTATGACGCTGATCAAACAAGAGGTGGCAAATCAGCTTCAATCGTTTAGTGCCATCTCAGTCGCTTGCAGAAGGTACCTCACCCTATGTGATACAATGGCGAATTGTCGCTATTACCAAAGCGGCGGCGGCGCCGACGACGACGACGACAATCGCGAGGGTCTTTATCAGGGGTAGAAAATACATCACAAGAACTAAGTATTTCACGTCGGCATTCTCCGGAGACTGCCTAAAGCAGCAGTTTCTGGTGCCCACTTTAATAGCACCATTCACACTATTCATTTGCGAGAGCATTTCTTAAATACCGCACCCATTCATAATTTTTTTTATCCTTGACCGCTTTTTTCGAAAATGCCACGGTGGGAGGGGCTGTTACAAAATTCATTTGCCGCCTGTGAGGATCGAACTCACGACCTCTGGTTTACTAGACCAGCGCTCTGCCACTGAGATAAGGAGGCGCCTCCTAGCGGACTTATAGGATACTTTGTTCTTACAAACTAGTGAATCGGAGCCCTTCAGCTCGAAACGCACCGCATGAGCGACCATTATTTACATTTAGTTAGCACAGCTGCTGCTTTCCTACACATCTCACACTATATCGATGTACAACTAAAATTGCAAAACAACACATTTATTTCATTTCAGAGTCACTTTCAGCTTCAAATACCGTTCCTCTGATATTCATACGAAGCTAGGCATCGTCGTAACCCGTTACGTTCATTACGCAAGGCTCACGAGAGGGGCGCATGTTGGATCCGCGTAGACACAAAATTTTGCGCCGCCCAGCGTGGGGCTCGAACCCACGACCCTGAGATTAAGAGTCTCATGCTCTACCGACTGAGCTAGCCGGGCTGCACGCAACGCGTTACGAGCCATACAATACTGATGTGACCTGCGACCATCTATTGAAGATTCTTTTGACTACAGCTTATTTCCTGCTGCCACAAATCAGCTACAATCCTATTCAATGAAAAATTGTCTCCGAAAGGCATCAAATCTGCATGAAATGATACGTGGCTATCAGCACCATTATTCAACACACATGCTCGACTGTGCGCAGACGCCTGTGGCGTAGCCCTTGGCTCCTGAATCAGATGCAGTAGTTCCAACAAAAACTCTCCTGAACGGCACTGTGCCGAAAACTTCGCTACAGATCACCCTTGTCTTGCTTGTGCTTCTGGTAGACGCCGGTTTTGTAGCCAGGAAGCGGACAGCAGCAACTTCCAACTAGTTTTAGTGTACTCAAACAACACACTAAAACAGCATGCATCTTTTGCAGAACAGGAAAAACTCGACCGTGACAGGATACGAACCTGCAATCTTCGAATCCGAAGTCCGACGCCTTATCCATTAAGCCACACGGTCACTGGCGCAATATACTTCCCCACTCACACATCGTTTTCGCCATTTGTACACTTGGCAGAATGATTTTCCCATCTTTGACGCAGTTCTCCATCTCAAATTTCAGTACTAAAAGTACGACGCTACTTCTTGCTGTGTCCCATCGCAAGTTACATTCAAGCCCTTATGACGCTGATCAAACAAGAGGTGGCAAATCAGCTTCAATCGTTTAGTGCCATCTCAGTCGCTTGCAGAAGGTACCTCACCCTATGTGATACAATGGCGAATTGTCGCTATTACCAAAGCGGCGGCGGCGCCGACGACGACGACGACAATCGCGAGGGTCTTTATCAGGGGTAGAAAATACATCACAAGAACTAAGTATTTCACGTCGGCATTCTCCGGAGACTGCCTAAAGCAGCAGTTTCTGGTGCCCACTTTAATAGCACCATTCACACTATTCATTTGCGAGAGCATTTCTTAAATACCGCACCCATTCATAATTTTTTTTATCCTTGACCGCTTTTTTCGAAAATGCCACGGTGGGAGGGGCTGTTACAAAATTCATTTGCCGCCTGTGAGGATCGAACTCACGACCTCTGGTTTACTAGACCAGCGCTCTGCCACTGAGATAAGGAGGCGCCTCCTAGCTGACTTATAGGATACTTTGTTCTTACAAACTAGTGAATCGGAGCCCTTCAGCTCGAAACGCACCGCATGAGCGACCATTATTTACATTTAGTTAGCACAGCTGCTGCTTTCCTACACATCTCACACTATATCGATGTACAACTAAAATTGCAAAACAACACATTTATTTCATTTTAGAGTCACTTTCAGCTTCAAATACCGTTCCTCTGATATTCATACGAAGCTAGGCATCGTCGTAACCCGTTACGTTCATTACGCAAGGCTCACGAGAGGGGCGCATGTTGGATCCGCGTAGACACAAAATTTTGCGCCGCCCAGCGTGGGGCTCGAACCCACGACCCTGAGATTAAGAGTCTCATGCTCTACCGACTGAGCTAGCCGGGCTGCACGCAACGCGTTACGAGCCATACAATACTGATGTGACCTGCGACCATCTATTGAAGATTCTTTTGACTACAGCTTATTTCCTGCTGCCACAAATCAGCTACAATCCTATTCAATGAAAAATTGTCTCCGAAAGGCATCAAATCTGCATGAAATGATACGTGGCTATCAGCACCATTATTCAACACACATGCTCGACTGTGCGCAGACGCCTGTGGCGTAGCCCTTGGCTCCTGAATCAGATGCAGTAGTTCCAACAAAAACTCTCCTGAACGGCACTGTGCCGAAAACTTCGCTACAGATCACCCTTGTCTTGCTTGTGCTTCTGGTAGACGCCGGTTTTGTAGCCAGGAAGCGGACAGCAGCAACTTCCAACTAGTTTTAGTGTACTCAAACAACACAGTAAAACAGCATGCATCTTTTGCAGAACAGGAAAAACTCGACCGTGACAGGATTCGAACCTGCAATCTTCGGATCCGAAGTCCGACGCCTTATCCATGAGGCCACACGGTCACTGGCGCAATATACTTCCCCACTCACACCTCGTTTTCGCCATTTGTACACTTGGCAGAATGAATTTCCCATCTTTGACGCAGTTCTCCATCTCAAATTTCAGTACTAAAAGTACGACGCTACTTCTTGCTGTGTCCCATCGCAAGTTACATTCAAGCCCTTATGACGCCGATCAAACAAGAGGTGGCAAATCAGCTTCAATCGTTTAGTGCCATCTCAGTCGCTTGCAGAAGGTACCTCACCCTATGTGATACAATGGCGAATTGTCGCTATTACCAAAGCGGCGGCGGCGCCGACGACAATCGCGAGGGTCTTTATCAGGGGTAGAAAATACATCACAAGAACTAAGTATTTCAAGTCGGCATTCTCCGGAGACTGCCTGAAGCAGCAGTTTCTGGTGCCCACTTTAATATCACCATTCACACTATTCATTTGCGAGAGCATTTCTTAAATACCGCACCCATTCATAATTTTTTTTATCCTTGACCGCTTTTTTCGAAAGGGCCACGGTGGGAGGGGCTGTTACAAAATTCATTTGCCGCCTGTGAGGATCGAACTCACGACCTCTGGTTTACTAGACCAGCGCTCTGCCACTGAGCTAAGGAGGCGCCTCCTAGCGGACTTTTAAGGTACTTTGTCCTTACAGACTAGTGAATCGGAGCCCTTCAGCTCGAAACGCACCGCATGAGCGACCATTATTTGCATTTAGTTAGCACAGCTGCTGCTTTCCTACACATCTCACACTATATCGATGTACAACTAAAATTGCAAAACAACACATTTATTTCATTTCAGAGTCACTTTCAGCTTCAAATACCGTTCCTCTGATATTCATACGAAGCTAGGCATCGTCGTAACCCGTTACGTTCATTACGCAAGGCTCACGAGAGGGGCGCATGTTGGATCCGCGTAGACACAAAATTTTGCGCCGTCCAGCGTGGGGCTCGAACCCACGACCCTGAGATTAAGAGTCTCATGCTCTACCGACTGAGCTAGCCGGGCTGCACGCAACGCGTTACGAGCCATACAATACTGATGTGACCTGCGACCATCTATTGAAGATTCTTTTGACTACAGCTTATTTCCTGCTGCCACAAATCAGCTACAATCCTATTCAATTAAAAATTGTCTCCGAAAGGCATCAAATCTGCATGAAATGATACGTGGCTATCAGCACCATTATTCAACACACATGCTCGACTGTGCGCAGACGCCTGTGGCGTAGCCCTTGGCTCCTGAATCAGATGCAGTAGTTCCAACAAAAACTCTCCTGAACGGCACTGTGCCGAAAACTTCGCTACAGATCACCCTTGTCTTGCTTGTGCTTCTGGTAGACGCCGGTTTTGTAGCCAGGAAGCGGACAGCAGCAACTTCCAACTAGTTTTAGTGTACTCAAACAACACAGTAAAACAGCATGCATCTTTTGCAGAACAGGAAAAACTCGACCGTGACAGGATTCGAACCTGCAATCTTCGGATCCGAAGTCCGACGCCTTATCCATTAGGCCACACGGTCACTGGCGCAATATACTTCCCCACTCACACCTCGTTTTCGCCATTTGTACACTTGGCAGAATGATTTTCCCATCTTTGACGCAGTTCTCCATCTCAAATTTCAGTACTAAAAGTACGACGCTACTTCTTGCTGTGTCCCATCGCAAGTTACATTCAAGCCCTTATGACGCTGATCAAACAAGAGGTGGCAAATCAGCTTCAATCGTTTAGTGCCATCTCAGTCGCTTGCAGAGGGTACCTCACCCTATGTGATACAATGGCGAATTGTCGCTATTACCAAAGCGGCGGCGGCGCCGACGACGACGACGACATTCGCGAGGGTCTTTATCAGGGGTAGAAAATACATCACAAGAACTAAGTATTTCACGTCGGCATTCTCCGGAGACTGCCTAAAGCAGCAGTTTCTGGTGCCCACTTTAATAGCACCATTCACACTATTCATTTGCGAGAGCATTTCTTAAATACCGCACCCATTCATAATTTTTTTTATCCTTGACCGCTTTTTTCGAAAATGCCACGGTGGGAGGGGCTGTTACAAAATTCATTTGCCGCCTGTGAGGATCGAACTCACGACCTCTGGTTTACTAGACCAGCGCTCTGCCACTGAGATAAGGAGGCGCCTCCTAGCGGACTTATAGGATACTTTGTTCTTACAAACTAGTGAATCGGAGCCCTTCAGCTCGAAACGCACCGCATGAGCGACCATTATTTACATTTAGTTAGCACAGCTGCTGCTTTCCTACACATCTCACACTATATCGATGTACAACTAAAATTGCAAAACAACACATTTATTTCATTTCAGAGTCACTTTCAGCTTCAAATACCGTTCCTCTGATATTCATACGAAGCTAGGCATCGTCGTAACCCGTTACGTACATTACGCAAGGCTCACGAGAGGGGCGCATGTTGGATCCGCGTAGACACAAAATTTTGCGCCGCCCAGCGTGGGGCTCGAACCCACGACCCTGAGATTAAGAGTCTCATGCTCTACCGACTTTTTTTTTTTTTTTTTTTTTTTTCCTACGACTTTTTTTTTTTTTTATATTTTGACCGATGCCTTATCCATTTTTTTTTTTTTCGCGTTAACCACATTTTTTTTTTTCGAAGTCCGAATCCTTATCCATTTTTTTTATTTTTTTTTTTATTTTTTTTGTATAAAGAAAACGAAAATGATGCATTGAACACGAAAAAGAACCAGTTCCGTTAACGTGGCAAGTGTTCATTTTGCCATTTACATTTGTTTTTGTTTTATTTTTTTTTTTTTTTTGGTTATTGAATTTTTTTTTTTTTTTTTTTTTTTTAATAATGAAAAAAGGAAATGAAATTGAAGAACCTCTTCGGGAATAGCATGGCTGACATTCTAAATGCAGCTGCTATTGGTGATACTGCCGTATGCATAGCTGTTTCGGGGTTCTGATGAGGCCTTCACGGCTACCGAAGCGGCCACGGGGCACACGAAGTCCCCACCGTACTTCACCCTCACCAGCAGTCCCCTACTTTAGCTCGTTTCGTCCTAGGATGATTTTACCGTGACATCTTAACCTATTCCCTGTTTGTGAAACAGGATTCGTAACATATTTCCAAAATTCTTCTTATGATCTTGTTGGTTGTGTAATTTATAGTATTCCCCACAGAGATATGTCCGGTAGTCCGTGATATTATCGTCACCTTTCGAGTTGACAACGTAACTCACGTAGTTCCCAAGAAGCCATAATATGGCATTATTTTTCGGTGCAGGAAAAAATACCTTGTCCGGGAAGAAAATAAGATTCAAATTGAGCTCCCTCCCATCGCTGCGGGTCAGGAAGGCGATCTGCTGCTTGACCTCTTGCCATATATCTTTATACCCCCTGCAGACAAAGCGGTGATCCAACGTGTCAGTTGCGTTACATTGCGGACAAGTGTTTGTGTCACTGAGACCTATAGAATGAAGTTTTTCATTAGTACTTATGACGTTATTCACCACTCTGTACCATGCCACCTGAACTTCCGTTGATAGTAACTTGTTGTTGATATTGGTCCATATAGTTTTCCAGGCTCTGTTCGGGTTCTTGGCCTGTGTCTTATTGTAATTGGCCGCCGTTCGTAAACTGTTAATGATATAGCGACAGTTTCTCTTGCGTTTATCCCGTACTATGCAGCGCATGTAGCTTAATTCGAAGTAGAAGAATCTAATATGTTTTAATTTATAATTGATCTTACTTATATCTATAGGCGGTTGGAAGCTTTGTGGTTTAAAAAAATTGAATAATTGAGCTGTTAGGCCGTCTGGATGACTTTCAATAACTTGCAAAGACCGCTTAAGAAATAAGGCAGTAGATCTTTTGTGGACATCTGTGAGGCCAAGGCCACCCTCTTCCAGTGGTAAGGTCAACGCATCCACAGCAACTCGAAAGATATTCCCGTGCCAAATGTAGCTACAAACGGTCGACATTATCGCTTTAGCTATTCCTTTTGGTATTGGCAAAATCTGGCCGATGTAAGTTGCCCTGGATAAAACCGCTAAGTTTATCAACTTAATTTTTTGCTTGATGTTGACGTCCCTCATATGATTTAAAATGAGCGTGCCACGGATCTTATCGAGGACAGTTCTCCAGTTAGATGCGATTATCCGAAGAGGGCAGCTGTAGAGAGTAACTCCCAGGGCTGTATGCCGGTCCACACTCTTAGCCCAAGTGATGGTGACGTCAGATAGTCCGTGCAGATTTAGAAAAACACTCTTCGTGTCATTTAGTCTCGCACCCGAGGCCGTGCAGTACAACTGCAAGTTTTCTGTTAACCGTGCTATGTCTGCGGCGCTGCGAATTATCACTCCTACGTCATCTGCGAATGCATTCGTCACTTGTTTTATGCCTGACACTAGCAAGCCCTCTAAGACGTCATCTAACCTCCTTAAAAGTGGTTCCAAGGCAACTACATATAACATCATCGACAATGGACTCCCCTGAGGGACTCCACTGGCTACGGGAATATCTTTAGTGCGATGACCATTAATAGTTACTTTCGTTGATAAACCATTTAAGATGTTGGCTAAAACGTTCACATTACCATCATAAAACCCCATGTAGGTCATGGTTTTCAGAAGATATTCATGATTGACCCTGTCAAATGCCTTGCTAAAGTCGATAAAAGCCAGACCACCATTTGCTGTTGTATTTGCAAAAATGGAAGCTATGTCCCTGTACGCACTTACAGTTGTAAAGATACTGCGCCCTGGAAGACAAGTCTGATGACTACCGATGATCTTTCCTAAAATCGGTTGCAGTCTCTCTTTAAGAACCCTAGCTACTATTTTATAGTCAGAATTCAAGAGGCTTATGGGCCGTGTCTTTGTAATATCCTTTAAAGCTGCGGTCCTGCCCTTTGGAATTAACACTGTTATGCTCTGTTTGAAGGCCACTGGGACATCCTCCCCATGAAGAATTTCGTTTATCATGTCCGTGAATTCATTGCCTATAATGTGCCAGTACGTTCGGTAAAACTCCAGTGGCAGCCCATCTGGACCTGGTGACTTCTTGGAAGGTGAGCACCTAATTACGTCAAAAACGTCATCCTTGGTGAGGGCTGCATAGAAGTTGCGGTTGTCCTCTTCCGTTATAGTGTTCTCTAGGCCTGTTGATGATAAGACGTCTCGTACAGCATTGTCGTCTATCTGATTGACACTATATAGGGAATTGTAAAAACGATACGCCTCGTCGATCATGTCTTTCTGGGTGGTGAGGACTCGCTGATCTTCGGCTCTGAGAGACCCTATAAAATTTCGTCGCCTTTGTTTGGCGTGTTGTATGAGGTGATATATTGAGGCATTTTCGTCTGCCACAACACTGTGTGAGTGCGATCTGATTTTTAATCCTTCTAGCTGTGATCTCTTAATATTGAGGAGCGCTGCTTTTGTTTTGTTGATCTGTATGAGAATGTCCTGGGACAGTGGCTCCTCGTAAAGATCACGTAAGCAGGCGTAGTGGAACTCTGTTGTGTGTCTTATCCACCTCATCCTCTCCTTGCTAAACTCTATCAGAGTCGCCCTTAATTTTTTCTTCGCCACAGCGGTCCACCATTCAACGGTGGACCGATGTTTGTGACGCACTCGTAAGGCGGCCCGCCAAGTCTCTTGTATTTCTGCAGCTAAGGCGTTCTCCAACAGCACGCTTATATTCAGTTTCCAAAAGGGCCTGCCCCAGTAAGCTGACTGTTTGCTTAAACGTATGCTGCACTTGACGCCGAGGTGGTCGGAAATATAGGTAGGTATTACTTCAACGCCAACAACATCATGTTCTAAAGTAGATGATACATAAAATCGGTCAATCCTACTTTGGGACCTGCTACTAAAGTAAGTAAATTTGACCAATGTAGGAAATTTCAGTTCCCAAGCATCTGTCCATTTCATGTGCGACACTAAATACTGTAGCTCCTTGGACTTATTAAAATTTGGCCGTTGGTCCTTGTCATTAAGTACGCAATTCCAGTCACCTCCAAGCAGAACCTTAGCAGGGTTGTCCTGAAGTAGAATTAAGATATCACTTTTGTAAAACGTGGCCCTTTCTTCTCGTGCATTATTGCCTGATGGTGCATAAACATTTATAATAGCTGTATTATGGATGTTACACCGAATGCCCCTCCCAGAGTCTAATTTACAAATGTCTGTCATTTCAATTCCCTCTCTGGCAAGAATAGCCGTCCCACAACTATGTTCGGCAGCTACATTTAAAATAGCATTAAATCCTGGGATATGAAGGTCTCGAATCAGCACTTCCTGTAAAAGGGCAATATCGGTGTCCGACTGATAGATAAAATCTTGAAGTGCGGCTACTTTAGTTGCATTTTGAATTTTGTTAATATTTAATGTGGTCACATTATAGGTTTGGAGCATGGTCCAGATAGTTCAGGTAAGTTTATTGACTGCGCAACATTTTCATATGGAATCTGTCCGTCGTCATCAGTCCCTCGTTTAGTCTCAAGGCGATCTTAACAACTCTATTAATAAAAAAGGTCTTCTTCCTGACTTGTGTCATCATCCTTGTTATCGACACCCTGATCGGCGCCATCGTCTGCCCAATTGACTGGTGCTGCTGGTGCGTGTTGACCTGGCAATGAACCATCTTCTGGAGCTATGTTCGTGAGCCCAATTTGCGATGGGTGGTGGTCACCCCCCGGGTCTTCTTGCCTTGCCGTTCCGTCTGGGTTCCCAGTAGTCCCTACTGGCTTCAGATCTTCTGCCTTCTGATCCTTGTGCTGTAGATGTTTCAGCTTTTCCCTGAGAGCTGGGGCCAAAGTCTCCGCCGCTTGGTGTGCCAAACGACGCTTTTTTGACTTCTTCCTCCTCCGCAGGGATCCCGTAGGAGACAAGTCAGGCGAATGTTCTGGTGGTTCGGTGGAAGAAGACAGTGGTGAGAGCGGTTCTGTCGTTGTCTCAGAGTTCCTCGTGTGAATTTCTCGAAGAACCTCAGCTGGGGGTTCCTTCACTTCCGCATTTGTCGGGTGGGGTTCCGGAGGTTGTCCTCCTTGCATTTCCGGGTGGTGTACGGCTCGGTTACGGACACCAGCGTCGCCATCACTAGACATCCTTTCAGCTCGTTCGCCCTGTGCGTCGGGCGGGAGGTCGAGTAATTTGGCGACTTCCGTCGGTGACTTGGTAGATTCTTGGGACACTTCGTGTCTCTGCGAGTCCGAAGATGGCTGTTCAGTACCTAGTTCTGCGCATGACTGTATCCTCTCCCGCAGTTCCGTTTGTCTGTCGTCCGGACCACTTATCACAGATGTATCGTCGCAAGAGGGCCGAACAGCAGCTGCTCGGTCGTCCACAGAGGCGATCAACTCTGGGGCGGTTGTGGCGGCCGCAGGCGCTGCGAGTCGTTCAACGTGCTCAACTGTTGTCGTTTCTGCAGATTGGTGGCCGTACGTGGCAGCCGCATACGTTAACGGAAGGCTGACAGCAGCGCCAGGAACTGCAGCCTCCCCGCTCGGTAGCTGGGGGACACGCCGTTTACTACATTCACTACGTATGTGCTCTGGTGAGTTACACAAAGCACATGTCTTGGGTTGACCGTCGTAGATAACTATGGCGCGGTGTCCGCATACATTTATATATGACGGTATGTGCCTTTGAAGATCTATCTTTACTTGACGCACTCCGTTCAGGACGGGAAACATATGGGGCTCCGACCATTTTTCTGCAACGTTCGAAAGAACACGGCCATACGGTCGAAGGATTTTATTAATGTCCTCTGCAGAAACCTCAAACGGCAACTCAAAGACCCGAACGGTACGTATGCCTAAACCGGCGTGTGAGACTGAAACATCACTCACTGTACCGTCGGAATGTTTAAACTTCAGTACTCCGCCACACTTGTCCATGATAGAGACACACAAATCTGGGTTAGTCAGTTTGACAAAAGCCGCGTTGGAAACGAACGATAAATGCACACCTATTATGTCATTGCCAGTAATCTTAACAGCATCGAGTAACCACTGCTTTACTTCATATGCCTTAGGCCTCAAGAAATTTCGGTCGAAAGTAAATTTAATCGTGTCTTTCCTCATTACAGTAATCGCGTTCATGTTATCTTGAAATCAGTAAACATAGCCTGACTCACAAAGGTAACGAAGTGACTAACCTCGTGACAGCAAACAGCCGGTGTTTACTTCAAGACGCCAAGCCAGCCGCCACACGTCCGTCCCGCACCGCGGCTGCGACTCGAATGCAACCGACTGAGCTAGCCGGGCTGCACGCAACGCGTTACGAGCCATACAATACTGATGTGACCTGCGACCATCTATTGAAGATTCTTTTGACTACAGCTTATTTCCTGCTGCCACAAATCAGCTACAATCCTATTCAATGAAAAATTGTCTCCGAAAGGCATCAAATCTGCATGAAATGATACGTGGCTATCAGCACCATTATTCAACACACATGCTCGACTGTGCGCAGACGCCTGTGGCGTAGCCCTTGGCTCCTGAATCAGATGCAGTAGTTCCAACAAAAACTCTCCTGAACGGCACTGTGCCGAAAACTTCGCTACAGATCACCCTTGTCTTGCTTGTGCTTCTGGTAGACGCCGGTTTTGTAGCCAGGAAGCGGACAGCAGCAACTTCCAACTAGTTTTAGTGTACTCAAACAACACACTAAAACAGCATGCATCTTTTGCAGAACAGGAAAAACTCGACCGTGACAGGATACGAACCTGCAATCTTCGAATCCGAAGTCCGACGCCTTATCCATTAGGCCACACGGTCACTGGCGCAATATACTTCCCCACTCACACCTCGTTTTCGCCATTTGTACACTTGGCAGAATGATTTTCCCATCTTTGACGCAGTTCTCCATCTCAAATTTCAGTACTAAAAGTACGACGCTACTTCTTGCTGTGTCCCATCGCAAGTTACATTCAAGCCCTTATGACGCTGATCAAACAAGAGGTGGCAAATCAGCTTCAATCGTTTAGTGCCATCTCAGTCGCTTGCAGAAGGTACCTCACCCTATGTGATACAATGGCGAATTGTCGCTATTACCAAAGCGGCGGCGGCGCCGACGACGACGACGACAATCGCGAGGGTCTTTATCAGGGGTAGAAAATACATCACAAGAACTAAGTATTTCACGTCGGCATTCTCCGGAGACTGCCTAAAGCAGCAGTTTCTGGTGCCCACTTTAATAGCACCATTCACACTATTCATTTGCGAGAGCATTTCTTAAATACCGCACCCATTCATAATTTTTTTTATCCTTGACCGCTTTTTTCGAAAATGCCACGGTGGGAGGGGCTGTTACAAAATTCATTTGCCGCCTGTGAGGATCGAACTCACGACCTCTGGTTTACTAGACCAGCGCTCTGCCACTGAGATAAGGAGGCGCCTCCTAGCGGACTTTAGGATACTTTAATCTTACAAACTAGTGAATCGGAGCCCTTCAGCTCGAAACGCACCGCATGAGCGACCATTATTTACATTTAGTTAGCACAGCTGCTGCTTTCCTACACATCTCACACTATATCGATGTACAACTAAAATTGCAAAACAACACATTTATTTCATTTCAGAGTCACTTTCAGCTTCAAATACCGTTCCTCTGATATTCATACGAAGCTAGGCATCGTCGTAACCCGTTACGTTCATTACGCAAGGCTCACGAGAGGGGCGCATGTTGGATCCGCGTAGACACAAAATTTTGCGCCGCCCAGCGTGGGGCTCGAACCCACGACCCTGAGATTAAGAGTCTCATGCTCTACCGACTGAGCTAGCCGGGCTGCACGCAACGCGTTACGAGCCATACAATACTGATGTGACCTGCGACCATCTATTGAAGATTCTTTTGACTACAGCTTATTTCCTGCTGCCACAAATCAGCTACAATCCTATTCAATGAAAAATTGTCTCCGAAAGGCATCAAATCTGCATGAAATGATACGTGGCTATCAGCACCATTATTCAACACACATGCTCGACTGTGCGCAGACGCCTGTGGCGTAGCCCTTGGCTCCTGAATCAGATGCAGTAGTTCCAACAAAAACTCTCCTGAACGGCACTGTGCCGAAAACTTCGCTACAGATCACCCTTGTCTTGCTTGTGCTTCTGGTAGACGCCGGTTTTGTAGCCAGGAAGCGGACAGCAGCAACTTCCAACTAGTTTTAGTGTACTCAAACAACACAGTAAAACAGCATGCATCTTTTGCAGAACAGGAAAAACTCGACCGTGACAGGATTCGAACCTGCAATCTTCGGATCCGAAGTCCGACGCCTTATCCATTAGGCCACACGGTCACTGGCGCAATATACTTCCCCACTCACACCTCGTTTTCGCCATTTGTACACTTGGCAGAATGATTTTCCCATCTTTGACGCAGTTCTCCATCTCAAATTTCAGTACTAAAAGTACGACGCTACTTCTTGCTGTGTCCCATCGCAAGTTACATTCAAGCCCTTCTGACGCTGATCAAACAAGAGGTGGCAAATCAGCTTCAATCGTTTAGTGCCATCTCAGTCGCTTGCAGAGGGTACCTCACCCTATGTGATACAATGGCGAATTGTCGCTATTACCAAAGCGGCGGCGGCGCCGACGACGACGACAATCGCGAGGGTCTTTATCAGGGGTAGAAAATACATCACAAGAACTAAGTATTTCACGTCGGCATTCTCCGGAGACTGCCTAAAGCAGCAGTTTCTGGTGCCCACTTTAATAGCACCATTCACACTATTCATTTGCGAGAGCATTTCTTAAATACCGCACCCATTCATAATTTTTTTTATCCTTGACCGCTTTTTTCGAAAATGCCACGGTGGGAGGGGCTGTTACAAAATTCATTTGCCGCCTGTGAGGATCGAACTCACGACCTCTGGTTTACTAGACCAGCGCTCTGCCACTGAGATAAGGAGGCGCCTCCTAGCGGACTTATAGGATACTTTGTTCTTACAAACTAGTGAATCGGAGCCCTTCAGCTCGAAACGCACCGCATGAGCGACCATTATTTACATTTAGTTAGCACAGCTGCTGCTTTCCTACACATCTCACACTATATCGATGTACAACTAAAATTGCAAAACAACACATTTATTTCATTTCAGAGTCACTTTCAGCTTCAAATACCGTTCCTCTGATATTCATACGAAGCTAGGCATCGTCGTAACCCGTTACGTTCATTACGCAAGGCTCACGAGAGGGGCGCATGTTGGATCCGCGTAGACACAAAATTTTGCGCCGCCCAGCGTGGGGCTCGAACCCACGACCCTGAGATTAAGAGTCTCATGCTCTACCGACTGAGCTAGCCGGGCTGCACGCAACGCGTTACGAGCCATACAATACTGATGTGACCTGCGACCATCTATTGAAGATTCTTTTGACTACAGCTTATTTCCTGCTGCCACAAATCAGCTACAATCCTATTCAATGAAAAATTGTCTCCGAAAGGCATCAAATCTGCATGAAATGATACGTGGCTATCAGCACCATTATTCAACACACATGCTCGACTGTGCGCAGACGCCTGTGGCGTAGCCCTTGGCTCCTGAATCAGATGCAGTAGTTCCAACAAAAACTCTCCTGAACGGCACTGTGCCGAAAACTTCGCTACAGATCACCCTTGTCTTGCTTGTGCTTCTGGTAGACGCCGGTTTTGTAGCCAGGAAGCGGACAGCAGCAACTTCCAACTAGTTTTAGTGTACTCAAACAACACACTAAAACAGCATGCATCTTTTGCAGAACAGGAAAAACTCGACCGTGACAGGATACGAACCTGCAATCTTCGAATCCGAAGTCCGACGCCTTATCCATTAAGCCACACGGTCACTGGCGCAATATACTTCCCCACTCACACATCGTTTTCGCCATTTGTACACTTGGCAGAATGATTTTCCCATCTTTGACGCAGTTCTCCATCTCAAATTTCAGTACTAAAAGTACGACGCTACTTCTTGCTGTGTCCCATCGCAAGTTACATTCAAGCCCTTATGACGCTGATCAAACAAGAGGTGGCAAATCAGCTTCAATCGTTTAGTGCCATCTCAGTCGCTTGCAGAAGGTACCTCACCCTATGTGATACAATGGCGAATTGTCGCTATTACCAAAGCGGCGGCGGCGCCGACGACGACGACAATCGCGAGGGTCTTTATCAGGGGTAGAAAATACATCACAAGAACTAAGTATTTCACGTCGGCATTCTCCGGAGACTGCCTAAAGCAGCAGTTTCTGGTGCCCACTTTAATAGCACCATTCACACTATTCATTTGCGAGAGCATTTCTTAAATACCGCACCCATTCATAATTTTTTTTATCCTTGACCGCTTTTTTCGAAAGGGCCACGGTGGGAGGGGCTGTTACAAAATTCATTTGCCGCCTGTGAGGATCGAACTCACGACCTCTGGTTTACTAAACCAGCGCTCTGCCACTGAGATAAGGAGGCGCCTCCTAGCGGACTTTTAGGATACTTTGTTCTTACAAACTAGTGAATCGGAGCCCTTCAGCTCGAAACGCACCGCATGAGTGACCATTATTTACATTTAGTTAGCACAGCTGCTGCTTTCCTACACATCTCACACTATATCGATGTACAACTAAAATTGCAAAACAACACATTTATTTCATTTCAGAGTCACTTTCAGCTTCAAATACCGTTCCTCTGATATTCATACGAAGCTAGGCATCGTCGTAACCCGTTACGTTCATTACGCAAGGCTCACGAGAGGGGCGCATGTTGGATCCGCGTAGACACAAAATTTTGCGCCGCCCAGCGTGGGGCTCGAACCCACGACCCTGAGATTAAGAATCTCATGCTCTACCGACTGAGCTAGCCGGGCTGCACGCAACGCGTTACGAGCCATACAATACTGTTGTGACCTGCGACCATCTATTGAAGATTCTTTTGACTACAGCTTATTTCCTGCTGCCACAAATCAGCTACAATCCTATTCAATGAAAAATTGTCTCCGAAAGGCATCAAATCTGCATGAAATGATACGTGGCTATCAGCACCATTATTCAACACACATGCTCGACTGTGCGCAGACGCCTGTGGCGTAGCCCTTGGCTCCTGAATCAGATGCAGTAGTTCCAACAAAAACTCTCCTGAACGGCACTGTGCCGAAAACTTCGCTACAGATCACCCTTGTCTTGCTTGTGCTTCTGGTAGACGCCGGTTTTGTAGCCAGGAAGCGGACAGCAGCAACTTCCAACTAGTTTTAGTGTACTCAAACAACACAGTAAAACAGCATGCATCTTTTGCAGAACAGGAAAAACTCGACCGTGACAGGATTCGAACCTGCAATCTCCGAATCCGAAGTCCGACGCCTTATCCATTAGGCCACACGGTCACTGGCGCAATATACTTCCCCACTCACACCTCGTTTTCGCCATTTGTACACTTGGCAGAATGATTTTCCCATCTTTGACGCAGTTCTCCATCTCAAATTTCAGTACTAAAAGTACGACGCTACTTCTTGCTGTGTCCCATCGCAAGTTACATTCAAGCCCTTATGACGCTGATCAAACAAGAGGTGGCAAATCAGCTTCAATCGTTTAGTGCCATCTCAGTCGCTTGCAGAAGGTACCTCACCCTATGTGATACAATGGCGAATTGTCGCTATTACCAAAGCGGCGGCGGCGCCGACGACGACGACAATCGCGAGGGTCTTTATCAGGGCTAGAAAATACATCACAAGAACTAAGTATTTCACGTCGGCATTCTCCGGAGACTGCCTAAAGCAGCAGTTTCTGGTGCCCACTTTAATAGCACCATTCACACTATTCATTTGCGAGAGCATTTCTTAAATACCGCACCCATTCATAATTTTTTTTATCCTTGACCGCTTTTTTCGAAAGGGCCACGGTGGGAGGGGCTGTTACAAAATTCATTTGCCGCCTGTGAGGATCGAACTCACGACCTCTGGTTTACTAGACCAGCGCTCTGCCACTGAGATAAGGAGGCGCCTCCTAGCGGACTTATAGGATACTTTGTTCTTACAAACTAGTGAATCGGAGCCCTTCAGCTCGAAACGCACCGCATGAGCGACCATAATTTACATTTAGTTAGCACAGCTGCTGCTTTCCCACACATCTCACACTATATCGATGTACAACTAAAATTGCAAAACAACACATTTATTTCATTTCAGAGTCACTTTCAGCTTCAAATACCGTTCCTCTGATATTCATACGAAGCTAGGCATCGTCGTAACCCGTTACGTTCATTACGCAAGGCTCACGAGAGGGGCGCATGTTGGATCCGCGGAGACACAAAATTTTGCGCCGCCCAGCGTGGGGCTCGAACCCACGAACCGGAGATTAAGAGTCTCATGC
Source organism: Schistocerca cancellata (assembly GCF_023864275.1). NCBI lineage: Eukaryota > Metazoa > Arthropoda > Insecta > Orthoptera > Acrididae > Schistocerca > Schistocerca cancellata. The sequence goes on along the minus strand of NC_064633.1, from coordinate 80,736,214 downwards.
TCTACCGACTGAGCTAGCCGGGCTGCACGCAACGCGTTACGAGCCATACAATACTGATGTGACCTGCGACCATCTATTGAAGATTCTTTTGACTACAGCTTATTTCCTGCTGCCACAAATCAGCTACAATCCTATTCAATGAAAAATTGTCTCCGAAAGGCATCAAATCTGCATGAAATGATACGTGGCTATCAGCACCATTATTCAACACACATGCTCGACTGTGCGCAGACGCCTGTGGCGTAGCCCTTGGCTCCTGAATCAGATGCAGTAGTTCCAACAAAAACTCTCCTGAACGGCACTGTGCCGAAAACTTCGCTACAGATCACCCTTGTCTTGCTTGTGCTTCTGGTAGACGCCGGTTTTGTAGCCAGGAAGCGGACAGCAGCAACTTCCAACTAGTTTTAGTGTACTCAAACAACACACTAAAACAGCATGCATCTTTTGCAGAACAGGAAAAACTCGACCGTGACAGGATACGAACCTGCAATCTTCGAATCCGAAGTCCGACGCCTTATCCATTAAGCCACACGGTCACTGGCGCAATATACTTCCCCACTCACACATCGTTTTCGCCATTTGTACACTTGGCAGAATGATTTTCCCATCTTTGACGCAGTTCTCCATCTCAAATTTCAGTACTAAAAGTACGACGCTACTTCTTGCTGTGTCCCATCGCAAGTTACATTCAAGCCCTTATGACGCTGATCAAACAAGAGGTGGCAAATCAGCTTCAATCGTTTAGTGCCATCTCAGTCGCTTGCAGAAGGTACCTCACCCTATGTGATACAATGGCGAATTGTCGCTATTACCAAAGCGGCGGCGGCGCCGACGACGACGACGACAATCGCGAGGGTCTTTATCAGGGGTAGAAAATACATCACAAGAACTAAGTATTTCACGTCGGCATTCTCCGGAGACTGCCTAAAGCAGCAGTTTCTGGTGCCCACTTTAATAGCACCATTCACACTATTCATTTGCGAGAGCATTTCTTAAATACCGCACCCATTCATAATTTTTTTTATCCTTGACCGCTTTTTTCGAAAATGCCACGGTGGGAGGGGCTGTTACAAAATTCATTTGCCGCCTGTGAGGATCGAACTCACGACCTCTGGTTTACTAGACCAGCGCTCTGCCACTGAGATAAGGAGGCGCCTCCTAGCGGACTTATAGGATACTTTAATCTTACAAACTAGTGAATCGGAGCCCTTCAGCTCGAAACGCACCGCATGAGCGACCATTATTTACATTTAGTTAGCACAGCTGCTGCTTTCCTACACATCTCACACTATATCGATGTACAACTAAAATTGCAAAACAACACATTTATTTCATTTCAGAGTCACTTTCAGCTTCAAATACCGTTCCTCTGATATTCATACGAAGCTAGGCATCGTCGTAACCCGTTACGTTCATTACGCAAGGCTCACGAGAGGGGCGCATGTTGGATCCGCGGAGACACAAAATTTTGCGCCGCCCAGCGTGGGGCTCGAACCCACGACCCTGAGATTAAGAGTCTCATGCTCTACCGACTGAGCTAGCCGGGCTGCACGCAACGCGTTACGAGCCATACAATACTGATGTGACCTGCGACCATCTATTGAAGATTCTTTTGACTACAGCTTATTTCCTGCTGCCACAAATCAGCTACAATCCTATTCAATGAAAAATTGTCTCCGAAAGGCATCAAATCTGCATGAAATGATACGTGGCTATCAGCACCATTATTCAACACACATGCTCGACTGTGCGCAGACGCCTGTGGCGTAGCCCTTGGCTCCTGAATCAGATGCAGTAGTTCCAACAAAAACTCTCCTGAACGGCACTGTGCCGAAAACTTCGCTACAGATCACCCTTGTCTTGCTTGTGCTTCTGGTAGACGCCGGTTTTGTAGCCAGGAAGCGGACAGCAGCAACTTCCAACTAGTTTTAGTGTACTCAAACAACACAGTAAAACAGCATGCATCTTTTGCAGAACAGGAAAAACTCGACCGTGACAGGATACGAACCTGCAATCTTCGAATCCGAAGTCCGACGCCTTATCCATTAGGCCACACGGTCACTGGCGCAATATACTTCCCCACTCACACATCGTTTTCGCCATTTGTACACTTGGCAGAATGATTTTCCCATCTTTGACGCAGTTCTCCATCTCAAATTTCAGTACTAAAAGTACGACGCTACTTCTTGCTGTGTCCCATCGCAAGTTACATTCTAGCCCTTATGACGCTGATCAAACAAGAGGTGGCAAATCAGCTTCAATCGTTTAGTGCCATCTCAGTCGCTTGCAGAAGGTACCTCACCCTATGTGATACAATGGCGAATTGTCGCTATTACCAAAGCGGCGGCGGCGCCGACGACGACGACGACAATCGCGAGGGTCTTTATCAGGGGTAGAAAATACATCACAAGAACTAACTATTTCACGTCGGCATTCTCCGGAGACTGCCTAAAGCAGCAGTTTCTGGTGCCCACTTTAATAGCACCATTCACACTATTCATTTGCGAGAGCATTTCTTAAATACCGCACCCATTCATAATTTTTTTTATCCTTGACCGCTTTTTTCGAAAATGCCACGGTGGGAGGGGCTGTTACAAAATTCATTTGCCGCCTGTGAGGATCGAACTCACGACCTCTGGTTTACTAGACCAGCGCTCTGCCACTGAGATAAGGAGGCGCCTCCTAGCGGACTTATAGGATACTTTAATCTTACAAACTAGTGAATCGGAGCCCTTCAGCTCGAAACGCACCGCATGAGCGACCATTATTTACATTTAGTTAGCACAGCTGCTGCTTTCCTACACATCTCACACTATATCGATGTACAACTAAAATTGCAAAACAACACATTTATTTCATTTCAGAGTCACTTTCAGCTTCAAATACCGTTCCTCTGATATTCATACGAAGCTAGGCATCGTCGTAACCCGTTACGTTCATTACGCAAGGCTCACGAGAGGGGCGCATGTTGGATCCGCGTAGACACAAAATTTTGCGCCGCCCAGCGTGGGGCTCGAACCCACGACCCTGAGATTAAGAGTCTCATGCTCTACCGACTGAGCTAGCCGGGCTGCACGCAACGCGTTACGAGCCATACAATACTGATGTGACCTGCGACCATCTATTGAAGATTCTTTTGACTACAGCTTATTTCCTGCTGCCACAAATCAGCTACAATCCTATTCAATGAAAAATTGTCTCCGAATGGCATCAAATCTGCATGAAATGATACGTGGCTATCAGCACCATTATTCAACACACATGCTCGACTGTGCGCAGACGCCTGTGGCGTAGTCCTTGGCTCCTGAATCAGATGCAGTAGTTCCAACAAAAACTCTCCTGAACGGCACTGTGCCGAAAACTTCGCTACAGATCACCCTTGTCTTGCTTGTGCTTCTGGTAGACGCCGGTTTTGTAGCCAGGAAGCGGACAGCAGCAACTTCCAACTAGTTTTAGTGTACTCAAACAACACAGTAAAACAGCATGCATCTTTTGCAGAACAGGAAAAACTCGACCGTGACAGGATACGAACCTGCAATCTTCGAATCCGAAGTCCGACGCCTTATCCATTAGGCCACACGGTCACTGGCGCAATATACTTCCCCACTCACACATCGTTTTCGCCATTTGTACACTTGGCAGAATGATTTTCCCATCTTTGACGCAGTTCTCCATCTCAAATTTCAGTACTAAAAGTACGACGCTACTTCTTGCTGTGTCCCATCGCAAGTTACATTCAAGCCCTTATGACGCTGATCAAACAAGAGGTGGCAAATCAGCTTCAATCGTTTAGTGCCATCTCAGTCGCTTGCAGAAGGTACCTCACCCTATGTGATACAATGGCGAATTGTCGCTATTACCAAAGCGGCGGCGGCGCCGACGACGACGACGACAATCGCGAGGGTCTTTATCAGGGGTAGAAAATACATCACAAGAACTAAGTATTTCACGTCGGCATTCTCCGGAGACTGCCTAAAGCAGCAGTTTCTGGTGCCCACTTTAATAGCACCATTCACACTATTCATTTGCGAGAGCATTTCTTAAATACCGCACCCATTCATAATTTTTTTTATCCTTGACCGCTTTTTTCGAAAAAGGCCACGGTGGGAGGGGCTGTTACAAAATTCATTTGCCGCCTGTGAGGATCGAACTCACGACCTCTGGTTTACTAGACCAGCGCTCTGCCACTGAGATAAGGAGGCGCCTCCTAGCGGACTTATAGGATACTTTAATCTTACAAACTAGTGAATCGGAGCCCTTCAGCTCGAAACGCACCGCATGAGCGACCATTATTTACATTTAGTTAGCACAGCTGCTGCTTTCCTACACATCTCACACTATATCGATGTACAACTAAAATTGCAAAACAACACATTTATTTCATTTCAGAGTCACTTTCAGCTTCAAATACCGTTCCTCTGATATTCATACGAAGCTAGGCATCGTCGTAACCCGTTACGTTCATTACGCAAGGCTCACGAGAGGGGCGCATGTTGGATCCGCGTAGACACAAAATTTTGCGCCGCCCAGCGTGGGGCTCGAACCCACGACCCTGAGATTAAGAGTCTCATGCTCTACCGACTGAGCTAGCCGGGCTGCACGCAACGCGTTACGAGCCATACAATACTGATGTGACCTGCGACCATCTATTGAAGATTCTTTTGACTACAGCTTATTTCCTGCTGCCACAAATCAGCTACAATCCTATTCAATGAAAAATTGTCTCCGAAAGGCATCAAATCTGCATGAAATGATACGTGGCTATCAGCACCATTATTCAACACACATGCTCGACTGTGCGCAGACGCCTGTGGCGTAGCCCTTGGCTCCTGAATCAGATGCAGTAGTTCCAACAAAAACTCTCCTGAACGGCACTGTGCCGAAAACTTCGCTACAGATCACCCTTGTCTTGCTTGTGCTTCTGGTAGACGCCGGTTTTGTAGCCAGGAAGCGGACAGCAGCAACTTCCAACTAGTTTTAGTGTACTCAAACAACACACTAAAACAGCATGCATCTTTTGCAGAACAGGAAAAACTCGACCGTGACAGGATACGAACCTGCAATCTTCGAATCCGAAGTCCGACGCCTTATCCATTAAGCCACACGGTCACTGGCGCAATATACTTCCCCACTCACACCTCGTTTTCGCCATTTGTACACTTGGCAGAATGATTTTCCCATCTTTGACGCAGTTCTCCATCTCAAATTTCAGTACTAAAAGTACGACGCTACTTCTTGCTGTGTCCCATCGCAAGTTACATTCAAGCCCTTATGACGCTGATCAAACAAGAGGTGGCAAATCAGCTTCAATCGTTTAGTGCCATCTCAGTCGCTTGCAGAAGGTACCTCACCCTATGTGATACAATGGCGAATTGTCGCTATTACCAAAGCGGCGGCGGCGCCGACGACGACGACGACAATCGCGAGGGTCTTTATCAGGGGTAGAAAATACATCACAAGAACTAAGTATTTCACGTCGGCATTCTCCGGAGACTGCCTAAAGCAGCAGTTTCTGGTGCCCACTTTAATAGCACCATTCACACTATTCATTTGCGAGAGCATTTCTTAAATACCGCACCCATTCATAATTTTTTTTATCCTTGACCGCTTTTTTCGAAAATGCCACGGTGGGAGGGGCTGTTACAAAATTCATTTGCCGCCTGTGAGGATCGAACTCACGACCTCTGGTTTACTAGACCAGCGCTCTGCCACTGAGATAAGGAGGCGCCTCCTAGCTGACTTATAGGATACTTTGTTCTTACAAACTAGTGAATCGGAGCCCTTCAGCTCGAAACGCACCGCATGAGCGACCATTATTTACATTTAGTTAGCACAGCTGCTGCTTTCCTACACATCTCACACTATATCGATGTACAACTAAAATTGCAAAACAACACATTTATTTCATTTTAGAGTCACTTTCAGCTTCAAATACCGTTCCTCTGATATTCATACGAAGCTAGGCATCGTCGTAACCCGTTACGTTCATTACGCAAGGCTCACGAGAGGGGCGCATGTTGGATCCGCGTAGACACAAAATTTTGCGCCGCCCAGCGTGGGGCTCGAACCCACGACCCTGAGATTAAGAGTCTCACGCTCTACCGACTGAGCTAGCCGGGCTGCACGCAACGCGTTACGAGCCATACAATACTGATGTGACCTGCGACCATCTATTGAAGATTCTTTTGACTACAGCTTATTTCCTGCTGCCACAAATCAGCTACAATCCTATTCAATGAAAAATTGTCTCCGAAAGGCATCAAATCTGCATGAAATGATACGTGGCTATCAGCACCATTATTCAACACACATGCTCGACTGTGCGCGGACGCCTGTGGCGTAGCCCTTGGCTCCTGAATCAGATGCAGTAGTTCCAACAAAAACTCTCCTGAACGGCACTGTGCCGAAAACTTCGCTACAGATCACCCTTGTCTTGCTTGTGCTTCTGGTAGACGCCGGTTTTGTAGCCAGGAAGCGGACAGCAGCAACTTCCAACTAGTTTTAGTGTACTCAAACAACACAGTAAAACAGCATGCATCTTTTGCAGAACAGGAAAAACTCGACCGTGACAGGATTCGAACCTGCAATCTTCGGATCCGAAGTCCGACGCCTTATCCATGAGGCCACACGGTCACTGGCGCAATATACTTCCCCACTCACACATCGTTTTCGCCATTTGTACACTTGGCAGAATGATTTTCCCATCTTTGACGCAGTTCTCCATCTCAAATTTCAGTACTAAAAGTACGACGCTACTTCTTGCTGTGTCCCATCGCAAGTTACATTCAAGCCCTTATGACGCTGATCAAACAAGAGGTGGCAAATCAGCTTCAATCGTTTAGTGCCATCTCAGTCGCTTGCAGAAGGTACCTCACCCTATGTGATACAATGGCGAATTGTCGCTATTACCAAAGCGGCGGCGGCGCCGACGACGACGACAATCGCGAGGGTCTTTATCAGGGGTAGAAAATACATCACAAGAACTAAGTATTTCACGTCGGCATTCTCCGGAGACTGCCTAAAGCAGCAGTTTCTGGTGCCCACTTTAATAGCACCATTCACACTATTCATTTGCGAGAGCATTTCTTAAATACCGCACCCATTCATAATTTTTTTTATCCTTGACCGCTTTTTTCGAAAATGCCACGGTGGGAGGGGCTGTTACAAAATTCATTTGCCGCCTGTGAGGATCGAACTCACGACCTCTGGTTTACTAGACCAGCGCTCTGCCACTGAGATAAGGAGGCGCCTCCTAGCGGACTTATAGGATACTTTAATCTTACAAACTAGTGAATCGGAGCCCTTCAGCTCGAAACGCACCGCATGAGCGACCATTATTTACATTTAGTTAGCACAGCTGCTGCTTTCCTACACATCTCACACTATATCGATGTACAACTAAAATTGCAAAACAACACATTTATTTCATTTCAGAGTCACTTTCAGCTTCAAATACCGTTCCTCTGATATTCATACGAAGCTAGGCATCGTCGTAACCCGTTACGTTCATTACGCAAGGCTCACGAGAGGGGCGCATGTTGGATCCGCGTAGACACAAAATTTTGCGCCGCCCAGCGTGGGGCTCGAACCCACGACCCTGAGATTAAGAGTCTCATGCTCTACCGACTGAGCTAGCCGGGCTGCACGCAACGCGTTACGAGCCATACAATACTGATGTGACCTGCGACCATCTATTGAAGATTCTTTTGACTACAGCTTATTTCCTGCTGCCACAAATCAGCTACAATCCTATTCAATGAAAAATTGTCTCCGAAAGGCATCAAATCTGCATGAAATGATACGTGGCTATCAGCACCATTATTCAACACACATGCTCGACTGTGCGCAGACGCCTGTGGCGTAGTCCTTGGCTCCTGAATCAGATGCAGTAGTTCCAACAAAAACTCTCCTGAACGGCACTGTGCCGAAAACTTCGCTACAGATCACCCTTGTCTTGCTTGTGCTTCTGGTAGACGCCGGTTTTGTAGCCAGGAAGCGGACAGCAGCAACTTCCAACTAGTTTTAGTGTACTCAAACAACACAGTAAAACAGCATGCATCTTTTGCAGAACAGGAAAAACTCGACCGTGACAGGATACGAACCTGCAATCTTCGAATCCGAAGTCCGACGCCTTATCCATTAGGCCACACGGTCACTGGCGCAATATACTTCCCCACTCACACATCGTTTTCGCCATTTGTACACTTGGCAGAATGATTTTCCCATCTTTGACGCAGTTCTCCATCTCAAATTTCAGTACTAAAAGTACGACGCTACTTCTTGCTGTGTCCCATCGCAAGTTACATTCAAGCCCTTATGACGCTGATCAAACAAGAGGTGGCAAATCAGCTTCAATCGTTTAGTGCCATCTCAGTCGCTTGCAGAAGGTACCTCACCCTATGTGATACAATGGCGAATTGTCGCTATTACCAAAGCGGCGGCGGCGCCGACGACGACGACGACAATCGCGAGGGTCTTTATCAGGGGTAGAAAATACATCACAAGAACTAAGTATTTCACGTCGGCATTCTCCGGAGACTGCCTAAAGCAGCAGTTTCTGGTGCCCACTTTAATAGCACCATTCACACTATTCATTTGCGAGAGCATTTCTTAAATACCGCACCCATTCATAATTTTTTTTATCCTTGACCGCTTTTTTCGAAAAAGGCCACGGTGGGAGGGGCTGTTACAAAATTCATTTGCCGCCTGTGAGGATCGAACTCACGACCTCTGGTTTACTAGACCAGCGCTCTGCCACTGAGATAAGGAGGCGCCTCCTAGCGGACTTATAGGATACTTTAATCTTACAAACTAGTGAATCGGAGCCCTTCAGCTCGAAACGCACCGCATGAGCGACCATTATTTACATTTAGTTAGCACAGCTGCTGCTTTCCTACACATCTCACACTATATCGATGTACAACTAAAATTGCAAAACAACACATTTATTTCATTTCAGAGTCACTTTCAGCTTCAAATACCGTTCCTCTGATATTCATACGAAGCTAGGCATCGTCGTAACCCGTTACGTTCATTACGCAAGGCTCACGAGAGGGGCGCATGTTGGATCCGCGTAGACACAAAATTTTGCGCCGCCCAGCGTGGGGCTCGAACCCACGACCCTGAGATTAAGAGTCTCATGCTCTACCGACTGAGCTAGCCGGGCTGCACGCAACGCGTTACGAGCCATACAATACTGATGTGACCTGCGACCATCTATTGAAGATTCTTTTGACTACAGCTTATTTCCTGCTGCCACAAATCAGCTACAATCCTATTCAATGAAAAATTGTCTCCGAAAGGCATCAAATCTGCATGAAATGATACGTGGCTATCAGCACCATTATTCAACACACATGCTCGACTGTGCGCAGACGCCTGTGGCGTAGTCCTTGGCTCCTGAATCAGATGCAGTAGTTCCAACAAAAACTCTCCTGAACGGCACTGTGCCGAAAACTTCGCTACAGATCACCCTTGTCTTGCTTGTGCTTCTGGTAGACGCCGGTTTTGTAGCCAGGAAGCGGATAGCAGCAACTTCCAACTAGTTTTAGTGTACTCAAACAACACAGTAAAACAGCATGCATCTTTTGCAGAACAGGAAAAACTCGACCGTGACAGGATACGAACCTGCAATCTTCGAATCCGAAGTCCGACGCCTTATCCATTAGGCCACACGGTCACTGGCGCAATATACTTCCCCACTCACACATCGTTTTCGCCATTTGTACACTTGGCAGAATGATTTTCCCATCTTTGACGCAGTTCTCCATCTCAAATTTCAGTACTAAAAGTACGACGCTACTTCTTGCTGTGTCCCATCGCAAGTTACATTCAAGCCCTTATGACGCTGATCAAACAAGAGGTGGCAAATCAGCTTCAATCGTTTAGTGCCATCTCAGTCGCTTGCAGAAGGTACCTCACCCTATGTGATACAATGGCGAATTGTCGCTATTACCAAAGCGGCGGCGGCGCCGACGACGACGACGACAATCGCGAGGGTCTTTATCAGGGGTAGAAAATACATCACAAGAACTAAGTATTTCACGTCGGCATTCTCCGGAGACTGCCTAAAGCAGCAGTTTCTGGTGCCCACTTTAATAGCACCATTCACACTATTCATTTGCGAGAGCATTTCTTAAATACCGCACCCATTCATAATTTTTTTTATCCTTGACCGCTTTTTTCGAAAAAGGCCACGGTGGGAGGGGCTGTTACAAAATTCATTTGCCGCCTGTGAGGATCGAACTCACGACCTCTGGTTTACTAGACCAGCGCTCTGCCACTGAGATAAGGAGGCGCCTCCTAGCGGACTTATAGGATACTTTAATCTTACAAACTAGTGAATCGGAGCCCTTCAGCTCGAAACGCACCGCATGAGCGACCATTATTTACATTTAGTTAGCACAGCTGCTGCTTTCCTACACATCTCACACTATATCGATGTACAACTAAAATTGCAAAACAACACATTTATTTCATTTCAGAGTCACTTTCAGCTTCAAATACCGTTCCTCTGATATTCATACGAAGCTAGGCATCGTCGTAACCCGTTACGTTCATTACGCAAGGCTCACGAGAGGGGCGCATGTTGGATCCGCGTAGACACAAAATTTTGCGCCGCCCAGCGTGGGGCTCGAACCCACGACCCTGAGATTAAGAGTCTCATGCTCTACCGACTGAGCTAGCCGGGCTGCACGCAACGCGTTACGAGCCATACAATACTGATGTGACCTGCGACCATCTATTGAAGATTCTTTTGACTACAGCTTATTTCCTGCTGCCACAAATCAGCTACAATCCTATTCAATGAAAAATTGTCTCCGAAAGGCATCAAATCTGCATGAAATGATACGTGGCTATCAGCACCATTATTCAACACACATGCTCGACTGTGCGCAGACGCCTGTGGCGTAGTCCTTGGCTCCTGAATCAGATGCAGTAGTTCCAACAAAAACTCTCCTGAACGGCACTGTGCCGAAAACTTCGCTACAGATCACCCTTGTCTTGCTTGTGCTTCTGGTAGACGCCGGTTTTGTAGCCAGGAAGCGGACAGCAGCAACTTCCAACTAGTTTTAGTGTACTCAAACAACACAGTAAAACAGCATGCATCTTTTGCAGAACAGGAAAAACTCGACCGTAACAGGATACGAACCTGCAATCTTCGAATCCGAAGTCCGACGCCTTATCCATTAGGCCACACGGTCACTGGCGCAACATACTTCCCCACTCACACCTCGTTTTCGCCATTTGTACACTTGGCAGAATGATTTTCCCATCTTTGACGCAGTTCTCCATCTCAAATTTCAGTACTAAAAGTACGACGCTACTTCTTGCTGTGTCCCATCGCAAGTTACATTCAAGCCCTTATGACGCTGATCAAACAAGAGGTGGCAAATCAGCTTCAATCGTTTAGTGCCATCTCAGTCGCTTGCAGAAGGTACCTCACCCTATGTGATACAATGGCGAATTGTCGCTATTACCAAAGCGGCGGCGGCGCCGACGACGACGACGACAATCGCGAGGGTCTTTATCAGGGGTAGAAAATACATCACAAGAACTAAGTATTTCACGTCGGCATTCTCCGGAGACTGCCTAAAGCAGCAGTTTCTGGTGCCCACTTTAATAGCACCATTCACACTATTCATTTGCGAGAGCATTTCTTAAATACCGCACCCATTCATAATTTTTTTTATCCTTGACCGCTTTTTTCGAAAAAGGCCACGGTGGGAGGGGCTGTTACAAAATTCATTTGCCGCCTGTGAGGATCGAACTCACGACCTCTGGTTTACTAGACCAGCGCTCTGCCACTGAGATAAGGAGGCGCCTCCTAGCGGACTTATAGGATACTTTAATCTTACAAACTAGTGAATCGGAGCCCTTCAGCTCGAAACGCACCGCATGAGCGACCATTATTTACATTTAGTTAGCACAGCTGCTGCTTTCCTACACATCTCACACTATATCGATGTACAACTAAAATTGCAAAACAACACATTTATTTCATTTCAGAGTCACTTTCAGCTTCAAATACCGTTCCTCTGATATTCATACGAAGCTAGGCATCGTCGTAACCCGTTACGTTCATTACGCAAGGCTCACGAGAGGGGCGCATGTTGGATCCGCGTAGACACAAAATTTTGCGCCGCCCAGCGTGGGGCTCGAACCCACGACCCTGAGATTAAGAGTCTCATGCTCTACCGACTGAGCTAGCCGGGCTGCACGCAACGCGTTACGAGCCATACAATACTGATGTGACCTGCGACCATCTATTGAAGATTCTTTTGACTACAGCTTATTTCCTGCTGCCACAAATCAGCTACAATCCTATTCAATGAAAAATTGTCTCCGAAAGGCATCAAATCTGCATGAAATGATACGTGGCTATCAGCACCATTATTCAACACACATGCTCGACTGTGCGCAGACGCCTGTGGCGTAGTCCTTGGCTCCTGAATCAGATGCAGTAGTTCCAACAAAAACTCTCCTGAACGGCACTGTGCCGAAAACTTCGCTACAGATCACCCTTGTCTTGCTTGTGCTTCTGGTAGACGCCGGTTTTGTAGCCAGGAAGCGGACAGCAGCAACTTCCAACTAGTTTTAGTGTACTCAAACAACACAGTAAAACAGCATGCATCTTTCGCAGAACAGGAAAAACTCGACCGTAACAGGATACGAACCTGCAATCTTCGAATCCGAAGTCCGACGCCTTATCCATTAGGCCACACGGTCACTGGCGCAATATACTTCCCCACTCACACATCGTTTTCGCCATTTGTACACTTGGCAGAATGATTTTCCCATCTTTGACGCAGTTCTCCATCTCAAATTTCAGTACTAAAAGTACGACGCTACTTCTTGCTGTGTCCCATCGCAAGTTACATTCAAGCCCTTATGACGCTGATCAAACAAGAGGTGGCAAATCAGCTTCAATCGTTTAGTGCCATCTCAGTCGCTTGCAGAAGGTACCTCACCCTATGTGATACAATGGCGAATTGTCGCTATTACCAAAGCGGCGGCGGCGCCGACGACGACGACGACAATCGCGAGGGTCTTTATCAGGGGTAGAAAATACATCACAAGAACTAAGTATTTCACGTCGGCATTCTCCGGAGACTGCCTAAAGCAGCAGTTTCTGGTGCCCACTTTAATAGCACCATTCACACTATTCATTTGCGAGAGCATTTCTTAAATACCGCACCCATTCATAATTTTTTTTATCCTTGACCGCTTTTTTCGAAAATGCCACGGTGGGAGGGGCTGTTACAAAATTCATTTGCCGCCTGTGAGGATCGAACTCACGACCTCTGGTTTACTAGACCAGCGCTCTGCCACTGAGATAAGGAGGCGCCTCCTAGCGGACTTATAGGATACTTTAATCTTACAAACTAGTGAATCGGAGCCCTTCAGCTCGAAACGCACCGCATGAGCGACCATTATTTACATTTAGTTAGCACAGCTGCTGCTTTCCTACACATCTCACACTATATCGATGTACAACTAAAATTGCAAAACGACACATTTATTTCATTTCAGAGTCACTTTCAGCTTCAAATACCGTTCCTCTGATATTCATACGAAGCTAGGCATCGTCGTAACCCGTTACGCTCTCGCAAATGAATAGTGTGAATGGTGCTATTAAAGTGGGCACCAGAAACTGCTGCTTTAGGCAGTCTCCGGAGAATGCCGACGTGAAATACTTAGTTCTTGTGATGTATTTTCTACCCCTGATAAAGACCCTCGCGATTGTCGTCGTCGTCGTCGTCGTCGTCGGCGCCGCCGCCGCTTTGGTAATAGCGACAATTCGCCATTGTATCACATAGGGTGAGGTACCTTCTGCAAGCGACTGAGATGGCACTAAACGATTGAAGCTGATTTGCTACCTCTTGTTTGATCAGCGTCATAAGGGCTTGAATGTAACTTGCGATGGGACACAGCAAGAAGTAGCGTCGTACTTTTAGTACTGAAATTTGAGATGGAGAACTGCGTCAAAGATGGGAAATTCATTCTGCCAAGTGTACAAATGGCGAAAACGTGGTGTGAGTGGGGAAGTATATTGCGCCAGTGACCGTGTGGCCTAATGGATAAGGCGTCGGACTTCGGATCCGAAGATTGCAGGTTCGAATCCTGTCACGGTCGAGTTTTTCCTGTTCTGCAAAAGATGCATGCTGTTTTACTGTGTTGTTTGAGTACTCTAAAACTAGTTGGAAGTTGCTGCTGTCCGCTTCCTGGCTGCAAAACCGGCGTCTACCAGAAGCACGAGCAAGACAAGGGTGATCTGTAGCGAAGTTTTCGGCACAGTGCCGTTCAGGAGAGTTTTTGTTGGAACTACTGCATCTGATTCAGGAGCCAAGGGCTACGCCACAGGCGTCTGCGCACAGTCGAGCATGTGTGTTGAATAATGGTGCTGATAGCCACGTATCATTTCATGCAGATTTGATGCCTTTCGGAGACAATTTTTCATTGAATAGGATTGTAGCTGATTTGTGGCAGCAGGAAATAAGCTGTAGTCAAAAGAATCTTCAATAGATGGTCGCAGGTCACATCAGTATTGTATGGCTCGTAACGCGTTGCGTGCAGCTCGGCTAGCTCAGTCGGTAGAGCATGAGACTCTTAATCTCAGGGTCGTGGGTTCGAGCCCCACGCTGGGCGGCGCAAAATTTTGTGTCTACGCGGATCCAACATGCGCCCCTCTCGTGAGCCTTGCGTAATGAACGTAACGGGTTACGACGATGCCTAGCTTCGTATGAATATCAGAGGAACGGTATTTGAAGCTGAAAGTGACTCTGAAATGAAATAAATGTGTTGTTTTGCAATTTTAGTTGTACATCGGTATAGTGTGAGATGTGTAGGAAAGCAGCAGCTGTGCTAACTAAATGCAAATAATGGTCGCTCATGCGGTGCGTTTCGAGCTGAAGGGCTCCGATTCACTAGTTTGTAAGAACAAAGTATCCTAAAAGTCCGCTAGGAGGCGCCTCCTTAGCTCAGTGGCAGAGCGCTGGTCTAGTAAACCAGAGGTCGTCAGTTCGATCCTCACAGGCGGCAAATGAATTTTGTAACAGCCCCTCCCACCGTGGCCCTTTCGAAAAAAGCGGTCAAGGATAAAAAAAATTATGAATGGGTGCGGTATTTAAGAAATGCTCTCGCAAATGAATAGTGTGAATGGTGCTATTAAAGTGGGCACCAGAAACTGCTGCTTTAGGCAGTCTCCGGAGAATGCCGACGTGAAATACTTAGTTCTTGTGATGTATTTTCTACCCCTGATAAAGACCCTCGCGATTGTCGTCGTCGTCGTCGTCGTCGGCGCCGCCGCCGCTTTGGTAATAGCGACAATTCGCCATTGTATCACATAGGGTGAGGTACCTTCTGCAAGCGACTGAGATGGCACTAAACGATTGAAGCTGATTTGCCACCTCTTGTTTGATCAGCGTCATAAGGGCTTGAATGTAACTTGCGATGGGACACAGCAAGAAGTAGCGTCGTACTTTTAGTACTGAAATTTGAGATGGAGAACTGCGTCAAAGATGGGAAATTCATTCTGCCAAGTGTACAAATGGCGAAAACGAGGTGTGAGTGGGGAAGTATATTGCGCCAGTGACCGTGTGGCCTAATGGATAAGGCGTCGGACTTCGGATCCGAAGATTGCAGGTTCGAATCCTGTCACGGTCGAGTTTTTCCTGTTCTGCAAAAGATGCATGCTGTTTTACTGTGTTGTTTGAGTACTCTAAAACTAGTTGGAAGTTGCTGCTGTCCGCTTCCTGGCTGCAAAACCGGCGTCTACCAGAAGCACAAGCAAGACAAGGGTGATCTGTAGCGAAGTTTTCGGCACAGTGCCGTTCAGGAGAGTTTTTGTTGGAACTACTGCATCTGATTCAGGAGCCAAGGGCTACGCCACAGGCGTCTGCGCATAGTCGAGCATGTGTGTTGAATAATGGTGCTGATAGCCACGTATCATTTCATGCAGATTTGATGCCTTTCGGAGACAATTTTTCATTGAATAGGATTGTAGCTGATTTGTGGCAGCAGGAAATAAGCTGTAGTCAAAAGAATCTTCAATAGATGGTCGCAGGTCACATCAGTATTGTATGGCTCGTAACGCGTTGCGTGCAGCCCGGCTAGCTCAGTCGGTAGAGCATGAGACTCTTAATCTCAGGGTCGTGGGTTCGAGCCCCACGCTGGGCGGCGCAAAATTTTGTGTCTACGCGGATCCAACATGCGCCCCTCTCGTGAGCCTTGCGTAATGAACGTAACGGGTTACGACGATGCCTAGCTTCGTATGAATATCAGAGGAACGGTATTTGAAGCTGAAAGTGACTCTGAAATGAAATAAATGTGTTGTTTTGCAATTTTAGTTGTACATCGATATAGTGTGAGATGTGTAGGAAAGCAGCAGCTGTGCTAACTAAATGCAAATAATGGTCGCTCATGCGGTGCGTTTCGAGCTGAAGGGCTCCGATTCACTAGTTTGTAAGGACAAAGTATCCTAAAAGTCCGCTAGGAGGAGCCTCCTTAGCTCAGTGGCAGAGCGCTGGTCTAGTAAACCAGAGGTCGTGAGTTCGATCCTCACAGGCGGCAAATGAATTTTGTAACAGCCCCTCCCACCGTGGCCCTTTCGAAAAAAGCGGTCAAGGATAAAAAAAATTATGAATGGGTGCGGTATTTAAGAAATGCTCTCGCAAATGAATAGTGTGAATGGTGCTATTAAAGTGGGCACCAGAAACTGCTGCTTTAGGCAGTCTCCGGAGAATGCCGACGTGAAATACTTAGTTCTTGTGATGTATTTTCTACCCCTGATAAAGACCCTCGCGATTGTCGTCGTCGTCGTCGGCGCCACCGCCGCTTTGGTAATAGCGACAATTCGCCATTGTATCACATAGGGTGAGGTACCTTCTGCAAGCGACTGAGATGGCACTAAACGATTGAAGCTGATTTGCCACCTCTTGTTTGATCAGCGTCATAAGGGCTTGAATGTAACTTGCGATGGGACACAGCAAGAAGTAGCGTCGTACTTTTAGTACTGAAATTTGAGATGGAGAACTGCGTCAAAGATGGGAAATTCATTCTGCCAAGTGTACAAATGGCGAAAACGAGGTGTGAGTGGGGAAGTATATTGCGCCAGTGACCGTGTGGCCTAATGGATAAGGCGTCGGACTTCGGATCCGAAGATTGCAGGTTCGAATCCTGTCACGGTCGAGTTTTTCCTGTTCTGCAAAAGATGCATGCTGTTTTACTGTGTTGTTTGAGTACTCTAAAACTAGTTGGAAGTTGCTGCTGTCCGCTTCCTGGCTGCAAAACCGGCGTCTACCAGAAGCACAAGCAAGACAAGGGTGATCTGTAGCGAAGTTTTCGGCACAGTGCCGTTCAGGAGAGTTTTTGTTGGAACTACTGCATCTGATTCAGGAGCCAAGGGCTACGCCACAGGCGTCTGCGCATAGTCGAGCATGTGTGTTGAATAATGGTGCTGATAGCCACGTATCATTTCATGCAGATTTGATGCCTTTCGGAGACAATTTTTCATTGAATAGGATTGTAGCTGATTTGTGGCAGCAGGAAATAAGCTGTAGTCAAAAGAATCTTCAATAGATGGTCGCAGGTCACATCAGTATTGTATGGCTCGTAACGCGTTGCGTGCAGCCCGGCTAGCTCAGTCGGTAGAGCATGAGACTCTTAATCTCAGGGTCGTGGGTTCGAGCCCCACGCTGGGCGGCGCAAAATTTTGTGTCTACGCGGATCCAACATGCGCCCCTCTCGTGAGCCTTGCGTAATGAACGTAACGGGTTACGACGATGCCTAGCTTCGTATGAATATCAGAGGAACGGTATTTGAAGCTGAAAGTGACTCTGAAATGAAATAAATGTGTTGTTTTGCAATTTTAGTTGTACATCGATATAGTGTGAGATGTGTAGGAAAGCAGCAGCTGTGCTAACTAAATGCAAATAATGGTCGCTCATGCGGTGCGTTTCGAGCTGAAGGGCTCCGATTCACTAGTTTGTAAGGACAAAGTATCCTAAAAGTCCGCTAGGAGGAGCCTCCTTAGCTCAGTGGCAGAGCGCTGGTCTAGTAAACCAGAGGTCGTGAGTTCGATCCTCACAGGCGGCAAATGAATTTTGTAACAGCCCCTCCCACCGTGGCCCTTTCGAAAAAAGCGGTCAAGGATAAAAAAAATTATGAATGGGTGCGGTATTTAAGAAATGCTCTCGCAAATGAATAGTGTGAATGGTGCTATTAAAGTGGGCACCAGAAACTGCTGCTTTAGGCAGTCTCCGGAGAATGCCGACGTGAAATACTTAGTTCTTGTGATGTATTTTCTACCCCTGATAAAGACCCTCGCGATTGTCGTCGTCGTCGTCGGCGCCGCCGCCGCTTTGGTAATAGCGACAATTCGCCATTGTATCACATAGGGTGAGGTACCTTCTGCAAGCGACTGAGATGGCACTAAACGATTGAAGCTGATTTGCCACCTCTTGTTTGATCAGCGTCATAAGGGCTTGAATGTAACTTGCGATGGGACACAGCAAGAAGTAGCGTCGTACTTTTAGTACTGAAATTTGAGATGGAGAACTGCGTCAAAGATGGGAAATTCATTCTGCCAAGTGTACAAATGGCGAAAACGTGGTGTGAGTGGGGAAGTATATTGCGCCAGTGACCGTGTGGCCTAATGGATAAGGCGTCGGACTTCGGATCCGAAGATTGCAGGTTCGAATCCTGTCACGGTCGAGTTTTTCCTGTTCTGCAAAAGATGCATGCTGTTTTACTGTGTTGTTTGAGTACTCTAAAACTAGTTGGAAGTTGCTGCTGTCCGCTTCCTGGCTGCAAAACCGGCGTCTACCAGAAGCACGAGCAAGACAAGGGTGATCTGTAGCGAAGTTTTCGGCACAGTGCCGTTCAGGAGAGTTTTTGTTGGAACTACTGCATCTGATTCAGGAGCCAAGGGCTACGCCACAGGCGTCTGCGCACAGTCGAGCATGTGTGTTGAATAATGGTGCTGATAGCCACGTATCATTTCATGCAGATTTGATGCCTTTCGGAGACAATTTTTCATTGAATAGGATTGTAGCTGATTTGTGGCAGCAGGAAATAAGCTGTAGTCAAAAGAATCTTCAATAGATGGTCGCAGGTCACATCAGTATTGTATGGCTCGTAACGCGTTGCGTGCAGCCCGGCTAGCTCAGTCGGTAGAGCATGAGACTCTTAATCTCAGGGTCGTGGGTTCGAGCCCCACGCTGGGCGGCGCAAAATTTTGTGTCTACGCGGATCCAACATGCGCCCCTCTCGTGAGCCTTGCGTAATGAACGTAACGGGTTACGACGATGCCTAGCTTCGTATGAATATCAGAGGAACGGTATTTGAAGCTGAAAGTGACTCTGAAATGAAATAAATGTGTTGTTTTGCAATTTTAGTTGTACATCGGTATAGTGTGAGATGTGTAGGAAAGCAGCAGCTGTGCTAACTAAATGCAAATAATGGTCGCTCATGCGGTGCGTTTCGAGCTGAAGGGCTCCGATTCACTAGTTTGTAAGAACAAAGTATCCTAAAAGTCCGCTAGGAGGCGCCTCCTTAGCTCAGTGGCAGAGCGCTGGTCTAGTAAACCAGAGGTCGTGAGTTCGATCCTCACAGGCGGCAAATGAATTTTGTAACAGCCCCTCCCACCGTGGCCCTTTCGAAAAAAGCGGTCAAGGATAAAAAAAATTATGAATGGGTGCGGTATTTAAGAAATGCTCTCGCAAATGAATAGTGTGAATGGTGCTATTAAAGTGGGCACCAGAAACTGCTGCTTTAGGCAGTCTCCGGAGAATGCCGACGTGAAATACTTAGTTCTTGTGATGTATTTTCTACCCCTGATAAAGACCCTCGCGATTGTCGTCGTCGTCGTCGTCGTCGGCGCCGCCGCCGCTTTGGTAATAGCGACAATTCGCCATTGTATCACATAGGGTGAGGTACCTTCTGCAAGCGACTGAGATGGCACTAAACGATTGAAGCTGATTTGCCACCTCTTGTTTGATCAGCGTCATAAGGGCTTGAATGTAACTTGCGATGGGACACAGCAAGAAGTAGCGTCGTACTTTTAGTACTGAAATTTGAGATGGAGAACTGCGTCAAAGATGGGAAATTCATTTTGCCAAGTGTACAAATGGCGAAAACGAGGTGTGAGTGGGGAAGTATATTGCGCCAGTGACCGTGTGGCCTAATGGATAAGGCGTCGGACTTCGGATCCGAAGATTGCAGGTTCGAATCCTGTCACGGTCGAGTTTTTCCTGTTCTGCAAAAGATGCATGCTGTTTTACTGTGTTGTTTGAGTACTCTAAAACTAGTTGGAAGTTGCTGCTGTCCGCTTCCTGGCTGCAAAACCGGCGTCTACCAGAAGCACAAGCAAGACAAGGGTGATCTGTAGCGAAGTTTTCGGCACAGTGCCGTTCAGGAGAGTTTTTGTTGGAACTACTGCATCTGATTCAGGAGCCAAGGGCTACGCCACAGGCGTCTGCGCACAGTCGAGCATGTGTGTTGAATAATGGTGCTGATAGCCACGTATCATTTCATGCAGATTTGATGCCTTTCGGAGACAATTTTTCATTGAATAGGATTGTAGCTGATTTGTGGCAGCAGGAAATAAGCTGTAGTCAAAAGAATCTTCAATAGATGGTCGCAGGTCACATCAGTATTGTATGGCTCGTAACGCGTTGCGTGCAGCCCGGCTAGCTCAGTCGGTAGAGCATGAGACTCTTAATCTCAGGGTCGTGGGTTCGAGCCCCACGCTGGGCGGCGCAAAATTTTGTGTCTACGCGGATCCAACATGCGCCCCTCTCGTGAGCCTTGCGTAATGAACGTAACGGGTTACGACGATGCCTAGCTTCGTATGAATATCAGAGGAACGGTATTTGAAGCTGAAAGTGACTCTGAAATGAAATAAATGTGTTGTTTTGCAATTTTAGTTGTACATCGATATAGTGTGAGATGTGTAGGAAAGCAGCAGCTGTGCTAACTAAATGCAAATAATGGTCGCTCATGCGGTGCGTTTCGAGCTGAAGGGCTCCGATTCACTAGTTTGTAAGAACAAAGTATCCTAAAAGTCCGCTCGGAGGCGCCTCCTTAGCTCAGTGGCAGAGCGCTGGTCTAGTAAACCAGAGGTCGTCAGTTCGATCCTCACAGGCGGCAAATGAATTTTGTAACAGCCCCTCCCACCGTGGCCCTTTCGAAAAAAGCGGTCAAGGATAAAAAAAATTATGAATGGGTGCGGTATTTAAGAAATGCTCTCGCAAATGAATAGTGTGAATGGTGCTATTAAAGTGGGCACCAGAAACTGCTGCTTTAGGCAGTCTCCGGAGAATGCCGACGTGAAATACTTAGTTCTTGTGATGTATTTTCTACCCCTGATAAAGACCCTCGCGATTGTCGTCGTCGTCGTCGTCGGCGCCGCCGCCGCTTTGGTAATAGCGACAATTCGCCATTGTATCACATAGGGTGAGGTACCTTCTGCAAGCGACTGAGATGGCACTAAACGATTGAAGCTGATTTGCCACCTCTTGTTTGATCAGCGTCATAAGGGCTTGAATGTAACTTGCGATGGGACACAGCAAGATGTAGCGTCGTACTTTTAGTACTGAAATTTGAGATGGAGAACTGCGTCAAAGATGGGAAATTCAGTCTGCCAAGTGTACAAATGGCGAAAACGTGGTGTGAGTGGGGAAGTATATTGCGCCAGTGACCGTGTGGCCTAATGGATAAGGCGTCGGACTTCGGATCCGAAGATTGCAGGTTCGAATCCTGTCACGGTCGAGTTTTTCCTGTTCTGCAAAAGATGCATGCTGTTTTACTGTGTTGTTTGAGTACTCTAAAACTAGTTGGAAGTTGCTGCTGTCCGCTTCCTGGCTGCAAAACCGGCGTCTACCAGAAGCACAAGCAAGACAAGGGTGATCTGTAGCGAAGTTTTCGGCACAGTGCCGTTCAGGAGAGTTTTTGTTGGAACTACTGCATCTGATTCAGGAGCCAAGGGCTACGCCACAGGCGTCTGCGCACAGTCGAGCATGTGTGTTGAATAATGGTGCTGATAGCCACGTATCATTTCATGCAGATTTGATGCCTTTCGGAGACAATTTTTCATTGAATAGGATTGTAGCTGATTTGTGGCAGCAGGAAATAAGCTGTAGTCAAAAGAATCTTCAATAGATGGTCGCAGGTCACATCAGTATTGTATGGCTCGTAACGCGTTGCGTGCAGCCCGGCTAGCTCAGTCGGTAGAGCATGAGACTCTTAATCTCAGGGTCGTGGGTTCGAGCCCCACGCTGGGCGGCGCAAAATTTTGTGTCTACGCGGATCCAACATGCGCCCCTCTCGTGAGCCTTGCGTAATGAACGTAACGGGTTACGACGATGCCTAGCTTCGTATGAATATCAGAGGAACGGTATTTGAAGCTGAAAGTGACTCTGAAATGAAATAAATGTGTTGTTTTGCAATTTTAGTTGTACATCGATATAGTGTGAGATGTGTAGGAAAGCAGCAGCTGTGCTAACTAAATGCAAATAATGGTCGCTCATGCGGTGCGTTTCGAGCTGAAGGGCTCCGATTCACTAGTTTGTAAGAACAAAGTATCCTAAAAGTCCGCTAGGAGGCGCCTCCTTAGCTCAGTGGCAGAGCGCTGGTCTAGTAAACCAGAGGTCGTCAGTTCGATCCTCACAGGCGGCAAATGAATTTTGTAACAGCCCCTCCCACCGTGGCCCTTTCGAAAAAAGCGGTCAAGGATAAAAAAAATTATGAATGGGTGCGGTATTTAAGAAATGCTCTCGCAAATGAATAGTGTGAATGGTGCTATTAAAGTGGGCACCAGAAACTGCTGCTTTAGGCAGTCTCCGGAGAATGCCGACGTGAAATACTTAGTTCTTGTGATGTATTTTCTACCCCTGATAAAGACCCTCGCGATTGTCGTCGTCGTCGGCGCCGCCGCCGCTTTGGTAATAGCGACAATTCGCCATTGTATCACATAGGGTGAGGTACCTTCTGCAAGCGACTGAGATGGCACTAAACGATTGAAGCTGATTTGCCACCTCTTGTTTGATCAGCGTCATAAGGGCTTGAATGTAACTTGCGATGGGACACAGCAAGAAGTAGCGTCGTACTTTTAGTACTGAAATTTGAGATGGAGAACTGCGTCAAAGATGGGAAATTCATTTTGCCAAGTGTACAAATGGCGAAAACGAGGTGTGAGTGGGGAAGTATATTGCGCCAGTGACCGTGTGGCCTAATGGATAAGGCGTCGGACTTCGGATCCGAAGATTGCAGGTTCGAATCCTGTCACGGTCGAGTTTTTCCTGTTCTGCAAAAGATGCATGCTGTTTTACTGTGTTGTTTGAGTACTCTAAAACTAGTTGGAAGTTGCTGCTGTCCGCTTCCTGGCTGCAAAACCGGCGTCTACCAGAAGCACAAGCAAGACAAGGGTGATCTGTAGCGAAGTTTTCGGCACAGTGCCGTTCAGGAGAGTTTTTGTTGGAACTACTGCATCTGATTCAGGAGCCAAGGGCTACGCCACAGGCGTCTGCGCACAGTCGAGCATGTGTGTTGAATAATGGTGCTGATAGCCACGTATCATTTCATGCAGATTTGATGCCTTTCGGAGACAATTTTTCATTGAATAGGATTGTAGCTGATTTGTGGCAGCAGGAAATAAGCTGTAGTCAAAAGAATCTTCAATAGATGGTCGCAGGTCACATCAGTATTGTATGGCTCGTAACGCGTTGCGTGCAGCCCGGCTAGCTCAGTCGGTAGAGCATGAGACTCTTAATCTCAGGGTCGTGGGTTCGAGCCCCACGCTGGGCGGCGCAAAATTTTGTGTCTACGCGGATCCAACATGCGCCCCTCTCGTGAGCCTTGCGTAATGAACGTAACGGGTTACGACGATGCCTAGCTTCGTATGAATATCAGAGGAACGGTATTTGAAGCTGAAAGTGACTCTGAAATGAAATAAATGTGTTGTTTTGCAATTTTAGTTGTACATCGATATAGTGTGAGATGTGTAGGAAAGCAGCAGCTGTGCTAACTAAATGCAAATAATGGTCGCTCATGCGGTGCGTTTCGAGCTGAAGGGCTCCGATTCACTAGTTTGTAAGAACAAAGTATCCTAAAAGTCCGCTAGGAGGCGCCTCCTTAGCTCAGTGGCAGAGCGCTGGTCTAGTAAACCAGAGGTCGTCAGTTCGATCCTCACAGGCGGCAAATGAATTTTGTAACAGCCCCTCCCACCGTGGCCCTTTCGAAAAAAGCGGTCAAGGATAAAAAAAATTATGAATGGGTGCGGTATTTAAGAAATGCTCTCGCAAATGAATAGTGTGAATGGTGCTATTAAAGTGGGCACCAGAAACTGCTGCTTTAGGCAGTCTCCGGAGAATGCCGACGTGAAATACTTAGTTCTTGTGATGTATTTTCTACCCCTGATAAAGACCCTCGCGATTGTCGTCGTCGTCGTCGGCGGCGCCGCCGCCGCTTTGGTAATAGCGACAATTCGCCATTGTATCACATAGGGTGAGGTACCTTCTGCAAGCGACTGAGATGGCACTAAACGATTGAAGCTGATTTGCCACCTCTTGTTTGATCAGCGTCATAAGGGCTTGAATGTAACTTGCGATGGGACACAGCAAGATGTAGCGTCGTACTTTTAGTACTGAAATTTGAGATGGAGAACTGCGTCAAAGATGGGAAATTCAGTCTGCCAAGTGTACAAATGGCGAAAACGTGGTGTGAGTGGGGAAGTATATTGCGCCAGTGACCGTGTGGCCTAATGGATAAGGCGTCGGACTTCGGATCCGAAGATTGCAGGTTCGAATCCTGTCACGGTCGAGTTTTTCCTGTTCTGCAAAAGATGCATGCTGTTTTACTGTGTTGTTTGAGTACTCTAAAACTAGTTGGAAGTTGCTGCTGTCCGCTTCCTGGCTGCAAAACCGGCGTCTACCAGAAGCACGAGCAAGACAAGGGTGATCTGTAGCGAAGTTTTCGGCACAGTGCCGTTCAGGAGAGTTTTTGTTGGAACTACTGCATCTGATTCAGGAGCCAAGGGCTACGCCACAGGCGTCTGCGCACAGTCGAGCATGTGTGTTGAATAATGGTGCTGATAGCCACGTATCATTTCATGCAGATTTGATGCCTTTCGGAGACAATTTTTCATTGAATAGGATTGTAGCTGATTTGTGGCAGCAGGAAATAAGCTGTAGTCAAAAGAATCTTCAATAGATGGTCGCAGGTCACATCAGTATTGTATGGCTCGTAACGCGTTGCGTGCAGCCCGGCTAGCTAAGTCGGTAGAGCATGAGACTCTTAATCTCAGGGTCGTGGGTTCGAGCCCCACGCTGGGCGGCGCAAAATTTTGTGTCTACGCGGATCCAACATGCGCCCCTCTCGTGAGCCTTGCGTAATGAACGTAACGGGTTACGACGATGCCTAGCTTCGTATGAATATCAGAGGAACGGTATTTGAAGCTGAAAGTGACTCTGAAATGAAATAAATGTGTTGTTTTGCAATTTTAGTTGTACATCGGTATAGTGTGAGATGTGTAGGAAAGTAGCAGCTGTGCTAACTAAATGCAAATAATGGTCGCTCATGCGGTGCGTTTCGAGCTGAAGGGCTCCGATTCACTAGTTTGTAAGAACAAAGTATCCTAAAAGTCCGCTAGGAGGCGCCTCCTTAGCTCAGTGGCAGAGCGCTGGTCTAGTAAACCAGAGGTCGTCAGTTCGATCCTCACAGGCGGCAAATGAATTTTGTAACAGCCCCTCCCACCGTGGCCCTTTCGAAAAAAGCGGTCAAGGATAAAAAAAATTATGAATGGGTGCGGTATTTAAGAAATGCTCTCGCAAATGAATAGTGTGAATGGTGCTATTAAAGTGGGCACCAGAAACTGCTGCTTTAGGCAGTCTCCGGAGAATGCCGACGTGAAATACTTAGTTCTTGTGATGTATTTTCTACCCCTGATAAAGACCCTCGCGATTGTCGTCGTCGTCGTCGTCGTCGGCGCCGCCGCCGCTTTGGTAATAGCGACAATTCGCCATTGTATCACATAGGGTGAGGTACCTTCTGCAAGCGACTGAGATGGCACTAAACGATTGAAGCTGATTTGCCACCTCTTGTTTGATCAGCGTCATAAGGGCTTGAATGTAACTTGCGATGGGACACAGCAAGAAGTAGCGTCGTACTTTTAGTACTGAAATTTGAGATGGAGAACTGCGTCAAAGATGGGAAATTCATTCTGCCAAGTGTACAAATGGCGAAAACGAGGTGTGAGTGGGGAAGTATATTGCGCCAGTGACCGTGTGGCCTAATGGATAAGGCGTCGGACTTCGGATCCGAAGATTGCAGGTTCGAATCCTGTCACGGTCGAGTTTTTCCTGTTCTGCAAAAGATGCATGCTGTTTTACTGTGTTGTTTGAGTACTCTAAAACTAGTTGGAAGTTGCTGCTGTCCGCTTCCTGGCTGCAAAACCGGCGTCTACCAGAAGCACAAGCAAGACAAGGGTGATCTGTAGCGAAGTTTTCGGCACAGTGCCGTTCAGGAGAGTTTTTGTTGGAACTACTGCATCTGATTCAGGAGCCAAGGGCTACGCCACAGGCGTCTGCGCACAGTCGAGCATGTGTGTTGAATAATGGTGCTGATAGCCACGTATCATTTCATGCAGATTTGATGCCTTTCGGAGACAATTTTTCATTGAATAGGATTGTAGCTGATTTGTGGCAGCAGGAAATAAGCTGTAGTCAAAAGAATCTTCAATAGATGGTCGCAGGTCACATCAGTATTGTATGGCTCGTAACGCGTTGCGTGCAGCCCGGCTAGCTCAGTCGGTAGAGCATGAGACTCTTAATCTCAGGGTCGTGGGTTCGAGCCCCACGCTGGGCGGCGCAAAATTTTGTGTCTACGCGGATCCAACATGCGCCCCTCTCGTGAGCCTTGCGTAATGAACGTAACGGGTTACGACGATGCCTAGCTTCGTATGAATATCAGAGGAACGGTATTTGAAGCTGAAAGTGACTCTGAAATGAAATAAATGTGTTGTTTTGCAATTTTAGTTGTACATCGATATAGTGTGAGATGTGTAGGAAAGCAGCAGCTGTGCTAACTAAATGCAAATAATGGTCGCTCATGCGGTGCGTTTCGAGCTGAAGGGCTCCGATTCACTAGTTTGTAAGAACAAAGTATCCTAAAAGTCCGCTAGGAGGCGCCTCCTTAGCTCAGTGGCAGAGCGCTGGTCTAGTAAACCAGAGGTCGTCAGTTCGATCCTCACAGGCGGCAAATGAATTTTGTAACAGCCCCTCCCACCGTGGCCCTTTCGAAAAAAGCGGTCAAGGATAAAAAAAATTATGAATGGGTGCGGTATTTAAGAAATGCTCTCGCAAATGAATAGTGTGAATGGTGCTATTAAAGTGGGCACCAGAAACTGCTGCTTTAGGCAGTCTCCGGAGAATGCCGACGTGAAATACTTAGTTCTTGTGATGTATTTTCTACCCCTGATAAAGACCCTCGCGATTGTCGTCGTCGTCGTCGGCGCCGCCGCCGCTTTGGTAATAGCGACAATTCGCCATTGTATCACATAGGGTGAGGTACCTTCTGCAAGCGACTGAGATGGCACTAAACGATTGAAGCTGATTTGCCACCTCTTGTTTGATCAGCGTCATAAGGGCTTGAATGTAACTTGCGATGGGACACAGCAAGAAGTAGCGTCGTACTTTTAGTACTGAAATTTGAGATGGAGAACTGCGTCAAAGATGGGAAATTCATTCTGCCAAGTGTACAAATGGCGAAAACGAGGTGTGAGTGGGGAAGTATATTGCGCCAGTGACCGTGTGGCCTAATGGATAAGGCGTCGGACTTCGGATCCGAAGATTGCAGGTTCGAATCCTGTCACGGTCGAGTTTTTCCTGTTCTGCAAAAGATGCATGCTGTTTTACTGTGTTGTTTGAGTACTCTAAAACTAGTTGGAAGTTGCTGCTGTCCGCTTCCTGGCTGCAAAACCGGCGTCTACCAGAAGCACAAGCAAGACAAGGGTGATCTGTAGCGAAGTTTGCGGCACAGTGCCGTTCAGGAGAGTTTTTGTTGGAACTACTGCATCTGATTCAGGAGCCAAGGGCTACGCCACAGGCGTCTGCGCACAGTCGAGCATGTGTGTTGAATAATGGTGCTGATAGCCACGTATCATTTCATGCAGATTTGATGCCTTTCGGAGACAATTTTTCATTGAATAGGATTGTAGCTGATTTGTGGCAGCAGGAAATAAGCTGTAGTCAAAAGAATCTTCAATAGATGGTCGCAGGTCACATCAGTATTGTATGGCTCGTAACGCGTTGCGTGCAGCCCGGCTAGCTCAGTCGGTAGAGCATGAGACTCTTAATCTCAGGGTCGTGGGTTCGAGCCCCACGCTGGGCGGCGCAAAATTTTGTGTCTACGCGGATCCAACATGCGCCCCTCTCGTGAGCCTTGCGTAATGAACGTAACGGGTTACGACGATGCCTAGCTTCGTATGAATATCAGAGGAACGGTATTTGAAGCTGAAAGTGACTCTGAAATGAAATAAATGTGTTGTTTTGCAATTTTAGTTGTACATCGATATAGTGTGAGATGTGTAGGAAAGCAGCAGCTGTGCTAACTAAATGCAAATAATGGTCGCTCATGCGGTGCGTTTCGAGCTGAAGGGCTCCGATTCACTAGTTTGTAAGAACAAAGTATCCTAAAAGTCCGCTAGGAGGCGCCTCCTTAGCTCAGTGGCAGAGCGCTGGTCTAGTAAACCAGAGGTCGTGAGTTCGATCCTCACAGGCGGCAAATGAATTTTGTAACAGCCCCTCCCACCGTGGCCCTTTCGAAAAAAGCGGTCAAGGATAAAAAAAATTATGAATGGGTGCGGTATTTAAGAAATGCTCTCGCAAATGAATAGTGTGAATGGTGCTATTAAAGTGGGCACCAGAAACTGCTGCTTTAGGCAGTCTCCGGAGAATGCCGACGTGAAATACTTAGTTCTTGTGATGTATTTTCTACCCCTGATAAAGACCCTCGCGATTGTCGTCGTCGTCGTCGGCGCCGCCGCCGCTTTGGTAATAGCGACAATTCGCCATTGTATCACATAGGGTGAGGTACCTTCTGCAAGCGACTGAGATGGCACTAAACGATTGAAGCTGATTTGCCACCTCTTGTTTGATCAGCGTCATAAGGGCTTGAATGTAACTTGCGATGGGACACAGCAAGAAGTAGCGTCGTACTTTTAGTACTGAAATTTGAGATGGAGAACTGCGTCAAAGATGGGAAATTCATTCTGCCAAGTGTACAAATGGCGAAAACGAGGTGTGAGTGGGGAAGTATATTGCGCCAGTGACCGTGTGGCCTAATGGATAAGGCGTCGGACTTCGGATCCGAAGATTGCAGGTTCGAATCCTGTCACGGTCGAGTTTTTCCTGTTCTGCAAAAGATGCATGCTGTTTTACTGTGTTGTTTGAGTACTCTAAAACTAGTTGGAAGTTGCTGCTGTCCGCTTCCTGGCTGCAAAACCGGCGTCTACCAGAAGCACAAGCAAGACAAGGGTGATCTGTAGCGAAGTTTTCGGCACAGTGCCGTTCAGGAGAGTTTTTGTTGGAACTACTGCATCTGATTCAGGAGCCAAGGGCTACGCCACAGGCGTCTGCGCACAGTCGAGCATGTGTGTTGAATAATGGTGCTGATAGCCACGTATCATTTCATGCAGATTTGATGCCTTTCGGAGACAATTTTTCATTGAATAGGATTGTAGCTGATTTGTGGCAGCAGGAAATAAGCTGTAGTCAAAAGAATCTTCAATAGATGGTCGCAGGTCACATCAGTATTGTATGGCTCGTAACGCGTTGCGTGCAGCCCGGCTAGCTCAGTCGGTAGAGCATGAGACTCTTAATCTCAGGGTCGTGGGTTCGAGCCCCACGCTGGGCGGCGCAAAATTTTGTGTCTACGCGGATCCAACATGCGCCCCTCTCGTGAGCCTTGCGTAATGAACGTAACGGGTTACGACGATGCCTAGCTTCGTATGAATATCAGAGGAACGGTATTTGAAGCTGAAAGTGACTCTGAAATGAAATAAATGTGTTGTTTTGCAATTTTAGTTGTACATCGATATAGTGTGAGATGTGTAGGAAAGCAGCAGCTGTGCTAACTAAATGCAAATAATGGTCGCTCATGCGGTGCGTTTCGAGCTGAAGGGCTCCGATTCACTAGTTTGTAAGAACAAAGTATCCTAAAAGTCCGCTAGGAGGCGCCTCCTTAGCTCAGTGGCAGAGCGCTGGTCTAGTAAACCAGAGGTCGTCAGTTCGATCCTCACAGGCGGCAAATGAATTTTGTAACAGCCCCTCCCACCGTGGCCCTTTCGAAAAAAGCGGTCAAGGATAAAAAAAATTATGAATGGGTGCGGTATTTAAGAAATGCTCTCGCAAATGAATAGTGTGAATGGTGCTATTAAAGTGGGCACCAGAAACTGCTGCTTTAGGCAGTCTCCGGAGAATGCCGACGTGAAATACTTAGTTCTTGTGATGTATTTTCTACCCCTGATAAAGACCCTCGCGATTGTCGTCGTCGTCGTCGTCGTCGGCGCCGCCGCCGCTTTGGTAATAGCGACAATTCGCCATTGTATCACATAGGGTGAGGTACCTTCTGCAAGCGACTGAGATGGCACTAAACGATTGAAGCTGATTTGCCACCTCTTGTTTGATCAGCGTCATAAGGGCTTGAATGTAACTTGCGATGGGACACAGCAAGAAGTAGCGTCGTACTTTTAGTACTGAAATTTGAGATGGAGAACTGCGTCAAAGATGGGAAATTCATTCTGCCAAGTGTACAAATGGCGAAAACGAGGTGTGAGTGGGGAAGTATATTGCGCCAGTGACCGTGTGGCCTAATGGATAAGGCGTCGGACTTCGGATCCGAAGATTGCAGGTTCGAATCCTGTCACGGTCGAGTTTTTCCTGTTCTGCAAAAGATGCATGCTGTTTTACTGTGTTGTTTGAGTACTCTAAAACTAGTTGGAAGTTGCTGCTGTCCGCTTCCTGGCTGCAAAACCGGCGTCTACCAGAAGCACAAGCAAGACAAGGGTGATCTGTAGCGAAGTTTTCGGCACAGTGCCGTTCAGGAGAGTTTTTGTTGGAACTACTGCATCTGATTCAGGAGCCAAGGGCTACGCCACAGGCGTCTGCGCACAGTCGAGCATGTGTGTTGAATAATGGTGCTGATAGCCACGTATCATTTCATGCAGATTTGATGCCTTTCGGAGACAATTTTTCATTGAATAGGATTGTAGCTGATTTGTGGCAGCAGGAAATAAGCTGTAGTCAAAAGAATCTTCAATAGATGGTCGCAGGTCACATCAGTATTGTATGGCTCGTAACGCGTTGCGTGCAGCCCGGCTAGCTCAGTCGGTAGAGCATGAGACTCTTAATCTCAGGGTCGTGGGTTCGAGCCCCACGCTGGGCGGCGCAAAATTTTGTGTCTACGCGGATCCAACATGCGCCCCTCTCGTGAGCCTTGCGTAATGAACGTAACGGGTTACGACGATGCCTAGCTTCGTATGAATATCAGAGGAACGGTATTTGAAGCTGAAAGTGACTCTGAAATGAAATAAATGTGTTGTTTTGCAATTTTAGTTGTACATCGATATAGTGTGAGATGTGTAGGAAAGCAGCAGCTGTGCTAACTAAATGCAAATAATGGTCGCTCATGCGGTGCGTTTCGAGCTGAAGGGCTCCGATTCACTAGTTTGTAAGAACAAAGGATCCTAAAAGTCCGCTAGGAGGCGCCTCCTTAGCTCAGTGGCAGAGCGCTGGTCTAGTAAACCAGAGGTCGTGAGTTCGATCCTCACAGGCGGCAAATGAATTTTGTAACAGCCCCTCCCACCGTGGCCCTTTCGAAAAAAGCGGTCAAGGATAAAAAAATTATGAATGGGTGCGGTATTTAAGAAATGCTCTCGCAAATGAATAGTGTGAATGGTGCTATTAAAGTGGGCACCAGAAACTGCTGCTTTAGGCAGTCTCCGGAGAATGCCGACGTGAAATACTTAGTTCTTGTGATGTATTTTCTACCCCTGATAAAGACCCTCGCGATTGTCGTCGTCGTCGTCGTCGTCGGCGCCGCCGCCGCTTTGGTAATAGCGACAATTCGCCATTGTATCACATAGGGTGAGGTACCTTCTGCAAGCGACTGAGATGGCACTAAACGATTGAAGCTGATTTGCCACCTCTTGTTTGATCAGCGTCATAAGGGCTTGAATGTAACTTGCGATGGGACACAGCAAGAAGTAGCGTCGTACTTTTAGTACTGAAATTTGAGATGGAGAACTGCGTCAAAGATGGGAAATTCAGTCTGCCAAGTGTACAAATGGCGAAAACGTGGTGTGAGTGGGGAAGTATATTGCGCCAGTGACCGTGTGGCCTAATGGATAAGGCGTCGGACTTCGGATCCGAAGATTGCAGGTTCGAATCCTGTCACGGTCGAGTTTTTCCTGTTCTGCAAAAGATGCATGCTGTTTTACTGTGTTGTTTGAGTACTCTAAAACTAGTTGGAAGTTGCTGCTGTCCGCTTCCTGGCTGCAAAACCGGCGTCTACCAGAAGCACGAGCAAGACAAGGGTGATCTGTAGCGAAGTTTTCGGCACAGTGCCGTTCAGGAGAGTTTTTGTTGGAACTACTGCATCTGATTCAGGAGCCAAGGGCTACGCCACAGGCGTCTGCGCACAGTCGAGCATGTGTGTTGAATAATGGTGCTGATAGCCACGTATCATTTCATGCAGATTTGATGCCTTTCGGAGACAATTTTTCATTGAATAGGATTGTAGCTGATTTGTGGCAGCAGGAAATAAGCTGTAGTCAAAAGAATCTTCAATAGATGGTCGCAGGTCACATCAGTATTGTATGGCTCGTAACGCGTTGCGTGCAGCCCGGCTAGCTAAGTCGGTAGAGCATGAGACTCTTAATCTCAGGGTCGTGGGTTCGAGCCCCACGCTGGGCGGCGCAAAATTTTGTGTCTACGCGGATCCAACATGCGCCCCTCTCGTGAGCCTTGCGTAATGAACGTAACGGGTTACGACGATGCCTAGCTTCGTATGAATATCAGAGGAACGGTATTTGAAGCTGAAAGTGACTCTGAAATGAAATAAATGTGTTGTTTTGCAATTTTAGTTGTACATCGATATAGTGTGAGATGTGTAGGAAAGCAGCAGCTGTGCTAACTAAATGCAAATAATGGTCGCTCATGCGGTGCGTTTCGAGCTGAAGGGCTCCGATTCACTAGTTTGTAAGAACAAAGTATCCTAAAAGTCCGCTAGGAGGCGCCTCCTTAGCTCAGTGGCAGAGCGCTGGTCTAGTAAACCAGAGGTCGTGAGTTCGATCCTCACAGGCGGCAAATGAATTTTGTAACAGCCCCTCCCACCGTGGCCCTTTCGAAAAAAGCGGTCAAGGATAAAAAAAATTATGAATGGGTGCGGTATTTAAGAAATGCTCTCGCAAATGAATAGTGTGAATGGTGCTATTAAAGTGGGCACCAGAAACTGCTGCTTTAGGCAGTCTCCGGAGAATGCCGACGTGAAATACTTAGTTCTTGTGATGTATTTTCTACCCCTGATAAAGACCCTCGCGATTGTCGTCGTCGTCGTCGTCGGCGCCGCCGCCGCTTTGGTAATAGCGACAATTCGCCATTGTATCACATAGGGTGAGGTACCTTCTGCAAGCGACTGAGATGGCACTAAACGATTGAAGCTGATTTGCCACCTCTTGTTTGATCAGCGTCATAAGGGCTTGAATGTAACTTGCGATGGGACACAGCAAGAAGTAGCGTCGTACTTTTAGTACTGAAATTTGAGATGGAGAACTGCGTCAAAGATGGGAAATTCAGTCTGCCAAGTGTACAAATGGCGAAAACGTGGTGTGAGTGGGGAAGTATATTGCGCCAGTGACCGTGTGGCCTAATGGATAAGGCGTCGGACTTCGGATCCGAAGATTGCAGGTTCGAATCCTGTCACGGTCGAGTTTTTCCTGTTCTGCAAAAGATGCATGCTGTTTTACTGTGTTGTTTGAGTACTCTAAAACTAGTTGGAAGTTGCTGCTGTCCGCTTCCTGGCTGCAAAACCGGCGTCTACCAGAAGCACGAGCAAGACAAGGGTGATCTGTAGCGAAGTTTTCGGCACAGTGCCGTTCAGGAGAGTTTTTGTTGGAACTACTGCATCTGATTCAGGAGCCAAGGGCTACGCCACAGGCGTCTGCGCACAGTCGAGCATGTGTGTTGAATAATGGTGCTGATAGCCACGTATCATTTCATGCAGATTTGATGCCTTTCGGAGACAATTTTTCATTGAATAGGATTGTAGCTGATTTGTGGCAGCAGGAAATAAGCTGTAGTCAAAAGAATCTTCAATAGATGGTCGCAGGTCACATCAGTATTGTATGGCTCGTAACGCGTTGCGTGCAGCCCGGCTAGCTAAGTCGGTAGAGCATGAGACTCTTAATCTCAGGGTCGTGGGTTCGAGCCCCACGCTGGGCGGCGCAAAATTTTGTGTCTACGCGGATCCAACATGCGCCCCTCTCGTGAGCCTTGCGTAATGAACGTAACGGGTTACGACGATGCCTAGCTTCGTATGAATATCAGAGGAACGGTATTTGAAGCTGAAAGTGACTCTGAAATGAAATAAATGTGTTGTTTTGCAATTTTAGTTGTACATCGGTATAGTGTGAGATGTGTAGGAAAGCAGCAGCTGTGCTAACTAAATGCAAATAATGGTCGCTCATGCGGTGCGTTTCGAGCTGAAGGGCTCCGATTCACTAGTTTGTAAGAACAAAGTATCCTAAAAGTCCGCTAGGAGGCGCCTCCTTAGCTCAGTGGCAGAGCGCTGGTCTAGTAAACCAGAGGTCGTCAGTTCGATCCTCACAGGCGGCAAATGAATTTTGTAACAGCCCCTCCCACCGTGGCCCTTTCGAAAAAAGCGGTCAAGGATAAAAAAAATTATGAATGGGTGCGGTATTTAAGAAATGCTCTCGCAAATGAATAGTGTGAATGGTGCTATTAAAGTGGGCACCAGAAACTGCTGCTTTAGGCAGTCTCCGGAGAATGCCGACGTGAAATACTTAGTTCTTGTGATGTATTTTCTACCCCTGATAAAGACCCTCGCGATTGTCGTCGTCGTCGTCGTCGTCGGCGCCGCCGCCGCTTTGGTAATAGCGACAATTCGCCATTGTATCACATAGGGTGAGGTACCTTCTGCAAGCGACTGAGATGGCACTAAACGATTGAAGCTGATTTGCCACCTCTTGTTTGATCAGCGTCATAAGGGCTTGAATGTAACTTGCGATGGGACACAGCAAGAAGTAGCGTCGTACTTTTAGTACTGAAATTTGAGATGGAGAACTGCGTCAAAGATGGGAAATTCATTCTGCCAAGTGTACAAATGGCGAAAACGAGGTGTGAGTGGGGAAGTATATTGCGCCAGTGACCGTGTGGCCTAATGGATAAGGCGTCGGACTTCGGATCCAAAGATTGCAGGTTCGAATCCTGTCACGGTCGAGTTTTTCCTGTTCTGCAAAAGATGCATGCTGTTTTACTGTGTTGTTTGAGTACTCTAAAACTAGTTGGAAGTTGCTGCTGTCCGCTTCCTGGCTGCAAAACCGGCGTCTACCAGAAGCACAAGCAAGACAAGGGTGATCTGTAGCGAAGTTTTCGGCACAGTGCCGTTCAGGAGAGTTTTTGTTTGAACTACTGCATCTGATTCAGGAGCCAAGGGCTACGCCACAGGCGTCTGCGCATAGTCGAGCATGTGTGTTGAATAATGGTGCTGATAGCCACGTATCATTTCATGCAGATTTGATGCCTTTCGGAGACAATTTTTCATTGAATAGGATTGTAGCTGATTTGTGGCAGCAGGAAATAAGCTGTAGTCAAAAGAATCTTCAATAGATGGTCGCAGGTCACATCAGTATTGTATGGCTCGTAACGCGTTGCGTGCAGCCCGGCTAGCTCAGTCGGTAGAGCATGAGACTCTTAATCTCAGGGTCGTGGGTTCGAGCCCCACGCTGGGCGGCGCAAAATTTTGTGTCTACGCGGATCCAACATGCGCCCCTCTCGTGAGCCTTGCGTAATGAACGTAACGGGTTACGACGATGCCTAGCTTCGTATGAATATCAGAGGAACGGTATTTGAAGCTGAAAGTGACTCTGAAATGAAATAAATGTGTTGTTTTGCAATTTTAGTTGTACATCGATATAGTGTGAGATGTGTAGGAAAGCAGCAGCTGTGCTAACTAAATGCAAATAATGGTCGCTCATGCGGTGCATTTCGAGCTGAAGGGCTCCGATTCACTAGTTTGTAAGGACAAAGTATCCTAAAAGTCCGCTAGGAGGAGCCTCCTTAGCTCAGTGGCAGAGCGCTGGTCTAGTAAACCAGAGGTCGTCAGTTCGATCCTCACAGGCGGCAAATGAATTTTGTAACAGCCCCTCCCACCGTGGCCCTTTCGAAAAAAGCGGTCAAGGATAAAAAAAATTATGAATGGGTGCGGTATTTAAGAAATGCTCTCGCAAATGAATAGTGTGAATGGTGCTATTAAAGTGGGCACCAGAAACTGCTGCTTTAGGCAGTCTCCGGAGAATGCCGACGTGAAATACTTAGTTCTTGTGATGTATTTTCTACCCCTGATAAAGACCCTCGCGATTGTCGTCGTCGTCGTCGGCGCCGCCGCCGCTTTGGTAATAGCGACAATTCGCCATTGTATCACATAGGGTGAGGTACCTTCTGCAAGCGACTGAGATGGCACTAAACGATTGAAGCTGATTTGCCACCTCTTGTTTGATCAGCGTCATAAGGGCTTGAATGTAACTTGCGATGGGACACAGCAAGAAGTAGCGTCGTACTTTTAGTACTGAAATTTGAGATGGAGAACTGCGTCAAAGATGGGAAATTCATTCTGCCAAGTGTACAAATGGCGAAAACGTGGTGTGAGTGGGGAAGTATATTGCGCCAGTGACCGTGTGGCCTAATGGATAAGGCGTCGGACTTCGGATCCGAAGATTGCAGGTTCGAATCCTGTCACGGTCGAGTTTTTCCTGTTCTGCAAAAGATGCATGCTGTTTCACTGTGTTGTTTGAGTACTCTAAAACTAGTTGGAAGTTGCTGCTGTCCGCTTCCTGGCTGCAAAACCGGCGTCTACCAGAAGCACGAGCAAGACAAGGGTGATCTGTAGCGAAGTTTTCGGCACAGTGCCGTTCAGGAGAGTTTTTGTTGGAACTACTGCATCTGATTCAGGAGCCAAGGGCTACGCCACAGGCGTCTGCGCACAGTCGAGCATGTGTGTTGAATAATGGTGCTGATAGCCACGTATCATTTCATGCAGATTTGATGCCTTTCGGAGACAATTTTTCATTGAATAGGATTGTAGCTGATTTGTGGCAGCAGGAAATAAGCTGTAGTCAAAAGAATCTTCAATAGATGGTCGCAGGTCACATCAGTATTGTATGGCTCGTAACGCGTTGCGTGCAGCCCGGCTAGCTCAGTCGGTAGAGCATGAGACTCTTAATCTCAGGGTCGTGGGTTCGAGCCCCACGCTGGGCGGCGCAAAATTTTGTGTCTACGCG
Source organism: Schistocerca cancellata (assembly GCF_023864275.1). Lineage (NCBI taxonomy): Eukaryota > Metazoa > Arthropoda > Insecta > Orthoptera > Acrididae > Schistocerca > Schistocerca cancellata. The sequence goes on along the minus strand of NC_064633.1, from coordinate 80,698,641 downwards.
GATCCAACATGCGCCCCTCTCGTGAGCCTTGCGTAATGAACGTAACGGGTTACGACGATGCCTAGCTTCGTATGAATATCAGAGGAACGGTATTTGAAGCTGAAAGTGACTCTGAAATGAAATAAATGTGTTGTTTTGCAATTTTAGTTGTACATCGATATAGTGTGAGATGTGTAGGAAAGCAGCAGCTGTGCTAACTAAATGCAAATAATGGTCGCTCATGCGGTGCGTTTCGAGCTGAAGGGCTCCGATTCACTAGTTTGTAAGAACAAAGTATCCTAAAAGTCCGCTAGGAGGCGCCTCCTTAGCTCAGTGGCAGAGCGCTGGTCTAGTAAACCAGAGGTCGTCAGTTCGATCCTCACAGGCGGCAAATGAATTTTGTAACAGCCCCTCCCACCGTGGCCCTTTCGAAAAAAGCGGTCAAGGATAAAAAAAATTATGGATGGGTGCGGTATTTAAGAAATGCTATCGCAAATGAATAGTGTGAATGGTGCTATTAAAGTGGGCACCAGAAACTGCTGCTTTAGGCAGTCTCCGGAGAATGCCGACGTGAAATACTTAGTTCTTGTGATGTATTTTCTACCCCTGATAAAGACCCTCGCGATTGTCGTCGTCGTCGTCGTCGTCGGCGCCGCCGCCGCTTTGGTAATAGCGACAATTCGCCATTGTATCACATAGGGTGAGGTACCTTCTGCAAGCGACTGAGATGGCACTAAACGATTGAAGCTGATTTGCCACCTCTTGTTTGATCAGCGTCATAAGGGCTTGAATGTAACTTGCGATGGGACACAGCAAGAAGTAGCGTCGTACTTTTAGTACTGAAATTTGAGATGGAGAACTGCGTCAAAGATGGGAAATTCATTCTGCCAAGTGTACAAATGGCGAAAACGTGGTGTGAGTGGGGAAGTATATTGCGCCAGTGACCGTGTGGCCTAATGGATAAGGCGTCGGACTTCGGAACCGAAGATTGCAGGTTCGAATCCTGTCACGGTCGAGTTTTTCCTGTTCTGCAAAAGATGCATGCTGTTTTACTGTGTTGTTTGAGTACTCTAAAACTAGTTGGAAGTTGCTGCTGTCCGCTTCCTGGCTGCAAAACCGGCGTCTACCAGAAGCACGAGCAAGACAAGGGTGATCTGTAGCGAAGTTTTCGGCACAGTGCCGTTCAGGAGAGTTTTTGTTGGAACTACTGCATCTGATTCAGGAGCCAAGGGCTACGCCACAGGCGTCTGCGCACAGTCGAGCATGTGTGTTGAATAATGGTGCTGATAGCCACGTATCATTTCATGCAGATTTGATGCCTTTCGGAGACAATTTTTCATTGAATAGGATTGTAGCTGATTTGTGGCAGCAGGAAATAAGCTGTAGTCAAAAGAATCTTCAATAGATGGTCGCAGGTCACATCAGTATTGTATGGCTCGTAACGCGTTGCGTGCAGCCCGGCTAGCTAAGTCGGTAGAGCATGAGACTCTTAATCTCAGGGTCGTGGGTTCGAGCCCCACGCTGGGCGGCGCAAAATTTTGTGTCTACGCGGATCCAACATGCGCCCCTCTCGTGAGCCTTGCGTAATGAACGTAACGGGTTACGACGATGCCTAGCTTCGTATGAATATCAGAGGAACGGTATTTGAAGCTGAAAGTGACTCTGAAATGAAATAAATGTGTTGTTTTGCAATTTTAGTTGTACATCGGTATAGTGTGAGATGTGTAGGAAAGCAGCAGCTGTGCTAACTAAATGCAAATAATGGTCGCTCATGCGGTGCGTTTCGAGCTGAAGGGCTCCGATTCACTAGTTTGTAAGAACAAAGTATCCTAAAAGTCCGCTAGGAGGCGCCTCCTTAGCTCAGTGGCAGAGCGCTGGTCTAGTAAACCAGAGGTCGTCAGTTCGATCCTCACAGGCGGCAAATGAATTTTGTAACAGCCCCTCCCACCGTGGCCCTTTCGAAAAAAGCGGTCAAGGATAAAAAAAATTATGAATGGGTGCGGTATTTAAGAAATGCTCTCGCAAATGAATAGTGTGAATGGTGCTATTAAAGTGGGCACCAGAAACTGCTGCTTTAGGCAGTCTCCGGAGAATGCCGACGTGAAATACTTAGTTCTTGTGATGTATTTTCTACCCCTGATAAAGACCCTCGCGATTGTCGTCGTCGTCGTCGTCGTCGGCGCCGCCGCCGCTTTGGTAATAGCGACAATTCGCCATTGTATCACATAGGGTGAGGTACCTTCTGCAAGCGACTGAGATGGCACTAAACGATTGAAGCTGATTTGCCACCTCTTGTTTGATCAGCGTCATAAGGGCTTGAATGTAACTTGCGATGGGACACAGCAAGAAGTAGCGTCGTACTTTTAGTACTGAAATTTGAGATGGAGAACTGCGTCAAAGATGGGAAATTCATTCTGCCAAGTGTACAAATGGCGAAAACGAGGTGTGAGTGGGGAAGTATATTGCGCCAGTGACCGTGTGGCCTAATGGATAAGGCGTCGGACTTCGGATCCGAAGATTGCAGGTTCGAATCCTGTCACGGTCGAGTTTTTCCTGTTCTGCAAAAGATGCATGCTGTTTTACTGTGTTGTTTGAGTACTCTAAAACTAGTTGGAAGTTGCTGCTGTCCGCTTCCTGGCTGCAAAACCGGCGTCTACCAGAAGCACAAGCAAGACAAGGGTGATCTGTAGCGAAGTTTTCGGCACAGTGCCGTTCAGGAGAGTTTTTGTTGGAACTACTGCATCTGATTCAGGAGCCAAGGGCTACGCCACAGGCGTCTGCGCACAGTCGAGCATGTGTGTTGAATAATGGTGCTGATAGCCACGTATCATTTCATGCAGATTTGATGCCTTTCGGAGACAATTTTTCATTGAATAGGATTGTAGCTGATTTGTGGCAGCAGGAAATAAGCTGTAGTCAAAAGAATCTTCAATAGATGGTCGCAGGTCACATCAGTATTGTATGGCTCGTAACGCGTTGCGTGCAGCCCGGCTAGCTAAGTCGGTAGAGCATGAGACTCTTAATCTCAGGGTCGTGGGTTCGAGCCCCACGCTGGGCGGCGCAAAATTTTGTGTCTACGCGGATCCAACATGCGCCCCTCTCGTGAGCCTTGCGTAATGAACGTAACGGGTTACGACGATGCCTAGCTTCGTATGAATATCAGAGGAACGGTATTTGAAGCTGAAAGTGACTCTGAAATGAAATAAATGTGTTGTTTTGCAATTTTAGTTGTACATCGGTATAGTGTGAGATGTGTAGGAAAGCAGCAGCTGTGCTAACTAAATGCAAATAATGGTCGCTCATGCGGTGCGTTTCGAGCTGAAGGGCTCCGATTCACTAGTTTGTAAGAACAAAGTATCCTAAAAGTCCGCTAGGAGGCGCCTCCTTAGCTCAGTGGCAGAGCGCTGGTCTAGTAAACCAGAGGTCGTCAGTTCGATCCTCACAGGCGGCAAATGAATTTTGTAACAGCCCCTCCCACCGTGGCCCTTTCGAAAAAAGCGGTCAAGGATAAAAAAAATTATGAATGGGTGCGGTATTTAAGAAATGCTCTCGCAAATGAATAGTGTGAATGGTGCTATTAAAGTGGGCACCAGAAACTGCTGCTTTAGGCAGTCTCCGGAGAATGCCGACGTGAAATACTTAGTTCTTGTGATGTATTTTCTACCCCTGATAAAGACCCTCGCGATTGTCGTCGTCGTCGGCGCCGCCGCCGCTTTGGTAATAGCGACAATTCGCCATTGTATCACATAGGGTGAGGTACCTTCTGCAAGCGACTGAGATGGCACTAAACGATTGAAGCTGATTTGCCACCTCTTGTTTGATCAGCGTCATAAGGGCTTGAATGTAACTTGCGATGGGACACAGCAAGAAGTAGCGTCGTACTTTTAGTACTGAAATTTGAGATGGAGAACTGCGTCAAAGATGGGAAATTCATTCTGCCAAGTGTACAAATGGCGAAAACGAGGTGTGAGTGGGGAAGTATATTGCGCCAGTGACCGTGTGGCCTAATGGATAAGGCGTCGGACTTCGGATCCGAAGATTGCAGGTTCGAATCCTGTCACGGTCGAGTTTTTCCTGTTCTGCAAAAGATGCATGCTGTTTTACTGTGTTGTTTGAGTACTCTAAAACTAGTTGGAAGTTGCTGCTGTCCGCTTCCTGGCTGCAAAACCGGCGTCTACCTGAAGCACAAGCAAGACAAGGGTGATCTGTAGCGAAGTTTTCGGCACAGTGCCGTTCAGGAGAGTTTTTGTTGGAACTACTGCATCTGATTCAGGAGCCAAGGGCTACGCCACAGGCGTCTGCGCACAGTCGAGCATGTGTGTTGAATAATGGTGCTGATAGCCACGTATCATTTCATGCAGATTTGATGCCTTTCGGAGACAATTTTTCATTGAATAGGATTGTAGCTGATTTGTGGCAGCAGGAAATAAGCTGTAGTCAAAAGAATCTTCAATAGATGGTCGCAGGTCACATCAGTATTGTATGGCTCGTAACGCGTTGCGTGCAGCCCGGCTAGCTAAGTCGGTAGAGCATGAGACTCTTAATCTCAGGGTCGTGGGTTCGAGCCCCACGCTGGGCGGCGCAAAATTTTGTGTCTACGCGGATCCAACATGCGCCCCTCTCGTGAGCCTTGCGTAATGAACGTAACGGGTTACGACGATGCCTAGCTTCGTATGAATATCAGAGGAACGGTATTTGAAGCTGAAAGTGACTCTGAAATGAAATAAATGTGTTGTTTTGCAATTTTAGTTGTACATCGGTATAGTGTGAGATGTGTAGGAAAGCAGCAGCTGTGCTAACTAAATGCAAATAATGGTCGCTCATGCGGTGCGTTTCGAGCTGAAGGGCTCCGATTCACTAGTTTGTAAGAACAAAGTATCCTAAAAGTCCGCTAGGAGGCGCCTCCTTAGCTCAGTGGCAGAGCGCTGGTCTAGTAAACCAGAGGTCGTCAGTTCGATCCTCACAGGCGGCAAATGAATTTTGTAACAGCCCCTCCCACCGTGGCCCTTTCGAAAAAAGCGGTCAAGGATAAAAAAAATTATGAATGGGTGCGGTATTTAAGAAATGCTCTCGCAAATGAATAGTGTGAATGGTGCTATTAAAGTGGGCACCAGAAACTGCTGCTTTAGGCAGTCTCCGGAGAATGCCGACGTGAAATACTTAGTTCTTGTGATGTATTTTCTACCCCTGATAAAGACCCTCGCGATTGTCGTCGTCGTCGTCGTCGTCGGCGCCGCCGCCGCTTTGGTAATAGCGACAATTCGCCATTGTATCACATAGGGTGAGGTACCTTCTGCAAGCGACTGAGATGGCACTAAACGATTGAAGCTGATTTGCCACCTCTTGTTTGATCAGCGTCATAAGGGCTTGAATGTAACTTGCGATGGGACACAGCAAGAAGTAGCGTCGTACTTTTAGTACTGAAATTTGAGATGGAGAACTGCGTCAAAGATGGGAAATTCATTCTGCCAAGTGTACAAATGGCGAAAACGAGGTGTGAGTGGGGAAGTATATTGCGCCAGTGACCGTGTGGCCTAATGGATAAGGCGTCGGACTTCGGATCCGAAGATTGCAGGTTCGAATCCTGTCACGGTCGAGTTTTTCCTGTTCTGCAAAAGATGCATGCTGTTTTACTGTGTTGTTTGAGTACTCTAAAACTAGTTGGAAGTTGCTGCTGTCCGCTTCCTGGCTGCAAAACCGGCGTCTACCAGAAGCACAAGCAAGACAAGGGTGATCTGTAGCGAAGTTTTCGGCACAGTGCCGTTCAGGAGAGTTTTTGTTGGAACTACTGCATCTGATTCAGGAGCCAAGGGCTACGCCACAGGCGTCTGCGCACAGTCGAGCATGTGTGTTGAATAATGGTGCTGATAGCCACGTATCATTTCATGCAGATTTGATGCCTTTCGGAGACAATTTTTCATTGAATAGGATTGTAGCTGATTTGTGGCAGCAGGAAATAAGCTGTAGTCAAAAGAATCTTCAATAGATGGTCGCAGGTCACATCAGTATTGTATGGCTCGTAACGCGTTGCGTGCAGCCCGGCTAGCTCAGTCGGTAGAGCATGAGACTCTTAATCTCAGGGTCGTGGGTTCGAGCCCCACGCTGGGCGGCGCAAAATTTTGTGTCTACGCGGATCCAACATGCGCCCCTCTCGTGAGCCTTGCGTAATGAACGTAACGGGTTACGACGATGCCTAGCTTCGTATGAATATCAGAGGAACGGTATTTGAAGCTGAAAGTGACTCTGAAATGAAATAAATGTGTTGTTTTGCAATTTTAGTTGTACATCGATATAGTGTGAGATGTGTAGGAAAGCAGCAGCTGTGCTAACTAAATGCAAATAATGGTCGCTCATGCGGTGCGTTTCGAGCTGAAGGGCTCCGATTCACTAGTTTGTAAGAACAAAGGATCCTAAAAGTCCGCTAGGAGGCGCCTCCTTAGCTCAGTGGCAGAGCGCTGGTCTAGTAAACCAGAGGTCGTGAGTTCGATCCTCACAGGCGGCAAATGAATTTTGTAACAGCCCCTCCCACCGTGGCCCTTTCGAAAAAAGCGGTCAAGGATAAAAAAAATTATGAATGGGTGCGGTATTTAAGAAATGCTCTCGCAAATGAATAGTGTGAATGGTGCTATTAAAGTGGGCACCAGAAACTGCTGCTTTAGGCAGTCTCCGGAGAATGCCGACGTGAAATACTTAGTTCTTGTGATGTATTTTCTACCCCTGATAAAGACCCTCGCGATTGTCGTCGTCGTCGTCGTCGTCGGCGCCGCCGCCGCTTTGGTAATAGCGACAATTCGCCATTGTATCACATAGGGTGAGGTACCTTCTGCAAGCGACTGAGATGGCACTAAACGATTGAAGCTGATTTGCCACCTCTTGTTTGATCAGCGTCATAAGGGCTTGAATGTAACTTGCGATGGGACACAGCAAGAAGTAGCGTCGTACTTTTAGTACTGAAATTTGAGATGGAGAACTGCGTCAAAGATGGGAAATTCAGTCTGCCAAGTGTACAAATGGCGAAAACGTGGTGTGAGTGGGGAAGTATATTGCGCCAGTGACCGTGTGGCCTAATGGATAAGGCGTCGGACTTCGGATCCGAAGATTGCAGGTTCGAATCCTGTCACGGTCGAGTTTTTCCTGTTCTGCAAAAGATGCATGCTGTTTTACTGTGTTGTTTGAGTACTCTAAAACTAGTTGGAAGTTGCTGCTGTCCGCTTCCTGGCTGCAAAACCGGCGTCTACCAGAAGCACGAGCAAGACAAGGGTGATCTGTAGCGAAGTTTTCGGCACAGTGCCGTTCAGGAGAGTTTTTGTTGGAACTACTGCATCTGATTCAGGAGCCAAGGGCTACGCCACAGGCGTCTGCGCACAGTCGAGCATGTGTGTTGAATAATGGTGCTGATAGCCACGTATCATTTCATGCAGATTTGATGCCTTTCGGAGACAATTTTTCATTGAATAGGATTGTAGCTGATTTGTGGCAGCAGGAAATAAGCTGTAGTCAAAAGAATCTTCAATAGATGGTCGCAGGTCACATCAGTATTGTATGGCTCGTAACGCGTTGCGTGCAGCCCGGCTAGCTAAGTCGGTAGAGCATGAGACTCTTAATCTCAGGGTCGTGGGTTCGAGCCCCACGCTGGGCGGCGCAAAATTTTGTGTCTACGCGGATCCAACATGCGCCCCTCTCGTGAGCCTTGCGTAATGAACGTAACGGGTTACGACGATGCCTAGCTTCGTATGAATATCAGAGGAACGGTATTTGAAGCTGAAAGTGACTCTGAAATGAAATAAATGTGTTGTTTTGCAATTTTAGTTGTACATCGATATAGTGTGAGATGTGTAGGAAAGCAGCAGCTGTGCTAACTAAATGCAAATAATGGTCGCTCATGCGGTGCGTTTCGAGCTGAAGGGCTCCGATTCACTAGTTTGTAAGAACAAAGTATCCTAAAAGTCCGCTAGGAGGCGCCTCCTTAGCTCAGTGGCAGAGCGCTGGTCTAGTAAACCAGAGGTCGTCAGTTCGATCCTCACAGGCGGCAAATGAATTTTGTAACAGCCCCTCCCACCGTGGCCCTTTCGAAAAAAGCGGTCAAGGATAAAAAAAATTATGAATGGGTGCGGTATTTAAGAAATGCTCTCGCAAATGAATAGTGTGAATGGTGCTATTAAAGTGGGCACCAGAAACTGCTGCTTTAGGCAGTCTCCGGAGAATGCCGACGTGAAATACTTAGTTCTTGTGATGTATTTTCTACCCCTGATAAAGACCCTCGCGATTGTCGTCGTCGTCGTCGTCGGCGCCGCCGCCGCTTTGGTAATAGCGACAATTCGCCATTGTATCACATAGGGTGAGGTACCTTCTGCAAGCGACTGAGATGGCACTAAACGATTGAAGCTGATTTGCCACCTCTTGTTTGATCAGCGTCATAAGGGCTTGAATGTAACTTGCGATGGGACACAGCAAGAAGTAGCGTCGTACTTTTAGTACTGAAATTTGAGATGGAGAACTGCGTCAAAGATGGGAAATTCAGTCTGCCAAGTGTACAAATGGCGAAAACGTGGTGTGAGTGGGGAAGTATATTGCGCCAGTGACCGTGTGGCCTAATGGATAAGGCGTCGGACTTCGGATCCGAAGATTGCAGGTTCGAATCCTGTCACGGTCGAGTTTTTCCTGTTCTGCAAAAGATGCATGCTGTTTTACTGTGTTGTTTGAGTACTCTAAAACTAGTTGGAAGTTGCTGCTGTCCGCTTCCTGGCTGCAAAACCGGCGTCTACCAGAAGCACGAGCAAGACAAGGGTGATCTGTAGCGAAGTTTTCGGCACAGTGCCGTTCAGGAGAGTTTTTGTTGGAACTACTGCATCTGATTCAGGAGCCAAGGGCTACGCCACAGGCGTCTGCGCACAGTCGAGCATGTGTGTTGAATAATGGTGCTGATAGCCACGTATCATTTCATGCAGATTTGATGCCTTTCGGAGACAATTTTTCATTGAATAGGATTGTAGCTGATTTGTGGCAGCAGGAAATAAGCTGTAGTCAAAAGAATCTTCAATAGATGGTCGCAGGTCACATCAGTATTGTATGGCTCGTAACGCGTTGCGTGCAGCCCGGCTAGCTAAGTCGGTAGAGCATGAGACTCTTAATCTCAGGGTCGTGGGTTCGAGCCCCACGCTGGGCGGCGCAAAATTTTGTGTCTACGCGGATCCAACATGCGCCCCTCTCGTGAGCCTTGCGTAATGAACGTAACGGGTTACGACGATGCCTAGCTTCGTATGAATATCAGAGGAACGGTATTTGAAGCTGAAAGTGACTCTGAAATGAAATAAATGTGTTGTTTTGCAATTTTAGTTGTACATCGGTATAGTGTGAGATGTGTAGGAAAGCAGCAGCTGTGCTAACTAAATGCAAATAATGGTCGCTCATGCGGTGCGTTTCGAGCTGAAGGGCTCCGATTCACTAGTTTGTAAGAACAAAGTATCCTAAAAGTCCGCTAGGAGGCGCCTCCTTAGCTCAGTGGCAGAGCGCTGGTCTAGTAAACCAGAGGTCGTCAGTTCGATCCTCACAGGCGGCAAATGAATTTTGTAACAGCCCCTCCCACCGTGGCCCTTTCGAAAAAAGCGGTCAAGGATAAAAAAAATTATGAATGGGTGCGGTATTTAAGAAATGCTCTCGCAAATGAATAGTGTGAATGGTGCTATTAAAGTGGGCACCAGAAACTGCTGCTTTAGGCAGTCTCCGGAGAATGCCGACGTGAAATACTTAGTTCTTGTGATGTATTTTCTACCCCTGATAAAGACCCTCGCGATTGTCGTCGTCGTCGTCGTCGTCGGCGCCGCCGCCGCTTTGGTAATAGCGACAATTCGCCATTGTATCACATAGGGTGAGGTACCTTCTGCAAGCGACTGAGATGGCACTAAACGATTGAAGCTGATTTGCCACCTCTTGTTTGATCAGCGTCATAAGGGCTTGAATGTAACTTGCGATGGGACACAGCAAGAAGTAGCGTCGTACTTTTAGTACTGAAATTTGAGATGGAGAACTGCGTCAAAGATGGGAAATTCATTCTGCCAAGTGTACAAATGGCGAAAACGAGGTGTGAGTGGGGAAGTATATTGCGCCAGTGACCGTGTGGCCTAATGGATAAGGCGTCGGACTTCGGATCCAAAGATTGCAGGTTCGAATCCTGTCACGGTCGAGTTTTTCCTGTTCTGCAAAAGATGCATGCTGTTTTACTGTGTTGTTTGAGTACTCTAAAACTAGTTGGAAGTTGCTGCTGTCCGCTTCCTGGCTGCAAAACCGGCGTCTACCAGAAGCACAAGCAAGACAAGGGTGATCTGTAGCGAAGTTTTCGGCACAGTGCCGTTCAGGAGAGTTTTTGTTTGAACTACTGCATCTGATTCAGGAGCCAAGGGCTACGCCACAGGCGTCTGCGCATAGTCGAGCATGTGTGTTGAATAATGGTGCTGATAGCCACGTATCATTTCATGCAGATTTGATGCCTTTCGGAGACAATTTTTCATTGAATAGGATTGTAGCTGATTTGTGGCAGCAGGAAATAAGCTGTAGTCAAAAGAATCTTCAATAGATGGTCGCAGGTCACATCAGTATTGTATGGCTCGTAACGCGTTGCGTGCAGCCCGGCTAGCTCAGTCGGTAGAGCATGAGACTCTTAATCTCAGGGTCGTGGGTTCGAGCCCCACGCTGGGCGGCGCAAAATTTTGTGTCTACGCGGATCCAACATGCGCCCCTCTCGTGAGCCTTGCGTAATGAACGTAACGGGTTACGACGATGCCTAGCTTCGTATGAATATCAGAGGAACGGTATTTGAAGCTGAAAGTGACTCTGAAATGAAATAAATGTGTTGTTTTGCAATTTTAGTTGTACATCGATATAGTGTGAGATGTGTAGGAAAGCAGCAGCTGTGCTAACTAAATGCAAATAATGGTCGCTCATGCGGTGCATTTCGAGCTGAAGGGCTCCGATTCACTAGTTTGTAAGGACAAAGTATCCTAAAAGTCCGCTAGGAGGAGCCTCCTTAGCTCAGTGGCAGAGCGCTGGTCTAGTAAACCAGAGGTCGTGAGTTCGATCCTCACAGGCGGCAAATGAATTTTGTAACAGCCCCTCCCACCGTGGCCCTTTCGAAAAAAGCGGTCAAGGATAAAAAAAATTATGAATGGGTGCGGTATTTAAGAAATGCTCTCGCAAATGAATAGTGTGAATGGTGCTATTAAAGTGGGCACCAGAAACTGCTGCTTTAGGCAGTCTCCGGAGAATGCCGACGTGAAATACTTAGTTCTTGTGATGTATTTTCTACCCCTGATAAAGACCCTCGCGATTGTCGTCGTCGTCGTCGGCGCCGCCGCCGCTTTGGTAATAGCGACAATTCGCCATTGTATCACATAGGGTGAGGTACCTTCTGCAAGCGACTGAGATGGCACTAAACGATTGAAGCTGATTTGCCACCTCTTGTTTGATCAGCGTCATAAGGGCTTGAATGTAACTTGCGATGGGACACAGCAAGAAGTAGCGTCGTACTTTTAGTACTGAAATTTGAGATGGAGAACTGCGTCAAAGATGGGAAATTCATTCTGCCAAGTGTACAAATGGCGAAAACGTGGTGTGAGTGGGGAAGTATATTGCGCCAGTGACCGTGTGGCCTAATGGATAAGGCGTCGGACTTCGGATCCGAAGATTGCAGGTTCGAATCCTGTCACGGTCGAGTTTTTCCTGTTCTGCAAAAGATGCATGCTGTTTCACTGTGTTGTTTGAGTACTCTAAAACTAGTTGGAAGTTGCTGCTGTCCGCTTCCTGGCTGCAAAACCGGCGTCTACCAGAAGCACGAGCAAGACAAGGGTGATCTGTAGCGAAGTTTTCGGCACAGTGCCGTTCAGGAGAGTTTTTGTTGGAACTACTGCATCTGATTCAGGAGCCAAGGGCTACGCCACAGGCGTCTGCGCACAGTCGAGCATGTGTGTTGAATAATGGTGCTGATAGCCACGTATCATTTCATGCAGATTTGATGCCTTTCGGAGACAATTTTTCATTGAATAGGATTGTAGCTGATTTGTGGCAGCAGGAAATAAGCTGTAGTCAAAAGAATCTTCAATAGATGGTCGCAGGTCACATCAGTATTGTATGGCTCGTAACGCGTTGCGTGCAGCCCGGCTAGCTCAGTCGGTAGAGCATGAGACTCTTAATCTCAGGGTCGTGGGTTCGAGCCCCACGCTGGGCGGCGCAAAATTTTGTGTCTACGCGGATCCAACATGCGCCCCTCTCGTGAGCCTTGCGTAATGAACGTAACGGGTTACGACGATGCCTAGCTTCGTATGAATATCAGAGGAACGGTATTTGAAGCTGAAAGTGACTCTGAAATGAAATAAATGTGTTGTTTTGCAATTTTAGTTGTACATCGATATAGTGTGAGATGTGTAGGAAAGCAGCAGCTGTGCTAACTAAATGCAAATAATGGTCGCTCATGCGGTGCGTTTCGAGCTGAAGGGCTCCGATTCACTAGTTTGTAAGAACAAAGTATCCTAAAAGTCCGCTAGGAGGCGCCTCCTTAGCTCAGTGGCAGAGCGCTGGTCTAGTAAACCAGAGGTCGTGAGTTCGATCCTCACAGGCGGCAAATGAATTTTGTAACAGCCCCTCCCACCGTGGCCCTTTCGAAAAAAGCGGTCAAGGATAAAAAAAATTATGGATGGGTGCGGTATTTAAGAAATGCTATCGCAAATGAATAGTGTGAATGGTGCTATTAAAGTGGGCACCAGAAACTGCTGCTTTAGGCAGTCTCCGGAGAATGCCGACGTGAAATACTTAGTTCTTGTGATGTATTTTCTACCCCTGATAAAGACCCTCGCGATTGTCGTCGTCGTCGTCGTCGGCGCCGCCGCCGCTTTGGTAATAGCGACAATTCGCCATTGTATCACATAGGGTGAGGTACCTTCTGCAAGCGACTGAGATGGCACTAAACGATTGAAGCTGATTTGCCACCTCTTGTTTGATCAGCGTCATAAGGGCTTGAATGTAACTTGCGATGGGACACAGCAAGAAGTAGCGTCGTACTTTTAGTACTGAAATTTGAGATGGAGAACTGCGTCAAAGATGGGAAATTCATTCTGCCAAGTGTACAAATGGCGAAAACGTGGTGTGAGTGGGGAAGTATATTGCGCCAGTGACCGTGTGGCCTAATGGATAAGGCGTCGGACTTCGGAACCGAAGATTGCAGGTTCGAATCCTGTCACGGTCGAGTTTTTCCTGTTCTGCAAAAGATGCATGCTGTTTTACTGTGTTGTTTGAGTACTCTAAAACTAGTTGGAAGTTGCTGCTGTCCGCTTCCTGGCTGCAAAACCGGCGTCTACCAGAAGCACGAGCAAGACAAGGGTGATCTGTAGCGAAGTTTTCGGCACAGTGCCGTTCAGGAGAGTTTTTGTTGGAACTACTGCATCTGATTCAGGAGCCAAGGGCTACGCCACAGGCGTCTGCGCACAGTCGAGCATGTGTGTTGAATAATGGTGCTGATAGCCACGTATCATTTCATGCAGATTTGATGCCTTTCGGAGACAATTTTTCATTGAATAGGATTGTAGCTGATTTGTGGCAGCAGGAAATAAGCTGTAGTCAAAAGAATCTTCAATAGATGGTCGCAGGTCACATCAGTATTGTATGGCTCGTAACGCGTTGCGTGCAGCCCGGCTAGCTAAGTCGGTAGAGCATGAGACTCTTAATCTCAGGGTCGTGGGTTCGAGCCCCACGCTGGGCGGCGCAAAATTTTGTGTCTACGCGGATCCAACATGCGCCCCTCTCGTGAGCCTTGCGTAATGAACGTAACGGGTTACGACGATGCCTAGCTTCGTATGAATATCAGAGGAACGGTATTTGAAGCTGAAAGTGACTCTGAAATGAAATAAATGTGTTGTTTTGCAATTTTAGTTGTACATCGGTATAGTGTGAGATGTGTAGGAAAGCAGCAGCTGTGCTAACTAAATGCAAATAATGGTCGCTCATGCGGTGCGTTTCGAGCTGAAGGGCTCCGATTCACTAGTTTGTAAGAACAAAGTATCCTAAAAGTCCGCTAGGAGGCGCCTCCTTAGCTCAGTGGCAGAGCGCTGGTCTAGTAAACCAGAGGTCGTCAGTTCGATCCTCACAGGCGGCAAATGAATTTTGTAACAGCCCCTCCCACCGTGGCCCTTTCGAAAAAAGCGGTCAAGGATAAAAAAAATTATGAATGGGTGCGGTATTTAAGAAATGCTCTCGCAAATGAATAGTGTGAATGGTGCTATTAAAGTGGGCACCAGAAACTGCTGCTTTAGGCAGTCTCCGGAGAATGCCGACGTGAAATACTTAGTTCTTGTGATGTATTTTCTACCCCTGATAAAGACCCTCGCGATTGTCGTCGTCGTCGTCGTCGTCGGCGCCGCCGCCGCTTTGGTAATAGCGACAATTCGCCATTGTATCACATAGGGTGAGGTACCTTCTGCAAGCGACTGAGATGGCACTAAACGATTGAAGCTGATTTGCCACCTCTTGTTTGATCAGCGTCATAAGGGCTTGAATGTAACTTGCGATGGGACACAGCAAGAAGTAGCGTCGTACTTTTAGTACTGAAATTTGAGATGGAGAACTGCGTCAAAGATGGGAAATTCATTCTGCCAAGTGTACAAATGGCGAAAACGAGGTGTGAGTGGGGAAGTATATTGCGCCAGTGACCGTGTGGCCTAATGGATAAGGCGTCGGACTTCGGATCCGAAGATTGCAGGTTCGAATCCTGTCACGGTCGAGTTTTTCCTGTTCTGCAAAAGATGCATGCTGTTTTACTGTGTTGTTTGAGTACTCTAAAACTAGTTGGAAGTTGCTGCTGTCCGCTTCCTGGCTGCAAAACCGGCGTCTACCAGAAGCACAAGCAAGACAAGGGTGATCTGTAGCGAAGTTTTCGGCACAGTGCCGTTCAGGAGAGTTTTTGTTGGAACTACTGCATCTGATTCAGGAGCCAAGGGCTACGCCACAGGCGTCTGCGCACAGTCGAGCATGTGTGTTGAATAATGGTGCTGATAGCCACGTATCATTTCATGCAGATTTGATGCCTTTCGGAGACAATTTTTCATTGAATAGGATTGTAGCTGATTTGTGGCAGCAGGAAATAAGCTGTAGTCAAAAGAATCTTCAATAGATGGTCGCAGGTCACATCAGTATTGTATGGCTCGTAACGCGTTGCGTGCAGCCCGGCTAGCTAAGTCGGTAGAGCATGAGACTCTTAATCTCAGGGTCGTGGGTTCGAGCCCCACGCTGGGCGGCGCAAAATTTTGTGTCTACGCGGATCCAACATGCGCCCCTCTCGTGAGCCTTGCGTAATGAACGTAACGGGTTACGACGATGCCTAGCTTCGTATGAATATCAGAGGAACGGTATTTGAAGCTGAAAGTGACTCTGAAATGAAATAAATGTGTTGTTTTGCAATTTTAGTTGTACATCGGTATAGTGTGAGATGTGTAGGAAAGCAGCAGCTGTGCTAACTAAATGCAAATAATGGTCGCTCATGCGGTGCGTTTCGAGCTGAAGGGCTCCGATTCACTAGTTTGTAAGAACAAAGTATCCTAAAAGTCCGCTAGGAGGCGCCTCCTTAGCTCAGTGGCAGAGCGCTGGTCTAGTAAACCAGAGGTCGTCAGTTCGATCCTCACAGGCGGCAAATGAATTTTGTAACAGCCCCTCCCACCGTGGCCCTTTCGAAAAAAGCGGTCAAGGATAAAAAAAATTATGAATGGGTGCGGTATTTAAGAAATGCTCTCGCAAATGAATAGTGTGAATGGTGCTATTAAAGTGGGCACCAGAAACTGCTGCTTTAGGCAGTCTCCGGAGAATGCCGACGTGAAATACTTAGTTCTTGTGATGTATTTTCTACCCCTGATAAAGACCCTCGCGATTGTCGTCGTCGTCGTCGGCGCCGCCGCCGCTTTGGTAATAGCGACAATTCGCCATTGTATCACATAGGGTGAGGTACCTTCTGCAAGCGACTGAGATGGCACTAAACGATTGAAGCTGATTTGCCACCTCTTGTTTGATCAGCGTCATAAGGGCTTGAATGTAACTTGCGATGGGACACAGCAAGAAGTAGCGTCGTACTTTTAGTACTGAAATTTGAGATGGAGAACTGCGTCAAAGATGGGAAATTCATTCTGCCAAGTGTACAAATGGCGAAAACGAGGTGTGAGTGGGGAAGTATATTGCGCCAGTGACCGTGTGGCCTAATGGATAAGGCGTCGGACTTCGGATCCGAAGATTGCAGGTTCGAATCCTGTCACGGTCGAGTTTTTCCTGTTCTGCAAAAGATGCATGCTGTTTTACTGTGTTGTTTGAGTACTCTAAAACTAGTTGGAAGTTGCTGCTGTCCGCTTCCTGGCTGCAAAACCGGCGTCTACCAGAAGCACAAGCAAGACAAGGGTGATCTGTAGCGAAGTTTTCGGCACAGTGCCGTTCAGGAGAGTTTTTGTTTGAACTACTGCATCTGATTCAGGAGCCAAGGGCTACGCCACAGGCGTCTGCGCATAGTCGAGCATGTGTGTTGAATAATGGTGCTGATAGCCACGTATCATTTCATGCAGATTTGATGCCTTTCGGAGACAATTTTTCATTGAATAGGATTGTAGCTGATTTGTGGCAGCAGGAAATAAGCTGTAGTCAAAAGAATCTTCAATAGATGGTCGCAGGTCACATCAGTATTGTATGGCTCGTAACGCGTTGCGTGCAGCCCGGCTAGCTCAGTCGGTAGAGCATGAGACTCTTAATCTCAGGGTCGTGGGTTCGAGCCCCACGCTGGGCGGCGCAAAATTTTGTGTCTACGCGGATCCAACATGCGCCCCTCTCGTGAGCCTTGCGTAATGAACGTAACGGGTTACGACGATGCCTAGCTTCGTATGAATATCAGAGGAACGGTATTTGAAGCTGAAAGTGACTCTGAAATGAAATAAATGTGTTGTTTTGCAATTTTAGTTGTACATCGATATAGTGTGAGATGTGTAGGAAAGCAGCAGCTGTGCTAACTAAATGCAAATAATGGTCGCTCATGCGGTGCATTTCGAGCTGAAGGGCTCCGATTCACTAGTTTGTAAGGACAAAGTATCCTAAAAGTCCGCTAGGAGGAGCCTCCTTAGCTCAGTGGCAGAGCGCTGGTCTAGTAAACCAGAGGTCGTGAGTTCGATCCTCACAGGCGGCAAATGAATTTTGTAACAGCCCCTCCCACCGTGGCCCTTTCGAAAAAAGCGGTCAAGGATAAAAAAAATTATGAATGGGTGCGGTATTTAAGAAATGCTCTCGCAAATGAATAGTGTGAATGGTGCTATTAAAGTGGGCACCAGAAACTGCTGCTTTAGGCAGTCTCCGGAGAATGCCGACGTGAAATACTTAGTTCTTGTGATGTATTTTCTACCCCTGATAAAGACCCTCGCGATTGTCGTCGTCGTCGTCGGCGCCGCCGCCGCTTTGGTAATAGCGACAATTCGCCATTGTATCACATAGGGTGAGGTACCTTCTGCAAGCGACTGAGATGGCACTAAACGATTGAAGCTGATTTGCCACCTCTTGTTTGATCAGCGTCATAAGGGCTTGAATGTAACTTGCGATGGGACACAGCAAGAAGTAGCGTCGTACTTTTAGTACTGAAATTTGAGATGGAGAACTGCGTCAAAGATGGGAAATTCATTCTGCCAAGTGTACAAATGGCGAAAACGTGGTGTGAGTGGGGAAGTATATTGCGCCAGTGACCGTGTGGCCTAATGGATAAGGCGTCGGACTTCGGATCCGAAGATTGCAGGTTCGAATCCTGTCACGGTCGAGTTTTTCCTGTTCTGCAAAAGATGCATGCTGTTTTACTGTGTTGTTTGAGTACTCTAAAACTAGTTGGAAGTTGCTGCTGTCCGCTTCCTGGCTGCAAAACCGGCGTCTACCAGAAGCACGAGCAAGACAAGGGTGATCTGTAGCGAAGTTTTCGGCACAGTGCCGTTCAGGAGAGTTTTTGTTGGAACTACTGCATCTGATTCAGGAGCCAAGGGCTACGCCACAGGCGTCTGCGCACAGTCGAGCATGTGTGTTGAATAATGGTGCTGATAGCCACGTATCATTTCATGCAGATTTGATGCCTTTCGGAGACAATTTTTCATTGAATAGGATTGTAGCTGATTTGTGGCAGCAGGAAATAAGCTGTAGTCAAAAGAATCTTCAATAGATGGTCGCAGGTCACATCAGTATTGTATGGCTCGTAACGCGTTGCGTGCAGCCCGGCTAGCTCAGTCGGTAGAGCATGAGACTCTTAATCTCAGGGTCGTGGGTTCGAGCCCCACGCTGGGCGGCGCAAAATTTTGTGTCTACGCGGATCCAACATGCGCCCCTCTCGTGAGCCTTGCGTAATGAACGTAACGGGTTACGACGATGCCTAGCTTCGTATGAATATCAGAGGAACGGTATTTGAAGCTGAAAGTGACTCTGAAATGAAATAAATGTGTTGTTTTGCAATTTTAGTTGTACATCGATATAGTGTGAGATGTGTAGGAAAGCAGCAGCTGTGCTAACTAAATGCAAATAATGGTCGCTCATGCGGTGCATTTCGAGCTGAAGGGCTCCGATTCACTAGTTTGTAAGGACAAAGTATCCTAAAAGTCCGCTAGGAGGAGCCTCCTTAGCTCAGTGGCAGAGCGCTGGTCTAGTAAACCAGAGGTCGTGAGTTCGATCCTCACAGGCGGCAAATGAATTTTGTAACAGCCCCTCCCACCGTGGCCCTTTCGAAAAAAGCGGTCAAGGATAAAAAAAATTATGAATGGGTGCGGTATTTAAGAAATGCTCTCGCAAATGAATAGTGTGAATGGTGCTATTAAAGTGGGCACCAGAAACTGCTGCTTTAGGCAGTCTCCGGAGAATGCCGACGTGAAATACTTAGTTCTTGTGATGTATTTTCTACCCCTGATAAAGACCCTCGCGATTGTCGTCGTCGTCGTCGGCGCCGCCGCCGCTTTGGTAATAGCGACAATTCGCCATTGTATCACATAGGGTGAGGTACCTTCTGCAAGCGACTGAGATGGCACTAAACGATTGAAGCTGATTTGCCACCTCTTGTTTGATCAGCGTCATAAGGGCTTGAATGTAACTTGCGATGGGACACAGCAAGAAGTAGCGTCGTACTTTTAGTACTGAAATTTGAGATGGAGAACTGCGTCAAAGATGGGAAATTCATTCTGCCAAGTGTACAAATGGCGAAAACGAGGTGTGAGTGGGGAAGTATATTGCGCCAGTGACCGTGTGGCCTAATGGATAAGGCGTCGGACTTCGGATCCGAAGATTGCAGGTTCGAATCCTGTCACGGTCGAGTTTTTCCTGTTCTGCAAAAGATGCATGCTGTTTTACTGTGTTGTTTGAGTACTCTAAAACTAGTTGGAAGTTGCTGCTGTCCGCTTCCTGGCTGCAAAACCGGCGTCTACCTGAAGCACAAGCAAGACAAGGGTGATCTGTAGCGAAGTTTTCGGCACAGTGCCGTTCAGGAGAGTTTTTGTTGGAACTACTGCATCTGATTCAGGAGCCAAGGGCTACGCCACAGGCGTCTGCGCACAGTCGAGCATGTGTGTTGAATAATGGTGCTGATAGCCACGTATCATTTCATGCAGATTTGATGCCTTTCGGAGACAATTTTTCATTGAATAGGATTGTAGCTGATTTGTGGCAGCAGGAAATAAGCTGTAGTCAAAAGAATCTTCAATAGATGGTCGCAGGTCACATCAGTATTGTATGGCTCGTAACGCGTTGCGTGCAGCCCGGCTAGCTAAGTCGGTAGAGCATGAGACTCTTAATCTCAGGGTCGTGGGTTCGAGCCCCACGCTGGGCGGCGCAAAATTTTGTGTCTACGCGGATCCAACATGCGCCCCTCTCGTGAGCCTTGCGTAATGAACGTAACGGGTTACGACGATGCCTAGCTTCGTATGAATATCAGAGGAACGGTATTTGAAGCTGAAAGTGACTCTGAAATGAAATAAATGTGTTGTTTTGCAATTTTAGTTGTACATCGGTATAGTGTGAGATGTGTAGGAAAGCAGCAGCTGTGCTAACTAAATGCAAATAATGGTCGCTCATGCGGTGCGTTTCGAGCTGAAGGGCTCCGATTCACTAGTTTGTAAGAACAAAGTATCCTAAAAGTCCGCTAGGAGGCGCCTCCTTAGCTCAGTGGCAGAGCGCTGGTCTAGTAAACCAGAGGTCGT
Organism: Schistocerca cancellata; assembly: GCF_023864275.1. NCBI lineage: Eukaryota > Metazoa > Arthropoda > Insecta > Orthoptera > Acrididae > Schistocerca > Schistocerca cancellata. Next base: position 80,678,443 of record NC_064633.1, on the reverse strand, counting down.
CAGTTCGATCCTCACAGGCGGCAAATGAATTTTGTAACAGCCCCTCCCACCGTGGCCCTTTCGAAAAAAGCGGTCAAGGATAAAAAAAATTATGAATGGGTGCGGTATTTAAGAAATGCTCTCGCAAATGAATAGTGTGAATGGTGCTATTAAAGTGGGCACCAGAAACTGCTGCTTTAGGCAGTCTCCGGAGAATGCCGACGTGAAATACTTAGTTCTTGTGATGTATTTTCTACCCCTGATAAAGACCCTCGCGATTGTCGTCGTCGTCGTCGGCGCCGCCGCCGCTTTGGTAATAGCGACAATTCGCCATTGTATCACATAGGGTGAGGTACCTTCTGCAAGCGACTGAGATGGCACTAAACGATTGAAGCTGATTTGCCACCTCTTGTTTGATCAGCGTCATAAGGGCTTGAATGTAACTTGCGATGGGACACAGCAAGAAGTAGCGTCGTACTTTTAGTACTGAAATTTGAGATGGAGAACTGCGTCAAAGATGGGAAATTCATTCTGCCAAGTGTACAAATGGCGAAAACGAGGTGTGAGTGGGGAAGTATATTGCGCCAGTGACCGTGTGGCCTAATGGATAAGGCGTCGGACTTCGGATCCGAAGATTGCAGGTTCGAATCCTGTCACGGTCGAGTTTTTCCTGTTCTGCAAAAGATGCATGCTGTTTTACTGTGTTGTTTGAGTACTCTAAAACTAGTTGGAAGTTGCTGCTGTCCGCTTCCTGGCTGCAAAACCGGCGTCTACCAGAAGCACAAGCAAGACAAGGGTGATCTGTAGCGAAGTTTTCGGCACAGTGCCGTTCAGGAGAGTTTTTGTTTGAACTACTGCATCTGATTCAGGAGCCAAGGGCTACGCCACAGGCGTCTGCGCATAGTCGAGCATGTGTGTTGAATAATGGTGCTGATAGCCACGTATCATTTCATGCAGATTTGATGCCTTTCGGAGACAATTTTTCATTGAATAGGATTGTAGCTGATTTGTGGCAGCAGGAAATAAGCTGTAGTCAAAAGAATCTTCAATAGATGGTCGCAGGTCACATCAGTATTGTATGGCTCGTAACGCGTTGCGTGCAGCCCGGCTAGCTCAGTCGGTAGAGCATGAGACTCTTAATCTCAGGGTCGTGGGTTCGAGCCCCACGCTGGGCGGCGCAAAATTTTGTGTCTACGCGGATCCAACATGCGCCCCTCTCGTGAGCCTTGCGTAATGAACGTAACGGGTTACGACGATGCCTAGCTTCGTATGAATATCAGAGGAACGGTATTTGAAGCTGAAAGTGACTCTGAAATGAAATAAATGTGTTGTTTTGCAATTTTAGTTGTACATCGATATAGTGTGAGATGTGTAGGAAAGCAGCAGCTGTGCTAACTAAATGCAAATAATGGTCGCTCATGCGGTGCATTTCGAGCTGAAGGGCTCCGATTCACTAGTTTGTAAGGACAAAGTATCCTAAAAGTCCGCTAGGAGGAGCCTCCTTAGCTCAGTGGCAGAGCGCTGGTCTAGTAAACCAGAGGTCGTGAGTTCGATCCTCACAGGCGGCAAATGAATTTTGTAACAGCCCCTCCCACCGTGGCCCTTTCGAAAAAAGCGGTCAAGGATAAAAAAAATTATGAATGGGTGCGGTATTTAAGAAATGCTCTCGCAAATGAATAGTGTGAATGGTGCTATTAAAGTGGGCACCAGAAACTGCTGCTTTAGGCAGTCTCCGGAGAATGCCGACGTGAAATACTTAGTTCTTGTGATGTATTTTCTACCCCTGATAAAGACCCTCGCGATTGTCGTCGTCGTCGTCGGCGCCGCCGCCGCTTTGGTAATAGCGACAATTCGCCATTGTATCACATAGGGTGAGGTACCTTCTGCAAGCGACTGAGATGGCACTAAACGATTGAAGCTGATTTGCCACCTCTTGTTTGATCAGCGTCATAAGGGCTTGAATGTAACTTGCGATGGGACACAGCAAGAAGTAGCGTCGTACTTTTAGTACTGAAATTTGAGATGGAGAACTGCGTCAAAGATGGGAAATTCATTCTGCCAAGTGTACAAATGGCGAAAACGTGGTGTGAGTGGGGAAGTATATTGCGCCAGTGACCGTGTGGCCTAATGGATAAGGCGTCGGACTTCGGATCCGAAGATTGCAGGTTCGAATCCTGTCACGGTCGAGTTTTTCCTGTTCTGCAAAAGATGCATGCTGTTTTACTGTGTTGTTTGAGTACTCTAAAACTAGTTGGAAGTTGCTGCTGTCCGCTTCCTGGCTGCAAAACCGGCGTCTACCAGAAGCACGAGCAAGACAAGGGTGATCTGTAGCGAAGTTTTCGGCACAGTGCCGTTCAGGAGAGTTTTTGTTGGAACTACTGCATCTGATTCAGGAGCCAAGGGCTACGCCACAGGCGTCTGCGCACAGTCGAGCATGTGTGTTGAATAATGGTGCTGATAGCCACGTATCATTTCATGCAGATTTGATGCCTTTCGGAGACAATTTTTCATTGAATAGGATTGTAGCTGATTTGTGGCAGCAGGAAATAAGCTGTAGTCAAAAGAATCTTCAATAGATGGTCGCAGGTCACATCAGTATTGTATGGCTCGTAACGCGTTGCGTGCAGCCCGGCTAGCTCAGTCGGTAGAGCATGAGACTCTTAATCTCAGGGTCGTGGGTTCGAGCCCCACGCTGGGCGGCGCAAAATTTTGTGTCTACGCGGATCCAACATGCGCCCCTCTCGTGAGCCTTGCGTAATGAACGTAACGGGTTACGACGATGCCTAGCTTCGTATGAATATCAGAGGAACGGTATTTGAAGCTGAAAGTGACTCTGAAATGAAATAAATGTGTTGTTTTGCAATTTTAGTTGTACATCGATATAGTGTGAGATGTGTAGGAAAGCAGCAGCTGTGCTAACTAAATGCAAATAATGGTCGCTCATGCGGTGCGTTTCGAGCTGAAGGGCTCCGATTCACTAGTTTGTAAGAACAAAGTATCCTAAAAGTCCGCTAGGAGGCGCCTCCTTAGCTCAGTGGCAGAGCGCTGGTCTAGTAAACCAGAGGTCGTGAGTTCGATCCTCACAGGCGGCAAATGAATTTTGTAACAGCCCCTCCCACCGTGGCCCTTTCGAAAAAAGCGGTCAAGGATAAAAAAAATTATGAATGGGTGCGGTATTTAAGAAATGCTCTCGCAAATGAATAGTGTGAATGGTGCTATTAAAGTGGGCACCAGAAACTGCTGCTTTAGGCAGTCTCCGGAGAATGCCGACGTGAAATACTTAGTTCTTGTGATGTATTTTCTACCCCTGATAAAGACCCTCGCGATTGACGTCGTCGTCGTCGTCGTCGTCGGCGCCGCCGCCGCTTTGGTAATAGCGACAATTCGCCATTGTATCACATAGGGTGAGGTACCTTCTGCAAGCGACTGAGATGGCACTAAACGATTGAAGCTGATTTGCCACCTCTTGTTTGATCAGCGTCATAAGGGCTTGAATGTAACTTGCGATGGGACACAGCAAGAAGTAGCGTCGTACTTTTAGTACTGAAATTTGAGATGGAGAACTGCGTCAAAGATGGGAAATTCATTCTGCCAAGTGTACAAATGGCGAAAACGTGGTGTGAGTGGGGAAGTATATTGCGCCAGTGACCGTGTGGCCTAATGGATAAGGCGTCGGACTTCGGATCCGAAGATTGCAGGTTCGAATCCTGTCACGGTCGAGTTTTTCCTGTTCTGCAAAAGATGCATGCTGTTTTACTGTGTTGTTTGAGTACTCTAAAACTAGTTGGAAGTTGCTGCTGTCCGCTTCCTGGCTGCAAAACCGGCGTCTACCAGAAGCACGAGCAAGACAAGGGTGATCTGTAGCGAAGTTTTCGGCACAGTGCCGTTCAGGAGAGTTTTTGTTGGAACTACTGCATCTGATTCAGGAGCCAAGGGCTACGCCACAGGCGTCTGCGCACAGTCGAGCATGTGTGTTGAATAATGGTGCTGATAGCCACGTATCATTTCATGCAGATTTGATGCCTTTCGGAGACAATTTTTCATTGAATAGGATTGTAGCTGATTTGTGGCAGCAGGAAATAAGCTGTAGTCAAAAGAATCTTCAATAGATGGTCGCAGGTCACATCAGTATTGTATGGCTCGTAACGCGTTGCGTGCAGCCCGGCTAGCTCAGTCGGTAGAGCATGAGACTCTTAATCTCAGGGTCGTGGGTTCGAGCCCCACGCTGGGCGGCGCAAAATTTTGTGTCTACGCGGATCCAACATGCGCCCCTCTCGTGAGCCTTGCGTAATGAACGTAACGGGTTACGACGATGCCTAGCTTCGTATGAATATCAGAGGAACGGTATTTGAAGCTGAAAGTGACTCTGAAATGAAATAAATGTGTTGTTTTGCAATTTTAGTTGTACATCGATATAGTGTGAGATGTGTAGGAAAGCAGCAGCTGTGCTAACTAAATGCAAATAATGGTCGCTCATGCGGTGCGTTTCGAGCTGAAGGGCTCCGATTCACTAGTTTGTAAGAACAAAGTATCCTAAAAGTCCGCTAGGAGGCGCCTCCTTAGCTCAGTGGCGGAGCGCTGGTCTAGTAAACCAGAGGTCGTGAGTTCGATCCTCACAGGCGGCAAATGAATTTTGTAACAGCCCCTCCCACCGTGGCCCTTTCGAAAAAAGCGGTCAAGGATAAAAAAAATTATGAATGGGTGCGGTATTTAAGAAATGCTCTCGCAAATGAATAGTGTGAATGGTGCTATTAAAGTGGGCACCAGAAACTGCTGCTTTAGGCAGTCTCCGGAGAATGCCGACGTGAAATACTTAGTTCTTGTGATGTATTTTCTACCCCTGATAAAGACCCTCGCGATTGTCGTCGTCGTCGTCGTCGTCGGCGCCGCCGCCGCTTTGGTAATAGCGACAATTCGCCATTGTATCACATAGGGTGAGGTACCTTCTGCAAGCGACTGAGATGGCACTAAACGATTGAAGCTGATTTGCCACCTCTTGTTTGATCAGCGTCATAAGGGCTTGAATGTAACTTGCGATGGGACACAGCAAGAAGTAGCGTCGTACTTTTAGTACTGAAATTTGAGATGGAGAACTGCGTCAAAGATGGGAAATTCATTCTGCCAAGTGTACAAATGGCGAAAACGAGGTGTGAGTGGGGAAGTATATTGCGCCAGTGACCGTGTGGCCTAATGGATAAGGCGTCGGACTTCGGATCCGAAGATTGCAGGTTCGAATCCTGTCACGGTCGAGTTTTTCCTGTTCTGCAAAAGATGCATGCTGTTTTACTGTGTTGTTTGAGTACTCTAAAACTAGTTGGAAGTTGCTGCTGTCCGCTTCCTGGCTGCAAAACCGGCGTCTACCAGAAGCACGAGCAAGACAAGGGTGATCTGTAGCGAAGTTTTCGGCACAGTGCCGTTCAGGAGAGTTTTTGTTGGAACTACTGCATCTGATTCAGGAGCCAAGGGCTACGCCACAGGCGTCTGCGCACAGTCGAGCATGTGTGTTGAATAATGGTGCTGATAGCCACGTATCATTTCATGCAGATTTGATGCCTTTCGGAGACAATTTTTCATTGAATAGGATTGTAGCTGATTTGTGGCAGCAGGAAATAAGCTGTAGTCAAAAGAATCTTCAATAGATGGTCGCAGGTCACATCAGTATTGTATGGCTCGTAACGCGTTGCGTGCAGCCCGGCTAGCTCAGTCGGTAGAGCATGAGACTCTTAATCTCAGGGTCGTGGGTTCGAGCCCCACGCTGGGCGGCGCAAAATTTTGTGTCTACGCGGATCCAACATGCGCCCCTCTCGTGAGCCTTGCGTAATGAACGTAACGGGTTACGACGATGCCTAGCTTCGTATGAATATCAGAGGAACGGTATTTGAAGCTGAAAGTGACTCTGAAATGAAATAAATGTGTTGTTTTGCAATTTTAGTTGTACATCGATATAGTGTGAGATGTGTAGGAAAGCAGCAGCTGTGCTAACTAAATGCAAATAATGGTCGCTCATGCGGTGCGTTTCGAGCTGAAGGGCTCCGATTCACTAGTTTGTAAGAACAAAGTATCCTAAAAGTCCGCTAGGAGGCGCCTCCTTAGCTCAGTGGCGGAGCGCTGGTCTAGTAAACCAGAGGTCGTGAGTTCGATCCTCACAGGCGGCAAATGAATTTTGTAACAGCCCCTCCCACCGTGGCCCTTTCGAAAAAAGCGGTCAAGGATAAAAAAAATTATGAATGGGTGCGGTATTTAAGAAATGCTCTCGCAAATGAATAGTGTGAATGGTGCTATTAACGTGGGCACCAGAAACTGCTGCTTTAGGCAGTCTCCGGAGAATGCCGACGTGAAATACTTAGTTCTTGTGATGTATTTTCTACCCCTGATAAAGACCCTCGCGATTGTCGTCGTCGTCGTCGTCGGCGCCGCCGCCGCTTTGGTAATAGCGACAATTCGTCATTGTATCACATAGGGTGAGGTACCTTCTGCAAGCGACTGAGATGGCACTAAACGATTGAAGCTGATTTGCCACCTCTTGTTTGATCAGCGTCATAAGGGCTTGAATGTAACTTGCGATGGGACACAGCAAGAAGTAGCGTCGTACTTTTAGTACTGAAATTTGAGATGGAGAACTTCGTCAAAGATGGGAAATTCATTCTGCCAAGTGTACAAATGGCGAAAACGAGGTGTGAGTGGGGAAGTATATTGCGCCAGTGACCGTGTGGCCTAATGGATAAGGCGTCGGACTTCGGATCCGAAGATTGCAGGTTCGAATCCTGTCACGGTCGAGTTTTTCCTGTTCTGCAAAAGATGCATGCTGTTTTACTGTGTTGTTTGAGTACTCTAAAACTAGTTGGAAGTTGCTGCTGTCCGCTTCCTGGCTGCAAAACCGGCGTCTACCAGAAGCACAAGCAAGACAAGGGTGATCTGTAGCGAAGTTTTCGGCACAGTGCCGTTCAGGAGAGTTTTTGTTGGAGCTACTGCATCTGATTCAGGAGCCAAGGGCTACGCCACAGGCGTCTGCGCACAGTCGAGCATGTGTGTTGAATAATGGTGCTGATAGCCACGTATCATTTCATGCAGATTTGATGCCTTTCGGAGACAATTTTTCATTGAATAGGATTGTAGCTGATTTGTGGCAGCAGGAAATAAGCTGTAGTCAAAAGAATCTTCAATAGATGGTCGCAGGTCACATCAGTATTGTATGGCTCGTAACGCGTTGCGTGCAGCCCGGCTAGCTCAGTCGGTAGAGCATGAGTCTCTTAATCTCAGGGTCGTGGGTTCGAGCCCCACGCTGGGCGGCGCAAAATTTTGTGTCTACGCGGATCCAACATGCGCCCCTCTCGTGAGCCTTGCGTAATGAACGTAACGGGTTACGACGATGCCTAGCTTCGTATGAATATCAGAGGAACGGTATTTGAAGCTGAAAGTGACTCTGAAATGAAATAAATGTGTTGTTTTGCAATTTTAGTTGTACATCGATATAGTGTGAGATGTGTAGGAAAGCAGCAGCTGTGCTAACTAAATGCAAATAATGGTCGCTCATGCGGTGCGTTTCGAGCTGAAGGGCTCCGATTCACTAGTTTGTAAGAACAAAGTATCCTAAAAGTCCGCTAGGAGGCGCCTCCTTAGCTCAGTGGCAGAGCGCTGGTCTAGTAAACCAGAGGTCGTGAGTTCGATCCTCACAGGCGGCAAATGAATTTTGTAACAGCCCCTCCCACCGTGGCCCTTTCGAAAAAAGCGGTCAAGGATAAAAAAAATTATGAATGGGTGCGGTATTTAAGAAATGCTCTCGCAAATGAATAGTGTGAATGGTGCTATTAAAGTGGGCACCAGAAACTGCTGCTTTAGGCAGTCTCCGGAGAATGCCGACGTGAAATACTTAGTTCTTGTGATGTATTTTCTACCCCTGATAAAGACCCTCGCGATTGTCGTCGTCGTCGTCGTCGTCGTCGGCGCCGCCGCCGCTTTGGTAATAGCGACAATTCGCCATTGTATCACATAGGGTGAGGTACCTTCTGCAAGCGACTGAGATGGCACTAAACGATTGAAGCTGATTTGCCACCTCTTGTTTGATCAGCGTCATAAGGGCTTGAATGTAACTTGCGATGGGACACAGCAAGAAGTAGCGTCGTACTTTTAGTACTGAAATTTGAGATGGAGAACTGCGTCAAAGATGGGAAATTCAGTCTGCCAAGTGTACAAATGGCGAAAACGTGGTGTGAGTGGGGAAGTATATTGCGCCAGTGACCGTGTGGCCTAATGGATAAGGCGTCGGACTTCGGATCCGAAGATTGCAGGTTCGAATCCTGTCACGGTCGAGTTTTTCCTGTTCTGCAAAAGATGCATGCTGTTTTACTGTGTTGTTTGAGTACTCTAAAACTAGTTGGAAGTTGCTGCTGTCCGCTTCCTGGCTGCAAAACCGGCGTCTACCAGAAGCACGAGCAAGACAAGGGTGATCTGTAGCGAAGTTTTCGGCACAGTGCCGTTCAGGAGAGTTTTTGTTGGAACTACTGCATCTGATTCAGGAGCCAAGGGCTACGCCACAGGCGTCTGCGCACAGTCGAGCATGTGTGTTGAATAATGGTGCTGATAGCCACGTATCATTTCATGCAGATTTGATGCCTTTCGGAGACAATTTTTCATTGAATAGGATTGTAGCTGATTTGTGGCAGCAGGAAATAAGCTGTAGTCAAAAGAATCTTCAATAGATGGTCGCAGGTCACATCAGTATTGTATGGCTCGTAACGCGTTGCGTGCAGCCCGGCTAGCTAAGTCGGTAGAGCATGAGACTCTTAATCTCAGGGTCGTGGGTTCGAGCCCCACGCTGGGCGGCGCAAAATTTTGTGTCTACGCGGATCCAACATGCGCCCCTCTCGTGAGCCTTGCGTAATGAACGTAACGGGTTACGACGATGCCTAGCTTCGTATGAATATCAGAGGAACGGTATTTGAAACTGAAAGTGACTCTGAAATGAAATAAATGTGTTGTTTTGCAATTTTAGTTGTACATCGGTATAGTGTGAGATGTGTAGGAAAGCAGCAGCTGTGCTAACTAAATGCAAATAATGGTCGCTCATGCGGTGCGTTTCGAGCTGAAGGGCTCCGATTCACTAGTTTGTAAGAACAAAGTATCCTAAAAGTCCGCTAGGAGGCGCCTCCTTAGCTCAGTGGCAGAGCGCTGGTCTAGTAAACCAGAGGTCGTCAGTTCGATCCTCACAGGCGGCAAATGAATTTTGTAACAGCCCCTCCCACCGTGGCCCTTTCGAAAAAAGCGGTCAAGGATAAAAAAAATTATGAATGGGTGCGGTATTTAAGAAATGCTCTCGCAAATGAATAGTGTGAATGGTGCTATTAAAGTGGGCACCAGAAACTGCTGCTTTAGGCAGTCTCCGGAGAATGCCGACGTGAAATACTTAGTTCTTGTGATGTATTTTCTACCCCTGATAAAGACAGTCGCGATTGTCGTCGTCGTCGTCGTCGGCGCCGCCGCCGCTTTGGTAATAGCGACAATTCGCCATTGTATCACATAGGGTGAGGTACCTTCTGCAAGCGACTGAGATGGCACTAAACGATTGAAGCTGATTTGCCACCTCTTGTTTGATCAGCGTCATAAGGGCTTGAATGTAACTTGCGATGGGACACAGCAAGAAGTAGCGTCGTACTTTCAGTACTGAAATTTGAGATGGAGAACTGCGTCAAAGATGGGAAATTCATTCTGCCAAGTGTACAAATGGCGAAAACGAGGTGTGAGTGGGGAAGTATATTGCGCCAGTGACCGTGTGGCCTAATGGATAAGGCGTCGGACTTCGGATCCGAAGATTGCAGGTTCGAATCCTGTCACGGTCGAGTTTTTCCTGTTCTGCAAAAGATGCATGCTGTTTTACTGTGTTGTTTGAGTACTCTAAAACTAGTTGGAAGTTGCTGCTGTCCGCTTCCTGGCTGCAAAACCGGCGTCTACCAGAAGCACGAGCAAGACAAGGGTGATCTGTAGCGAAGTTTTCGGCACAGTGCCGTTCAGGAGAGTTTTTGTTGGAACTACTGCATCTGATTCAGGAGCCAAGGGCTACGCCACAGGCGTCTGCGCACAGTCGAGCATGTGTGTTGAATAATGGTGCTGATAGCCACGTATCATTTCATGCAGATTTGATGCCTTTCGGAGACAATTTTTCATTGAATAGGATTGTAGCTGATTTGTGGCAGCAGGAAATAAGCTGTAGTCAAAAGAATCTTCAATAGATGGTCGCAGGTCACATCAGTATTGTATGGCTCGTAACGCGTTGCGTGCAGCCCGGCTAGCTAAGTCGGTAGAGCATGAGACTCTTAATCTCAGGGTCGTGGGTTCGAGCCCCACGCTGGGCGGCGCAAAATTTTGTGTCTACGCGGATCCAACATGCGCCCCTCTCGTGAGCCTTGCGTAATGAACGTAACGGGTTACGACGATGCCTAGCTTCGTATGAATATCAGAGGAACGGTATTTGAAACTGAAAGTGACTCTGAAATGAAATAAATGTGTTGTTTTGCAATTTTAGTTGTACATCGGTATAGTGTGAGATGTGTAGGAAAGCAGCAGCTGTGCTAACTAAATGCAAATAATGGTCGCTCATGCGGTGCGTTTCGAGCTGAAGGGCTCCGATTCACTAGTTTGTAAGAACAAAGTATCCTAAAAGTCCGCTAGGAGGCGCCTCCTTAGCTCAGTGGCAGAGCGCTGGTCTAGTAAACCAGAGGTCGTCAGTTCGATCCTCACAGGCGGCAAATGAATTTTGTAACAGCCCCTCCCACCGTGGCCCTTTCGAAAAAAGCGGTCAAGGATAAAAAAAATTATGAATGGGTGCGGTATTTAAGAAATGCTCTCGCAAATGAATAGTGTGAATGGTGCTATTAAAGTGGGCACCAGAAACTGCTGCTTTAGGCAGTCTCCGGAGAATGCCGACGTGAAATACTTAGTTCTTGTGATGTATTTTCTACCCCTGATAAAGACCCTCGCGATTGTCGTCGTCGTCGTCGGCGCCACCGCCGCTTTGGTAATAGCGACAATTCGCCATTGTATCACATAGGGTGAGGTACCTTCTGCAAGCGACTGAGATGGCACTAAACGATTGAAGCTGATTTGCCACCTCTTGTTTGATCAGCGTCATAAGGGCTTGAATGTAACTTGCGATGGGACACAGCAAGAAGTAGCGTCGTACTTTTAGTACTGAAATTTGAGATGGAGAACTGCGTCAAAGATGGGAAATTCATTCTGCCAAGTGTACAAATGGCGAAAACGAGGTGTGAGTGGGGAAGTATATTGCGCCAGTGACCGTGTGGCCTAATGGATAAGGCGTCGGACTTCGGATCCGAAGATTGCAGGTTCGAATCCTGTCACGGTCGAGTTTTTCCTGTTCTGCAAAAGATGCATGCTGTTTTACTGTGTTGTTTGAGTACTCTAAAACTAGTTGGAAGTTGCTGCTGTCCGCTTCCTGGCTGCAAAACCGGCGTCTACCAGAAGCACAAGCAAGACAAGGGTGATCTGTAGCGAAGTTTTCGGCACAGTGCCGTTCAGGAGAGTTTTTGTTGGAACTACTGCATCTGATTCAGGAGCCAAGGGCTACGCCACAGGCGTCTGCGCACAGTCGAGCATGTGTGTTGAATAATGGTGCTGATAGCCACGTATCATTTCATGCAGATTTGATGCCTTTCGGAGACAATTTTTCATTGAATAGGATTGTAGCTGATTTGTGGCAGCAGGAAATAAGCTGTAGTCAAAAGAATCTTCAATAGATGGTCGCAGGTCACATCAGTATTGTATGGCTCGTAACGCGTTGCGTGCAGCCCGGCTAGCTCAGTCGGTAGAGCATGAGACTCTTAATCTCAGGGTCGTGGGTTCGAGCCCCACGCTGGGCGGCGCAAAATTTTGTGTCTACGCGGATCCAACATGCGCCCCTCTCGTGAGCCTTGCGTAATGAACGTAACGGGTTACGACGATGCCTAGCTTCGTATGAATATCAGAGGAACGGTATTTGAAGCTGAAAGTGACTCTGAAATGAAATAAATGTGTTGTTTTGCAATTTTAGTTGTACATCGGTATAGTGTGAGATGTGTAGGAAAGCAGCAGCTGTGCTAACTAAATGCAAATAATGGTCGCTCATGCGGTGCGTTTCGAGCTGAAGGGCTCCGATTCACTAGTTTGTAAGAACAAAGTATCCTAAAAGTCCGCTAGGAGGCGCCTCCTTAGCTCAGTGGCAGAGCGCTGGTCTAGTAAACCAGAGGTCGTCAGTTCGATCCTCACAGGCGGCAAATGAATTTTGTAACAGCCCCTCCCACCGTGGCCCTTTCGAAAAAAGCGGTCAAGGATAAAAAAAATTATGAATGGGTGCGGTATTTAAGAAATGCTCTCGCAAATGAATAGTGTGAATGGTGCTATTAAAGTGGGCACCAGAAACTGCTGCTTTAGGCAGTCTCCGGAGAATGCCGACGTGAAATACTTAGTTCTTGTGATGTATTTTCTACCCCTGATAAAGACCCTCGCGATTGTCGTCGTCGTCGTCGGCGCCACCGCCGCTTTGGTAATAGCGACAATTCGCCATTGTATCACATAGGGTGAGGTACCTTCTGCAAGCGACTGAGATGGCACTAAACGATTGAAGCTGATTTGCCACCTCTTGTTTGATCAGCGTCATAAGGGCTTGAATGTAACTTGCGATGGGACACAGCAAGAAGTAGCGTCGTACTTTTAGTACTGAAATTTGAGATGGAGAACTGCGTCAAAGATGGGAAATTCATTCTGCCAAGTGTACAAATGGCGAAAACGAGGTGTGAGTGGGGAAGTATATTGCGCCAGTGACCGTGTGGCCTAATGGATAAGGCGTCGGACTTCGGATCCGAAGATTGCAGGTTCGAATCCTGTCACGGTCGAGTTTTTCCTGTTCTGCAAAAGATGCATGCTGTTTTACTGTGTTGTTTGAGTACTCTAAAACTAGTTGGAAGTTGCTGCTGTCCGCTTCCTGGCTGCAAAACCGGCGTCTACCAGAAGCACAAGCAAGACAAGGGTGATCTGTAGCGAAGTTTTCGGCACAGTGCCGTTCAGGAGAGTTTTTGTTGGAACTACTGCATCTGATTCAGGAGCCAAGGGCTACGCCACAGGCGTCTGCGCACAGTCGAGCATGTGTGTTGAATAATGGTGCTGATAGCCACGTATCATTTCATGCAGATTTGATGCCTTTCGGAGACAATTTTTCATTGAATAGGATTGTAGCTGATTTGTGGCAGCAGGAAATAAGCTGTAGTCAAAAGAATCTTCAATAGATGGTCGCAGGTCACATCAGTATTGTATGGCTCGTAACGCGTTGCGTGCAGCCCGGCTAGCTCAGTCGGTAGAGCATGAGACTCTTAATCTCAGGGTCGTGGGTTCGAGCCCCACGCTGGGCGGCGCAAAATTTTGTGTCTACGCGGATCCAACATGCGCCCCTCTCGTGAGCCTTGCGTAATGAACGTAACGGGTTACGACGATGCCTAGCTTCGTATGAATATCAGAGGAACGGTATTTGAAGCTGAAAGTGACTCTGAAATGAAATAAATGTGTTGTTTTGCAATTTTAGTTGTACATCGATATAGTGTGAGATGTGTAGGAAAGCAGCAGCTGTGCTAACTAAATGCAAATAATGGTCGCTCATGCGGTGCGTTTCGAGCTGAAGGGCTCCGATTCACTAGTTTGTAAGAACAAAGTATCCTAAAAGTCCGCTAGGAGGCGCCTCCTTAGCTCAGTGGCAGAGCGCTGGTCTAGTAAACCAGAGGTCGTGAGTTCGATCCTCACAGGCGGCAAATGAATTTTGTAACAGCCCCTCCCACCGTGGCCCTTTCGAAAAAAGCGGTCAAGGATAAAAAAAATTATGAATGGGTGCGGTATTTAAGAAATGCTCTCGCAAATGAATAGTGTGAATGGTGCTATTAAAGTGGGCACCAGAAACTGCTGCTTTAGGCAGTCTCCGGAGAATGCCGACGTGAAATACTTAGTTCTTGTGATGTATTTTCTACCCCTGATAAAGACCCTCGCGATTGTCGTCGTCGTCGTCGTCGTCGGCGCCGCCGCCGCTTTGGTAATAGCGACAATTCGCCATTGTATCACATAGGGTGAGGTACCTTCTGCAAGCGACTGAGATGGCACTAAACGATTGAAGCTGATTTGCCACCTCTTGTTTGATCAGCGTCATAAGGGCTTGAATGTAACTTGCGATGGGACACAGCAAGAAGTAGCGTCGTACTTTTAGTACTGAAATTTGAGATGGAGAACTGCGTCAAAGATGGGAAATTCAGTCTGCCAAGTGTACAAATGGCGAAAACGTGGTGTGAGTGGGGAAGTATATTGCGCCAGTGACCGTGTGGCCTAATGGATAAGGCGTCGGACTTCGGATCCGAAGATTGCAGGTTCGAATCCTGTCACGGTCGAGTTTTTCCTGTTCTGCAAAAGATGCATGCTGTTTTACTGTGTTGTTTGAGTACTCTAAAACTAGTTGGAAGTTGCTGCTGTCCGCTTCCTGGCTGCAAAACCGGCGTCTACCAGAAGCACAAGCAAGACAAGGGTGATCTGTAGCGAAGTTTTCGGCACAGTGCCGTTCAGGAGAGTTTTTGTTGGAACTACTGCATCTGATTCAGGAGCCAAGGGCTACGCCACAGGCGTCTGCGCACAGTCGAGCATGTGTGTTGAATAATGGTGCTGATAGCCACGTATCATTTCATGCAGATTTGATGCCTTTCGGAGACAATTTTTCATTGAATAGGATTGTAGCTGATTTGTGGCAGCAGGAAATAAGCTGTAGTCAAAAGAATCTTCAATAGATGGTCGCAGGTCACATCAGTATTGTATGGCTCGTAACGCGTTGCGTGCAGCCCGGCTAGCTCTGTCGGTAGAGCATGAGGCTCTTAATGTCAGGGTCGTGGGTTCGAGCCCCACGCTGGGCGGCGCAAAATTTTGTGTCTACGCGGATCCAACATGCGCCCCTCTCGTGAGCCTTGCGTAATGAACGTAACGGGTTACGACGATGCCTAGCTTCGTATGAATATCAGAGGAACGGTATTTGAAGCTGAAAGTGACTCTGAAATGAAATAAATGTGTTGTTTTGCAATTTTAGTTGTACATCGATATAGTGTGAGATGTGTAGGAAAGCAGCAGCTGTGCTAACTAAATGCAAATAATGGTCGCTCATGCGGTGCGTTTCGAGCTGAAGGGCTCCGATTCACTAGTTTGTAAGAACAAAGTATCCTAAAAGTCCGCTAGGAGGCGCCTCCTTAGCTCAGTGGCAGAGCGGTGGTCTAGTAAACCAGAGGTCGTGAGTTCGATACTCACAGGCGGCAAATGAATTTTGTAACAGCCCCTCCCACCGTGGCCCTTTCGAAAAAAGCGGTCAAGGATAAAAAAAATTATGAATGGGTGCGGTATTTAAGAAATGCTCTCGCAAATGAATAGTGTGAATGGTGCTATTAAAGTGGGCACCAGAAACTGCTGCTTTAGGCAGTCTCCGGAGAATGCCGACGTGAAATACTTAGTTCTTGTGATGTATTTTCTACCCCTGATAAAGACCCTCGCGATTGTCGTCGTCGTCGTCGTCGGCGCCGCCGCCGCTTTGGTAATAGCGACAATTCGCCATTGTATCACATAGGGTGAGGTACCTTCTGCAAGCGACTGAGATGGCACTAAACGATTGAAGCTGATTTGCCACCTCTTGTTTGATCAGCGTCATAAGGGCTTGAATGTAACTTGCGATGGGACACAGCAAGAAGTAGCGTCGTACTTTCAGTACTGAAATTTGAGATGGAGAACTGCGTCAAAGATGGGAAATTCATTCTGCCAAGTGTACAAATGGCGAAAACGAGGTGTGAGTGGGGAAGTATATTGCGCCAGTGACCGTGTGGCCTAATGGATAAGGCGTCGGACTTCGGATCCGAAGATTGCAGGTTCGAATCCTGTCACGGTCGAGTTTTTCCTGTTCTGCAAAAGATGCATGCTGTTTTACTGTGTTGTTTGAGTACTCTAAAACTAGTTGGAAGTTGCTGCTGTCCGCTTCCTGGCTGCAAAACCGGCGTCTACCAGAAGCACGAGCAAGACAAGGGTGATCTGTAGCGAAGTTTTCGGCACAGTGCCGTTCAGGAGAGTTTTTGTTGGAACTACTGCATCTGATTCAGGAGCCAAGGGCTACGCCACAGGCGTCTGCGCACAGTCGAGCATGTGTGTTGAATAATGGTGCTGATAGCCACGTATCATTTCATGCAGATTTGATGCCTTTCGGAGACAATTTTTCATTGAATAGGATTGTAGCTGATTTGTGGCAGCAGGAAATAAGCTGTAGTCAAAAGAATCTTCAATAGATGGTCGCAGGTCACATCAGTATTGTATGGCTCGTAACGCGTTGCGTGCAGCCCGGCTAGCTAAGTCGGTAGAGCATGAGACTCTTAATCTCAGGGTCGTGGGTTCGAGCCCCACGCTGGGCGGCGCAAAATTTTGTGTCTACGCGGATCCAACATGCGCCCCTCTCGTGAGCCTTGCGTAATGAACGTAACGGGTTACGACGATGCCTAGCTTCGTATGAATATCAGAGGAACGGTATTTGAAGCTGAAAGTGACTCTGAAATGAAATAAATGTGTTGTTTTGCAATTTTAGTTGTACATCGGTATAGTGTGAGATGTGTAGGAAAGCAGCAGCTGTGCTAACTAAATGCAAATAATGGTCGCTCATGCGGTGCGTTTCGAGCTGAAGGGCTCCGATTCACTAGTTTGTAAGAACAAAGTATCCTAAAAGTCCGCTAGGAGGCGCCTCCTTAGCTCAGTGGCAGAGCGCTGGTCTAGTAAACCAGAGGTCGTCAGTTCGATCCTCACAGGCGGCAAATGAATTTTGTAACAGCCCCTCCCACCGTGGCCCTTTCGAAAAAAGCGGTCAAGGATAAAAAAAATTATGAATGGGTGCGGTATTTAAGAAATGCTCTCGCAAATGAATAGTGTGAATGGTGCTATTAAAGTGGGCACCAGAAACTGCTGCTTTAGGCAGTCTCCGGAGAATGCCGACGTGAAATACTTAGTTCTTGTGATGTATTTTCTACCCCTGATAAAGACCCTCGCGATTGTCGTCGTCGTCGTCGGCGCCACCGCCGCTTTGGTAATAGCGACAATTCGCCATTGTATCACATAGGGTGAGGTACCTTCTGCAAGCGACTGAGATGGCACTAAACGATTGAAGCTGATTTGCCACCTCTTGTTTGATCAGCGTCATAAGGGCTTGAATGTAACTTGCGATGGGACACAGCAAGAAGTAGCGTCGTACTTTTAGTACTGAAATTTGAGATGGAGAACTGCGTCAAAGATGGGAAATTCATTCTGCCAAGTGTACAAATGGCGAAAACGAGGTGTGAGTGGGGAAGTATATTGCGCCAGTGACCGTGTGGCCTAATGGATAAGGCGTCGGACTTCGGATCCGAAGATTGCAGGTTCGAATCCTGTCACGGTCGAGTTTTTCCTGTTCTGCAAAAGATGCATGCTGTTTTACTGTGTTGTTTGAGTACTCTAAAACTAGTTGGAAGTTGCTGCTGTCCGCTTCCTGGCTGCAAAACCGGCGTCTACCAGAAGCACGAGCAAGACAAGGGTGATCTGTAGCGAAGTTTTCGGCACAGTGCCGTTCAGGAGAGTTTTTGTTGGAACTACTGCATCTGATTCAGGAGCCAAGGGCTACGCCACAGGCGTCTGCGCACAGTCGAGCATGTGTGTTGAATAATGGTGCTGATAGCCACGTATCATTTCATGCAGATTTGATGCCTTTCGGAGACAATTTTTCATTGAATAGGATTGTAGCTGATTTGTGGCAGCAGGAAATAAGCTGTAGTCAAAAGAATCTTCAATAGATGGTCGCAGGTCACATCAGTATTGTATGGCTCGTAACGCGTTGCGTGCAGCCCGGCTAGCTCAGTCGGTAGAGCATGAGACTCTTAATCTCAGGGTCGTGGGTTCGAGCCCCACGCTGGGCGGCGCAAAATTTTGTGTCTACGCGGATCCAACATGCGCCCCTCTCGTGAGCCTTGCGTAATGAACGTAACGGGTTACGACGATGCCTAGCTTCGTATGAATATCAGAGGAACGGTATTTGAAGCTGAAAGTGACTCTGAAATGAAATAAATGTGTTGTTTTGCAATTTTAGTTGTACATCGATATAGTGTGAGATGTGTAGGAAAGCAGCAGCTGTGCTAACTAAATGCAAATAATGGTCGCTCATGCGGTGCGTTTCGAGCTGAAGGGCTCCGATTCACTAGTTTGTAAGAACAAAGTATCCTAAAAGTCCGCTAGGAGGCGCCTCCTTAGCTCAGTGGCAGAGCGCTGGTCTAGTAAACCAGAGGTCGTGAGTTCGATCCTCACAGGCGGCAAATGAATTTTGTAACAGCCCCTCCCACCGTGGCCCTTTCGAAAAAAGCGGTCAAGGATAAAAAAAATTATGAATGGGTGCGGTATTTAAGAAATGCTCTCGCAAATGAATAGTGTGAATGGTGCTATTAAAGTGGGCACCAGAAACTGCTGCTTTAGGCAGTCTCCGGAGAATGCCGACGTGAAATACTTAGTTCTTGTGATGTATTTTCTACCCCTGATAAAGACCCTCGCGATTGTCGTCGTCGTCGTCGTCGTCGGCGCCGCCGCCGCTTTGGTAATAGCGACAATTCGCCATTGTATCACATAGGGTGAGGTACCTTCTGCAAGCGACTGAGATGGCACTAAACGATTGAAGCTGATTTGCCACCTCTTGTTTGATCAGCGTCATAAGGGCTTGAATGTAACTTGCGATGGGACACAGCAAGAAGTAGCGTCGTACTTTTAGTACTGAAATTTGAGATGGAGAACTGCGTCAAAGATGGGAAATTCAGTCTGCCAAGTGTACAAATGGCGAAAACGTGGTGTGAGTGGGGAAGTATATTGCGCCAGTGACCGTGTGGCCTAATGGATAAGGCGTCGGACTTCGGATCCGAAGATTGCAGGTTCGAATCCTGTCACGGTCGAGTTTTTCCTGTTCTGCAAAAGATGCATGCTGTTTTACTGTGTTGTTTGAGTACTCTAAAACTAGTTGGAAGTTGCTGCTGTCCGCTTCCTGGCTGCAAAACCGGCGTCTACCAGAAGCACAAGCAAGACAAGGGTGATCTGTAGCGAAGTTTTCGGCACAGTGCCGTTCAGGAGAGTTTTTGTTGGAACTACTGCATCTGATTCAGGAGCCAAGGGCTACGCCACAGGCGTCTGCGCACAGTCGAGCATGTGTGTTGAATAATGGTGCTGATAGCCACGTATCATTTCATGCAGATTTGATGCCTTTCGGAGACAATTTTTCATTGAATAGGATTGTAGCTGATTTGTGGCAGCAGGAAATAAGCTGTAGTCAAAAGAATCTTCAATAGATGGTCGCAGGTCACATCAGTATTGTATGGCTCGTAACGCGTTGCGTGCAGCCCGGCTAGCTCTGTCGGTAGAGCATGAGGCTCTTAATGTCAGGGTCGTGGGTTCGAGCCCCACGCTGGGCGGCGCAAAATTTTGTGTCTACGCGGATCCAACATGCGCCCCTCTCGTGAGCCTTGCGTAATGAACGTAACGGGTTACGACGATGCCTAGCTTCGTATGAATATCAGAGGAACGGTATTTGAAGCTGAAAGTGACTCTGAAATGAAATAAATGTGTTGTTTTGCAATTTTAGTTGTACATCGATATAGTGTGAGATGTGTAGGAAAGCAGCAGCTGTGCTAACTAAATGCAAATAATGGTCGCTCATGCGGTGCGTTTCGAGCTGAAGGGCTCCGATTCACTAGTTTGTAAGAACAAAGTATCCTAAAAGTCCGCTAGGAGGCGCCTCCTTAGCTCAGTGGCAGAGCGGTGGTCTAGTAAACCAGAGGTCGTGAGTTCGATACTCACAGGCGGCAAATGAATTTTGTAACAGCCCCTCCCACCGTGGCCCTTTCGAAAAAAGCGGTCAAGGATAAAAAAAATTATGAATGGGTGCGGTATTTAAGAAATGCTCTCGCAAATGAATAGTGTGAATGGTGCTATTAAAGTGGGCACCAGAAACTGCTGCTTTAGGCAGTCTCCGGAGAATGCCGACGTGAAATACTTAGTTCTTGTGATGTATTTTCTACCCCTGATAAAGACCCTCGCGATTGTCGTCGTCGTCGTCGGCGCCACCGCCGCTTTGGTAATAGCGACAATTCGCCATTGTATCACATAGGGTGAGGTACCTTCTGCAAGCGACTGAGATGGCACTAAACGATTGAAGCTGATTTGCCACCTCTTGTTTGATCAGCGTCATAAGGGCTTGAATGTAACTTGCGATGGGACACAGCAAGAAGTAGCGTCGTACTTTTAGTACTGAAATTTGAGATGGAGAACTGCGTCAAAGATGGGAAATTCATTCTGCCAAGTGTACAAATGGCGAAAACGAGGTGTGAGTGGGGAAGTATATTGCGCCAGTGACCGTGTGGCCTAATGGATAAGGCGTCGGACTTCGGATCCGAAGATTGCAGGTTCGAATCCTGTCACGGTCGAGTTTTTCCTGTTCTGCAAAAGATGCATGCTGTTTTACTGTGTTGTTTGAGTACTCTAAAACTAGTTGGAAGTTGCTGCTGTCCGCTTCCTGGCTGCAAAACCGGCGTCTACCAGAAGCACAAGCAAGACAAGGGTGATCTGTAGCGAAGTTTTCGGCACAGTGCCGTTCAGGAGAGTTTTTGTTGGAACTACTGCATCTGATTCAGGAGCCAAGGGCTACGCCACAGGCGTCTGCGCACAGTCGAGCATGTGTGTTGAATAATGGTGCTGATAGCCACGTATCATTTCATGCAGATTTGATGCCTTTCGGAGACAATTTTTCATTGAATAGGATTGTAGCTGATTTGTGGCAGCAGGAAATAAGCTGTAGTCAAAAGAATCTTCAATAGATGGTCGCAGGTCACATCAGTATTGTATGGCTCGTAACGCGTTGCGTGCAGCCCGGCTAGCTCAGTCGGTAGAGCATGAGACTCTTAATCTCAGGGTCGTGGGTTCGAGCCCCACGCTGGGCGGCGCAAAATTTTGTGTCTACGCGGATCCAACATGCGCCCCTCTCGTGAGCCTTGCGTAATGAACGTAACGGGTTACGACGATGCCTAGCTTCGTATGAATATCAGAGGAACGGTATTTGAAGCTGAAAGTGACTCTGAAATGAAATAAATGTGTTGTTTTGCAATTTTAGTTGTACATCGATATAGTGTGAGATGTGTAGGAAAGCAGCAGCTGTGCTAACTAAATGCAAATAATGGTCGCTCATGCGGTGCGTTTCGAGCTGAAGGGCTCCGATTCACTAGTTTGTAAGAACAAAGTATCCTAAAAGTCCGCTAGGAGGCGCCTCCTTAGCTCAGTGGCAGAGCGCTGGTCTAGTAAACCAGAGGTCGTGAGTTCGATCCTCACAGGCGGCAAATGAATTTTGTAACAGCCCCTCCCACCGTGGCCCTTTCGAAAAAAGCGGTCAAGGATAAAAAAAATTATGAATGGGTGCGGTATTTAAGAAATGCTCTCGCAAATGAATAGTGTGAATGGTGCTATTAAAGTGGGCACCAGAAACTGCTGCTTTAGGCAGTCTCCGGAGAATGCCGACGTGAAATACTTAGTTCTTGTGATGTATTTTCTACCCCTGATAAAGACCCTCGCGATTGTCGTCGTCGTCGTCGTCGTCGGCGCCGCCGCCGCTTTGGTAATAGCGACAATTCGCCATTGTATCACATAGGGTGAGGTACCTTCTGCAAGCGACTGAGATGGCACTAAACGATTGAAGCTGATTTGCCACCTCTTGTTTGATCAGCGTCATAAGGGCTTGAATGTAACTTGCGATGGGACACAGCAAGAAGTAGCGTCGTACTTTTAGTACTGAAATTTGAGATGGAGAACTGCGTCAAAGATGGGAAATTCAGTCTGCCAAGTGTACAAATGGCGAAAACGTGGTGTGAGTGGGGAAGTATATTGCGCCAGTGACCGTGTGGCCTAATGGATAAGGCGTCGGACTTCGGATCCGAAGATTGCAGGTTCGAATCCTGTCACGGTCGAGTTTTTCCTGTTCTGCAAAAGATGCATGCTGTTTTACTGTGTTGTTTGAGTACTCTAAAACTAGTTGGAAGTTGCTGCTGTCCGCTTCCTGGCTGCAAAACCGGCGTCTACCAGAAGCACAAGCAAGACAAGGGTGATCTGTAGCGAAGTTTTCGGCACAGTGCCGTTCAGGAGAGTTTTTGTTGGAACTACTGCATCTGATTCAGGAGCCAAGGGCTACGCCACAGGCGTCTGCGCACAGTCGAGCATGTGTGTTGAATAATGGTGCTGATAGCCACGTATCATTTCATGCAGATTTGATGCCTTTCGGAGACAATTTTTCATTGAATAGGATTGTAGCTGATTTGTGGCAGCAGGAAATAAGCTGTAGTCAAAAGAATCTTCAATAGATGGTCGCAGGTCACATCAGTATTGTATGGCTCGTAACGCGTTGCGTGCAGCCCGGCTAGCTCTGTCGGTAGAGCATGAGGCTCTTAATGTCAGGGTCGTGGGTTCGAGCCCCACGCTGGGCGGCGCAAAATTTTGTGTCTACGCGGATCCAACATGCGCCCCTCTCGTGAGCCTTGCGTAATGAACGTAACGGGTTACGACGATGCCTAGCTTCGTATGAATATCAGAGGAACGGTATTTGAAGCTGAAAGTGACTCTGAAATGAAATAAATGTGTTGTTTTGCAATTTTAGTTGTACATCGATATAGTGTGAGATGTGTAGGAAAGCAGCAGCTGTGCTAACTAAATGCAAATAATGGTCGCTCATGCGGTGCGTTTCGAGCTGAAGGGCTCCGATTCACTAGTTTGTAAGAACAAAGTATCCTAAAAGTCCGCTAGGAGGCGCCTCCTTAGCTCAGTGGCAGAGCGGTGGTCTAGTAAACCAGAGGTCGTGAGTTCGATACTCACAGGCGGCAAATGAATTTTGTAACAGCCCCTCCCACCGTGGCCCTTTCGAAAAAAGCGGTCAAGGATAAAAAAAATTATGAATGGGTGCGGTATTTAAGAAATGCTCTCGCAAATGAATAGTGTGAATGGTGCTATTAAAGTGGGCACCAGAAACTGCTGCTTTAGGCAGTCTCCGGAGAATGCCGACGTGAAATACTTAGTTCTTGTGATGTATTTTCTACCCCTGATAAAGACCCTCGCGATTGTCGTCGTCGTCGTCGTCGTCGTCGGCGCCGCCGCCGCTTTGGTAATAGCGACAATTCGCCATTGTATCACATAGGGTGAGGTACCTTCTGCAAGCGACTGAGATGGCACTAAACGATTGAAGCTGATTTGCCACCTCTTGTTTGATCAGCGTCATAAGGGCTTGAATGTAACTTGCGATGGGACACAGCAAGAAGTAGCGTCGTACTTTTAGTACTGAAATTTGAGATGGAGAACTGCGTCAAAGATGGGAAATTCATTCTGCCAAGTGTACAAATGGCGAAAACGTGGTGTGAGTGGGGAAGTATATTGCGCCAGTGACCGTGTGGCCTAATGGATAAGGCGTCGGACTTCGGATCCGAAGATTGCAGGTTCGAATCCTGTCACGGTCGAGTTTTTCCTGTTCTGCAAAAGATGCATGCTGTTTTACTGTGTTGTTTGAGTACTCTAAAACTAGTTGGAAGTTGCTGCTGTCCGCTTCCTGGCTGCAAAACCGGCGTCTACCAGAAGCACGAGCAAGACAAGGGTGATCTGTAGCGAAGTTTTCGGCACAGTGCCGTTCAGGAGAGTTTTTGTTGGAACTACTGCATCTGATTCAGGAGCCAAGGGCTACGCCACAGGCGTCTGCGCACAGTCGAGCATGTGTGTTGAATAATGGTGCTGATAGCCACGTATCATTTCATGCAGATTTGATGCCTTTCGGAGACAATTTTTCATTGAATAGGATTGTAGCTGATTTGTGGCAGCAGGAAATAAGCTGTAGTCAAAAGAATCTTCAATAGATGGTCGCAGGTCACATCAGTATTGTATGGCTCGTAACGCGTTGCGTGCAGCCCGGGTAGCTCAGTCGGTAGAGCATGAGACTCTTAATCTCAGGGTCGTGGGTTCGAGCCCCACGCTGGGCGGCGCAAAATTTTGTGTCTACGCGGATCCAACATGCGCCCCTCTCGTGAGCCTTGCGTAATGAACGTAACGGGTTACGACGATGCCTAGCTTCGTATGAATATCAGAGGAACGGTATTTGAAGCTGAAAGTGACTCTGAAATGAAATAAATGTGTTGTTTTGCAATTTTAGTTGTACATCGATATAGTGTGAGATGTGCAGGAAAGCAGCAGCTGTGCTAACTAAATGCAAATAATGGTCGCTCATGCGGTGCGTTTCGAGCTGAAGGGCTCCGATTCACTAGTTTGTAAGAACAAAGTATCCTAAAAGTCCGCTAGGAGGCGCCTCCTTAGCTCAGTGGCAGTTCCGCTTCAGACGCCGTGCAGTGTGGACGTGCTTAGTCTTCCGCTCCGCCGTAGCGTTACGTCTAGTGGAATATCGTTTGTTTACGTGTTGTGTGGTAACTTCTGTGAGTGTTTCTACGTTTTGTTTCGTCCTTGGTGTTTCTTGTAGTGCTTCTTTAAGTGTGTTCTGTGTAGCGGTTTCGACCGCATCGTTTAACCATGTCGTCTCAGGTAATTCCTCGCCAGGCTACAGTCAGTTTTGCATTTGACAAGTCAACCCGCCATGTGCAACCTAGTTCCCTTGAGGTCCATGATTGGTTAGTAGACACATTTGGTATTAATTCGGATCAGGTGCACACTGCTTATTTTGATACCGAGCTGTATGTCTTCTTTGTTAAGTTTATGGACCCCCTTCAAGTTGATAGAATTCTTTCCAAATTTGGTCATCAGGTTCTCTTTCGGCATCGGGATGCTTCTGTAAGTACCGTACTGCTTTCCAATGCTTCTATCACGTATACCAGTGTTCGTGTATACAACCTTCCGCCGGAGGTGGACAATGTTTATCTTAAGGAGGGTTTACTCAAGTATGGTGATGTTAAAAGTATTCGTCTTGAACGCTGGTCAAGCCAACATCGCCTGCAATGTTACAGTGGTATTCGCTCGGTCGAAATGCACGTAAAGCAGAATATTCCGTCTCACTTGCAGATCGGTGGATATCGTGTCCACGTTACATATAGTGGTCAGGTTGGTACCTGTTTTTTGTGCAATGAGAGTGGTCACGTGCGTACCAACTGTCCGCGAAGAGTTTTTGTTTTAAAAAATTCTCTCGAACAGCGTCGCAAGTTAACGGTCGCTGACCTCGTTGCAGGTGGTTCTGCTCTTGGTGTAGACCAGTCCAATGGTAGTAGCACCCCGCCACCGGTTTTGCATACCCCTGACAAAGAATTTCCTCCTTTGCGGGCTAAATCTGATGTTGTTCCGTCTGCTCCTCCTGTGGGTGTCCCGCTTTTGAATCATAAACGGCGTCGCGCACAAGATGGGAATAGTACAGATGAGGATCTCCCTGAGATGCTCCTGTCCGAGCGACCAGCGCCCTCCGCGCCGCAGAGTAATGTCGATGCTCCTTGCCCTCCTGAGGTAGCGGTTCGGGTGGCGGCTGCTGCCGCCCCCCCGGCCTCCGATGCGGCTTCTCTCGCGTCGGATCGTCGGTCGGGCGAGTTGGCGCCGTCTTCCGAACCGACTTCGTTGTCACAACAAGTGGAGCCGCACCAACTTCCTGCTTCGCTGCCCCACACCTCTGCCGGCGGAGCTGCTCCGCTTCCTTCCACCTTTCCGCCTTCGGACCTTCCTGCTCAAGTTTCGCACCCGTGTAGTCCATGTTTGCCGGATGCTAGTGTAGGTGTCGACCAGTCCGTTTCGTCGGATGTTTCCCCCGCGACCCCGGATCCCGAATGTGGACCGGCGCGGGTGGTGTCGGATACAGAACTTGACCCTCCTACGTCACCGGCGGCTGAAGCCTCCTTGCCCGTCAGCCGTCGCAAGTTACGCGTTCAGCCGAACGTCAATGCTGTTCGTAAAAAACCGAAGCGTAAGGGATCCGCGGAACGGGGTAGCAGTCCCCCTCTCTCGGATTCCTCCGTCTCCCCTGCTATGGACTGTGAAGTTGGTGCGTCGGTATAGGTGATTTCTTCTCTCGCTTTTCTCTCCATGGTTCAAGCATACACCTTTCTTACCTTAAATGTTAACCGCATTGAGTCCGACGTTCGCATTGCCTCTTTGCGGCAGTTTATTTACGACTCCTGTGCGGACGTCGTGTTTTTGCAGGAAGTGTTGTTTTCTGATTTCTCTCTACCTGGTTTTCAAACTGTTTTTAATGTCGCACCGGAATATTCAACAGGAACTGCTCTTTTCTTTCGAGAAGGCATTCCTATTACTGACGTTGAATTCCTTGACTCTGGCCGTGGGATTGGTTGTCGTCTTTTTGATCTCAGCCTAGTTGTTTTGTATGCCCCCTCTGGTTCGGGTCACACTGTGGCTCGATCGCGTTTTTATAAGGAAGAGATTATTTATCTTTTGCGCAAGAGCCCTCGCAGCCTCCTGTTAGGAGGCGATTTTAATTGTGTTTTACGCCCTGAAGATCAGTCCCCAAATTTTAATTATTGCCGAGATTTACATGACTTGGTTCGTACGATGCACCTGCGGGATGTTTGGGAACACAAATATCCCACCCTGGTGAAGTTTACGTTTTTTACCGCATCCTCATGCAGTAGACTCGACAGATTCTATTTATCTGATTTTTTATGTGATAAAATTCTTACTGTCGATGTTATTCCTACTAGTTTTTCTGACCATTGTGCTTTTACTGCAACTGTCAATTTTAATCGCCAACCTGCAAAACTTTATCGTTCCCAGTGGATGTTAAATGTTTCCCACCTTGCCGACAGTGATATGGATGATGTTATGCGTGGCGTGTGGGAGCGCTGTCTTCGCTCTGTCCCGCGTTACCCCTCCTTGCTGGTTTGGTGGACTGCGTTTGCCAAGCCCAAGATTCGTCAGACTTTGATTTTTTACTGTGCTGCAAGGGCGCGTGAGTTTAAGACCACGTACGAATTTTACTACTCTGTCCTGCGTGACCTCTATGACGCAGCAGATACCTCTCCTCTGCGGATCCATGATGTTCGTCGTATTAAAGCCAAGCTCTTGACCCTCAAACGACGACAGATGGATGGTCTGCGAGTTAAGTCGAAACCTCCCTCTCTCGTTGCAGGTGAGCTGACATCTTTGTACCACCTGCTACGGCATCAGACTCGTCGTCGTCGCTCCTTTATCTCTTCTCTTACGGTGGATGATGGACGGCAGCTTATTGTACAGGAGGAAATGGTTCGAGCTCTCCATCAGTATTACACTAGTCTGTATTCTGCCGATGATTCTGGAGAGTCCCTTGCGGATGATGTTCTTGGAGATCTTACTGCGACGATCGCGCCTGATGCGAACGGCGACTTTCTCCGGGAGTTCCAGGTCGATGATGTTTTCGATTTTATTGCTCGCTCTCCGTCTGATAAATCGCCGGGTCCAGACGGCCTACCTAAAGAATTTTATCTTCGTTTTTGGCCTCTTTTGGGCGGCACTTTTACGCAGATTTTAAATGAGATTGTCAGGGGGATGGATGTGCCTGCCGATTTTAAAGTAGGGAAAATTGTTTTAATTCCTAAGTCCTCTGGTAGTTTATCTGCTGCCAATCTTCGTCCGCTCACATTGCTGAACTTCGACTACAAGACGGCTGCTAGAGCGCTCAATAGCCGATTATCTTCACTGCTTCGGGATGTGATTGGTGCACATCAATGTTGTTTAAATGATAGATCTATTCTGACCCCTGTAGCCGAATATCGGGATGTTGTCTCGGTTGCGGCGGTTACCAATGTTCAGTGTGCCTTTGCTTTTCTAGATTTTTATAAGGCTTTTGATCACGTTAATCATGGGTTTTTAGATCGTGTTTTAGGTATAATAGGTTTTAACGCTTCGTCCCGTGGTGTTCTTGGCAACTTGTATAGGGGAATAACTGCCCGGGTGTCTGTCAATGGGCAGCTGACGCCGCCCATTGATATCCGCCGCGGGGTGCCTCAGGGCAGTCCGCTCTCTGTGTCCTTATTCGTGTTGTCCCTGGAACCACTGCTTCGGACCATTGCTCTCAAGCTTCAGGGTATGTCCATCTCTGGTGGGACCCTCACTATTAAGGCATACGCGGATGATGTCGTTGTTCTCCTCCGTCAGCGTACAGATATCCCGTTATTGAAAGGGGCAGTTGATACTTACTGTCGTGTCTCTGGAGCACGTCTTAATCACGGCAAATGCAAGATCCTTGACATTCGAGGATTTCGCGGTGTTGATGTACCTTGGGCCACTTTTGTCGATCGCCATACGTCCTTGGGGATTATCGTTGATCGGTGTCCTCTCAAAATGGCGGCTCTCAATTGGAAATCTGTCACCGAGAAGATACAGGGTGCTCTGATGGTCCATGAGCAGCGTTCTCTTAACATTTTGCAAAAAGTTCGCATTTTAGACACGTACGTTTTATGTAAATCCTATTATGTTGCTCAGCTGTTCCCACTTCCCCTGATGGTGGCGAAAAGGTTGCGCCAATTGTCCAGCAGGTTTATATGGAAGGGCCATCTATTCAAGTTACGATACGAGGTTATGACGAAACCGCGTCTCTCCGGAGGTTTGGGCCTCTCTGACATTACTCGCAAGGCGTCAGCGTTGTACGTCCGCCGTACGACTCTCATTGTCACACAAGAAGTGAGTTCCATTACGTCCAAGCTTTTTACTGTCGTGCGTCCGGGGAGCCTTGCTCCACCTGTCGACGTCGGTCGCCTCAATTTTAAGTTGAAGCACATCCGGGAATTTTATATTGCGGTGAGCTACCTCGGTGACGTCTTTTTGCGGCGACCTGTGCCAACGACCAAGTGTTTGATTGCCCGCTGGAAGGGGCAGGACGGTCCCAATCCAATAGAACTGGCGTCTCCATCTGTCTCCTGGAGGAACGTCTGGAAGAATGTTAGTTTGCCGATCCACTCTATGGCCGTGACGTCCACGTGGTATAGGGTAATTAATAATTTGATCCCCACAAATGTACGACTGCACCGCATTGGTCTTTCTGACACGGACAAATGTACTCGGTGTGGTCTCCTGGATACCCTTGAACATCGATTCACCTGTTGTGGCCACCTTGCAAATTGGCGTTGGCTCAGGAAACAACTGGCTTTTGTAACTAGGTCTGCTGAAGCCGCTTATACCATTGATATCATCGTACGGCCCGATTCTTATTTCTTTCCGCGGACGAAGCTTAATACAGTCATGTGGTTGATTGGCCATTTTGTACATTTTGTCGTCACTTGTCATGAGGAGGATGAACGCCTAGCGTTTCAGCAGTACATGCTTACTGCTTACTGGACCCGCTTGCGATTGCCACGTATCCGCGATGACTTTGCCAACATGCTTACCCTGACGTGCGAAAGAGAGGGTGTTGGATAACGTCGCCCATGAGCGCCACATTTTTATGATATTTCTGGATTGCGACTATCCCGTGTCGTCCTTCTTTTATTTCTTTCTTTTCATTTTACGCCAGGACTGCAGCTTTTCGTGGAACTTTCGGCTGAAAGAGAACAACAATGAGGCCAAGTAACAGGACAGTAGAAAAGTTCCAATGCCCTTGTGCAGGTGCTATTCGGAGACGGGACAGTGGAGACATCGTGGCCAGGCCTCGGGATTCGACCCCTGCCCACTTTGTTTCCACAGCCCTGAATCTGACGGACACCTCTTGTAATGAGGACATATACAAACATACAACAGAAGAAGAGATACGAGAGCTAATAAAAAAAAAGGTAAAAAAAAAAAGAAAAACAATGGTGAAAAAAAAAAAAAAAAAAAAGGTCGTGAGTTCGATCCTCACCCGGGGCATTTAATTTACTTTCGTCCACAGCTACATTGACGCCTCTGGGGTTTGCGAAGGAGCGACACACTTTGTACTTTGTTATCCACAAGGCTTCACAAAAAAAAGAAAGAAAAAAAATAAAAATAAAAGAAAAAAAAAAGTGGCAGAGCGGTGGTCTAGTAAACCAGAGGTCGTGAGTTCGATCCTCACAGGCGGCAAATGAATTTTGTAACAGCCCCTCCCACCGTGGCCCTTTCGAAAAAAGCGGTCAAGGATAAAAAAAAATTATGAATGGGTGCGGTATTTAAGAAATGCTCTCGCAAATAAATAGTGTGAATGGTGCTATTAAAGTCGGCACCAGAAACTGCTGCTTTAGGCAGTCTCCGGAGAATGCCGACGTGAAATACTTAGTTCTTGTGATGTATTTTCTACCCCTGATAAAGACCCTCGCGATTGTCGTCGTCGTCGTCGGCGCCGCCGCCGCTTTGGTAATAGCGACAATTCGCCATTGTATCACATAGGGTGAGGTACCTTCTGCAAGCGACTGAGATGGCACTAAACGATTGAAGCTGATTTGCCACCTCTTGTTTGATCAGCGTCATAAGGGCTTGAATGTAACTTGCGATGGGACACAGCAAGAAGTAGCGTCGTACTTTTAGTACTGAAATTTGAGATGGAGAACTGCGTCAAAGATGGGAAATTCATTCTGCCAAGTGTACAAATGGCGAAAACGAGGTGTGAGTGGGGAAGTATATTGCGCCAGTGACCGTGTGGCCTAATGGATAAGGCGTCGGACTTCGGATCCGAAGATTGCAGGTTCGAATCCTGTCACGGTCGAGTTTTTCCTGTTCTGCAAAAGATGCATGCTGTTTTACTGTGTTGTTTGAGTACTCTAAAACTAGTTGGAAGTTGCTGCTGTCCGCTTCCTGGCTGCAAAACCGGCGTCTACCAGAAGCACAAGCAAGACAAGGGTGATCTGTAGCGAAGTTTTCGGCACAGTGCCGTTCAGGAGAGTTTTTGTTGGAACTACTGCATCTGATTCAGGAGCCAAGGGCTACGCCACAGGCGTCTGCGCACAGTCGAGCATGTGTGTTGAATAATGGTGCTGATAGCCACGTATCATTTCATGCAGATTTGATGCCTTTCGGAGACAATTTTTCATTGAATAGGATTGTAGCTGATTTGTGGCAGCAGGAAATAAGCTGTAGTCAAAAGAATCTTCAATAGATGGTCGCAGGTCACATCAGTATTGTATGGCTCGTAACGCGTTGCGTGCAGCCCGGCTAGCTCAGTCGGTAGAGCATGAGACTCTTAATCTCAGGGTCGTGGGTTCGAGCCCCACGCTGGGCGGCGCAAAATTTTGTGTCTACGCGGATCCAACATGCGCCCCTCTCGTGAGCCTTGCGTAATGAACGTAACGGGTTACGACGATGCCTAGCTTCGTATGAATATCAGAGGAACGGTATTTGAAGCTGAAAGTGACTCTGAAATGAAATAAATGTGTTGTTTTGCAATTTTAGTTGTACATCGATATAGTGTGAGATGTGTAGGAAAGCAGCAGCTGTGCTAACTAAATGCAAATAATGGTCGCTCATGCGGTGCGTTTCGAGCTGAAGGGCTCCGATTCACTAGTTTGTAAGAACAAAGTATCCTAAAAGTCCGCTAGGAGGCGCCTCCTTAGCTCAGTGGCAGAGCGCTGGTCTAGTAAACCAGAGGTCGTGAGTTCGATCCTCACAGGCGGCAAATGAATTTTGTAACAGCCCCTCCCACCGTGGCCCTTTCGAAAAAAGCGGTCAAGGATAAAAAAAATTATGAATGGGTGCGGTATTTAAGAAATGCTCTCGCAAATGAATAGTGTGAATGGTGCTATTAAAGTGGGCACCAGAAACTGCTGCTTTAGGCAGTCTCCGGAGAATGCCGACGTGAAATACTTAGTTCTTGTGATGTATTTTCTACCCCTGATAAAGACCCTCGCGATTGACGTCGTCGTCGTCGTCGTCGTCGGCGCCGCCGCCGCTTTGGTAATAGCGACAATTCGCCATTGTATCACATAGGGTGAGGTACCTTCTGCAAGCGACTGAGATGGCACTAAACGATTGAAGCCGATTTGCCACCTCTTGTTTGATCAGCGTCATAAGGGCTTGAATGTAACTTGCGATGGGACACAGCAAGAAGTAGCGTCGTACTTTTAGTACTGAAATTTGAGATGGAGAACTGCGTCAAAGATGGGAAAATCTTTCTGCCAAGTGTACAAATGGCGAAAACGAGGTGTGAGTGGGGAAGTATATTGCGCCAGTGACCGTGTGGCCTAATGGCTAAGGCGTCGGACTTCGGATCCGAAGATTGCAGGTTCGAATCCTGTCACGGTCGAGTTTTTCCTGTTCTGCAAAAGATGCATGCTGTTTTACTGTGTTGTTTGAGTACTCTAAAACTAGTTGGAAGTTGCTGCTGTCCGCTTCCTGGCTGCAAAACCGGCGTCTACCAGAAGCACAAGCAAGACAAGGGTGATCTGTAGCGAAGTTTTCGGCACAGTGCCGTTCAGGAGAGTTTTTGTTGGAACTACTGCATCTGATTCAGGAGCCAAGGGCTACGCCACAGGCGTCTGCGCACAGTCGAGCATGTGTGTTGAATAATGGTGCTGATAGCCACGTATCATTTCATGCAGATTTGATGCCTTTCGGAGACAATTTTTCATTGAATAGGATTGTAGCTGATTTGTGGCAGCAGGAAATAAGCTGTAGTCAAAAGAATCTTCAATAGATGGTCGCAGGTCACATCAGTATTGTATGGCTCGTAACGCGTTGCGTGCAGCCCGGCTAGCTCAGTCGGTAGAGCATGAGACTCTTAATCTCAGGGTCGTGGGTTCGAGCCCCACGCTGGGCGGCGCAAAATTTTGTGTCTACGCGGATCCAACATGCGCCCCTCTCGTGAGCCTTGCGTAATGAACGTAACGGGTTACGACGATGCCTAGCTTCGTATGAATATCAGAGGAACGGTATTTGAAGCTGAAAGTGACTCTGAAATGAAATAAATGTGTTGTTTTGCAATTTTAGTTGTACATCGATATAGTGTGAGACGTGTAGGAAAGCAGCAGCTGTGCTAACTAAATGCAAATAATGGTCGCTCATGCGGTGCGTTTCGAGCTGAAGGGCTCCGATTCACTAGTTTGTAAGAACAAAGTATCCTAAAAGTCCGCTAGGAGGCGCCTCCTTAGCTCAGTGGCAGAGCGCTGGTCTAGTAAACCAGAGGTCGTGAGTTCGATCCTCACAGGCGGCAAATGAATTTTGTAACAGCCCCTCCCACCGTGGCCCTTTCGAAAAAAGCGGTCAAGGATAAAAAAAATTATGAATGGGTGCGGTATTTAAGAAATGCTCTCGCAAATGAATAGTGTGAATGGTGCTATTAAAGTGGGCACCAGAAACTGCTGCTTTAGGCAGTCTCCGGAGAATGCCGACGTGAAATACTTAGTTCTTGTGATGTATTTTCTACCCCTGATAAAGACCCTCGCGATTGTCGTCGTCGTCGTCGTCGGCGCCGCCGCCGCTTTGGTAATAGCGACAATTCGCCATTGTATCACATAGGGTGAGGTACCTTCTGCAAGCGACTGAGATGGCACTAAACGATTGAAGCTGATTTGCCACCTCTTGTTTGATCAGCGTCATAAGGGCTTGAATGTAACTTGCGATGGGACACAGCAAGAAGTAGCGTCGTACTTTTAGTACTGAAATTTGAGATGGAGAACTGCGTCAAAGATGGGAAATTCATTCTGCCAAGTGTACAAATGGCGAAAACGAGGTGTGAGTGGGGAAGTATATTGCGCCAGTGACCGTGTGGCCTAATGGATAAGGCGTCGGACTTCGGATCCGAAGATTGCAGGTTCGAATCCTGTCACGGTCGAGTTTTTCCTGTTCTGCAAAAGATGCATGCTGTTTTACTGTGTTGTTTGAGTACTCTAAAACTAGTTGGAAGTTGCTGCTGTCCGCTTCCTGGCTGCAAAACCGGCGTCTACCAGAAGCACAAGCAAGACAAGGGTGATCTGTAGCGAAGTTTTCGGCACAGTGCCGTTCAGGAGAGTTTTTGTTGGAACTACTGCATCTGATTCAGGAGCCAAGGGCTACGCCACAGGCGTCTGCGCACAGTCGAGCATGTGTGTTGAATAATGGTGCTGATAGCCACGTATCATTTCATGCAGATTTGATGCCTTTCGGAGACAATTTTTCATTGAATAGGATTGTAGCTGATTTGTGGCAGCAGGAAATAAGCTGTAGTCAAAAGAATCTTCAATAGATGGTCGCAGGTCACATCAGTATTGTATGGCTCGTAACGCGTTGCGTGCAGCCCGGCTAGCTCAGTCGGTAGAGCATGAGACTCTTAATCTCAGGGTCGTGGGTTCGAGCCCCACGCTGGGCGGCGCAAAATTTTGTGTCTACGCGGATCCAACATGCGCCCCTCTCGTGAGCCTTGCGTAATGAACGTAACGGGTTACGACGATGCCTAGCTTCGTATGAATATCAGAGGAACGGTATTTGAAGCTGAAAGTGACTCTGAAATGAAATAAATGTGTTGTTTTGCAATTTTAGTTGTACATCGATATAGTGTGAGATGTGTAGGAAAGCAGCAGCTGTGCTAACTAAATGCAAATAATGGTCGCTCATGCGGTGCGTTTCGAGCTGAAGGGCTCCGATTCACTAGTTTGTAAGAACAAAGTATCCTAAAAGTCCGCTAGGAGGCGCCTCCTTAGCTCAGTGGCAGAGCGCTGGTCTAGTAAACCAGAGGTCGTGAGTTCGATCCTCACAGGCGGCAAATGAATTTTGTAACAGCCCCTCCCACCGTGGCCCTTTCGAAAAAAGCGGTCAAGGATAAAAGAAATTATGAATGGGTGCGGTATTTAAGAAATGCTCTCGCAAATGAATAGTGTGAATGGTGCTATTAAAGTGGGCACCAGAAACTGCTGCTTTAGGCAGTCTCCGGAGAATGCCGACGTGAAATACTTAGTTCTTGTGATGTATTTTCTACCCCTGATAAAGACCCTCGCGATTGTCGTCGTCGTCGTCGTCGTCGTCGTCGTCGGCGCCGCCGCCGCTTTGGTAATAGCGACAATTCGCCATTGTATCACATAGGGTGAGGTACCTTCTGCAAGCGACTGAGATGGCACTAAACGATTGAAGCTGATTTGCCACCTCTTGTTTGATCAGCGTCATAAGGGCTTGAATGTAACTTGCGATGGGACACAGCAAGAAGTAGCGTCGTACTTTTAGTACTGAAATTTGAGATGGAGAACTGCGTCAAAGATGGGAAATTCATTCTGCCAAGTGTACAAATGGCGAAAACGTGGTGTGAGTGGGGAAGTATATTGCGCCAGTGACCGTGTGGCCTAATGGATAAGGCGTCGGACTTCGGATCCGAAGATTGCAAGTTCGAATCCTGTCACGGTCGAGTTTTTCCTGTTCTGCAAAAGATGCATGCTGTTTTACTGTGTTGTTTGAGTACTCTAAAACTAGTTGGAAGTTCCTGCTGTCCGCTTCCTGGCTGCAAAACCGGCGTCTACCAGAAGCACGATCAAGACAAGGGTGATCTGTAGCGAAGTTTTCGGCACAGTGCCGTTCAGGAGAGTTTTTGTTGGAACTACTGCATCTGATTCAGGAGCCAAGGGCTACGCCACAGGCGTCTGCGCACAGTCGAGCATGTGTGTTGAATAATGGTGCTGATAGCCACGTATCATTTCATGCAGATTTGATGCCTTTCGGAGACAATTTTTCATTGAATAGGATTGTAGCTGATTTGTGGCAGCAGGAAATAAGCTGTAGTCAAAAGAATCTTCAATAGATGGTCGCAGGTCACATCAGTATTGTATGGCTCGTAACGCGTTGCGTGCAGCCCGGGTAGCTCAGTCGGTAGAGCATGAGACTCTTAATCTCAGGGTCGTGGGTTCGAGCCCCACGCTG
Source organism: Schistocerca cancellata (assembly GCF_023864275.1). Classification (NCBI taxonomy): domain Eukaryota; kingdom Metazoa; phylum Arthropoda; class Insecta; order Orthoptera; family Acrididae; genus Schistocerca; species Schistocerca cancellata. The sequence continues at coordinate 80,642,671 of NC_064633.1, read as the reverse complement.
GGCGGCGCAAAATTTTGTGTCTACGCGGATCCAACATGCGCCCCTCTCGTGAGCCTTGCGTAATGAACGTAACGGGTTACGACGATGCCTAGCTTCGTATGAATATCAGAGGAACGGTATTTGAAGCTGAAAGTGACTCTGAAATGAAATAAATGTGTTGTTTTGCAATTTTAGTTGTACATCGATATAGTGTGAGATGTGTAGGAAAGCAGCAGCTGTGCTAACTAAATGCAAATAATGGTCGCTCATGCGGTGCGTTTCGAGCTGAAGGGCTCCGATTCACTAGTTTGTAAGAACAAAGTATCCTAAAAGTCCGCTAGGAGGCGCCTCCTTAGCTCAGTGGCAGAGCGCTGGTCTAGTAAACCAGAGGTCGTGAGTTCGATCCTCACAGGCGGCAAATGAATTTTGTAACAGCCCCTCCCACCGTGGCCCTTTCGAAAAAAGCGGTCAAGGATAAAAAAAATTATGAATGGGTGCGGTATTTAAGAAATGCTCTCGCAAATGAATAGTGTGAATGGTGCTATTAAAGTGGGCACCAGAAACTGCTGCTTTAGGCAGTCTCCGGAGAATGCCGACGTGAAATACTTAGTTCTTGTGATGTATTTTCTACCCCTGATAAAGACCCTCGCGATTGTCGTCGTCGTCGTCGTCGTCGTCGTCGTCGTCGTCGGCGCCGCCGCCGCTTTGGTAATAGCGACAATTCGCCATTGTATCACATAGGGTGAGGTACCTTCTGCAAGCGACTGAGATGGCACTAAACGATTGAAGCTGATTTGCCACCTCTTGTTTGATCAGCGTCATAAGGGCTTGAATGTAACTTGCGATGGGACACAGCAAGAAGTAGCGTCGTACTTTTAGTATTGAAATTTGAGATGGAGAACTGCGTCAAAGATGGGAAATTCATTCTGCCAAGTGTACAAATGGCGAAAACGTGGTGTGAGTGGGGAAGTATATTGCGCCAGTGACCGTGTGGCCTAATGGATAAGGCGTCGGACTTCGGATCCGAAGATTGCAGGTCGATTCCTGTCACGGTCGAGTTTTTCCTGTTCTGCAAAAGATGCATGCTGTTTTACTGTGTTGTTTGAGTACTCTAAAACTAGTTGGAAGTTGCTGCTGTCCGCTTCCTGGCTGCAAAACCGGCGTCTACCAGAAGCACGAGCAAGACAAGGGTGATCTGTAGCGAAGTTTTCGGCACAGTGCCGTTCAGGAGAGTTTTTGTTTGAACTACTGCATCTGATTCAGGAGCCAAGGGCTACGCCACAGGCGTCTGCGCACAGTCGAGCATGTGTGTTGAATAATGGTGCTGATAGCCACGTATCATTTCAAGCAGATTTGATGCCTTTCGGAGACAATTTTTCATTGAATAGGATTGTAGCTGATTTGTGGCAGCAGGAAATAAGCTGTAGTCAAAAGAATCTTCAATAGATGGTCGCAGGTCACATCAGTATTGTATGGCTCGTAACGCGTTGCGTGCAGCCCGGCTAGCTCAGTCGGTAGAGCATGAGACTCTTAATCTCAGGGTCGTGGGTTCGAGCCCCACGCTGGGCGGCGCAAAATTTTGTGTCTACGCGGATCCAACATGCGCCCCTCTCGTGAGCCTTGCGTAATGAACGTAACGGGTTACGACGATGCCTAGCTTCGTATGAATATCAGAGGAACGGTATTTGAAGCTGAAAGTGACTCTGAAATGAAATAAATGTGTTGTTTTGCAATTTTAGTTGTACATCGATATAGTGTGAGATGTGTAGGAAAGCAGCAGCTGTGCTAACTAAATGCAAATAATGGTCGCTCATGCGGTGCGTTTCGAGCTGAAGGGCTCCGATTCACTAGTTTGTAAGAACAAAGTATCCTAAAAGTCCGCTAGGAGGCGCCTCCTTAGCTCAGTGGCAGAGCGTTGGTCTAGTAAACCAGAGGTCGTGAGTTCGATCCTCACAGGCGGCAAATGAATTTTGTAACAGCCCCTCCCACCGTGGCCCTTTCGAAAAAAGCGGTCAAGGATAAAAAAAATTATGAATGGGTGCGGTATTTAAGAAATGCTCTCGCAAATGAATAGTGTGAATGGTGCTATTAAAGTGGGCACCAGAAACTGCTGCTTTAGGCAGTCTCCGGAGAATGCCGACGTGAAATACTTAGTTCTTGTGATGTATTTTCTACCCCTGATAAAGACCCTCGCGATTGTCGTCGTCGTCGTCGTCGTCGTCGGCGCCGCCGCCGCTTTGGTAATAGCGACAATTCGCCATTGTATCACATAGGGTGAGGTACCTTCTGCAAGCGACTGAGATGGCACTAAACGATTGAAGCTGATTTGCCACCTCTTGTTTGATCAGCGTCATAAGGGCTTGAAAGTAACTTGCGATGGGACACAGCAAGAAGTAGCGTCGTACTTTTAGTACTGAAATTTGAGATGGAGAACTGCGTCAAAGATGGGAAATTCATTCTGCCAAGTGTACAAATGGCGAAAACGAGGTGTGAGTGGGGAAGTATATTGCGCCAGTGACCGTGTGGCCTAATGGATAAGGCGTCGGACTTCGGATCCGAAGATTGCAGGTTCGAATCCTGTCACGGTCGAGTTTTTCCTGTTCTGCAAAAGATGCATGCTGTTTTACTGTGTTGTTTGAGTACTCTAAAACTAGTTGGAAGTTGCTGCTGTCCGCTTCCTGGCTGCAAAACCGGCGTCTACCAGAAGCACGAGCAAGACAAGGGTGATCTGTAGCGAAGTTTTCGGCACAGTGCCGTTCAGGAGAGTTTTTGTTGGAACTACTGCATCTGATTCAGGAGCCAAGGGCTACGCCACAGGCGTCTGCGCACAGTCGAGCATGTGTGTTGAATAATGGTGCTGATAGCCACGTATCATTTCATGCAGATTTGATGCCTTTCGGAGACAATTTTTCATTGAATAGGATTGTAGCTGATTTGTGGCAGCAGGAAATAAGCTGTAGTCAAAAGAATCTTCAATAGATGGTCGCAGGTCACATCAGTATTGTATGGCTCGTAACGCGTTGCGTGCAGCCCGGGTAGCTCAGTCGGTAGAGCATGAGACTCTTAATCTCAGGGTCGTGGGTTCGAGCCCCACGCTGGGCGGCGCAAAATTTTGTGTCTACGCGGATCCAACATGCGCCCCTCTCGTGAGCCTTGCGTAATGAACGTAACGGGTTACGACGATGCCTAGCTTCGTATGAATATCAGAGGAACGGTATTTGAAGCTGAAAGTGACTCTGAAATGAAATAAATGTGTTGTTTTGCAATTTTAGTTGTACATCGATATAGTGTGAGATGTGTAGGAAAGCAGCAGCTGTGCTAACTAAATGCAAATAATGGTCGCTCATGCGGTGCGTTTCGAGCTGAAGGGCTCCGATTCACTAGTTTGTAAGAACAAAGTATCCTAAAAGTCCGCTAGGAGGCGCCTCCTTAGCTCAGTGGCAGAGCGCTGGTCTAGTAAACCAGAGGTCGTGAGTTCGATCCTCACAGGCGGCAAATGAATTTTGTAACAGCCCCTCCCACCGTGGCCCTTTCGAAAAAAGCGGTCAAGGATAAAAAAAATTATGAATGGGTGCGGTATTTAAGAAATGCTCTCGCAAATGAATAGTGTGAATGGTGCTATTAAAGTGGGCACCAGAAACTGCTGCTTTCCCTTCGGGGGGAATTGAAATTCAATAAAGGAAAAAAAAAAAAAAAAAAAAAAAAAAAAAAAAAAAAAAAACTGCTGCTTTAGGCAGTCTCCGGAGAATGCCGACGTGAAATACTTAGTTCTTGTGATGTATTTTCTACCCCTGATAAAGACCCTCGCGATTGTCGTCGTCGTCGTCGGCGCCGCTGCCGCTTTGGTAATAGCGACAATTCGCCATTGTATCACATAGGGTGAGGTACCTTCTGCAAGCGACTGAGATGGCACTAAACGATTGAAGCTGATTTGCCACCTCTTGTTTGATCAGCGTCATAAGGGCTTGAATGTAACTTGCGATGGGACACAGCAAGAAGTAGCGTCGTACTTTTAGTACTGAAATTTGAGATGGAGAACTGCGTCAAAGATGGGAAATTCATTCTGCCAAGTGTACAAATGGCGAAAACGAGGTGTGAGTGGGGAAGTATATTGCGCCAGTGACCGTGTGGCCTAATGGATAAGGCGTCGGACTTCGGATCCGAAGATTGCAGGTTCGAATCCTGTCACGGTCGAGTTTTTCCTGTTCTGCAAAAGATGCATGCTGTTTTACTGTGTTGTTTGAGTACTCTAAAACTAGTTGGAAGTTGCTGCTGTCCGCTTCCTGGCTGCAAAACCGGCGTCTACCAGAAGCACAAGCAAGACAAGGGTGATCTGTAGCGAAGTTTTCGGCACAGTGCCGTTCAGGAGAGTTTTTGTTGGAACTACTGCATCTGATTCAGGAGCCAAGGGCTACGCCACAGGCGTCTGCGCACAGTCGAGCATGTGTGTTGAATAATGGTGCTGATAGCCACGTATCATTTCATGCAGATTTGATGCCTTTCGGAGACAATTTTTCATTGAATAGGATTGTAGCTGATTTGTGGCAGCAGGAAATAAGCTGTAGTCAAAAGAATCTTCAATAGATGGTCGCAGGTCACATCAGTATTGTATGGCTCGTAACGCGTTGCGTGCAGCCCGGCTAGCTCAGTCGGTAGAGCATGAGACTCTTAATCTCAGGGTCGTGGGTTCGAGCCCCACGCTGGGCGGCGCAAAATTTTGTGTCTACGCGGATCCAACATGCGCCCCTCTCGTGAGCCTTGCGTAATGAACGTAACGGGTTACGACGATGCCTAGCTTCGTATGAATATCAGAGGAACGGTATTTGAAGCTGAAAGTGACTCTGAAATGAAATAAATGTGTTGTTTTGCAATTTTAGTTGTACATCGATATAGTGTGAGATGTGTAGGAAAGCAGCAGCTGTGCTAACTAAATGCAAATAATGGTCGCTCATGCGGTGCGTTTCGAGCTGAAGGGCTCCGATTCACTAGTTTGTAAGAACAAAGTATCCTAAAAGTCCGCTAGGAGGCGCCTCCTTAGCTCAGTGGCAGAGCGCTGGTCTAGTAAACCAGAGGTCGTGAGTTCGATCCTCACAGGCGGCAAATGAATTTTGTAACAGCCCCTCCCACCGTGGCCCTTTCGAAAAAAGCGGTCAAGGATAAAAGAAATTATGAATGGGTGCGGTATTTAAGAAATGCTCTCGCAAATGAATAGTGTGAATGGTGCTATTAAAGTGGGCACCAGAAACTGCTGCTTTAGGCAGTCTCCGGAGAATGCCGACGTGAAATACTTAGTTCTTGTGATGTATTTTCTACCCCTGATAAAGACCCTCGCGATTGTCGTCGTCGTCGTCGTCGTCGTCGTCGTCGGCGCCGCCGCCGCTTTGGTAATAGCGACAATTCGCCATTGTATCACATAGGGTGAGGTACCTTCTGCAAGCGACTGAGATGGCACTAAACGATTGAAGCTGATTTGCCACCTCTTGTTTGATCAGCGTCATAAGGGCTTGAATGTAACTTGCGATGGGACACAGCAAGAAGTAGCGTCGTACTTTTAGTACTGAAATTTGAGATGGAGAACTGCGTCAAAGATGGGAAATTCATTCTGCCAAGTGTACAAATGGCGAAAACGTGGTGTGAGTGGGGAAGTATATTGCGCCAGTGACCGTGTGGCCTAATGGATAAGGCGTCGGACTTCGGATCCGAAGATTGCAAGTTCGAATCCTGTCACGGTCGAGTTTTTCCTGTTCTGCAAAAGATGCATGCTGTTTTACTGTGTTGTTTGAGTACTCTAAAACTAGTTGGAAGTTCCTGCTGTCCGCTTCCTGGCTGCAAAACCGGCGTCTACCAGAAGCACGATCAAGACAAGGGTGATCTGTAGCGAAGTTTTCGGCACAGTGCCGTTCAGGAGAGTTTTTGTTGGAACTACTGCATCTGATTCAGGAGCCAAGGGCTACGCCACAGGCGTCTGCGCACAGTCGAGCATGTGTGTTGAATAATGGTGCTGATAGCCACGTATCATTTCATGCAGATTTGATGCCTTTCGGAGACAATTTTTCATTGAATAGGATTGTAGCTGATTTGTGGCAGCAGGAAATAAGCTGTAGTCAAAAGAATCTTCAATAGATGGTCGCAGGTCACATCAGTATTGTATGGCTCGTAACGCGTTGCGTGCAGCCCGGCTAGCTCAGTCGGTAGAGCATGAGACTCTTAATCTCAGGGTCGTGGGTTCGAGCCCCACGCTGGGCGGCGCAAAATTTTGTGTCTACGCGGATCCAACATGCGCCCCTCTCGTGAGCCTTGCGTAATGAACGTAACGGGTTACGACGATGCCTAGCTTCGTATGAATATCAGAGGAACGGTATTTGAAGCTGAAAGTGACTCTGAAATGAAATAAATGTGTTGTTTTGCAATTTTAGTTGTACATCGATATAGTGTGAGATGTGTAGGAAAGCAGCAGCTGTGCTAACTAAATGCAAATAATGGTCGCTCATGCGGTGCGTTTCGAGCTGAAGGGCTCCGATTCACTAGTTTGTAAGAACAAAGTATCCTAAAAGTCCGCTAGGAGGCGCCTCCTTAGCTCAGTGGCAGAGCGCTGGTCTAGTAAACCAGAGGTCGTGAGTTCGATCCTCACAGGCGGCAAATGAATTTTGTAACAGCCCCTCCCACCGTGGCCCTTTCGAAAAAAGCGGTCAAGGATAAAAAAAATTATGAATGGGTGCGGTATTTAAGAAATGCTCTCGCAAATGAATAGTGTGAATGGTGCTATTAAAGTGGGCACCAGAAACTGCTGCTTTAGGCAGTCTCCGGAGAATGCCGACGTGAAATACTTAGTTCTTGTGATGTATTTTCTACCCCTGATAAAGACCCTCGCGATTGTCGTCGTCGTCGTCGTCGTCGTCGTCGTCGGCGCCGCCGCCGCTTTGGTAATAGCGACAATTCGCCATTGTATCACATAGGGTGAGGTACCTTCTGCAAGCGACTGAGATGGCACTAAACGATTGAAGCTGATTTGCCACCTCTTGTTTGATCAGCGTCATAAGGGCTTGAATGTAACTTGCGATGGGACACAGCAAGAAGTAGCGTCGTACTTTTAGTATTGAAATTTGAGATGGAGAACTGCGTCAAAGATGGGAAATTCATTCTGCCAAGTGTACAAATGGCGAAAACGTGGTGTGAGTGGGGAAGTATATTGCGCCAGTGACCGTGTGGCCTAATGGATAAGGCGTCGGACTTCGGATCCGAAGATTGCAGGTCGATTCCTGTCACGGTCGAGTTTTTCCTGTTCTGCAAAAGATGCATGCTGTTTTACTGTGTTGTTTGAGTACTCTAAAACTAGTTGGAAGTTGCTGCTGTCCGCTTCCTGGCTGCAAAACCGGCGTCTACCAGAAGCACGAGCAAGACAAGGGTGATCTGTAGCGAAGTTTTCGGCACAGTGCCGTTCAGGAGAGTTTTTGTTTGAACTACTGCATCTGATTCAGGAGCCAAGGGCTACGCCACAGGCGTCTGCGCACAGTCGAGCATGTGTGTTGAATAATGGTGCTGATAGCCACGTATCATTTCAAGCAGATTTGATGCCTTTCGGAGACAATTTTTCATTGAATAGGATTGTAGCTGATTTGTGGCAGCAGGAAATAAGCTGTAGTCAAAAGAATCTTCAATAGATGGTCGCAGGTCACATCAGTATTGTATGGCTCGTAACGCGTTGCGTGCAGCCCGGCTAGCTCAGTCGGTAGAGCATGAGACTCTTAATCTCAGGGTCGTGGGTTCGAGCCCCACGCTGGGCGGCGCAAAATTTTGTGTCTACGCGGATCCAACATGCGCCCCTCTCGTGAGCCTTGCGTAATGAACGTAACGGGTTACGACGATGCCTAGCTTCGTATGAATATCAGAGGAACGGTATTTGAAGCTGAAAGTGACTCTGAAATGAAATAAATGTGTTGTTTTGCAATTTTAGTTGTACATCGATATAGTGTGAGATGTGTAGGAAAGCAGCAGCTGTGCTAACTAAATGCAAATAATGGTCGCTCATGCGGTGCGTTTCGAGCTGAAGGGCTCCGATTCACTAGTTTGTAAGAACAAAGTATCCTAAAAGTCCGCTAGGAGGCGCCTCCTTAGCTCAGTGGCAGAGCGTTGGTCTAGTAAACCAGAGGTCGTGAGTTCGATCCTCACAGGCGGCAAATGAATTTTGTAACAGCCCCTCCCACCGTGGCCCTTACGAAAAAAGCGGTCAAGGATAAAAAAAATTATGAATGGGTGCGGTATTTAAGAAATGCTCTCGCAAATGAATAGTGTGAATGGTGCTATTAAAGTGGGCACCAGAAACTGCTGCTTTAGGCAGTCTCCGGAGAATGCCGACGTGAAATACTTAGTTCTTGTGATGTATTTTCTACCCCTGATAAAGACCCTCGCGATTGTCGTCGTCGTCGTCGTCGTCGGCGCCGCCGCCGCTTTGGTAATAGCGACAATTCGCCATTGTATCACATAGGGTGAGGTACCTTCTGCAAGCGACTGAGATGGCACTAAACGATTGAAGCTGATTTGCCACCTCTTGTTTGATCAGCGTCATAAGGGCTTGAAAGTAACTTGCGATGGGACACAGCAAGAAGTAGCGTCGTACTTTTAGTACTGAAATTTGAGATGGAGAACTGCGTCAAAGATGGGAAATTCATTCTGCCAAGTGTACAAATGGCGAAAACGAGGTGTGAGTGGGGAAGTATATTGCGCCAGTGACCGTGTGGCCTAATGGATAAGGCGTCGGACTTCGGATCCGAAGATTGCAGGTTCGAATCCTGTCACGGTCGAGTTTTTCCTGTTCTGCAAAAGATGCATGCTGTTTTACTGTGTTGTTTGAGTACTCTAAAACTAGTTGGAAGTTGCTGCTGTCCGCTTCCTGGCTGCAAAACCGGCGTCTACCAGAAGCACGAGCAAGACAAGGGTGATCTGTAGCGAAGTTTTCGGCACAGTGCCGTTCAGGAGAGTTTTTGTTGGAACTACTGCATCTGATTCAGGAGCCAAGGGCTACGCCACAGGCGTCTGCGCACAGTCGAGCATGTGTGTTGAATAATGGTGCTGATAGCCACGTATCATTTCATGCAGATTTGATGCCTTTCGGAGACAATTTTTCATTGAATAGGATTGTAGCTGATTTGTGGCAGCAGGAAATAAGCTGTAGTCAAAAGAATCTTCAATAGATGGTCGCAGGTCACATCAGTATTGTATGGCTCGTAACGCGTTGCGTGCAGCCCGGCTAGCTCAGTCGGTAGAGCATGAGACTCTTAATCTCAGGGTCGTGGGTTCGAGCCCCACGCTGGGCGGCGCAAAATTTTGTGTCTACGCGGATCCAACATGCGCCCCTCTCGTGAGCCTTGCGTAATGAACGTAACGGGTTACGACGATGCCTAGCTTCGTATGAATATCAGAGGAACGGTATTTGAAGCTGAAAGTGACTCTGAAATGAAATAAATGTGTTGTTTTGCAATTTTAGTTGTACATCGATATAGTGTGAGATGTGTAGGAAAGCAGCAGCTGTGCTAACTAAATGCAAATAATGGTCGCTCATGCGGTGCGTTTCGAGCTGAAGGGCTCCGATTCACTAGTTTGTAAGAACAAAGTATCCTAAAAGTCCGCTAGGAGGCGCCTCCTTAGCTCAGTGGCAGAGCGCTGGTCTAGTAAACCAGAGGTCGTGAGTTCGATCCTCACAGGCGGCAAATGAATTTTGTAACAGCCCCTCCCACCGTGGCCCTTTCGAAAAAAGCGGTCAAGGATAAAAAAAATTATGAATGGGTGCGGTATTTAAGAAATGCTCTCGCAAATGAATAGTGTGAATGGTGCTATTAAAGTGGGCACCAGAAACTGCTGCTTTAGGCAGTCTCCGGAGAATGCCGACGTGAAATACTTAGTTCTTGTGATGTATTTTCTACCCCTGATAAAGACCCTCGCGATTGTCGTCGTCGTCGTCGGCGCCGCCGCCGCTTTGGTAATAGCGACAATTCGCCATTGTATCACATAGGGTGAGGTACCTTCTGCAAGCGACTGAGATGGCACTAAACGATTGAAGCTGATTTGCCACCTCTTGTTTGATCAGCGTCATAAGGGCTTGAATGTAACTTGCGATGGGACACAGCAAGAAGTAGCGTCGTACTTTTAGTACTGAAATTTGAGATGGAGAACTGCGTCAAAGATGGGAAATTCATTCTGCCAAGTGTACAAATGGCGAAAACGAGGTGTGAGTGGGGAAGTATATTGCGCCAGTGACCGTGTGGCCTAATGGATAAGGCGTCGGACTTCGGATCCGAAGATTGCAGGTTCGAATCCTGTCACGGTCGAGTTTTTCCTGTTCTGCAAAAGATGCATGCTGTTTTACTGTGTTGTTTGAGTACTCTAAAACTAGTTGGAAGTTGCTGCTGTCCGCTTCCTGGCTGCAAAACCGGCGTCTACCAGAAGCACGAGCAAGACAAGGGTGATCTGTAGCGAAGTTTTCGGCACAGTGCCGTTCAGGAGAGTTTTTGTTGGAACTACTGCATCTGATTCAGGAGCCAAGGGCTACGCCACAGGCGTCTGCGCACAGTCGAGCATGTGTGTTGAATAATGGTGCTGATAGCCACGTATCATTTCATGCAGATTTGATGCCTTTCGGAGACAATTTTTCATTGAATAGGATTGTAGCTGATTTGTGGCAGCAGGAAATAAGCTGTAGTCAAAAGAATCTTCAATAGATGGTCGCAGGTCACATCAGTATTGTATGGCTCGTAACGCGTTGCGTGCAGCCCGGCTAGCTCAGTCGGTAGAGCATGAGACTCTTAATTTCAGGGTCGTGGGTTCGAGCCCCACGCTGGGCGGCGCAAAATTTTGTGTCTACGCGGATCCAACATGCGCCCCTCTCGTGAGCCTTGCGTAATGAACGTAACGAGTTACGACGATGCCTAGCTTCGTATGAATATCAGAGGAACGGTATTTGAAGCTGAAAGTGACTCTGAAATGAAATAAATGTGTTGTTTTGCAATTTTAGTTGTACATCGATATAGTGTGAGATGTGTAGGAAAGCAGCAGCTGTGCTAACTAAATGCAAATAATGGTCGCTCATGCGGTGCGTTTCGAGCTGAAGGGCTCCAATTCACTAGTTTGTAAGAACAAAGTATCCTAAAAGTCCGCTAGGAGGCGCCTCCTTAGCTCAGTGGCAGAGCGCTGGTCTAGTAAACCAGAGGTCGTGAGTTCGATCCTCACAGGCGGCAAATGAATTTTGTAACAGCCCCTCCCACCGTGGCCCTTTCGAAAAAAGCGGTCAAGGATAAAAAAAATTATGAATGGGTGCGGTATTTAAGAAATGCTCTCGCAAATGAATAGTGTGAATGGTGCTATTAAAGTGGGCACCAGAAACTGCTGCTTTAGGCAGTCTCCGGAGAATGCCGACGTGAAATACTTAGTTCTTGTGATGTATTTTCTACCCCTGATAAAGACCCTCGCGATTGTCGTCGTCGTCGGCGCCGCCGCCGCTTTGGTAATAGCGACAATTCGCCATTGTATCACATAGGGTGAGGTACCTTCTGCAAGCGACTGAGATGGCACTAAACGATTGAAGCTGATTTGCCACCTCTTGTTTGATCAGCGTCATAAGGACTTGAATGTAACTTGCGATGGGACACAGCAAGAAGTAGCGTCGTACTTTTAGTACTGAAATTTGAGATGGAGAACTGCGTCAAAGATGGGAAATTCATTCTGCCAAGTGTACAAATGGCGAAAACGTGGTGTGAGTGGGGAAGTATATTGCGCCAGTGACCGTGTGGCCTAATGGATAAGGCGTCGGACTTCGGATCCGAAGATTGCAGGTTCGAATCCTGTCACGGTCGAGTTTTTCCTGTTCTGCAAAAGATGCATGCTGTTTTACTGTGTTGTTTGAGTACTCTAAAACTAGTTGGAATTTGCTGCTGTCCGCTTCCTGGCTGCAAAACCGGCGTCTACCAGAAGCACGAGCAAGACAAGGGTGATCTGTAGCGAAGTTTTCGGCACAGTGCCGTTCAGGAGAGTTTTTGTTGGAACTACTGCATCTGATTCAGGAGCCAAGGGCTACGCCACAGGCGTCTGCGCACAGTCGAGTATGTGTGTTGAATAATGGTGCTGATAGCCACGTATCATTTCATGCAGATTTGATGCCTTTCGGAGACAATTTTTCATTGAATAGGATTGTAGCTGATTTGTGACAGCAGGAAATAAGCTGTAGTCAAAAGAATCTTCAATAGATGGTCGCAGGTCACATCAGTATTGTGTGGCTCGTAACGCGTTGCGTGCAGCCCGGCTAGCTCAGTCGGTAGAGCATGAGACTCTTAATCTCAGGGTCGTGGGTTCGAGCCCCACGCTGGGCGGCGCAAAATTTTGTGTCTACGCGGATCCAACATGCGCCCCTCTCGTGAGCCTTGCGTAATGAACGTAACGGGTTACGACGATGCCTAGCTTCGTATGAATATCAGAGGAACGGTATTTGAAGCTGAAAGTGACTCTGAAATGAAATAAATGTGTTGTTTTGCAATTTTAGTTGTACATCGATATAGTGTGAGATGTGTAGGAAAGCAGCAGCTGTGCTAACTAAATGCAAATAATGGTCGCTCATGCGGTGCGTTTCGAGCTGAAGGGCTCCGATTCACTAGTTTGTAAGAACAAAGTATCCTAAAAGTCCGCTAGGAGGCGCCTCCTTAGCTCAGTGGCAGAGCGCTGGTCTAGTAAACCAGAGGTCGTGAGTTCGATCCTCACAGGCGGCAAATGAATTTTGTAACAGCCCCTCCCACCGTGGCCCTTTCGAAAAAAGCGGTCAAGGATAAAAAAAATTATGAATGGGTGCGGTATTTAAGAAATGCTCTCGCAAATGAATAGTGTGAATGGTGCTATTAAAGTGGGCACCAGAAACTGCTGCTTTAGGCAGTCTCCGGAGAATGCCGACGTGAAATACTTAGTTCTTGTGATGTATTTTCTACCCCTGATAAAGACCCTCGCGATTGTCGTCGTCGTCGTCGGCGCCGCCGCCGCTTTGGTAATAGCGACAATTCGCCATTGTATCACATAGGGTGAGGTACCTTCTGCAAGCGACTGAGATGGCACTAAACGATTGAAGCTGATTTGCCACCTCTTGTTTGATCAGCGTCATAAGGGCTTGAATGTAACTTGCGATGGGACACAGCAAGAAGTAGCGTCGTACTTTTAGTACTGAAATTTGAGATGGAGAACTGCGTCAAAGATGGGAAATTCATTCTGCCAAGTGTACAAATGGCGAAAACGAGGTGTGAGTGGGGAAGTATATTGCGCCAGTGACCGTGTGGCCTAATGGATAAGGCGTCGGACTTCGGATCCGAAGATTGCAGGTTCGAATCCTGTCACGGTCGAGTTTTTCCTGTTCTGCAAAAGATGCATGCTGTTTTACTGTGTTGTTTGAGTACTCTAAAACTAGTTGGAAGTTGCTGCTGTCCGCTTCCTGGCTGCAAAACCGGCGTCTACCAGAAGCACGAGCAAGACAAGGGTGATCTGTAGCGAAGTTTTCGGCACAGTGCCGTTCAGGAGAGTTTTTGTTGGAACTACTGCATCTGATTCAGGAGCCAAGGGCTACGCCACAGGCGTCTGCGCACAGTCGAGCATGTGTGTTGAATAATGGTGCTGATAGCCACGTATCATTTCAAGCAGATTTGATGCCTTTCGGAGACAATTTTTCATTGAATAGGATTGTAGCTGATTTGTGGCAGCAGGAAATAAGCTGTAGTCAAAAGAATCTTCAATAGATGGTCGCAGGTCACATCAGTATTGTATGGCTCGTAACGCGTTGCGTGCAGCCCGGCTAGCTCAGTCGGTAGAGCATGAGACTCTTAATCTCAGGGTCGTGGGTTCGAGCCCCACGCTGGGCGGCGCAAAATTTTGTGTCTACGCGGATCCAACATGCGCCCCTCTCGTGAGCCTTGCGTAATGAACGTAACGGGTTACGACGATGCCTAGCTTCGTATGAATATCAGAGGAACGGTATTTGAAGCTGAAAGTGACTCTGAAATGAAATAAATGTGTTGTTTTGCAATTTTAGTTGTACATCGATATAGTGTGAGATGTGTAGGAAAGCAGCAGCTGTGCTAACTAAATGCAAATAATGGTCGCTCATGCGGTGCGTTTCGAGCTGAAGGGCTCCGATTCACTAGTTTGTAAGAACAAAGTATCCTAAAAGTCCGCTAGGAGGCGCCTCCTTAGCTCAATGGCAGAGCGCTGGTCTAGTAAACCAGAGGTCGTGAGTTCGATCCTCACAGGCGGCAAATGAATTTTGTAACAGCCCCTCCCACCGTGGCCCTTTCGAAAAAAGCGGTCAAGGATAAAAAAAATTATGAATGGGTGCGGTATTTAAGAAATGCTCTCGCAAATGAATAGTGTGAATGGTGCTATTAAAGTGGGCACCAGAAACTGCTGCTTTAGGCAGTCTCCGGAGAATGCCGACGTGAAATACTTAGTTCTTGTGATGTATTTTCTACCCCTGATAAAGACCCTCGCGATTGTCGTCGTCGTCGGCGCCGCCGCCGCTTTGGTAATAGCGACAATTCGCCATTGTATCACATAGGGTGAGGTACCTTCTGCAAGCGACTGAGATGGCACTAAACGATTGAAGCTGATTTGCCACCTCTTGTTTGATCAGCGTCATAAGGACTTGAATGTAACTTGCGATGGGACACAGCAAGAAGTAGCGTCGTACTTTTAGTACTGAAATTTGAGATGGAGAACTGCGTCAAAGATGGGAAATTCATTCTGCCAAGTGTACAAATGGCGAAAACGTGGTGTGAGTGGGGAAGTATATTGCGCCAGTGACCGTGTGGCCTAATGGATAAGGCGTCGGACTTCGGATCCGAAGATTGCAGGTTCGAATCCTGTCACGGTCGAGTTTTTCCTGTTCTGCAAAAGATGCATGCTGTTTTACTGTGTTGTTTGAGTACTCTAAAACTAGTTGGAATTTGCTGCTGTCCGCTTCCTGGCTGCAAAACCGGCGTCTACCAGAAGCACGAGCAAGACAAGGGTGATCTGTAGCGAAGTTTTCGGCACAGTGCCGTTCAGGAGAGTTTTTGTTGGAACTACTGCATCTGATTCAGGAGCCAAGGGCTACGCCACAGGCGTCTGCGCACAGTCGAGCATGTGTGTTGAATAATGGTGCTGATAGCCACGTATCATTTCATGCAGATTTGATGCCTTTCGGAGACAATTTTTCATTGAATAGGATTGTAGCTGATTTGTGACAGCAGGAAATAAGCTGTAGTCAAAAGAATCTTCAATAGATGGTCGCAGGTCACATCAGTATTGTGTGGCTCGTAACGCGTTGCGTGCAGCCCGGCTAGCTCAGTCGGTAGAGCATGAGACTCTTAATCTCAGGGTCGTGGGTTCGAGCCCCACGCTGGGCGGCGCAAAATTTTGTGTCTACGCGGATCCAACATGCGCCCCTCTCGTGAGCCTTGCGTAATGAACGTAACGGGTTACGACGATGCCTAGCTTCGTATGAATATCAGAGGAACGGTATTTGAAGCTGAAAGTGACTCTGAAATGAAATAAATGTGTTGTTTTGCAATTTTAGTTGTACATCGATATAGTGTGAGATGTGTAGGAAAGCAGCAGCTGTGCTAACTAAATGCAAATAATGGTCGCTCATGCGGTGCGTTTCGAGCTGAAGGGCTCCGATTCACTAGTTTGTAAGAACAAAGTATCCTAAAAGTCCGCTAGGAGGCGCCTCCTTAGCTCAGTGGCAGAGCGCTGGTCTAGTAAACCAGAGGTCGTGAGTTCGATCCTCACAGGCGGCAAATGAATTTTGTAACAGCCCCTCCCACCGTGGCCCTTTCGAAAAAAGCGGTCAAGGATAAAAAAAATTATGAATGGGTGCGGTATTTAAGAAATGCTCTCGCAAATGAATAGTGTGAATGGTGCTATTAAAGTGGGCACCAGAAACTGCTGCTTTAGGCAGTCTCCGGAGAATGCCGACGTGAAATACTTAGTTCTTGTGATGTATTTTCTACCCCTGATAAAGACCCTCGCGATTGTCGTCGTCGTCGTCGGCGCCGCCGCCGCTTTGGTAATAGCGACAATTCGCCATTGTATCACATAGGGTGAGGTACCTTCTGCAAGCGACTGAGATGGCACTAAACGATTGAAGCTGATTTGCCACCTCTTGTTTGATCAGCGTCATAAGGGCTTGAATGTAACTTGCGATGGGACACAGCAAGAAGTAGCGTCGTACTTTTAGTACTGAAATTTGAGATGGAGAACTGCGTCAAAGATGGGAAATTCATTCTGCCAAGTGTACAAATGGCGAAAACGAGGTGTGAGTGGGGAAGTATATTGCGCCAGTGACCGTGTGGCCTAATGGATAAGGCGTCGGACTTCGGATCCGAAGATTGCAGGTTCGAATCCTGTCACGGTCGAGTTTTTCCTGTTCTGCAAAAGATGCATGCTGTTTTACTGTGTTGTTTGAGTACTCTAAAACTAGTTGGAAGTTGCTGCTGTCCGCTTCCTGGCTGCAAAACCGGCGTCTACCAGAAGCACGAGCAAGACAAGGGTGATCTGTAGCGAAGTTTTCGGCACAGTGCCGTTCAGGAGAGTTTTTGTTGGAACTACTGCATCTGATTCAGGAGCCAAGGGCTACGCCACAGGCGTCTGCGCACAGTCGAGCATGTGTGTTGAATAATGGTGCTGATAGCCACGTATCATTTCAAGCAGATTTGATGCCTTTCGGAGACAATTTTTCATTGAATAGGATTGTAGCTGATTTGTGGCAGCAGGAAATAAGCTGTAGTCAAAAGAATCTTCAATAGATGGTCGCAGGTCACATCAGTATTGTATGGCTCGTAACGCGTTGCGTGCAGCCCGGCTAGCTCAGTCGGTAGAGCATGAGACTCTTAATCTCAGGGTCGTGGGTTCGAGCCCCACGCTGGGCGGCGCAAAATTTTGTGTCTACGCGGATCCAACATGCGCCCCTCTCGTGAGCCTTGCGTAATGAACGTAACGGGTTACGACGATGCCTAGCTTCGTATGAATATCAGAGGAACGGTATTTGAAGCTGAAAGTGACTCTGAAATGAAATAAATGTGTTGTTTTGCAATTTTAGTTGTACATCGATATAGTGTGAGATGTGTAGGAAAGCAGCAGCTGTGCTAACTAAATGCAAATAATGGTCGCTCATGCGGTGCGTTTCGAGCTGAAGGGCTCCGATTCACTAGTTTGTAAGAACAAAGTATCCTAAAAGTCCGCTAGGAGGCGCCTCCTTAGCTCAATGGCAGAGCGCTGGTCTAGTAAACCAGAGGTCGTGAGTTCGATCCTCACAGGCGGCAAATGAATTTTGTAACAGCCCCTCCCACCGTGGCCCTTTCGAAAAAAGCGGTCAAGGATAAAAAAAATTATGAATGGGTGCGGTATTTAAGAAATGCTCTCGCAAATGAATAGTGTGAATGGTGCTATTAAAGTGGGCACCAGAAACTGCTGCTTTAGGCAGTCTCCGGAGAATGCCGACGTGAAATACTTAGTTCTTGTGATGTATTTTCTACCCCTGATAAAGACCCTCGCGATTGTCGTCGTCGTCGTCGGCGCCGCCGCCGCTTTGGTAATAGCGACAATTCGCCATTGTATCACATAGGGTGAGGTACCTTCTGCAAGCGACTGAGATGGCACTAAACGATTGAAGCTGATTTGCCACCTCTTGTTTGATCAGCGTCATAAGGACTTGAATGTAACTTGCGATGGGACACAGCAAGAAGTAGCGTCGTACTTTTAGTACTGAAATTTGAGATGGAGAACTGCGTCAAAGATGGGAAATTCATTCTGCCAAGTGTACAAATGGCGAAAACGTGGTGTGAGTGGGGAAGTATATTGCGCCAGTGACCGTGTGGCCTAATGGATAAGGCGTCGGACTTCGGATCCGAAGATTGCAGGTTCGAATCCTGTCACGGTCGAGTTTTTCCTGTTCTGCAAAAGATGCATGCTGTTTTACTGTGTTGTTTGAGTACTCTAAAACTAGTTGGAATTTGCTGCTGTCCGCTTCCTGGCTGCAAAACCGGCGTCTACCAGAAGCACGAGCAAGACAAGGGTGATCTGTAGCGAAGTTTTCGGCACAGTGCCGTTCAGGAGAGTTTTTGTTGGAACTACTGCATCTGATTCAGGAGCCAAGGGCTACGCCACAGGCGTCTGCGCACAGTCGAGCATGTGTGTTGAATAATGGTGCTGATAGCCACGTATCATTTCATGCAGATTTGATGCCTTTCGGAGACAATTTTTCATTGAATAGGATTGTAGCTGATTTGTGGCAGCAGGAAATAAGCTGTAGTCAAAAGAATCTGCAATAGATGGTCGCAGGTCACATCAGTATTGTGTGGCTCGTAACGCGTTGCGTGCAGCCCGGCTAGCTCAGTCGGTAGAGCATGAGACTCTTAATCTCAGGGTCGTGGGTTCGAGCCCCACGCTGGGCGGCGCAAAATTTTGTGTCTACGCGGATCCAACATGCGCCCCTCTCGTGAGCCTTGCGTAATGAACGTAACGGGTTACGACGATGCCTAGCTTCGTATGAATATCAGAGGAACGGTATTTGAAGCTGAAAGTGACTCTGAAATGAAATAAATGTGTTGTTTTGCAATTTTAGTTGTACATCGATATAGTGTGAGATGTGTAGGAAAGCAGCAGCTGTGCTAACTAAATGCAAATAATGGTCGCTCATGCGGTGCGTTTCGAGCTGAAGGGCTCCGATTCACTAGTTTGTAAGAACAAAGTATCCTAAAAGTCCGCTAGGAGGCGCCTCCTTAGCTCAGTGGCAGAGCGCTGGTCTAGTAAACCAGAGGTCGTGAGTTCGATCCTCACAGGCGGCAAATGAATTTTGTAACAGCCCCTCCCACCGTGGCCCTTTCGAAAAAAGCGGTCAAGGATAAAAAAAATTATGAATGGGTGCGGTATTTAAGAAATGCTCTCGCAAATGAATAGTGTGAATGGTGCTATTAAAGTGGGCACCAGAAACTGCTGCTTTAGGCAGTCTCCGGAGAATGCCGACGTGAAATACTTAGTTCTTGTGATGTATTTTCTACCCCTGATAAAGACCCTCGCGATTGTCGTCGTCGTCGTCGGCGCCGCCGCCGCTTTGGTAATAGCGACAATTCGCCATTGTATCACATAGGGTGAGGTACCTTCTGCAAGCGACTGAGATGGCACTAAACGATTGAAGCTGATTTGCCACCTCTTGTTTGATCAGCGTCATAAGGGCTTGAATGTAACTTGCGATGGGACACAGCAAGAAGTAGCGTCGTACTTTTAGTACTGAAATTTGAGATGGAGAACTGCGTCAAAGATGGGAAATTCATTCTGCCAAGTGTACAAATGGCGAAAACGAGGTGTGAGTGGGGAAGTATATTGCGCCAGTGACCGTGTGGCCTAATGGATAAGGCGTCGGACTTCGGATCCGAAGATTGCAGGTTCGAATCCTGTCACGGTCGAGTTTTTCCTGTTCTGCAAAAGATGCATGCTGTTTTACTGTGTTGTTTGAGTACTCTAAAACTAGTTGGAAGTTGCTGCTGTCCGCTTCCTGGCTGCAAAACCGGCGTCTACCAGAAGCACGAGCAAGACAAGGGTGATCTGTAGCGAAGTTTTCGGCACAGTGCCGTTCAGGAGAGTTTTTGTTGGAACTACTGCATCTGATTCAGGAGCCAAGGGCTACGCCACAGGCGTCTGCGCACAGTCGAGCATGTGTGTTGAATAATGGTGCTGATAGCCACGTATCATTTCAAGCAGATTTGATGCCTTTCGGAGACAATTTTTCATTGAATAGGATTGTAGCTGATTTGTGGCAGCAGGAAATAAGCTGTAGTCAAAAGAATCTTCAATAGATGGTCGCAGGTCACATCAGTATTGTATGGCTCGTAACGCGTTGCGTGCAGCCCGGCTAGCTCAGTCGGTAGAGCATGAGACTCTTAATCTCAGGGTCGTGGGTTCGAGCCCCACGCTGGGCGGCGCAAAATTTTGTGTCTACGCGGATCCAACATGCGCCCCTCTCGTGAGCCTTGCGTAATGAACGTAACGGGTTACGACGATGCCTAGCTTCGTATGAATATCAGAGGAACGGTATTTGAAGCTGAAAGTGACTCTGAAATGAAATAAATGTGTTGTTTTGCAATTTTAGTTGTACATCGATATAGTGTGAGATGTGTAGGAAAGCAGCAGCTGTGCTAACTAAATGCAAATAATGGTCGCTCATGCGGTGCGTTTCGAGCTGAAGGGCTCCGATTCACTAGTTTGTAAGAACAAAGTATCCTAAAAGTCCGCTAGGAGGCGCCTCCTTAGTTCAGTGGCAGAGCGCTGGTCTAGTAAACCAGAGGTCGTGAGTTCGATCCTCACAGGCGGCAAATGAATTTTGTAACAGCCCCTCCCACCGTGGCCCTTTCGAAAAAAGCGGTCAAGGATAAAAAAAATTATGAATGGGTGCGGTATTTAAGAAATGCTCTCGCAAATGAATAGTGTGAATGGTGCTATTAAAGTGGGCACCAGAAACTGCTGCTTTAGGCAGTCTCCGGAGAATGCCGACGTGAAATACTTAGTTCTTGTGATGTATTTTCTACCCCTGATAAAGACCCTCGCGATTGTCGTCGACGTCGTCGGCGCCGCCGCCGCTTTGGTAATAGCGACAATTCGCCATTGTATCACATAGGGTGAGGTACCTTCTGCAAGCGACTGAGATGGCACTAAACGATTGAAGCTGATTTGCCACCTCTTGTTTGATCAGCGTCATAAGGGCTTGAATGTAACTTGCGATGGGACACAGCAAGAAGTAGCGTCGTACTTTTAGTACTGAAATTTGAGATGGAGAACTGCGTCAAAGATGGGAAATTCATTCTGCCAAGTGTACAAATGGCGAAAACGAGGTGTGAGTGGGGAAGTATATTGCGCCAGTGACCGTGTGGCCTAATGGATAAGGCGTCGGACTTCGGATCCGAAGATTGCAGGTTCGAATCCTGTCACGGTCGAGTTTTTCCTGTTCTGCAAAAGATGCATGCTGTTTTACTGTGTTGTTTGAGTACTCTAAAACTAGTTGGAATTTGCTGCTGTCCGCTTCCTGGCTGCAAAACCGGCGTCTACCAGAAGCACGAGCAAGACAAGGGTGATCTGTAGCGAAGTTTTCGGCACAGTGCCGTTCAGGAGAGTTTTTGTTGGAACTACTGCATCTGATTCAGGAGCCAAGGGCTACGCCACAGGCGTCTGCGCACAGTCGAGCATGTGTGTTGAATAATGGTGCTGATAGCCACGTATCATTTCATGCAGATTTGATGCCTTTCGGAGACAATTTTTCATTGAATAGGATTGTAGCTGATTTGTGGCAGCAGGAAATAAGCTGTAGTCAAAAGAATCTTCAATAGATGGTTGCAGGTCACATCAGTATTGTGTGGCTCGTAACGCGTTGCGTGCAGCCCGGCTAGCTCAGTCGGTAGAGCATGAGACTATTAATCTCAGGGTCGTGGGTTCGAGCCCCACGCTGGGCGGCGCAAAATTTTGTGTCTACGCGGATCCAACATGCGCCCCTCTCGTGAGCCTTGCGTAATGAACGTAACGGGTTACGACGATGCCTAGCTTCGTATGAATATCAGAGGAACGGTATTTGAAGCTGAAAGTGACTCTGAAATGAAATAAATGTGTTGTTTTGCAATTTTAGTTGTACATCGATATAGTGTGAGATGTGTAGGAAAGCAGCAGCTGTGCTAACTAAATGCAAATAATGGTCGCTCATGCGGTGCGTTTCGAGCTGAAGGGCTCCGATTCACTAGTTTGTAAGAACAAAGTATCCTAAAAGTCCGCTAGGAGGCGCCTCCTTAGCTCAGTGGCAGAGCGCTGGTCTAGTAAACCAGAGGTCGTGAGTTCGATCCTCACAGGCGGCAAATGAATTTTGTAACAGCCCCTCCCACCGTGGCCCTTTCGAAAAAAGCGGTCAAGGATAAAAAAAATTATGAATGGGTGCGGTATTTAAGAAATGCTCTCGCAAATGAATAGTGTGAATGGTGCTATTAAAGTGGGCACCAGAAACTGCTGCTTTAGGCAGTCTCCGGAGAATGCCGACGTGAAATACTTAGTTCTTGTGATGTATTTTCTACCCCTGATAAAGACCCTCGCGATTGTCGTCGTCGTCGTCGGCGCCGCCGCCGCTTTGGTAATAGCGACAATTCGCCATTGTATCACATAGGGTGAGGTACCTTCTGCAAGCGACTGAGATGGCACTAAACGATTGAAGCTGATTTGCCACCTCTTGTTTGATCAGCGTCATAAGGGCTTGAATGTAACTTGCGATGGGACACAGCAAGAAGTAGCGTCGTACTTTTAGTACTGAAATTTGAGATGGAGAACTGCGTCAAAGATGGGAAATTCATTCTGCCAAGTGTACAAATGGCGAAAACGAGGTGTGAGTGGGGAAGTATATTGCGCCAGTGACCGTGTGGCCTAATGGATAAGGCGTCGGACTTCGGATCCGAAGATTGCAGGTTCGAATCCTGTCACGGTCGAGTTTTTCCTGTTCTGCAAAAGATGCATGCTGTTTTACTGTGTTGTTTGAGTACTCTAAAACTAGTTGGAAGTTGCTGCTGTCCGCTTCCTGGCTGCAAAACCGGCGTCTACCAGAAGCACGAGCAAGACAAGGGTGATCTGTAGCGAAGTTTTCGGCACAGTGCCGTTCAGGAGAGTTTTTGTTGGAACTACTGCATCTGATTCAGGAGCCAAGGGCTACGCCACAGGCGTCTGCGCACAGTCGAGCATGTGTGTTGAATAATGGTGCTGATAGCCACGTATCATTTCATGCAGATTTGATGCCTTTCGGAGACAATTTTTCATTGAATAGGATTGTAGCTGATTTGTGGCAGCAGGAAATAAGCTGTAGTCAAAAGAATCTTCAATAGATGGTCGCAGGTCACATCAGTATTGTATGGCTCGTAACGCGTTGCGTGCAGCCCGGCTAGCTCAGTCGGTAGAGCATGAGACTCTTAATTTCAGGGTCGTGGGTTCGAGCCCCACGCTGGGCGGCGCAAAATTTTGTGTCTACGCGGATCCAACATGCGCCCCTCTCGTGAGCCTTGCGTAATGAACGTAACGGGTTACGACGATGCCTAGCATCGTATGAATATCAGAGGAACGGTATTTGAAGCTGAAAGTGACTCTGAAATGAAATAAATGTGTTGTTTTGCAATTTTAGTTGTACATCGATATAGTGTGAGATGTGTAGGAAAGCAGCAGCTGTGCTAACTAAATGCAAATAATGGTCGCTCATGCGGTGCGTTTCGAGCTGAAGGGCTCCGATTCACTAGTTTGTAAGAACAAAGTATCCTAAAAGTCCGCTAGGAGGCGCCTCCTTAGCTCAGTGGCAGAGCGCTGGTCTAGTAAACCAGAGGTCGTGAGTTCGATCCTCACAGGCGGCAAATGAATTTTGTAACAGCCCCTCCCACCGTGGCCCTTTCGAAAAAAGCGGTCAAGGATAAAAAAAATTATGAATGGGTGCGGTATTTAAGAAATGCTCTCGCAAATGAATAGTGTGAATGGTGCTATTAAAGTGGGCACCAGAAACTGCTGCTTTAGGCAGTCTCCGGAGAATGCCGACGTGAAATACTTAGTTCTTGTGATGTATTTTCTACCCCTGATAAAGACCCTCGCGATTGTCGTCGTCGTCGTCGGCGCCGCCGCCGCTTTGGTAATAGCGACAATTCGCCATTGTATCACATAGGGTGAGGTACCTTCTGCAAGCGACTGAGATGGCACTAAACGATTGAAGCTGATTTGCCACCTCTTGTTTGATCAGCGTAATAAGGGCTTGAATGTAACTTGCGATGGGACACAGCAAGAAGTAGCGTCGTACTTTTAGTACTGAAATTTGAAATGGAGAACTGCGTCAAAGATGGGAAATTCATTCTGCCAAGTGTACAAATGGCGAAAACGAGGTGTGAGTGGGGAAGTATATTGCGCCAGTGACCGTGTGGCCTAATGGATAAGGCGTCGGACTTCGGATCCGAAGATTGCAGGTTCGAATCCTGTCACGGTCGAGTTTTTCCTGTTCTGCAAAAGATGCATGCTGTTTTACTGTGTTGTTTGAGTACTCTAAAACTAGTTGGAAGTTGCTGCTGTCCGCTTCCTGGCTGCAAAACCGGCGTCTACCAGAAGCACGAGCAAGACAAGGGTGATCTGTAGCGAAGTTTTCGGCACAGTGCCGTTCAGGAGAGTTTTTGTTGGAACTACTGCATCTGATTCAGGAGCCAAGGGCTACGCCACAGGCGTCTGCGCACAGTCGAGCATGTGTGTTGAATAATGGTGCTGATAGCCACGTATCATTTCATGCAGATTTGATGCCTTTCGGAGACAATTTTTCATTGAATAGGATTGTAGCTGATTTGTGGCAGCAGGAAATAAGCTGTAGTCAAAAGAATCTTCAATAGATGGTCGCAGGTCACATCAGTATTGTATGGCTCGTAACGCGTTGCGTGCAGCCCGGCTAGCTCAGTCGGTAGAGCATGAGACTCTTAATTTCAGGGTCGTGGGTTCGAGCCCCACGCTGGGCGGCGCAAAATTTTGTGTCTACGCGGATCCAACATGCGCCCCTCTCGTGAGCCTTGCGTAATGAACGTAACGGGTTACGACGATGCCTAGCTTCGTATGAATATCAGAGGAACGGTATTTGAAGCTGAAAGTGACTCTGAAATGAAATAAATGTGTTGTTTTGCAATTTTAGTTGTACATCGATATAGTGTGAGATGTGTAGGAAAGCAGCAGCTGTGCTAACTAAATGCAAATAATGGTCGCTCATGCGGTGCGTTTCGAGCTGAAGGGCTCCGATTCACTAGTTTGTAAGAACAAAGTATCCTAAAAGTCCGCTAGGAGGCGCCTCCTTAGCTCAGTGGCAGAGCGCTGGTCTAGTAAACCAGAGGTCGTGAGTTCGATCCTCACAGGCGGCAAATGAATTTTGTAACAGCCCCTCCCACCGTGGCCCTTTCGAAAAAAGCGGTCAAGGATAAAAAAAATTATGAATGGGTGCGGTATTTAAGAAATGCTCTCGCAAATGAATAGTGTGAATGGTGCTATTAAAGTGGGCACCAGAAACTGCTGCTTTAGGCAGTCTCCGGAGAATGCCGACGTGAAATACTTAGTTCTTGTGATGTATTTTCTACCCCTGATAAAGACCCTCGCGATTGTCGTCGTCGTCGTCGGCGCCGCCGCCGCTTTGGTAATAGCGACAATTCGCCATTGTATCACATAGGGTGAGGTACCTTCTGCAAGCGACTGAGATGGCACTAAACGATTGAAGCTGATTTGCCACCTCTTGTTTGATCAGCGTCATAAGGGCTTGAATGTAACTTGCGATGGGACACAGCAAGAAGTAGCGTCGTACTTTTAGTACTGAAATTTGAGATGGAGAACTGCGTCAAAGATGGGAAATTCATTCTGCCAAGTGTACAAATGGCGAAAACGAGGTGTGAGTGGGGAAGTATATTGCGCCAGTGACCGTGTGGCCTAATGGATAAGGCGTCGGACTTCGGATCCGAAGATTGCAGGTTCGAATCCTGTCACGGTCGAGTTTTTCCTGTTCTGCAAAAGATGCATGCTGTTTTACTGTGTTGTTTGAGTACTCTAAAACTAGTTGGAAGTTGCTGCTGTCCGCTTCCTGGCTGCAAAACCGGCGTCTACCAGAAGCACGAGCAAGACAAGGGTGATCTGTAGCGAAGTTTTCGGCACAGTGCCGTTCAGGAGAGTTTTTGTTGGAACTACTGCATCTGATTCAGGAGCCAAGGGCTACGCCACAGGCGTCTGCGCACAGTCGAGCATGTGTGTTGAATAATGGTGCTGATAGCCACGTATCATTTCATGCAGATTTGATGCCTTTCGGAGACAATTTTTCATTGAATAGGATTGTAGCTGATTTGTGGCAGCAGGAAATAAGCTGTAGTCAAAAGAATCTTCAATAGATGGTCGCAGGTCACATCAGTATTGTGTGGCTCGTAACGCGTTGCGTGCAGCCCGGCTAGCTCAGTCGGTAGAGCATGAGACTCTTAATCTCAGGGTCGTGGGTTCGAGCCCCACGCTGGGCGGCGCAAAATTTTGTGTCTACGCGGATCCAACATGCGCCCCTCTCGTGAGCCTTGCGTAATGAACGTAACGGGTTACGACGATGCCTAGCTTCGTATGAATATCAGAGGAACGGTATTTGAAGCTGAAAGTGACTCTGAAATGAAATAAATGTGTTGTTTTGCAATTTTAGTTGTACATCGATATAGTGTGAGATGTGTAGGAAAGCAGCAGCTGTGCTAACTAAATGCAAATAATGGTCGCTCATGCGGTGCGTTTCGAGCTGAAGGGCTCCGATTCACTAGTTTGTAAGAACAAAGTATCCTAAAAGTCCGCTAGGAGGCGCCTCCTTAGCTCAGTGGCAGAGCGCTGGTCTAGTAAACCAGAGGTCGTGAGTTCGATCCTCACAGGCGGCAAATGAATTTTGTAACAGCCCCTCCCACCGTGGCCCTTTCGAAAAAAGCGGTCAAGGATAAAAAAAATTATGAATGGGTGCGGTATTTAAGAAATGCTCTCGCAAATGAATAGTGTGAATGGTGCTATTAAAGTGGCCCACCAGAAACTGCTGCTTTAGGCAGTCTCCGGAGAATGCCGACGTGAAATACTTAGTTCTTGTGATGTATTTTCTACCCCTGATAAAGACCCTCGCGATTGTCGTCGTCGTCGTCGGCGCCGCCGCCGCTTTGGTAATAGCGACAATTCGCCATTGTATCACATAGGGTGAGGTACCTTCTGCAAGCGACTGAGATGGCACTAAACGATTGAAGCTGATTTGCCACCTCTTGTTTGATCAGCGTCATAAGGGCTTGAATGTAACTTGCGATGGGACACAGCAAGAAGTAGCGTCGTACTTTTAGTACTGAAATTTGAGATGGAGAACTGCGTCAAAGATGGGAAATTCATTCTGCCAAGTGTACAAATGGCGAAAACGAGGTGTGAGTGGGGAAGTATATTGCGCCAGTGACCGTGTGGCCTAATGGATAAGTCGTCGGACTTCGGATCCGAAGATTGCAGGTTCGAATCCTGTCACGGTCGAGTTTTTCCTGTTCTGCAAAAGATGCATGCTGTTTTACTGTGTTGTTTGAGTACTCTAAAACTAGTTGGAAGTTGCTGCTGTCCGCTTCCTGGCTGCAAAACCGGCGTCTACCAGAAGCACGAGCAAGACAAGGGTGATCTGTAGCGAAGTTTTCGGCACAGTGCCGTTCAGGAGAGTTTTTGTTGGAACTACTGCATCTGATTCAGGAGCCAAGGGCTACGCCACAGGCGTCTGCGCACAGTCGAGCATGTGTGTTGAATAATGGTGCTGATAGCCACGTATCATTTCATGCAGATTTGATGCCTTTCGGAGACAATTTTTCATTGAATAGGATTGTAGCTGATTTGTGGCAGCAGGAAATAAGCTGTAGTCAAAAGAATCTTCAATAGATGGTCGCAGGTCACATCAGTATTGTATGGCTCGTAACGCGTTGCGTGCAGCCCGGCTAGCTCAGTCGGTAGAGCATGAGACTCTTAATTTCAGGGTCGTGGGTTCGAGCCCCACGCTGGGCGGCGCAAAATTTTGTGTCTACGCGGATCCAACATGCGCCCCTCTCGTGAGCCTTGCGTAATGAACGTAACGGGTTACGACGATGCCTAGCTTCGTATGAATATCAGAGGAACGGTATTTGAAGCTGAAAGTGACTCTGAAATGAAATAAATGTGTTGTTTTGCAATTTTAGTTGTACATCGATATAGTGTGAGATGTGTAGGAAAGCAGCAGCTGTGCTAACTAAATGCAAATAATGGTCGCTCATGCGGTGCGTTTCGAGCTGAAGGGCTCCAATTCACTAGTTTGTAAGAACAAAGTATCCTAAAAGTCCGCTAGGAGGCGCCTCCTTAGCTCAGTGGCAGAGCGCTGGTCTAGTAAACCAGAGGTCGTGAGTTCGATCCTCACAGGCGGCAAATGAATTTTGTAACAGCCCCTCCCACCGTGGCCCTTTCGAAAAAAGCGGTCAAGGATAAAAAAATTATGAATGGGTGCGGTATTTAAGAAATGCTCTCGCAAATGAATAGTGTGAATGGTGCTATTAAAGTGGGCACCAGAAACTGCTGCTTTAGGCAGTCTCCGGAGAATGCCGACGTGAAATACTTAGTTCTTGTGATGTATTTTCTACCCCTGATAAAGACCCTCGCGATTGTCGTCGTCGTCGTCGGCGGCGGCGCCGCCGCCGCTTTGGTAATAGCGACAATTCGCCATTGTATCACATAGGGTGAGGTACCTTCTGCAAGCGACTGAGATGGCACTAAACGATTGAAGCTGATTTGCCACCTCTTGTTTGATCAGCGTCATAAGGGCTTGAATGTAACTTGCGATGGGACACAGCAAGAAGTAGCGTCGTACTTTTAGTACTGAAATTTGAGATGGAGAACTGCGTCAAAGATGGGAAATTCATTCTGCCAAGTGTACAAATGGCGAAAACGAGGTGTGAGTGGGGAAGTATATTGCGCCAGTGACCGTGTGGCCTAATGGATAAGGCGTCGGACTTCGGATCCGAAGATTGCAGGTTCGAATCCTGTCACGGTCGAGTTTTTCCTGTTCTTTAAAAGATGCATGCTGTTTTACTGTGTTGTTTGAGTACTCTAAAACTAGTTGGAATTTGCTGCTGTCCGCTTCCTGGCTGCAAAACCGGCGTCTACCAGAAGCACGAGCAAGACAAGGGTGATCTGTAGCGAAGTTTTCGGCACAGTGCCGTTCAGGAGAGTTTTTGTTGGAACTACTGCATCTGATTCAGGAGCCAAGGGCTACGCCACAGGCGTCTGCGCACAGTCGAGCATGTGTGTTGAATAATGGTGCTGATAGCCACGTATCATTTCATGCAGATTTGATGCCTTTCGGAGACAATTTTTCATTGAATAGGATTGTAGCTGATTTGTGGCAGCAGGAAATAAGCTGTAGTCAAAAGAATCTTCAATAGATGGTCGCAGGTCAC
Organism: Schistocerca cancellata; assembly: GCF_023864275.1. Taxonomy (NCBI): domain Eukaryota; kingdom Metazoa; phylum Arthropoda; class Insecta; order Orthoptera; family Acrididae; genus Schistocerca; species Schistocerca cancellata. The sequence goes on along the minus strand of NC_064633.1, from coordinate 80,613,674 downwards.
ATCAGTATTGTATGGCTCGTAACGCGTTGCGTGCAGCCCGGCTAGCTCAGTCGGTAGAGCATGAGACTCTTAATCTCAGGGTCGTGGGTTCGAGCCCCACGCTGGGCGGCGCAAAATTTTGTGTCTACGCGGATCCAACATGCGCCCCTCTCGTGAGCCTTGCGTAATGAACGTAACGGGTTACGACGATGCCTAGCTTCGTATGAATATCAGAGGAACGGTATTTGAAGCTGAAAGTGACTCTGAAATGAAATAAATGTGTTGTTTTGCAATTTTAGTTGTACATCGATATAGTGTGAGATGTGTAGGAAAGCAGCAGCTGTGCTAACTAAATGCAAATAATGGTCGCTCATGCGGTGCGTTTCGAGCTGAAGGGCTCCGATTCACTAGTTTGTAAGAACAAAGTAACCTAAAAGTCCGCTAGGAGGCGCCTCCTTAGCTCAGTGGCAGAGCGCTGGTCTAGTAAACCAGAGGTCGTGAGTTCGATCCTCACAGGCGGCAAATGAATTTTGTAACAGCCCCTCCCACCGTGGCCCTTTCGAAAAAAGCGGTCAAGGATAAAAAAAATTATGAATGGGTGCGGTATTTAAGAAATGCTCTCGCAAATGAATAGTGTGAATGGTGCTATTAAAGTGGGCACCAGAAACTGCTGCTTTAGGCAGTCTCCGGAGAATGCCGACGTGAAATACTTAGTTCTTGTGATGTATTTTCTACCCCTGATAAAGACCCTCGCGATTGTCGTCGTCGTCGTCGTCGTCGGCGCCGCCGCCGCTTTGGTAATAGCGACAATTCGCCATTGTATCACATAGGGTGAGGTACCTTCTGCAAGCGACTGAGATGGCACTAAACGATTGAAGCTGATTTGCCACCTCTTGTTTGATCAGCGTCATAAGGGCTTGAATGTAACTTGCGATGGGACACAGCAAGAAGTAGCGTCGTACTTTTAGTACTGAAATTTGAGATGGAGAACTGCGTCAAAGATGGGAAAATCATTCTGCCAAGTGTACAAATGGCGAAAACGAGGTGTGAGTGGGGAAGTATATTGCGCCAGTGACCGTGTGGCCTAATGGATAAGGCGTCGGACTTCGGATCCGAAGATTGCAGGTTCGAATCCTGTCACGGTCGAGTTTTTCCTGTTCTGCAAAAGATGCATGCTGTTTTACTGTGTTGTTTGAGTACTCTAAAACTAGTTGGAATTTGCTGCTGTCCGATTCCTGGCTGCAAAACCGGCGTCTACCAGAAGCACGAGCAAGACAAGGGTGATCTGTAGCGAAGTTTTCGGCACAGTGCCGTTCAGGAGAGTTTTTGTTGGAACTACTGCATCTGATTCAGGAGCCAAGGGCTACGCCACAGGCGTCTGCGCACAGTCGAGCATGTGTGTTGAATAATGGTGCTGATAGCCACGTATCATTTCATGCAGATTTGATGCCTTTCGGAGACAATTTTTCATTGAATAGGATTGTAGCTGATTTGTGGCAGCAGGAAATAAGCTGTAGTCAAAAGAATCTTCAATAGATGGTCGCAGGTCACATCAGTATTGTATGGCTCGTAACGCGTTGCGTGCAGCCCGGCTAGCTCAGTCGGTAGAGCATGAGACTCTTAATCTCAGGGTCGTGGGTTCGAGCCCCACGCTGGGCGGCGCAAAATTTTGTGTCTACGCGGATCCAACATGCGCCCCTCTCGTGAGCCTTGCGTAATGAACGTAACGGGTTACAACGATGCCTAGCTTCGTATGAATATCAGAGGAACGGTATTTGAAGCTGAAAGTGACTCTGAAATGAAATAAATGTGTTGTTTTGCAATTTTAGTTGTACATCGATATAGTGTGAGATGTGTAGGAAAGCAGCAGCTGTGCTAACTAAATGCAAATAATGGTCGCTCATGCGGTGCGTTTCGAGCTGAAGGGCTCCGATTCACTAGTTTGTAAGAACAAAGTATCCTAAAAGTCCGCTAGGAGGCGCCTCCTTAGTTCAGTGGCAGAGCGCTGGTCTAGTAAACCAGAGGTCGTGAGTTCGATCCTCACAGGCGGCAAATGAATTTTGTAACAGCCCCTCCCACCGTGGCCCTTTCGAAAAAAGCGGTCAAGGATAAAAAAAATTATGAATGGGTGCGGTATTTAAGAAATGCTCTCGCAAATGAATAGTGTGAATGGTGCTATTAAAGTGGGCACCAGAAACTGCTGCTTTAGGCAGTCTCCGGAGAATGCCGACGTGAAATACTTAGTTCTTGTGATGTATTTTCTACCCCTGATAAAGACCCTCGCGATTGTCGTCGTCGTCGTCGTCGTCGTCGTCGGCGCCGCCGCCGCTTTGGTAATAGCGACAATTCGCCATTGTATCACATAGGGTGAGGTACCTTCTGCAAGCGACTGAGATGGCACTAAACGATTGAAGCTGATTTGCCACCTCTTGTTTGATCAGCGTCATAAGGGCTTGAATGTAACTTGCGATGGGACACAGCAAGAAGTAGCGTCGTACTTTTAGTACTGAAATTTGAGATGGAGAACTGCGTCAAAGATGGGAAATTCATTCTGCCAAGTGTACAAATGGCGAAAACGAGGTGTGAGTGGGGAAGTATATTGCGCCAGTGACCGTGTGGCCTAATGGATAAGGCGTCGGACTTCGGATCCGAAGATTGCAGGTTCGAATCCTGTCACGGTCGAGTTTTTCCTGTTCTGCAAAAGATGCATGCTGTTTTACTGTGTTGTTTGAGTACTCTAAAACTAGTTGGAATTTGCTGCTGTCCGCTTCCTGGCTGCAAAACCGGCGTCTACCAGAAGCACGAGCAAGACAAGGGTGATCTGTAGCGAAGTTTTCGGCACAGTGCCGTTCAGGAGAGTTTTTGTTGGAACTACTGCATCTGATTCAGGAGCCAAGGGCTACGCCACAGGCGTCTGCGCACAGTCGAGCATGTGTGTTGAATAATGGTGCTGATAGCCACGTATCATTTCATGCAGATTTGATGCCTTTCGGAGACAATTTTTCATTGAATAGGATTGTAGCTGATTTGTGGCAGCAGGAAATAAGCTGTAGTCAAAAGAATCTTCAATAGATGGTCGCAGGTCACATCAGTATTGTATGGCTCGTAACGCGTTGCGTGCAGCCCGGCTAGCTCAGTCGGTAGAGCATGAGACTCTTAATCTCAGGGTCGTGGGTTCGAGCCCCACGCTGGGCGGCGCAAAATTTTGTGTCTACGCGGATCCAACATGCGCCCCTCTCGTGAGCCTTGCGTAATGAACGTAACGGGTTACAACGATGCCTAGCTTCGTATGAATATCAGAGGAACGGTATTTGAAGCTGAAAGTGACTCTGAAATGAAATAAATGTGTTGTTTTGCAATTTTAGTTGTACATCGATATAGTGTGAGATGTGTAGGAAAGCAGCAGCTGTGCTAACTAAATGCAAATAATGGTCGCTCATGCGGTGCGTTTCGAGCTGAAGGGCTCCGATTCACTAGTTTGTAAGAACAAAGTATCCTAAAAGTCCGCTAGGAGGCGCCTCCTTAGTTCAGTGGCAGAGCGCTGGTCTAGTAAACCAGAGGTCGTGAGTTCGATCCTCACAGGCGGCAAATGAATTTTGTAACAGCCCCTCCCACCGTGGCCCTTTCGAAAAAAGCGGTCAAGGATAAAAAAAATTATGAATGGGTGCGGTATTTAAGAAATGCTCTCGCAAATGAATAGTGTGAATGGTGCTATTAAAGTGGGCACCAGAAACTGCTGCTTTAGGCAGTCTCCGGAGAATGCCGACGTGAAATACTTAGTTCTTGTGATGTATTTTCTACCCCTGATAAAGACCCTCGCGATTGTCGTCGTCGTCGTCGTCGGCGGCGCCGCCGCCGCTTTGGTAATAGCGACAATTCGCCATTGTATCACATAGGGTGAGGTACCTTCTGCAAGCGACTGAGATGGCACTAAACGATTGAAGCTGATTTGCCACCTCTTGTTTGATCAGCGTCATAAGGGCTTGAATGTAACTTGCGATGGGACACAGCAAGAAGTAGCGTCGTACTTTTAGTACTGAAATTTGAGATGGAGAACTGCGTCAAAGATGGGAAATTCATTCTGCCAAGTGTACAAATGGCGAAAACGAGGTGTGAGTGGGGAAGTATATTGCGCCAGTGACCGTGTGGCCTAATGGATAAGGCGTCGGACTTCGGATCCGAAGATTGCAGGTTCGAATCCTGTCACGGTCGAGTTTTTCCTGTTCTGCAAAAGATGCATGCTGTTTTACTGTGTTGTTTGAGTACTCTAAAACTAGTTGGAATTTGCTGCTGTCCGCTTCCTGGCTGCAAAACCGGCGTCTACCAGAAGCACGAGCAAGACAAGGGTGATCTGTAGCGAAGTTTTCGGCACAGTGCCGTTCAGGAGAGTTTTTGTTGGAACTACTGCATCTGATTCAGGAGCCAAGGGCTACGCCACAGGCGTCTGCGCACAGTCGAGCATGTGTGTTGAATAATGGTGCTGATAGCCACGTATCATTTCATGCAGATTTGATGCCTTTCGGAGACAATTTTTCATTGAATAGGATTGTAGCTGATTTGTGGCAGCAGGAAATAAGCTGTAGTCAAAAGAATCTTCAATAGATGGTCGCAGGTCACATCAGTATTGTATGGCTCGTAACGCGTTGCGTGCAGCCCGGCTAGCTCAGTCGGTAGAGCATGAGACTCTTAATCTCAGGGTCGTGGGTTCGAGCCCCACGCTGGGCGGCGCAAAATTTTGTGTCTACGCGGATCCAACATGCGCCCCTCTCGTGAGCCTTGCGTAATGAACGTAACGGGTTACAACGATGCCTAGCTTCGTATGAATATCAGAGGAACGGTATTTGAAGCTGAAAGTGACTCTGAAATGAAATAAATGTGTTGTTTTGCAATTTTAGTTGTACATCGATATAGTGTGAGATGTGTAGGAAAGCAGCAGCTGTGCTAACTAAATGCAAATAATGGTCGCTCATGCGGTGCGTTTCGAGCTGAAGGGCTCCGATTCACTAGTTTGTAAGAACAAAGTATCCTAAAAGTCCGCTAGGAGGCGCCTCCTTAGTTCAGTGGCAGAGCGCTGGTCTAGTAAACCAGAGGTCGTGAGTTCGATCCTCACAGGCGGCAAATGAATTTTGTAACAGCCCCTCCCACCGTGGCCCTTTCGAAAAAAGCGGTCAAGGATAAAAAAAATTATGAATGGGTGCGGTATTTAAGAAATGCTCTCGCAAATGAATAGTGTGAATGGTGCTATTAAAGTGGGCACCAGAAACTGCTGCTTTAGGCAGTCTCCGGAGAATGCCGACGTGAAATACTTAGTTCTTGTGATGTATTTTCTACCCCTGATAAAGACCCTCGCGATTGTCGTCGTCGTCGTCGGCGCCGCCGCCGCTTTGGTAATAGCGACAATTCGCCATTGTATCACATAGGGTGAGGTACCTTCTGCAAGCGACTGAGATGGCACTAAACGATTGAAGCTGATTTGCCACCTCTTGTTTGATCAGCGTCATAAGGGCTTGAATGTAACTTGCGATGGGACACAGCAAGAAGTAGCGTCGTACTTTTAGTACTGAAATTTGAGATGGAGAACTGCGTCAAAGATGGGAAATTCATTCTGCCAAGTGTACAAATGGCGAAAACGAGGTGTGAGTGGGGAAGTATATTGCGCCAGTGACCGTGTGGCCTAATGGATAAGGCGTCGGACTTCGGATCCGAAGATTGCAGGTTCGAATCCTGTCACGGTCGAGTTTTTCCTGTTCTGCAAAAGATGCATGCTGTTTTACTGTGTTGTTTGAGTACTCTAAAACTAGTTGGAATTTGCTGCTGTCCGATTCCTGGCTGCAAAACCGGCGTCTACCAGAAGCACGAGCAAGACAAGGGTGATCTGTAGCGAAGTTTTCGGCACAGTGCCGTTCAGGAGAGTTTTTGTTGGAACTACTGCATCTGATTCAGGAGCCAAGGGCTACGCCACAGGCGTCTGCGCACAGTCGAGCATGTGTGTTGAATAATGGTGCTGATAGCCACGTATCATTTCATGCAGATTTGATGCCTTTCGGAGACAATTTTTCATTGAATAGGATTGTAGCTGATTTGTGGCAGCAGGAAATAAGCTGTAGTCAAAAGAATCTTCAATAGATGGTCGCAGGTCACATCAGTATTGTATGGCTCGTAACGCGTTGCGTGCAGCCCGGCTAGCTCAGTCGGTAGAGCATGAGACTCTTAATCTCAGGGTCGTGGGTTCGAGCCCCACGCTGGGCGGCGCAAAATTTTGTGTCTACGCGGATCCAACATGCGCCCCTCTCGTGAGCCTTGCGTAATGAACGTAACGGGTTACAACGATGCCTAGCTTCGTATGAATATCAGAGGAACGGTATTTGAAGCTGAAAGTGACTCTGAAATGAAATAAATGTGTTGTTTTGCAATTTTAGTTGTACATCGATATAGTGTGAGATGTGTAGGAAAGCAGCAGCTGTGCTAACTAAATGCAAATAATGGTCGCTCATGCGGTGCGTTTCGAGCTGAAGGGCTCCGATTCACTAGTTTGTAAGAACAAAGTATCCTAAAAGTCCGCTAGGAGGCGCCTCCTTAGTTCAGTGGCAGAGCGCTGGTCTAGTAAACCAGAGGTCGTGAGTTCGATCCTCACAGGCGGCAAATGAATTTTGTAACAGCCCCTCCCACCGTGGCCCTTTCGAAAAAAGCGGTCAAGGATAAAAAAAATTATGAATGGGTGCGGTATTTAAGAAATGCTCTCGCAAATGAATAGTGTGAATGGTGCTATTAAAGTGGGCACCAGAAACTGCTGCTTTAGGCAGTCTCCGGAGAATGCCGACGTGAAATACTTAGTTCTTGTGATGTATTTTCTACCCCTGATAAAGACCCTCGCGATTGTCGTCGTCGTCGTCGTCGGCGGCGCCGCCGCCGCTTTGGTAATAGCGACAATTCGCCATTGTATCACATAGGGTGAGGTACCTTCTGCAAGCGACTGAGATGGCACTAAACGATTGAAGCTGATTTGCCACCTCTTGTTTGATCAGCGTCATAAGGGCTTGAATGTAACTTGCGATGGGACACAGCAAGAAGTAGCGTCGTACTTTTAGTACTGAAATTTGAGATGGAGAACTGCGTCAAAGATGGGAAATTCATTCTGCCAAGTGTACAAATGGCGAAAACGAGGTGTGAGTGGGGAAGTATATTGCGCCAGTGACCGTGTGGCCTAATGGATAAGGCGTCGGACTTCGGATCCGAAGATTGCAGGTTCGAATCCTGTCACGGTCGAGTTTTTCCTGTTCTGCAAAAGATGCATGCTGTTTTACTGTGTTGTTTGAGTACTCTAAAACTAGTTGGAATTTGCTGCTGTCCGCTTCCTGGCTGCAAAACCGGCGTCTACCAGAAGCACGAGCAAGACAAGGGTGATCTGTAGCGAAGTTTTCGGCACAGTGCCGTTCAGGAGAGTTTTTGTTGGAACTACTGCATCTGATTCAGGAGCCAAGGGCTACGCCACAGGCGTCTGCGCACAGTCGAGCATGTGTGTTGAATAATGGTGCTGATAGCCACGTATCATTTCATGCAGATTTGATGCCTTTCGGAGACAATTTTTCATTGAATAGGATTGTAGCTGATTTGTGGCAGCAGGAAATAAGCTGTAGTCAAAAGAATCTTCAATAGATGGTCGCAGGTCACATCAGTATTGTATGGCTCGTAACGCGTTGCGTGCAGCCCGGCTAGCTCAGTCGGTAGAGCATGAGACTCTTAATCTCAGGGTCGTGGGTTCGAGCCCCACGCTGGGCGGCGCAAAATTTTGTGTCTACGCGGATCCAACATGCGCCCCTCTCGTGAGCCTTGCGTAATGAACGTAACGGGTTACAACGATGCCTAGCTTCGTATGAATATCAGAGGAACGGTATTTGAAGCTGAAAGTGACTCTGAAATGAAATAAATGTGTTGTTTTGCAATTTTAGTTGTACATCGATATAGTGTGAGATGTGTAGGAAAGCAGCAGCTGTGCTAACTAAATGCAAATAATGGTCGCTCATGCGGTGCGTTTCGAGCTGAAGGGCTCCGATTCACTAGTTTGTAAGAACAAAGTATCCTAAAAGTCCGCTAGGAGGCGCCTCCTTAGTTCAGTGGCAGAGCGCTGGTCTAGTAAACCAGAGGTCGTGAGTTCGATCCTCACAGGCGGCAAATGAATTTTGTAACAGCCCCTCCCACCGTGGCCCTTTCGAAAAAAGCGGTCAAGGATAAAAAAAATTATGAATGGGTGCGGTATTTAAGAAATGCTCTCGCAAATGAATAGTGTGAATGGTGCTATTAAAGTGGGCACCAGAAACTGCTGCTTTAGGCAGTCTCCGGAGAATGCCGACGTGAAATACTTAGTTCTTGTGATGTATTTTCTACCCCTGATAAAGACCCTCGCGATTGTCGTCGTCGTCGTCGTCGGCGGCGCCGCCGCCGCTTTGGTAATAGCGACAATTCGCCATTGTATCACATAGGGTGAGGTACCTTCTGCAAGCGACTGAGATGGCACTAAACGATTGAAGCTGATTTGCCACCTCTTGTTTGATCAGCGTCATAAGGGCTTGAATGTAACTTGCGATGGGACACAGCAAGAAGTAGCGTCGTACTTTTAGTACTGAAATTTGAGATGGAGAACTGCGTCAAAGATGGGAAATTCATTCTGCCAAGTGTACAAATGGCGAAAACGAGGTGTGAGTGGGGAAGTATATTGCGCCAGTGACCGTGTGGCCTAATGGATAAGGCGTCGGACTTCGGATCCGAAGATTGCAGGTTCGAATCCTGTCACGGTCGAGTTTTTCCTGTTCTGCAAAAGATGCATGCTGTTTTACTGTGTTGTTTGAGTACTCTAAAACTAGTTGGAATTTGCTGCTGTCCGCTTCCTGGCTGCAAAACCGGCGTCTACCAGAAGCACGAGCAAGACAAGGGTGATCTGTAGCGAAGTTTTCGGCACAGTGCCGTTCAGGAGAGTTTTTGTTGGAACTACTGCATCTGATTCAGGAGCCAAGGGCTACGCCACAGGCGTCTGCGCACAGTCGAGCATGTGTGTTGAATAATGGTGCTGATAGCCACGTATCATTTCATGCAGATTTGATGCCTTTCGGAGACAATTTTTCATTGAATAGGATTGTAGCTGATTTGTGGCAGCAGGAAATAAGCTGTAGTCAAAAGAATCTTCAATAGATGGTCGCAGGTCACATCAGTATTGTATGGCTCGTAACGCGTTGCGTGCAGCCCGGCTAGCTCAGTCGGTAGAGCATGAGACTCTTAATCTCAGGGTCGTGGGTTCGAGCCCCACGCTGGGCGGCGCAAAATTTTGTGTCTACGCGGATCCAACATGCGCCCCTCTCGTGAGCCTTGCGTAATGAACGTAACGGGTTACAACGATGCCTAGCTTCGTATGAATATCAGAGGAACGGTATTTGAAGCTGAAAGTGACTCTGAAATGAAATAAATGTGTTGTTTTGCAATTTTAGTTGTACATCGATATAGTGTGAGATGTGTAGGAAAGCAGCAGCTGTGCTAACTAAATGCAAATAATGGTCGCTCATGCGGTGCGTTTCGAGCTGAAGGGCTCCGATTCACTAGTTTGTAAGAACAAAGTATCCTAAAAGTCCGCTAGGAGGCGCCTCCTTAGTTCAGTGGCAGAGCGCTGGTCTAGTAAACCAGAGGTCGTGAGTTCGATCCTCACAGGCGGCAAATGAATTTTGTAACAGCCCCTCCCACCGTGGCCCTTTCGAAAAAAGCGGTCAAGGATAAAAAAAATTATGAATGGGTGCGGTATTTAAGAAATGCTCTCGCAAATGAATAGTGTGAATGGTGCTATTAAAGTGGGCACCAGAAACTGCTGCTTTAGGCAGTCTCCGGAGAATGCCGACGTGAAATACTTAGTTCTTGTGATGTATTTTCTACCCCTGATAAAGACCCTCGCGATTGTCGTCGTCGTCGTCGGCGCCGCCGCCGCTTTGGTAATAGCGACAATTCGCCATTGTATCACATAGGGTGAGGTACCTTCTGCAAGCGACTGAGATGGCACTAAACGATTGAAGCTGATTTGCCACCTCTTGTTTGATCAGCGTCATAAGGGCTTGAATGTAACTTGCGATGGGACACAGCAAGAAGTAGCGTCGTACTTTTAGTACTGAAATTTGAGATGGAGAACTGCGTCAAAGATGGGAAATTCATTCTGCCAAGTGTACAAATGGCGAAAACGAGGTGTGAGTGGGGAAGTATATTGCGCCAGTGACCGTGTGGCCTAATGGATAAGGCGTCGGACTTCGGATCCGAAGATTGCAGGTTCGAATCCTGTCACGGTCGAGTTTTTCCTGTTCTGCAAAAGATGCATGCTGTTTTACTGTGTTGTTTGAGTACTCTAAAACTAGTTGGAATTTGCTGCTGTCCGCTTCCTGGCTGCAAAACCGGCGTCTACCAGAAGCACGAGCAAGACAAGGGTGATCTGTAGCGAAGTTTTCGGCACAGTGCCGTTCAGGAGAGTTTTTGTTGGAACTACTGCATCTGATTCAGGAGCCAAGGGCTACGCCACAGGCGTCTGCGCACAGTCGAGCATGTGTGTTGAATAATGGTGCTGATAGCCACGTATCATTTCATGCAGATTTGATGCCTTTCGGAGACAATTTTTCATTGAATAGGATTGTAGCTGATTTGTGGCAGCAGGAAATAAGCTGTAGTCAAAAGAATCTTCAATAGATGGTCGCAGGTCACATCAGTATTGTATGGCTCGTAACGCGTTGCGTGCAGCCCGGCTAGCTCAGTCGGTAGAGCATGAGACTCTTAATCTCAGGGTCGTGGGTTCGAGCCCCACGCTGGGCGGCGCAAAATTTTGTGTCTACGCGGATCCAACATGCGCCCCTCTCGTGAGCCTTGCGTAATGAACGTAACGGGTTACAACGATGCCTAGCTTCGTATGAATATCAGAGGAACGGTATTTGAAGCTGAAAGTGACTCTGAAATGAAATAAATGTGTTGTTTTGCAATTTTAGTTGTACATCGATATAGTGTGAGATGTGTAGGAAAGCAGCAGCTGTGCTAACTAAATGCAAATAATGGTCGCTCATGCGGTGCGTTTCGAGCTGAAGGGCTCCGATTCACTAGTTTGTAAGAACAAAGTATCCTAAAAGTCCGCTAGGAGGCGCCTCCTTAGTTCAGTGGCAGAGCGCTGGTCTAGTAAACCAGAGGTCGTGAGTTCGATCCTCACAGGCGGCAAATGAATTTTGTAACAGCCCCTCCCACCGTGGCCCTTTCGAAAAAAGCGGTCAAGGATAAAAAAAATTATGAATGGGTGCGGTATTTAAGAAATGCTCTCGCAAATGAATAGTGTGAATGGTGCTATTAAAGTGGGCACCAGAAACTGCTGCTTTAGGCAGTCTCCGGAGAATGCCGACGTGAAATACTTAGTTCTTGTGATGTATTTTCTACCCCTGATAAAGACCCTCGCGATTGTCGTCGTCGGCGCCGCCGCCGCTTTGGTAATAGCGACAATTCGCCATTGTATCACATAGGGTGAGGTACCTTCTGCAAGCGACTGAGATGGCACTAAACGATTGAAGCTGATTTGCCACCTCTTGTTTGATCAGCGTCATAAGGGCTTGAATGTAACTTGCGATGGGACACAGCAAGAAGTAGCGTCGTACTTTTAGTACTGAAATTTGAGATGGAGAACTGCGTCAAAGATGGGAAATTCATTCTGCCAAGTGTACAAATGGCGAAAACGAGGTGTGAGTGGGGAAGTATATTGCGCCAGTGACCGTGTGGCCTAATGGATAAGGCGTCGGACTTCGGATCCGAAGATTGCAGGTTCGAATCCTGTCACGGTCGAGTTTTTCCTGTTCTGCAAAAGATGCATGCTGTTTTACTGTGTTGTTTGAGTACTCTAAAACTAGTTGGAAGTTGCTGCTGTCCGCTTCCTGGCTGCAAAACCGGCGTCTACCAGAAGCACAAGCAAGACAAGGGTGATCTGTAGCGAAGTTTTCGGCACAGAGCCGTTCAGGAGAGTTTTTGTTGGAACTACTGCATCTGATTCAGGAGCCAAGGGCTACGCCACAGGCGTCTGCGCACAGTCGAGCATGTGTGTTGAATAATGGTGCTGATAGCCACGTATCATCTCATGCAGATTTGATGCCTTTCGGAGACAATTTTTCATTGAATAGGATTGTAGCTGATTTGTGGCAGCAGGAAATAAGCTGTAGTCAAAAGAATCTTCAATAGATGGTCGCAGGTCACATCAGTATTGTATGGCTCGTAACGCGTTGCGTGCAGCCCGGCTAGCTCAGTCGGTAGAGCATGAGACTCTTAATCTCAGGGTCGTGGGTTCGAGCCCCACGCTGGGCGGCGCAAAATTTTGTGTCTACGCGGATCCAACATGCGCCCCTCTCGTGAGCCTTGCGTAATGAACGTAACGGGTTACAACGATGCCTAGCTTCGTATGAATATCAGAGGAACGGTATTTGAAGCTGAAAGTGACTCTGAAATGAAATAAATGTGTTGTTTTGCAATTTTAGTTGTACATCGATATAGTGTGAGATGTGTAGGAAAGCAGCAGCTGTGCTAACTAAATGCAAATAATGGTCGCTCATGCGGTGCGTTTCGAGCTGAAGGGCTCCGATTCACTAGTTTGTAAGAACAAAGTATCCTAAAAGTCCGCTAGGAGGCGCCTCCTTAGTTCAGTGGCAGAGCGCTGGTCTAGTAAACCAGAGGTCGTGAGTTCGATCCTCACAGGCGGCAAATGAATTTTGTAACAGCCCCTCCCACCGTGGCCCTTTCGAAAAAAGCGGTCAAGGATAAAAAAAATTATGAATGGGTGCGGTATTTAAGAAATGCTCTCGCAAATGAATAGTGTGAATGGTGCTATTAAAGTGGGCACCAGAAACTGCTGCTTTAGGCAGTCTCCGGAGAATGCCGACGTGAAATACTTAGTTCTTGTGATGTATTTTCTACCCCTGATAAAGACCCTCGCGATTGTCGTCGTCGTCGTCGGCGCCGCCGCCGCTTTGGTAATAGCGACAATTCGCCATTGTATCACATAGGGTGAGGTACCTTCTGCAAGCGACTGAGATGGCACTAAACGATTGAAGCTGATTTGCCACCTCTTGTTTGATCAGCGTCATAAGGGCTTGAATGTAACTTGCGATGGGACACAGCAAGAAGTAGCGTCGTACTTTTAGTACTGAAATTTGAGATGGAGAACTGCGTCAAAGATGGGAAATTCATTCTGCCAAGTGTACAAATGGCGAAAACGAGGTGTGAGTGGGGAAGTATATTGCGCCAGTGACCGTGTGGCCTAATGGATAAGGCGTCGGACTTCGGATCCGAAGATTGCAGGTTCGAATCCTGTCACGGTCGAGTTTTTCCTGTTCTGCAAAAGATGCATGCTGTTTTACTGTGTTGTTTGAGTACTCTAAAACTAGTTGGAAGTTGCTGCTGTCCGCTTCCTGGCTGCAAAACCGGCGTCTACCAGAAGCACAAGCAAGACAAGGGTGATCTGTAGCGAAGTTTTCGGCACAGTGCCGTTCAGGAGAGTTTTTGTTGGAACTACTGCATCTGATTCAGGAGCCAAGGGCTACGCCACAGGCGTCTGCGCACAGTCGAGCATGTGTGTTGAATAATGGTGCTGATAGCCACGTATCATTTCATGCAGATTTGATGCCTTTCGGAGACAATTTTTCATTGAATAGGATTGTAGCTGATTTGTGGCAGCAGGAAATAAGCTGTAGTCAAAAGAATCTTCAATAGATGGTCGCAGGTCACATCAGTATTGTATGGCTCGTAACGCGTTGCGTGCAGCCCGGCTAGCTCAGTCGGTAGAGCATGAGACTCTTAATCTCAGGGTCGTGGGTTCGAGCCCCACGCTGGGCGGCGCAAAATTTTGTGTCTACGCGGATCCAACATGCGCCCCTCTCGTGAGCCTTGCGTAATGAACGTAACGGGTTACGACGATGCCTAGCTTCGTATGAATATCAGAGGAACGGTATTTGAAGCTGAAAGTGACTCTGAAATGAAATAAATGTGTTGTTTTGCAATTTTAGTTGTACATCGATATAGTGTGAGATGTGTAGGAAAGCAGCAGCTGTGCTAACTAAATGCAAATAATGGTCGCTCATGCGGTGCGTTTCGAGCTGAAGGGCTCCGATTCACTAGTTTGTAAGAACAAAGTATCCTAAAAGTCCGCTAGGAGGCGCCTCCTTAGCTCAGTGGCAGAGCGCTGGTCTAGTAAACCAGAGGTCGTGAGTTCGATCCTCACAGGCGGCAAATGAATTTTGTAACAGCCCCTCCCACCGTGGCCCTTTCGAAAAAAGCGGTCAAGGATAAAAAAAATTATGAATGGGTGCGGTATTTAAGAAATGCTCTCGCAAATGAATAGTGTGAATGGTGCTATTAAAGTGGGCACCAGAAACTGCTGCTTTAGGCAGTCTCCGGAGAATGCCGACGTGAAATACTTAGTTCTTGTGATGTATTTTCTACCCCTGGTAAAGGCCCTCGCGATTGTCGTCGTCGTCGTCGGCGCCGCCGCCGCTTTGGTAATAGCGACAATTCGCCATTGTATCACATAGGGTGAGGTACCTTCTGCAAGCGACTGAGATGGCACTAAACGATTGAAGCTGATTTGCCACCTCTTGTTTGATCAGCGTCATAAGGGCTTGAATGTAACTTGCGATGGGACACAGCAAGAAGTAGCGTCGTACTTTTAGTACTGAAATTTGAGATGGAGAACTGCGTCAAAGATGGGAAAATCATTCTGCCAAGTGTACAAATGGCGAAAACGAGGTGTGAGTGGGGAAGTATATTGCGCCAGTGACCGTGTGGCGTAATGGATAAGGCGTCGGACTTCGGATCCGAAGATTGCAGGTTCGAATCCTGTCACGGTCGAGTTTTTCCTGTTCTGCAAAAGATGCATGCTGTTTTACTGTGTTGTTTGAGTACACTAAAACTAGTTGGAAGTTGCTGCTGTCCGCTTCCTGGCTACAAAACCGGCGTCTACCAGAAGCACAAGCAAGACAAGGGTGATCTGTAGCGAAGTTTTCGGCACAGTGCCGTTCAGGAGAGTTTTTGTTGGAACTACTGCATCTGATTCAGGAGCCAAGGGCTACGCCACAGGCGTCTGCGCACAGTCGAGCATGTGTGTTGAATAATGGTGCTGATAGCCACGTATCATTTCATGCAGATTTGATGCCTTTCGGAGACAATTTTTCATTGAATAGGATTGTAGCTGATTTGTGGCAGCAGGAAATAAGCTGTAGTCAAAAGAATCTTCAATAGATGGTCGCAGGTCACATCAGTATTGTATGGCTCGTAACGCGTTGCGTTCAGCCCGGCTAGCTCAGTCGGTAGAGCATGAGTCTCTTAATCTCAGGGTCGTGGGTTCGAGCCCCACGCTGGACGGCGCAAAATTTTGTGTCTACGCGGATCCAACATGCGCCCCTCTCGTGAGCCTTGCGTAATGAACGTAACGGGTTACGACGATGCCTAGCTTCGTATGAATATCAGAGGAACGGTATTTGAAGCTGAAAGTGACTCTGAAATGAAATAAATGTGTTGTTTTGCAATTTTAGTTGTACATCGATATAGTGTGAGATGTGTAGGAAAGCAGCAGCTGTGCTAACTAAATGCAAATAATGGTCGCTCATGCGGTGCGTTTCGAGCTGAAGGGCTCCGATTCACTAGTTTGTAAGAACAAAGTATCCTAAAAGTCCGCTAGGAGGCGCTTCCTTAGCTCAGTGGCAGAGCGCTGGTCTAGTAAACCAGAGGTCGTCAGTTCGATCCTCACAGGCGGCAAATGAATTTTGTAACAGCCCCTCCCACCGTGGCCCTTTCGAAAAAAGCGGTCAAGGATAAAAAAAATTATGAATGGGTGCGGTATTTAAGAAATGCTCTCGCAAATGAATAGTGTGAATGGTGCTATTAAAGTGGGCACCAGAAACTGCTGCTTTAGGCAGTCTCCGGAGAATGCCGACGTGAAATACTTAGTTCTTGTGATGTATTTTCTACCCCTGATAAAGACCCTCGCGATTGTCGTCGTCGGCGCCGCCGCCGCTTTGGTAATAGCGACAATTCGCCATTGTATCACATAGGGTGAGGTACCTTCTGCAAGCGACTGAGATGGCACTAAACGATTGAAGCTGATTTGCCACCTCTTGTTTGATCAGCGTCATAAGGGCTTGAATGTAACTTGCGATGGGACACAGCAAGAAGTAGCGTCGTACTTTTAGTACTGAAATTTGAGATGGAGAACTGCGTCAAAGATGGGAAAATCATTCTGCCAAGTGTACAAATGGCGAAAACGAGGTGTGAGTGGGGAAGTATATTGCGCCAGTGACCGTGTGGCCTAATGGATAAGGCGTCGGACTTCGGATCCGAAGATTGCAGGTTCGAATCCTGTCACGGTCGAGTTTTTCCTGTTCTGCAAAAGATGCATGCTGTTTTACTGTGTTGTTTGAGTACACTAAAACTAGTTGGAAGTTGCTGCTGTCCGCTTCCTGGCTACAAAACCGGCGTCTACCAGAAGCACAAGCAAGACAAGGGTGATCTGTAGCGAAGTTTTCGGCACAGTGCCGTTCAGGAGAGTTTTTGTTGGAACTACTGCATCTGATTCAGGAGCCAAGGGCTACGCCACAGGCGTCTGCGCACAGTCGAGCATGTGTGTTGAATAATGGTGCTGATAGCCACGTATCATTTCATGCAGATTTGATGCCTTTCGGAGACAATTTTTCATTGAATAGGATTGTAGCTGATTTGTGGCAGCAGGAAATAAGCTGTAGTCAAAAGAATCTTCAATAGATGGTCGCAGGTCACATCAGTATTGTATGGCTCGTAACGCGTTGCGTGCAGCCCGGCTAGCTCAGTCGGTAGAGCATGAGTCTCTTAATCTCAGGGTCGTGGGTTCGAGCCCCACGCTGGACGGCGCAAAATTTTGTGTCTACGCGGATCCAACATGCGCCCCTCTCGTGAGCCTTGCGTAATGAACGTAACGGGTTACGACGATGCCTAGCTTCGTATGAATATCAGAGGAACGGTATTTGAAGCTGAAAGTGACTCTGAAATGAAATAAATGTGTTGTTTTGCAATTTTAGTTGTACATCGATATAGTGTGAGATGTGTAGGAAAGCAGCAGCTGTGCTAACTAAATGCAAATAATGGTCGCTCATGCGGTGCGTTTCGAGCTGAAGGGCTCCGATTCACTAGTTTGTAAGAACAAAGTATCCTAAAAGTCCGCTAGGAGGCGCCTCCTTAGCTCAGTGGCAGAGCGCTGGTCTAGTAAACCAGAGGTCGTGAGTTCGATCCTCACAGGCGGCAAATGAATTTTGTAACAGCCCCTCCCACCGTGGCCCTTTCGAAAAAAGCGGTCAAGGATAAAAAAAATTATGAATGGGTGCGGTATTTAAGAAATGCTCTCGCAAATGAATAGTGTGAATGGTGCTATTAAAGTGGGCACCAGAAACTGCTGCTTTAGGCAGTCTCCGGAGAATGCCGACGTGAAATACTTAGTTCTTGTGATGTATTTTCTACCCCTGATAAAGACCCTCGCGATTGTCGTCGTCGGCGCCGCCGCCGCTTTGGTAATAGCGACAATTCGCCATTGTATCACATAGGGTGAGGTACCTTCTGCAAGCGACTGAGATGGCACTAAACGATTGAAGCTGATTTGCCACCTCTTGTTTGATCAGCGTCATAAGGGCTTGAATGTAACTTGCGATGGGACACAGCAAGAAGTAGCGTCGTACTTTTAGTACTGAAATTTGAGATGGAGAACTGCGTCAAAGATGGGAAAATCATTCTGCCAAGTGTACAAATGGCGAAAACGAGGTGTGAGTGGGGAAGTATATTGCGCCAGTGACCGTGTGGCCTAATGGATAAGGCGTCGGACTTCGGATCCGAAGATTGCAGGTTCGAATCCTGTCACGGTCGAGTTTTTCCTGTTCTGCAAAAGATGCATGCTGTTTTACTGTGTTGTTTGAGTACACTAAAACTAGTTGGAAGTTGCTGCTGTCCGCTTCCTGGCTACAAAACCGGCGTCTACCAGAAGCACAAGCAAGACAAGGGTGATCTCTAGCGAAGTTTTCGGCACAGTGCCGTTCAGGAGAGTTTTTGTTGGAACTACTGCATCTGATTCAGGAGCCAAGGGCTACGCCACAGGCGTCTGCGCACAGTCGAGCATGTGTGTTGAATAATGGTGCTGATAGCCACGTATCATTTCATGCAGATTTGATGCCTTTCGGAGACAATTTTTCATTGAATAGGATTGTAGCTGATTTGTGGCAGCAGGAAATAAGCTGTAGTCAAAAGAATCTTCAAAAGATGGTCGCAGGTCACATCAGTATTGTATGGCTCGTAACGCGTTGCGTGCAGCCCGGCTAGCTCAGTCGGTAGAGCATGAGTCTCTTAATCTCAGGGTCGTGGGTTCGAGCCCCACGCTGGACGGCGCAAAATTTTGTGTCTACGCGGATCCAACATGCGCCCCTCTCGTGAGCCTTGCGTAATGAACGTAACGGGTTACGACGATGCCTAGCTTCGTATGAATATCAGAGGAACGGTATTTGAAGCTGAAAGTGACTCTGAAATGAAATAAATGTGTTGTTTTGCAATTTTAGTTGTACATCGATATAGTGTGAGATGTGTAGGAAAGCAGCAGCTGTGCTAACTAAATGCAAATAATGGTCGCTCATGCGGTGCGTTTCGAGCTGAAGGGCTCCGATTCACTAGTTTGTAAGAACAAAGTATCCTAAAAGTCCGATAGGAGGCGCCTTCTTAGCTCAGTGGCAGAGCGCTGGTCTAGTAAACCAGAGGTCGTGAGTTCGATCCTCACAGGCGGCAAATGAATTTTGTAACAGCCCCTCCCACCGTGGCCCTTTCGAAAAAAGCGGTCAAGGATAAAAAAAATTATGAATGGGTGCGGTATTTAAGAAATGCTCTCGCAAATGAATAGTGTGAATGGTGCTATTAAAGTGGGCACCAGAAACTGCTGCTTTAGGCAGTCTCCGGAGAATGCCGACGTGAAATACTTAGTTCTTGTGATGTATTTTCTACCCCTGATAAAGACCCTCGCGATTGTCGTCGTCGGCGCCGCCGCCGCTTTGGTAATAGCGACAATTCGCCATTGTATCTCATAGGGTGAGGTACCTTCTGCAAGCGACTGAGATGGCACTAAACGATTGAAGCTGGGCGCCGCCGCTTTGGTAATAGCGACAATTCGCCATTGTATCACATAGGGTGAGGTACCTTCTGCAAGCGACTGAGATGGCACTAAACGATTGAAGCTGATTTGCCACCTCTTGTTTGATCAGCGTCATAAGGGCTTGAATGTAACTTGCGATGGGACACAGCAAGAAGTAGCGTCGTACTTTTAGTACTGAAATTTGAGATGGAGAACTTCGTCAAAGATGGGAAAATCATTCTGCCAAGTGTACAAATGGCGAAAACGAGGTGTGAGTGGGGAAGTATATTGCGCCAGTGACCGTGTGGCCTAATGGATAAGGCGTCGGACTTCGGATCCGAAGATTGCAGGTTCGAATCCTGTCACGGTCGAGTTTTTCCTGTTCTGCAAAAGATGCATGCTGTTTTACTGTGTTGTTTGAGTACTCTAAAACTAGTTGGAAGTTGCTGCTGTCCGCTTCCTGGCTGCAAAACCGGCGTCTACCAGAAGCACAAGCAAGACAAGGGTGATCTGTAGCGAAGTTTTCGGCACAGTGCCGTTCAGGAGAGTTTTTGTTGGAACTACTGCATCTGATTCAGGAGCCAAGGGCTACGCCACAGGCGTCTGCGCACAGTCGAGCATGTGTGTTGAATAATGGTGCTGATAGCCACGTATCATTTCATGCAGATTTGATGCCTTTCGGAGACAATTTTTCATTGAATAGGATTGTAGCTGATTTGTGGCAGCAGGAAATAAGCTGTAGTCAAAAGAATCTTCAATAGATGGTCGCAGGTCACATCAGTATTGTATGGCTCGTAACGCGTTGCGTGCAGCCCGGCTAGCTCAGTCGGTAGAGCATGAGACTCTTAATCTCAGGGTCGTGGGTTCGAGCCCCACGCTGGGCGGCGCAAAATTTTGTGTCTACGCGGATCCAACATGCGCCCCTCTCGTGAGCCTTGCGTAATGAACGTAACGGGTTACGACGATGCCTAGCTTCGTATGAATATCAGAGGAACGGTATTTGAAGCTGAAAGTGACTCTGAAATGAAATAAATGTGTTGTTTTGCAATTTTAGTTGTACATCGATATAGTGTGAGATGTGTAGGAAAGCAGCAGCTGTGCTAACTAAATGCAAATAATGGTCGCTCATGCGGTGCGTTTCGAGCTGAAGGGCTCCGATTCACTAGTTTGTAAGAACAAAGTATCCTAAAAGTCCGCTAGGAGGCGCCTCCTTAGCTCAGTGGCAGAGCGCTGGTCTAGTAAACCAGAGGTCGTCAGTTCGATCCTCACAGGCGGCAAATGAATTTTGTAACAGCCCCTCCCACCGTGGCCCTTTCGAAAAAAGCGGTCAAGGATAAAAAAAATTATGAATGGGTGCGGTATTTAAGAAATGCTCTCGCAAATGAATAGTGTGAATGGTGCTATTAAAGTGGGCACCAGAAACTGCTGCTTTAGGCAGTCTCCGGAGAATGCCGACGTGAAATACTTAGTTCTTGTGATGTATTTTCTACCCCTGGTAAAGGCCCTCGCGATTGTCGTCGTCGTCGTCGGCGCCGCCGCCGCTTTGGTAATAGCGACAATTCGCCATTGTATCACATAGGGTGAGGTACCTTCTGCAAGCGACTGAGATGGCACTAAACGATTGAAGCTGATTTGCCACCTCTTGTTTGATCAGCGTCATAAGGGCTTGAATGTAACTTGCGATGGGACACAGCAAGAAGTAGCGTCGTACTTTTAGTACTGAAATTTGAGATGGAGAACTGCGTCAAAGATGGGAAAATCATTCTGCCAAGTGTACAAATGGCGAAAACGAGGTGTGAGTGGGGAAGTATATTGCGCCAGTGACCGTGTGGCCTAATGGATAAGGCGTCGGACTTCGGATCCGAAGATTGCAGGTTCGAATCCTGTCACGGTCGAGTTTTTCCTGTTCTGCAAAAGATGCATGCTGTTTTACTGTGTTGTTTGAGTACACTAAAACTAGTTGGAAGTTGCTGCTGTCCGCTTCCTGGCTACAAAACCGGCGTCTACCAGAAGCACAAGCAAGACAAGGGTGATCTGTAGCGAAGTTTTCGGCACAGTGCCGTTCAGGAGAGTTTTTGTTGGAACTACTGCATCTGATTCAGGAGCCAAGGGCTACGCCACAGGCGTCTGCGCACAGTCGAGCATGTGTGTTGAATAATGGTGCTGATAGCCACGTATCATTTCATGCAGATTTGATGCCTTTCGGAGACAATTTTTCATTGAATAGGATTGTAGCTGATTTGTGGCAGCAGGAAATAAGCTGTAGTCAAAAGAATCTTCAATAGATGGTCGCAGGTCACATCAGTATTGTATGGCTCGTAACGCGTTGCGTGCAGCCCGGCTAGCTCAGTCGGTAGAGCATGAGTCTCTTAATCTCAGGGTCGTGGGTTCGAGCCCCACGCTGGACGGCGCAAAATTTTGTGTCTACGCGGATCCAACATGCGCCCCTCTCGTGAGCCTTGCGTAATGAACGTAACGGGTTACGACGATGCCTAGCTTCGTATGAATATCAGAGGAACGGTATTTGAAGCTGAAAGTGACTCTGAAATGAAATAAATGTGTTGTTTTGCAATTTTAGTTGTACATCGATATAGTGTGAGATGTGTAGGAAAGCAGCAGCTGTGCTAACTAAATGCAAATAATGGTCGCTCATGCGATGCGTTTCGAGCTGAAGGGCTCCGATTCACTAGTTTGTAAGAACAAAGTATCCTAAAAGTCCGCTAGGAGGCGCCTCCTTAGCTCAGTGGCAGAGCGCTGGTCTAGTAAACCAGAGGTCGTGAGTTCGATCCTCACAGGCGGCAAATGAATTTTGTAACAGCCCCTCCCACCGTGGCCCTTTCGAAAAAAGCGGTCAAGGATAAAAAAAATTATGAATGGGTGCGGTATTTAAGAAATGCTCTCGCAAATGAATAGTGTGAATGGTGCTATTAAAGTGGGCACCAGAAACTGCTGCTTTAGGCAGTCTCCGGAGAATGCCGACGTGAAATACTTAGTTCTTGTGATGTATTTTCTACCCCTGATAAAGACCCTCGCGATTGTCGTCGTCGGCGCCGCCGCCGCTTTGGTAATAGCGACAATTCGCCATTGTATCACATAGGGTGAGGTACCTTCTGCAAGCGACTGAGATGGCACTAAACGATTGAAGCTGATTTGCCACCTCTTGTTTGATCAGCGTCATAAGGGCTTGAATGTAACTTGCGATGGGACACAGCAAGAAGTAGCGTCGTACTTTTAGTACTGAAATTTGAGATGGAGAACTGCGTCAAAGATGGGAAAATCATTCTGCCAAGTGTACAAATGGCGAAAACGAGGTGTGAGTGGGGAAGTATATTGCGCCAGTGACCGTGTGGCCTAATGGATAAGGCGTCGGACTTCGGATCCGAAGATTGCAGGTTCGAATCCTGTCACGGTCGAGTTTTTCCTGTTCTGCAAAAGATGCATGCTGTTTTACTGTGTTGTTTGAGTACACTAAAACTAGTTGGAAGTTGCTGCTGTCCGCTTCCTGGCTACAAAACCGGCGTCTACCAGAAGCACAAGCAAGACAAGGGTGATCTCTAGCGAAGTTTTCGGCACAGTGCCGTTCAGGAGAGTTTTTGTTGGAACTACTGCATCTGATTCAGGAGCCAAGGGCTACGCCACAGGCGTCTGCGCACAGTCGAGCATGTGTGTTGAATAATGGTGCTGATAGCCACGTATCATTTCATGCAGATTTGATGCCTTTCGGAGACAATTTTTCATTGAATAGGATTGTAGCTGATTTGTGGCAGCAGGAAATAAGCTGTAGTCAAAAGAATCTTCAATAGATGGTCGCAGGTCACATCAGTATTGTATGGCTCGTAACGCGTTGCGTGCAGCCCGGCTAGCTCAGTCGGTAGAGCATGAGTCTCTTAATCTCAGGGTCGTGGGTTCGAGCCCCACGCTGGACGGCGCAAAATTTTGTGTCTACGCGGATCCAACATGCGCCCCTCTCGTGAGCCTTGCGTAATGAACGTAACGGGTTACGACGATGCCTAGCTTCGTATGAATATCAGAGGAACGGTATTTGAAGCTGAAAGTGACTCTGAAATGAAATAAATGTGTTGTTTTGCAATTTTAGTTGTACATCGATATAGTGTGAGATGTGTAGGAAAGCAGCAGCTGTGCTAACTAAATGCAAATAATGGTCGCTCATGCGATGCGTTTCGAGCTGAAGGGCTCCGATTCACTAGTTTGTAAGAACAAAGTATCCTAAAAGTCCGCTAGGAGGCGCCTCCTTAGCTCAGTGGCAGAGAGCTGGTCTAGTAAACCAGAGGTCGTGAGTTCGATCCTCACAGGCGGCAAATGAATTTTGTAACAGCCCCTCCCACCGTGGCCCTTTCGAAAAAAGCGGTCAAGGATAAAAAAAATTATGAATGGGTGCGGTATTTAAGAAATGCTCTCGCAAATGAATAGTGTGAATGGTGCTATTAAAGTGGGCACCAGAAACTGCTGCTTTAGGCAGTCTCCGGAGAATGCCGACGTGAAATACTTAGTTCTTGTGATGTATTTTCTACCCCTGATAAAGACCCTCGCGATTGTCGTCGTCGGCGCCGCCGCCGCTTTGGTAATAGCGACAATTCGCCATTGTATCACATAGGGTGAGGTACCTTCTGCAAGCGACTGAGATGGCACTAAACGATTGAAGCTGATTTGCCACCTCTTGTTTGATCAGCGTCATAAGGGCTTGAATGTAACTTGCGATGGGACACAGCAAGAAGTAGCGTCGTACTTTTAGTACTGAAATTTGAGATGGAGAACTGCGTCAAAGATGGGAAAATCATTCTGCCAAGTGTACAAATGGCGAAAACGAGGTGTGAGTGGGGAAGTATATTGCGCCAGTGACCGTGTGGCGTAATGGATAAGGCGTCGGACTTCGGATCCGAAGATTGCAGGTTCGAATCCTGTCACGGTCGAGTTTTTCCTGTTCTGCAAAAGATGCATGCTGTTTTACTGTGTTGTTTGAGTACACTAAAACTAGTTGGAAGTTGCTGCTGTCCGCTTCCTGGCTACAAAACCGGCGTCTACCAGAAGCACAAGCAAGACAAGGGTGATCTGTAGCGAAGTTTTCGGCACAGTGCCGTTCAGGAGAGTTTTTGTTGGAACTACTGCATCTGATTCAGGAGCCAAGGGCTACGCCACAGGCGTCTGCGCACAGTCGAGCATGTGTGTTGAATAATGGTGCTGATAGCCACGTATCATTTCATGCAGATTTGATGCCTTTCGGAGACAATTTTTCATTGAATAGGATTGTAGCTGATTTGTGGCAGCAGGAAATAAGCTGTAGTCAAAAGAATCTTCAATAGATGGTCGCAGGTCACATCAGTATTGTATGGCTCGTAACGCGTTGCGTTCAGCCCGGCTAGCTCAGTCGGTAGAGCATGAGTCTCTTAATCTCAGGGTCGTGGGTTCGAGCCCCACGCTGGACGGCGCAAAATTTTGTGTCTACGCGGATCCAACATGCGCCCCTCTCGTGAGCCTTGCGTAATGAACGTAACGGGTTACGACGATGCCTAGCTTCGTATGAATATCAGAGGAACGGTATTTGAAGCTGAAAGTGACTCTGAAATGAAATAAATGTGTTGTTTTGCAATTTTAGTTGTACATCGATATAGTGTGAGATGTGTAGGAAAGCAGCAGCTGTGCTAACTAAATGCAAATAATGGTCGCTCATGCGGTGCGTTTCGAGCTGAAGGGCTCCGATTCACTAGTTTGTAAGAACAAAGTATCCTAAAAGTCCGCTAGGAGGCGCTTCCTTAGCTCAGTGGCAGAGCGCTGGTCTAGTAAACCAGAGGTCGTCAGTTCGATCCTCACAGGCGGCAAATGAATTTTGTAACAGCCCCTCCCACCGTGGCCCTTTCGAAAAAAGCGGTCAAGGATAAAAAAAATTATGAATGGGTGCGGTATTTAAGAAATGCTCTCGCAAATGAATAGTGTGAATGGTGCTATTAAAGTGGGCACCAGAAACTGCTGCTTTAGGCAGTCTCCGGAGAATGCCGACGTGAAATACTTAGTTCTTGTGATGTATTTTCTACCCCTGATAAAGACCCTCGCGATTGTCGTCGTCGGCGCCGCCGCCGCTTTGGTAATAGCGACAATTCGCCATTGTATCACATAGGGTGAGGTACCTTCTGCAAGCGACTGAGATGGCACTAAACGATTGAAGCTGATTTGCCACCTCTTGTTTGATCAGCGTCATAAGGGCTTGAATGTAACTTGCGATGGGACACAGCAAGAAGTAGCGTCGTACTTTTAGTACTGAAATTTGAGATGGAGAACTGCGTCAAAGATGGGAAAATCATTCTGCCAAGTGTACAAATGGCGAAAAC
Source organism: Schistocerca cancellata (assembly GCF_023864275.1). NCBI lineage: Eukaryota > Metazoa > Arthropoda > Insecta > Orthoptera > Acrididae > Schistocerca > Schistocerca cancellata. The sequence goes on along the minus strand of NC_064633.1, from coordinate 80,588,183 downwards.
GAGGTGTGAGTGGGGAAGTATATTGCGCCAGTGACCGTGTGGCCTAATGGATAAGGCGTCGGACTTCGGATCCGAAGATTGCAGGTTCGAATCCTGTCACGGTCGAGTTTTTCCTGTTCTGCAAAAGATGCATGCTGTTTTACTGTGTTGTTTGAGTACACTAAAACTAGTTGGAAGTTGCTGCTGTCCGCTTCCTGGCTACAAAACCGGCGTCTACCAGAAGCACAAGCAAGACAAGGGTGATCTCTAGCGAAGTTTTCGGCACAGTGCCGTTCAGGAGAGTTTTTGTTGGAACTACTGCATCTGATTCAGGAGCCAAGGGCTACGCCACAGGCGTCTGCGCACAGTCGAGCATGTGTGTTGAATAATGGTGCTGATAGCCACGTATCATTTCATGCAGATTTGATGCCTTTCGGAGACAATTTTTCATTGAATAGGATTGTAGCTGATTTGTGGCAGCAGGAAATAAGCTGTAGTCAAAAGAATCTTCAATAGATGGTCGCAGGTCACATCAGTATTGTATGGCTCGTAACGCGTTGCGTGCAGCCCGGCTAGCTCAGTCGGTAGAGCATGAGTCTCTTAATCTCAGGGTCGTGGGTTCGAGCCCCACGCTGGACGGCGCAAAATTTTGTGTCTACGCGGATCCAACATGCGCCCCTCTCGTGAGCCTTGCGTAATGAACGTAACGGGTTACGACGATGCCTAGCTTCGTATGAATATCAGAGGAACGGTATTTGAAGCTGAAAGTGACTCTGAAATGAAATAAATGTGTTGTTTTGCAATTTTAGTTGTACATCGATATAGTGTGAGATGTGTAGGAAAGCAGCAGCTGTGCTAACTAAATGCAAATAATGGTCGCTCATGCGATGCGTTTCGAGCTGAAGGGCTCCGATTCACTAGTTTGTAAGAACAAAGTATCCTAAAAGTCCGCTAGGAGGCGCCTCCTTAGCTCAGTGGCAGAGAGCTGGTCTAGTAAACCAGAGGTCGTGAGTTCGATCCTCACAGGCGGCAAATGAATTTTGTAACAGCCCCTCCCACCGTGGCCCTTTCGAAAAAAGCGGTCAAGGATAAAAAAAATTATGAATGGGTGCGGTATTTAAGAAATGCTCTCGCAAATGAATAGTGTGAATGGTGCTATTAAAGTGGGCACCAGAAACTGCTGCTTTAGGCAGTCTCCGGAGAATGCCGACGTGAAATACTTAGTTCTTGTGATGTATTTTCTACCCCTGATAAAGACCCTCGCGATTGTCGTCGTCGGCGCCGCCGCCGCTTTGGTAATAGCGACAATTCGCCATTGTATCACATAGGGTGAGGTACCTTCTGCAAGCGACTGAGATGGCACTAAACGATTGAAGCTGATTTGCCACCTCTTGTTTGATCAGCGTCATAAGGGCTTGAATGTAACTTGCGATGGGACACAGCAAGAAGTAGCGTCGTACTTTTAGTACTGAAATTTGAGATGGAGAACTGCGTCAAAGATGGGAAAATCATTCTGCCAAGTGTACAAATGGCGAAAACGAGGTGTGAGTGGGGAAGTATATTGCGCCAGTGACCGTGTGGCGTAATGGATAAGGCGTCGGACTTCGGATCCGAAGATTGCAGGTTCGAATCCTGTCACGGTCGAGTTTTTCCTGTTCTGCAAAAGATGCATGCTGTTTTACTGTGTTGTTTGAGTACACTAAAACTAGTTGGAAGTTGCTGCTGTCCGCTTCCTGGCTACAAAACCGGCGTCTACCAGAAGCACAAGCAAGACAAGGGTGATCTGTAGCGAAGTTTTCGGCACAGTGCCGTTCAGGAGAGTTTTTGTTGGAACTACTGCATCTGATTCAGGAGCCAAGGGCTACGCCACAGGCGTCTGCGCACAGTCGAGCATGTGTGTTGAATAATGGTGCTGATAGCCACGTATCATTTCATGCAGATTTGATGCCTTTCGGAGACAATTTTTCATTGAATAGGATTGTAGCTGATTTGTGGCAGCAGGAAATAAGCTGTAGTCAAAAGAATCTTCAATAGATGGTCGCAGGTCACATCAGTATTGTATGGCTCGTAACGCGTTGCGTTCAGCCCGGCTAGCTCAGTCGGTAGAGCATGAGTCTCTTAATCTCAGGGTCGTGGGTTCGAGCCCCACGCTGGACGGCGCAAAATTTTGTGTCTACGCGGATCCAACATGCGCCCCTCTCGTGAGCCTTGCGTAATGAACGTAACGGGTTACGACGATGCCTAGCTTCGTATGAATATCAGAGGAACGGTATTTGAAGCTGAAAGTGACTCTGAAATGAAATAAATGTGTTGTTTTGCAATTTTAGTTGTACATCGATATAGTGTGAGATGTGTAGGAAAGCAGCAGCTGTGCTAACTAAATGCAAATAATGGTCGCTCATGCGGTGCGTTTCGAGCTGAAGGGCTCCGATTCACTAGTTTGTAAGAACAAAGTATCCTAAAAGTCCGCTAGGAGGCGCTTCCTTAGCTCAGTGGCAGAGCGCTGGTCTAGTAAACCAGAGGTCGTCAGTTCGATCCTCACAGGCGGCAAATGAATTTTGTAACAGCCCCTCCCACCGTGGCCCTTTCGAAAAAAGCGGTCAAGGATAAAAAAAATTATGAATGGGTGCGGTATTTAAGAAATGCTCTCGCAAATGAATAGTGTGAATGGTGCTATTAAAGTGGGCACCAGAAACTGCTGCTTTAGGCAGTCTCCGGAGAATGCCGACGTGAAATACTTAGTTCTTGTGATGTATTTTCTACCCCTGATAAAGACCCTCGCGATTGTCGTCGTCGGCGCCGCCGCCGCTTTGGTAATAGCGACAATTCGCCATTGTATCACATAGGGTGAGGTACCTTCTGCAAGCGACTGAGATGGCACTAAACGATTGAAGCTGATTTGCCACCTCTTGTTTGATCAGCGTCATAAGGGCTTGAATGTAACTTGCGATGGGACACAGCAAGAAGTAGCGTCGTACTTTTAGTACTGAAATTTGAGATGGAGAACTGCGTCAAAGATGGGAAAATCATTCTGCCAAGTGTACAAATGGCGAAAACGAGGTGTGAGTGGGGAAGTATATTGCGCCAGTGACCGTGTGGCCTAATGGATAAGGCGTCGGACTTCGGATCCGAAGATTGCAGGTTCGAATCCTGTCACGGTCGAGTTTTTCCTGTTCTGCAAAAGATGCATGCTGTTTTACTGTGTTGTTTGAGTACACTAAAACTAGTTGGAAGTTGCTGCTGTCCGCTTCCTGGCTACAAAACCGGCGTCTACCAGAAGCACAAGCAAGACAAGGGTGATCTGTAGCGAAGTTTTCGGCACAGTGCCGTTCAGGAGAGTTTTTGTTGGAACTACTGCATCTGATTCAGGAGCCAAGGGCTACGCCACAGGCGTCTGCGCACAGTCGAGCATGTGTGTTGAATAATGGTGCTGATAGCCACGTATCATTTCATGCAGATTTGATGCCTTTCGGAGACAATTTTTCATTGAATAGGATTGTAGCTGATTTGTGGCAGCAGGAAATAAGCTGTAGTCAAAAGAATCTTCAATAGATGGTCGCAGGTCACATCAGTATTGTATGGCTCGTAACGCGTTGCGTGCAGCCCGGCTAGCTCAGTCGGTAGAGCATGAGTCTCTTAATCTCAGGGTCGTGGGTTCGAGCCCCACGCTGGACGGCGCAAAATTTTGTGTCTACGCGGATCCAACATGCGCCCCTCTCGTGAGCCTTGCGTAATGAACGTAACGGGTTACGACGATGCCTAGCTTCGTATGAATATCAGAGGAACGGTATTTGAAGCTGAAAGTGACTCTGAAATGAAATAAATGTGTTGTTTTGCAATTTTAGTTGTACATCGATATAGTGTGAGATGTGTAGGAAAGCAGCAGCTGTGCTAACTAAATGCAAATAATGGTCGCTCATGCGGTGCGTTTCGAGCTGAAGGGCTCCGATTCACTAGTTTGTAAGAACAAAGTATCCTAAAAGTCCGCTAGGAGGCGCCTCCTTAGCTCAGTGGCAGAGCGCTGGTCTAGTAAACCAGAGGTCGTGAGTTCGATCCTCACAGGCGGCAAATGAATTTTGTAACAGCCCCTCCCACCGTGGCCCTTTCGAAAAAAGCGGTCAAGGATAAAAAAAATTATGAATGGGTGCGGTATTTAAGAAATGCTCTCGCAAATGAATAGTGTGAATGGTGCTATTAAAGTGGGCACCAGAAACTGCTGCTTTAGGCAGTCTCCGGAGAATGCCGACGTGAAATACTTAGTTCTTGTGATGTATTTTCTACCCCTGATAAAGACCCTCGCGATTGTCGTCGTCGGCGCCGCCGCCGCTTTGGTAATAGCGACAATTCGCCATTGTATCACATAGGGTGAGGTATCTTCTGCAAGCGACTGAGATGGCACTAAACGATTGAAGCTGATTTGCCACCTCTTGTTTGATCAGCGTCATAAGGGCTTGAATGTAACTTGCGATGGGACACAGCAAGAAGTAGCGTCGTACTTTTAGTACTGAAATTTGAGATGGAGAACTGCGTCAAAGATGGGAAATTCATTCTGCCAAGTGTACAAATGGCGAAAACGAGGTGTGAGTGGGGAAGTATATTGCGCCAGTGACCGTGTGGCCTAATGGATAAGGCGTCGGACTTCGGATCCGAAGATTGCAGGTTCGAATCCTGTCACGGTCGAGTTTTTCCTGTTCTGCAAAAGATGCATGCTGTTTTACTGTGTTGTTTGAGTACACTAAAACTAGTTGGAAGTTGCTGCTGTCCGCTTCCTGGCTACAAAACCGGCGTCTACCAGAAGCACAAGCAAGACAAGGGTGATCTCTAGCGAAGTTTTCGGCACAGTGCCGTTCAGGAGAGTTTTTGTTGGAACTACTGCATCTGATTCAGGAGCCAAGGGCTACGCCACAGGCGTCTGCGCACAGTCGAGCATGTGTGTTGAATAATGGTGCTGATAGCCACGTATCATTTCATGCAGATTTGATGCCTTTCGGAGACAATTTTTCATTGAATAGGATTGTAGCTGATTTGTGGCAGCAGGAAATAAGCTGTAGTCAAAAGAATCTTCAAAAGATGGTCGCAGGTCACATCAGTATTGTATGGCTCGTAACGCGTTGCGTGCAGCCCGGCTAGCTCAGTCGGTAGAGCATGAGTCTCTTAATCTCAGGGTCGTGGGTTCGAGCCCCACGCTGGACGGCGCAAAATTTTGTGTCTACACGGATCCAACATGCGCCCCTCTCGTGAGCCTTGCGTAATGAACGTAACGGGTTACGACGATGCCTAGCTTCGTATGAATATCAGAGGAACGGTATTTGAAGCTGAAAGTGACTCTGAAATGAAATAAATGTGTTGTTTTGCAATTTTAGTTGTACATCGATATAGTGTGAGATGTGTAGGAAAGCAGCAGCTGTGCTAACTAAATGCAAATAATGGTCGCTCATGCGGTGCGTTTCGAGCTGAAGGGCTCCGATTCACTAGTTTGTAAGAACAAAGTATCCTAAAAGTCCGATAGGAGGCGCCTTCTTAGCTCAGTGGCAGAGCGCTGGTCTAGTAAACCAGAGGTCGTGAGTTCGATCCTCACAGGCGGCAAATGAATTTTGTAACAGCCCCTCCCACCGTGGCCCTTTCGAAAAAAGCGGTCAAGGATAAAAAAAATTATGAATGGGTGCGGTATTTAAGAAATCCTCTCGCAAATGAATAGTGTGAATGGTGCTATTAAAGTGGGCACCAGAAACTGCTGCTTTAGGCAGTCTCCGGAGAATGCCGACGTGAAATACTTAGTTCTTGTGATGTATTTTCTACCCCTGATAAAGACCCTCGCGATTGTCGTCGTCGGCGCCGCCGCCGCTTTGGTAATAGCGACAATTCGCCATTGTATCTCATAGGGTGAGGTACCTTCTGCAAGCGACTGAGATGGCACTAAACGATTGAAGCTGGGCGCCGCCGCTTTGGTAATAGCGACAATTCGCCATTGTATCACATAGGGTGAGGTACCTTCTGCAAGCGACTGAGATGGCACTAAACGATTGAAGCTGATTTGCCACCTCTTGTTTGATCAGCGTCATAAGGGCTTGAATGTAACTTGCGATGGGACACAGCAAGAAGTAGCGTCGTACTTTTAGTACTGAAATTTGAGATGGAGAACTTCGTCAAAGATGGGAAAATCATTCTGCCAAGTGTACAAATGGCGAAAACGAGGTGTGAGTGGGGAAGTATATTGCGCCAGTGACCGTGTGGCCTAATGGATAAGGCGTCGGACTTCGGATCCGAAGATTGCAGGTTCGAATCCTGTCACGGTCGAGTTTTTCCTGTTCTGCAAAAGATGCATGCTGTTTTACTGTGTTGTTTGAGTACACTAAAACTAGTTGGAAGTTGCTGCTGTCCGCTTCCTGGCTACAAAACCGGCGTCTACCAGAAGCACAAGCAAGACAAGGGTGATCTGTAGCGAAGTTTTCGGCACAGTGCCGTTCAGGAGAGTTTTTGTTGGAACTACTGCATCTGATTCAGGAGCCAAGGGCTACGCCACAGGCGTCTGCGCACAGTCGAGCATGTGTGTTGAATAATGGTGCTGATAGCCACGTATCATTTCATGCAGATTTGATGCCTTTCGGAGACAATTTTTCATTGAATAGGATTGTAGCTGATTTGTGGCAGCAGGAAATAAGCTGTAGTCAAAAGAATCTTCAATAGATGGTCGCAGGTCACATCAGTATTGTATGGCTCGTAACGCGTTGCGTTCAGCCCGGCTAGCTCAGTCGGTAGAGCATGAGTCTCTTAATCTCAGGGTCGTGGGTTCGAGCCCCACGCTGGGCGGCGCAAAATTTTGTGTCTACGCGGATCCAACATGCGCCCCCCTCGTGAGCCTTGCGTAATGAACGTAACGGGTTACGACGATGCCTAGCTTCGTATGAATATCAGAGGAACGGTATTTGAAGCTGAAAGTGACTCTGAAATGAAATAAATGTGTTGTTTTGCAATTTTAGTTGTACATCGATATAGTGTGAGATGTGTAGGAAAGCAGCAGCTGTGCTAACTAAATGCAAATAATGGTCGCTCATGCGGTGCGTTTCGAGCTGAAGGGCTCCGATTCACTAGTTTGTAAGAACAAAGTATCCTAAAAGTCCGCTAGGAGGCGCTTCCTTAGCTCAGTGGCAGAGCGCTGGTCTAGTAAACCAGAGGTCGTGAGTTCGATCCTCACAGGCGGCAAATGAATTTTGTAACAGCCCCTCCCACCGTGGCCCTTTCGAAAAAAGCGGTCAAGGATAAAAAAAATTATGAATGGGTGCGGTATTTAAGAAATGCTCTCGCAAATGAATAGTGTGAATGGTGCTATTAAAGTGGGCACCAGAAACTGCTGCTTTAGGCAGTCTCCGGAGAATGCCGACGTGAAATACTTAGTTCTTGTGATGTATTTTCTACCCCTGATAAAGACCCTCGCGATTGTCGTCGTCGGCGCCGCCGCCGCTTTGGTAATAGCGACAATTCGCCATTGTATCACATAGGGTGAGGTACCTTCTGCAAGCGACTGAGATGGCACTAAACGATTGAAGCTGATTTGCCACCTCTTGTTTGATCAGCGTCATAAGGGCTTGAATGTAACTTGCGATGGGACACAGCAAGAAGTAGCGTCGTACTTTTAGTACTGAAATTTGAGATGGAGAACTGCGTCAAAGATGGGAAAATCATTCTGCCAAGTGTACAAATGGCGAAAACGAGGTGTGAGTGGGGAAGTATATTGCGCCAGTGACCGTGTGGCCTGATGGATAAGGCGTCGGACTTCGGATCCGAAGATTGCAGGTTCGAATCCTGTCACGGTCGAGTTTTTCCTGTTCTGCAAAAGATGCATGCTGTTTTACTGTGTTGTTTGAGTACACTAAAACTAGTTGGAAGTTGCTGCTGTCCGCTTCCTGGCTACAAAACCGGCGTCTACCAGAAGCACAAGCAAGACAAGGGTGATCTGTAGCGAAGTTTTCGGCACAGTGCCGTTCAGGAGAGTTTTTGTTGGTACTACTGCATCTGATTCAGGAGCCAAGGGCTACGCCACAGGCGTCTGCGCACAGTCGAGCATGTGTGTTGAATAATGGTGCTGATAGCCACGTATCATTTCATGCAGATTTGATGCCTTTCGGAGACAATTTTTCATTGAATAGGATTGTAGCTGATTTGTGGCAGCAGGAAATAAGCTGTAGTCAAAAGAATCTTCAATAGATGGTCGCAGGTCACATCAGTATTGTATGGCTCGTAACGCGTTGCGTGCAGCCCGGCTAGCTCAGTCGGTAGAGCATGAGTCTTTTAATCTCAGGGTCGTGGGTTCGAGCCCCACGCTGGACGGCGCAAAATTTTGTGTCTACGCGGATCCAACATGCGCCCCTCTCGTGAGCCTTGCGTAATGAACGTAACGGGTTACGACGATGCCTAGCTTCGTATGAATATCAGAGGAACGGTATTTGAAGCTGAAAGTGACTCTGAAATGAAATAAATGTGTTGTTTTGCAATTTTAGTTGTACATCGATATAGTGTGAGATGTGTAGGAAAGCAGCAGCTGTGCTAACTAAATGTAAATAATGGTCGCTCATGCGGTGCGTTTCGAGCTGAAGGGCTCCGATTCACTAGTTTGTAAGAACAAAGTATCCTAAAAGTCCGCTAGGAGGCGCCTCCTTAGCTCAGTGGCAGAGCGCTGGTCTAGTAAACCAGAGGTCGTGAGTTCGATCCTCACAGGCGGCAAATGAATTTTGTAACAGCCCCTCCCACCGTGGCCCTTTCGAAAAAAGCGGTCAAGGATAAAAAAAATTATGAATGGGTGCGGTATTTAAGAAATGCTCTCGCAAATGAATAGTGTGAATGGTGCTATTAAAGTGGGCACCAGAAACTGCTGCTTTAGGCAGTCTCCGGAGAATGCCGACGTGAAATACTTAGTTCTTGTGATGTATTTTCTACCCCTGATAAAGACCCTCGCGATTGTCGTCGTCGGCGCCGCCGCCGCTTTGGTAATAGCGACAATTCGCCATTGTATCACATAGGGTGAGGTACCTTCTGCAAGCGACTGAGATGGCACTAAACGATTGAAGCTGATTTGCCACCTCTTGTTTGATCAGCGTCATAAGGGCTTGAATGTAACTTGCGATGGGACACAGCAAGAAGTAGCGTCGTACTTTTAGTACTGAAATTTGAGATGGAGAACTGCGTCAAAGATGGGAAAATCATTCTGCCAAGTGTACAAATGGCGAAAACGAGGTGTGAGTGGGGAAGTATATTGCGCCAGTGACCGTGTGGCGTAATGGATTAGGCGTCGGACTTCGGATCCGAAGATTGCAGGTTCGAATTCTGTCACGGTCGAGTTTTTCCTGTTCTGCAAAAGATGCATGCTGTTTTACTGTGTTGTTTGAGTACACTAAAACTAGTTGGAAGTTGCTGCTGTCCGCTTCCTGGCTACAAAACCGGCGTCTACCAGAAGCACAAGCAAGACAAGGGTGATCTGTAGCGAAGTTTTCGGCACAGTGCCGTTCAGGAGAGTTTTTGTTGGAACTACTGCATCTGATTCAGGAGCCAAGGGCTACGCCACAGGCGTCTGCGCACAGTCGAGCATGTGTGTTGAATAATGGTGCTGATAGCCACGTATCATTTCATGCAGATTTGATGCCTTTCGCAGACAATTTTTCATTGAATAGGATTGTAGCTGATTTGTGGCAGCAGGAAATAAGCTGTAGTCAAAAGAATCTTCAATAGATGGTCGCAGGTCACATCAGTATTGTATGGCTCGTAACGCGTTGCGTGCAGCCCGGCTAGCTCAGTCGGTAGAGCATGAGACTCTTAATCTCAGGGTCGTGGGTTCGAGCCCCACGCTGGGCGGCGCAAAATTTTGTGTCTACGCGGATCCAACATGCGCCCCTCTCGTGAGCCTTGCGTAATGAACGTAACGGGTTACGACGATGCCTAGCTTCGTATGAATATCAGAGGAACGGTATTTGAAGCTGAAAGTGACTCTGAAATGAAATAAATGTGTTGTTTTGCAATTTTAGTTGTACATCGATATAGTGTGAGATGTGTAGGAAAGCAGCAGCTGTGCTAACTAAATGCAAATAATGGTCGCTCATGCGGTGCGTTTCGAGCTGAAGGGCTCCGATTCACTAGTTTGTAAGAACAAAGTATCCTAAAAGTCCGCTAGGAGGCGCCTCCTTAGCTCAGTGGCAGAGCGCTGGTCTAGTAAACCAGAGGTCGTGCGTTCGATCCTCACAGGCGGCAAATGAATTTTGTAACAGCCCCTCCCACCGTGGCCCTTTCGAAAAAAGCGGTCAAGGATAAAAAAAATTATGAATGGGTGCGGTATTTAAGAAATGCTCTCGCAAATGAATAGTGTGAATGGTGCTATTAAAGTGGGCACCAGAAACTGCTGCTTTAGGCAGTCTCCGGAGAATGCCGACGTGAAATACTTAGTTCTTGTGACGTATTTTCTACCCCTGATAAAGACCCTCGCGATTGTCGTCGTCTGCGCCGCCGCCGCTTTGGTAATAGCGACAATTCGCCATTGTATCACATAGGGTGAGGTACCTTCTGCAAGCGACTGAGATGGCACTAAACGATTGAAGCTGATTTGCCACCTCTTGTTTGATCAGCGTCATAAGGGCTTGAATGTAACTTGCGATGGGACACAGCAAGAAGTAGCGTCGTACTTTTAGTACTGAAATTTGAGATGGAGAACTGCGTCAAAGATGGGAAAATCATTCTGCCAAGTGTACAAATGGCGAAAACGAGGTGTGAGTGGGGAAGTATATTTCGCCAGTGACCGTGTGGCCTAATGGATAAGGCGTCGGACTTCGGATCCGAAGATTGCAGGTTCGAACCCTGTCACGGTCGAGTTTTTTCCTGTTCTGCAAAAGATGCATGCTGTTTTACTGTGTTGTTTGAGTACACTAAAACTAGTTGGAAGTTGCTGCTGTCCGCTTCCTGGCTACAAAACCGGCGTCTACCAGAAGCACAAGCAAGACAAGGGTGATCTGTAGCGAAGTTTTCGGCACAGTGCCGTTCAGGAGAGTTTTTGTTAGAACTACTGCATCTGATTCAGGAGCCAAGGGCTACGCCACAGGCGTCTGCGCACAGTCGAGCATGTGTGTTGAATAATGGTGCTGATAGCCACGTATCATTTCATGCAGATTTGATGCCTTTCGGAGACAATTTTTCATTGAATAGGATTGTAGCTGATTTGTGGCAGCAGGAAATAAGCTGTAGTCAAAAGAATCTTCAATAGATGGTCGCAGGTCACATCAGTATTGTATGGCTCGTAACGCGTTGCGTGCAGCCCGGCTAGCTCAGTCGGTAGAGCATGAGACTCTTAATCTCAGGGTCGTGGGTTCGAGCCCCACGCTGGGCGGCGCAAAATTTTGTGTCTACGCGGATCCAACATGCGCCCCTCTCGTGAGCCTTGCGTAATGAACGTAACGGGTTACGACGATGCCTAGCTTCGTATGAATATCAGAGGAACGGTATTTGAAGCTGAAAGTGACTCTGAAATGAAATAAATGTGTTGTTTTGCAATTTTAGTTGTACATCGATATAGTGTGAGATGTGTAGGAAAGCAGCAGCTGTGCTAACTAAATGCAAATAATGGTCGCTCATGCGGTGCGTTTCGAGCTGAAGGGCTCCGATTCACTAGTTTGTAAGAACAAAGTATCCTAAAAGTCCGCTAGGAGGCGCCTCCTTAGCTCAGTGGCAGAGCGCTGGTCTAGTAAACCAGAGGTCGTGAGTTCGATCCTCACAGGCGGCAAATGAATTTTGTAACAGCCCCTCCCACCGTGGCCCTTTCGAAAAAAGCGGTCAAGGATAAAAAAAATTATGAATGGGTGCGGTATTTAAGAAATGCTCTCGCAAATGAATAGTGTGAATGGTGCTATTAAAGTGGGCACCAGAAACTGCTGCTTTAGGCAGTCTCCGGAGAATGCCGACGTGAAATACTTAGTTCTTGTGATGTATTTTCTACCCCTGATAAAGACCCTCGCGTTTGTCGTCGTCGGCGCCGCCGCCGCTTTGGTAATAGCGACAATTCGCCATTGTATCACATAGGGTGAGGTACCTTCTGCAAGCGACTGAGATGGCACTAAACGATTGAAGCTGATTTGCCACCTCTTGTTTGATCAGCGTCATAAGGGCTTGAATGTAACTTGCGATGGGACACAGCAAGAAGTAGCGTCGTACTTTTAGTACTGAAATTTGAGATGGAGAACTGTGTCAAAGATGGGAAAATCATTCTGCCAAGTGTACAAATGGCGAAAACGAGGTGTGAGTGGGGAAGTATATTGCGCCAGTGACCGTGTGGCGTAATGGATAAGGCGTCGGACTTCGGATCCGAAGATTGCAGGTTCGAATCCTGTCACGGTCGAGTTTTTCCTGTTCTGCAAAAGATGCATGCTGTTTTACTGTGTTGTTTGAGTACACTAAAACTAGTTGGAAGTTGCTGCTGTCCGCTTCCTGGCTACAAAACCGGCGTCTACCAGAAGCACAAGCAAGACAAGGGTGATCTGTAGCGAAGTTTTCGGCACAGTGCCGTTCAGGAGAGTTTTTGTTGGTACCACTGCATCTGATTCAGGAGCCAAGGGCTACGCCACAGGCGTCTGCGCACAGTCGAGCATGTGTGTTGAATAATGGTGCTGATAGCCACGTATCATTTCATGCAGATTTGATGCCTTTCGGAGACAATTTTTCATTGAATAGGATTGTAGCTGATTTGTGGCAGCAGGAAATAAGCTGTAGTCAAAAGAATCTTCAATAGATGGTCGCAGGTCACATCAGTATTGTATGGCTCGTAACGCGTTGCGTGCAGCCCGGCTAGCTCAGTCGGTAGAGCATGAGACTCTTAATCTCAGGGTCGTGGGTTCGAGCCCCACGCTGGGCGGCGCAAAATTTTGTGTCTACGCGGATCCAACATGCGCCCCTCTCGTGAGCCTTGCGTAATGAACGTAACGGGTTACGACGATGCCTAGCTTCGTATGAATATCAGAGGAACGGTATTTGAAGCTGAAATTGACTCTGAAATGAAATAAATGTGTTGTTTTGCAATTTTAGTTGTACATCGATATAGTGTGAGATGTGTAGGAAAGCAGCAGCTGTGCTAACTAAATGCAAATAATGGTCGCTCATGCGGTGCGTTTCGAGCTGAAGGGCTCCGATTCACTAGTTTGTAAGAACAAAGTATCCTAAAAGTCCGCTAGGAGGCGCCTCCTTAGCTCAGTGGCAGAGAGCTGGTCTAGTAAACCAGAGGTCGTGAGTTCGATCCTCACAGGCGGCAAATGAATTTTGTAACAGCCCCTCCCACCGTGGCCCTTTCGAAAAAAGCGGTCAAGGATAAAAAAAATTATGAATGGGTGCGGTATTTAAGAAATGCTCTCGCAAATGAATAGTGTGAATGGTGCTATTAAAGTGGGCACCAGAAACTGCTGCTTTAGGCAGTCTCCGGAGAATGCCGACGTGAAATACTTAGTTCTTGTGATGTATTTTCTACCCCTGATAAAGACCCTCGCGATTGTCGTCGTCGGCGCCGCCGCCGCTTTGGTAATAGCGACAATTCGCCATTGTATCACATAGGGTGAGGTACCTTCTGCAAGCGACTGAGATGGCACTAAACGATTGAAGCTGATTTGCCACCTCTTGTTTGATCAGCGTCATAAGGGCTTGAATGTAACTTGCGATGGGACACAGCAAGAAGTAGCGTCGTACTTTTAGTACTGAAATTTGAGATGGAGAACTGCGTCAAAGATGGGAAAATCATTCTGCCAAGTGTACAAATGGCGAAAACGAGGTGTGAGTGGGGAAGTATATTGCGCCAGTGACCGTGTGGCCTAATGGATAAGGCGTCGGACTTCGGATCCGAAGATTGCAGGTTCGAATCCTGTCACGGTCGAGTTTTTCCTGTTCTGCAAAAGATGCATGCTGTTTTACTGTGTTGTTTGAGTACACTAAAACTAGTTGGAAGTTGCTGCTGTCCGCTTCCTGGCTACAAAACCGGCGTCTACCAGAAGCACAAGCAAGACAAGGGTGATCTGTAGCGAAGTTTTCGGCACAGTGCCGTTCAGGAGAGTTTTTGTTAGAACTACTGCATCTGATTCAGGAGCCAAGGGCTACGCCACAGGCGTCTGCGCACAGTCGAGCATGTGTGTTGAATAATGGTGCTGATAGCCACGTATCATTTCATGCAGATTTGATGCCTTTCGGAGACAATTTTTCATTGAATAGGATTGTAGCTGATTTGTGGCAGCAGGAAATAAGCTGTAGTCAAAAGAATCTTCAATAGATGGTCGCAGGTCACATCAGTATTGTATGGCTCGTAACGCGTTGCGTGCAGCCCGGCTAGCTCAGTCGGTAGAGCATGAGACTCTTAATCTCAGGGTCGTGGGTTCGAGCCCCACGCTGGGCGGCGCAAAATTTTGTGTCTACGCGGATCCAACATGCGCCCCTCTCGTGAGCCTTGCGTAATGAACGTAACGGGTTACGACGATGCCTAGCTTCGTATGAATATCAGAGGAACGGTATTTGAAGCTGAAAGTGACTCTGAAATGAAATAAATGTGTTGTTTTGCAATTTTAGTTGTACATCGATATAGTGTGAGATGTGTAGGAAAGCAGCAGCTGTGCTAACTAAATGCAAATAATGGTCGCTCATGCGGTGCGTTTCGAGCTGAAGGGCTCCGATTCACTAGTTTGTAAGAACAAAGTATCCTAAAAGTCCGCTAGGAGGCGCCTCCTTAGCTCAGTGGCAGAGCGCTGGTCTAGTAAACCAGAGGTCGTGAGTTCGATCCTCACAGGCGGCAAATGAATTTTGTAACAGCCCCTCCCACCGTGGCCCTTTCGAAAAAAGCGGTCAAGGATAAAAAAAATTATGAATGGGTGCGGTATTTAAGAAATGCTCTCGCAAATGAATAGTGTGAATGGTGCTATTAAAGTGGGCACCAGAAACTGCTGCTTTAGGCAGTCTCCGGAGAATGCCGACGTGAAATACTTAGTTCTTGTGATGTATTTTCTACCCCTGATAAAGACCCTCGCGTTTGTCGTCGTCGGCGCCGCCGCCGCTTTGGTAATAGCGACAATTCGCCATTGTATCACATAGGGTGAGGTACCTTCTGCAAGCGACTGAGATGGCACTAAACGATTGAAGCTGATTTGCCACCTCTTGTTTGATCAGCGTCATAAGGGCTTGAATGTAACTTGCGATGGGACACAGCAAGAAGTAGCGTCGTACTTTTAGTACTGAAATTTGAGATGGAGAACTGCGTCAAAGATGGGAAAATCATTCTGCCAAGTGTACAAATGGCGAAAACGAGGTGTGAGTGGGGAAGTATATTGCGCCAGTGACCGTGTGGCCTAATGGATAAGGCGTCGGACTTCGGATCCGAAGATTGCAGGTTCGAATCCTGTCACGGTCGAGTTTTTCCTGTTCTGCAAAAGATGCATGCTGTTTTACTGTGTTGTTTGAGTACACTAAAACTAGTTGGAAGTTGCTGCTGTCCGCTTCCTGGCTACAAAACCGGCGTCTACCAGAAGCACAAGCAAGACAAGGGTGATCTGTAGCGAAGTTTTCGGCACAGTGCCGTTCAGGAGAGTTTTTGTTAGAACTACTGCATCTGATTCAGGAGCCAAGGGCTACGCCACAGGCGTCTGCGCACAGTCGAGCATGTGTGTTGAATAATGGTGCTGATAGCCACGTATCATTTCATGCAGATTTGATGCCTTTCGGAGACAATTTTTCATTGAATAGGATTGTAGCTGATTTGTGGCAGCAGGAAATAAGCTGTAGTCAAAAGAATCTTCAATAGATGGTCGCAGGTCACATCAGTATTGTATGGCTCGTAACGCGTTGCGTGCAGCCCGGCTAGCTCAGTCGGTAGAGCATGAGACTCTTAATCTCAGGGTCGTGGGTTCGAGCCCCACGCTGGGCGGCGCAAAATTTTGTGTCTACGCGGATCCAACATGCGCCCCTCTCGTGAGCCTTGCGTAATGAACGTAACGGGTTACGACGATGCCTAGCTTCGTATGAATATCAGAGGAACGGTATTTGAAGCTGAAAGTGACTCTGAAATGAAATAAATGTGTTGTTTTGCAATTTTAGTTGTACATCGATATAGTGTGAGATGTGTAGGAAAGCAGCAGCTGTGCTAACTAAATGCAAATAATGGTCGCTCATGCGGTGCGTTTCGAGCTGAAGGGCTCCGATTCACTAGTTTGTAAGAACAAAGTATCCTAAAAGTCCGCTAGGAGGCGCCTCCTTAGCTCAGTGGCAGAGCGCTGGTCTAGTAAACCAGAGGTCGTGAGTTCGATCCTCACAGGCGGCAAATGAATTTTGTAACAGCCCCTCCCACCGTGGCCCTTTCGAAAAAAGCGGTCAAGGATAAAAAAAATTATGAATGGGTGCGGTATTTAAGAAATGCTCTCGCAAATGAATAGTGTGAATGGTGCTATTAAAGTGGGCACCAGAAACTGCTGCTTTAGGCAGTCTCCGGAGAATGCCGACGTGAAATACTTAGTTCTTGTGATGTATTTTCTACCCCTGATAAAGACCCTCGCGTTTGTCGTCGTCGGCGCCGCCGCCGCTTTGGTAATAGCGACAATTCGCCATTGTATCACATAGGGTGAGGTACCTTCTGCAAGCGACTGAGATGGCACTAAACGATTGAAGCTGATTTGCCACCTCTTGTTTGATCAGCGTCATAAGGGCTTGAATGTAACTTGCGATGGGACACAGCAAGAAGTAGCGTCGTACTTTTAGTACTGAAATTTGAGATGGAGAACTGTGTCAAAGATGGGAAAATCATTCTGCCAAGTGTACAAATGGCGAAAACGAGGTGTGAGTGGGGAAGTATATTGCGCCAGTGACCGTGTGGCGTAATGGATAAGGCGTCGGACTTCGGATCCGAAGATTGCAGGTTCGAATCCTGTCACGGTCGAGTTTTTCCTTTTCTGCAAAAGATGCATGCTGTTTTACTGTGTTGTTTGAGTACACTAAAACTAGTTGGAAGTTGCTGCTGTCCGCTTCCTGGCTACAAAACCGGCGTCTACCAGAAGCACAAGCAAGACAAGGGTGATCTGTAGCGAAGTTTTCGGCACAGTGCCGTTCAGGAGAGTTTTTGTTGGTACCACTGCATCTGATTCAGGAGCCAAGGGCTACGCCACAGGCGTCTGCGCACAGTCGAGCATGTGTGTTGAATAATGGTGCTGATAGCCACGTATCATTTCATGCAGATTTGATGCCTTTCGGAGACAATTTTTCATTGAATAGGATTGTAGCTGATTTGTGGCAGCAGGAAATAAGCTGTAGTCAAAAGAATCTTCAATAGATGGTCGCAGGTCACATCAGTATTGTATGGCTCGTAACGCGTTGCGTGCAGCCCGGCTAGCTCAGTCGGTAGAGCATGAGTCTCTTAATCTCAGGGTCGTGGGTTCGAGCCCCACGCTGGACGGCGCAAAATTTTGTGTCTACGCGGATCCAACATGCGCCCCTCTCGTGAGCCTTGCGTAATGAACGTAACGGGTTACGACGATGCCTAGCTTCGTATGAATATCAGAGGAACGGTATTTGAAGCTGAAAGTGACTCTGAAATGAAATAAATGTGTTGTTTTGCAATTTTAGTTGTACATCGATATAGTGTGAGATGTGTAGGAAAGCAGCAGCTGTGCTAACTAAATGTAAATAATGGTCGCTCATGCGGTGCGTTTCGAGCTGAAGGGCTCCGATTCACTAGTTTGTAAGAACAAAGTATCCTAAAAGTCCGCTAGGAGGCGCCTCCTTAGCTCAGTGGCAGAGCGCTGGTCTAGTAAACCAGAGGTCGTGAGTTCGATCCTCACAGGCGGCAAATGAATTTTGTAACAGCCCCTCCCACCGTGGCCCTTTCGAAAAAAGCGGTCAAGGATAAAAAAAATTATGAATGGGTGCGGTATTTAAGAAATGCTCTCGCAAATGAATAGTGTGAATGGTGCTATTAAAGTGGGCACCAGAAACTGCTGCTTTAGGCAGTCTCCGGAGAATGCCGACGTGAAATACTTAGTTCTTGTGACGTATTTTCTACCCCTGATAAAGACCCTCGCGATTGTCGTCGTCTGCGCCGCCGCCGCTTTGGTAATAGCGACAATTCGCCATTGTATCACATAGGGTGAGGTACCTTCTGCAAGCGACTGAGATGGCACTAAACGATTGAAGCTGATTTGCCACCTCTTGTTTGATCAGCGTCATAAGGGCTTGAATGTAACTTGCGATGGGACACAGCAAGAAGTAGCGTCGTACTTTTAGTACTGAAATTTGAGATGGAGAACTGCGTCAAAGATGGGAAAATCATTCTGCCAAGTGTACAAATGGCGAAAACGAGGTGTGAGTGGGGAAGTATATTTCGCCAGTGACCGTGTGGCCTAATGGATAAGGCGTTGGACTTCGGATCCGAAGATTGCAGGTTCGAACCCTGTCACGGTCGAGTTTTTCCTGTTCTGCAAAAGATGCATGCTGTTTTACTGTGTTGTTTGAGTACACTAAAACTAGTTGGAAGTTGCTGCTGTCCGCTTCCTGGCTACAAAACCGGCGTCTACCAGAAGCACAAGCAAGACAAGGGTGATCTGTAGCGAAGTTTTCGGCACAGTGCCGTTCAGGAGAGTTTTTGTTGGAACTACTGCATCTGATTCAGGAGCCAAGGGCTACGCCACAGGCGTCTGCGCACAGTCGAGCATGTGTGTTGAATAATGGTGCTGATAGCCACGTATCATTTCATGCAGATTTGATGCCTTTCGGAGACAATTTTTCATTGAATAGGATTGTAGCTGATTTGTGGCAGCAGGAAATAAGCTGTAGTCAAAAGAATCTTCAATAGATGGTCGCAGGTCACATCAGTATTGTATGGCTCGTAACGCGTTGCGTGCAGCCCGGCTAGCTCAGTCGGTAGAGCATGAGTCTCTTAATCTCAGGGTCGTGGGTTCGAGCCCCACGCTGGACGGCGCAAAATTTTGTGTCTACGCGGATCCAACATGCGCCCCTCTCGTGAGCCTTGGGTAATGAACGTAACGGGTTACGACGATGCCTAGCTTCGTATGAATATCAGAGGAACGGTATTTGAAGCTGAAAGTGACTCTGAAATGAAATAAATGTGTTGTTTTGCAATTTTAGTTGTACATCGATATAGTGTGAGATGTGTAGGAAAGCAGCAGCTGTGCTAACTAAATGCAAATAATGGTCGCTCATGCGGTGCGTTTCGAGCTGAAGGGCTCCGATTCACTAGTTTGTAAGAACAAAGTATCCTAAAAGTCCGCTAGGAGGCGCCTCCTTAGCTCAGTGGCAGAGCGCTGGTCTAGTAAACCAGAGGTCGTGAGTTCGATCCTCACAGGCGGCAAATGAATTTTGTAACAGCCCCTCCCACCGTGGCCCTTTCGAAAAAAGCGGTCAAGGATAAAAAAAATTATGAATGGGTGCGGTATTTAAGAAATGCTCTCGCAAATGAATAGTGTGAATGGTGCTATTAAAGTGGGCACCAGAAACTGCTGCTTTAGGCAGTCTCCGGAGAATGCCGACGTGAAATACTTAGTTCTTGTGATGTATTTTCTACCCCTGATAAAGACCCTCGCGTTTGTCGTCGTCGGCGCCGCCGCCGCTTTGGTAATAGCGACAATTCGCCATTGTATCACATAGGGTGAGGTACCTTCTGCAAGCGACTGAGATGGCACTAAACGATTGAAGCTGATTTGCCACCTCTTGTTTGATCAGCGTCATAAGGGCTTGAATGTAACTTGCGATGGGACACAGCAAGAAGTAGCGTCGTACTTTTAGTACTGAAATTTGAGATGGAGAACTGTGTCAAAGATGGGAAAATCATTCTGCCAAGTGTACAAATGGCGAAAACGAGGTGTGAGTGGGGAAGTATATTGCGCCAGTGACCGTGTGGCCTAATGGATAAGGCGTCGGACTTCGGATCCGAAGATTGCAGGTTCGAATCCTGTCACGGTCGAGTTTTTCCTGTTCTGCAAAAGATGCATGCTGTTTTACTGTGTTGTTTGAGTACACTAAAACTAGTTGGAAGTTGCTGCTGTCCGCTTCCTGGCTACAAAACCGGCGTCTACCAGAAGCACAAGCAAGACAAGGGTGATCTGTAGCGAAGTTTTCGGCACAGTGCCGTTCAGGAGAGTTTTTGTTGGTACCACTGCATCTGATTCAGGAGCCAAGGGCTACGCCACAGGCGTCTGCGCACAGTCGAGCATGTGTGTTGAATAATGGTGCTGATAGCCACGTATCATTTCATGCAGATTTGATGCCTTTCGGAGACAATTTTTCATTGAATAGGATTGTAGCTGATTTGTGGCAGCAGGAAATAAGCTGTAGTCAAAAGAATCTTCAATAGATGGTCGCAGGTCACATCAGTATTGTATGGCTCGTAACGCGTTGCGTGCAGCCCGGCTAGCTCAGTCGGTAGAGCATGAGTCTCTTAATCTCAGGGTCGTGGGTTCGAGCCCCACGCTGGACGGCGCAAAATTTTGTGTCTACGCGGATCCAACATGCGCCCCTCTCGTGAGCCTTGCGTAATGAACGTAACGGGTTACGACGATGCCTAGCTTCGTATGAATATCAGAGGAACGGTATTTGAAGCTGAAAGTGACTCTGAAATGAAATAAATGTGTTGTTTTGCAATTTTAGTTGTACATCGATATAGTGTGAGATGTGTAGGAAAGCAGCAGCTGTGCTAACTAAATGTAAATAATGGTCGCTCATGCGGTGCGTTTCGAGCTGAAGGGCTCCGATTCACTAGTTTGTAAGAACAAAGTATCCTAAAAGTCGGCTAGGAGGCGCCTCCTTAGCTCAGTGGCAGAGCGCTGGTCTAGTAAACCAGAGGTCGTGAGTTCGATCCTCACAGGCGGCAAATGAATTTTGTAACAGCCCCTCCCACCGTGGCCCTTTCGAAAAAAGCGGTCAAGGATAAAAAAAATTATGAATGGGTGCGGTATTTAAGAAATGCTCTCGCAAATGAATAGTGTGAATGGTGCTATTAAAGTGGGCACCAGAAACTGCTGCTTTAGGCAGTCTCCGGAGAATGCCGACGTGAAATACTTAGTTCTTGTGATGTATTTTCTACCCCTGATAAAGACCCTCGCGATTGTCGTCGTCGGCGCCGCCGCCGCTTTGGTAATAGCGACAATTCGCCATTGTATCACATAGGGTGAGGTACCTTCTGCAAGCGACTGAGATGGCACTAAACGATTGAAGCTGATTTGCCACCTCTTGTTTGATCAGCGTCATAAGGGCTTGAATGTAACTTGCGATGGGACACAGCAAGAAGTAGCGTCGTACTTTTAGTACTGAAATTTGAGATGGAGAACTGCGTCAAAGATGGGAAAATCATTCTGCCAAGTGTACAAATGGCGAAAACGAGGTGTGAGTGGGGAAGTATATTGCGCCAGTGACCGTGTGGCGTAATGGATAAGGCGTCGGACTTCGGATCCGAAGATTGCAGGTTCGAATCCTGTCACGGTCGAGTTTTTCCTGTTCTGCAAAAGATGCATGCTGTTTTACTGTGTTGTTTGAGTACACTAAAACTAGTTGGAAGTTGCTGCTGTCCGCTTCCTGGCTACAAAACCGGCGTCTACCAGAAGCACAAGCAAGACAAGGGTGATCTGTAGCGAAGTTTTCGGCACAGTGCCGTTCAGGAGAGTTTTTGTTGGAACTACTGCATCTGATTCAGGAGCCAAGGGCTACGCCACAGGCGTCTGCGCACAGTCGAGCATGTGTGTTGAATAATGGTGCTGATAGCCACGTATCATTTCATGCAGATTTGATGCCTTTCGGAGACAATTTTTCATTGAATAGGATTGTAGCTGATTTGTGGCAGCAGGAAATAAGCTGTAGTCAAAAGAATCTTCAATAGATGGTCGCAGGTCACATCAGTATTGTATGGCTCGTAACGCGTTGCGTGCAGCCCGGCTAGCTCAGTCGGTAGAGCATGAGTCTCTTAATCTCAGGGTCGTGGGTTCGAGCCCCACGCTGGACGGCGCAAAATTTTGTGTCTACGCGGATCCAACATGCGCCCCTCTCGTGAGCCTTGCGTAATGAACGTAACGGGTTACGACGATGCCTAGCTTCGTATGAATATCAGAGGAACGGTATTTGAAGCTGAAAGTGACTCTGAAATGAAATAAATGTGTTGTTTTGCAATTTTAGTTGTACATCGATATAGTGTGAGATGTGTAGGAAAGCAGCAGCTGTGCTAACTAAATGCAAATAATGGTCGCTCATGCGGTGCGTTTCGAGCTGAAGGGCTCCGATTCACTAGTTTGTAAGAACAAAGTATCCTAAAAGTCCGCTAGGAGGCGCCTCCTTAGCTCAGTGGCAGAGCGCTGGTCTAGTAAACCAGAGGTCGTCAGTTCGATCCTCACAGGCGGCAAATGAATTTTGTAACAGCCCCTCCCACCGTGGCCCTTTCGAAAAAAGCGGTCAAGGATAAAAAAAATTATGAATGGGTGCGGTATTTAAGAAATGCTCTCGCAAATGAATAGTGTGAATGGTGCTATTAAAGTGGGCACCAGAAACTGCTGCTTTAGGCAGTCTCCGGAGAATGCCGACGTGAAATAATTAGTTCTTGTGATGTATTTTCTACCCCTGATAAAGACCCTCGCGTTTGTCGTCGTCGGCGCCGCCGCCGCTTTGGTAATAGCGACAATTCGCCATTGTATCACATAGGGTGAGGTACCTTCTGCAAGCGACTGAGATGGCACTAAACGATTGAAGCTGATTTGCCACCTCTTGTTTGATCAGCGTCATAAGGGCTTGAATGTAACTTGCGATGGGACACAGCAAGAAGTAGCGTCGTACTTTTAGTACTGAAATTTGAGATGGAGAACTGCGTCAAAGATGGGAAAATCATTCTGCCAAGTGTACAAATGGCGAAAACGAGGTGTGAGTGGGGAAGTATATTGCGCCAGTGACCGTGTGGCCTAATGGATAAGGCGTCGGACTTCGGATCCGAAGATTGCAGGTTCGAATCCTGTCACGGTCGAGTTTTTCCTGTTCTGCAAAAGATGCATGATGTTTTACTGTGTTGTTTGAGTACACTAAAACTAGTTGGAAGTTGCTGCTGTCCGCTTCCTGGCTACAAAACCGGCGTCTACCAGAAGCACAAGCAAGACAAGGGTGATCTGTAGCGAAGTTTTCGGCACAGTGCCGTTCAGGAGAGTTTTTGTTGGTACTACTGCATCTGATTCAGGAGCCAAGGGCTACGCCACAGGCGTCTGCGCACAGTCGAGCATGTGTGTTGAATAATGGTGCTGATAGCCACGTATCATTTCATGCAGATTTGATGCCTTTCGGAGACAATTTTTCATTGAATAGGATTGTAGCTGATTTGTGGCAGCAGGAAATAAGCTGTAGTCAAAAGAATCTTCAATAGATGGTCGCAGGTCACATCAGTATTGTATGGCTCGTAACGCGTTGCGTGCAGCCCGGCTAGCTCAGTCGGTAGAGCATGAGTCTCTTAATCTCAGGGTCGTGGGTTCGAGCCCCACGCTGGACGGCGCAAAATTTTGTGTCTACGCGGATCCAACATGCGCCCCTCTCGTGAGCCTTGCGTAATGAACGTAACGGGTTACGACGATGCCTAGCTTCGTATGAATATCAGAGGAACGGTATTTGAAGCTGAAAGTGACTCTGAAATGAAATAAATGTGTTGTTTTGCAATTTTAGTTGTACATCGATATAGTGTGAGATGTGTAGGAAAGCAGCAGCTGTGCTAACTAAATGTAAATAATGGTCGCTCATGCGGTGCGTTTCGAGCTGAAGGGCTCCGATTCACTAGTTTGTAAGAACAAAGTATCCTAAAAGTCCGCTAGGAGGCGCCTCCTTAGCTCAGTGGCAGAGCGCTGGTCTAGTAAACCAGAGGTCGTGAGTTCGATCCTCACAGGCGGCAAATGAATTTTGTAACAGCCCCTCCCACCGTGGCCCTTTCGAAAAAAGCGGTCAAGGATAAAAAAAATTATGAATGGGTGCGGTATTTAAGAAATGCTCTCGCAAATGAATAGTGTGAATGGTGCTATTAAAGTGGGCACCAGAAACTGCTGCTTTAGGCAGTCTCCGGAGAATGCCGACGTGAAATACTTAGTTCTTGTGATGTATTTTCTACCCCTGATAAAGACCCTCGCGATTGTCGTCGTCGTCGTCGGCGCCGCCGCCGCTTTGGTAATAGCGACAATTCGCCATTGTATCACATAGGGTGAGGTACCTTCTGCAAGCGACTGAGATGGCACTAAACGATTGAAGCTGATTTGCCACCTCTTGTTTGATCAGCGTCATAAGGGCTTGAATGTAACTTGCGATGGGACACAGCAAGAAGTAGCGTCGTACTTTTAGTACTGAAATTTGAGATGGAGAACTGCGTCAAAGATGGGAAAATCATTCTGCCAAGTGTACAAATGGCGAAAACGAGGTGTGAGTGGGGAAGTATATTGCGCCAGTGACCGTGTGGCGTAATGGATAAGGCGTCGGACTTCGGATCCGAAGATTGCAGTTTCGAATCCTGTCACGGTCGAGTTTTTCCTGTTCTGCAAAAGATGCATGCTGTTTTACTGTGTTGTTTGAGTACACTAAAACTAGTTGGAAGTTGCTGCTGTCCGCTTCCTGGCTACAAAACCGGCGTCTACCAGAAGCACAAGCAAGACAAGGGTGATCTGTAGCGAAGTTTTCGGCACAGTGCCGTTCAGGAGAGTTTTTGTTAGAACTACTGCATCTGATTCAGGAGCCAAGGGCTACGCCACAGGCGTCTGCGCACAGTCGAGCATGTGTGTTGAATAATGGTGCTGATAGCCACGTATCATTTCATGCAGATTTGATGCCTTTCGGAGACAATTTTTCATTGAATAGGATTGTAGCTGATTTGTGGCAGCAGGAAATAAGCTGTAGTCAAAAGAATCTTCAATAGATGGTCGCAGGTCACATCAGTATTGTATGGCTCGTAACGCGTTGCGTGCAGCCCGGCTAGCTCAGTCGGTAGAGCATGAGACTCTTAATCTCAGGGTCGTGGGTTCGAGCCCCACGCTGGGCGGCGCAAAATTTTGTGTCTACGCGGATCCAACATGCGCCCCTCTCGTGAGCCTTGCGTAATGAACGTAACGGGTTACGACGATGCCTAGCTTCGTATGAATATCAGAGGAACGGTATTTGAAGCTGAAAGTGACTCTGAAATGAAATAAATGTGTTGTTTTGCAATTTTAGTTGTACATCGATATAGTGTGAGATGTGTAGGAAAGCAGCAGCTGTGCTAACTAAATGCAAATAATGGTCGCTCATGCGGTGCGTTTCGAGCTGAAGGGCTCCGATTCACTAGTTTGTAAGAACAAAGTATCCTAAAAGTCCGCTAGGAGGCGCCTCCTTAGCTCAGTGGCAGAGCGCTGGTCTAGTAAACCAGAGGTCGTGAGTTCGATCCTCACAGGCGGCAAATGAATTTTGTAACAGCCCCTCCCACCGTGGCCCTTTCGAAAAAAGCGGTCAAGGATAAAAAAAATTATGAATGGGTGCGGTATTTAAGAAATGCTCTCGCAAATGAATAGTGTGAATGGTGCTATTAAAGTGGGCACCAGAAACTGCTGCTTTAGGCAGTCTCCGGAGAATGCCGACGTGAAATACTTAGTTCTTGTGATGTATTTTCTACCCCTGATAAAGACCCTCGCGATTGTCGTCGTCGGCGCCGCCGCCGCTTTGGTAATAGCGACAATTCGCCATTGTATCACATAGGGTGAGGTACCTTCTGCAAGCGACTGAGATGGCACTAAACGATTGAAGCTGATTTGCCACCTCTTGTTTGATCAGCGTCATAAGGGCTTGAATGTAACTTGCGATGGGACACAGCAAGAAGTAGCGTCGTACTTTTAGTACTGAAATTTGAGATGGAGAACTGCGTCAAAGATGGGAAAATCATTCTGCCAAGTGTACAAATGGCGAAAACGAGGTGTGAGTGGGGAAGTATATTGCGCCAGTGACCGTGTGGCCTAATGGATAAGGCGTCGGACTTCGGATTCGAAGATTGCATGTTCGAATCCTGTCACGGTCGAGTTTTTCCTGTTCTGCAAAAGATGCATGCTGTTTTACTGTGTTGTTTGAGTACACTAAAACTAGTTGGAAGTTGCTGCTGTCCGCTTCCTGGCTACAAAACCGGCGTCTACCAGAAGCACAAGCAAGACAAGGGTGATCTGTAGCGAAGTTTTCGGCACAGTGCCGTTCAGGAGAGTTTTTGTTGGAACTACTGCATCTGATTCAGGAGCCAAGGGCTACGCCACAGGCGTCTGCGCACAGTCGAGCATGTGTGTTGAATAATGGTGCTGATAGCCACGTATCATTTCATGCAGATTTGATGCCTTTCGGAGACAATTTTTCATTGAATAGGATTGTAGCTGATTTGTGGCAGCAGGAAATAAGCTGTAGTCAAAAGAATCTTCAATAGATGGTCGCAGGTCACATCAGTATTGTATGGCTCGTAACGCGTTGCGTGCAGCCCGGCTAGCTCAGTCGGTAGAGCATGAGTCTCTTAATCTCAGGGTCGTGGGTTCGAGCCCCACGCTGGACGGCGCAAAATTTTGTGTCTACGCGGATCCAACATGCGCCCCTCTCGTGAGCCTTGCGTAATGAACGTAACGGGTTACGACGATGCCTAGCTTCGTATGAATATCAGAGGAACGGTATTTGAAGCTGAAAGTGACTCTGAAATGAAATAAATGTGTTGTTTTGCAATTTTAGTTGTACATCGATATAGTGTGAGATGTGTAGGAAAGCAGCAGCTGTGCTAACTAAATGCAAATAATGGTCGCTCATGCGGTGCGTTTCGAGCTGAAGGGCTCCGATTCACTAGTTTGTAAGAACAAAGTATCCTCAAAGTCCGCTAGGAGGCGCCTCCTTAGCTCAGTGGCAGAGCGCTGGTCTAGTAAACCGGAGATCGTGAGTTCGATCCTCACAGGCGGCAAATGAATTTTGTAACAGCCCCTCCCACCGTGGCCCTTTCGAAAAAAGCGGTCAAGGATAAAAAAAATTATGAATGGGTGCGGTATTTAAGAAATGCTCTCGCAAATGAATAGTGTGAATGGTGCTATTAAAGTGGGCACCAGAAACTGCTGCTTTAGGCAGTCTCCGGAGAATGCCGACGTGAAATACTTAGTTCTTGTGATGTATTTTCTACCCCTGATAAAGACCCTCGCGATTGTCGTCGGCGCCGCCGCCGCTTTGGTAATAGCGACAATTCGCCATTGTATCACATAGGGTGAGGTACCTTCTGCAAGCGACTGAGATGGCACTAAACGATTGAAGCTGATTTGCCACCTCTTGTTTGATCAGCGTCATAAGGGCTTCAATGTAACTTGCGATGGGACACAGCAAGAAGTAGCGTCGTACTTTTAGTACTGAAATTTGAGATGGACAACTGCGTCAAAGATGGGAAAATCACTCTGCCAAGTGTACAAATGGCGAAAACGAGGTGTGAGTGGGGAAGTATATTGCGCCAGTGACCGTGTGGCCTAATGGATAAGGCGTCGGACTTCGGATACGAAGATTGCAGGTTCGAATCCTGTCACGGTCGAGTTTTTCCTGTTCTGCAAAAGATGCATGCTGTTTTACTGTGTTGTTTGAGTACTCTAAAACTAGTTGGAAGTTGCTGCTGTCCGCTTCCTGGCTGCAAAACCGGCGTCTACCAGAAGCACAAGCAAGACAAGGGTGATCTGTAGCGAAGTTTTCGGCACAGTGCCGTTCAGGAGAGTTTTTGTTGGAACTACTGCATCTGATTCAGGAGCCAAGGGCTACGCCACAGGCGTCTGCGCACAGTCGAGCATGTGTGTTGAATAATGGTGCTGATAGCCACGTATCATTTCATGCAGATTTGATGCCTTTCGGAGACAATTTTTCATTGAATAGGATTGTAGCTGATTTGTGGCAGCAGGAAATAAGCTGTAGTCAAAAGAATCTTCAATAGATGGTCGCAGGTTACATCAGTATTGTATGGCTCGTAACGCGTTACGTGCAGCCCGGCTAGCTCAGTCGGTAGAGCATGAGTCTCTTAATCTCAGGGTCGTGGGTTCGAGCCCCACGCTGGGCGGCGCAAAATTTTGTGTCTACGCGGATCCAACATGCGCCCCTCTCGTGAGCCTTGCGTAATGAACGTAACGGGTTACGACGATGCCTAGCTTCGTATGAATATCAGAGGAACGGTATTTGAAGCTGAAAGTGACTCTGAAATGAAATAAATGTGTTGTTTTGCAATTTTAGTTGTACATCGATATAGTGTGAGATGTGTAGGAAAGCAGCAGCTGTGCTAACTAAATGCAAATAATGGTCGCTCATGCGGTGCGTTTCGAGCTGAAGGGCTCCGATTCACTAGTTTGTAATAACAAAGTATCCTAAAAGTCCGCTAGGAGGCGCCTCCTTAGCTCAGTGGCAGAGCGCTGGTCTAGTAAACCAGAGGTCGTGAGTTCGATCCTCACAGGCGGCAAATGAATTTTGTAACAGCCCCTCCCACCGTGGCCCTTTCGAAAAAAGCGGTCAAGGATAAAAAAAATTATGAATGGGTGCGGTATTTAAGAAATGCTCTCGCAAATGAATAGTGTGAATGGTGCTATTAAAGTGGGCACCAGAAACTGCTGCTTTAGGCAGTCTCCGGAGAATGCCGACGTGAAATACTTAGTTCTTGTGATGTATTTTCTACCCCTGATAAAGACCCTCGCGATTGTCGTCGTCGGCGCCGCCGCCGCTTTGGTAATAGCGACAATTCGCCATTGTATCACATAGGGTGAGGTACCTTCTGCAAGCGACTGAGATGGCACTAAACGATTGAAGCTGATTTGCCACCTCTTGTTTGATCAGCGTCATAAGGGCTTGAATGTAACTTGCGATGGGACACAGCAAGAAGTAGCGTCGTACTTTTAGTACTGAAATTTGAGATGGAGAACTGCGTCAAAGATGGGAAAATCATTCTGCCAAGTGTACAAATGGCGAAAACGAGGTGTGAGTGGGGAAGTATATTGCGCCAGTGACCGTGTGGCCTAATGGATAAGGCGTCGGACTTCGGATTCGAAGATTGCATGTTCGAATCCTGTCACGGTCGAGTTTTTCCTGTTCTGCAAAAGATGCATGCTGTTTTACTGTGTTGTTTGAGTACACTAAAACTAGTTGGAAGTTGCTGCTGTCCGCTTCCTGGCTACAAAACCGGCGTCTACCAGAAGCACAAGCAAGACAAGGGTGATCTGTAGCGAAGTTTTCGGCACAGTGCCGTTCAGGAGAGTTTTTGTTGGAACTACTGCATCTGATTCAGGAGCCAAGGGCTACGCCACAGGCGTCTGCGCACAGTCGAGCATGTGTGTTGAATAATGGTGCTGATAGCCACGTATCATTTCATGCAGATTTGATGCCTTTCGGAGACAATTTTTCATTGAATAGGATTGTAGCTGATTTGTGGCAGCAGGAAATAAGCTGTAGTCAAAAGAATCTTCAATAGATGGTCGCAGGTTACATCAGTATTGTATGGCTCGTAACGCGTTACGTGCAGCCCGGCTAGCTCAGTCGGTAGAGCATGAGTCTCTTAATCTCAGGGTCGTGGGTTCGAGCCCCACGCTGGGCGGCGCAAAATTTTGTGTCTACGCGGATCCAACATGCGCCCCTCTCGTGAGCCTTGCGTAATGAACGTAACGGGTTACGACGATGCCTAGCTTCGTATGAATATCAGAGGAACGGTATTTGAAGCTGAAAGTGACTCTGAAATGAAATAAATGTGTTGTTTTGCAATTTTAGTTGTACATCGATATAGTGTGAGATGTGTAGGAAAGCAGCAGCTGTGCTAACTAAATGCAAATAATGGTCGCTCATGCGGTGCGTTTCGAGCTGAAGGGCTCCGATTCACTAGTTTGTAAGAACAAAGTATCCTAAAAGTCCGCTAGGAGGCGCCTCCTTAGCTCAGTGGCAGAGCGCTGGTCTAGTAAACCAGAGGTCGTGAGTTCGATCCTCACAGGCGGCAAATGAATTTTGTAACAGCCCCTCCCACCGTGGCCCTTTCGAAAAAAGCGGTCAAGGATAAAAAAAATTATGAATGGGTGCGGTATTTAAGAAATGCTCTCGCAAATGAATAGTGTGAATGGTGCTATTAAAGTGGGCACCAGAAACTGCTGCTTTAGGCAGTCTCCGGAGAATGCCGACGTGAAATACTTAGTTCTTGTGATGTATTTTCTACCCCTGATAAAGACCCTCGCGATTGTCGTCGTCGGCGCCGCCGCCGCTTTGGTAATAGCGACAATTCGCCATTGTATCACATAGGGTGAGGTACCTTCTGCAAGCGACTGAGATGGCACTAAACGATTGAAGCTGATTTGCCACCTCTTGTTTGATCAGCGTCATAAGGGCTTGAATGTAACTTGCGATGGGACACAGCAAGAAGTAGCGTCGTACTTTTAGTACTGAAATTTGAGATGGAGAACTGCGTCAAAGATGGGAAAATCATTCTGCCAAGTGTACAAATGGCGAAAACGAGGTGTGAGTGGGGAAGTATATTGCGCCAGTGACCGTGTGGCCTAATGGATAAGGCGTCGGACTTCGGATTCGAAGATTGCATGTTCGAATCCTGTCACGGTCGAGTTTTTCCTGTTCTGCAAAAGATGCATGCTGTTTTACTGTGTTGTTTGAGTACACTAAAACTAGTTGGAAGTTGCTGCTGTCCGCTTCCTGGCTACAAAACCGGCGTCTACCAGAAGCACAAGCAAGACAAGGGTGATCTGTAGCGAAGTTTTCGGCACAGTGCCGTTCAGGAGAGTTTTTGTTGGAACTACTGCATCTGATTCAGGAGCCAAGGGCTACGCCACAGGCGTCTGCGCACAGTCGAGCATGTGTGTTGAATAATGGTGCTGATAGCCACGTATCATTTCATGCAGATTTGATGCCTTTCGGAGACAATTTTTCATTGAATAGGATTGTAGCTGATTTGTGGCAGCAGGAAATAAGCTGTAGTCAAAAGAATCTTCAATAGATGGTCGCAGGTTACATCAGTATTGTATGGCTCGTAACGCGTTACGTGCAGCCCGGCTAGCTCAGTCGGTAGAGCATGAGTCTCTTAATCTCAGGGTCGTGGGTTCGAGCCCCACGCTGGGCGGCGCAAAATTTTGTGTCTACGCGGATCCAACATGCGCCCCTCTCGTGAGCCTTGCGTAATGAACGTAACGGGTTACGACGATGCCTAGCTTCGTATGAATATCAGAGGAACGGTATTTGAAGCTGAAAGTGACTCTGAAATGAAATAAATGTGTTGTTTTGCAATTTTAGTTGTACATCGATATAGTGTGAGATGTGTAGGAAAGCAGCAGCTGTGCTAACTAAATGCAAATAATGGTCGCTCATGCGGTGCGTTTCGAGCTGAAGGGCTCCGATTCACTAGTTTGTAAGAACAAAGTATCCTAAAAGTCCGCTAGGAGGCGCCTCCTTAGCTCAGTGGCAGAGCGCTGGTCTAGTAAACCAGAGGTCGTGAGTTCGATCCTCACAGGCGGCAAATGAATTTTGTAACAGCCCCTCCCACCGTGGCCCTTTCGAAAAAAGCGGTCAAGGATAAAAAAAATTATGAATGGGTGCGGTATTTAAGAAATGCTCTCGCAAATGAATAGTGTGAATGGTGCTATTAAAGTGGGCACCAGAAACTGCTGCTTTAGGCAGTCTCCGGAGAATGCCGACGTGAAATACTTAGTTCTTGTGATGTATTTTCTACCCCTGATAAAGACCCTCGCGATTGTCGTCGTCGGCGCCGCCGCCGCTTTGGTAATAGCGACAATTCGCCATTGTATCACATAGGGTGAGGTACCTTCTGCAAGCGACTGAGATGGCACTAAACGATTGAAGCTGATTTGCCACCTCTTGTTTGATCAGCGTCATAAGGGCTTGAATGTAACTTGCGATGGGACACAGCAAGAAGTAGCGTCGTACTTTTAGTACTGAAATTTGAGATGGAGAACTGCGTCAAAGATGGGAAAATCATTCTGCCAAGTGTACAAATGGCGAAAACGAGGTGTGAGTGGGGAAGTATATTGCGCCAGTGACCGTGTGGCCTAATGGATAAGGCGTCGGACTTCGGATTCGAAGATTGCATGTTCGAATCCTGTCACGGTCGAGTTTTTCCTGTTCTGCAAAAGATGCATGCTGTTTTACTGTGTTGTTTGAGTACACTAAAACTAGTTGGAAGTTGCTGCTGTCCGCTTCCTGGCTACAAAACCGGCGTCTACCAGAAGCACAAGCAAGACAAGGGTGATCTGTAGCGAAGTTTTCGGCACAGTGCCGTTCAGGAGAGTTTTTGTTGGAACTACTGCATCTGATTCAGGAGCCAAGGGCTACGCCACAGGCGTCTGCGCACAGTCGAGCATGTGTGTTGAATAATGGTGCTGATAGCCACGTATCATTTCATGCAGATTTGATGCCTTTCGGAGACAATTTTTCATTGAATAGGATTGTAGC
The DNA here is from genome assembly GCF_023864275.1 of Schistocerca cancellata. NCBI lineage: Eukaryota > Metazoa > Arthropoda > Insecta > Orthoptera > Acrididae > Schistocerca > Schistocerca cancellata. Next base: position 80,555,756 of record NC_064633.1, on the reverse strand, counting down.
TGATTTGTGGCAGCAGGAAATAAGCTGTAGTCAAAAGAATCTTCAATAGATGGTCGCAGGTTACATCAGTATTGTATGGCTCGTAACGCGTTACGTGCAGCCCGGCTAGCTCAGTCGGTAGAGCATGAGTCTCTTAATCTCAGGGTCGTGGGTTCGAGCCCCACGCTGGGCGGCGCAAAATTTTGTGTCTACGCGGATCCAACATGCGCCCCTCTCGTGAGCCTTGCGTAATGAACGTAACGGGTTACGACGATGCCTAGCTTCGTATGAATATCAGAGGAACGGTATTTGAAGCTGAAAGTGACTCTGAAATGAAATAAATGTGTTGTTTTGCAATTTTAGTTGTACATCGATATAGTGTGAGATGTGTAGGAAAGCAGCAGCTGTGCTAACTAAATGCAAATAATGGTCGCTCATGCGGTGCGTTTCGAGCTGAAGGGCTCCGATTCACTAGTTTGTAAGAACAAAGTATCCTAAAAGTCCGCTAGGAGGCGCCTCCTTAGCTCAGTGGCAGAGCGCTGGTCTAGTAAACCAGAGGTCGTGAGTTCGATCCTCACAGGCGGCAAATGAATTTTGTAACAGCCCCTCCCACCGTGGCCCTTTCGAAAAAAGCGGTCAAGGATAAAAAAAATTATGAATGGGTGCGGTATTTAAGAAATGCTCTCGCAAATGAATAGTGTGAATGGTGCTATTAAAGTGGGCACCAGAAACTGCTGCTTTAGGCAGTCTCCGGAGAATGCCGACGTGAAATACTTAGTTCTTGTGATGTATTTTCTACCCCTGATAAAGACCCTCGCGATTGTCGTCGTCGGCGCCGCCGCCGCTTTGGTAATAGCGACAATTCGCCATTGTATCACATAGGGTGAGGTACCTTCTGCAAGCGACTGAGATGGCACTAAACGATTGAAGCTGATTTGCCACCTCTTGTTTGATCAGCGTCATAAGGGCTTGAATGTAACTTGCGATGGGACACAGCAAGAAGTAGCGTCGTACTTTTAGTACTGAAATTTGAGATGGAGAACTGCGTCAAAGATGGGAAAATCATTCTGCCAAGTGTACAAATGGCGAAAACGAGGTGTGAGTGGGGAAGTATATTGCGCCAGTGACCGTGTGGCCTAATGGATAAGGCGTCGGACTTCGGATTCGAAGATTGCATGTTCGAATCCTGTCACGGTCGAGTTTTTCCTATTCTGCAAAAGATGCATGCTGTTTTACTGTGTTGTTTGAGTACACTAAAACTAGTTGGAAGTTGCTGCTGTCCGCTTCCTGGCTACAAAACCGGCGTCTACCAGAAGCACAAGCAAGACAAGGGTGATCTGTAGCGAAGTTTTCGGCACAGTGCCGTTCAGGAGAGTTTTTGTTGGAACTACTGCATCTGATTCAGGAGCCAAGGGCTACGCCACAGGCGTCTGCGCACAGTCGAGCATGTGTGTTGAATAATGGTACTGATAGCCACGTATCATTTCATGCAGATTTGATGCCTTTCGGAGACAATTTTTCATTGAATAGGATTGTAGCTGATTTGTGGCAGCAGGAAATAAGCTGTAGTCAAAAGAATCTTCAATAGATGGTCGCAGGTTACATCAGTATTGTATGGCTCGTAACGCGTTACGTGCAGCCCGGCTAGCTCAGTCGGTAGAGCATGAGTCTCTTAATCTCAGGGTCGTGGGTTCGAGCCCCACGCTGGGCGGCGCAAAATTTTGTGTCTACGCGGATCCAACATGCGCCCCTCTCGTGAGCCTTGCGTAATGAACGTAACGGGTTACGACGATGCCTAGCTTCGTATGAATATCAGAGGAACGGTATTTGAAGCTGAAAGTGACTCTGAAATGAAATAAATGTGTTGTTTTGCAATTTTAGTTGTACATCGATATAGTGTGAGATGTGTAGGAAAGCAGCAGCTGTGCTAACTAAATGCAAATAATGGTCGCTCATGCGGTGCGTTTCGAGCTGAAGGGCTCCGATTCACTAGTTTGTAAGAACAAAGTATCCTAAAAGTCCGCTAGGAGGCGCCTCCTTAGCTCAGTGGCAGAGCGCTGGTCTAGTAAACCAGAGGTCGTGAGTTCGATCCTCACAGGCGGCAAATGAATTTTGTAACAGCCCCTCCCACCGTGGCCCTTTCGAAAAAAGCGGTCAAGGATAAAAAAAATTATGAATGGGTGCGGTATTTAAGAAATGCTCTCGCAAATGAATAGTGTGAATGGTGCTATTAAAGTGGGCACCAGAAACTGCTGCTTTAGGCAGTCTCCGGAGAATGCCGACGTGAAATACTTAGTTCTTGTGATGTATTTTCTACCCCTGATAAAGACCCTCGCGATTGTCGTCGTCGGCGCCGCCGCCGCTTTGGTAATAGCGACAATTCGCCATTGTATCACATAGGGTGAGGTACCTTCTGCAAGCGACTGAGATGGCACTAAACGATTGAAGCTGATTTGCCACCTCTTGTTTGATCAGCGTCATAAGGGCTTGAATGTAACTTGCGATGGGACACAGCAAGAAGTAGCGTCGTACTTTTAGTACTGAAATTTGAGATGGAGAACTGCGTCAAAGATGGGAAATTCATTCTGCCAAGTGTACAAATGGCGAAAACGAGGTGTGAGTGGGGAAGTATATTGCGCCAGTGACCGTGTGGCCTAATGGATAAGGCGTCGGACTTCGGATCCGAAGACTGCAGGTTCGAATCCTGTCACGGTCGAGTTTTTCCTGTTCTGCAAAAGATGCATGCTGTTTTACTGTGTTGTTTGAGTACTCTACAACTAGTTGGAAGTTGCTGCTGTCCGCTTCCTGGCTGCAAAACCGGCGTCTACCAGAAGCACAAGCAAGACAAGGGTGATCTGTAGCGAAGTTTTCGGCACAGTGCCGTTCAGGAGAGTTTTTGTTGGAACTACTGCATCTGATTCAGGAGCCAAGGGCTACGCCACAGGCGTCTGCGCACAGTCGAGCATGTGTGTTGAATAATGGTGCTGATAGCCACGTATCATTTCATGCAGATTTGATGCCTTTCGCAGACAATTTTTCATTGAATAGGATTGTAGCTGATTTGTGGCAGCAGGAAATAAGCTGTAGTCAAAAGAATCTTCAATAGATGGTCGCAGGTCACATCAGTATTGTATGGCTCGTAACGCATTACGTGCAGCCCGGCTAGCTCAGTCGGTAGAGCATGAGTCTCTTAATCTCAGGGTCGTGGGTTCGAGCCCCACGCTGGGCGGCGCAAAATTTTGTGTCTACGCGGATCCAACATGCGCCCCTCTCGTGAGCCTTGCGTAATGAACGTAACGGGTTACGACGATGCCTAGCTTCGTATGAATATCAGAGGAACGGTATTTGAAGCTGAAAGTGACTCTGAAATGAAATAAATGTGTTGTTTTGCAATTTTAGTTGTACATCGATATAGTGTGAGATGTGTAGGAAAGCAGCAGCTGTGCTAACTAAATGCAAATAATGGTCGCTCATGCGGTGCGTTTCGAGCTGAAGGGCTCCGATTCACTAGTTTGTAAGAACAAAGTATCCTAAAAGTCCGCTAGGAGGCGCCTCCTTAGCTCAGTGGCAGAGCGCTGGTCTAGTAAACCAGAGGTCGTGAGTTCGATCCTCACAGGCGGCAAATGAATTTTGTAACAGCCCCTCCCACCGTGGCCCTTTCGAAAAAAGCGGTCAAGGATAAAAAAAATTATGAATGGGTGCGGTATTTAAGAAATGCTCTCGCAAATGAATAGTGTGAATGGTGCTATTAAAGTGGGCACCAGAAACTGCTGCTTTAGGCAGTCTCCGGAGAATGCCGACGTGAAATACTTAGTTCTTGTGATGTATTTTCTACCCCTGATAAAGACCCTCGCGATTGTCGTCGGCGCCGCCGCCGCTTTGGTAATAGCGACAATTCGCCATTGTATCACATAGGGTGAGGTACCTTCTGCAAGCGACTGAGATGGCACTAAACGATTGAAGCTGATTTGCCACCTCTTGTTTGATCAGCGTCATAAGGGCTTGAATGTAACTTGCGATGGGACACAGCAAGAAGTAGCGTCGTACTTTTAGTACTGAAATTTGAGATGGAGAACTGCGTCAAAGATGGGAAAATCATTCTGCCAAGTGTACAAATGGCGAAAACGAGGTGTGAGTGGGGAAGTATATTGCGCCAGTGACCGTGTGGCCTAATGGATAAGGCGTCGGACTTCGGATCCGAAGATTGCAGGTTCGAATCCTGTCACGGTCGAGTTTTTCCTGTTCTGCAAAAGATGCATGCTGTTTTACTGTGTTGTTTGAGTACTCTACAACTAGTTGGAAGTTGCTGCTGTCCGCTTCCTGGCTGCAAAACCGGCGTCTACCAGAAGCACAAGCAAGACAAGGGTGATCTGTAGCGAAGTTTTCGGCACAGTGCCGTTCAGGAGAGTTTTTGTTGGAACTACTGCATCTGATTCAGGAGCCAAGGGCTACGCCACAGGCGTCTGCGCACAGTCGAGCATGTGTGTTGAATAATGGTGCTGATAGCCACGTATCATTTCATGCAGATTTGATGCCTTTCGCAGACAATTTTTCATTGAATAGGATTGTAGCTGATTTGTGGCAGCAGGAAATAAGGTGTAGTCAAAAGAATCTTCAATAGATGGTCGCAGGTCACATCAGTATTGTATGGCTCGTAACGCGTTACGTGCAGCCCGGCTAGCTCAGTCGGTAGAGCATGAGTCTCTTAATCTCAGGGTCGTGGGTTCGAGCCCCACGCTGGGCGGCGCAAAATTTTGTGTCTACGCGGATCCAACATGCGCCCCTCTCGTGAGCCATGCGTAATGAACGTAACGGGTTACGACGATGCCTAGCTTCGTATGAATATCAGAGGAACGGTATTTGAAGCTGAAAGTGACTCTGAAATGAAATAAATGTGTTGTTTTGCAATTTTAGTTGTACATCGATATAGTGTGGGATGTGTAGGAAAGCAGCAGCTGTGCTAACTAAATGCAAATAATGGTCGCTCATGCGGTGCGTTTCGAGCTGAAGGGCTCCGATTCACTAGTTTGTAAGAACAAAGTATCCTAAAAGTCCGCTAGGAGGCGCCTCCTTAGCTCAGTGGCAGAGCGCTGGTCTAGTAAACCAGAGGTCGTGAGTTCGATCCTCACAGGCGGCAAATGAATTTTGTAACAGCCCCTCCCACCGTGGCCCTTTCGAAAAAAGCGGTCAAGGATAAAAAAAATTATGAATGGGTGCGGTATTTAAGAAATGCTCTCGCAAATGAATAGTGTGAATGGTGCTATTAAAGTGGGCACCAGAAACTGCTGCTTTAGGCAGTCTCCGGAGAATGCCGACGTGAAATACTTAGTTCTTGTGATGTATTTTCTACCCCTGATAAAGACCCTCGCGATTGTCGTCGTCGGCGCCGCCGCCGCTTTGGTAATAGCGACAATTCGCCATTGTATCACATAGGGTGAGGTACCTTCTGCAAGCGACTGAGATGGCACTAAACGATTGAAGCTGATTTGCCACCTCTTGTTTGATCAGCGTCATAAGGGCTTCAATGTAACTTGCGATGGGACACAGCAAGAAGTAGCGTCGTACTTTTAGTACTGAAATTTGAGATGGAGAACTGCGTCAAAGATGGGAAAATCATTCTGCCAAGTGTACAAATGGCGAAAACGAGGTGTGAGTGGGGAAGTATATTGCGCCAGTGACCGTGTGGCCTAATGGATAAGGCGTCGGACTTCGGATCCGAAGATTGCAGGTTCGAATCCTGTCACGGTCGAGTTTTTCCTGTTCTGCAAAAGATGCATGCTGTTTTACTGTGTTGTTTGAGTACTCTAAAACTAGTTTGAAGTTGCTGCTGTCCGCTTCCTGGCTGCAAAACCGGCGTCTACCAGAAGCACAAGCAAGACAAGGGTGATCTGTAGCGAAGTTTTCGGCACAGTGCCGTTCAGGAGAGTTTTTGTTGGAACTACTGCATCTGATTCAGGAGCCAAGGGCTACGCCACAGGCGTCTGCGCACAGTCGAGCATGTGTGTTGAATAATGGTGCTGATAGCCACGTATCATTTCATGCAGATTTGATGCCTTTCGCAGACAATTTTTCATTGAATAGGATTGTAGCTGATTTGTGGCAGCAGGAAATAAGCTGTAGTCAAAAGAATCTTCAATAGATGGTCGCAGGTCACATCAGTATTGTATGGCTCGTAACGCGTTACGTGCAGCCCGGCTAGCTCAGTCGGTAGAGCATGAGTCTCTTAATCTCAGGGTCGTGGGTTCGAGCCCCACGCTGGGCGGCGCAAAATTTTGTGTCTACGCGGATCCAACATGCGCCCCTCTCGTGAGCCTTGCGTAATGAACGTAACGGGTTACGACGATGCCTAGCTTCGTATGAATATCAGAGGAACGGTATTTGAAGCTGAAAGTGACTCTGAAATGAAATAAATGTGTTGTTTTGCAATTTTAGTTGTACATCGATATAGTGTGAGATGTGTAGGAAAGCAGCAGCTGTGCTAACTAAATGCAAATAATGGTCGCTCATGCGGTGCGTTTCGAGCTGAAGGGCTCCGATTCACTAGTTTGTAAGAACAAAGTATCCTAAAAGTCCGCTAGGAGGCGCCTCCTTAGCTCAGTGGCAGAGCGCTGGTCTAGTAAACCAGAGGTCGTGAGTTCGATCCTCACAGGCGGCAAATGAATTTTGTAACAGCCCCTCCCACCGTGGCCCTTTCGAAAAAAGCGGTCAAGGATAAAAAAAATCATGAATGGGTGCGGTATTTAAGAAATGCTCTCGCAAATGAATAGTGTGAATGGTGCTATTAAAGTGGGCACCAGAAACTGCTGCTTTAGGCAGTCTCCGGAGAATGCTGACGTGAAATACTTAGTTCTTGTGATGTATTTTCTACCCCTGATAAAGACCCTCGCGATTGTCGTCGGCGCCGCCGCCGCTTTGGTAATAGCGACAATTCGCCATTGTATCACATAGGGTGAGGTACCTTCTGCAAGCGACTGAGATGGCACTAAACGATTGAAGCTGATTTGCCACCTCTTGTTTGATCAGCGTCATAAGGGCTTGAATGTAACTTGCGATGGGACACAGCAAGAAGTAGCGTCGTACTTTTAGTACTGAAATTTGAGATGGAGAACTGCGTCAAAGATGGGAAAATCATTCTGCCAAGTGTACAAATGGCGAAAACGAGGTGTGAGTGGGGAAGTATATTGCGCCAGTGACCGTGTGGCCTAATGGATAAGGCGTCGGACTTCGGATCCGAAGATTGCAGGTTCGAATCCTGTCACGGTCGAGTTTTTCCTGTTCTGCAAAAGATGCATGCTGTTTTACTGTGTTGTTTGAGTACACTAAAACTAGTTGGAAGTTGCTGCTGTCCGCTTCCTGGCTACAAAACCGGCGTCTACCAGAAGCACAAGCAAGACAAGGGTGATCTGTAGCGAAGTTTTCGGCACAGTGCCGTTCAGGAGAGTTTTTGTTGGAACTACTGCATCTGATTCAGGAGCCAAGGGCTACGCCACAGGCGTCTGCGCACAGTCGAGCATGTGTGTTGAATAATGGTGCTGATAGCCACGTATCATTTCATGCAGATTTGATGCCTTTCGCAGACAATTTTTCATTGAATAGGATTGTAGCTGATTTGTGGCAGCAGGAAATAAGCTGTAGTCAAAAGAATCTTCAATAGATGGTCGCAGGTCACATCAGTATTGTATGGCTCGTAACGCGTTACGTGCAGCCCGGCTAGCTCAGTCGGTAGAGCATGAGTCTCTTAATCTCAGGGTCGTGGGTTCGAGCCCCACGCTGGGCGGCGCAAAATTTTGTGTCTACGCGGATCCAACATGCGCCCCTCTCGTGAGCCTTGCGTAATGAACGTAACGGGTTACGACGATGCCTAGCTTCGTATGAATATCAGAGGAACGGTATTTGAAGCTGAAAGTGACTCTGAAATGAAATAAATGTGTTGTTTTGCAATTTTAGTTGTACATCGATATAGTGTGAGATGTGTAGGAAAGCAGCAGCTGTGCTAACTAAATGCAAATAATGGTCGCTCATGCGGTGCGTTTCGAGCTGAAGGGCTCCGATTCACTAGTTTGTAAGAACAAAGTATCCTAAAAGTCCGCTAGGAGGCGCCTCCTTAGCTCAGTGGCAGAGCGCTGGTCTAGTAAACCAGAGGTCGTGAGTTCGATCCTCACAGGCGGCAAATGAATTTTGTAACAGCCCCTCCCACCGTGGCCCTTTCGAAAAAAGCGGTCAAGGATAAAAAAAATCATGAATGGGTGCGGTATTTAAGAAATGCTCTCGCAAATGAATAGTGTGAATGGTGCTATTAAAGTGGGCACCAGAAACTGCTGCTTTAGGCAGTCTCCGGAGAATGCTGACGTGAAATACTTAGTTCTTGTGATGTATTTTCTACCCCTGATAAAGACCCTCGCGATTGTCGTCGGCGCCGCCGCCGCTTTGGTAATAGCGACAATTCGCCATTGTATCACATAGGGTGAGGTACCTTCTGCAAGCGACTGAGATGGCACTAAACGATTGAAGCTGATTTGCCACCTCTTGTTTGATCAGCGTCATAAGGGCTTGAATGTAACTTGCGATGGGACACAGCAAGAAGTAGCGTCGTACTTTTAGTACTGAAATTTGAGATGGAGAACTGCGTCAAAGATGGGAAAATCATTCTGCCAAGTGTACAAATGGCGAAAACGGGGTGTGAGTGGGGAAGTATATTGCGCCAGTGACCGTGTGGCCTAATGGATAAGGCGTCGGACTTCGGATCCGAAGATTGCAGGTTCGAATCCTGTCACGGTCGAGTTTTTCCTGTTCTGCAAAAGATGCATGCTGTTTTACTGTGTTGTTTGAGTACACTAAAACTAGTTGGAAGTTGCTGCTGTCCGCTTCCTGGCTACAAAACCGGCGTCTACCAGAAGCACAAGCAAGACAAGGGTGATCTGTAGCGAAGTTTTCGGCACAGTGCCGTTCAGGAGAGTTTTTGTTGGAACTACTGCATCTGATTCAGGAGCCAAGGGCTACGCCACAGGCGTCTGCGCACAGTCGAGCATGTGTGTTGAATAATGGTGCTGATAGCCACGTATCATTTCATGCAGATTTGATGCCTTTCGCAGACAATTTTTCATTGAATAGGATTGTAGCTGATTTGTGGCAGCAGGAAATAAGCTGTAGTCAAAAGAATCTTCAATAGATGGTCGCAGGTCACATCAGTATTGTATGGCTCGTAACGCGTTACGTGCAGCCCGGCTAGCTCAGTCGGTAGAGCATGAGTCTCTTAATCTCAGGGTCGTGGGTTCGAGCCCCACGCTGGGCGGCGCAAAATTTTGTGTCTACGCGGATCCAACATGCGCCCCTCTCGTGAGCCTTGCGTAATGAACGTAACGGGTTACGACGATGCCTAGCTTCGTATGAATATCAGAGGAACGGTATTTGAAGCTGAAAGTGACTCTGAAATGAAATAAATGTGTTGTTTTGCAATTTTAGTTGTACATCGATATAGTGTGAGATGTGTAGGAAAGCAGCAGCTGTGCTAACTAAATGCAAATAATGGTCGCTCATGCGGTGCGTTTCGAGCTGAAGGGCTCCGATTCACTAGTTTGTAAGAACAAAGTATCCTAAAAGTCCGCTAGGAGGCGCCTCCTTAGCTCAGTGGCAGAGCGCTGGTCTAGTAAACCAGAGGTCGTGAGTTCGATCCTCACAGGCGGCAAATGAATTTTGTAACAGCCCCTCCCACCGTGGCCCTTTCGAAAAAAGCGGTCAAGGATAAAAAAAATCATGAATGGGTGCGGTATTTAAGAAATGCTCTCGCAAATGAATAGTGTGAATGGTGCTATTAAAGTGGGCACCAGAAACTGCTGCTTTAGGCAGTCTCCGGAGAATGCTGACGTGAAATACTTAGTTCTTGTGATGTATTTTCTACCCCTGATAAAGACCCTCGCGATTGTCGTCGGCGCCGCCGCCGCTTTGGTAATAGCGACAATTCGCCATTGTATCACATAGGGTGAGGTACCTTCTGCAAGCGACTGAGATGGCACTAAACGATTGAAGCTGATTTGCCACCTCTTGTTTGATCAGCGTCATAAGGGCTTGAATGTAACTTGCGATGGGACACAGCAAGAAGTAGCGTCGTACTTTTAGTACTGAAATTTGAGATGGAGAACTGCGTCAAAGATGGGAAAATCATTCTGCCAAGTGTACAAATGGCGAAAACGAGGTGTGAGTGGGGAAGTATATTGCGCCAGTGACCGTGTGGCCTAATGGATAAGGCGTCGGACTTCGGATCCGAAGATTGCAGGTTCGAATCCTGTCACGGTCGAGTTTTTCCTGTTCTGCAAAAGATGCATGCTGTTTTACTGTGTTGTTTGAGTACACTAAAACTAGTTGGAAGTTGCTGCTGTCCGCTTCCTGGCTACAAAACCGGCGTCTACCAGAAGCACAAGCAAGACAAGGGTGATCTGTAGCGAAGTTTTCGGCACAGTGCCGTTCAGGAGAGTTTTTGTTGGAACTACTGCATCTGATTCAGGAGCCAAGGGCTACGCCACAGGCGTCTGCGCACAGTCGAGCATGTGTGTTGAATAATGGTGCTGATAGCCACGTATCATTTCATGCAGATTTGATGCCTTTCGCAGACAATTTTTCATTGAATAGGATTGTAGCTGATTTGTGGCAGCAGGAAATAAGCTGTAGTCAAAAGAATCTTCAATAGATGGTCGCAGGTCACATCAGTATTGTATGGCTCGTAACGCGTTACGTGCAGCCCGGCTAGCTCAGTCGGTAGAGCATGAGTCTCTTAATCTCAGGGTCGTGGGTTCGAGCCCCACGCTGGGCGGCGCAAAATTTTGTGTCTACGCGGATCCAACATGCGCCCCTCTCGTGAGCCTTGCGTAATGAACGTAACGGGTTACGACGATGCCTAGCTTCGTATGAATATCAGAGGAACGGTATTTGAAGCTGAAAGTGACTCTGAAATGAAATAAATGTGTTGTTTTGCAATTTTAGTTGTACATCGATATAGTGTGAGATGTGTAGGAAAGCAGCAGCTGTGCTAACTAAATGCAAATAATGGTCGCTCATGCGGTGCGTTTCGAGCTGAAGGGCTCCGATTCACTAGTTTGTAAGAACAAAGTATCCTAAAAGTCCGCTAGGAGGCGCCTCCTTAGCTCGGTGGCAGAGCGCTGGTCTAGTAAACCAGAGGTCGTGAGTTCGATCCTCACAGGCGGCAAATGAATTTTGTAACAGCCCCTCCCACCGTGGCCCTTTCGAAAAAAGCGGTCAAGGATAAAAAAAATTATGAATGGGTGCAGTATTTAAGAAATGCTCTCGCAAATGAATAGTGTGAATGGTGCTATTAAAGTGGGCACCAGAAACTGCTGCTTTAGGCAGTCTCCGGAGAATGCCGACGTGAAATACTTAGTTCTTGTGATGTATTTTCTACCCCTGATAAAGACCCTCGCGATTGTCGTCGTCGGCGCCGCCGCCGCTTTGGTAATAGCGACAATTCGCCATTGTATCACATAGGGTGAGGTACCTTCTGCAAGCGACTGAGATGGCACTAAACGATTGAAGCTGATTTGCCACCTCTTGTTTGATCAGCGTCATAAGGGCTTGAATGTAACTTGCGATGGGACACAGCAAGAAGTAGCGTCGTACTTTTAGTACTGAAATTTGAGATGGAGAACTGCGTCAAAGATGGGAAAATTATTCTGCCAAGTGTACAAATGGCGAAAACGAGGTGTGAGTGGGGAAGTATGCTGCGCCAGTGACCGTGTGGCCTAATGGATAAGGCGTCGGACTTCGGATCCGAAGATTGCAGGTTCGAATCCTGTCACGGTCGAGTTTTTCCTGTTCTGCAAAAGATGCATGCTGTTTTACTGTGTTGTTTGAGTACTCTAAAACTAGTTGGAAGTTGCTGCTGTCCGCTTCCTGGCTGCAAAACCGGCGTCTACCAGAAGCACAAGCAAGACAAGGGTGATCTGTAGCGAAGTTTTCGGCACAGTGCCGTTCAGGAGAGCTTTTGTTGGAACTACTGCATCTGATTCAGGAGCCAAGGGCTACGCCACAGGCGTCTGCGCACAGTCGAGCATGTGTGTTGAATAATGGTGCTGATAGCCACGTATCATTTCATGCAGATTTGATGCCTTTCGTAGACAATTTTTCATTGAATAGGATTGTAGCTGATTTGTGGCAGCAGGAAATAAGCTGTAGTCAAAAGAATCTTCAATAGATGGTCGCAGGTCACATCAGTATTGTATGGCTCGTAACGCGTTGCGTGCAGCCCGGCTAGCTCAGTCGGTAGAGCATGAGTCTCTTAATCTCAGGGTCGTGGGTTCGAGCTCCACGCTGGACGGCGCAAAATTTTGTGTCTACGCGGATCCAACATGCGCCCCTCTCGTGAGCCTTGCGTAATGAACGTAACGGGTTACGACGATGCCTAGCTTCGTATGAATATCAGAGGAACGGTATTTGAAGCTGAAAGTGACTCTGAAATGAAATAAATGTGTTGTTTTGCAATTTTAGTTGTACATCGATATAGTGTGAGATGTGTAGGAAAGCAGCAGCTGTGCTAACTAAATGCAAATAATGGTCGCTCATGCGGTGCGTTTCGAGCTGAAGGGCTCCGATTCACTAGTTTGTAAGAACAAAGTATCTTAAAAGTCCGCTAGGAGGCGCCTCCTTAGCTCAGTGGCAGAGCGCTGGTCTAGTAAACCAGAGGTCGTGAGTTCGATCCTCACAGGCGGCAAATGAATTTTGTAACAGCCCCTCCCACCGTGGCCCTTTCGAAAAAAGCGGTCAAGGAAAAAAAAAATTATGAATGGGTGCGGTATTTAAGAAATGCTCTCGCAAATGAATAGTGTGAATGGTGCTATTAAAGTGGGCACCTGAAACTGCTGCTTTAGGCAGTCTCCGGAGAATGCCGATGTGAAATACTTAGTTCTTGTGATGTATTTTCTACTCCTGATAAAGACCCTCGCGAAAGTCGTCGTCGTCGTCGTCGTCGGCGCCGCCGCTTTGGTAATAGCGACAATTCGCCATTGTATCACATAGGGTGAGGTACCTTCTGCAAGCGACTGAGATGGCACTAAACGATTGAAGCTGATTTGCCACCTCTTGTTTGATCAGCGTCATAAGGGCTTCAATGTAACTTGCGATGGGACACAGCAAGAAGTAGCGTCGTACTTTTAGTACTGAAATTTGAGATGGAGAACTGCGTCAAAGATGGGAAAATCATTCTGCCAAGTGTACAAATGGCGAAAACGAGGTGTGAGTGGGGAAGTATATTGCGCCAGTGACCGTGTGGCCTAATGGATAAGGCGTCGGACTTCGGATCCGAAGATTGCAGGTTCGAATCCTGTCACGGTCGAGTTTTTCCTGTTCTGCAAAAGATGCATGCTGTTTTACTGTGTTGTTTGAGTACTCTAAAACTAGTTGGAAGTTGCTGCTGTCCGCTTCCTGGCTGCAAAACCGGCGTCTACCAGAAGCACAAGCAAGACAAGGGTGATCTGTAGCGAAGTTTTCGGCACAGTGCCGTTCAGGAGAGTTTTTGTTGGAACTACTGCATCTGATTCAGGAGCCAAGGGCTACGCCACAGGCGTCTGCGCACAGTCGAGCATGTGTGTTGAATAATGGTGCTGATAGCCACGTATCATTTCATGCAGATTTGATGCCTTTCGCAGACAATTTTTCATTGAATAGGATTGTAGCTGATTTGTGGCAGCAGGAAATAAGCTGTAGTCAAAAGAATCTTCAATAGATGGTCGCAGGTCACATCAGTATTGTATGGCTCGTAACGCGTTGCGTGCAGCCCGGCTAGCTCAGTCCGTAGAGCATGAGTCTCTTAATCTCAGGGTCGTGGGTTCGAGCTCCACGCAGGACGGCGCAAAATTTTGTGTCTACGCGGATCCAACATGCGCCCCTCTCGTGAGCCTTGCGTAATGAACGTAACGGGTTACGACGATGCCTAGCTTCGTATGAATATCAGAGGAACGGTATTTGAAGCTGAAAGTGACTCTGAAATGAAATAAATGTGTTGTTTTGCAATTTTAGTTGTACATCGATATAGTGTGAGATGTGTAGGAAAGCAGCAGCTGTGCTAACTAAATGCAAATAATGGTCGCTCATGCGGTGCGTTTCGAGCTGAAGGGCTCCGATTCACTAGTTTGTAAGAACAAAGTATCCTAAAAGTCCGCTAGGAGGCGCCTCCTTAGCTCAGTGGCAGAGCGCTGGTCTAGTAAACCAGAGGTCGTGAGTTCGATCCTCACAGGCGGCAAATGAATTTTGTAACAGCCCCTCCCACCGTGGCCCTTTCGAAAAAAGCGGTCAAGGATAAAAAAAATTATGAATGGGTGCGGTATTTAAGAAATGCTCTCGCAAATGAATAGTGTGAATGGTGCTATTAAAGTGGGCACCAGAAACTGCTGCTTTAGGCAGTCTCCGGAGAATGCCGACGTGAAATACTTAGTTCTTGTGACGTATTTTCTACCCCTGATAAAGACCCTCGCGATTGTCGTCGTCTGCGCCGCCGCCGCTTTGGTAATAGCGACAATTCGCCATTGTATCACATAGCGTGAGGTACCTTCTGCAAGCGACTGAGATGGCACTAAACGATTGAAGCAGATTTGCCACCTCTTGTTTGATCAGCGTCATAAGGGCTTGAATGTAACTTGCGATGGGACACAGCAAGAAGTAGCGTCGTACTTTTAGTACTGAAATTTGAGATGGAGAACTGCGTCAAAGATGGGAAAATCATTCTGCCAAGTGTACAAATGGCGAAAACGAGGTGTGAGTGGGGAAGTATATTGCGCCAGTGACCGTGTGGCCTAATGGATAAGGCGTCGGACTTCGGATCCGAAGATTGCAGGTTCGAACCCTGTCACGGTCGAGTTTTTCCTGTTCTGCAAAAGATGCATGCTGTTTTACTGTGTTGTTTGAGTACACTAAAACTAGTTGGAAGTTGCTGCTGTCCGCTTCCTGGCTACAAAACCGGCGTCTACCAGAAGCACAAGCAAGACAAGGGTGATCTGTAGCGAAGTTTTCGGCACAGTGCCGTTCAGGAGAGTTTTTGTTGGAACTACTGCATCTGATTCAGGAGCCAAGGGCTACGCCACAGGCGTCTGCGCACAGTCGAGCATGTGTGTTGAATAATGGTGCTGATAGCCACGTATCATTTCATGCAGATTTGATGCCTTTCGGAGACAATTTTTCATTGAATAGGATTGTAGCTGATTTGTGGCAGCAGGAAATAAGCTGTAGTCAAAAGAATCTTCAATAGATGGTCGCAGGTCACATCAGTATTGTATGGCTCGTAACGCGTTGCGTGCAGCCCGGCTAGCTCAGTCGGTAGAGCATGAGTCTCTTAATCTCAGGGTCGTGGGTTCGAGCCCCACGCTGGACGGCGCAAAATTTTGTGTCTACGCGGATCCAACATGCGCCCCTCTCGTGAGCCTTGCGTAATGAACGTAACGGGTTACGACGATGCCTAGCTTCGTATGAATATCAGAGGAACGGTATTTGAAGCTGAAAGTGACTCTGAAATGAAATAAATGTGTTGTTTTGCAATTTTAGTTGTACATCGATATAGTGTGAGATGTGTAGGAAAGCAGCAGCTGTGCTAACTAAATGCAAATAATGGTCGCTCATGCGGTGCGTTTCGAGCTGAAGGGCTCCGATTCACTAGTTTGTAATAACAAAGTATCCTAAAAGTCCGCTAGGAGGCGCCTCCTTAGCTCAGTGGCAGAACGCTGGTCTAGTAAACCAGAGGTCGTGAGTTCGATCCTCAGAGGCGGCAAATGAATTTTGTAACAGCCCCTCCCACCGTGGCCCTTTCGAAAAAAGCGGTCAAGGATAAAAAAAATTATGAATGGGTGCGGTATTTAAGAAATGCCCTCGCAAATGAATAGTGTGAATGGTGCTATTAAAGTGGGCACCAGAAACTGCTGCTTTAGGCAGTCTCCGGAGAATGCCGACGTGAAATACTTAGTTCTTGTGACGTATTTTCTACCCCTGATAAAGACCCTCGCGATTGTCGTCGTCGGCGCCGCCGCTGCTTTGGTAATAGCGACAATTCGCCATTGTATCACATAGGGTGAGGTACCTTCTGCAAGCGACTGAGATGGCACTAAACGATTGAAGCAGATTTGCCACCTCTTGTTTGATCAGCGTCATAAGGGCTTGAATGTAACTTGCGATGGGACACAGCAAGAAGTAGCGTCGTACTTTTAGTACTGAAATTTGAGATGGAGAACTGCGTCAAAGATGGGAAAATCATTCTGCCAAGTGTACAAATGGCGAAAACGAGGTGTGAGTGGGGAAGTATATTGCGCCAGTGACCGTGTGGCCTAATGGATAAGGCGTCGGACTTCGGATCCGAAGATTGCAGGTTCGAACCCTGTCACGGTCGAGTTTTTCCTGTTCTGCAAAAGATGCATGCTGTTTTACTGTGTTGTTTGAGTACACTAAAACTAGTTGGAAGTTGCTGCTGTCCGCTTCCTGGCTACAAAACCGGCGTCTACCAGAAGCACAAGCAAGACAAGGGTGATCTGTAGCGAAGTTTTCGGCACAGTGCCGTTCAGGAGAGTTTTTGTTGGAACTACTGCATCTGATTCAGGAGCCAAGGGCTACGCCACAGGCGTCTGCGCACAGTCGAGCATGTGTGTTGAATAATGGTGCTGATAGCCACGTATCATTTCATGCAGATTTGATGCCTTTCGGAGACAATTTTTCATTGAATAGGATTGTAGCTGATTTGTGGCAGCAGGAAATAAGCTGTAGTCAAAAGAATCTTCAATAGATGGTCGCAGGTCACATCAGTATTGTATGGCTCGTAACGCGTTGCGTGCAGCCCGGCTAGCTCAGTCGGTAGAGCATGAGTCTCTTAATCTCAGGGTCGTGGGTTCGAGCCCCACGCTGGACGGCGCAAAATTTTGTGTCTACGCGGATCCAACATGCGCCCCTCTCGTGAGCCTTGCGTAATGAACGTAACGGGTTACGACGATGCCTAGCTTCGTATGAATATCAGAGGAACGGTATTTGAAGCTGAAAGTGACTCTGAAATGAAATAAATGTGTTGTTTTGCAATTTTAGTTGTACATCGATATAGTGTGAGATGTGTAGGAAAGCAGCAGCTGTGCTAACTAAATGCAAATAATGGTCGCTCATGCGGTGCGTTTCGAGCTGAAGGGCTCCGATTCACTAGTTTGTAATAACAAAGTATCCTAAAAGACCGCTAGGAGGCGCCTCCTTAGCTCAGTGGCAGAACGCTGGTCTAGTAAACCAGAGGTCGTGAGTTCGATCCTCAGAGGCGGCAAATGAATTTTGTAACAGCCCCTCCCACCGTGGCCCTTTCGAAAAAAGCGGTCAAGGATAAAAAAAATTATGAATGGGTGTGGTATTTAAGAAATGCCCTCGCAAATGAATAGTGTGAATGGTGCTATTAAAGTGGGCACCAGAAACTGCTGCTTTAGGCAGTCTCCGGAGAATGCCGACGTGAAATACTTAGTTCTTGTGACGTATTTTCTACCCCTGATAAAGACCCTCGCGATTGTCGTCGTCGGCGCCGCCGCTGCTTTGGTAATAGCGACAATTCGCCATTGTATCACATAGGGTGAGGTACCTTCTGCAAGCGACTGAGATGGCACTAAACGATTGAAGCTGATTTGCCACCTCTTGTTTGATCAGCGTCATAAGGGCTTCAATGTAACTTGCGATGGGACACAGCAAGAAGTAGCGTCGTACTTTTAGTACTGAAATTTGAGATGGAGAACTGCGTCAAAGATGGGAAAATCATTCTGCCAAGTGTACAAATGGCGAAAACGAGGTGTGAGTGGGGAAGTATATTGCGCCAGTGACCGTGTGGCCTAATGGATAAGGCGTCGGACTTCGGATCCGAAGATTGCAGGTTCGAACCCTGTCACGGTCGAGTTTTTCCTGTTCTGCAAAAGATGCATGCTGTTTTACTGTGTTGTTTGAGTACACTAAAACTAGTTGGAAGTTGCTGCTGTCCGCTTCCTGGCTACAAAACCGGCGTCTACCAGAAGCACAAGCAAGACAAGGGTGATCTGTAGCGAAGTTTTCGGCACAGTGCCGTTCAGGAGAGTTTTTGTTGGAACTACTGCATCTGATTCAGGAGCCAAGGGCTACGCCACAGGCGTCTGCGCACAGTCGAGCATGTGTGTTGAATAATGGTGCTGATAGCCACGTATCATTTCATGCAGATTTGATGCCTTTCGGAGACAATTTTTCATTGAATAGGATTGTAGCTGATTTGTGGCAGCAGGAAATAAGCTGTAGTCAAAAGAATCTTCAATAGATGGTCGCAGGTCACATCAGTATTGTATGGCTCGTAACGCGTTGCGTGCAGCCCGGCTAGCTCAGTCGGTAGAGCATGAGTCTCTTAATCTCAGGGTCGTGGGTTCGAGCCCCACGCTGGACGGCGCAAAATTTTGTGTCTACGCGGATCCAACATGCGCCCCTCTCGTGAGCCTTGCGTAATGAACGTAACGGGTTACGACGATGCCTAGCTTCGTATGAATATCAGAGGAACGGTATTTGAAGCTGAAAGTGACTCTGAAATGAAATAAATGTGTTGTTTTGCAATTTTAGTTGTACATCGATATAGTGTGAGATGTGTAGGAAAGCAGCAGCTGTGCTAACTAAATGCAAATAATGGTCGCTCATGCGGTGCGTTTCGAGCTGAAGGGCTCCGATTCACTAGTTTGTAAGAACAAAGTATCCTCAAAGTCCGCTAGGAGGCGCCTCCTTAGCTCAGTGGCAGAGCGCTGGTCTAGTAAACCGGAGATCGTGAGTTCGATCCTCACAGGCGGCAAATGAATTTTGTAACAGCCCCTCCCACCGTGGCCCTTTCGAAAAAAGCGGTCAAGGATAAAAAAAATTATGAATGGGTGCGGTATTTAAGAAATGCTCTCGCAAATGAATAGTGTGAATGGTGCTATTAAAGTGGGCACCAGAAACTGCTGCTTTAGGCAGTCTCCGGAGAATGCCGACGTGAAATACTTAGTTCTTGTGATGTATTTTCTACCCCTGATAAAGACCCTCGCGATTGTCGTCGTCGGCGCCGCCGCCGCTTTGGTAATAGCGACAATTCGCCATTGTATCACATAGGGTGAGGTACCTTCTGCAAGCGACTGAGATGGCACTAAACGATTGAAGCTGATTTGCCACCTCTTGTTTGATCAGCGTCATAAGGGCTTCAATGTAACTTGCGATGGGACACAGCAAGAAGTAGCGTCGTACTTTTAGTACTGAAATTTGAGATGGACAACTGCGTCAAAGATGGGAAAATCACTCTGCCAAGTGTACAAATGGCGAAAACGAGGTGTGAGTGGGGAAGTATATTGCGCCAGTGACCGTGTGGCCTAATGGATAAGGCGTCGGACTTCGGATACGAAGATTGCAGGTTCGAATCCTGTCACGGTCGAGTTTTTCCTGTTCTGCAAAAGATGCATGCTGTTTTACTGTGTTGTTTGAGTACTCTAAAACTAGTTGGAAGTTGCTGCTGTCCGCTTCCTGGCTGCAAAACCGGCGTCTACCAGAAGCACAAGCAAGACAAGGGTGATCTGTAGCGAAGTTTTCGGCACAGTGCCGTTCAGGAGAGTTTTTGTTGGAACTACTGCATCTGATTCAGGAGCCAAGGGCTACGCCACAGGCGTCTGCGCACAGTCGAGCATGTGTGTTGAATAATGGTGCTGATAGCCACGTATCATTTCATGCAGATTTGATGCCTTTCGGAGACAATTTTTCATTGAATAGGATTGTAGCTGATTTGTGGCAGCAGGAAATAAGCTGTAGTCAAAGGAATCTTCAATAGATGGTCGCAGGTTACATCAGTATTGTATGGCTCGTAACGCGTTACGTGCAGCCCGGCTAGCTCAGTCGGTAGAGCATGAGTCTCTTAATCTCAGGGTCGTGGGTTCGAGCCCCACGCTGGGCGGCGCAAAATTTTGTGTCTACGCGGATCCAACATGCGCCCCTCTCGTGAGCCTTGCGTAATGAACGTAACGGGTTACGACGATGCCTAGCTTCGTATGAATATCAGAGGAACGGTATTTGAAGCTGAAAGTGACTCTGAAATGAAATAAATGTGTTGTTTTGCAATTTTAGTTGTACATCGATATAGTGTGAGATGTGTAGGAAAGCAGCAGCTGTGCTAACTAAATGCAAATAATGGTCGCTCATGCGGTGCGTTTCGAGCTGAAGGGCTCCGATTCACTAGTTTGTAATAACAAAGTATCCTAAAAGTCCGCTAGGAGGCGCCTCCTTAGCTCAGTGGCAGAACGCTGGTCTAGTAAACCAGAGGTCGTGAGTTCGATCCTCAGAGGCGGCAAATGAATTTTGTAACAGCCCCTCCCACCGTGGCCCTTTCGAAAAAAGCGGTCAAGGATAAAAAAAATTATGAATGGGTGCGGTATTTAAGAAATGCCCTCGCAAATGAATAGTGTGAATGGTGCTATTAAAGTGGGCACCAGAAACTGCTGCTTTAGGCAGTCTCCGGAGAATGCCGACGTGAAATACTTAGTTCTTGTGACGTATTTTCTACCCCTGATAAAGACCCTCGCGATTGTCTTCGTCGGCGCCGCCGCTGCTTTGGTAATAGCGACAATTCGCCATTGTATCACATAGGGTGAGGTACCTTCTGCAAGCGACTGAGATGGCACTAAACGATTGAAGCTGATTTGCCACCTCTTGTTTGATCAGCGTCATAAGGGCTTCAATGTAACTTGCGATGGGACACAGCAAGAAGTAGCGTCGTACTTTTAGTACTGAAATTTGAGATGGAGAACTGCGTCAAAGATGGGAAAATCATTCTGCCAAGTGTACAAATGGCGAAAACGAGGTGTGAGTGGGGAAGTATATTGCGCCAGTGACCGTGTGGCCTAATGGATAAGGCGTCGGACTTCGGATCCGAAGATTGCAGGTTCGAACCCTGTCACGGTCGAGTTTTTCCTGTTCTGCAAAAGATGCATGCTGTTTTACTGTGTTGTTTGAGTACACTAAAACTAGTTGGAAGTTGCTGCTGTCCGCTTCCTGGCTACAAAACCGGCGTCTACCAGAAGCACAAGCAAGACAAGGGTGATCTGTAGCGAAGTTTTCGGCACAGTGCCGTTCAGGAGAGTTTTTGTTGGAACTACTGCATCTGATTCAGGAGCCAAGGGCTACGCCACAGGCGTCTGCGCACAGTCGAGCATGTGTGTTGAATAATGGTGCTGATAGCCACGTATCATTTCATGCAGATTTGATGCCTTTCGGAGACAATTTTTCATTGAATAGGATTGTAGCTGATTTGTGGCAGCAGGAAATAAGCTGTAGTCAAAAGAATCTTCAATAGATGGTCGCAGGTCACATCAGTATTGTATGGCTCGTAACGCGTTGCGTGCAGCCCGGCTAGCTCAGTCGGTAGAGCATGAGTCTCTTAATCTCAGGGTCGTGGGTTCGAGCCCCACGCTGGACGGCGCAAAATTTTGTGTCTACGCGGATCCAACATGCGCCCCTCTCGTGAGCCTTGCGTAATGAACGTAACGGGTTACGACGATGCCTAGCTTCGTATGAATATCAGAGGAACGGTATTTGAAGCTGAAAGTGACTCTGAAATGAAATAAATGTGTTGTTTTGCAATTTTAGTTGTACATCGATATAGTGTGAGATGTGTAGGAAAGCAGCAGCTGTGCTAACTAAATGCAAATAATGGTCGCTCATGCGGTGCGTTTCGAGCTGAAGGGCTCCGATTCACTAGTTTGTAAGAACAAAGTATCCTCAAAGTCCGCTAGGAGGCGCCTCCTTAGCTCAGTGGCAGAGCGCTGGTCTAGTAAACCGGAGATCGTGAGTTCGATCCTCACAGGCGGCAAATGAATTTTGTAACAGCCCCTCCCACCGTGGCCCTTTCGAAAAAAGCGGTCAAGGATAAAAAAAATTATGAATGGGTGCGGTATTTAAGAAATGCTCTCGCAAATGAATAGTGTGAATGGTGCTATTAAAGTGGGCACCAGAAACTGCTGCTTTAGGCAGTCTCCGGAGAATGCCGACGTGAAATACTTAGTTCTTGTGATGTATTTTCTACCCCTGATAAAGACCCTCGCGATTGTCGTCGTCGGCGCCGCCGCCGCTTTGGTAATAGCGACAATTCGCCATTGTATCACATAGGGTGAGGTACCTTCTGCAAGCGACTGAGATGGCACTAAACGATTGAAGCTGATTTGCCACCTCTTGTTTGATCAGCGTCATAAGGGCTTCAATGTAACTTGCGATGGGACACAGCAAGAAGTAGCGTCGTACTTTTAGTACTGAAATTTGAGATGGACAACTGCGTCAAAGATGGGAAAATCACTCTGCCAAGTGTACAAATGGCGAAAACGAGGTGTGAGTGGGGAAGTATATTGCGCCAGTGACCGTGTGGCCTAATGGATAAGGCGTCGGACTTCGGATACGAAGATTGCAGGTTCGAATCCTGTCACGGTCGAGTTTTTCCTGTTCTGCAAAAGATGCATGCTGTTTTACTGTGTTGTTTGAGTACTCTAAAACTAGTTGGAAGTTGCTGCTGTCCGCTTCCTGGCTGCAAAACCGGCGTCTACCAGAAGCACAAGCAAGACAAGGGTGATCTGTAGCGAAGTTTTCGGCACAGTGCCGTTCAGGAGAGTTTTTGTTGGAACTACTGCATCTGATTCAGGAGCCAAGGGCTACGCCACAGGCGTCTGCGCACAGTCGAGCATGTGTGTTGAATAATGGTGCTGATAGCCACGTATCATTTCATGCAGATTTGATGCCTTTCGGAGACAATTTTTCATTGAATAGGATTGTAGCTGATTTGTGGCAGCAGGAAATAAGCTGTAGTCAAAAGAATCTTCAATAGATGGTCGCAGGTTACATCAGTATTGTATGGCTCGTAACGCGTTACGTGCAGCCCGGCTAGCTCAGTCGGTAGAGCATGAGTCTCTTAATCTCAGGGTCGTGGGTTCGAGCCCCACGCTGGGCGGCGCAAAATTTTGTGTCTACGCGGATCCAACATGCGCCCCTCTCGTGAGCCTTGCGTAATGAACGTAACGGGTTACGACGATGCCTAGCTTCGTATGAATATCAGAGGAACGGTATTTGAAGCTGAAAGTGACTCTGAAATGAAATAAATGTGTTGTTTTGCAATTTTAGTTGTACATCGATATAGTGTGAGATGTGTAGGAAAGCAGCAGCTGTGCTAACTAAATGCAAATAATGGTCGCTCATGCGGTGCGTTTCGAGCTGAAGGGCTCCGATTCACTAGTTTGTAATAACAAAGTATCCTAAAAGTCCGCTAGGAGGCGCCTCCTTAGCTCAGTGGCAGAACGCTGGTCTAGTAAACCAGAGGTCGTGAGTTCGATCCTCAGAGGCGGCAAATGAATTTTGTAACAGCCCCTCCCACCGTGGCCCTTTCGAAAAAAGCGGTCAAGGATAAAAAAAATTATGAATGGGTGCGGTATTTAAGAAATGCCCTCGCAAATGAATAGTGTGAATGGTGCTATTAAAGTGGGCACCAGAAACTGCTGCTTTAGGCAGTCTCCGGAGAATGCCGACGTGAAATACTTAGTTCTTGTGACGTATTTTCTACCCCTGATAAAGACCCTCGCGATTGTCGTCGTCGGCGCCGCCGCTGCTTTGGTAATAGCGACAATTCGCCATTGTATCACATAGGGTGAGGTACCTTCTGCAAGCGACTGAGATGGCACTAAACGATTGAAGCTGATTTGCCACCTCTTGTTTGATCAGCGTCATAAGGGCTTCAATGTAACTTGCGATGGGACACAGCAAGAAGTAGCGTCGTACTTTTAGTACTGAAATTTGAGATGGAGAACTGCGTCAAAGATGGGAAAATCATTCTGCCAAGTGTACAAATGGCGAAAACGAGGTGTGAGTGGGGAAGTATATTGCGCCAGTGACCGTGTGGCCTAATGGATAAGGCGTCGGACTTCGGATCCGAAGATTGCAGGTTCGAACCCTGTCACGGTCGAGTTTTTCCTGTTCTGCAAAAGATGCATGCTGTTTTACTGTGTTGTTTGAGTACACTAAAACTAGTTGGAAGTTGCTGCTGTCCGCTTCCTGGCTACAAAACCGGCGTCTACCAGGAGCACAAGCAAGACAAGGGTGATCTGTAGCGAAGTTTTCGGCACAGTGCCGTTCAGGAGAGTTTTTGTTGGAACTACTGCATCTGATTCAGGAGCCAAGGGCTACGCCACAGGCGTCTGCGCACAGTCGAGCATGTGTGTTGAATAATGGTGCTGATAGCCACGTATCATTTCATGCAGATTTGATGCCTTTCGGAGACAATTTTTCATTGAATAGGATTGTAGCTGATTTGTGGCAGCAGGAAATAAGCTG
This sequence comes from Schistocerca cancellata, assembly GCF_023864275.1. Classification (NCBI taxonomy): domain Eukaryota; kingdom Metazoa; phylum Arthropoda; class Insecta; order Orthoptera; family Acrididae; genus Schistocerca; species Schistocerca cancellata. Next base: position 80,531,444 of record NC_064633.1, on the reverse strand, counting down.
TAGTCAAAAGAATCTTCAATAGATGGTCGCAGGTCACATCAGTATTGTATGGCTCGTAACGCGTTGCGTGCAGCCCGGCTAGCTCAGTCGGTAGAGCATGAGTCTCTTAATCTCAGGGTCGTGGGTTCGAGCCCCACGCTGGACGGCGCAAAATTTTGTGTCTACGCGGATCCAACATGCGCCCCTCTCGTGAGCCTTGCGTAATGAACGTAACGGGTTACGACGATGCCTAGCTTCGTATGAATATCAGAGGAACGGTATTTGAAGCTGAAAGTGACTCTGAAATGAAATAAATGTGTTGTTTTGCAATTTTAGTTGTACATCGATATAGTGTGAGATGTGTAGGAAAGCAGCAGCTGTGCTAACTAAATGCAAATAATGGTCGCTCATGCGGTGCGTTTCGAGCTGAAGGGCTCCGATTCACTAGTTTGTAAGAACAAAGTATCCTCAAAGTCCGCTAGGAGGCGCCTCCTTAGCTCAGTGGCAGAGCGCTGGTCTAGTAAACCGGAGATCGTGAGTTCGATCCTCACAGGCGGCAAATGAATTTTGTAACAGCCCCTCCCACCGTGGCCCTTTCGAAAAAAGCGGTCAAGGATAAAAAAAATTATGAATGGGTGCGGTATTTAAGAAATGCTCTCGCAAATGAATAGTGTGAATGGTGCTATTAAAGTGGGCACCAGAAACTGCTGCTTTAGGCAGTCTCCGGAGAATGCCGACGTGAAATACTTAGTTCTTGTGATGTATTTTCTACCCCTGATAAAGACCCTCGCGATTGTCGTCGTCGGCGCCGCCGCCGCTTTGGTAATAGCGACAATTCGCCATTGTATCACATAGGGTGAGGTACCTTCTGCAAGCGACTGAGATGGCACTAAACGATTGAAGCTGATTTGCCACCTCTTGTGTGATCAGCGTCATAAGGGCTTCAATGTAACTTGCGATGGGACACAGCAAGAAGTAGCGTCGTACTTTTAGTACTGAAATTTGAGATGGACAACTGCGTCAAAGATGGGAAAATCACTCTGCCAAGTGTACAAATGGCGAAAACGAGGTGTGAGTGGGGAAGTATATTGCGCCAGTGACCGTGTGGCCTAATGGATAAGGCGTCGGACTTCGGATACGAAGATTGCAGGTTCGAATCCTGTCACGGTCGAGTTTTTCCTGTTCTGCAAAAGATGCATGCTGTTTTACTGTGTTGTTTGAGTACTCTAAAACTAGTTGGAAGTTGCTGCTGTCCGCTTCCTGGCTGCAAAACCGGCGTCTACCAGAAGCACAAGCAAGACAAGGGTGATCTGTAGCGAAGTTTTCGGCACAGTGCCGTTCAGGAGAGTTTTTGTTGGAACTACTGCATCTGATTCAGGAGCCAAGGGCTACGCCACAGGCGTCTGCGCACAGTCGAGCATGTGTGTTGAATAATGGTGCTGATAGCCACGTATCATTTCATGCAGATTTGATGCCTTTCGGAGACAATTTTTCATTGAATAGGATTGTAGCTGATTTGTGGCAGCAGGAAATAAGCTGTAGTCAAAAGAATCTTCAATAGATGGTCGCAGGTTACATCAGTATTGTATGGCTCGTAACGCGTTACGTGCAGCCCGGCTAGCTCAGTCGGTAGAGCATGAGTCTCTTAATCTCAGGGTCGTGGGTTCGAGCCCCACGCTGGGCGGCGCAAAATTTTGTGTCTACGCGGATCCAACATGCGCCCCTCTCGTGAGCCTTGCGTAATGAACGTAACGGGTTACGACGATGCCTAGCTTCGTATGAATATCAGAGGAACGGTATTTGAAGCTGAAAGTGACTCTGAAATGAAATAAATGTGTTGTTTTGCAATTTTAGTTGTACATCGATATAGTGTGAGATGTGTAGGAAAGCAGCAGCTGTGCTAACTAAATGCAAATAATGGTCGCTCATGCGGTGCGTTTCGAGCTGAAGGGCTCCGATTCACTAGTTTGTAAGAACAAAGTATCCTAAAAGTCCGCTAGGAGGCGCCTCCTTAGCTCAGTGGCAGAGCGCTGGTCTAGTAAACCAGAGGTCGTGAGTTCGATCCTCACAGGCGGCAAATGAATTTTGTAACAGCCCCTCCCACCGTGGCCCTTTCGAAAAAAGCGGTCAAGGATAAAAAAAATTATGAATGGGTGCGGTATTTAAGAAATGCTCTCGCAAATGAATAGTGTGAATGGTGCTATTAAAGTGGGCACCAGAAACTGCTGCTTTAGGCAGTCTCCGGAGAATGCCGACGTGAAATACTTAGTTCTTGTGATGTATTTTCTACCCCTGATAAAGACCCTCGCGATTGTCGTCGTCGGCGCCGCCGCCGCTTTGGTAATAGCGACAATTCGCCATTGTATCACATAGGGTGAGGTACCTTCTGCAAGCGACTGAGATGGCACTAAACGATTGAAGCTGATTTGCCACCTCTTGTTTGATCAGCGTCATAAGGGCTTGAATGTAACTTGCGATGGGACACAGCAAGAAGTAGCGTCGTACTTTTAGTACTGAAATTTGAGATGGAGAACTGCGTCAAAGATGGGAAAATCATTCTGCCAAGTGTACAAATGGCGAAAACGAGGTGTGAGTGGGGAAGTATATTGCGCCAGTGACCGTGTGGCCTAATGGATAAGGCGTCGGACTTCGGATCCGAAGATTGCAGGTTCGAATCCTGTCACGGTCGAGTTTTTCCTGTTCTGCAAAAGATGCATGCTGTTTTACTGTGTTGTTTGAGTACTCTAAAACTAGTTGGAAGTTGCTGCTGTCCGCTTCCTGGCTGCAAAACCGGCGTCTACCAGAAGCACAAGCAAGACAAGGGTGATCTGTAGCGAAGTTTTCGGCACAGTGCCGTTCAGGAGAGTTTTTGTTGGAACTACTGCATCTGATTCAGGAGCCAAGGGCTACGCCACAGGCGTCTGCGCACAGTCGAGCATGTGTGTTGAATAATGGTGCTGATAGCCACGTATCATTTCATGCAGATTTGATGCCTTTCGCAGACAATTTTTCATTGAATAGGATTGTAGCTGATTTGTGGCAGCAGGAAATAAGCTGTAGTCAAAAGAATCTTCAATAGATGGTCGCAGGTCACATCAGTATTGTATGGCTCGTAACGCGTTGCGTGCAGCCCGGCTAGCTCAGTCGGTAGAGCATGAGTCTCTTAATCTCAGGGTCGTGGGTTCGAGCTCCACGCAGGACGGCGCAAAATTTTGTGTCTACGCGGATCCAACATGCGCCCCTCTCGTGAGCCTTGCGTAATGAACGTAACGGGTTACGACGATGCCTAGCTTCGTATGAATATCAGAGGAACGGTATTTGAAGCTGAAAGTGACTCTGAAATGAAATAAATGTGTTGTTTTGCAATTTTAGTTGTACATCGATATAGTGTGAGATGTGTAGGAAAGCAGCAGCTGTGCTAACTAAATGCAAATAATGGTCGCTCATGCGGTGCGTTTCGAGCTGAAGGGCTCCGATTCACTAGTTTGTAAGAACAAAGTATCCTAAAAGTCCGCTAGGAGGCGCCTCCTTAGCTCAGTGGCAGAGCGCTGGTCTAGTAAACCAGAGGTCGTGAGTTCGATCCTCACAGGCGGCAAATGAATTTTGTAACAGCCCCTCCCACCGTGTCCCTTTCGAAAAAAGCGGTCAAGGATAAAAAAAATTATGAATGGGTGCGGTATTTAAGAAATGCTCTCGCAAATGAATAGTGTGAATGGTGCTATTAAAGTGGGCACCAGAAACTGCTGCTTTAGGCAGTCTCCGGAGAATGCCGACGTGAAATACTTAGTTCTTGTGATGTATTTTCTACTCCTGATAAAGACCCTAGCGAAAAACGTCGTCGTCGTCGTCGTCGTCGTAAGCGCCGCCGCCGCTTTGGTAATAGCGACAATTCGCCATTGTATCACATAGGGTGAGGTACCTTCTGCAAGCGACTGAGATGGCACTAAACGATTGAAGCTGATTTGCCACCTCTTGTTTGATCAGCGTCATAAGGGCTTGAATGTAACTTGCGATGGGACACAGCAAGAAGTAGCGTCGTACTTTTAGTACTGAAATTTGAGATGGAGAACTGCGTCAAAGATGGGAAAATCATTCTGCCAAGTGTACAAATGGCGAAAACGAGGTGTGAGTGGGGAAGTATATTGCGCCAGTGACCGTGTGGCCTAATGGATAAGGCGTCGGACTTCGGATCCGAAGATTGCAGGTTCGAATCCTCTCACGGTCGAGTTTTTCCTGTTCTGCAAAAGATGCATGCTGTTTTACTGTGTTGTTTGAGTACTCTAAAACTAGTTGGAAGTTGCTGCTGTCCGCTTCCTGGCTGCAAAACCGGCGTCTACCAGAAGCACAAGCAAGACAAGGGTGATCTGTAGCGAAGTTTTCGGCACAGTGCCGTTCAGGAGAGTTTTTGTTGGAACTACTGCATCTGATTCAGGAGCCAAGGGCTACGCCACAGGCGTCTGCGCACAGTCGAGCATGTGTGTTGAATAATGGTGCTGATAGCCACGTATCATTTCATGCAGATTTGATGCCTTTCGCAGACAATTTTTCATTGAATAGGATTGTAGCTGATTTGTGGCAGCAGGAAATAAGCTGTAGTCAAAAGAATCTTCAATAGATGGTCGCAGGTCACATCAGTATTGTATGGCTCGTAACGCGTTGCGTGCAGCCCGGCTAGCTCAGTCGGTAGAGCATGAGTCTCTTAATCTCAGGGTCGTGGGTTCGAGCTCCACGCAGGACGGCGCAAAATTTTGTGTCTACGCGGATCCAACATGCGCCCCTCTCGTGAGCCTTGCGTAATGAACGTAACGGGTTACGACGATGCCTAGCTTCGTATGAATATCAGAGGAACGGTATTTGAAGCTGAAAGTGACTCTGAAATGAAATAAATGTGTTGTTTTGCAATTTTAGTTGTACATCGATATAGTGTGAGATGTGTAGGAAAGCAGCAGCTGTGCTAACTAAATGCAAATAATGGTCGCTCATGCGGTGCGTTTCGAGCTGAAGGGCTCCGATTCACTAGTTTGTAAGAACAAAGTATCCTAAAAGTCCGCTAGGAGGCGCCTCCTTAGCTCAGTGGCAGAGCGCTGGTCTAGTAAACCAGAGGTCGTGAGTTCGATCCTCACAGGCGGCAAATGAATTTTGTAACAGCCCCTCCCACCGTGTCCCTTTCGAAAAAAGCGGTCAAGGATAAAAAAAATTATGAATGGGTGCGGTATTTAAGAAATGCTCTCGCAAATGAATAGTGTGAATGGTGCTATTAAAGTGGGCACCAGAAACTGCTGCTTTAGGCAGTCTCCGGAGAATGCCGACGTGAAATACTTAGTTCTTGTGACGTATTTTCTACCCCTGATAAAGACCCTCGCGATTGTCGTCGTCTGCGCCGCCGCCGCTTTGGTAATAGCGACAATTCGCCATTGTATCACATAGCGTGAGGTACCTTCTGCAAGCGACTGAGATGGCACTAAACGATTGAAGCAGATTTGCCACCTCTTGTTTGATCAGCGTCATAAGGGCTTGAATGTAACTTGCGATGGGACACAGCAAGAAGTAGCGTCGTACTTTTAGTACTGAAATTTGAGATGGAGAACTGCGTCAAAGATGGGAAAATCATTCTGCCAAGTGTACAAATGGCGAAAACGAGGTGTGAGTGGGGAAGTATATTGCGCCAGTGACCGTGTGGCCTAATGGATAAGGCGTCGGACTTCGGATCCGAAGATTGCAGGTTCGAACCCTGTCACGGTCGAGTTTTTCCTGTTCTGCAAAAGATGCATGCTGTTTTACTGTGTTGTTTGAGTACACTAAAACTAGTTGGAAGTTGCTGCTGTCCGCTTCCTGGCTACAAAACCGGCGTCTACCAGAAGCACAAGCAAGACAAGGGTGATCTGTAGCGAAGTTTTCGGCACAGTGCCGTTCAGGAGAGTTTTTGTTGGAACTACTGCATCTGATTCAGGAGCCAAGGGCTACGCCACAGGCGTCTGCGCACAGTCGAGCATGTGTGTTGAATAATGGTGCTGATAGCCACGTATCATTTCATGCAGATTTGATGCCTTTCGGAGACAATTTTTCATTGAATAGGATTGTAGCTGATTTGTGGCAGCAGGAAATAAGCTGTAGTCAAAAGAATCTTCAATAGATGGTCGCAGGTCACATCAGTATTGTATGGCTCGTAACGCGTTGCGTGCAGCCCGGCTAGCTCAGTCGGTAGAGCATGAGTCTCTTAATCTCAGGGTCGTGGGTTCGAGCCCCACGCTGGACGGCGCAAAATTTTGTGTCTACGCGGATCCAACATGCGCCCCTCTCGTGAGCCTTGCGTAATGAACGTAACGGGTTACGACGATGCCTAGCTTCGTATGAATATCAGAGGAACGGTATTTGAAGCTGAAAGTGACTCTGAAATGAAATAAATGTGTTGTTTTGCAATTTTAGTTGTACATCGATATAGTGTGAGATGTGTAGGAAAGCAGCAGCTGTGCTAACTAAATGCAAATAATGGTCGCTCATGCGGTGCGTTTCGAGCTGAAGGGCTCCGATTCACTAGTTTGTAATAACAAAGTATCCTAAAAGTCCGCTAGGAGGCGCCTCCTTAGCTCAGTGGCAGAACGCTGGTCTAGTAAACCAGAGGTCGTGAGTTCGATCCTCAGAGGCGGCAAATGAATTTTGTAACAGCCCCTCCCACCGTGGCCCTTTCGAAAAAAGCGGTCAAGGATAAAAAAAATTATGAATGGGTGCGGTATTTAAGAAATGCTCTCGCAAATGAATAGTGTGAATGGTGCTATTAAAGTGGGCACCAGAAACTGCTGCTTTAGGCAGTCTCCGGAGAATGCCGACGTGAAATACTTAGTTCTTGTGACGTATTTTCTACCCCTGATAAAGACCCTCGCGATTGTCGTCGTCGGCGCCGCCGCTGCTTTGGTAATAGCGACAATTCGCCATTGTATCACATAGGGTGAGGTACCTTCTGCAAGCGACTGAGATGGCACTAAACGATTGAAGCTGATTTGCCACCTCTTGTTTGATCAGCGTCATAAGGGCTTCAATGTAACTTGCGATGGGACACAGCAAGAAGTAGCGTCGTACTTTTAGTACTGAAATTTGAGATGGAGAACTGCGTCAAAGATGGGAAAATCATTCTGCCAAGTGTACAAATGGCGAAAACGAGGTGTGAGTGGGGAAGTATATTGCGCCAGTGACCGTGTGGCCTAATGGATAAGGCGTCGGACTTCGGATCCGAAGATTGCAGGTTCGAATCCTGTCACGGTCGAGTTTTTCCTGTTCTGCAAAAGATGCATGCTGTTTTACTGTGTTGTTTGAGTACTCTAAAACTAGTTGGAAGTTGCTGCTGTCCGCTTCCTGGCTGCAAAACCGGCGTCTACCAGAAGCACAAGCAAGACAAGGGTGATCTGTAGCGAAGTTTTCGGCACAGTGCCGTTCAGGAGAGTTTTTGTTGGAACTACTGCATCTGATTCAGGAGCCAAGGGCTACGCCACAGGCGTCTGCGCACAGTCGAGCATGTGTGTTGAATAATGGTGCTGATAGCCACGTATCATTTCATGCAGATTTGATGCCTTTCGCAGACAATTTTTCATTGAATAGGATTGTAGCTGATTTGTGGCAGCAGGAAATAAGCTGTAGTCAAAAGAATCTTCAATAGATGGTCGCAGGTCACATCAGTATTGTATGGCTCGTAACGCGTTGCGTGCAGCCCGGCTAGCTCAGTCGGTAGAGCATGAGTCTCTTAATCTCAGGGTCGTGGGTTCGAGCTCCACGCAGGACGGCGCAAAATTTTGTGTCTACGCGGATCCAACATGCGCCCCTCTCGTGAGCCTTGCGTAATGAACGTAACGGGTTACGACGATGCCTAGCTTCGTATGAATATCAGAGGAACGGTATTTGAAGCTGAAAGTGACTCTGAAATGAAATAAATGTGTTGTTTTGCAATTTTAGTTGTACATCGATATAGTGTGAGATGTGTAGGAAAGCAGCAGCTGTGCTAACTAAATGCAAATAATGGTCGCTCATGCGGTGCGTTTCGAGCTGAAGGGCTCCGATTCACTAGTTTGTAAGAACAAAGTATCCTAAAAGTCCGCTAGGAGGCGCCTCCTTAGCTAAGTGGCAGAGCGCTGGTCTAGTAAACCAGAGGTCGTGAGTTCGATCCTCACAGGCGGCAAATGAATTTTGTAACAGCCCCTCCCACCGTGTCCCTTTCGAAAAAAGCGGTCAAGGATAAAAAAAATTATGAATGGGTGCGGTATTTAAGAAATGCTCTCGCAAATGAATAGTGTGAATGGTGCTATTAAAGTGGGCACCAGAAACTGCTGCTTTAGGCAGTCTCCGGAGAATGCCGACGTGAAATACTTAGTTCTTGTGATGTATTTTCTACTCCTGATAAAGACCCTAGCGAAAAACGTCGTCGTCGTCGTCGTCGTCGTCGTCGGCGCCGCCGCCGCTTTGGTAATAGCGACAATTCGCCATTGTATCACATAGGGTGAGGTACCTTCTGCAAGCGACTGAGATGGCACTAAACGATTGAAGCTGATTTGCCACCTCTTGTTTGATCAGCGTCATAAGGGCTTGAATGTAACTTGCGATGGGACACAGCAAGAAGTAGCGTCGTACTTTTAGTACTGAAATTTGAGATGGAGAACTGCGTCAAAGATGGGAAAATCATTCTGCCAAGTGTACAAATGGCGAAAACGAGGTGTGAGTGGGGAAGTATATTGCGCCAGTGACCGTGTGGCCTAATGGATAAGGCGTCGGACTTCGGATCCGAAGATTGCAGGTTCGAATCCTGTCACGGTCGAGTTTTTCCTGTTCTGCAAAAGATGCATGCTGTTTTACTGTGTTGTTTGAGTACTCTAAAACTAGTTGGAAGTTGCTGCTGTCCGCTTCCTGGCTGCAAAACCGGCGTCTACCAGAAGCACAAGCAAGACAAGGGTGATCTGTAGCGAAGTTTTCGGCACAGTGCCGTTCAGGAGAGTTTTTGTTGGAACTACTGCATCTGATTCAGGAGCCAAGGGCTACGCCACAGGCGTCTGCGCACAGTCGAGCATGTGTGTTGAATAATGGTGCTGATAGCCACGTATCATTTCATGCAGATTTGATGCCTTTCGCAGACAATTTTTCATTGAATAGGATTGTAGCTGATTTGTGGCAGCAGGAAATAAGCTGTAGTCAAAAGAATCTTCAATAGATGGTCGCAGGTCACATCAGTATTGTATGGCTCGTAACGCGTTGCGTGCAGCCCGGCTAGCTCAGTCGGTAGAGCATGAGTCTCTTAATCTCAGGGTCGTGGGTTCGAGCTCCACGCAGGACGGCGCAAAATTTTGTGTCTACGCGGATCCAACATGCGCCCCTCTCGTGAGCCTTGCGTAATGAACGTAACGGGTTACGACGATGCCTAGCTTCGTATGAATATCAGAGGAACGGTATTTGAAGCTGAAAGTGACTCTGAAATGAAATAAATGTGTTGTTTTGCAATTTTAGTTGTACATCGATATAGTGTGAGATGTGTAGGAAAGCAGCAGCTGTGCTAACTAAATGCAAATAATGGTCGCTCATGCGGTGCGTTTCGAGCTGAAGGGCTCCGATTCACTAGTTTGTAAGAACAAAGTATCCTAAAAGTCCGCTAGGAGGCGCCTCCTTAGCTCAGTGGCAGAGCGCTGGTCTAGTAAACCAGAGGTCGTGAGTTCGATCCTCACAGGCGGCAAATGAATTTTGTAACAGCCCCTCCCACCGTGTCCCTTTCGAAAAAAGCGGTCAAGGATAAAAAAAATTATGAATGGGTGCGGTATTTAAGAAATGCTCTCGCAAATGAATAGTGTGAATGGTGCTATTAAAGTGGGCACCAGAAACTGCTGCTTTAGGCAGTCTCCGGAGAATGCCGACGTGAAATACTTAGTTCTTGTGACGTATTTTCTACCCCTGATAAAGACCCTCGCGATTGTCGTCGTCTGCGCCGCCGCCGCTTTGGTAATAGCGACAATTCGCCATTGTATCACATAGCGTGAGGTACCTTCTGCAAGCGACTGAGATGGCACTAAACGATTGAAGCAGATTTGCCACCTCTTGTTTGATCAGCGTCATAAGGGCTTGAATGTAACTTGCGATGGGACACAGCAAGAAGTAGCGTCGTACTTTTAGTACTGAAATTTGAGATGGAGAACTGCGTCAAAGATGGGAAAATCATTCTGCCAAGTGTACAAATGGCGAAAACGAGGTGTGAGTGGGGAAGTATATTGCGCCAGTGACCGTGTGGCCTAATGGATAAGGCGTCGGACTTCGGATCCGAAGATTGCAGGTTCGAACCCTGTCACGGTCGAGTTTTTCCTGTTCTGCAAAAGATGCATGCTGTTTTACTGTGTTGTTTGAGTACACTAAAACTAGTTGGAAGTTGCTGCTGTCCGCTTCCTGGCTACAAAACCGGCGTCTACCAGAAGCACAAGCAAGACAAGGGTGATCTGTAGCGAAGTTTTCGGCACAGTGCCGTTCAGGAGAGTTTTTGTTGGAACTACTGCATCTGATTCAGGAGCCAAGGGCTACGCCACAGGCGTCTGCGCACAGTCGAGCATGTGTGTTGAATAATGGTGCTGATAGCCACGTATCATTTCATGCAGATTTGATGCCTTTCGGAGACAATTTTTCATTGAATAGGATTGTAGCTGATTTGTGGCAGCAGGAAATAAGCTGTAGTCAAAAGAATCTTCAATAGATGGTCGCAGGTCACATCAGTATTGTATGGCTCGTAACGCGTTGCGTGCAGCCCGGCTAGCTCAGTCGGTAGAGCATGAGTCTCTTAATCTCAGGGTCGTGGGTTCGAGCCCCACGCTGGACGGCGCAAAATTTTGTGTCTACGCGGATCCAACATGCGCCCCTCTCGTGAGCCTTGCGTAATGAACGTAACGGGTTACGACGATGCCTAGCTTCGTATGAATATCAGAGGAACGGTATTTGAAGCTGAAAGTGACTCTGAAATGAAATAAATGTGTTGTTTTGCAATTTTAGTTGTACATCGATATAGTGTGAGATGTGTAGGAAAGCAGCAGCTGTGCTAACTAAATGCAAATAATGGTCGCTCATGCGGTGCGTTTCGAGCTGAAGGGCTCCGATTCACTAGTTTGTAATAACAAAGTATCCTAAAAGTCCGCTAGGAGGCGCCTCCTTAGCTCAGTGGCAGAACGCTGGTCTAGTAAACCAGAGGTCGTGAGTTCGATCCTCAGAGGCGGCAAATGAATTTTGTAACAGCCCCTCCCACCGTGGCCCTTTCGAAAAAAGCGGTCAAGGATAAAAAAAATTATGAATGGGTGCGGTATTTAAGAAATGCTCTCGCAAATGAATAGTGTGAATGGTGCTATTAAAGTGGGCACCAGAAACTGCTGCTTTAGGCAGTCTCCGGAGAATGCCGACGTGAAATACTTAGTTCTTGTGACGTATTTTCTACCCCTGATAAAGACCCTCGCGATTGTCGTCGTCGGCGCCGCCGCTGCTTTGGTAATAGCGACAATTCGCCATTGTATCACATAGGGTGAGGTACCTTCTGCAAGCGACTGAGATGGCACTAAACGATTGAAGCTGATTTGCCACCTCTTGTTTGATCAGCGTCATAAGGGCTTCAATGTAACTTGCGATGGGACACAGCAAGAAGTAGCGTCGTACTTTTAGTACTGAAATTTGAGATGGAGAACTGCGTCAAAGATGGGAAAATCATTCTGCCAAGTGTACAAATGGCGAAAACGAGGTGTGAGTGGGGAAGTATATTGCGCCAGTGACCGTGTGGCCTAATGGATAAGGCGTCGGACTTCGGATTCGAAGATTGCATCTTCGAATCCTGTCACGGTCGAGTTTTTCCTGTTCTGCAAAAGATGCATGCTGTTTTACTGTGTTGTTTGAGTACACTAAAACTAGTTGGAAGTTGCTGCTGTCCGCTTCCTGGCTACAAAACCGGCGTCTACCAGAAGCACAAGCAAGACAAGGGTGATCTGTAGCGAAGTTTTCGGCACAGTGCCGTTCAGGAGAGTTTTTGTTGGAACTACTGCATCTGATTCAGGAGCCAAGGGCTACGCCACAGGCGTCTGCGCACAGTCGAGCATGTGTGTTGAATAATGGTGCTGATAGCCACGTATCATTTCATGCAGATTTGATGCCTTTCGGAGACAATTTTTCATTGAATAGGATTGTAGCTGATTTGTGGCAGCAGGAAATAAGCTGTAGTCAAAAGAATCTTCAATAGATGGTCGCAGGTCACATCAGTATTGTATGGCTCGTAACGCGTTGCGTGCAGCCCGGCTAGCTCAGTCGGTAGAGCATGAGTCTCTTAATCTCAGGGTCGTGGGTTCGAGCCCCACGCTGGACGGCGCAAAATTTTGTGTCTACGCGGATCCAACATGCGCCCCTCTCGTGAGCCTTGCGTAATGAACGTAACGGGTTACGACGATGCCTAGCTTCGTATGAATATCAGAGGAACGGTATTTGAAGCTGAAAGTGACTCTGAAATGAAATAAATGTGTTGTTTTGCAATTTTAGTTGTACATCGATATAGTGTGAGATGTGTAGGAAAGCAGCAGCTGTGCTAACTAAATGCAAATAATGGTCGCTCATGCGGTGCGTTTCGAGCTGAAGGGCTCCGATTCACTAGTTTGTAAGAACAAAGTATCCTCAAAGTCCGCTAGGAGGCGCCTCCTTAGCTCAGTGGCAGAGCGCTGGTCTAGTAAACCGGAGATCGTGAGTTCGGTCCTCACAGGCGGCAAATGAATTTTGTAACAGCCCCTCCCACCGTGGCCCTTTCGAAAAAAGCGGGCAAGGATAAAAAAAATTATGAATGGGTGCGGTATTTAAGAAATGCTCTCGCAAATGAATAGTGTGAATGGTGCTATTAAAGTGGGCACCAGAAACTGCTGCTTTAGGCAGTCTCCGGAGAATGCCGACGTGAAATACTTAGTTCTTGTGATGTATTTTCTACCCCTGATAAAGACCCTCGCGATTGTCGTCGTCGGCGCCGCCGCCGCTTTGGTAATAGCGACAATTCGCCATTGTATCACATAGGGTGAGGTACCTTCTGCAAGCGACTGAGATGGCACTAAACGATTGAAGCTGATTTGCCACCTCTTGTTTGATCAGCGTCATAAGGGCTTCAATGTAACTTGCGATGGGACACAGCAAGAAGTAGCGTCGTACTTTTAGTACTGAAATTTGAGATGGACAACTGCGTCAAAGATGGGAAAATCACTCTGCCAAGTGTACAAATGGCGAAAACGAGGTGTGAGTGGGGAAGTATATTGCGCCAGTGACCGTGTGGCCTAATGGATAAGGCGTCGGACTTCGGATACGAAGATTGCAGGTTCGAATCCTGTCACGGTCGAGTTTTTCCTGTTCTGCAAAAGATGCATGCTGTTTTACTGTGTTGTTTGAGTACTCTAAAACTAGTTGGAAGTTGCTGCTGTCCGCTTCCTGGCTGCAAAACCGGCGTCTACCAGAAGCACAAGCAAGACAAGGGTGATCTGTAGCGAAGTTTTCGGCACAGTGCCGTTCAGGAGAGTTTTTGTTGGAACTACTGCATCTGATTCAGGAGCCAAGGGCTACGCCACAGGCGTCTGCGCACAGTCGAGCATGTGTGTTGAATAATGGTGCTGATAGCCACGTATCATTTCATGCAGATTTGATGCCTTTCGGAGACAATTTTTCATTGAATAGGATTGTAGCTGATTTGTGGCAGCAGGAAATAAGCTGTAGTCAAAAGAATCTTCAATAGATGGTCGCAGGTTACATCAGTATTGTATGGCTCGTAACGCGTTACGTGCAGCCCGGCTAGCTCAGTCGGTAGAGCATGAGTCTCTTAATCTCAGGGTCGTGGGTTCGAGCCCCACGCTGGGTGGCGCAAAATTTTGTGTCTACGCGGATCCAACATGCGCCCCTCTCGTGAGCCTTGCGTAATGAACGTAACGGGTTACGACGATGCCTAGCTTCGTATGAATATCAGAGGAACGGTATTTGAAGCTGAAAGTGACTCTGAAATGAAATAAATGTGTTGTTTTGCAATTTTAGTTGTACATCGATATAGTGTGAGATGTGTAGGAAAGCAGCAGCTGTGCTAACTAAATGCAAATAATGGTCGCTCATGCGGTGCGTTTCGAGCTGAAGGGCTCCGATTCACTAGTTTGTAAGAACAAAGTATCCTAAAAGTCCGCTAGGAGGCGCCTCCTTAGCTCAGTGGCAGAGCGCTGGTCTAGTAAACCAGAGGTCGTGAGTTCGATCCTCACAGGCGGCAAATGAATTTTGTAACAGCCCCTCCCACCGTGGCCCTTTCGAAAAAAGCGGTCAAGGATAAAAAAAATTATGAATGGGTGCGGTATTTAAGAAATGCTCTCGCAAATGAATAGTGTGAATGGTGCTATTAAAGTGGGCACCAGAAACTGCTGCTTTAGGCAGTCTCCGGAGAATGCCGACGTGAAATACTTAGTTCTTGTGATGTATTTTCTACCCCTGATAAAGACCCTCGCGATTGTCGTCGTCGGCGCCGCCGCCGCTTTGGTAATAGCGACAATTCGCCATTGTATCACATAGGGTGAGGTACCTTCTGCAAGCGACTGAGATGGCACTAAACGATTGAAGCTGATTTGCCACCTCTTGTTTGATCAGCGTCATAAGGGCTTGAATGTAACTTGCGATGGGACACAGCAAGAAGTAGCGTCGTACTTTTAGTACTGAAATTTGAGATGGAGAACTGCGTCAAAGATGGGAAAATCATTCTGCCAAGTGTACAAATGGCGAAAACGAGGTGTGAGTGGGGAAGTATATTGCGCCAGTGACCGTGTGGCCTAATGGATAAGGCGTCGGACTTCGGATCCGAAGATTGCAGGTTCGAATCCTGTCACGGTCGAGTTTTTCCTGTTCTGCAAAAGATGCATGCTGTTTTACTGTGTTGTTTGAGTACTCTAAAACTAGTTGGAAGTTGCTGCTGTCCGCTTCCTGGCTGCAAAACCGGCGTCTACCAGAAGCACAAGCAAGACAAGGGTGATCTGTAGCGAAGTTTTCGGCACAGTGCCGTTCAGGAGAGTTTTTGTTGGAACTACTGCATCTGATTCAGGAGCCAAGGGCTACGCCACAGGCGTCTGCGCACAGTCGAGCATGTGTGTTGAATAATGGTGCTGATAGCCACGTATCATTTCATGCAGATTTGATGCCTTTCGCAGACAATTTTTCATTGAATAGGATTGTAGCTGATTTGTGGCAGCAGGAAATAAGCTGTAGTCAAAAGAATCTTCAATAGATGGTCGCAGGTCACATCAGTATTGTATGGCTCGTAACGCGTTGCGTGCAGCCCGGCTAGCTCAGTCGGTAGAGCATGAGTCTCTTAATCTCAGGGTCGTGGGTTCGAGCTCCACGCAGGACGGCGCAAAATTTTGTGTCTACGCGGATCCAACATGCGCCCCTCTCGTGAGCCTTGCGTAATGAACGTAACGGGTTACGACGATGCCTAGCTTCGTATGAATATCAGAGGAACGGTATTTGAAGCTGAAAGTGACTCTGAAATGAAATAAATGTGTTGTTTTGCAATTTTAGTTGTACATCGATATAGTGTGAGATGTGTAGGAAAGCAGCAGCTGTGCTAACTAAATGCAAATAATGGTCGCTCATGCGGTGCGTTTCGAGCTGAAGGGCTCCGATTCACTAGTTTGTAAGAACAAAGTATCCTAAAAGTCCGCTAGGAGGCGCCTCCTTAGCTCAGTGGCAGAGCGCTGGTCTAGTAAACCAGAGGTCGTGAGTTCGATCCTCACAGGCGGCAAATGAATTTTGTAACAGCCCCTCCCACCGTGTCCCTTTCGAAAAAAGCGGTCAAGGATAAAAAAAATTATGAATGGGTGCGGTATTTAAGAAATGCTCTCGCAAATGAATAGTGTGAATGGTGCTATTAAAGTGGGCACCAGAAACTGCTGCTTTAGGCAGTCTCCGGAGAATGCCGACGTGAAATACTTAGTTCTTGTGATGTATTTTCTACTCCTGATAAAGACCCTAGCGAAAAACGTCGTCGTCGTCGTCGTCGTCGTCGGCGCCGCCGCCGCTTTGGTAATAGCGACAATTCGCCATTGTATCACATAGGGTGAGGTACCTTCTGCAAGCGACTGAGATGGCACTAAACGATTGAAGCTGATTTGCCACCTCTTGTTTGATCAGCGTCATAAGGGCTTGAATGTAACTTGCGATGGGACACAGCAAGAAGTAGCGTCGTACTTTTAGTACTGAAATTTGAGATGGAGAACTGCGTCAAAGATGGGAAAATCATTCTGCCAAGTGTACAAATGGCGAAAACGAGGTGTGAGTGGGGAAGTATATTGCGCCAGTGACCGTGTGGCCTAATGGATAAGGCGTCGGACTTCGGATCCGAAGATTGCAGGTTCGAATCCTGTCACGGTCGAGTTTTTCCTGTTCTGCAAAAGATGCATGCTGTTTTACTGTGTTGTTTGAGTACTCTAAAACTAGTTGGAAGTTGCTGCTGTCCGCTTCCTGGCTGCAAAACCGGCGTCTACCAGAAGCACAAGCAAGACAAGGGTGATCTGTAGCGAAGTTTTCGGCACAGTGCCGTTCAGGAGAGTTTTTGTTGGAACTACTGCATCTGATTCAGGAGCCAAGGGCTACGCCACAGGCGTCTGCGCACAGTCGAGCATGTGTGTTGAATAATGGTGCTGATAGCCACGTATCATTTCATGCAGATTTGATGCCTTTCGCAGACAATTTTTCATTGAATAGGATTGTAGCTGATTTGTGGCAGCAGGAAATAAGCTGTAGTCAAAAGAATCTTCAATAGATGGTCGCAGGTCACATCAGTATTGTATGGCTCGTAACGCGTTGCGTGCAGCCCGGCTAGCTCAGTCGGTAGAGCATGAGTCTCTTAATCTCAGGGTCGTGGGTTCGAGCTCCACGCAGGACGGCGCAAAATTTTGTGTCTACGCGGATCCAACATGCGCCCCTCTCGTGAGCCTTGCGTAATGAACGTAACGGGTTACGACGATGCCTAGCTTCGTATGAATATCAGAGGAACGGTATTTGAAGCTGAAAGTGACTCTGAAATGAAATAAATGTGTTGTTTTGCAATTTTAGTTGTACATCGATATAGTGTGAGATGTGTAGGAAAGCAGCAGCTGTGCTAACTAAATGCAAATAATGGTCGCTCATGCGGTGCGTTTCGAGCTGAAGGGCTCCGATTCACTAGTTTGTAAGAACAAAGTATCCTAAAAGTCCGCTAGGAGGCGCCTCCTTAGCTCAGTGGCAGAGCGCTGGTCTAGTAAACCAGAGGTCGTGAGTTCGATCCTCACAGGCGGCAAATGAATTTTGTAACAGCCCCTCCCACCGTGTCCCTTTCGAAAAAAGCGGTCAAGGATAAAAAAAATTATGAATGGGTGCGGTATTTAAGAAATGCTCTCGCAAATGAATAGTGTGAATGGTGCTATTAAAGTGGGCACCAGAAACTGCTGCTTTAGGCAGTCTCCGGAGAATGCCGACGTGAAATACTTAGTTCTTGTGATGTATTTTCTACCCCTGATAAAGACCCTCGCAATTGTCGTCGGCGCCGCCGCCGCTTTGGTAATAGCGACAATTCGCCATTGTATCACATAGGGTGAGGTACCTTCTGCAAGCGACTGAGATGGCACTAAACGATTGAAGCTGATTTGCCACCTCTTGTTTGATCAGCGTCATAAGGGCTTGAATGTAACTTGCGATGGGACACAGCAAGAAGTAGCGTCGTACTTTTAGTACTGAAATTTGAGATGGAGAACTGCGTCAAAGATGGGAAAATCATTCTGCCAAGTGTACAAATGGCGAAAACGAGGTGTGAGTGGGGAAGTATATTGCGCCAGTGACCGTGTGGCCTAATGGATAAGGCGTCGGACTTCGGATCCGAAGATTGCAGGTTCGAATCCTGTCACGGTCGAGATTTTCCTGTTCTGCAAAAGATGCATGCTGTTTTACTGTGTTGTTTGAGTACTCTAAAACTAGTTGGAAGTTGCTGCTGTCCGCTTCCTGGCTGCAAAACCGGCGTCTACCAGAAGCACAAGCAAGACAAGGGTGATCTGTAGCGAAGTTTTCGGCACAGTGCCGTTCAGGAGAGTTTTTGTTGGAACTACTGCATCTGATTCAGGAGCCAAGGGCTACGCCACAGGCGTCTGCGCACAGTCGAGCATGTGTGTTGAATAATGGTGCTGATAGCCACGTATCATTTCATGCAGATTTGATGCCTTTCGCAGACAATTTTTCATTGAATAGGATTGTAGCTGATTTGTGGCAGCAGGAAATAAGCTGTAGTCAAAAGAATCTTCAATAGATGGTCGCAGGTCACATCAGTATTGTATGGCTCGTAACGCGTTGCGTGCAGCCCGGCTAGCTCAGTCGGTAGAGCATGAGTCTCTTAATCTCAGGGTCGTGGGTTCGAGCTCCACGCAGGACGGCGCAAAATTTTGTGTCTACGCGGATCCAACATGCGCCCCTCTCGTGAGCCTTGCGTAATGAACGTAACGGGTTACGACGATGCCTAGCTTCGTATGAATATCAGAGGAACGGTATTTGAAGCTGAAAGTGACTCTGAAATGAAATAAATGTGTTGTTTTGCAATTTTAGTTGTACATCGATATAGTGTGAGATGTGTAGGAAAGCAGCAGCTGTGCTAACTAAATGCAAATAATGGTCGCTCATGCGGTGCGTTTCGAGCTGAAGGGCTCCGATTCACTAGTTTGTAAGAACAAAGTATCCTAAAAGTCCGCTAGGAGGCGCCTCCTTAGCTCAGTGGCAGAGCGCTGGTCTAGTAAACCAGAGGTCGTGAGTTCGATCCTCACAGGCGGCAAATGAATTTTGTAACAGCCCCTCCCACCGTGTCCCTTTCGAAAAAAGCGGTCAAGGATAAAAAAAATTATGAATGGGTGCGGTATTTAAGAAATGCTCTCGCAAATGAATAGTGTGAATGGTGCTATTAAAGTGGGCACCAGAAACTGCTGCTTTAGGCAGTCTCCGGAGAATGCCGACGTGAAATACTTAGTTCTTGTGATGTATTTTCTACTCCTGATAAAGACCCTAGCGAAAAACGTCGTCGTCGTCGTCGTCGTCGTCGTCGTCGGCGCCGCCGCCGCTTTGGTAATAGCGACAATTCGCCATTGTATCACATAGGGTGAGGTACCTTCTGCAAGCGACTGAGATGGCACTAAACGATTGAAGCTGATTTGCCACCTCTTGTTTGATCAGCGTCATAAGGGCTTGAATGTAACTTGCGATGGGACACAGCAAGAAGTAGCGTCGTACTTTTAGTACTGAAATTTGAGATGGAGAACTGCGTCAAAGATGGGAAAATCATTCTGCCAAGTGTACAAATGGCGAAAACGAGGTGTGAGTGGGGAAGTATATTGCGCCAGTGACCGTGTGGCCTAATGGATAAGGCGTCGGACTTCGGATCCGAAGATTGCAGGTTCGAATCCTGTCACGGTCGAGTTTTTCCTGTTCTGCAAAAGATGCATGCTGTTTTACTGTGTTGTTTGAGTACTCTAAAACTAGTTGGAAGTTGCTGCTGTCCGCTTCCTGGCTACAAAACCGGCGTCTACCAGAAGCACAAGCAAGACAAGGGTGATCTGTAGCGAAGTTTTCGGCACAGTGCCGTTCAGGAGAGTTTTTGTTGGAACTACTGCATCTGATTCAGGAGCCAAGGGCTACGCCACAGGCGTCTGCGCACAGTCGAGCATGTGTGTTGAATAATGGTGCTGATAGCCACGTATCATTTCATGCAGATTTGATGCCTTTCGGAGACAATTTTTCATTGAATAGGATTGTAGCTGATTTGTGGCAGCAGGAAATAAGCTGTAGTCAAAAGAATCTTCAATAGATGGTCGCAGGTCACATCAGTATTGTATGGCTCGTAACGCGTTGCGTGCAGCCCGGCTAGCTCAGTCGGTTGATTATGAGTCTCTTAATCTCAGGGTCGTGGGTTCGAGCCCCACGCTGGACGGCGCAAAATTTTGTGTCTACGCGGATCCAACATGCGCCCCTCTCGTGAGCCTTGCGTAATGAACGTAACGGGTTACGACGATGCCTAGCTTCGTATGAATATCAGAGGAACGGTATTTGAAGCTGAAAGTGACTCTGAAATGAAATAAATGTGTTGTTTTGCAATTTTAGTTGTACATCGATATAGTGTGAGATGTGTAGGAAAGCAGCAGCTGTGCTAACTAAATGCAAATAATGGTCGCTCATGCGGTGCGTTTCGAGCTGAAGGGCTCCGATTCACTAGTTTGTAAGAACAAAGTATCCTAAAAGTCCGCTAGGAGGCGCCTCCTTAGCTCAGTGGCAGAGCGCTGGTCTAGTAAACCAGAGGTCGTGAGTTCGATCCTCACAGGCGGCAAATGAATTTTGTAACAGCCCCTCCCACCGTGGCCCTTTCGAAAAAAGCGGTCAAGGATAAAAAAAATTGTGAATGGGTGCGGTATTTAAGAAATGCTCTCGCAAATGAATAGTGTGAATGGTGCTATTAAAGTGGGCACCAGAAACTGCTGCTTTAGGCAGTCTCCGGAGAATGCCGACGTGAAATACTTAGTTCTTGTGATGTATTTTCTACCCCTGATAAAGACCCTCGCAATTGTCGTCGGCGCCGCCGCCGCTTTGGTAATAGCGACAATTCGCCATTGTATCACATAGGGTGAGGTACCTTCTGCAAGCGACTGAGATGGCACTAAACGATTGAAGCTGATTTGCCACCTCTTGTTTGATCAGCGTCATAAGGGCTTGAATGTAACTTGCGATGGGACACAGCAAGAAGTAGCGTCGTACTTTTAGTACTGAAATTTGAGATGGAGAACTGCGTCAAAGATGGGAAAATCATTCTGCCAAGTGTACAAATGGCGAAAACGAGGTGTGAGTGGGGAAGTATATTGCGCCAGTGACCGTGTGGCCTAATGGATAAGGCGTCGGACTTCGGATCCGAAGATTGCAGGTTCGAATCCTGTCACGGTCGAGTTTTTCCTGTTCTGCAAAAGATGCATGCTGTTTTACTGTGTTGTTTGAGTACTCTAAAACTAGTTGGAAGTTGCTGCTGTCCACTTCCAGGCTGCAAAACCGGCGTCTACCAGAAGCACAAGCAAGACAAGGGTGATCTGTAGCGAAGTTTTCGGCACAGTGCCGTTCAGGAGAGTTTTTGTTGGAACTACTGCATCTGATTCAGGAGCCAAGGGCTACGCCACAGGCGTCTGCGCACAGTCGAGCATGTGTGTTGAATAATGGTGCTGATAGCCACGTATCATTTCATGCAGATTTGATGCCTTTCGCAGACAATTTTTCATTGAATAGGATTGTAGCTGATTTGTGGCAGCAGGAAATAAGCTGTAGTCAAAAGAATCTTCAATAGATGGTCGCAGGTCACATCAGTATTGTATGGCTCGTAACGCGTTGCGTGCAGCCCGGCTAGCTCAGTCGGTAGAGCATGAGTCTCTTAATCTCAGGGTCGTGGGTTCGAGCTCCACGCAGGACGGCGCAAAATTTTGTGTCTACGCGGATCCAACATGCGCCCCTCTCGTGAGCCTTGCGTAATGAACGTAACGGGTTACGACGATGCCTAGCTTCGTATGAATATCAGAGGAACGGTATTTGAAGCTGAAAGTGACTCTGAAATGAAATAAATGTGTTGTTTTGCAATTTTAGTTGTACATCGATATAGTGTGAGATGTGTAGGAAAGCAGCAGCTGTGCTAACTAAATGCAAATAATGGTCGCTCATGCGGTGCGTTTCGAGCTGAAGGGCTCCGATTCACTAGTTTGTAAGAACAAAGTATCCTAAAAGTCCGCTAGGAGGCGCCTCCTTAGCTCAGTGGCAGAGCGCTGGTCTAGTAAACCAGAGGTCGTGAGTTCGATCCTCACAGGCGGCAAATGAATTTTGTAACAGCCCCTCCCACCGTGTCCCTTTCGAAAAAAGCGGTCAAGGATAAAAAAAATTATGAATGGGTGCGGTATTTAAGAAATGCTCTCGCAAATGAATAGTGTGAATGGTGCTATTAAAGTGGGCACCAGAAACTGCTGCTTTAGGCAGTCTCCGGAGAATGCCGACGTGAAATACTTAGTTCTTGTGATGTATTTTCTACTCCTGATAAAGACCCTAGCGAAAAACGTCGTCGTCGTCGTCGTCGGCGCCGCCGCCGCTTTGGTAATAGCGACAATTCGCCATTGTATCACATAGGGTGAGGTACCTTCTGCAAGCGACTGAGATGGCACTAAACGATTGAAGCTGATTTGCCACCTCTTGTTTGATCAGCGTCATAAGGGCTTGAATGTAACTTGCGATGGGACACAGCAAGAAGTAGCGTCGTACTTTTAGTACTGAAATTTGAGATGGAGAACTGCGTCAAAGATGGGAAAATCATTCTGCCAAGTGTACAAATGGCGAAAACGAGGTGTGAGTGGGGAAGTATATTGCGCCAGTGACCGTGTGGCCTAATGGATAAGGCGTCGGACTTCGGATCCGAATATTGCAGGTTCGAATCCTGTCACGGTCGAGATTTTCCTGTTCTGCAAAAGATGCATGCTGTTTTACTGTGTTGTTTGAGTACTCTAAAACTAGTTGGAAGTTGCTGCTGTCCGCTTCCTGGCTGCAAAACCGGCGTCTACCAGAAGCACAAGCAAGACAAGGGTGATCTGTAGCGAAGTTTTCGGCACAGTGCCGTTCAGGAGAGTTTTTGTTGGAACTACTGCATCTGATTCAGGAGCCAAGGGCTACGCCACAGGCGTCTGCGCACAGTCGAGCATGTGTGTTGAATAATGGTGCTGATAGCCACGTATCATTTCATGCAGATTTGATGCCTTTCGCAGACAATTTTTCATTGAATAGGATTGTAGCTGATTTGTGGCAGCAGGAAATAAGCTGTAGTCAAAAGAATCTTCAATAGATGGTCGCAGGTCACATCAGTATTGTATGGCTCGTAACGCGTTGCGTGCAGCCCGGCTAGCTCAGTCGGTAGAGCATGAGTCTCTTAATCTCAGGGTCGTGGGTTCGAGCTCCACGCAGGACGGCGCAAAATTTTGTGTCTACGCGGATCCAACATGCGCCCCTCTCGTGAGCCTTGCGTAATGAACGTAACGGGTTACGACGATGCCTAGCTTCGTATGAATATCAGAGGAACGGTATTTGAAGCTGAAAGTGACTCTGAAATGAAATAAATGTGTTGTTTTGCAATTTTAGTTGTACATCGATATAGTGTGAGATGTGTAGGAAAGCAGCAGCTGTGCTAACTAAATGCAAATAATGGTCGCTCATGCGGTGCGTTTCGAGCTGAAGGGCTCCGATTCACTAGTTTGTAAGAACAAAGTATCCTAAAAGTCCGCTAGGAGGCGCCTCCTTTGCTCAGTGGCAGAGCGCTGGTCTAGTAAACCAGAGGTCGTGAGTTCGATCCTCACAGGCGGCAAATGAATTTTGTAACAGCCCCTCCCACCGTGGCCCTTTCGAAAAAAGCGGTCAAGGATAAAAAAAATTGTGAATGGGTGCGGTATTTAAGAAATGCTCTCGCAAATGAATAGTGTGAATGGTGCTATTAAAGTGGGCACCAGAAACTGCTGCTTTAGGCAGTCTCCGGAGAATGCCGACGTGAAATACTTAGTTCTTGTGATGTATTTTCTACCCCTGATAAAGACCCTCGCAATTGTCGTCGGCGCCGCCGCCGCTTTGGTAATAGCGACAATTCGCCATTGTATCACATAGGGTGAGGTACCTTCTGCAAGCGACTGAGATGGCACTAAACGATTGAAGCTGATTTGCCACCTCTTGTTTGATCAGCGTCATAAGGGCTTGAATGTAACTTGCGATGGGACACAGCAAGAAGTAGCGTCGTACTTTTAGTACTGAAATTTGAGATGGAGAACTGCGTCAAAGATGGGAAAATTATTCTGCCAAGTGTACAAATGGCGAAAACGAGGTGTGAGTGGGGAAGTATGTTGCGCCAGTGACCGTGTGGCCTAATGGATAAGGCGTCGGACTTCGGATCCGAAGATTGCAGGTTCGAATCCTGTCACGGTCGAGTTTTTCCTGTTCTGCAAAAGATGCATGCTGTTTTACTGTGTTGTTTGAGTACTCTACAACTAGTTGGAAGTTGCTGCTGTCCGCTTCCTGGCTGCAAAACCGGCGTCTACCAGAAGCACAAGCAAGACAAGGGTGATCTGTAGCGAAGTTTTCGGCACAGTGCCGTTCAGGAGAGTTTTTGTTGGAACTACTGCATCTGATTCAGGAGCCAAGGGCTACGCCACAGGCGTCTGCGCACAGTCGAGCATGTGTGTTGAATAATGGTGCTGATAGCCACGTATCATTTCATGCAGATTTGATGCCTTTCGCAGACAATTTTTCATTGAATAGGATTGTAGCTGATTTGTGGCAGCAGGAAATAAGCTGTAGTCAAAAGAATCTTCAATAGATGGTCGCAGGTCACATCAGTATTGTATGGCTCGTAACGCGTTGCGTGCAGCCCGGCTAGCTCAGTCGGTAGAGCATGAGTCTCTTAATCTCAGGGTCGTGGGTTCGAGCTCCACGCTGGACGGCGCAAAATTTTGTGTCTACGCGGATCCAACATGCGCCCCTCTCGTGAGCCTTGCGTAATGAACGTAACGGGTTACGACGATGCCTAGCTTCGTATGAATATCAGAGGAACGGTATTTGAAGCTGAAAGTGACTCTGAAATGAAATAAATGTGTTGTTTTGCAATTTTAGTTGTACATCGATATTGTGTGAGATGTGTAGGAAAGCAGCAGCTGTGCTAACTAAATGCAAATAATGGTCGCTCATGCGGTGCGTTTCGAGCTGAAGGGCTCCGATTCACTAGTTTGTAAGAACAAAGTATCCTAAAAGTCCGCTAGGAGGCGCCTCCTTAGCTCAGTGGCAGAGCGCTGGTCTAGTAAACCAGAGGTCGTGAGTTCGATCCTCACAGGCGGCAAATGAATTTTGTAACAGCCCCTCCCACCGTGGCCCTTTCGAAAAAAGCGGTCAAGGATAAAAAAAATTATGAATGGGTGCGGTATTTAAGAAATGCTCTCGCAAATGAATAGTGTGAATGGTGCTATTAAAGTGGGCACCAGAAACTGCTGCTTTAGGCAGTCTCCGGAGAATGCCGACGTGAAATACCTAGTTCTTGTGATGTATTTTCTACTCCTGATAAAGACCCTCGCGAAAGTCGTCGTCGTCGTCGTCGTCGTCGTCGTCGGCGCCGCCGCCGCTTTGGTAATAGCGACAATTCGCCATTGTATCACATAGGGTGAGGTACCTTCTGCAAGCGACTGAGATGGCACTAAACGATTGAAGCTGATTTGCCACCTCTTGTTTGATCAGCGTCATAAGGGCTTGAATGTAACTTGCGATGGGACACAGCAAGAAGTAGCGTCGTACTTTTAGTACTGAAATTTGAGATGGAGAACTGCGTCAAAGATGGGAAAATCATTCTGCCAAGTGTACAAATGGCGAAAACGAGGTGTGAGTGGGGAAGTATATTGCGCCAGTGACCGTGTGGCCTAATGGATAAGGCGTCGGACTTCGGATCCGAAGATTGCAGGTTCGAATCCTGTCACGGTCGAGTTTTTCCTGTTCTGCAAAAGATGCATGATGTTTTACTGTGTTGTTTGAGTACACTAAAACTAGTTGGAAGTTGCTGCTGTCCGCTTCCTGGCTACAAAACCGGCGTCTACCAGAAGCACAAGCAAGACAAGGGTGATCTGTAGCGAAGTTTTCGGCACAGTGCCGTTCAGGAGAGTTTTTGTTGGAACTACTGCATCTGATTCAGGAGCCAAGGGCTACGCCACAGGCGTCTGCGCACAGTCGAGCATGTGTGTTGAATAATGGTGCTGATAGCCACGTATCATTTCATGCAGATTTGATGCCTTTCGGAGACAATTTTTCATTGAATAGGATTGTAGCTGATTTGTGGCAGCAGGAAATAAGCTGTAGTCAAAAGAATCTTCAATAGATGGTCGCAGGTCACATCAGTATTGTATGGCTCGTAACGCGTTGCGTGCAGCCCGGCTAGCTCAGTCGGTAGAGCATGAGTCTCTTAATCTCAGGGTCGTGGGTTCGAGCCCCACGCTGGACGGCGCAAAATTATGTGTCTACGCGGATCCAACATGCGCCCCTCTCGTGAGCCTTGCGTAATGAACGTAACGGGTTACGACGATGCCTAGCTTCGTATGAATATCAGAGGAACGGTATTTGAAGCTGAAAGTGACTCTGAAATGAAATAAATGTGTTGTTTTGCAATTTTAGTTGTACATCGATATAGTGTGAGATGTGTAGGAAAGCAGCAGCTGTGCTAACTAAATGCAAATAATGGTCGCTCATGCGGTGCGTTTCGAGCTGAAGGGCTCCGATTCACTAGTTTGTAAGAACAAAGTATCCTAAAAGTCCGCTAGGAGGCGCCTCCTTAGCTCAGTGGCAGAGCGCTGGTCTAGTAAACCAGAGGTCGTGAGTTCGATCCTCACAGGCGGCAAATGAATTTTGTAACAGCCCCTCCCACCGTGGCCCTTTCGAAAAAAGCGGTCAAGGATAAAAAAAATTATGAATGGGTGCGGTATTTAAGAAATGCTCTCGCAAATGAATAGTGTGAATGGTGCTATTAAAGTGGGCACCAGAAACTGCTGCTTTAGACAGTCTCCGGAGAATGCTGTCGTGAAATACTTAGTTCTTGTGATGTATTTTCTACCCCTGATACAGACCCACGCGATTGTCGTCGGCGCCGCCGCCGCTTTGGTAATAGCGACAATTCGCCATTGTATCACATAGGGTGAGGTACCTTCTGCAAGCGACTGAGATGGCACTAAACGATTGAAGCTGATTTGCCACCTCTTGTTTGATCAGCGTCATAAGGGCTTGAATGTAACTTGCGATGGGACACAGCAAGAAGTAGCGTCGTACTTTTAGTACTGAAATTTGAGATGGAGAACTGCGTCAAAGATGGGAAAATCATTCTGCCAAGTGTACAAATGGCGAAAACGAGGTGTGAGTGGGGAAGTATATTGCGCCAGTGACTGTGTGGCCTAATGAATAAGGCGTCGGACTTCGGATCCGAAGATTGCAGGTTCGAATCCTGTCACGGTCGAGTTTTTCCTGTTCTGCAAAAGATGCATGCTGTTTTACTGTGTTGTTTGAGTACACTAAAACTAGTTGGAAGTTGCTGCTGTCCGCTTCCTGGCTACAAAACCGGCGTCTACCAGAAGCACAAGCAAGACAAGGGTGATCTGTAGCGAAGTTTTCGGCACAGTGCCGTTCAGGAGAGTTTTTGTTGGAACTACTGCATCTGATTCAGGAGCCAAGGGCTACGCCACAGGCGTCTGCGCACAGTCGAGCATGTGTGTTGAATAATGGTGCTGATAGCCACGTATCATTTCATGCAGATTTGATGCCTTTCGCAGACAATTTTTCATTGAATAGGATTGTAGCTGATTTGTGGCAGCAGGAAATAAGCTGTAGTCAAAAGAATCTTCAATAGATGGTCGCAGGTCACATCAGTATTGTATGGCTCGTAACGCGTTGCGTGCAGCCCGGCTAGCTCAGTCGGTAGAGCATGAGTCTCTTAATCTCAGGGTCGTGGGTTCGAGCCCCACGCTGGACGGCGCAAAATTTTGTGTCAACGCGGATCCAACATGCGCCCCTCTCGTGAGACTTGCGTAATGAACGTAACGGGTTACGACGATGCCTAGCTTCGTATGAATATCAGAGGAACGGTATTTGAAGCTGAAAGTGACTCTGAAATGAAATAAATGTGTTGTTTTGCAATTTTAGTTGTACATCGATATTGTGTGAGATGTGTAGGAAAGCAGCAGCTGTGCTAACTAAATGCAAATAATGGTCGCTCATGCGGTGCGTTTCGAGCTGAAGGGCTCCGATTCACTAGTTTGTAAGAACGAAGTATCCTAAAAGTCCGCTAGGAGGCGCCTCCTTAGCTCAGTGGCAGAGCGCTGGTCTAGTAAACCAGAGGTCGTGAGTTCGATCCTCACAGGCGGCAAATGAATTTTGTAACAGCCCCTCCCACCGTGGCCCTTTCGAAAAAAGCGGTCAAGGATAAAAAAAATTATGAATGGGTGCGGTATTTAAGAAATGCTCTCGCAAATGAATAGTGTGAATGGTGCTATTAAAGTGGGCACCAGAAACTGCTGCTTTAGGCAGTCTCCGGAGAATGCCGACGTGAAATACTTAGTTCTTGTGATGTATTTTCTACCCCTGATAAAGACCCTCGCGATTGTCGTCGTCTGCGCCGCCGCCGCTTTGGTAATAGCGACAATTCGCCATTGTATCACATAGGGTGAGGTACCTTCTGCAAGCGACTGAGATGGCACTAAACGATTGAAGCTGATTTGCCACCTCTTGTTTGATCAGCGTCATAAGGGCTTGAATGTAACTTGCGATGGGACACAGCAAGAAGTAGCGTCGTACTTTTAGTACTGAAATTTGAGATGGAGAACTGCGTCAAAGATGGGAAAATCATTCTGCCAAGTGTACAAATGGCGAAAACGAGGTGTGAGTGGGGAAGTATATCGCGCCAGTGACCGTGTGGCCTAATGGATAAGGCGTCGGACTTCGGATCCGAAGATTGCAGGTTCGAATCCTGTCACGGTCGAGTTTTTCCTGTTCTGCAAAAGATGCATGCTGTTTTACTGTGTTGTTTGAGTACTCTAAAACTAGTTGGAAGTTGCTGCTGTCCGCTTCCTGGCTACAAAACCGGCGTCTACCAGAAGCACAAGCAAGACAAGGGTGATCTGTAGCGAAGTTTTCGGCACAGTGCCGTTCAGGAGAGTTTTTGTTGGAACTACTGCATCTGATTCAGGAGCCAAGGGCTACGCCACAGGCGTCTGCGCACAGTCGAGCATGTGTGTTGAATAATGGTGCTGATAGCCACGTATCATTTCATGCAGATTTGATGCCTTTCGGAGACAATTTTTCATTGAATAGGATTGTAGCTGATTTGTGGCAGCAGGAAATAAGCTGTAGTCAAAAGAATCTTCAATAGATGGTCGCAGGTCACATCAGTATTGTATGGCTCGTAACGCGTTGCGTGCAGCCCGGCTAGCTCAGTCGGTTGATTATGAGTCTCTTAATCTCAGGGTCGTGGGTTCGAGCCCCACGCTGGACGGCGCAAAATTTTGTGTCTACGCGGATCCAACATGCGCCCCTCTCGTGAGCCTTGCGTAATGAACGTAACGGGTTACGACGATGCCTAGCTTCGTATGAATATCAGAGGAACGGTATTTGAAGCTGAAAGTGACTCTGAAATGAAATAAATGTGTTGTTTTGCAATTTTAGTTGTACATCGATATAGTGTGAGATGTGTAGGAAAGCAGCAGCTGTGCTAACTAAATGCAAATAATGGTCGCTCATGCGGTGCGTTTCGAGCTGAAGGGCTCCGATTCACTAGTTTGTAAGAACAAAGTATCCTAAAAGTCCGCTAGGAGGCGCCTCCTTAGCTCAGTGGCAGAGCGCTGGTCTAATAAACCAGAGGTCGTGAGTTCGATCCTCACAGGCGGCAAATGAATTTTGTAACAGCCCCTCCCACCGTGGCCCTTTCGAAAAAAGCGGTCAAGGATAAAAAAAATTGTGAATGGGTGCGGTATTTAAGAAATGCTCTCGCAAATGAATAGTGTGAATGGTGCTATTAAAGTGGGCACCAGAAACTGCTGCTTTAGGCAGTCTCCGGAGAATGCCGACGTGAAATACTTAGTTCTTGTGATGTATTTTCTACCCCTGATAAAGACCCTCGCAATTGTCGTCGGCGCCGCCGCCGCTTTGGTAATAGCGACAATTCGCCATTGTATCACATAGGGTGAGGTACCTTCTGCAAGCGACTGAGATGGCACTAAACGATTGAAGCTGATTTGCCACCTCTTGTTTGATCAGCGTCATAAGGGCTTGAATGTAACTTGCGATGGGACACAGCAAGAAGTAGCGTCGTACTTTTAGTACTGAAATTTGAGATGGAGAACTGCGTCAAAGATGGGAAAATCATTCTGCCAAGTGTACAAATGGCGAAAACGAGGTGTGAGTGGGGAAGTATATTGCGCCAGTGACCGTGTGGCCTAATGGATAAGGCGTCGGACTTCGGATCCGAAGATTGCAGGTTCGAATCCTGTCACGGTCGAGTTTTTCCTGTTCTGCAAAAGATGCATGCTGTTTTACTGTGTTGTTTGAGTACTCTACAACTAGTTGGAAGTTGCTGCTGTCCACTTCCAGGCTGCAAAACCGGCGTCTACCAGAAGCACAAGCAAGACAAGGGTGATCTGTAGCGAAGTTTTCGGCACAGTGCCGTTCAGGAGAGTTTTTGTTGGAACTACTGCATCTGATTCAGGAGCCAAGGGCTACGCCACAGGCGTCTGCGCACAGTCGAGCATGTGTGTTGAATAATGGTGCTGATAGCCACGTATCATTTCATGCAGATTTGATGCCTTTCGGAGACAATTTTTCATT
Organism: Schistocerca cancellata; assembly: GCF_023864275.1. NCBI lineage: Eukaryota > Metazoa > Arthropoda > Insecta > Orthoptera > Acrididae > Schistocerca > Schistocerca cancellata. The sequence goes on along the minus strand of NC_064633.1, from coordinate 80,501,027 downwards.
GAATAGGATTGTAGCTGATTTGTGGCAGCAGGAAATAAGCTGTAGTCAAAAGAATCTTCAATAGATGGTCGCAGGTCACATCAGTATTGTATGGCTCGTAACGCGTTGCGTGCAGCCCGGCTAGCTCAGTCGGTAGAGCATGAGTCTCTTAATCTCAGGGTCGTGGGTTCGAGCCCCACGCTGGACGGCGCAAAATTTTGTGTCTACGCGGATCCAACATGCGCCCCTCTCGTGAGCCTTGCGTAATGAACGTAACGGGTTACGACGATGCCTAGCTTCGTATGAATATCAGAGGAACGGTATTTGAAGCTGAAAGTGACTCTGAAATGAAATAAATGTGTTGTTTTGCAATTTTAGTTGTACATCGATATAGTGTGAGATGTGTAGGAAAGCAGCAGCTGTGCTAACTAAATGCAAATAATGGTCGCTCATGCGGTGCGTTTCGAGCTGAAGGGCTCCGATTCACTAGTTTGTAAGAACAAAGTATCCTAAAAGTCCGCTAGGAGGCGCCTCCTTAGCTCAGTGGCAGAGCGCTGGTCTAGTAAACCAGAGGTCGTGAGTTCGATCCTCACAGGCGGCAAATGAATTTTGTAACAGCCCCTCCCACCGTGGCCCTTTCGAAAAAAGCGGTCAAGGATAAAAAAAATTGTGAATGGGTGCGGTATTTAAGAAATGCTCTCGCAAATGAATAGTGTGAATGGTGCTATTAAAGTGGGCACCAGAAACTGCTGCTTTAGGCAGTCTCCGGAGAATGCCGACGTGAAATACTTAGTTCTTGTGATGTATTTTCTACCCCTGATAAAGACCCTCGCAATTGTCGTCGGCGCCGCCGCCGCTTTGGTAATAGCGACAATTCGCCATTGTATCACATAGGGTGAGGTACCTTCTGCAAGCGACTGAGATGGCACTAAACGATTGAAGCTGATTTGCCACCTCTTGTTTGATCAGCGTCATAAGGGCTTGAATGTAACTTGCGATGGGACACAGCAAGAAGTAGCGTCGTACTTTTAGTACTGAAATTTGAGATGGAGAACTGCGTCAAAGATGGGAAAATTATTCTGCCAAGTGTACAAATGGCGAAAACGAGGTGTGAGTGGGGAAGTATGTTGCGCCAGTGACCGTGTGGCCTAATGGATAAGGCGTCGGACTTCGGATCCGAAGATTGCAGGTTCGAATCCTGTCACGGTCGAGTTTTTCCTGTTCTGCAAAAGATGCATGCTGTTTTACTGTGTTGTTTGAGTACTCTACAACTAGTTGGAAGTTGCTGCTGTCCGCTTCCTGGCTGCAAAACCGGCGTCTACCAGAAGCACAAGCAAGACAAGGGTGATCTGTAGCGAAGTTTTCGGCACAGTGCCGTTCAGGAGAGTTTTTGTTGGAACTACTGCATCTGATTCAGGAGCCAAGGGCTACGCCACAGGCGTCTGCGCACAGTCGAGCATGTGTGTTGAATAATGGTGCTGATAGCCACGTATCATTTCATGCAGATTTGATGCCTTTCGCAGACAATTTTTCATTGAATAGGATTGTAGCTGATTTGTGGCAGCAGGAAATAAGCTGTAGTCAAAAGAATCTTCAATAGATGGTCGCAGGTCACATCAGTATTGTATGGCTCGTAACGCGTTGCGTGCAGCCCGGCTAGCTCAGTCGGTAGAGCATGAGTCTCTTAATCTCAGGGTCGTGGGTTCGAGCTCCACGCTGGACGGCGCAAAATTTTGTGTCTACGCGGATCCAACATGCGCCCCTCTCGTGAGCCTTGCGTAATGAACGTAACGGGTTACGACGATGCCTAGCTTCGTATGAATATCAGAGGAACGGTATTTGAAGCTGAAAGTGACTCTGAAATGAAATAAATGTGTTGTTTTGCAATTTTAGTTGTACATCGATATTGTGTGAGATGTGTAGGAAAGCAGCAGCTGTGCTAACTAAATGCAAATAATGGTCGCTCATGCGGTGCGTTTCGAGCTGAAGGGCTCCGATTCACTAGTTTGTAAGAACAAAGTATCCTAAAAGTCCGCTAGGAGGCGCCTCCTTAGCTCAGTGGCAGAGCGCTGGTCTAGTAAACCAGAGGTCGTGAGTTCGATCCTCACAGGCGGCAAATGAATTTTGTAACAGCCCCTCCCACCGTGGCCCTTTCGAAAAAAGCGGTCAAGGATAAAAAAAATTATGAATGGGTGCGGTATTTAAGAAATGCTCTCGCAAATGAATAGTGTGAATGGTGCTATTAAAGTGGGCACCAGAAACTGCTGCTTTAGGCAGTCTCCGGAGAATGCCGACGTGAAATACCTAGTTCTTGTGATGTATTTTCTACTCCTGATAAAGACCCTCGCGAAAGTCGTCGTCGTCGTCGTCGTCGTCGGCGCCGCCGCCGCTTTGGTAATAGCGACAATTCGCCATTGTATCACATAGGGTGAGGTACCTTCTGCAAGCGACTGAGATGGCACTAAACGATTGAAGCTGATTTGCCACCTCTTGTTTGATCAGCGTCATAAGGGCTTGAATGTAACTTGCGATGGGACACAGCAAGAAGTAGCGTCGTACTTTTAGTACTGAAATTTGAGATGGAGAACTGCGTCAAAGATGGGAAAATCATTCTGCCAAGTGTACAAATGGCGAAAACGAGGTGTGAGTGGGGAAGTATATTGCGCCAGTGACCGTGTGGCCTAATGGATAAGGCGTCGGACTTCGGATCCGAAGATTGCAGGTTCGAATCCTGTCACGGTCGAGTTTTTCCTGTTCTGCAAAAGATGCATGATGTTTTACTGTGTTGTTTGAGTACACTAAAACTAGTTGGAAGTTGCTGCTGTCCGCTTCCTGGCTACAAAACCGGCGTCTACCAGAAGCACAAGCAAGACAAGGGTGATCTGTAGCGAAGTTTTCGGCACAGTGCCGTTCAGGAGAGTTTTTGTTGGAACTACTGCATCTGATTCAGGAGCCAAGGGCTACGCCACAGGCGTCTGCGCACAGTCGAGCATGTGTGTTGAATAATGGTGCTGATAGCCACGTATCATTTCATGCAGATTTGATGCCTTTCGGAGACAATTTTTCATTGAATAGGATTGTAGCTGATTTGTGGCAGCAGGAAATAAGCTGTAGTCAAAAGAATCTTCAATAGATGGTCGCAGGTCACATCAGTATTGTATGGCTCGTAACGCGTTGCGTGCAGCCCGGCTAGCTCAGTCGGTAGAGCATGAGTCTCTTAATCTCAGGGTCGTGGGTTCGAGCCCCACGCTGGACGGCGCAAAATTATGTGTCTACGCGGATCCAACATGCGCCCCTCTCGTGAGCCTTGCGTAATGAACGTAACGGGTTACGACGATGCCTAGCTTCGTATGAATATCAGAGGAACGGTATTTGAAGCTGAAAGTGACTCTGAAATGAAATAAATGTGTTGTTTTGCAATTTTAGTTGTACATCGATATAGTGTGAGATGTGTAGGAAAGCAGCAGCTGTGCTAACTAAATGCAAATAATGGTCGCTCATGCGGTGCGTTTCGAGCTGAAGGGCTCCGATTCACTAGTTTGTAAGAACAAAGTATCCTAAAAGTCCGCTAGGAGGCGCCTCCTTAGCTCAGTGGCAGAGCGCTGGTCTAGTAAACCAGAGGTCGTGAGTTCGATCCTCACAGGCGGCAAATGAATTTTGTAACAGCCCCTCCCACCGTGGCCCTTTCGAAAAAAGCGGTCAAGGATAAAAAAAATTATGAATGGGTGCGGTATTTAAGAAATGCTCTCGCAAATGAATAGTGTGAATGGTGCTATTAAAGTGGGCACCAGAAACTGCTGCTTTAGACAGTCTCCGGAGAATGCTGTCGTGAAATACTTAGTTCTTGTGATGTATTTTCTACCCCTGATACAGACCCACGCGATTGTCGTCGGCGCCGCCGCCGCTTTGGTAATAGCGACAATTCGCCATTGTATCACATAGGGTGAGGTACCTTCTGCAAGCGACTGAGATGGCACTAAACGATTGAAGCTGATTTGCCACCTCTTGTTTGATCAGCGTCATAAGGGCTTGAATGTAACTTGCGATGGGACACAGCAAGAAGTAGCGTCGTACTTTTAGTACTGAAATTTGAGATGGAGAACTGCGTCAAAGATGGGAAAATCATTCTGCCAAGTGTACAAATGGCGAAAACGAGGTGTGAGTGGGGAAGTATATTGCGCCAGTGACCGTGTGGCCTAATGAATAAGGCGTCGGACTTCGGATCCGAAGATTGCAGGTTCGAATCCTGTCACGGTCGAGTTTTTCCTGTTCTGCAAAAGATGCATGCTGTTTTACTGTGTTGTTTGAGTACACTAAAACTAGTTGGAAGTTGCTGCTGTCCGCTTCCTGGCTACAAAACCGGCGTCTACCAGAAGCACAAGCAAGACAAGGGTGATCTGTAGCGAAGTTTTCGGCACAGTGCCGTTCAGGAGAGTTTTTGTTGGAACTACTGCATCTGATTCAGGAGCCAAGGGCTACGCCACAGGCGTCTGCGCACAGTCGAGCATGTGTGTTGAATAATGGTGCTGATAGCCACGTATCATTTCATGCAGATTTGATGCCTTTCGGAGACAATTTTTCATTGAATAGGATTGTAGCTGATTTGTGGCAGCAGGAAATAAGCTGTAGTCAAAAGAATCTTCAATAGATGGTCGCAGGTCACATCAGTATTGTATGGCTCGTAACGCGTTGCGTGCAGCCCGGCTAGCTCAGTCGGTAGAGCATGAGTCTCTTAATCTCAGGGTCGTGGGTTCGAGCCCCACGCTGGACGGCGCAAAATTTTGTGTCAACGCGGATCCAACATGCGCCCCTCTCGTGAGACTTGCGTAATGAACGTAACGGGTTACGACGATGCCTAGCTTCGTATGAATATCAGAGGAACGGTATTTGAAGCTGAAAGTGACTCTGAAATGAAATAAATGTGTTGTTTTGCAATTTTAGTTGTACATCGATATTGTGTGAGATGTGTAGGAAAGCAGCAGCTGTGCTAACTAAATGCAAATAATGGTCGCTCATGCGGTGCGTTTCGAGCTGAAGGGCTCCGATTCACTAGTTTGTAAGAACGAAGTATCCTAAAAGTCCGCTAGGAGGCGCCTCCTTAGCTCAGTGGCAGAGCGCTGGTCTAGTAAACCAGAGGTCGTGAGTTCGATCCTCACAGGCGGCAAATGAATTTTGTAACAGCCCCTCCCACCGTGGCCCTTTCGAAAAAAGCGGTCAAGGATAAAAAAAATTATGAATGGGTGCGGTATTTAAGAAATGCTCTCGCAAATGAATAGTGTGAATGGTGCTATTAAAGTGGGCACCAGAAACTGCTGCTTTAGGCAGTCTCCGGAGAATGCCGACGTGAAATACTTAGTTCTTGTGATGTATTTTCTACCCCTGATAAAGACCCTCGCGATTGTCGTCGTCGGCGCCGCCGCCGCTTTGGTAATAGCGACAATTCGCCATTGTATCACATAGGGTGAGGTACCTTCTGCAAGCGACTGAGATGGCACTAAACGATTGAAGCTGATTTGCCACCTCTTGTTTGATCAGCGTCATAAGGGCTTGAATGTAACTTGCGATGGGACACAGCAAGAAGTAGCGTCGTACTTTTAGTACTGAAATTTGAGATGGAGAACTGCGTCAAAGATGGGAAATTCATTCTGCCAAGTGTACAAATGGCGAAAACGAGGTGTGAGTGGGGAAGTATATCGCGCCAGTGACCGTGTGGCCTAATGGATAAGGCGTCGGACTTCGGATCCGAAGATTGCAGGTTCGAATCCTGTCACGGTCGAGTTTTTCCTGTTCTGCAAAAGATGCATGCTGTTTTACTGTGTTGTTTGAGTACACTAAAACTAGTTGGAAGTTGCTGCTGTCCGCTTCCTGGCTACAAAACCGGCGTCTACCAGAAGCACAAGCAAGACAAGGGTGATCTGTAGCGAAGTTTTCGGCACAGTGCCGATCAGGAGAGTTTTTGTTGGAACTACTGCATCTGATTCAGGAGCCAAGGGCTACGCCACAGGCGTCTGCGCACAGTCGAGCATGTGTGTTGAACAATGGTGCTGATAGCCACGTATCATTTCATGCAGATTTGATGCCTTTCGGAGACAATTTTTCATTGAATAGGATTGTAGCTGATTTGTGGCAGCAGGAAATAAGCTGTAGTCAAAAGAATCTTCAATAGATGGTCGCAGGTCACATCAGTATTGTATGGCTCGTAACGCGTTGCTTGCAGCCCGGCTAGCTCAGTCGGTAGAGCATGAGTCTCTTAATCTCAGGGTCGTGGGTTCGAGCCCCACGCTGGACGGCGCAAAATTTTGTGTCTACGCGGATCCAACATGCGCCCCTCTCGTGAGCCTTGCGTAATGAACGTAACGGGTTACGACGATGCCTAGCTTCGTATGAATATCAGAGGAACGGTATTTGAAGCTGAAAGTGACTCTGAAATGAAATAAATGTGTTGTTTTGCAATTTTAGTTGTACATCGATATAGTGTGAGATGTGTAGGTAAGCAGCAGCTGTGCTAACTAAATGCAAATAATGGTCGCTCATGCGGTGCGTTTCGAGCTGAAGGGCTCCGATTCACTAGTTTGTAAGAACAAAGTATCCTAAAAGTCCGCTAGGAGGCGCCTCCTTAGCTCAGTGGCAGAGCGCTGGTCTAGTAAACCAGAGGTCGTGAGTTCGATCCTCACAGGCGGCAAATGAATTTTGTAACAGCCCCTCCCACCGTGGCCCTTTCGAAAAAAGCGGTCAAGGATAAAAATAATTATGAATGGGTGCGGTATTTAAGAAATGCTCTCGCAAATGAATAGTGAGAATGGTGCTATTAAAGTGGGCACCAGAAACTGCTTCTTTAGGCAGTCTCCGGAGAATGCCGACGTGAAATACTTAGTTCTTGTGATGTATTTTCTACCCCTGATAAAGACCCTCGCGATTGTCGTCGTCGGCGCCGCCGCCGCTTTGGTAATAGCGACAATTCGCCATTGTATCACATAGGGTGAGGTACCTTCTGCAAGCGACTGAGATGGCACTAAACGATTGAAGCTGATTTGCCACCTCTTGTTTGATCAGCGTCATAAGTGCTTGAATGTAACTTGCGATGGGACACAGCAAGAAGTAGCGTCGTACTTTTAGTACTGAAATTTGAGATGGAGAACTGCGTCAAAGATGGGAAATTCATTCTGCCAAGTGTACAAATGGCGAAAACGAGGTGTGAGTGGGGAAGTATATTGCGCCAGTGACCGTGTGGCCTAATGGATAAGGCGTCGGACTTCGGATCCGAAGATTCCAGGTTCGAATCCTGTCACGGTCGAGTTTTTCCTGTTCTGCAAAAGATGCATGCTGTTTTACTGTGTTGTTTGAGTACTCTACAACTAGTTGGAAGTTGCTGCTGTCCGCTTCCTGGCTGCAAAACCGGCGTCTACCAGAAGCACAAGCAAGACAAGGGTGATCTGTAGCGAAGTTTTCGGCACAGTGCCGTTCAGGAGAGTTTTTGTTGGAACTACTGCATCTGATTCAGGAGCCAAGGGCTACGCCACAGGCGTCTGCGCACAGTCGAGCATGTGTGTTGAATAATGGTGCTGATAGCCACGTATCATTTCATGCAGATTTGATGCCTTTCGGAGACAATTTTTCATTGAATAGGATTGTAGCTGATTTGTGGCAGCAGGAAATAAGCTGTAGTCAAAAGAATCTTCAATAGATGGTCGCAGGTCACATCAGTATTGTATGGCTCGTAACGCGTTGCGTGCAGCCCGGCTAGCTCAGTCGGTAGAGCATGAGACTCTTAATCTCAGGGTCGTGGGTTCGAGCCCCACGCTGGGCGGCGCAAAATTTTGTGTCTACGCGGATCCAACATGCGCCCCTCTCGTGAGCCTTGCGTAATGAACGTAACGGGTTACGACGATGCCTAGCTTCGTATGAATATCAGAGGAACGGTATTTGAAGCTGAAAGTGACTCTGAAATGAAATAAATGTGTTGTTTTGCAATTTTAGTTGTACATCGATATAGTGTGAGATGTGTAGGAAAGCAGCAGCTGTGCTAACTAAATGCAAATAATGGTCGCTCATGCGGTGCGTTTCGAGCTGAAGGGCTCCGATTCACTAGTTTGTAAGAACAAAGTATCCTAAAAGTCCGCTAGGAGGCGCCTCCTTAGCTCAGTGGCAGAGCGCTGGTCTAGTAAACCAGAGGTCGTGAGTTCGATCCTCACAGGCGGCAAATGAATTTTGTAACAGCCCCTCCCACCGTGGCCCTTTCGAAAAAAGCGGTCAAGGATAAAAAAAATTATGAATGGGTGCGGTATTTAAGAAATGCTCTCGCAAATGAATAGTGTGAATGGTGCTATTAAAGTGGGCACCAGAAACTGCTGCTTTAGGCAGTCTCCGGAGAATGCCGACGTGAAATACTTAGTTCTTGTGATGTATTTTCTACCCCTGATAAAGACCCTCGCGATTGTCGTCGACGTCGTCGGCGCCGCCGCCGCTTTGGTAATAGCGACAATTCGCCATTGTATCACATAGGGTGAGGTACCTTCTGCAAGCGACTGAGATGGCACTAAACGATTGAAGCTGATTTGCCACCTCTTGTTTGATCAGCGTCATAAGGGCTTGAATGTAACTTGCGATGGGACACAGCAAGAAGTAGCGTCGTACTTTTAGTACTGAAATTTGAGATGGAGAACTGCGTCAAAGATGGGAAATTCATTCTGCCAAGTGTACAAATGGCGAAAACGAGGTGTGAGTGGGGAAGTATATTGCGCCAGTGACCGTGTGGCCTAATGGATAAGGCGTCGGACTTCGGATCCGAAGATTCCAGGTTCGAATCCTGTCACGTTCGAGTTTTTCCTGTTCTGCAAAAGATGCATGCTGTTTTACTGTGTTGTTTGAGTACTCTACAACTAGTTGGAAGTTGCTGCTGTCCGCTTCCTGGCTGCAAAACCGGCGTCTACCAGAAGCACAAGCAAGACAAGGGTGATCTGTAGCGAAGTTTTCGGCACAGTGCCGTTCAGGAGAGTTTTTGTTGGAACTACTGCATCTGATTCAGGAGCCAAGGGCTACGCCACAGGCGTCTGCGCACAGTCGAGCATGTGTGTTGAATAATGGTGCTGATAGCCACGTATCATTTCATGCAGATTTGATGCCTTTCGGAGACAATTTTTCATTGAATAGGATTGTAGCTGATTTGTGGCAGCAGGAAATAAGCTGTAGTCAAAAGAATCTTCAATAGATGGTCGCAGGTCACATCAGTATTGTATGGCTCGTAACGCGTTGCGTGCAGCCCGGCTAGCTCAGTCGGTAGAGCATGAGACTCTTAATCTCAGGGTCGTGGGTTCGAGCCCCACGCTGGGCGGCGCAAAATTTTGTGTCTACGCGGATCCAACATGCGCCCCTCTCGTGAGCCTTGCGTAATGAACGTAACGGGTTACGACGATGCCTAGCTTCGTATGAATATCAGAGGAACGGTATTTGAAGCTGAAAGTGACTCTGAAATGAAATAAATGTGTTGTTTTGCAATTTTAGTTGTACATCGATATAGTGTGAGATGTGTAGGAAAGCAGCAGCTGTGCTAACTAAATGCAAATAATGGTCGCTCATGCGGTGCGTTTCGAGCTGAAGGGCTCCGATTCACTAGTTTGTAAGAACAAAGTATCCTAAAAGTCCGCTAGGAGGCGCCTCCTTAGCTCAGTGGCAGAGCGCTGGTCTAGTAAACCAGAGGTCGTGAGTTCGATCCTCACAGGCGGCAAATGAATTTTGTAACAGCCCCTCCCACCGTGGCCCTTTCGAAAAAAGCGGTCAAGGATAAAAAAAATTATGAATGGGTGCGGTATTTAAGAAATGCTCTCGCAAATGAATAGTGTGAATGGTGCTATTAAAGTGGGCACCAGAAACTGCTGCTTTAGGCAGTCTCCGGAGAATGCCGACGTGAAATACTTAGTTCTTGTGATGTATTTTCTACCCCTGATAAAGACCCTCGCGATTGTCGTCGTCGGCGCCGCCGCCGCTTTGGTAATAGCGACAATTCGCCATTGTATCACATAGGGTGAGGTACCTTCTGCAAGCGACTGAGATGGCACTAAACGATTGAAGCTGATTTGCCACCTCTTGTTTGATCAGCGTCATAAGTGCTTGAATGTAACTTGCGATGGGACACAGCAAGAAGTAGCGTCGTACTTTTAGTACTGAAATTTGAGATGGAGAACTGCGTCAAAGATGGGAAATTCATTCTGCCAAGTGTACAAATGGCGAAAACGAGGTGTGAGTGGGGAAGTATATTGCGCCAGTGACCGTGTGGCCTAATGGATAAGGCGTCGGACTTCGGATCCGAAGATTGCAGGTTCGAATCCTGTCACGGTCGAGTCTTTCCTGTTCTGCAAAAGATGCATGCTGTTTTACTGTGTTGTTTGAGTACTCTACAACTAGTTGGAAGTTGCTGCTGTCCGCTTCCTGGCTGCAAAACCGGCGTCTACCAGAAGCACAAGCAAGACAAGGGTGATCTGTAGCGAAGTTTTCGGCACAGTGCCGTTCAGGAGAGTTTTTGTTGGAACTACTGCATCTGATTCAGGAGCCAAGGGCTACGCCACAGGCGTCTGCGCACAGTCGAGCATGTGTGTTGAATAATGGTGCTGATAGCCACGTATCATTTCATGCAGATTTGATGCCTTTCGGAGACAATTTTTCATTGAATAGGATTGTAGCTGATTTGTGGCAGCAGGAAATAAGCTGTAGTCAAAAGAATCTTCAATAGATGGTCGCAGGTCACATCAGTATTGTATGGCTCGTAACGCGTTGCGTGCAGCCCGGCTAGCTCAGTCGGTAGAGCATGAGACTCTTAATCTCAGGGTCGTGGGTTCGAGCCCCACGCTGGGCGGCGCAAAATTTTGTGTCTACGCGGATCCAACATGCGCCCCTCTCGTGAGCCTTGCGTAATGAACGTAACGGGTTACGACGATGCCTAGCTTCGTATGAATATCAGAGGAACGGTATTTGAAGCTGAAAGTGACTCTGAAATGAAATAAATGTGTTGTTTTGCAATTTTAGTTGTACATCGATATAGTGTGAGATGTGTAGGAAAGCAGCAGCTGTGCTAACTAAATGCAAATAATGGTCGCTCATGCGGTGCGTTTCGAGCTGAAGGGCTCCGATTCACTAGTTTGTAAGAACAAAGTATCCTAAAAGTCCGCTAGGAGGCGCCTCCTTAGCTCAGTGGCAGAGCGCTGGTCTAGTAAACCAGAGGTCGTGAGTTCGATCCTCACAGGCGGCAAATGAATTTTGTAACAGCCCCTCCCACCGTGGCCCTTTCGAAAAAAGCGGTCAAGGATAAAAAAAATTATGAATGGGTGCGGTATTTAAGAAATGCTCTCGCAAATGAATAGTGTGAATGGTGCTATTAAAGTGGGCACCAGAAACTGCTGCTTTAGGCAGTCTCCGGAGAATGCCGACGTGAAATACTTAGTTCTTGTGATGTATTTTCTACCCCTGATAAAGACCCTCGCGATTGTCGTCGTCGGCGCCGCCGCCGCTTTGGTAATAGCGACAATTCGCCATTGTATCACATAGGGTGAGGTACCTTCTGCAAGCGACTGAGATGGCACTAAACGATTGAAGCTGATTTGCCACCTCTTGTTTGATCAGCGTCATAAGTGCTTGAATGTAACTTGCGATGGGACACAGCAAGAAGTAGCGTCGTACTTTTAGTACTGAAATTTGAGATGGAGAACTGCGTCAAAGATGGGAAATTCATTCTGCCAAGTGTACAAATGGCGAAAACGAGGTGTGAGTGGGGAAGTATATTGCGCCAGTGACCGTGTGGCCTAATGGATAAGGCGTCGGACTTCGGATCCGAAGATTGCAGGTTCGAATCCTGTCACGGTCGAGTTTTTCCTGTTCTGCAAAAGATGCATGCTGTTTTACTGTGTTGTTTGAGTACTCTACAACTAGTTGGAAGTTGCTGCTGTCCGCTTCCTGGCTGCAAAACCGGCGTCTACCAGAAGCACAAGCAAGACAAGGGTGATCTGTAGCGAAGTTTTCGGCACAGTGCCGTTCAGGAGAGTTTTTGTTGGAACTACTGCATCTGATTCAGGAGCCAAGGGCTACGCCACAGGCGTCTGCGCACAGTCGAGCATGTGTGTTGAATAATGGTGCTGATAGCCACGTATCATTTCATGCAGATTTGATGCCTTTCGGAGACAATTTTTCATTGAATAGGATTGTAGCTGATTTGTGGCAGCAGGAAATAAGCTGTAGTCAAAAGAATCTTCAATAGATGGTCGCAGGTCACATCAGTATTGTATGGCTCGTAACGCGTTGCGTGCAGCCCGGCTAGCTCAGTCGGTAGAGCATGAGACTCTTAATCTCAGGGTCGTGGGTTCGAGCCCCACGCTGGGCGGCGCAAAATTTTGTGTCTACGCGGATCCAACATGCGCCCCTCTCGTGAGCCTTGCGTAATGAACGTAACGGGTTACGACGATGCCTAGCTTCGTATGAATATCAGAGGAACGGTATTTGAAGCTGAAAGTTACTCTGAAATGAAATAAATGTGTTGTTTTGCAATTTTATTTGTACATCGATATAGTGTGAGATGTATAGGAAAGCAGCAGCTGTGCTAACTAAATGCAAATAATGGTCGCTCATGCGGTGCGTTTCGAGCTGAAGGGCTCCGATTCACTAGTTTGTAAGAACAAAGTATCCTAAAAGTCCGCTAGAAGGCGCCTCCTTAGCTCAGTGGCAGAGCGCTGGTCTAGTAAACCAGAGGTCGTGAGTTCGATCCTCACAGGCGGCAAATGAATTTTGTAACAGCCCCTCCCACCGTGGCCCTTTCGAAAAAAGCGGTCAAGGATAAAAAAAATTATGAATGGGTGCGGTATTTAAGAAATGCTCTCGCAAATGAATAGTGTGAATGGTGCTATTAAAGTGGGCACCAGAAACTGCTGCTTTAGGCAGTCTCCGGAGAATGCCGACGTGAAATACTTAGTTCTTGTGATGTATTTTCTACCCCTGATAAAGACCCTCGCGATTGTCGTCGTCGGCGCCGCCGCCGCTTTGGTAATAGCGACAATTCGCCATTGTATCACATAGGGTGAGGTACCTTCTGCAAGCGACTGAGATGGCACTAAACGATTGAAGCTGATTTGCCACCTCTTGTTTGATCAGCGTCATAAGGGCTTGAATGTAACTTGCGATGGGACACAGCAAGAAGTAGCGTCGTACTTTTAGTACTGAAATTTGAGATGGAGAACTGCGTCAAAGATGGGAAATTCATTCTGCCAAGTGTACAAATGGCGAAAACGAGGTGTGAGTGGGGAAGTATATTGCGCCAGTGACCGTGTGGCCTAATGGATAAGGCGTCGGACTTCGGATCCGAAGATTCCAGGTTCGAATCCTGTCACGGTCGAGTTTTTCCTGTTCTGCAAAAGATGCATGCTGTTTTACTGTGTTGTTTGAGTACTCTACAACTAGTTGGAAGTTGCTGCTGTCCGCTTCCTGGCTGCAAAACCGGCGTCTACCAGAAGCACAAGCAAGACAAGGGTGATCTGTAGCGAAGTTTTCGGCACAGTGCCGTTCAGGAGAGTTTTTGTTGGAACTACTGCATCTGATTCAGGAGCCAAGGGCTACGCCACAGGCGTCTGCGCACAGTCGAGCATGTGTGTTGAATAATGGTGCTGATAGCCACGTATCATTTCATGCAGATTTGATGCCTTTCGGAGACAATTTTTCATTGAATAGGATTGTAGCTGATTTGTGGCAGCAGGAAATAAGCTGTAGTCAAAAGAATCTTCAATAGATGGTCGCAGGTCACATCAGTATTGTATGGCTCGTAACGCGTTGCGTGCAGCCCGGCTAGCTCAGTCGGTAGAGCATGAGACTCTTAATCTCAGGGTCGTGGGTTCGAGCCCCACGCTGGGCGGCGCAAAATTTTGTGTCTACGCGGATCCAACATGCGCCCCTCTCGTGAGCCTTGCGTAATGAACGTAACGGGTTACGACGATGCCTAGCTTCGTATGAATATCAGAGGAACGGTATTTGAAGCTGAAAGTGACTCTGAAATGAAATAAATGTGTTGTTTTGCAATTTTAGTTGTACATCGATATTGTGTGAGATGTGTAGGAAAGCAGCAGCTGTGCTAACTAAATGCAAATAATGGTCGCTCATGCGGTGCGTTTCGAGCTGAAGGGCTCCGATTCACTAGTTTGTAAGAACAAAGTATCCTAAAAGTCCGCTAGGAGGCGCCTCCTTAGCTCAGTGGCAGAGCGCTGGTCTAGTAAACCAGAGGTCGTGAGTTCGATCCTCACAGGCGGCAAATGAATTTTGTAACAGCCCCTCCCACCGTGGCCCTTTCGAAAAAAGCGGTCAAGGATAAAAAAAATTATGAATGGGTGCGGTATTTAAGAAATGCTCTCGCAAATGAATAGTGTGAATGGTGCTATTAAAGTGGGCACCAGAAACTGCTGCTTTAGGCAGTCTCCGGAGAATGCCGACGTGAAATACTTAGTTCTTGTGATGTATTTTCTACCCCTGATAAAGACCCTCGCGATTGTCGTCGTCGGCGCCGCCGCCGCTTTGGTAATAGCGACAATTCGCCATTGTATCACATAGGGTGAGGTACCTTCTGCAAGCGACTGAGATGGCACTAAACGATTGAAGCTGATTTGCCACCTCTTGTTTGATCAGCGTCATAAGTGCTTGAATGTAACTTGCGATGGGACACAGCAAGAAGTAGCGTCGTACTTTTAGTACTGAAATTTGAGATGGAGAACTGCGTCAAAGACGGGAAATTCATTCTGCCAAGTGTACAAATGGCGAAAACGAGGTGTGAGTGGGGAAGTATATTGCGCCAGTGACCGTGTGGCCTAATGGATAAGGCGTCGGACTTCGGATCCGAAGATTGCAGGTTCGAATCCTGTCACGGTCGAGTTTTTCCTGTTCTGCAAAAGATGCATGCTGTTTTACTGTGTTGTTTGAGTACTCTACAACTAGTTGGAAGTTGCTGCTGTCCGCTTCCTGGCTGCAAAACCGGCGTCTACCAGAAGCACAAGCAAGACAAGGGTGATCTGTAGCGAAGTTTTCGGCACAGTGCCGTTCAGGAGAGTTTTTGTTGGAACTACTGCATCTGATTCAGGAGCCAAGGGCTACGCCACAGGCGTCTGCGCACAGTCGAGCATGTGTGTTGAATAATGGTGCTGATAGCCACGTATCATTTCATGCAGATTTGATGCCTTTCGGAGACAATTTTTCATTGAATAGGATTGTAGCTGATTTGTGGCAGCAGGAAATAAGCTGTAGTCAAAAGAATCTTCAATAGATGGTCGCAGGTCACATCAGTATTGTATGGCTCGTAACGCGTTGCGTGCAGCCCGGCTAGCTCAGTCGGTAGAGCATGAGACTCTTAATCTCAGGGTCGTGGGTTCGAGCCCCACGCTGGGCGGCGCAAAATTTTGTGTCTACGCGGATCCAACATGCGCCCCTCTCGTGAGCCTTGCGTAATGAACGTAACGGGTTACGACGATGCCTAGCTTCGTATGAATATCAGAGGAACGGTATTTGAAGCTGAAAGTGACTCTGAAATGAAATAAATGTGTTGTTTTGCAATTTTAGTTGTACATCGATATAGTGTGAGATGTGTAGGAAAGCAGCAGCTGTGCTAACTAAATGCAAATAATGGTCGCTCATGCGGTGCGTTTCGAGCTGAAGGGCTCCGATTCACTAGTTTGTAAGAACAAAGTATCCTAAAAGTCCGCTAGGAGGCGCCTCCTTAGCTCAGTGGCAGAGCGCTGGTCTAGTAAACCAGAGGTCGTGAGTTCGATCCTCACAGGCGGCAAATGAATTTTGTAACAGCCCCTCCCACCGTGGCCCTTTCGAAAAAAGCGGTCAAGGATAAAAAAAATTATGAATGGGTGCGGTATTTAAGAAATGCTCTCGCAAATGAATAGTGTGAATGGTGCTATTAAAGTGGGCACCAGAAACTGCTGCTTTAGGCAGTCTCCGGAGAATGCCGACGTGAAATACTTAGTTCTTGTGATGTATTTTCTACCCCTGATAAAGACCCTCGCGATTGTCGTCGTCGGCGCCGCCGCCGCTTTGGTAATAGCGACAATTCGCCATTGTATCACATAGGGTGAGGTACCTTCTGCAAGCGACTGAGATGGCACTAAACGATTGAAGCTGATTTGCCACCTCTTGTTTGATCAGCGTCATAAGTGCTTGAATGTAACTTGCGATGGGACACAGCAAGAAGTAGCGTCGTACTTTTAGTACTGAAATTTGAGATGGAGAACTGCGTCAAAGATGGGAAATTCATTCTGCCAAGTGTACAAATGGCGAAAACGAGGTGTGAGTGGGGAAGTATATTGCGCCAGTGACCGTGTGGCCTAATGGATAAGGCGTCGGACTTCGGATCCGAAGATTCCAGGTTCGAATCCTGTCACGGTCGAGTTTTTCCTGTTCTGCAAAAGATGCATGCTGTTTTACTGTGTTGTTTGAGTACTCTACAACTAGTTGGAAGTTGCTGCTGTCCGCTTCCTGGCTGCAAAACCGGCGTCTACCAGAAGCACAAGCAAGACAAGGGTGATCTGTAGCGAAGTTTTCGGCACAGTGCCGTTCAGGAGAGTTTTTGTTGGAACTACTGCATCTGATTCAGGAGCCAAGGGCTACGCCACAGGCGTCTGCGCACAGTCGAGCATGTGTGTTGAATAATGGTGCTGATAGCCACGTATCATTTCATGCAGATTTGATGCCTTTCGGAGACAATTTTTCATTGAATAGGATTGTAGCTGATTTGTGGCAGCAGGAAATAAGCTGTAGTCAAAAGAATCTTCAATAGATGGTCGCAGGTCACATCAGTATTGTATGGCTCGTAACGCGTTGCGTGCAGCCCGGCTAGCTCAGTCGGTAGAGCATGAGACTCTTAATCTCAGGGTCGTGGGTTCGAGCCCCACGCTGGGCGGCGCAAAATTTTGTGTCTACGCGGATCCAACATGCGCCCCTCTCGTGAGCCTTGCGTAATGAACGTAACGGGTTACGACGATGCCTAGCTTCGTATGAATATCAGAGGAACGGTATTTGAAGCTGAAAGTTACTCTGAAATGAAATAAATGTGTTGTTTTGCAATTTTATTTGTACATCGATATAGTGTGAGATGTATAGGAAAGCAGCAGCTGTGCTAACTAAATGCAAATAATGGTCGCTCATGCGGTGCGTTTCGAGCTGAAGGGCTCCGATTCACTAGTTTGTAAGAACAAAGTATCCTAAAAGTCCGCTAGAAGGCGCCTCCTTAGCTCAGTGGCAGAGCGCTGGTCTAGTAAACCAGAGGTCGTGAGTTCGATCCTCACAGGCGGCAAATGAATTTTGTAACAGCCCCTCCCACCGTGGCCCTTTCGAAAAAAGCGGTCAAGGAAAAAAAAATTATGAATGGGTGCGGTATTTAAGAAATGCTCTCGCAAATGAATAGTGTGAATGGTGCTATTAAAGTGGGCACCAGAAACTGCTGCTTTAGGCAGTCTCCGGAGAATGCCGACGTGAAATACTTAGTTCTTGTGATGTATTTTCTACCCCTGATAAAGACCCTCGCGATTGTCGTCGTCGGCGCCGCCGCCGCTTTGGTAATAGCGACAATTCGCCATTGTATCACATAGGGTGAGGTACCTTCTGCAAGCGACTGAGATGGCACTAAACGATTGAAGCTGATTTGCCACCTCTTGTTTGATCAGCGTCATAAGTGCTTGAATGTAACTTGCGATGGGACACAGCAAGAAGTAGCGTCGTACTTTTAGTACTGAAATTTGAGATGGAGAACTGCGTCAAAGATGGGAAATTCATTCTGCCAAGTGTACAAATGGCGAAAACGAGGTGTGAGTGGGGAAGTATATTGCGCCAGTGACCGTGTGGCCTAATGGATAAGGCGTCGGACTTCGGATCCGAAGATTGCAGGTTCGAATCCTGTCACGGTCGAGTTTTTCCTGTTCTGCAAAAGATGCATGCTGTTTTACTGTGTTGTTTGAGTACTCTACAACTAGTTGGAAGTTGCTGCTGTCCGCTTCCTGGCTGCAAAACCGGCGTCTACCAGAAGCACAAGCAAGACAAGGGTGATCTGTAGCGAAGTTTTCGGCACAGTGCCGTTCAGGAGAGTTTTTGTTGGAACTACTGCATCTGATTCAGGAGCCAAGGGCTACGCCACAGGCGTCTGCGCACAGTCGAGCATGTGTGTTGAATAATGGTGCTGATAGCCACGTATCATTTCATGCAGATTTGATGCCTTTCGGAGACAATTTTTCATTGAATAGGATTGTAGCTGATTTGTGGCAGCAGGAAATAAGCTGTAGTCAAAAGAATCTTCAATAGATGGTCGCAGGTCACATCAGTATTGTATGGCTCGTAACGCGTTGCGTGCAGCCCGGCTAGCTCAGTCGGTAGAGCATGAGACTCTTAATCTCAGGGTCGTGGGTTCGAGCCCCACGCTGGGCGGCGCAAAATTTTGTGTCTACGCGGATCCAACATGCGCCCCTCTCGTGAGCCTTGCGTAATGAACGTAACGGGTTACGACGATGCCTAGCTTCGTATGAATATCAGAGGAACGGTATTTGAAGCTGAAAGTGACTCTGAAATGAAATAAATGTGTTGTTTTGCAATTTTAGTTGTACATCGATATAGTGTGAGATGTGTAGGAAAGCAGCAGCTGTGCTAACTAAATGCAAATAATGGTCGCTCATGCGGTGCGTTTCGAGCTGAAGGGCTCCGATTCACTAGTTTGTAAGAACAAAGTATCCTAAAAGTCCGCTAGAAGGCGCCTCCTTAGCTCAGTGGCAGAGCGCTGGTCTAGTAAACCAGAGGTCGTGAGTTCGATCCTCACAGGCGGCAAATGAATTTTGTAACAGCCCCTCCCACCGTGGCCCTTTCGAAAAAAGCGGTCAAGGATAAAAAAAATTATGAATGGGTGCGGTATTTAAGAAATGCTCTCGCAAATGAATAGTGTGAATGGTGCTATTAAAGTGGGCACCAGAAACTGCTGCTTTAGGCAGTCTCCGGAGAATGCCGACGTGAAATACTTAGTTCTTGTGATGTATTTTCTACCCCTGATAAAGACCCTCGCGATTGTCGTCGTCGGCGCCGCCGCCGCTTTGGTAATAGCGACAATTCGCCATTGTATCACATAGGGTGAGGTACCTTCTGCAAGCGACTGAGATGGCACTAAACGATTGAAGCTGATTTGCCACCTCTTGTTTGATCAGCGTCATAAGTGCTTGAATGTAACTTGCGATGGGACACAGCAAGAAGTAGCGTCGTACTTTTAGTACTGAAATTTGAGATGGAGAACTGCGTCAAAGACGGGAAATTCATTCTGCCAAGTGTACAAATGGCGAAAACGAGGTGTGAGTGGGGAAGTATATTGCGCCAGTGACCGTGTGGCCTAATGGATAAGGCGTCGGACTTCGGATCCGAAGATTGCAGGTTCGAATCCTGTCACGGTCGAGTTTTTCCTGTTCTGCAAAAGATGCATGCTGTTTTACTGTGTTTGTTTGAGTACTCTACAACTAGTTGGAAGTTGCTGCTGTCCGCTTCCTGGCTGCAAAACCGGCGTCTACCAGAAGCACAAGCAAGACAAGGGTGATCTGTAGCGAAGTTTTCGGCACAGTGCCGTTCAGGAGAGTTTTTGTTGGAACTACTGCATCTGATTCAGGAGCCAAGGGCTACGCCACAGGCGTCTGCGCACAGTCGAGCATGTGTGTTGAATAATGGTGCTGATAGCCACGTATCATTTCATGCAGATTTGATGCCTTTCGGAGACAATTTTTCATTGAATAGGATTGTAGCTGATTTGTGGCAGCAGGAAATAAGCTGTAGTCAAAAGAATCTTCAATAGATGGTCGCAGGTCACATCAGTATTGTATGGCTCGTAACGCGTTGCGTGCAACCCGGCTAGCTCAGTCGGTAAAGCATGAGACTCTTAATCTCAGGGTCTTGGGTTCGAGCCCCACGCTGGGCGGCGCAAAATTTTGTGTCTACGCGGATCCAACATGCGCCCCTCTCGTGAGCCTTGCGTAATGAACGTAACGGGTTACGACGATGCCTAGCTTCGTATGAATATCAGAGGAACGGTATTTGAAGCTGAAAGTGACTCTGAAATGAAATAAATGTGTTGTTTTGCAATTTTAGTTGTACATCGATATAGTGTGAGATGTGTAGGAAAGCAGCAGCTGTGCTAACTAAATGCAAATAATGGTCGCTCATGCGGTGCGTTTCGAGCTGAAGGGCTCCGATTCACTAGTTTGTAAGAACAAAGTATCCTAAAAGTCCGCTAGGAGGCGCCTCCTTAGCTCAGTGGCAGAGCGCTGGTCTAGTAAACCAGAGGTCGTGAGTTCGATCCTCACAGGCGGCAAATGAATTTTGTAACAGCCCCTCCCACCGTGGCCCTTTCGAAAAAAGCGGTCAAGGATAAAAAAAATTATGAATGGGTGCGGTATTTAAGAAATGCTCTCGCAAATGAATAGTGTGAATGGTGCTATTAAAGTGGGCACCAGAAACTGCTGCTTTAGGCAGTCTCCAGAGAATGCCGACGTGAAATACTTAGTTCTTGTGATGTATTTTCTACCCCTGATAAAGACCCTCGCGATTGTCGTCGTCGGCGCCGCCGCCGCTTTGGTAATAGCGACAATTCGCCATTGTATCACATAGGGTGAGGTACCTTCTGCAAGCGACTGAGATGGCACTAAACGATTGAAGCTGATTTGCCACCTCTTGTTTGATCAGCGTCATAAGTGCTTGAATGTAACTTGCGATGGGACACAGCAAGAAGTAGCGTCGTACTTTTAGTACTGAAATTTGAGATGGAGAACTGCGTCAAAGACGGGAAATTCATTCTGCCAAGTGTACAAATGGCGAAAACGAGGTGTGAGTGGGGAAGTATATTGCGCCAGTGACCGTGTGGCCTAATGGATAAGGCGTCGGACTTCGGATCCGAAGATTGCAGGTTCGAATCCTGTCACGGTCGAGTTTTTCCTGTTCTGCAAAAGATGCATGCTGTTTTACTGTGTTTGTTTGAGTACTCTACAACTAGTTGGAAGTTGCTGCTGTCCGCTTCCTGGCTGCAAAACCGGCGTCTACCAGAAGCACAAGCAAGACAAGGGTGATCTGTAGCGAAGTTTTCGGCACAGTGCCGTTCAGGAGAGTTTTTGTTGGAACTACTGCATCTGATTCAGGAGCCAAGGGCTACGCCACAGGCGTCTGCGCACAGTCGAGCATGTGTGTTGAATAATGGTGCTGATAGCCACGTATCATTTCATGCAGATTTGATGCCTTTCGGAGACAATTTTTCATTGAATAGGATTGTAGCTGATTTGTGGCAGCAGGAAATAAGCTGTAGTCAAAAGAATCTTCAATAGATGGTCGCAGGTCACATCAGTATTGTATGGCTCGTAACGCGTTGCGTGCAACCCGGCTAGCTCAGTCGGTAAAGCATGAGACTCTTAATCTCAGGGTCTTGGGTTCGAGCCCCACGCTGGGCGGCGCAAAATTTTGTGTCTACGCGGATCCAACATGCGCCCCTCTCGTGAGCCTTGCGTAATGAACGTAACGGGTTACGACGATGCCTAGCTTCGTATGAATATCAGAGGAACGGTATTTGAAGCTGAAAGTGACTCTGAAATGAAATAAATGTGTTGTTTTGCAATTTTAGTTGTACATCGATATAGTGTGAGATGTGTAGGAAAGCAGCAGCTGTGCTAACTAAATGCAAATAATGGTCGCTCATGCGGTGCGTTTCGAGCTGAAGGGCTCCGATTCACTAGTTTGTAAGAACAAAGTATCCTAAAAGTCCGCTAGGAGGCGCCTCCTTAGCTCAGTGGCAGAGCGCTGGTCTAGTAAACCAGAGGTCGTGAGTTCGATCCTCACAGGCGGCAAATGAATTTTGTAACAGCCCCTCCCACCGTGGCCCTTTCGAAAAAAGCGGTCAAGGATAAAAAAAATTATGAATGGGTGCGGTATTTAAGAAATGCTCTCGCAAATGAATAGTGTGAATGGTGCTATTAAAGTGGGCACCAGAAACTGCTGCTTTAGGCAGTCTCCAGAGAATGCCGACGTGAAATACTTAGTTCTTGTGATGTATTTTCTACCCCTGATAAAGACCCTCGCGATTGTCGTCGTCGGCGCCGCCGCCGCTTTGGTAATAGCGACAATTCGCCATTGTATCACATAGGGTGAGGTACCTTCTGCAAGCGACTGAGATGGCACTAAACGATTGAAGCTGATTTGCCACCTCTTGTTTGATCAGCGTCATAAGTGCTTGAATGTAACTTGCGATGGGACACAGCAAGAAGTAGCGTCGTACTTTTAGTACTGAAATTTGAGATGGAGAACTGCGTCAAAGATGGGAAATTCATTCTGCCAAGTGTACAAATGGCGAAAACGAGGTGTGAGTGGGGAAGTATATTGCGCCAGTGACCGTGTGGCCTAATGGACACGCAGTCAGCCGGCGGTCGCGGTCGAGGTCGGACGTGCTGTGCTGCGCGCCGCGCCGTCGCTGTTTACGTGTGGTGAGTCGCTGCGCTTGCTTCAGTGTCTACCAGTGTTTTGGCGTGATCTGAAAATGAACTCGCTTTCGTGATGTCTCAACCGAGTAGGAAAGATACACTGAAGTTTACTTTTGACAGGAATTTTGTCCGACCTAAATCTTTTGAAGTTGAGCAATGGTTAGAAGATGAAGTGAAGATAAGACTTGAGGACATAATCGGGATACATCTTTCGATTATCAGTAGCACCGTTTTCGTTAAATTAGCCCGATCAGATATGTGTGAGAAAATAGTTGAATCCTGTGGTGGTATTCTAAAGTTTAAACACAGTGATGGAAATGTGGGGGAAGTTGCAGTTTCGCATGCCGGCCTAGGAATACGGACTGTTCGAATTTTTGAACTCCCATTTGAAATAACCAGTGAACAGATCAACGCAGTTCTCTGTCCGTACGGCAAAATCATAAGCAATATTGCGGAACGTTGGTCTAGTGCACATAAATTCCCGGTTCTTAATGGGGTGCGGCAATTGAAAATCGAGCTGCAGAAGCACATCCCGTCTTATGTTCACGTATGCGGGTATCGTGCGATAGTAATGTACGATGATCAGCCTCGAACGTGTGCCGCATGCAACTCGACAGGTCACGTGCGTGCCGAATGCATGCAGAGGCGAGTGGCGCAGCTGCCTGCCGGCGAGGCTGCCAGGCCCCCCGCGATGACAACACTGCCTGTGACGTACGTCGCCGTAACGCGTGGGCTTTCGGCTACACCCACGGTCACCGAAGTCAGTGAAAATACTGTAGTACCTGCGACGGTAACGCGTATGGAGACTGTTGCAACGCCGGAAGAGACCCAACCTCCACCCATAGAAATGTCGCCGTCCGTCGTAGTCACAGACGAACAGGCATCCGACATGCAAACGTCTGCGTCCCCATCGACCGCTGCTACTCCACGGGGGGAATCTCCAGCAGGTCACGATCAAAGCCCACAACATCGTACATCTCCCAGGAAAACTAAAAAACGGAGAGTTGCCCGCCAGGGTGCAGAACAGATTGCACCGGTTCTGCGCGAAAAGGCTAAACAGATAGGTGAACAACTCAGTGAAAACGCATCTGATAGCACAAATCATGCTCATCCCTCAGCCAGTTTACCATCAGTACTTGACAATGTCTCAGATGCTCTACCTCCGAACCCCGAACACTCAGCTCAACTCCGAGCCGGCTGTGATGTCCGCATGGTCGAACTCTGTCCTGCTCCAGCGTCGGTAACGACCTCGCCACAGCCTCCGCCAACTAGTTGGGCAGACGATACAGACTCCACTGCCGAAGTAGACAGTATGGATATTACCGAAACGATGACAGCCGTAGCTTCAGTCACCAAAGTTGACGATGTTAATGAGAAAGATAACTCTTCGACGGAAACTACCGCGCAAAACGAACGCACGACTGGTCCCTTTTCCAACGGAGAATATTTTTCACTCTGCCTTTAAAGTGACTGTCAATACATGGTTTTGTTATCTGGAATTACCTCCAAAGTGCCTTTACGACGTGACTTGTTTTTCCAGCGTTATTTATGTTTTGATATTGGCCTGATTTTAGGCATTGCTCCTGCTTAGTCCACCACAATTCCGCCACAGGCCTACCGACTTGCTACTCTCAATATTAATAAGATACGCAGCGCTCTTAAACTACAACATTTAAAAGACTTTTTATATGCAGCTGATGTAGACATTTTATTAGTACAAGAAGTAACAGAGATCAGACTTGATTGCATACCAGGTTATAATGTGATCACTAATCCTGGGGCCGGTTGCGAATTAGGTACAGCTTTTATTGTGAAGGAAGGTATCATTATTACTGACGTCACACAATTGCCGAACGGTAGGGGCATTGCGGGCACTTTTTATAACAACAGACTAATTAATGTATATGCCCCATCCGGTTCCAGTAATAGACGTCAAAGAGCAGACTTTTTTAACGAAGAAATAGTTCCTCTCTTTGGCGTCCGCCACAACGATGTCATCTTCGGAGGCGACTTTAACTGTGTCATCAGTGCAAAGGACCAGACTCCCAATCTTAACAAATCACTTGAACTGGAACGAATTGTACGAGACTTGCACTTAGTTGACTCTTGGGAGCTCAAGCATGGGGCAGCACCTGGGTTTACCCATATTACGACTCATTCGGCAAGCCGTCTCGATCGAATTTATGTCACACCCACTTTGAGGAATCACATTCTGCAGTCAGAAGTATGGCCAGTGGCGTTCTCCGATCATGCTGCATACATCTGTACTATCACTCTAGACCGACAACGGACGTGTCGATACAGGGGCCTGTGGAAATTAAATGTTTCACATCTACAAGACTCGGCGTGTCAAGAAGCCTTCCTCAATACCTGGCGAGAATGTGAGCATAGATTTGCCTCTTATAATTCGGCCATTGATTGGTGGCTCAGGTGCGCCAAACCTAAAATTAGGTGGTGTTTCATGAACTACGCACGGGAAAAGAGCTTTTGGCTTCAAAGGACGATCAATTTCTATTTTCATTGTCTGCGGGAACTGTATCTGCTCGGCACTTCGGCTGTCGAGAATTGTCAACGAATTAAGAAAATCCAGGCCAAAATCCTAACCCTCAGGAGGACGCAGCTAGAAGGCTACAAAGTCAGGTCGCGGGTCCAGACTACTGTACACCAAGAACTCACCTCAGTCTACCATATGATCCAAGAAAGTACGAAAGGGTCCCGTAAAATACTGACGGAGTTAATTGCTGAGGACGGCGCAACGCTGACTACGCACAACGAGATTAAAGCGGCGGTGCTAAACTACTTCACCACCTTGCTGTCAAATAAAGAAGTTAACGTGCAAGCGCAGGATGATCTTTTGAATAATTTGCGCAACAGAGTCAGTCTCGTGGACGCGGAAAAGCTATTAGCCGTGGCAACCGAAGAAGACGTGGAATATGTGCTCTGCGAAAGTGCTAAGAATAAATCCCCCGGACCTGACGGAATTCCCGTCGAGTTCTATCAAAAGTTCTGGAACACCATAAAGGCGAAGATAACTTGCATCTGTAACGAACTTCTCGACCAAAACGACGTGATCCCCACCAGCTTCTGTGAAGGCATCATCGTTCTCATTAAAAAAAACTCAGGCAGTGCAAACGTCAAAAATCTAAGACCGATAACGCTGCTCAACAGCGACTATAAAATCTTTGCGAGACTTTTGGCCCAAAGGCTTAAATCTACAATGACCAATATTATTGGCCCTTACCAGACCAGCGTGGGCAAGGATAGGAAAATTCAACAGACTTTGTGCGACTACCGTGATTTAATCTCTATTGCGGAAGTCTGTAAACTGAAATGTGCCATCATGTCTTTGGATTTCGACAAAGCCTTTGACAGGGTAAACCACCAGTATCTCTTTCGTACCATGAATGCGATGGGTTTTCCACCTGGGTTCGTCGCAATTATACGACAGATGGTAGCGACTAATTTATCCAGAGTCATCATCAATGGCCAGCCTACCCGAGCAATAGAGATAGCCAGTTCCGTCAGGCAGGGCTGCCCAATGTCCATGGCGCTCTTTGCGATTGCCATTGAGCCTTTGTTAGCTACCCTGACGCAAAGTTTACAGGGCATCATCATACATGGATCCCGAGTAGTGTGCAAGGCGTATGCAGACGATGTCGGTTTCCTTGTCCTAAATAGAACTGAAGTGGAGACCGCACTACAGATAGTCAGGCAATATGAGCAAGCGTCAGGTGCACAACTAAACTGGACGAAGTCTGGAATATTCAATATTGGCCGCGGCCTAGGATCGCACCCTCACAGGCAACTACGTCAGCTGAAGATCTTCAAGTGTCTTGGAATTGATTTTCAGAGTAATATTCGGCACACAATTGCAACCAACTATCGAAAGCTTCTACGGACTATTCGTGCCAGCATACGGGAACACAGAGTACGCAAACTAAATGAAATTCAGAAAGTAACGGTCGCAAATGTATACCTCACCTCCAAACTCAATTATATCGCTCAAGTTTTACCAATGCCTGCACTCACTGCAAAACGAATTATGTCAGCTTTAGGACAGTTTGTCAGCCAACACCACATTTTTAAAGTCCAGTTTGACACCTTAACGCTTGCCACAAAAAATGGTGGCTTAAATCTTGTCGATGTTGGACGGAAGGAGCAAGCTTTATACATATCCAAAACCTTCCGCCACTGGAAACACTCAGCTGATAGTCTCGCTGCTCACCTGCTTACTGAGATAGCTCCGGCCGACCTCAGTCCACCTATCACGGTGCAACATATTCCAAACGGACTTTACCACTTAAAATGGTTCTTACTGGAGTACAGTTATGTACACACAAGGATCCCCGAACAAGAAATGAAGACAGTGAAACACGTGTACCAGGAACTCATGAAGGATAAGAAGAAAAATAATACCGAAGAAAAATACAACCTTTGCGACTGGAAGGTAATCTGGGAGAACATCCATTGTCCGTACTTGCCGTCGACAATGAAAGCCACTTGGTACTTCGCAGTAAACAGGAAATTAGCCACTAACTCCAAACTACATAACATACACCTCGCAGAATCACCTTTGTGCACAACGTGTAATTTAATAGATACTGACGAACACAGGTTTGTGTGCGACAAAGTAAAAGATATATGGGAATATATCGCGAACAAGTTAGCACTCATCAGTAGAACATCGCCCAGATATATAACACCTGCTGCCTTTCTGACGCCGGACGATACTCCGTACCCACGGACGAGAAGGAACGCACTCAACTGGTTAAAAGCCGCTACTGTACATTACTTATTTACAAAAGAAGAAAAGAGTAAAGAAGACTTCTGGGTCTATCTTACAACTCAGCACCATATGCTAATGAAAACGAAAAACTATAAGGATAACTTCGCCAACTACCTGCTCAAAACTGTAACGTAAAAAAAAAAAAAAAAAAAAAAAAAAAAAAAAGAGAGAGAGAGAGAGAGAGAGAGAGAGAAAAGACTACCAGATCAATTGATTCGAATTTCGTGTTAACGAACATTCAGCAGATTACTCACTCAACATAAGACGGACTGTCTATTTAGGCGACTAATATGTCAAGTTGACCGCATCACAAGTTACAAACACCACTGAAGTAATTCGATTGGTAAGAGTTCAAGCTTAATTTCGTCAAGACGAAGAAAATTCAGTTTTCTGTTTCGAGAGATAATTTTCGTTCTCATTCATTTTCGCAGAGTTCAGAACAAAGCTTTATAATTTTAGGAGACATGGATTTTCACTTTTCTTTCACCTTCTTTGTCGTTTCCGTTTACCACAAGGCAATGGAGCCGTGGTAACTTTCAGTTCCTCTTTTCCTTCCTATGGATGGTTCTATCATGAACGACGCATGAAATACACCACGTTTTCATTTACCTCAATCAAAGGCCTTTGATGCCGCGCCGACGAAGGCGACTTACTGGCGAGCAGAAGGACGGGCTATAAGGGGTGGATGGAGGCCCGAAAAAAAAAAAAAAAAAAAAAAATGGATAAGGCGTCGGACTTCGGATCCGAAGATTGCAGGTTCGAATCCTGTCACGGTCGAGTTTTTCCTGTTCTGCAAAAGATGCATGCTGTTTTACTGTGTTGTTTGAGTACTCTACAACTAGTTGGAAGTTGCTGCTGTCCGCTTCCTGGCTGCAAAACCGGCGTCTACCAGAAGCACAAGCAAGACAAGGGTGATCTGTAGCGAAGTTTTCGGCACAGTGCCGTTCAGGAGAGTTTTTGTTGGAACTACTGCATCTGATTCAGGAGCCAAGGGCTACGCCACAGGCGTCTGCGCACAGTCGAGCATGTGTGTTGAATAATGGTGCTGATAGCCACGTATCATTTCATGCAGATTTGATGCCTTTCGGAGACAATTTTTCATTGAATAGGATTGTAGCTGATTTGTGGCAGCAGGAAATAAGCTGTAGTCAAAAGAATCTTCAATAGATGGTCGCAGGTCACATCAGTATTGTATGGCTCGTAACGCGTTGCGTGCAGCCCGGCTAGCTCAGTCGGTAGAGCATGAGACTCTTAATCTCAGGGTCGTGGGTTCGAGCCCCACGCTGGGCGGCGCAAAATTTTGTGTCTACGCGGATCCAACATGCGCCCCTCTCGTGAGCCTTGCGTAATGAACGTAACAGGTTACGACGATGCCTAGCTTCGTATGAATATCAGAGGAACGGTATTTGAAGCTGAAAGTTACTCTGAAATGAAATAAATGTGTTGTTTTGCAATTTTATTTGTACATCGATATAGTGTGAGATGTGTAGGAAAGCAGCAGCTGTGCTAACTAAATGCAAATAATGGTCGCTCATGCGGTGCGTTTCGAGCTGAAGGGCTCCGATTCACTAGTTTGTAAGAACAAAGTATCCTAAAAGTCCGCTAGGAGGCGCCTCCTTAGCTCAGTGGCAGAGCGCTGGTCTAGTAAACCAGAGGTCGTGAGTTCGATCCTCACAGGCGGCAAATGAATTTTGTAACAGCCCCTCCCACCGTGGCCCTTTCGAAAAAAGCGGTCAAGGATAAAAAAAATTATGAATGGGTGCGGTATTTAAGAAATGCTCTCGCAAATGAATAGTGTGAATGGTGCTATTAAAGTGGGCACCAGAAACTGCTGCTTTAGGCAGTCTCCGGAGAATGCCGACGTGAAATACTTAGTTCTTGTGATGTATTTTCTACCCCTGATAAAGACCCTCGCGATTGTCGTCGTCGTCGCCGCCGCCGCTTTGGTAATAGCGACAATTCGCCATTGTATCACATAGGGTGAGGTACCTTCTGCAAGCGACTGAGATGGCACTAAACGATTGAAGCTGATTTGCCACCTCTTGTTTGATCAGCGTCATAAGTGCTTGAATGTAACTTGCGATGGGACACAGCAAGAAGTAGCGTCGTACTTTTAGTACTGAAATTTGAGATGGAGAACTGCGTCAAAGATGGGAAATTCATTCTGCCAAGTGTACAAATGGCGAAAACGAGGTGTGAGTGGGGAAGTATATTGCGCCAGTGACCGTGTGGCCTAATGGATAAGGCGTCGGACTTCGGATCCGAAGATTGCAGGTTCGAATCCTGTCACGGTCGAGTTTTTCCTGTTCTGCAAAAGATGCATGCTGTTTTACTGTGTTGTTTGAGTACTCTACAACTAGTTGGAAGTTGCTGCTGTCCGCTTCCTGGCTGCAAAACCGGCGTCTACCAGAAGCACAAGCAAGACAAGGGTGATCTGTAGCGAAGTTTTCTGCACAGTGCCGTTCAGGAGAGTTTTTGTTGGAACTACTGCATCTGATTCAGGAGCCAAGGGCTACGCCACAGGCGTCTGCGCACAGTCGAGCATGTGTGTTGAATAATGGTGCTGATAGCCACGTATCATTTCATGCAGATTTGATGCCTTTCGGAGACAATTTTTCATTGAATAGGATTGTAGCTGATTTGTGGCAGCAGGAAATAAGCTGTAGTCAAAAGAATCTTCAATAGATGGTCGCAGGTCACATCAGTATTGTATGGCTCGTAACGCGTTGCGTGCAGCCCGGCTAGCTCAGTCGGTAGAGCATGAGACTCTTAATCTCAGGGTCGTGGGTTCGAGCCCCACGCTGGGCGGCGCAAAATTTTGTGTCTACGCGGATCCAACATGCGCCCCTCTCGTGAGCCTTGCGTAATGAACGTAACGGGTTACGACGATGCCTAGCTTCGTATGAATATCAGAGGAACGGTATTTGAAGCTGAAAGTGACTCTGAAATGAAATAAATGTGTTGTTTTGCAATTTTAGTTGTACATCGATATAGTGTGAGATGTGTAGGAAAGCAGCAGCTGTGCTAACTAAATGCAAATAATGGTCGCTCATGCGGTGCGTTTCGAGCTGAAGGGCTCCGATTCACTAGTTTGTAAGAACAAAGTATCCTAAAAGTCCGCTAGGAGGCGCCTCCTTAGCTCAGTGGCAGAGCGCTGGTCTAGTAAACCAGAGGTCGTGAGTTCGATCCTCACAGGCGGCAAATGAATTTTGTAACAGCCCCTCCCACCGTGGCCCTTTCGAAAAAAGCGGTCAAGGATAAAAAAAATTATGAATGGGTGCGGTATTTAAGAAATGCTCTCGCAAATGAATAGTGTGAATGGTGCTATTAAAGTGGGCACCAGAAACTGCTGCTTTAGGCAGTCTCCGGAGAATGCCGACGTGAAATACTTAGTTCTTGTGATGTATTTTCTACCCCTGATAAAGACCCTCGCGATTGTCGTCGTCGGCGCCGCCGCCGCTTTGGTAATAGCGACAATTCGCCATTGTATCACATAGGGTGAGGTACCTTCTGCAAGCGACTGAGATGGCACTAAACGATTGAAGCTGATTTGCCACCTCTTGTTTGATCAGCGTCATAAGTGCTTGAATGTAACTTGCGATGGGACACAGCAAGAAGTAGCGTCGTACTTTTAGTACTGAAATTTGAGATGGAGAACTGCGTCAAAGATGGGAAATTCATTCTGCCAAGTGTACAAATGGCGAAAACGAGGTGTGAGTGGGGAAGTATATTGCGCCAGTGACCGTGTGGCCTAATGGATAAGGCGTCGGACTTCGGATCCGAAGATTCCAGGTTCGAATCCTGTCACGGTCGAGTTTTTCCTGTTCTGCAAAAGATGCATGCTGTTTTACTGTGTTGTTTGAGTACTCTACAACTAGTTGGAAGTTGCTGCTGTCCGCTTCCTGGCTGCAAAACCGGCGTCTACCAGAAGCACAAGCAAGACAAGGGTGATCTGTAGCGAAGTTTTCTGCACAGTGCCGTTCAGGAGAGTTTTTGTTGGAACTACTGCATCTGATTCAGGAGCCAAGGGCTACGCCACAGGCGTCTGCGCACAGTCGAGCATGTGTGTTGAATAATGGTGCTGATAGCCACGTATCATTTCATGCAGATTTGATGCCTTTCGGAGACAATTTTTCATTGAATAGGATTGTAGCTGATTTGTGGCAGCAGGAAATAAGCTGTAGTCAAAAGAATCTTCAATAGATGGTCGCAGGTCACATCAGTATTGTATGGCTCGTAAC
This sequence comes from Schistocerca cancellata, assembly GCF_023864275.1. Classification (NCBI taxonomy): domain Eukaryota; kingdom Metazoa; phylum Arthropoda; class Insecta; order Orthoptera; family Acrididae; genus Schistocerca; species Schistocerca cancellata. The sequence goes on along the minus strand of NC_064633.1, from coordinate 80,469,522 downwards.
GCGTTGCGTGCAGCCCGGCTAGCTCAGTCGGTAGAGCATGAGACTCTTAATCTCAGGGTCGTGGGTTCGAGCCCCACGCTGGGCGGCGCAAAATTTTGTGTCTACGCGGATCCAACATGCGCCCCTCTCGTGAGCCTTGCGTAATGAACGTAACGGGTTACGACGATGCCTAGCTTCGTATGAATATCAGAGGAACGGTATTTGAAGCTGAAAGTGACTCTGAAATGAAATAAATGTGTTGTTTTGCAATTTTAGTTGTACATCGATATAGTGTGAGATGTGTAGGAAAGCAGCAGCTGTGCTAACTAAATGCAAATAATGGTCGCTCATGCGGTGCGTTTCGAGCTGAAGGGCTCCGATTCACTAGTTTGTAAGAACAAAGTATCCTAAAAGTCCGCTAGGAGGCGCCTCCTTAGCTCAGTGGCAGAGCGCTGGTCTAGTAAACCAGAGGTCGTGAGTTCGATCCTCACAGGCGGCAAATGAATTTTGTAACAGCCCCTCCCACCGTGGCCCTTTCGAAAAAAGCGGTCAAGGATAAAAAAAATTATGAATGGGTGCGGTATTTAAGAAATGCTCTCGCAAATGAATAGTGTGAACGGTGCTATTAAAGTGGGCACCAGAAACTGCTGCTTTAGGCAGTCTCCGGAGAATGCCGACGTGAAATACTTAGTTCTTGTGATGTATTTTCTACCCCTGATAAAGACCCTCGCGATTGTCGTCGTCGGCGCCGCCGCCGCTTTGGTAATAGCGACAATTCGCCATTGTATCACATAGGGTGAGGTACCTTCTGCAAGCGACTGAGATGGCACTAAACGATTGAAGCTGATTTGCCACCTCTTGTTTGATCAGCGTCATAAGTGCTTGAATGTAACTTGCGATGGGACACAGCAAGAAGTAGCGTCGTACTTTTAGTACTGAAATTTGAGATGGAGAACTGCGTCAAAGATGGGAAATTCATTCTGCCAAGTGTACAAATGGCGAAAACGAGGTGTGAGTGGGGAAGTATATTGCGCCAGTGACCGTGTGGCCTAATGGATAAGGCGTCGGACTTCGGATCCGAAGATTGCAGGTTCGAATCCTGTCACGGTCGAGTTTTTCCTGTTCTGCAAAAGATGCATGCTGTTTTACTGTGTTGTTTGAGTACTCTACAACTAGTTGGAAGTTGCTGCTGTCCGCTTCCTGGCTGCAAAACCGGCGTCTACCAGAAGCACAAGCAAGACAAGGGTGATCTGTAGCGAAGTTTTCTGCACAGTGCCGTTCAGGAGAGTTTTTGTTGGAACTACTGCATCTGATTCAGGAGCCAAGGGCTACGCCACAGGCGTCTGCGCACAGTCGAGCATGTGTGTTGAATAATGGTGCTGATAGCCACGTATCATTTCATGCAGATTTGATGCCTTTCGGAGACAATTTTTCATTGAATAGGATTGTAGCTGATTTGTGGCAGCAGGAAATAAGCTGTAGTCAAAAGAATCTTCAATAGATGGTCGCAGGTCACATCAGTATTGTATGGCTCGTAACGCGTTGCGTGCAGCCCGGCTAGCTCAGTCGGTAGAGCATGAGACTCTTAATCTCAGGGTCGTGGGTTCGAGCCCCACGCTGGGCGGCGCAAAATTTTGTGTCTACGCGGATCCAACATGCGCCCCTCTCGTGAGCCTTGCGTAATGAACGTAACGGGTTACGACGATGCCTAGCTTCGTATGAATATCAGAGGAACGGTATTTGAAGCTGAAAGTGACTCTGAAATGAAATAAATGTGTTGTTTTGCAATTTTAGTTGTACATCGATATAGTGTGAGATGTGTAGGAAAGCAGCAGCTGTGCTAACTAAATGCAAATAATGGTCGCTCATGCGGTGCGTTTCGAGCTGAAGGGCTCCGATTCACTAGTTTGTAAGAACAAAGTATCCTAAAAGTCCGCTAGGAGGCGCCTCCTTAGCTCAGTGGCAGAGCGCTGGTCTAGTAAACCAGAGGTCGTGAGTTCGATCCTCACAGGCGGCAAATGAATTTTGTAACAGCCCCTCCCACCGTGGCCCTTTCGAAAAAAGCGGTCAAGGATAAAAAAAATTATGAATGGGTGCGGTATTTAAGAAATGCTCTCGCAAATGAATAGTGTGAATGGTGCTATTAAAGTGGGCACCAGAAACTGCTGCTTTAGGCAGTCTCCGGAGAATGCCGACGTGAAATACTTAGTTCTTGTGATGTATTTTCTACCCCTGATAAAGACCCTCGCGATTGTCGTCGTCGGCGCCGCCGCCGCTTTGGTAATAGCGACAATTCGCCATTGTATCACATAGGGTGAGGTACCTTCTGCAAGCGACTGAGATGGCACTAAACGATTGAAGATGATTTGCCACCTCTTGTTTGATCAGCGTCATAAGTGCTTGAATGTAACTTGCGATGGGACACAGCAAGAAGTAGCGTCGTACTTTTAGTACTGAAATTTGAGATGGAGAACTGCGTCAAAGATGGGAAATTCATTCTGCCAAGTGTACAAATGGCGAAAACGAGGTGTGAGTGGGGAAGTATATTGCGCCAGTGACCGTGTGGCCTAATGGATAAGGCGTCGGACTTCGGATCCGAAGATTGCAGGTTCGAATCCTGTCACGGTCGAGTTTTTCCTGTTCTGCAAAAGATGCATGCTGTTTTACTGTGTTGTTTGAGTACTCTACAACTAGTTGGAAGTTGCTGCTGTCCGCTTCCTGGCTGCAAAACCGGCGTCTACCAGAAGCACAAGCAAGACAAGGGTGATCTGTAGCGAAGTTTTCTGCACAGTGCCGTTCAGGAGAGTTTTTGTTGGAACTACTGCATCTGATTCAGGAGCCAAGGGCTACGCCACAGGCGTCTGCGCACAGTCGAGCATGTGTGTTGAATAATGGTGCTGATAGCCACGTATCATTTCATGCAGATTTGATGCCTTTCGGAGACAATTTTTCATTGAATAGGATTGTAGCTGATTTGTGGCAGCAGGAAATAAGCTGTAGTCAAAAGAATCTTCAATAGATGGTCGCAGGTCACATCAGTATTGTATGGCTCGTAACGCGTTGCGTGCAGCCCGGCTAGCTCAGTCGGTAGAGCATGAGACTCTTAATCTCAGGGTCGTGGGTTCGAGCCCCACGCTGGGCGGCGCAAAATTTTGTGTCTACGCGGATCCAACATGCGCCCCTCTCGTGAGCCTTGCGTAATGAACGTAACGGGTTACGACGATGCCTAGCTTCGTATGAATATCAGAGGAACGGTATTTGAAGCTGAAAGTGACTCTGAAATGAAATAAATGTGTTGTTTTGCAATTTTAGTTGTACATCGATATAGTGTGAGATGTGTAGGAAAGCAGCAGCTGTGCTAACTAAATGCAAATAATGGTCGCTCATGCGGTGCGTTTCGAGCTGAAGGGCTCCGATTCACTAGTTTGTAAGAACAAAGTATCCTAAAAGTCCGCTAGGAGGCGCCTCCTTAGCTCAGTGGCAGAGCGCTGGTCTAGTAAACCAGAGGTCGTGAGTTCGATCCTCACAGGCGGCAAATGAATTTTGTAACAGCCCCTCCCACCGTGGCCCTTTCGAAAAAAGCGGTCAAGGATAAAAAAAATTATGAATGGGTGCGGTATTTAAGAAATGCTCTCGCAAATGAATAGTGTGAACGGTGCTATTAAAGTGGGCACCAGAAACTGCTGCTTTAGGCAGTCTCCGGAGAATGCCGACGTGAAATACTTAGTTCTTGTGATGTATTTTCTACCCCTGATAAAGACCCTCGCGATTGTCGTCGTCGGCGCCGCCGCCGCTTTGGTAATAGCGACAATTCGCCATTGTATCACATAGGGTGAGGTACCTTCTGCAAGCGACTGAGATGGCACTAAACGATTGAAGATGATTTGCCACCTCTTGTTTGATCAGCGTCATAAGTGCTTGAATGTAACTTGCGATGGGACACAGCAAGAAGTAGCGTCGTACTTTTAGTACTGAAATTTGAGATGGAGAACTGCGTCAAAGATGGGAAAATCATTCTGCCAAGTGTACAAATGGCGAAAACGAGGTGTGAGTGGGGAAGTATATTGCGCCAGTGACCGTGTGGCCTAATGGATAAGGCGTCGGACTTCGGATCCGAAGATTGCAGGTTCGAATCCTGTCACGGTCGAGTTTTTCCTGTTCTGCAAAAGATGCATGCTGTTTTACTGTGTTGTTTGAGTACTCTACAACTAGTTGGAAGTTGCTGCTGTCCGCTTCCTGGCTGCAAAACCGGCGTCTACCAGAAGCACAAGCAAGACAAGGGTGATCTGTAGCGAAGTTTTCGGCACAGTGCCGTTCAGGAGAGTTTTTGTTGGAACTACTGCATCTGATTCAGGAGCCAAGGGCTACGCCACAGGCGTCTGCGCACAGTCGAGCATGTGTGTTGAATAATGGTGCTGATAGCCACGTATCATTTCATGCAGATTTGATGCCTTTCGGAGACAATTTTTCATTGAATAGGATTGTAGCTGATTTGTGGCAGCAGGAAATAAGCTGTAGTCAAAAGAATCTTCAATAGATGGTCGCAGGTCACATCAGTATTGTATGGCTCGTAACGCGTTGCGTGCAGCTCGGCTAGCTCAGTCGGTAGAGCATGAGACTCTTAATCTCAGGGTCGTGGGTTCGAGCCCCACGCTGGGCGGCGCAAAATTTTGTGTCTACGCGGATCCAACATGCGCCCCTCTCGTGAGCCTTGCGTAATGAACGTAACGGGTTACGACGATGCCTAGCTTCGTATGAATATCAGAGGAACGGTATTTGAAGCTGAAAGTGACTCTGAAATGAAATAAATGTGTTGTTTTGCAATTTTAGTTGTACATCGATATAGTGTGAGATGTGTAGGAAAGCAGCAGCTGTGCTAACTAAATGCAAATAATGGTCGCTCATGCGGTGCGTTTCGAGCTGAAGGGCTCCGATTCACTAGTTTGTAAGAACAAAGTATCCTAAAAGTCCGCTAGGAGGCGCCTCCTTAGCTCAGTGGCAGAGCGCTGGTCTAGTAAACCAGAGGTCGTGAGTTCGATCCTCACAGGCGGCAAATGAATTTTGTAACAGCCCCTCCCACCGTGGCCCTTTCGAAAAAAGCGGTCAAGGATAAAAAAAATTATGAATGGGTGCGGTATTTAAGAAATGCTCTCGCAAATGAATAGTGTGAATGGTGCTATTAAAGTGGGCACCAGAAACTGCTGCTTTAGGCAGTCTCCGGAGAATGCCGACGTGAAATACTTAGTTCTTGTGATGTATTTTCTACCCCTGATAAAGACCCTCGCGATTGTCGTCGTCGGCGCCGCCGCCGCTTTGGTAATAGCGACAATTCGCCATTGTATCACATAGGGTGAGGTACCTTCTGCAAGCGACTGAGATGGCACTAAACGATTGAAGCTGATTTGCCACCTCTTGTTTGATCAGCGTCATAAGTGCTTGAATGTAACTTGCGATGGGACACAGCAAGAAGTAGCGTCGTACTTTTAGTACTGAAATTTGAGATGGAGAACTGCGTCAAAGATGGGAAATTCATTCTGCCAAGTGTACAAATGGCGAAAACGAGGTGTGAGTGGGGAAGTATATTGCGCCAGTGACCGTGTGGCCTAATGGATACGGCGTCGGACTTCGGATCCGAAGATTGCAGGTTCGAATCCTGTCACGGTCGAGTTTTTCCTGTTCTGCAAAAGATGCATGCTGTTTTACTGTGTTGTTTGAGTACTCTACAACTAGTTGGAAGTTGCTGCTGTCCGCTTCCTGGCTGCAAAACCGGCGTCTACCAGAAGCACAAGCAAGACAAGGGTGATCTGTAGCGAAGTTTTCGGCACAGTGCCGTTCAGGAGAGTTTTTGTTGGAACTACTGCATCTGATTCAGGAGCCAAGGGCTACGCCACAGGCGTCTGCGCACAGTCGAGCATGTGTGTTGAATAATGGTGCTGATAGCCACGTATCATTTCATGCAGATTTGATGCCTTTCGGAGACAATTTTTCATTGAATAGGATTGTAGCTGATTTGTGGCAGCAGGAAATAAGCTGTAGTCAAAAGAATCTTCAATAGATGGTCGCAGGTCACATCAGTATTGTATGGCTCGTAACGCGTTGCGTGCAGCCCGGCTAGCTCAGTCGGTAGAGCATGAGACTCTTAATCTCAGGGTCGTGGGTTCGAGCCCCACGCTGGGCGGCGCAAAATTTTGTGTCTACGCGGATCCAACATGCGCCCCTCTCGTGAGCCATGCGTAATGAACGTAACGGGTTACGACGATGCCTAGCTTCGTATGAATATCAGAGGAACGGTATTTGAAGCTGAAAGTGACTCTGAAATGAAATAAATGTGTTGTTTTGCAATTTTATTTGTACATCGATATAGTGTGAGATGTGTAGGAAAGCAGCAGCTGTGCTAACTAAATGCAAATAATGGTCGCTCATGCGGTGCGTTTCGAGCTGAAGGGCTCCGATTCACTAGTTTGTAAGAACAAAGTATCCTAAAAGTCCGCTAGGAGGCGCCTCCTTAGCTCAGTGGCAGAGCGCTGGTCTAGTAAACCAGAGGTCGTGAGTTCGATCCTCACAGGCGGCAAATGAATTTTGTAACAGCCCCTCCCACCGTGGCCCTTTCGAAAAAAGCGGTCAAGGATAAAAAAAATTATGAATGGGTGCGGTATTTAAGAAATGCTCTCGCAAATGAATAGTGTGAATGGTGCTATTAAAGTGGGCACCAGAAACTGCTGCTTTAGGCAGTCTCCGGAGAATGCCGACGTGAAATACTTAGTTCTTGTGATGTATTTTCTACCCCTGATAAAGACCCTCGCGATTGTCGTCGTCGGCGCCGCCGCCGCTTTGGTAATAGCGACAATTCGCCATTGTATCACATAGGGTGAGGTACCTTCTGCAAGCGACTGAGATGGCACTAAACGATTGAAGCTGATTTGCCACCTCTTGTTTGATCAGCGTCATAAGGGCTTGAATGTAACTTGCGATGGGACACAGCAAGAAGTAGCGTCGTACTTTTAGTACTGAAATTTGAGATGGAGAACTGCGTCAAAGATGGGAAATTCATTCTGCCAAGTGTACAAATGGCGAAAACGAGGTGTGAGTGGGGAAGTATATTGCGCCAGTGACCGTGTGGCCTAATGGATAAGGCGTCGGACTTCGGACCGAAGATTGCAGGTTCGAATCCTGTCACGGTCGAGTTTTTCCTGTTCTGCAAAAGATGCATGCTGTTTTACTGTGTTGTTTGAGTACTCTACAACTAGTTGGAAGTTGCTGCTGTCCGCTTCCTGGCTGCAAAACCGGCGTCTACCAGAAGCACAAGCAAGACAAGGGTGATCTGTAGCGAAGTTTTCGGCACAGTGCCGTTCAGGAGAGTTTTTGTTGGAACTACTGCATCTGATTCAGGAGCCAAGGGCTACGCCACAGGCGTCTGCGCACAGTCGAGCATGTGTGTTGAATAATGGTGCTGATAGCCACGTATCATTTCATGCAGATTTGATGCCTTTCGGAGACAATTTTTCATTGAATAGGATTGTAGCTGATTTGTGGCAGCAGGAAATAAGCTGTAGTCAAAAGAATCTTCAATAGATGGTCGCAGGTCACATCAGTATTGTATGGCTCGTAACGCGTTGCGTGCAGCCCGGCTAGCTCAGTCGGTAGAGCATGAGACTCTTAATCTCAGGGTCGTGGGTTCGAGCCCCACGCTGGGCGGCGCAAAATTTTGTGTCTACGCGGATCCAACATGCGCCCCTCTCGTGAGCCTTGCGTAATGAACGTAACGGGTTACGACGATGCCTAGCTTCGTATGAATATCAGAGGAACGGTATTTGAAGCTGAAAGTGACTCTGAAATGAAATAAATGTGTTGTTTTGCAATTTTAGTTGTACATCGATATAGTGTGAGATGTGTAGGAAAGCAGCAGCTGTGCTAACTAAATGCAAATAATGGTCGCTCATGCGGTGCGTTTCGAGCTGAAGGGCTCCGATTCACTAGTTTGTAAGAACAAAGTATCCTAAAAGTCCGCTAGGAGGCGCCTCCTTAGCTCAGTGGCAGAGCGCTGGTCTAGTAAACCAGAGGTCGTGAGTTCGATCCTCACAGGCGGCAAATGAATTTTGTAACAGCCCCTCCCACCGTGGCCCTTTCGAAAAAAGCGGTCAAGGATAAAAAAAATTATGAATGGGTGCGGTATTTAAGAAATGCTCTCGCAAATGAATAGTGTGAATGGTGCTATTAAAGTGGGCACCAGAAACTGCTGCTTTAGGCAGTCTCCGGAGAATGCCGACGTGAAATACTTAGTTCTTGTGATGTATTTTCTACCCCTGATAAAGACCCTCGCGATTGTCGTCGACGTCGTCGGCGCCGCCGCCGCTTTGGTAATAGCGACAATTCGCCATTGTATCACATAGGGTGAGGTACCTTCTGCAAGCGACTGAGATGGCACTAAACGATTGAAGCTGATTTGCCACCTCTTGTTTGATCAGCGTCATAAGGGCTTGAATGTAACTTGCGATGGGACACAGCAAGAAGTAGCGTCGTACTTTTAGTACTGAAATTTGAGATGGAGAACTGCGTCAAAGATGGGAAATTCATTCTGCCAAGTGTACAAATGGCGAAAACGAGGTGTGAGTGGGGAAGTATATTGCGCCAGTGACCGTGTGGCCTAATGGATAAGGCGTCGGACTTCGGATCCGAAGATTCCAGGTTCGAATCCTGTCACGGTCGAGTTTTTCCTGTTCTGCAAAAGATGCATGCTGTTTTACTGTGTTGTTTGAGTACTCTACAACTAGTTGGAAGTTGCTGCTGTCCGCTTCCTGGCTGCAAAACCGGCGTCTACCAGAAGCACAAGCAAGACAAGGGTGATCTGTAGCGAAGTTTTCGGCACAGTGCCGTTCAGGAGAGTTTTTGTTGGAACTACTGCATCTGATTCAGGAGCCAAGGGCTACGCCACAGGCGTCTGCGCACAGTCGAGCATGTGTGTTGAATAATGGTGCTGATAGCCACGTATCATTTCATGCAGATTTGATGCCTTTCGGAGACAATTTTTCATTGAATAGGATTGTAGCTGATTTGTGGCAGCAGGAAATAAGCTGTAGTCAAAAGAATCTTCAATAGATGGTCGCAGGTCACATCAGTATTGTATGGCTCGTAACGCGTTGCGTGCAGCCCGGCTAGCTCAGTCGGTAGAGCATGAGACTCTTAATCTCAGGGTCGTGGGTTCGAGCCCCACGCTGGGCGGCGCAAAATTTTGTGTCTACGCGGATCCAACATGCGCCCCTCTCGTGAGCCTTGCGTAATGAACGTAACGGGTTACGACGATGCCTAGCTTCGTATGAATATCAGAGGAACGGTATTTGAAGCTGAAAGTGACTCTGAAATGAAATAAATGTGTTGTTTTGCAATTTTAGTTGTACATCGATATAGTGTGAGATGTGTAGGAAAGCAGCAGCTGTGCTAACTAAATGCAAATAATGGTCGCTCATGCGGTGCGTTTCGAGCTGAAGGGCTCCGATTCACTAGTTTGTAAGAACAAAGTATCCTAAAAGTCCGCTAGGAGGCGCCTCCTTAGCTCAGTGGCAGAGCGCTGGTCTAGTAAACCAGAGGTCGTGAGTTCGATCCTCACAGGCGGCAAATGAATTTTGTAACAGCCCCTCCCACCGTGGCCCTTTCGAAAAAAGCGGTCAAGGATAAAAAAAATTATGAATGGGTGCGGTATTTAAGAAATGCTCTCGCAAATGAATAGTGTGAATGGTGCTATTAAAGTGGGCACCAGAAACTGCTGCTTTAGGCAGTCTCCGGAGAATGCCGACGTGAAATACTTAGTTCTTGTGATGTATTTTCTACCCCTGATAAAGACCCTCGCGATTGTCGTCGTCGGCGCCGCCGCCGCTTTGGTAATAGCGACAATTCGCCATTGTATCACATAGGGTGAGGTACCTTCTGCAAGCGACTGAGATGGCACTAAACGATTGAAGCTGATTTGCCACCTCTTGTTTGATCAGCGTCATAAGGGCTTGAATGTAACTTGCGATGGGACACAGCAAGAAGTAGCGTCGTACTTTTAGTACTGAAATTTGAGATGGAGAACTGCGTCAAAGATGGGAAATTCATTCTGCCAAGTGTACAAATGGCGAAAACGAGGTGTGAGTGGGGAAGTATATTGCGCCAGTGACCGTGTGGCCTAATGGATAAGGCGTCGGACTTCGGACCGAAGATTGCAGGTTCGAATCCTGTCACGGTCGAGTTTTTCCTGTTCTGCAAAAGATGCATGCTGTTTTACTGTGTTGTTTGAGTACTCTACAACTAGTTGGAAGTTGCTGCTGTCCGCTTCCTGGCTGCAAAACCGGCGTCTACCAGAAGCACAAGCAAGACAAGGGTGATCTGTAGCGAAGTTTTCGGCACAGTGCCGTTCAGGAGAGTTTTTGTTGGAACTACTGCATCTGATTCAGGAGCCAAGGGCTACGCCACAGGCGTCTGCGCACAGTCGAGCATGTGTGTTGAATAATGGTGCTGATAGCCACGTATCATTTCATGCAGATTTGATGCCTTTCGGAGACAATTTTTCATTGAATAGGATTGTAGCTGATTTGTGGCAGCAGGAAATAAGCTGTAGTCAAAAGAATCTTCAATAGATGGTCGCAGGTCACATCAGTATTGTATGGCTCGTAACGCGTTGCGTGCAGCCCGGCTAGCTCAGTCGGTAGAGCATGAGACTCTTAATCTCAGGGTCGTGGGTTCGAGCCCCACGCTGGGCGGCGCAAAATTTTGTGTCTACGCGGATCCAACATGCGCCCCTCTCGTGAGCCTTGCGTAATGAACGTAACGGGTTACGACGATGCCTAGCTTCGTATGAATATCAGAGGAACGGTATTTGAAGCTGAAAGTGACTCTGAAATGAAATAAATGTGTTGTTTTGCAATTTTAGTTGTACATCGATATAGTGTGAGATGTGTAGGAAAGCAGCAGCTGTGCTAACTAAATGCAAATAATGGTCGCTCATGCGGTGCGTTTCGAGCTGAAGGGCTCCGATTCACTAGTTTGTAAGAACAAAGTATCCTAAAAGTCCGCTAGGAGGCGCCTCCTTAGCTCAGTGGCAGAGCGCTGGTCTAGTAAACCAGAGGTCGTGAGTTCGATCCTCACAGGCGGCAAATGAATTTTGTAACAGCCCCTCCCACCGTGGCCCTTTCGAAAAAAGCGGTCAAGGATAAAAAAAATTATGAATGGGTGCGGTATTTAAGAAATGCTCTCGCAAATGAATAGTGTGAATGGTGCTATTAAAGTGGGCACCAGAAACTGCTGCTTTAGGCAGTCTCCGGAGAATGCCGACGTGAAATACTTAGTTCTTGTGATGTATTTTCTACCCCTGATAAAGACCCTCGCGATTGTCGTCGTCGGCGCCGCCGCCGCTTTGGTAATAGCGACAATTCGCCATTGTATCACATAGGGTGAGGTACCTTCTGCAAGCGACTGAGATGGCACTAAACGATTGAAGCTGATTTGCCACCTCTTGTTTGATCAGCGTCATAAGGGCTTGAATGTAACTTGCGATGGGACACAGCAAGAAGTAGCGTCGTACTTTTAGTACTGAAATTTGAGATGGAGAACTGCGTCAAAGATGGGAAATTCATTCTGCCAAGTGTACAAATGGCGAAAACGAGGTGTGAGTGGGGAAGTATATTGCGCCAGTGACCGTGTGGCCTAATGGATAAGGCGTCGGACTTCGGACCGAAGATTGCAGGTTCGAATCCTGTCACGGTCGAGTTTTTCCTGTTCTGCAAAAGATGCATGCTGTTTTACTGTGTTGTTTGAGTACTCTACAACTAGTTGGAAGTTGCTGCTGTCCGCTTCCTGGCTGCAAAACCGGCGTCTACCAGAAGCACAAGCAAGACAAGGGTGATCTGTAGCGAAGTTTTCGGCACAGTGCCGTTCAGGAGAGTTTTTGTTGGAACTACTGCATCTGATTCAGGAGCCAAGGGCTACGCCACAGGCGTCTGCGCACAGTCGAGCATGTGTGTTGAATAATGGTGCTGATAGCCACGTATCATTTCATGCAGATTTGATGCCTTTCGGAGACAATTTTTCATTGAATAGGATTGTAGCTGATTTGTGGCAGCAGGAAATAAGCTGTAGTCAAAAGAATCTTCAATAGATGGTCGCAGGTCACATCAGTATTGTATGGCTCGTAACGCGTTGCGTGCAGCCCGGCTAGCTCAGTCGGTAGAGCATGAGACTCTTAATCTCAGGGTCGTGGGTTCGAGCCCCACGCTGGGCGGCGCAAAATTTTGTGTCTACGCGGATCCAACATGCGCCCCTCTCGTGAGCCTTGCGTAATGAACGTAACGGGTTACGACGATGCCTAGCTTCGTATGAATATCAGAGGAACGGTATTTGAAGCTGAAAGTGACTCTGAAATGAAATAAATGTGTTGTTTTGCAATTTTAGTTGTACATCGATATAGTGTGAGATGTGTAGGAAAGCAGCAGCTGTGCTAACTAAATGCAAATAATGGTCGCTCATGCGGTGCGTTTCGAGCTGAAGGGCTCCGATTCACTAGTTTGTAAGAACAAAGTATCCTAAAAGTCCGCTAGGAGGCGCCTCCTTAGCTCAGTGGCAGAGCGCTGGTCTAGTAAACCAGAGGTCGTGAGTTCGATCCTCACAGGCGGCAAATGAATTTTGTAACAGCCCCTCCCACCGTGGCCCTTTCGAAAAAAGCGGTCAAGGATAAAAAAAATTATGAATGGGTGCGGTATTTAAGAAATGCTCTCGCAAATGAATAGTGTGAATGGTGCTATTAAAGTGGGCACCAGAAACTGCTGCTTTAGGCAGTCTCCGGAGAATGCCGACGTGAAATACTTAGTTCTTGTGATGTATTTTCTACCCCTGATAAAGACCCTCGCGATTGTCGTCGTCGGCGCCGCCGCCGCTTTGGTAATAGCGACAATTCGCCATTGTATCACATAGGGTGAGGTACCTTCTGCAAGCGACTGAGATGGCACTAAACGATTGAAGCTGATTTGCCACCTCTTGTTTGATCAGCGTCATAAGGGCTTGAATGTAACTTGCGATGGGACACAGCAAGAAGTAGCGTCGTACTTTTAGTACTGAAATTTGAGATGGAGAACTGCGTCAAAGATGGCAAATTCATTCTGCCAAGTGTACAAATGGCGAAAACGAGGTGTGAGTGGGGAAGTATATTGCGCCAGTGACCGTGTGGCCTAATGGATAAGGCGTCGGACTTCGGATCCGAAGATTGCAGGTTCGAATCCTGTCACGGTCGAGTTTTTCCTGTTCTGCAAAAGATGCATGCTGTTTTACTGTGTTGTTTGAGTACTCTACAACTAGTTGGAAGTTGCTGCTGTCCGCTTCCTGGCTGCAAAACCGGCGTCTACCAGAAGCACAAGCAAGACAAGGGTGATCTGTAGCGAAGTTTTCGGCACAGTGCCGTTCAGGAGAGTTTTTGTTGGAACTACTGCATCTGATTCAGGAGCCAAGGGCTACGCCACAGGCGTCTGCGCACAGTCGAGCATGTGTGTTGAATAATGGTGCTGATAGCCACGTATCATTTCATGCAGATTTGATGCCTTTCGGAGACAATTTTTCATTGAATAGGATTGTAGCTGATTTGTGGCAGCAGGAAATAAGCTGTAGTCAAAAGAATCTTCAATAGATGGTCGCAGGTCACATCAGTATTGAATGGCTCGTAACGCGTTGCGTGCAGCCCGGCTAGCTCAGTCGGTAGAGCATGAGACTCTTAATCTCAGGGTCGTGGGTTCGAGCCCCACGCTGGGCGGCGCAAAATTTTGTGTCTACGCGGATCCAACATGCGCCCCTCTCGTGAGCCTTGCGTAATGAACGTAACGGGTTACGACGATGCCTAGCTTCGTATGAATATCAGAGGAACGGTATTTGAAGCTGAAAGTGACTCTGAAATGAAATAAATGTGTTGTTTTGCAATTTTAGTTGTACATCGATATAGTGTGAGATGTGTAGGAAAGCAGCAGCTGTGCTAACTAAATGCAAATAATGGTCGCTCATGCGGTGCGTTTCGAGCTGAAGGGCTCCGATTCACTAGTTTGTAAGAACAAAGTATCCTAAAAGTCCGCTAGGAGGCGCCTCCTTAGCTCAGTGGCAGAGCGCTGGTCTAGTAAACCAGAGGTCGTGAGTTCGATCCTCACAGGCGGCAAATGAATTTTGTAACAGCCCCTCCCACCGTGGCCCTTTCGAAAAAAGCGGTCAAGGATAAAAAAAATTATGAATGGGTGCGGTATTTAAGAAATGCTCTCGCAAATGAATAGTGTGAATGGTGCTATTAAAGTGGGCACCAGAAACTGCTGCTTTAGGCAGTCTCCGGAGAATGCCGACGTGAAATACTTAGTTCTTGTGATGTATTTTCTACCCCTGATAAAGACCCTCGCGATTGTCGTCGACGTCGTCGGCGCCGCCGCCGCTTTGGTAATAGCGACAATTCGCCATTGTATCACATAGGGTGAGGTACCTTCTGCAAGCGACTGAGATGGCACTAAACGATTGAAGCTGATTTGCCACCTCTTGTTTGATCAGCGTCATAAGGGCTTGAATGTAACTTGCGATGGGACACAGCAAGAAGTAGCGTCGTACTTTTAGTACTGAAATTTGAGATGGAGAACTGCGTCAAAGATGGGAAATTCATTCTGCCAAGTGTACAAATGGCGAAAACGAGGTGTGAGTGGGGAAGTATATTGCGCCAGTGACCGTGTGGCCTAATGGATAAGGCGTCGGACTTCGGATCCGAAGATTCCAGGTTCGAATCCTGTCACGGTCGAGTTTTTCCTGTTCTGCAAAAGATGCATGCTGTTTTACTGTGTTGTTTGAGTACTCTACAACTAGTTGGAAGTTGCTGCTGTCCGCTTCCTGGCTGCAAAACCGGCGTCTACCAGAAGCACAAGCAAGACAAGGGTGATCTGTAGCGAAGTTTTCGGCACAGTGCCGTTCAGGAGAGTTTTTGTTGGAACTACTGCATCTGATTCAGGAGCCAAGGGCTACGCCACAGGCGTCTGCGCACAGTCGAGCATGTGTGTTGAATAATGGTGCTGATAGCCACGTATCATTTCATGCAGATTTGATGCCTTTCGGAGACAATTTTTCATTGAATAGGATTGTAGCTGATTTGTGGCAGCAGGAAATAAGCTGTAGTCAAAAGAATCTTCAATAGATGGTCGCAGGTCACATCAGTATTGTATGGCTCGTAACGCGTTGCGTGCAGCCCGGCTAGCTCAGTCGGTAGAGCATGAGACTCTTAATCTCAGGGTCGTGGGTTCGAGCCCCACGCTGGGCGGCGCAAAATTTTGTGTCTACGCGGATCCAACATGCGCCCCTCTCGTGAGCCTTGCGTAATGAACGTAACGGGTTACGACGATGCCTAGCTTCGTATGAATATCAGAGGAACGGTATTTGAAGCTGAAAGTGACTCTGAAATGAAATAAATGTGTTGTTTTGCAATTTTAGTTGTACATCGATATAGTGTGAGATGTGTAGGAAAGCAGCAGCTGTGCTAACTAAATGCAAATAATGGTCGCTCATGCGGTGCGTTTCGAGCTGAAGGGCTCCGATTCACTAGTTTGTAAGAACAAAGTATCCTAAAAGTCCGCTAGGAGGCGCCTCCTTAGCTCAGTGGCAGAGCGCTGGTCTAGTAAACCAGAGGTCGTGAGTTCGATCCTCACAGGCGGCTAATGAATTTTGTAACAGCCCCTCCCACCGTGGCCCTTTCGAAAAAAGCGGTCAAGGATAAAAAAAATTATGAATGGGTGCGGTATTTAAGAAATGCTCTCGCAAATGAATAGTGTGAATGGTGCTATTAAAGTGGGCACCAGAAACTGCTGCTTTAGGCAGTCTCCGGAGAATGCCGACGTGAAATACTTAGTTCTTGTGATGTATTTTCTACCCCTGATAAAGACCCTCGCGATTGTCGTCGTCGGCGCCGCCGCCGCTTTGGTAATAGCGACAATTCGCCATTGTATCACATAGGGTGAGGTACCTTCTGCAAGCGACTGAGATGGCACTAAACGATTGAAGCTGATTTGCCACCTCTTGTTTGATCAGCGTCATAAGTGCTTGAATGTAACTTGCGATGGGACACAGCAAGAAGTAGCGTCGTACTTTTAGTACTGAAATTTGAGATGGAGAACTGCGTCAAAGATGGGAAATTCATTCTGCCAAGTGTACAAATGGCGAAAACGAGGTGTGAGTGGGGAAGTATATTGCGCCAGTGACCGTGTAGCCTAATGGATAAGGCGTCGGACTTCGGATCCGAAGATTGCAGGTTCGAATCCTGTCACGGTCGAGTTTTTCCTGTTCTGCAAAAGATGCATGCTGTTTTACTGTGTTGTTTGAGTACTCTAAAACTAGTTGGAAGTTGCTGCTGTCCGCTTCCTGGCTGCAAAACCGGCGTCTACCAGAAGCACAAGCAAGACAAGGGTGATCTGTAGCGAAGTTTTCGGCACAGTGCCGTTCAGGAGAGTTTTTGTTGGAACTACTGCATCTGATTCAGGAGCCAAGGGCTACGCCACAGGCGTCTGCGCACAGTCGAGCATGTGTGTTGAATAATGGTGCTGATAGCCATGTATCATTTCATGCAGATTTGATGCCTTTCGGAGACAATTTTTCATTGAATAGGATTGTAGCTGATTTGTGGCAGCAGGAAATAAGCTGTAGTCAAAAGAATCTTCAATAGATGGTCGCAGGTCACATCAGTATTGTATGGCTCGTAACGCGTTGCGTGCAGCCCGGCTAGCTCAGTCGGTAGAGCATGAGACTCTTAATCTCAGGGTCGTGGGTTCGAGCCCCACGCTGGGCGGCGCAAAATTTTGTGTCTACGCGGATCCAACATGCGCCCCTCTCGTGAGCCTTGCGTAATGAACGTAACGGGTTACGACGATGCCTAGCTTCGTATGAATATCAGAGGAACGGTATTTGAAGCTGAAAGTGACTCTGAAATGAAATAAATGTGTTGTTTTGCAATTTTAGTTGTACATCGATATAGTGTGAGATGTGTAGGAAAGCAGCAGCTGTGCTAACTAAATGCAAATAATGGTCGCTCATGCGGTGCGTTTCGAGCTGAAGGGCTCCGATTCACTAGTTTGTAAGAACAAAGTATCCTAAAAGTCCGCTAGGAGGCGCCTCCTTAGCTCAGTGGCAGAGCGCTGGTCTAGTAAACCAGAGGTCGTGAGTTCGATCCTCACAGGCGGCAAATGAATTTTGTAACAGCCCCTCCCACCGTGGCCCTTTCGAAAAAAGCGGTCAAGGATAAAAAAAATTATGAATGGGTGCGGTATTTAAGAAATGCTCTCGCAAATGAATAGTGTGAATGGTGCTATTAAAGTGGGCACCAGAAACTGCTGCTTTAGGCAGTCTCCGGAGAATGCCGACGTGAAATACTTAGTTCTTGTGATGTATTTTCTACCCCTGATAAAGACCCTCGCGATTGTCGTCGTCGGCGCCGCCGCCGCTTTGGTAATAACGACAATTCGCCATTGTATCACATAGGGTGAGGTACCTTCTGCAAGCGACTGAGATGGCACTAAACGATTGAAGCTGATTTGCCACCTCTTGTTTGATCAGCGTCATAAGTGCTTGAATGTAACTTGCGATGGGACACAGCAAGAAGTAGCGTCGTACTTTTAGTACTGAAATTTGAGATGGAGAACTGCGTCAAAGATGGGAAATTCATTCTGCCAAGTGTACAAATGGCGAAAACGAGGTGTGAGTGGGGAAGTATATTGCGCCAGTGACCGTGTGGCCTAATGGATAAGGCGTCGGACTTCGGATCCGAAGATTCCAGGTTCGAATCCTGTCACGGTCGAGTTTTTCCTGTTCTGCAAAAGATGCATGCTGTTTTACTGTGTTGTTTGAGTACTCTACAACTAGTTGGAAGTTGCTGCTGTCCGCTTCCTGGCTGCAAAACCGGCGTCTACCAGAAGCACAAGCAAGACAAGGGTGATCTGTAGCGAAGTTTTCGGCACAGTGCCGTTCAGGAGAGTTTTTGTTGGAACTACTGCATCTGATTCAGGAGCCAAGGGCTACGCCACAGGCGTCTGCGCACAGTCGAGCATGTGTGTTGAATAATGGTGCTGATAGCCACGTATCATTTCATGCAGATTTGATGCCTTTCGGAGACAATTTTTCATTGAATAGGATTGTAGCTGATTTGTGGCAGCAGGAAATAAGCTGTAGTCAAAAGAATTTTCAATAGATGGTCGCAGGTCACATCAGTATTGTATGGCTCGTAACGCGTTGCGTGCAGCCCGGCTAGCTCAGTCGGTAGAGCATGAGACTCTTAATCTCAGGGTCGTGGGTTCGAGCCCCACGCTGGACGGCGCAAAATTTTGTGTCTACGCGGATCCAACATGCGCCCCTCTCGTGAGCCTTGCGTAATGAACGTAACGGGTTACGACGATGCCTAGCTTCGTATGAATATCAGAGGAACGGTATTTGAAGCTGAAAGTGACTCTGAAATGAAATAAATGTGTTGTTTTGCAATTTTAGTTGTACATCGATATAGTGTGAGATGTGTAGGAAAGCAGCAGCTGTGATAACTAAATGCAAATAATGGTCGCTCATGCGGTGCGTTTCGAGCTGAAGGGCTCCGATTCACTAGTTTGTAAGAACAAAGTATCCTAAAAGTCCGCTAGGAGGCGCCTCCTTAGCTCAGTGGCAGAGCGCTGGTCTAGTAAACCAGAGGTCGTGAGTTCGATCCTCACAGGCGGCAAATGAATTTTGTAACAGCCCCTCCCACCGTGGCCCTTTCGAAAAAAGCGGTCAAGGATAAAAAAAATTATGAATGGGTGCGGTATTTAAGAAATGCTCTCGCAAATGAATAGTGTGAATGGTGCTATTAAAGTGGGCACCAGAAACTGCTGCTTTAGGCAGTCTCCGGAGAATGCCGACGTGAAATACTTAGTTCTTGTGATGTATTTTCTACCCCTGATAAAGACCCTCGCGATTGTCGTCGTCGGCGCCGCCGCCGCTTTGGTAATAGCGACAATTCGCCATTGTATCACATAGGGTGAGGTACCTTCTGCAAGCGACTGAGATGGCACTAAACGATTGAAGCTGATTTGCCACCTCTTGTTTGATCAGCGTCATAAGTGCTTGAATGTAACTTGCGATGGGACACAGCAAGAAGTAGCGTCGTACTTTTAGTACTGAAATTTGAGATGGAGAACTGCGTCAAAGATGGGAAATTCATTCTGCCAAGTGTACAAATGGCGAAAACGAGGTGTGAGTGGGGAAGTATATTGCGCCAGTGACCGTGTAGCCTAATGGATAAGGCGTCGGACTTCGGATCCGAAGATTGCAGGTTCGAATCCTGTCACGGTCGAGTTTTTCCTGTTCTGCAAAAGATGCATGCTGTTTTACTGTGTTGTTTGAGTACTCTAAAACTAGTTGGAAGTTGCTGCTGTCCGCTTCCTGGCTACAAAACCGGCGTCTACCAGAAGCACAAGCAAGACAAGGGTGATCTGTAGCGAAGTTTTCGGCACAGTGCCGTTCAGGAGAGTTTTTGTTGGAACTACTGCATCTGATTCAGGAGCCAAGGGCTACGCCACAGGCGTCTGCGCACAGTCGAGCATGTGTGTTGAATAATGGTGCTGATAGCCACGTATCATTTCATGCAGATTTGATGCCTTTCGGAGACAATTTTTCATTGAATAGGATTGTAGCTGATTTGTGGCAGCAGGAAATAAGCTGTAGTCAAAAGAATCTTCAATAGATGGTCGCAGGTCACATCAGTATTGTATGGCTCGTAACGCGTTGCGTGCAGCCCGGCTTGCTCAGTCGGTAGAGCATGAGACTCTTAATCTCAGGGTCGTGGGTTCGAGCCCCACGCTGGGCGGCGCAAAATTTTGTGTCTACGCGGATCCAACATGCGCCCCTCTCGTGAGCCTTGCGTAATGAACGTAACGGGTTACGACGATGCCTAGCTTCGTATGAATATCAGAGGAACGGTATTTGAAGCTGAAAGTGACTCTGAAATGAAATAAATGTGTTGTATTGAAATTTTAGTTGTACATCGATATAGTGTGAGATGTGTAGGAAAGCAGCAGCTGTGCTAACTAAATGCAAATAATGGTCGCTCATGCGGTGCGTTTCGAGCTGAAGGGCTCCGATTCACTAGTCTGTGAGAACAACGTACCCTAAAAGTCCGCTAGGAGGCGCCTCCTTAGCTAAGTGGCAGAGCGCTGGTCTAGTAAACCAGAGGTCGTGAGTTCGATCCTCACAGGCGGCAAATGAATTTTGTAACAGCCCCTCCCACCGTGGCCCTTTCGAAAAAAGCGGTCAAGGATAAAAAAAATTATGAATGGGTGCGGTATGTAAGAAATGCTCTCGCAAATGAATAGTGTGAATGGTGCTATTAAAGTGGGCACCAGAAACTGCTGCTTTAGGCAGTCTCCGGAGAATGCCGACGTGAAATACTTAGTTCTTGTGATGTATTTTCTACCCCTGATAAAGACCCTCGCGAATGTCGTCGTCGTCGGCGGCGGCGCCGCCGCCGCTTTGGTAATAGCGACAATTCGCCATTGTATCACATAGGGTGAGGTACCTTCTGCAAGCGACTGAGATGGCACTAAACGATTGAAGCTGATTTGCCACCTCTTGTTTGATCAGCGTCATAAGGGCTTGAATGTAACTTGCGATGGGACACAGCAAGAAGTAGCGTCGTACTTTTAGTACTGAAATTTGAGATGGAGAACTGCGTCAAAGATGGGAAATTCATTCTGCCAAGTGTACAAATGGCGAAAACGAGGTGTGAGTGGGGAAGTATATTGCGCCAGTGACCGTGTGGCCTAGTGGATAAGGCGTCGGACTTCGGATCCGAAGATTGCAGGTTCGAATCCTGTCACGGTCGAGTTTTTCCTGTTCTGCAAAAGATGCATGCTGTTTTACTGTGTTGTTTGAGTACTCTACAACTAGTTGGAAGTTGCTGCTGTCCGCTTCCTGGCTGCAAAACCGGCGTCTACCAGAAGCACAAGCAAGACAAGGGTGATCTGTAGCGAAGTTTTCGGCACAGTGCCGTTCAGGAGAGTTTTTGTTGGAACTACTGCATCTGATTCAGGAGCCAAGGGCTACGCCACAGGCGTCTGCGCACAGTCGAGCATGTGTGTTGAATAATGGTGCTGATAGCCACGTATCATTTCATGCAGATTTGATGCCTTTCGGAGACAATTTTTCATTGAATAGGATTGTAGCTGATTTGTGGCAGCAGGAAATAAGCTGTAGTCAAAAGAATCTTCAATAGATGGTCGCAGGTCACATCAGTATTGTATGGCTCGTAACGCGTTGCGTGCAGCCCGGCTAGCTCAGTCGGTAGAGCATGAGTCTCTTAATCTCAGGGTCGTGGGTTCGAGCCCCACGCTGGACGGCGCAAAATTTTGTGTCTACGCGGATCCAACATGCGCCCCTCTCGTGAGCCTTGCGTAATGAACGTAACGGGTTACGACGATGCCTAGCTTCGTATGAATATCAGAGGAACGGTATTTGAAGCTGAAAGTGACTCTGAAATGAAATAAATGTGTTGTATTGAAATTTTAGTTGTACATCGATATAGTGTGAGATGTGTAGGAAAGCAGCAGCTGTGCTAACTAAATGCAAATAATGGTCGCTCATGCGGTGCGTTTCGAGCTGAAGGGCTCCGATTCACTAGTCTGTGAGAACAACGTACCCTAAAAGTCCGCTAGGAGGCGCCTCCTTAGCTAAGTGGCAGAGCGCTGGTCTAGTAAACCAGAGGTCGTGAGTTCGATCCTCACAGGCGGCAAATGAATTTTGTAACAGCCCCTCCCACCGTGGCCCTTTCGAAAAAAGCGGTCAAGGATAAAAAAAATTATGAATGGGTGCGGTATGTAAGAAATGCTCTCGCAAATGAATAGTGTGAATGGTGCTATTAAAGTGGGCACCAGAAACTGCTGCTTTAGGCAGTCTCCGGAGAATGCCGACGTGAAATACTTAGTTCTTGTGATGTATTTTCTACCCCTGATAAAGACCCTCGCGAATGTCGTCGTCGTCGGCGGCGGCGCCGCCGCCGCTTTGGTAATAGCGACAATTCGCCATTGTATCACATAGGGTGAGGTACCTTCTGCAAGCGACTGAGATGGCACTAAACGATTGAAGCTGATTTGCCACCTCTTGTTTGATCAGCGTCATAAGGGCTTGAATGTAACTTGCGATGGGACACAGCAAGAAGTAGCGTCGTACTTTTAGTACTGAAATTTGAGATGGAGAACTGCGTCAAAGATGGGAAATTCATTCTGCCAAGTGTACAAATGGCGAAAACGAGGTGTGAGTGGGGAAGTATATTGCGCCAGTGACCGTGTGGCCTAGTGGATAAGGCGTCGGACTTCGGATCCGAAGATTGCAGGTTCGAATCCTGTCACGGTCGAGTTTTTCCTGTTCTGCAAAAGATGCATGCTGTTTTACTGTGTTGTTTGAGTACTCTACAACTAGTTGGAAGTTGCTGCTGTCCGCTTCCTGGCTGCAAAACCGGCGTCTACCAGAAGCACAAGCAAGACAAGGGTGATCTGTAGCGAAGTTTTCGGCACAGTGCCGTTCAGGAGAGTTTTTGTTGGAACTACTGCATCTGATTCAGGAGCCAAGGGCTACGCCACAGGCGTCTGCGCACAGTCGAGCATGTGTGTTGAATAATGGTGCTGATAGCCACGTATCATTTCATGCAGATTTGATGCCTTTCGGAGACAATTTTTCATTGAATAGGATTGTAGCTGATTTGTGGCAGCAGGAAATAAGCTGTAGTCAAAAGAATCTTCAATAGATGGTCGCAGGTCACATCAGTATTGTATGGCTCGTAACGCGTTGCGTGCAGCCCGGCTAGCTCAGTCGGTAGAGCATGAGACTCTTAATCTCAGGGTCGTGGGTTCGAGCCCCACGCTGGGCGGCGCAAAATTTTGTGTCTACGCGGATCCAACATGCGCCCCTCTCGTGAGCCTTGCGTAATGAACGTAACGGGTTACGACGATGCCTAGCTTCGTATGAATATCAGAGGAACGGTATTTGAAGCTGAAAGTGACTCTGAAATGAAATAAATGTGTTGTTTTGCAATTTTAGTTGTACATCGATATAGTGTGAGATGTGTAGGAAAGCAGCAGCTGTGCTAACTAAATGCAAATAATGGTCGCTCATGCGGTGCGTTTCGAGCTGAAGGGCTCCGATTCACTAGTTTGTAAGAACAAAGTATCCTAAAAGTCCGCTAGGAGGCGCCTCCTTAGCTCAGTGGCAGAGCGCTGGTCTAGTAAACCAGAGGTCGTGAGTTCGATCCTCACAGGCGGCTAATGAATTTTGTAACAGCCCCTCCCACCGTGGCCCTTTCGAAAAAAGCGGTCAAGGATAAAAAAAAATTATGAATGGGTGCGGTATTTAAGAAATGCTCTCGCAAATGAATAGTGTGAATGGTGCTATTAAAGTGGGCACCAGAAACTGCTGCTTTAGGCAGTCTCCGGAGAATGCTGACGTGAAATACTTAGTTCTTGTGATGTATTTTCTACCCCTGATAAAGACCCTCGCGATTGTCGTCGTCGTCGTCGGCGCCGCCGCAACTTTGGTAATAGCGACAATTCGCCATTGTATCACATAGGGTGAGGTACCTTCTGCAAGCGACTGAGATGGCACTAAACGATTGAAGCTGATTTGCCACCTCTTGTTTGATCAGCGTCATAAGGGCTTGAATGTAACTTGCGATGGGACACAGCAAGAAGTAGCGTCGTACTTTTAGTACTGAAATTTGAGATGGAGAACTGCGTCAAAGATGGGAAAATCTTTCTGCCAAGTGTACAAATGGCGAAAACGAGGTGTGAGTGGGGAAATATATTGCGCCAGTAACCGTGTGGCCTAATGGATAAGGCGTCGGACTTCGGATCCGAAGATTGCAGGTTCGAATCCTGTCACGGTCGAGTTTTTCCTGTTCTGCAAAACATGCATGCTGTTTTACTGTGTTGTTTGAGTACACTAAAACTAGTTGGAAGTTGCTGCTGTCCGCTTCCTGGCTACAAAACCGGCGTCTACCAGAAGCACAAGCAAGACAAGGGTGATCTGTAGCGAAGTTTTCGGCACAGTGCCGTTCAGGAGAGTTTTTGTTGGAACTACTGCATCTGATTCAGGAGCCAAGGGCTACGCCACAGGCGTCTGCGCACAGTCGAGCATGTGTGTTGAATAATGGTGCTGATAGCCACGTATCATTTCATGCAGATTTGATGCCTTTCGGAGACAATTTTTCATTGAATAGGATTGTAGCTGATTTGTGGCAGCAGGAAATAAGCTGTAGTCAAAAGAATCTTCAATAGATGGTCGCAGGTCACATCAGTATTGTATGGCTCGTAACGCGTTGCGTGCAGCCCGGCTAGCTCAGTCGGTAGAGCATGAGTCTCTTAATCTCAGGGTCGTGGGTTCGAGCCCCACGCTGGACGGCGCAAAATTTTGTGTCTACGCGGATCCAACATGCGCCCCTCTCGTGAGCCTTGCGTAATGAACGTAACGGGTTACGACGATGCCTAGCTTCGTATGAATATCAGAGGAACGGTATTTGAAGCTGAAAGTGACTCTGAAATGAAATAAATGTGTTGTTTTGCAATTTTAGTTGTACATCGATATAGTGTGAGATGTGTAGGAAAGCAGCAGCTGTGCTAACTAAATGCAAATAATGGTCGCTCATGCGGTGCGTTTCGAGCTGAAGGGCTCCGATTCACTAGTTTGTAAGAACAAAGTATCCTAAAATTCCGCTAGGAGGCGCCTCCTTAGCTCAGTGGCAGAGCGCTGGTCTAGTAAACCAGAGGTCGTGAGTTCGATCCTCACAGGCGGCAAATGAATTTTGTAACAGCCCCTCCCACCGTGGCCCTTTCGAAAAAAGCGGTCAAGGATAAAAAAAATTATGAATGGGTGCGGTATTTAAGAAATGCTCTCGCAAATGAATAGTGTGAATGGTGCTATTAAAGTGGGCACCAGAAACTGCTGCTTTAGGCAGTCTCCGGAGAATGCCGACGTGAAATACTTAGTTCTTGTGATGTATTTTCTACCCCTGATAAAGACCCTCGCGATTGTCGTCGTCGGCGCCGCCGCCGCTTTGGTAATAGCGACAATTCGCCATTGTATCACATAGGGTGAGGTACCTTCTGCAAGCGACTGAGATGGCACTAAACGATTGAAGCTGATTTGCCACCTCTTGTTTGATCAGCGTCATAAGGGCTTGAATGTAACTTGCGATGGGACACAGCAAGAAGTAGCGTCGTACTTTTAGTACTGAAATTTGAGATGGAGAACTGCGTCAAAGATGGGAAATTCATTCTGCCAAGTGTACAAATGGCGAAAACGAGGTGTGAGTGGGGAAGTATATTGCGCCAGTGACCGTGTGGCCTAGTGGATAAGGCGTCGGACTTCGGATCCGAAGATTGCAGGTTCGAATCCTGTCACGGTCGAGTTTTTCCTGTTCTGCAAAAGATGCATGCTGTTTTACTGTGTTGTTTGAGTACTCTACAACTAGTTGGAAGTTGCTGCTGTCCGCTTCCTGGCTGCAAAACCGGCGTCTACCAGAAGCACAAGCAAGACAAGGGTGATCTGTAGCGAAGTTTTCGGCACAGTGCCGTTCAGGAGAGTTTTTGTTGGAACTACTGCATCTGATTCAGGAGCCAAGGGCTACGCCACGGGCGTCTGCGCACAGTCGAGCATGTGTGTTGAATAATGGTGCTGATAGCCACGTATCATTTCATGCAGATTTGATGCCTTTCGGAGACAATTTTTCATTGAATAGGATTGTAGCTGATTTGTGGCAGCAGGAAATAAGCTGTAGTCAAAAGAATCTTCAATAGATGGTCGCAGGTCACATCAGTATTGTATGGCTCGTAACGCGTTGCGTGCAGCCCGGCTAGCTCAGTCGGTAGAGCATGAGACTCTTAATCTCAGGGTCGTGGGTTCGAGCCCCACGCTGGGCGGCGCAAAATTTTGTGTCTACGCGGATCCAACATGCGCCCCTCTCGTGAGCCTTGCGTAATGAACGTAACGGGTTACGACGATGCCTAGCTTCGTATGAATATCAGAGGAACGGTATTTGAAGCTGAAAGTGACTCTGAAATGAAATAAATGTGTTGTTTTGCAATTTTAGTTGTACATCGATATAGTGTGAGATGTGTAGGAAAGCAGCAGCTGTGCTAACTAAATGCAAATAATGGTCGCTCATGCGGTGCGTTTCGAGCTGAAGGGCTCCGATTCACTAGTTTGTAAGAACAAAGTATCCTAAAAGTCCGCTAGGAGGCGCCTCCTTAGCTCAGTGGCAGAGCGCTGGTCTAGTAAACCAGAGGTCGTGAGTTCGATCCTCACAGGCGGCAAATGAATTTTGTAACAGCCCCTCCCACCGTGGCCCTTTCGAAAAAAGCGGTCAAGGATAAAAAAAAATTATGAATGGGTGCGGTATTTAAGAAATGCTCTCGCAAATGAATAGTGTGAATGGTGCTATTAAAGTGGGCACCAGAAACTGCTGCTTTAGGCAGTCTCCGGAGAATGCTGACGTGAAATACTTAGTTCTTGTGATGTATTTTCTACCCCTGATAAAGACCCTCGCGATTGTCGTCGTCGTCGTCGGCGCCGCCGCAACTTTGGTAATAGCGACAATTCGCCATTGTATCACATAGGGTGAGGTACCTTCTGCAAGCGACTGAGATGGCACTAAACGATTGAAGCTGATTTGCCACCTCTTGTTTGATCAGCGTCATAAGGGCTTGAATGTAACTTGCGATGGGACACAGCAAGAAGTAGCGTCGTACTTTTAGTACTGAAATTTGAGATGGAGAACTGCGTCAAAGATGGGAAAATCTTTCTGCCAAGTGTACAAATGGCGAAAACGAGGTGTGAGTGGGGAAATATATTGCGCCAGTAACCGTGTGGCCTAATGGATAAGGCGTCGGACTTCGGATCCGAAGATTGCAGGTTCGAATCCTGTCACGGTCGAGTTTTTCCTGTTCTGCAAAACATGCATGCTGTTTTACTGTGTTGTTTGAGTACACTAAAACTAGTTGGAAGTTGCTGCTGTCCGCTTCCTGGCTACAAAACCGGCGTCTACCAGAAGCACAAGCAAGACAAGGGTGATCTGTAGCGAAGTTTTCGGCACAGTGCCGTTCAGGAGAGTTTTTGTTGGAACTACTGCATCTGATTCAGGAGCCAAGGGCTACGCCACAGGCGTCTGCGCACAGTCGAGCATGTGTGTTGAATAATGGTGCTGATAGCCACGTATCATTTCATGCAGATTTGATGCCTTTCGGAGACAATTTTTCATTGAATAGGATTGTAGCTGATTTGTGGCAGCAGGAAATAAGCTGTAGTCAAAAGAATCTTCAATAGATGGTCGCAGGTCACATCAGTATTGTATGGCTCGTAACGCGTTGCGTGCAGCCCGGCTAGCTCAGTCGGTAGAGCATGAGTCTCTTAATCTCAGGGTCGTGGGTTCGAGCCCCACGCTGGACGGCGCAAAATTTTGTGTCTACGCGGATCCAACATGCGCCCCTCTCGTGAGCCTTGCGTAATGAACGTAACGGGTTACGACGATGCCTAGCTTCGTATGAATATCAGAGGAACGGTATTTGAAGCTGAAAGTGACTCTGAAATGAAATAAATGTGTTGTTTTGCAATTTTAGTTGTACATCGATATAGTGTGAGATGTGTAGGAAAGCAGCAGCTGTGCTAACTAAATGCAAATAATGGTCGCTCATGCGGTGCGTTTCGAGCTGAAGGGCTCCGATTCACTAGTTTGTAAGAACAAAGTATCCTAAAATTCCGCTAGGAGGCGTCTCCTTAGCTCAGTGGCAGAGCGCTGGTCTAGTAAACCAGAGGTCGTGAGTTCGATCCTCACAGGCGGCAAATGAATTTTGTAACAGCCCCTCCCACCGTGGCCCTTTCGAAAAAAGCGGTCAAGGATAAAAAAAATTATGAATGGGTGCGGTATTTAAGAAATGCTCTCGCAAATGAATAGTGTGAATGGTGCTATTAAAGTGGGCACCAGAAACTGCTGCTTTAGGCAGTCTCCGGAGAATGCCGACGTGAAATACTTAGTTCTTGTGATGTATTTTCTACCCCTGATAAAGACCCTCGCGATTGTCGTCGTCGGCGCCGCCGCCGCTTTGGTAATAGCGACAATTCGCCATTGTATCACATAGGGTGAGGTACCTTCTGCAAGCGACTGAGATGGCACTAAACGATTGAAGCTGATTTGCCACCTCTTGTTTGATCAGCGTCATAAGGGCTTGAATGTAACTTGCGATGGGACACAGCAAGAAGTAGCGTCGTACTTTTAGTACTGAAATTTGAGATGGAGAACTGCGTCAAAGATGGGAAATTCATTCTGCCAAGTGTACAAATGGCGAAAACGAGGTGTGAGTGGGGAAGTATATTGCGCCAGTGACCGTGTGGCCTAGTGGATAAGGCGTCGGACTTCGGATCCGAAGATTGCAGGTTCGAATCCTGTCACGGTCGAGTTTTTCCTGTTCTGCAAAAGATGCATGCTGTTTTACTGTGTTGTTTGAGTACTCTACAACTAGTTGGAAGTTGCTGCTGTCCGCTTCCTGGCTGCAAAACCGGCGTCTACCAGAAGCACAAGCAAGACAAGGGTGATCTGTAGCGAAGTTTTCGGCACAGTGCCGTTCAGGAGAGTTTTTGTTGGAACTACTGCATCTGATTCAGGAGCCAAGGGCTACGCCACAGGCGTCTGCGCACAGTCGAGCATGTGTGTTGAATAATGGTGCTGATAGCCACGTATCATTTCATGCAGATTTGATGCCTTTCGGAGACAATTTTTCATTGAATAGGATTGTAGCTGATTTGTGGCAGCAGGAAATAAGCTGTAGTCAAAAGAATCTTCAATAGATGGTCGCAGGTCACATCAGTATTGTATGGCTCGTAACGCGTTGCGTGCAGCCCGGCTAGCTCAGTCGGTAGAGCATGAGACTCTTAATCTCAGGGTCGTGGGTTTCGAGCCCCACGCTGGGCGGCGCAAAATTTTGTGTCTACGCGGATCCAACATGCGCCCCTCTCGTGAGCCTTGCGTAATGAACGTAACGGGTTACGACGATGCCTAGCTTCGTATGAATATCAGAGGAACGGTATTTGAAGCTGAAAGTGACTCTGAAATGAAATAAATGTGTTGTTTTGCAATTTTAGTTGTACATCGATATAGTGTGAGATGTGTAGGAAAGCAGCAGCTGCGCTAACTAAATGCAAATAATGGTCGCTCATGCGGTGCGTTTCGAGCTGAAGGGCTCCGATTCACTAGTTTGTAAGAACAAAGTATCCTAAAAGTCCGCTAGGAGGCGCCTCCTTAGCTCAGTGGCAGAGATTTTCGATCTTGTGTTATTCTAGCGGTTCTACCGCTAGCTATATTTTGCAATGTCCAGGTTATTTCCGCGCAAGTGTACACTCCGTTTTGAGTTCGACAAGTCTACCCGTTATGTGCAGCCTAGTTCCTTAGAAATACATGATTGGATTGTGGATGTTATTGGCATTACCTCTGATCAAGTGCACACAGCCTATTATGATACCGAGCAATATTGCTTCTTTGTAAAATTACTGAATCCTGTGTTACTGGACAAGATAATGGCGAAACACGGAGGGAGAGCTGTTTTTCGACACCGGGACGAATCTGTAAGTACTGTGATCATTTCTAATGCCGATGTCGAGTATACCAATGTGCGTATCTTTAACTTACCGCCTGAAGTAGACAACTGTTATCTGAAAGAGATTCTGTCCAAATTCGGGGATATCAAGCAGATTCGAAACGAACGGTGGTCGAACCAGCACAGGTTACAATGTTACAGTGGCGTCCGATCTGTGGAAATGCATATCAAGCAGAATATACCCTCTCATATAACCGTTTGTGACTATAGGGCTCATGTTACTTACAGTGGCCAAACTCCCACGTGCCATATCTGTAACGAGAGTGGTCACTTGCGTCAGGACTGTCCCAGGCGAATGTTTGTGCTAAAGAATTCGCTGCAGCAGCGTAAAAGGCTTACGTTGGCTGATGTAGTGGCGGATCAACCTATGTTCGAGCGTGAGGTCCCTAGTTCTGAAGCACCTTCGGAAGAGCTACATGAAATTCGCCCTGATGAGTTTCCGGTTCTGGTTAGGAGAGATAATGGTACTAAGCCACCGGCGAAAGTCGATGCCACGACTAATAAGAGGCGTCGGACTTGTGACAGCCGTGACTCTGATGATGACACCTTCAGTGCGCAAGCGACCGCGGAACCGGACGTGCGGGGAACCGCTTCGGACGCAAAAGTTCTACCCGGTGCGGCGATTGTGGACGATTCTTCTACCGCAATTTCAAGCGCCGATACTTCAGTAGATGCCATTCAGTTACCACAGGCTGATGTATCAGAACTTCCGCAACAACACACTCAGGAAGGTCAACAAGTAGGTGTGGCTCCCGTGTCTGCTGGAAGTACACACGTCGAGGCTCGCCGTGATGGTATACAAACAATATCTCCAGGCACGGACGGTACACAACACGTGGCGGCCGCTCCGGCCCTGGCCTCAGAACAACATGAATGTCAACAACTCCGCGACGGTATACAAACACAGCAGCCCGGGACTGTCATTGACAACAAACAGCTTCGGGCGGCGAGTATTGCCAAACAAGCTGATAGTGGAAGTGGTGGCTCAGCTGATCGCTCGCCAGAGGTTTCGGCGCACCCGCTCCCGGCGCAAGATGTGTCAGGAGAGAAGCTTGACGTCACCCACGACCCTCCCACGCCTCCGGCTGCAGCGGTGCTGCACAGTGTCCGTCACAGGATCCGATTACCACCCAATGTTAATGCTGTCCGGAAAAAGAGTAAAAACAAAGACGCAAGAGAACCCCTCAGTGACGTTCCAGACACGAATTCCGCGGCCGCTACTAAAATGGAATGGCATGAAGATGTGGACAATTAAAGGCAGTTGATCCCTCCTCTCAGACGTCCTGTTATTATGTCACAGGCCTATACGATCACGACCCTCAATATTAATAAAATCAGATCAGAAGTGAAACTGAACGCATTAAAACAATACCTATATGAGTCAGGAACTGACATAGCACTTTTGCAGGAGGTGTCCATGCCACAATTTACTCTTCCTGGGTTTATCGGCATTACGAATTTTTCCCCGGAAACGACCGTGGGGACCGCAATCTTAATTAGAGAAGGGATTCCAGTTACTGAGATTGACAGATTGGAATCGGGTAGAGGGGTGGGGATCACCGTTTTC
This sequence comes from Schistocerca cancellata, assembly GCF_023864275.1. Classification (NCBI taxonomy): domain Eukaryota; kingdom Metazoa; phylum Arthropoda; class Insecta; order Orthoptera; family Acrididae; genus Schistocerca; species Schistocerca cancellata. The sequence goes on along the minus strand of NC_064633.1, from coordinate 80,438,304 downwards.
GGCGTCACCATCATCAATTTGTACGCACCTTCCGGTACTACCTATAGAGCAGACCGAGCTACTTTTTTTCAGGAACATATACTCTATTTATTTAGGAAAAATCCCCGACGCCTTATCATTGGTGGTGATTTTAATTGTGTCTTATCCCGGAAAGATCAGTCCCCAAATTTTAATTATTCGCCTGCATTAAAGCGCCTCGTGACCGACTTAAAACTTAAAGATGTGTGGGAAATTCGGTACCCGACATTGGTACGCTTCACTCACATCGTCGCGAATTCCTGTAGCAGAATCGACAGGATTTATGTTTCCGACGTTTTCGAGAATGATTTATTAAAAGTAGAGACGATCCCCTCCAGTTTCTCCGATCACTGTGGTGTCATCGCGTGCCTGAAATTACTTCCACAACCCACACGATGGTATAGACATCAATGGAACCTGAATGTGTCATTGTTAACGGAGGTTGAGCTAGAGGAGGGGGTGCGTCGAGCTTGGGAGCAGTGCTTGCGCGCTACTAACAAGTTTCGTAGCACTATAGAGTGGTGGACTCTGCAGGCAAAGCCGAAACTGCGAAATGTCATCATGTACTTCGGAATTGAAAGGGCGGCGGAGATCAAAAAGACGATGGAATTTTATTACACGATCTTACGGGACCTGTACGATCGTGCAGACGCGACGACCACCAGAATCGACGACATTCGGAAAATAAAGGCAAAATTAATCAGTCTGAAGAGGATGCAACTGGACGGCCTTAAGATAAAATCTAAAGTGACGTCGGTTCGAGATGATGAAGCAGCCGCTCTGTACCACCTCGTCAAACATACACAGAACAGGAGGCGGACTTTTATTGACGCCCTGAAACTTGAGGATGGAACAACGGTTGACACTCAGCGAGAGATTGTCAAAGCTCTGCACGACTATTTTGTCAACACCTACGCATCAGCGGCTCTCCACGACGACTGCTATGATGGACTGTTTAGTGCCATTTCATCTACCGTAACTAGGGAAGAAAATGACTCTATTTCGTTAGCCTTCAGTAATAAAGATGTATTGGAGGTCGTCTGCAGTTCGCCGATTCGGAAATCCCCTGGCCCTGATGGCTTACCTATTGAATTTTACAGGCACTATTGGCACATTATCGGGGACAAAATTACTCAAGTCGTGAACGAAGTCTTGCAAGGAACGTCTGTCCCACCCGTCTTTAAGGAATGTAAAATTGTGCTTCTCCCTAAAAGCAGAGGTACTAAAACTATCACCAATTTCCGCCCAATCTCGTTGTTAAACTCTGATTATAAGATCGTGGCTCGCGCACTTAACATGAGACTCATGCCACTCACTGCTAAAATCATTGGCCAACAGCAGACATGTGCCTTCAGGAGAACAATTCTGCAAACGGCTGCTTTTTACAGAGACGTCATTGCTTTAACGAACGCTGGTAACATGAAATGTGGGCTGATCTTTCTTGATTTCTTTAAAGCTTTTGATCTCGTAAATCACGCGTACCTCCTCGAGACTATGCAAAGATTGGGTTTCTCTCAGAACACGATTGCCATGATTCAGAACGTGGCCATGGGAATCACTGCCAAACTTTCTGTCAACTCACAACTGACGCGACCAATACAAATCAACAGAGGGGTTCCACAAGGGAGCCCCTTGTCCATGTTGCTTTTTGTACTCTCCCTTGAACCTCTGTTACAACAGTTGCAGACGAAACTCACTGGGATTACGATTTCTGGGGTAAAAAGTGTAATCGGAGCTTATGCCGACGATGTGGGTGTGGTGATTCGCAATGTAGCTGATGTCACCATATTAGCGGCTGAACTTCGGAACTACTGTTTGGCGTCAGGGGCGCAGTTAAATGAACAAAAAACCAAATTTCTGAACCTCTGTGGCCTCCAGCATTTACGGGTTGATTATGCTACAACAGTCAGAGTACACAAGGCTCTGGGGATCGTGTTGACGGCCTCCTCTCTAAAGATGATAGCGGCTAACTGGCGGGATGTTGCACGTAAAATACATGGTGCCCTGATTGATAATTACCATCGCAGCCTCAACCAATTTGATCGCATTCAACTTATCAACGCCTGTATTTTATCAAAAGCCTACTACATGGCGCAGCTTCTGCCGCTCCCTGCAGTAATTGCTCGAAACATTATGTCGAAGATAACAAATTTTATTTGGCGCGGGGAAATTTTTCGAGTATCTGCCACAACTGCAACACTCCACCCCCTAAACGGAGGGATGGGCTTAGTCGACATCAAGAAAAAGGCAGCAGCTCTCTATGTCACACGGACGGTCTCTATCATTAACAATTACCCTTCGGGCATTACGGCGCAATTATTCACTGCCGTCAGGCCGCCAAGTCTTGACCCCCCGCTGAACATTCAGACCATCAGTTACAAGCTGAAATACATCCGAGATTATTACCTTGCACGCAGCTACATTAGTCAAGAGCTCTTAAATTCTCGACATTTAGCGGCTCCAGCAATATTGGCATACTGGCGACAACACGAAGGACCGAATCCAATTGTTACGAAGTACAGTGGCATCAACTGGGATATAGTATGGCGTAATGTCAGTTCCAGTGTCCATACTTCCGCCGCTCGAACTGCATGGTACAAAGCAATCAATGATGTGATTAGCACCAATGAGAGGCTACATAAAATCGGACTCAGTGATACACCTCTCTGCCATAGCTGTCAACTGGTGGATACCGTTATGCACCGTTATACCTGCGGAGAACGTGCACGGAATTGGGGCTGGCTGAGAGAAAAAATAGCCATTATTACCAGGACTACAACCACCAACATACCTTCAACTATGTTGTCTCGACCCGACGTGCGATATTATCCGCCGGCGAAAAATAACGTCGTTATGTGGTTGTTGGGCAACTATTCCAGCTATGTTTTTAATAAACTTGGTGGCGACGATCACTTGGAATTCAAGATGATTATGGACATTGAATTCGCGAAAACCTTCAGCTATCCTAATCATGGCAACCTTTTCGGCAATATGCTTAAAATAATATTTAATAGCATGGGTATAGGGTAAGATATGTGAGTCTAAGGGGGTGGGCCCGGACCGCGGGACACCAGTAGTGCCGCGAAGAGGCCCCACTGCTTCTGTCTCTCGTGTACTGGTTCCCACCCCCCCCCCCTCCCTCTTCGCAGACAACACTCCAGTACACTGGAAACTGAGGATATTTCTTGGGTTAGTACCGGAGCCATTTTTTTCTAATTTTCTCCAGAAGTTACGACACACAGCAAAGAAGTGTGTTTTAATTGTTGATTTCCATTTCCTTTTTATTGTAAATGCCGGCTCCAGAAAAAAAAAAAAAAAAAAAAAAAAAAAAAAAAAAAAGTGGTAAAAAAAAAAAATAAAAAAAAAAAGTGGTTAAGGCGAAAAAAAAAAAAAAAAAAAAAAAAGTGGCAGAGCGCTGGTCTAGTAAACCAGAGGTCGTGAGTTCGATCCTCACAGGCGGCAAATGAATTTTGTAACAGACCCTCCCACCGTGCCCCTTTCGAAAAAAGCGGTCAAGGATAAAAAAAATTATGAATGGGTGCGGTATTTAAGAAATGCTCTCGCAAATGAATAGTGTGAATGGTGATATTAAAGTGGGCACCAGAAACTGCTGCTTCAGGCAGTCTCCGGAGAATGCCGACTTGAAATACTTAGTTCTTGTGATGTATTTTCTACCCCTGATAAAGACCCTCGCGATTGTCGTCGTCGTCGTCGTCGGCGCCGCCGCCGCTTTGGTAATAGCGACAATTCGCCATTGTATCACATAGGGTGAGGTACCTTCTGCAAGCGACTGAGATGGCACTAAACGATTGAAGCTGATTTGCCACCTCTTGTTTGATCAGCGTCATAAGGGCTTGAATGTAACTTGCGATGGGACACAGCAAGAAGTAGCGTCGTACTTTTAGTACTGAAATTTGAGATGGAGAACTGCGTCAAAGATGGGAAAATCATTCTGCCAAGTGTACAAATGGCGAAAACGAGGTGTGAGTGGGGAAGTATATTGCGCCAGTGACCGTGTGGCCTAATGGATAAGGCGTCGGACTTCGGATCCGAAGATTGCAGGTTCGAATCCTGTCACGGTCGAGTTTTTCCTGTTCTGCAAAAGATGCATGCTGTTTTACTCTGTTGTTTGAGTACACTAAAACTAGTTGGAAGTTGCTGCTGTCCGCTTCCTGGCTACAAAACCGGCGTCTACCAGAAGCACAAGCAAGACAAGGGTGATCTGTAGCGAAGTTTTCGGCACAGTGCCGTTCAGGAGAGTTTTTGTTGGAACTACTGCATCTGATTCAGGAGCCAAGGGCTACGCCACAGGCGTCTGCGCACAGTCGAGCATGTGTGTTGAATAATGGTGCTGATAGCCACGTATCATTTCATGCAGATTTGATGCCTTTCGGAGACAATTTTTCATTGAATAGGATTGTAGCTGATTTGTGGCAGCAGGAAATAAGCTGTAGTCAAAAGAATCTTCAATAGATGGTCGCAGGTCACATCAGTATTGTATGGCTCATAACGCGTTGCGTGCAGCCCGGTTAGCTCAGTCGGTAGAGCATGAGTCTCTTAATCTCAGGGTCGTGGGTTCGAGCCCCACGCTGGACGGCGCAAAATTTTGTGTCTACGCGGATCCAACATGCGCCCCTCTCGTGAGCCTTGCGTAATGAACGTAACGGGTTACGACGATGCCTAGCTTCGTATGAATATCAGACGAACGGTATTTGAAGCTGAAAGTGACTCTGAAATGAAATAAATGTGTTGTTTTGCAATTTTAGTTGTACATCGATATAGTGTGAGATGTGTAGGAAAGCAGCAGCTGTGCTAACTAAATGCAAATAATGGTCGCTCATGCGGTGCGTTTCGAGCTGAAGGGCTCCGATTCACTAGTCTGTAAGAACAAAGTACCCTAAAAGTCCGCTAGGAGGCGTCTCCTTAGCTCAGTGGCAGAGCGCTGGTCTAGTAAACCAGAGGTCGTGAGTTCGATCCTCACAGGCGGCAAATGAATTTTGTAACAGCCCCTCCCACCGTGGCCCTTTCGAAAAAAGCGGTCAAAGATAAAAAAAATTATGAATGGGTGCGGTATTTAAGAAATGCTCTCGCAAATGAATAGTGTGAATGGTGATATTAAAGTGGGCACCAGAAACTGCTGCTTCAGGCAGTCTCCGGAGAATGCCGACGTGAAATACTTAGTTCTTGTGATGTATTTTCTACCCCTGATAAAGACCCTCGCGATTGTCGTCGGCGCCGCCGCCGCTTTGGTAATAGCGACAATTCGCCATTGTATCACATAGGGTGAGGTACCTTCTGCAAGCGACTGAGATGGCACTAAACGATTGAAGCTGATTTGCCACCTCTTGTTTGATCAGCGTCATAAGGGCTTGAATGTAACTTGCGATGGGACACAGCAAGAAGTAGCGTCGTACTTTTAGTACTGAAATTTGAGATGGAGAACTGCGTCAAAGAGGGAAATTCATTCTGCCAAGTGTACAAATGGCGAAAACGAGGTGTGAGTGGGGAAGTATATTGCGCCAGTGACCGTGTGGCCTAATGGATAAGGCGTCGGACTTCGGATCCGAAGATTGCAGGTTCGAATCCTGTCACGGTCGAGTTTTTCCTGTTCTGCAAAAGATGCATGCTGTTTTACTGTGTTGTTTGAGTACACTAAAACTAGTTGGAAGTTGCTGCTGTCCGCTTCCTGGCTACAAAACCGGCGTCTACCAGAAGCACAAGCAAGACAAGGGTGATCTGTAGCGAAGTTTTCGGCACAGTGCCGTTCAGGAGAGTTTTTGTTGGAACTACTGCATCTGATTCAGGAGCCAAGGGCTACGCCACAGGCGTCTGCGCACAGTCGAGCATGTGTGTTGAATAATGGTGCTGATAGCCACGTATCATTTCATGCAGATTTGATGCCTTTCGGAGACAATTTTTCATTGAATAGGATTGTAGCTGATTTGTGGCAGCAGGAAATAAGCTGTAGTCAAAAGAATCTTCAATAGATGGTCGCAGGTCACATCAGTATTGTATGGCTCGTAACGCGTTGCGTGCAGCCCGGCTAGCTCAGTCGGTAGAGCATGAGTCTCTTAATCTCAGGGTAGTAGGTTCGAGCCCCACGCTGGACGGCGCAAAATTTTGTGTCTACGCGGATCCAACATGCGCCCCTCTCGTGAGCCTTGCGTAATGAACGTAACGGGTTACGACGATGCCTAGCTTCGTATGAATATCAGAGGAACGGTATTTGAAGCTGAAAGTGACTCTGAAATGAAATAAATGTGTCGTTTTGCAATTTTAGTTGTACATCGATATAGTGTGAGATGTGTAGGAAAGCAGCAGCTGTGCTAACTAAATGCAAATAATGGTCGCTCATGCGGTGCGTTTCGAGCTGAAGGGCTCCGATTCACTAGTTTGTAAGAACAAAGTATCCTAAAAGTCAGCTAGGAGGCGTCTCCTTAGCTCAGTGGCAGAGCGCTGGTCTAGTAAACCAGAGGTCGTGAGTTCGATCCTCACAGGCGGCAAATGAATTTTGTAACAGACCCTCCCACCGTGCCCCTTTCGAAAAAAGCGGTCAAGGATAAAAAAAATTATGAATGGGTGCGGTATTTAAGAAATGCTCTCGCAAATGAATAGTGTGAATGGTGATATTAAAGTGGGCACCAGAAACTGCTGCTTCAGGCAGTCTCCGGAGAATGCCGACTTGAAATACTTAGTTCTTGTGATGTATTTTCTACCCCTGATAAAGACCCTCGCGATTGTCGTCGTCGTCGTCGTCGGCGCCGCCGCCGCTTTGGTAATAGCGACAATTCGCCATTGTATCACATAGGGTGAGGTACCTTCTGCAAGCGACTGAGATGGCACTAAACGATTGAAGCTGATTTGCCACCTCTTGTTTGATCAGCGTCATAAGGGCTTGAATGTAACTTGCGATGGGACACAGCAAGAAGTAGCGTCGTACTTTTAGTACTGAAATTTGAGATGAAGAACTGCGTCAAAGAGGGAAATTCATTCTGCCAAGTGTACAAATGGCGAAAACGAGGTGTGAGTGGGGAAGTATATTGCGCCAGTGACCGTGTGGCCTAATGGATAAGGCGTCGGACTTCGGATCCGAAGATTGCAGGTTCGAATCCTGTCACGGTCGAGTTCTTCCTGTTCTGCAAAAGATGCATGCTGTTTTACTGTGTTGTTTGAGTACTCTAAAACTAGTTGGAAGTTGCTGCTGTCCGCTTCCTGGCTGCAAAACCGGCGTCTACCAGAAGCACAAGCAAGACAAGGGTGATCTGTAGCGAAGTTTTCGGCACAGTGCCGTTCAGGAGAGTTTTTGTTGGAACTACTGCATCTGATTCAGGAGCCAAGGGCTACGCCACAGGCGTCTGCGCACAGTCGAGCATGTGTGTTGAATAATGGTGCTGATAGCCACGTATCATTTCATGCAGATTTGATGCCTTTCGGAGACAATTTTTCATTGAATAGGATTGTAGCTGATTTGTGGCAGCAGGAAATAAGCTGTAGTCAAAAGAATCTTCAATAGATGGTCGCAGGTCACATCAGTATTGTATGGCTCGTAACGCGTTGCGTGCAGCCCGGCTAGCTCAGTCGGTAGAGCATGAGACTCTTACTCTCAGGGTCGTGTGTTCGAGCCCCACGCTGGGCGGCGCAAAATTTTGTGTCCACGCGGATCCAACATGCGCCCCTCTCGTGAGCCTTGCGTAATGAACGTAACGGGTTACGACGATGCCTAGCTTCGTATGAATATCAGACGAACGGTATTTGAAGCTGAAAGTGACTCTGAAATGAAATAAATGTGTTGTTTTGCAATTTTAGTTGTACATCGATATAGTGTGAGATGTGTAGGAAAGCAGCAGCTGTGCTAACTAAATGCAAATAATGGTCGCTCATGCGGTGCGTTTCGAGCTGAAGGGCTCCGATTCACTAGTCTGTAAGAACAAAGTACCCTAAAAGTCCGCTAGGAGGCGTCTCCTTAGCTCAGTGGCAGAGCGCTGGTCTAGTAAACCAGAGGTCGTGAGTTCGATCCTCACAGGCGGCAAATGAATTTTGTAACAGCCCCTCCCACCGTGGCCCTTTCGAAAAAAGCGGTCAAGGATAAAAAAAATTATGAATGGGTGCGGTATTTAAGAAATGCTCTCGCAAATGAATAGTGTGAATGGTGATATTAAAGTGGGCACTAGAAACTGCTGCTTCAGGCAGTCTCCGGAGAATGCCGACTTGAAATACTTAGTTCTTGTGATGTATTTTCTACCCCTGATAAAGACCCTCGCGATTGTCGTCGTCGTCGTCGGCGCCGCCGCCGCTTTGGTAATAGCGACAATTCGCCATTGTATCACATAGGGTGAGGTACCTTCTGCAAGCGACTGAGATGGCACTAAACGATTGAAGCTGATTTGCCACCACTTGTTTGATCAGCGTCATAAGGGCTTGAATGTAACTTGCGATGGGACACAGCAAGAAGTAGCGTCGTACTTTTAGTACTGAAATTTGAGATGGAGAACTGCGTCAAAGAGGGAAATTCATTCTGCCAAGTGTACAAATGGCGAAAACGAGGTGTGAGTGGGGAAGTATATTGCGCCAGTGACCGTGTGGCCTAATGGATAAGGCGTCGGACTTCGGATCCGAAGATTGCAGGTTCGAATCCTGTCACGGTCGAGTTTTTCCTGTTCTGGAAAAGATGCATGCTGTTTTACTCTGTTGTTTGAGTACACTAAAACTAGTTGGAAGTTGCTGCTGTCCGCTTCCTGGCTACAAAACCGGCGTCTACCAGAAGCACAAGCAAGACAAGGGTGATCTGTAGCGAAGTTTTCGGCACAGTGCCGTTCAGGAGAGTTTTTGTTGGAACTACTGCATCTGATTCAGGAGCCAAGGGCTACGCCACAGGCGTCTGCGCACAGTCGAGCATGTGTGTTGAATAATGGTGCTGATAGCCACGTATCATTTCATGCAGATTTGATGCCTTTCGGAGACAATTTTTCATTGAATAGGATTGTAGCTGATTTGTGGCAGCAGGAAATAAGCTGTAGTCAAAAGAATCTTCAATAGATGGTCGCAGGTCACATCAGTATTGTATGGCTCATAACGCGTTGCGTGCAGCCCGGTTAGCTCAGTCGGTAGAGCATGAGTCTCTTAATCTCAGGGTCGTGGGTTCGAGCCCCACGCTGGACGGCGCAAAATTTTGTGTCTACGCGGATCCAACATGCGCCCCTCTCGTGAGCCTTGCGTAATGAACGTAACGGGTTACGACGATGCCTAGCTTCGTATGAATATCAGAGGAACGGTATTTGAAGCTGAAAGTGACTCTGAAATGAAATAAATGTGTCGTTTTGCAATTTTAGTTGTACATCGATATAGTGTGAGATGTGTAGGAAAGCAGCAGCTGTGCTAACTAAATGCAAATAATGGTCGCTCATGCGGTGCGTTTCGAGCTGAAGGGCTCCGATTCACTAGTTTGTAAGAACAAAGTATCCTAAAAGTCCGCTAGGAGGCGCCTCCTTAGCTCAGTGGCAGAGCGCTGGTCTAGTAAACCAGAGGTCGTGAGTTCGATCCTCACAGGCGGCAAATGAATTTTGTAACAGACCCTCCCACCGTGGCCCTTTCGAAAAAAGCGGTCAAGGATAAAAAAAATTATGAATGGGTGCGGTATTTAAGAAATGCTCTCGCAAATGAATAGTGGGAATGGTGCTATTAAAGTGGGCACCAGAAACTGCTGCTTTAGGCAGTCTCCGGAGAATGCCGACGTGAAATACTTAGTTCTTGTGATGTATTTTCTACCCCTGATAAAGACCATCGCGATTGTCGTCGTCGGCGCCGCCGCCGCTTTGGTAATAGCGACAATTCGCCATTGTATCACATAGGGTGAGGTACCTTCTGCAAGCGACTGAGATGGCACTAAACGATTGAAGCTGATTTGCCACCTCTTGTTTGATCAGCGTCATAAGGGCTTGAATGTAACTTGCGATGGGACACAGCAAGAAGTAGCGTCGTACTTTTAGTACTGAAATTTGAGATGGAGAACTGCGTCAAAGATGGGAAAATCATTCTGCCAAGTGTACAAATGGCGAAAACGAGGTGTGAGTGGGGAAGTATATTATGCCAGTGACCGTGTGGCCTAATGGATAAGGCGTCGGACTTCGGATCCGAAGATTGCAGGTTGGAATCCTGTCACGGTCGAGTTTTTCCTGTTCTGCAAAAGATGCATGCTGTTTTACTGTGTTGTTTGAGTACACTAAAACTAGTTGGAAGTTGCTGCTGTCCGCTTCCTGGCTACAAAACCGGCGTCTACCAGAAGCACAAGCAAGACAAGGGTGATCTGTAGCGAAGTTTTCGGCACAGTGCCGTTCAGGAGAGTTTTTGTTGGAACTACTGCATCTGATTCAGGAGCCAAGGGCTACGCCACAGGCGTCTGCGCAAAGTCGAGCATGTGTGTTGAATAATGGTGCTGATAGCCACGTATCATTTCATGCAGATTTGATGCCTTTCGGAGACAATTTTTCATTGAATAGGATTGTAGCTGATTTGTGGCAGCAGGAAATAAGCTGTAGTCAAAAGAATCTTCAATAGATGGTCGCAGGTCACATCAGTATTGTATGGCTCATAACGCGTTGCGTGCAGCCCGGTTAGCTCAGTCGGTAGAGCATGAGTCTCTTAATCTCAGGGTCGTGGGTTCGAGCCCCACGCTGGACGGCGCAAAATTTTGTGTCTACGCGGATCCAACATGCGCCCCTCTCGTGAGCCTTGCGTAATGAACGTAACGGGTTACGACGATGCCTAGCTTCGTATGAATATCAGAGGAACGGTATTTGAAGCTGAAAGTGACTCTGAAATGAAATAAATGTGTTGTTTTGCAATTTTAGTTGTACATCGATATAGTGTGAGATGTGTAGGAAAGCAGCAGCTGTGCTAACTAAATGCAAATAATGGTCGCTCATGCGGTGCGTTTCGAGCTGAAGGGCTCCGATTCACTAGTTTGTAAGAACAAAGTATCCTAAAAGTTCGCTAGGAGGCGCCTCCTTAGCTCAGTGGCAGAGCGCTGGTCTAGTAAACCAGAGGTCGTGAGTTCGATCCTCACAGGCGGCAAATGAATTTTGTAACAGCCCCTCCCACCGTGGCCCTTTCGAAAAAAGCGGTCAAGGATAAAAAAAATTATGAATGGGTGCGGTATTTAAGAAATGCTCTCGCAAATGAATAGTGTGAATGGTGCTATTAAAGTGGGCACCAGAAACTGCTGCTTTAGGCAGTCTCCGGAGAATGCCGACGTGAAATACTTAGTTCTTGTGATGTATTTTCTACCCCTGATAAAGACCCTCGCGATTGACGTCGTCGTCGTCGTCGTCGTCGTCGTCGTCGTCGTCGTCGTCGGCGGCGGCGCCGCCGCCGCTTTGGTAATAGCGACAATTCGCCATTGTATCACATAGGGTGAGGTACCTTCTGCAAGCGACTGAGATGGCACTAAACGATTGAAGCTGATTTGCCACCTCTTGTTTGATCAGCGTCATAAGGGCTTGAATGTAACTTGCGATGGGACACAGCAAGAAGTAGCGTCGTACTTTTAGTACTGAAATTTGAGATGGAGAACTGCGTCAAAGATGGGAAATTCATTCTGCCAAGTGTACAAATGGCGAAAACGAGGTGTGAGTGGGGAAGTATATTGCGCCAGTGACCGTGTGGCCTAATGGATAAGGCGTCGGACTTCGGATCCGAAGATTGCAGGTTCGAATCCTGTCACGGTCGAGTTTTTCCTGTTCTGCAAAAGATGCATGCTGTTTTACTGTGTTGTTTGAGTACACTAAAACTAGTTGGAAGTTGCTGCTGTCCGCTTCATGGCTACAAAACCGGCGTCTACCAGAAGCACAAGCAAGACAACGGTGATCTGTAGCGAAGTTTTCGGCACAGTGCCGTTCAGGAGAGTTTTTGTTGGAACTACTGCATCTGATTCAGGAGCCAAGGGCTACGCCACAGGCGTCTGCGCACAGTCGAGCATGTGTGTTGAATAATGGTGCTGATAGCCACGTATCATTTCATGCAGATTTGATGCCTTTCGGAGACAATTTTTCATTGAATAGGATTGTAGCTGATTTGTGGCAGCAGGAAATAAGCTGTAGTCAAAAGAATCTTCAATAGATGGTCGCAGGTCACATCAGTATTGTATGGCTCGTAACGAGTTGCGTGCAGCCCGGCTAGCTCAGTCGGTAGAGCATGAGTCTCTTAATCTCAGGGTCGTGGGTTCGAGCCCCACGCTGGGCGGCGCAAAATTTTGTGTCCACGCGGATCCAACATGCGCCCCTCTCGTGAGCCTTGCGTAATGAACGTAACGGGTTACGACGATGCCTAGCTTCGTATGAATATCAGACGAACGGTATTTGAAGCTGAAAGTGACTCTGAAATGAAATAAATGTGTTGTTTTGCAATTTTAGTTGTACATCGATATAGTGTGAGATGTGTAGGAAAGCAGCAGCTGTGCTAACTAAATGCAAATAATGGTCGCTCATGCGGTGCGTTTCGAGCTGAAGGGCTCCGATTCACTAGTCTGTAACAACAAAGTACCCTAAAAGTCCGCTAAGAGGCGCCTCCTTAGCTCAGTGGCAGAGCGCTGGTCTAGTAAACCAGAGGTCGTGAGTTCGATCCTCACAGGCGGCAAATGAATTTTGTAACAGCCCCTCCCACCGTGGCTCTTTCGAAAAAAGCGGTCAAGGATAAAAAAAATTATGAATGGGTGCGGTATTTAAGAAATGCTCTCGCAAATGAATAGTGTGAATGGTGATATTAAAGTGGGCACCAGAAACTGCTGCTTCAGGCAGTCTCCGGAGAATGCCGACGTGAAATACTTAGTTCTTGTGATGTATTTTCTACCCCTGATAAAGACCCTCGCGATTGTCGTCGGCGCCGCTGCCGCTTTGGTAATAGCGACAATTCGCTATTGTATCACATAGGGTGAGGTACCTTCTGCAAGCGACTGAGATGGCACTAAACGATTGAAGCTGATTTGCCACCTCTTGTTTGATCAGCGTCATAAGGGCTTGAATGTAACTTGCGATGGGACACAGCAAGAAGTAGCGTCGTACTTTTAGTACTGAAATTTGAGATGGAGAACTGCGTCAAAGATGGGAAATTCATTCTGCCAAGTGTACAAATGGCGAAAACGAGGTGTGAGTGGGGAAGTATATTGCGCCAGTGACCGTGTGGCCTAATGGATAAGGCGTCGGACTTCGGATCCGAAGATTGCAGGTTCGAATCCTGTCACGGTCGAGTTTTTCCTGTTCTGCAAAAGATGCATGCTGTTTTACTGTGTTGTTTGAGTACTCTAAAACTAGTTGGAAGTTGCTGCTGTCCGCTTCCTGGCTGCAAAACCGGCGTCTACCAGAAGCACAAGCAAGACAAGGGTGATCTGTAGCGAAGTTTTCGGCACAGTGCCGTTCAGGAGAGTTTTTGTTGGAACTACTGCATCTGATTCAGGAGCCAAGGGCTACGCCACAAGCGTCTGCGCACTGTCGAGCATGTGTGTTGAATAATGGTGCTGATAGCCACGTATCATTTCATGCAGATTTGATGCCTTTCGGAGACAATTTTTCATTGAATAGGATTGTAGCTGATTTGTGGCAGCAGGAAATAAGCTGTAGTCAAAAGAATCTTCAATAGATGGTCGCAGGTCACATCAGTATTGTATTGCTCGTAACGCGTTGCGTGCAGCCCGGCTAGCTCAGTCGGTAGAGCATGAGACTCTTAATCTCAGGGTCGTGGGTTCGAGCCCCACGCTGGGCGGCGCAAAATTTTGTGTCTACGCAGATCCAACATGCGCCCCTCTCGTGAGCCTTGCGTAATGAACGTAACGGGTTACGACGATGCCTAGCTTCGTATGAATATCAGAGGAACGGTATTTGAAGCTGAAAGTGACTCTGAAATGAAATAAATGTGTTGTTTTGCAATTTTAGTTGTACATCGATATAGTGTGAGATGTGTAGGAAAGCAGCAGCTGTGCTAACTAAATGCAAATAATGGTCGCTCATGCGGTGCGTTTCGAGCTGAAGGGCTCCGATTCACTAGTCTGTAAGAACAAAGTACCCTAAAAGTCCGCTAGGAGGCGCCTCCTTAGCTCAGTGGCAGAGCGCTGGTCTAGTAAACCAGAGGTCGTGAGTTCGATCCTCACAGGCGGCAAATGAATTTTGTAACAGCCCCTCCCACCGTGGCCCTTTCGAAAAAAGCGGTCAAGGATAAAAAAAATTATGAATGGGTGCGGTATTTAAGAAATGCTCTCGCAAATGAATAGTGTGAATGGTGATATTAAAGTGGGCACCAGAAACTGCTGCTTCAGGCAGTCTCCGGAGAATGCCGACGTGAAATACTTAGTTCTTGTGATGTATTTTCTACCCCTGATAAAGACCCTCGCGATTGTCGTCGGCGCCGCCGCCGCTTTGGTAATAGCGACAATTCGCCATTGTATCACATAGGGTGAGGTACCTTCTGCAAGCGACTGAGATGGCACTAAACGATTGAAGCTGATTTGCCACCTCTTGTTTGATCAGCGTCATAAGGGCTTGAATGTAACTTGCGATGGGACACAGCAAGAAGTAGCGTCGTACTTTTAGTACTGAAATTTGAGATGGAGAACTGCGTCAAAGATGGGAAAATCATTCTGCCAAGTGTACAAATGGCGAAAACGAGGTGTGGGTGGGAAGTATCTTGCGCCAGTGACCGTGTGGCCTAATGGATAAGGCGTCGGACTTCGGATCCGAAGATTGCAGGTTCGAATCCTGTCACGGTCGAGTTTTTCCTGTTCTGCAAAAGATGCATGCTGTTTTACTGTGTTGTTTGAGTACTCTAAAACTAGTTGGAAGTTGCTGCTGTCCGCTTCCTGGCTGCAAAACCGGCGTCTACCAGAAGCACAAGCAAGACAAGGGTGATCTGTAGCGAAGTTTTCGGCACAGTGCCGTTCAGGAGAGTTTTTGTTGGAACTACTGCATCTGATTCAGGAGCCAAGGGCTACGCCACAGGCGTCTGCGCACAGTCGAGCATGTGTGTTGAATAATGGTGCTGATAGCCACGTATCATTTCATGCAGATTTGATGCCTTTCGGAGACAATTTTTCATTGAATAGGATTGTAGCTGATTTGTGGCAGCAGGAAATAAGCTGTAGTCAAAAGAATCTTCAATAGATGGTCGCAGGTCACATCAGTATTGTATGGCTCGTAACGCGTTGCGTGCAGCCCGGCTAGCTCAGTCGGTAGAGCATGAGACTCTTAATCTCAGGGTCGTGGGTTCGAGCCCCACGCTGGGCGGCGCAAAATTTTGTGTCTACGCGGATCCAAAATGCGCCCCTCTCGTGAGCCTTGCGCAATGAACGTAACGGGTTACGACGATGCCTAGCTTCGTATGAATATCAGAGGGACGGTATTTGAAGCTGAAAGTGACTCTGAAATGAAATAAATGTGTTGTTTTGCAATTTTAGTTGTACATCGATATAGTGTGAGATGTGTAGGAAAGCAGCAGCTGTGCTAACTAAATGCAAATAATGGTCGCTCATGCGGTGCGTTTCGAGCTGAAGGGCTCCGATTCACTAGTCTGTAAGAACAAAGTACCCTAAAAGTCCGCTAGGAGGCGCCTCCTTAGCTCAGTGGCAGAGCGTATAGTCTGGCTCTAGCTGCCGTCGCGTACGGACGCACTTGCCGCCGCTCCGTGTATACAGCGCTTACGTTAGTGCTTATCGTTTCGTGTGTACTGCTTTCTGTTCTGTGTTTAAATTGAGATCTGTTCTACACCAGTTTTGTGTACTGGTTACGTCTTCGGATATTCGTCGCCCTACGGATTTTCGGTTTTGACCGTAATCCGACCGGTGCTGCACGACATGGCTTCCTCCATCAGGAAGAACACCCTGGTTTTTTCGTTTGAAAAGGAAACTCGCCGAGTTCAACCGTCTGCTCTCGAGGTTCACGAATGGCTCACAGAGGTAATTGGCATTAATCCGGATTCTGTTCATACTACCCAGCTTGACTCCGACAACTACTGTGTGTTTGTTAAGTTCTTTAATCCGTTAATGGTTGATAAAATTCGCGATAAGTTTGGCTACCAAGTCGAGTTTATCCATAGGGACGGCACTAAGAGTATGGTTTCTATCAAAAGGGCTGATACTACATATCGGACTGTTCGAGTTCTTAATTTGCCAATTGAACTAGAAAACGAAAAAATTAAGGTTGCTCTGTCTCAATATGGGGATGTAAAAGAAATCATTAATGAACGCTGGTCGCCGCATTATAAACTCCAGTGCTTTAATGGAATAAGGTCGGTTGAAATGGAAGTTAAGACAAATATCCCGTCACATATCTCCGTTGAAGGTCACAAGGCTCATATTGTTTATACTGGACAAATCCCTACATGTCACGTCTGTAATGAGTCAGGTCATTTTCGGCAGGATTGTCCCCGCCGTGTGTTTGTCTTAAAAACGAACCTCATGCAGCGACGTAAATTGACACTCAGTGACGTTATGGCAAACGGTACACCTGTCCAACCTGAAGATGATGTTGCTAAGGAAAGTTCACCTGACATTCCTTGCAGTGTCACTGATTTTCCACCTATCGTAGCCCCGACGAATCTCGAATCTGTTCCCCCTGACAGAGATTTACAGAATAAAAAAAGGCCACTGGAGAGAAGCGATGATCATTCAGAAGATGAATTATCTCGCACCTCTCCCACAATCAGAAAACCACGACCTTCAGCTGACAGAGATTTAGTAGAAGCCGATTGTATGCCGATCGATCCTGCAGTACCACCTGCCACCAACAAATCGGATGTGGAAACGGAGGATCCTACCGACCAGCAGCAACTGTCAACAACTTTGAGTGTCACCGGCGATGCACAACAGCCGCCTCAACGCGACCAACATGAGGAAGTGGCGGGTAAACATCGGCTCCACAACAAACCACGACAACAAGCCACAGGTGGAAACAAACAGGAGAAAGTAGTTGCCAAACAACAGCTCACGACTGTCGGTCGGACGGAAACAGCAACACAGAAGGCCGATGACTCGACAACGCTATCGGCATCTCAACCGACGGTACGGCGCAAACTCAAACCACAGCCTAATCTTTCGGCTTCTCGCAATCCATCGCAATCACAACAGTCGCAACAGGGGAAATCAGATTTGAAACAGAAGAATATCGGGTACGAAGTAGTACGTGACGAACCTGACGGCAGTCAAACCACAAGTGCCGGCGAGATCCACCCCCACAGTAGTAACGATTAATGGATACTTGTTTACGGCATAGTGTCGTTGCGTTAGGACGGAAGGCCTCTATAAGTTGTTTTTCTCTTTTGTTTCCGTATGGTTTTTTCAAGATTTTCTGTGATGTTGTTCGTTTGACACGCTGACAGTCCTCAATGTCTAAGTTCAGCCTAATGTAGACATGTCTCAAGCCTATAAGCTGTTAACCATAAATATTAACAAACTGCAATCCGACCTTAAAGTAGCAATGCTGCGGCAATTCGTTTACGAATCTGAAGCAGACATCATTCTGCTACAGGAGGTGGCAGTCAAAAGTTTTGATATTCCTGGTTTCCAATCCATTGAAAACGTATCTCACGAACTTCATACAGGCACGGCCATGCTAGTCCGTAATGGTATCCCCGTCACAGAAGTCGAAAAACTTGAATCTGGTCGCGGTATTAGCTGCAAAATCTTTGATTTCACTGTTGTCAATGTGTACGCACCCTCCGGCAGCAGTTACAAGTCAGCGAGAAGTGCCTATTTTAAAGATGAAGTCATTTATTTGCTTCGAAAGGACCCCGTTAACATTGTTCTAGGTGGTGATTTTAACTGCGTGGTACATCAGAAGGATCAGAGGCCACACTTTAATTATTGTCATGACCTTCGCGAACTCGTCACCAAGGTTCGGTTGAAAGATACGTGGGAAATTTTTGCACCCCACCCTGGTTAAATTTACTTTTTTTACCCCTACTTCAAGTAGTCGACTTGACCGGATCTATATATCGTCTCATATCAGCAACCGAGTTCTTGATACTGAAGTTATTCCAGCTCCATTTTCTGACCATTGTGCCTATGCTGTCACCTTAAATCTCGACAAGCAACCAACAAAAAGGTTCATAGGGCAGTGGATGCTTAACACTTCTCATCTTCAAGACCTGGAGCTCGAAGATGCCATTTGTGCAACATGGAATTTTTGTCTCCGCTCCATTAACAAGCACAGAACTAAACTAGAGTGGTGGACACACACAGCTAAAAGAAAACTGCGACAATGTCTGATCTCTTACTGCTATCAGAAAGCGACGGATAACAAGAAGACAACAGAATTTTATTATGCCGTTTTAAGAGAATTATATGACAAATCTCATGACTCCAATGTTTACGCTGCACAAATCCAGAGAGTCAAAGCGAAGCTGTTAAGCATTAAGCGCAGGCAATTAGATGGCCTAAAAATTAAAGCTAAGACCAAATCGGTTAGTGATAGCGAAATGACTTCGTTATACCATCTCATCAAACACCGTTCCAATCGTGTGCGGACCTTCGTTGACGAACTAGTTACCCCAACCGGTGATCATCTCGTGCACCAAAAGGACATTGTTCAGGGTTTTTATCATTATTATAGAGAATTATACTCAGAAGATCCACTTGATGCAAATCTGACGTCTGATTTCCTTCAGACTTTGGGCAGTAACTTAACTGCAGAAGACAACAATGAATTTCTTGCCGATTTCGCAGTTTCAGATGTCTTAGACTTAATTGTCGGTTCCCCTGCAAACAAATCCCCTGGTCCAGATGGTCTCCCCAAAGAATTCTATCACAAATTTTGGCATGTCGTTGGACCCACCCTCACAGAAATTATTAATGAAGTCTTTCGAGGCCACAGAATACCGGACGAGTTGAAAGAAGGTAGAACAGTGCTCATACCGAAACAAAGAGGCCACAGGCAAATTGATAACTTCCGGCCTATCATGCTGTTAAATTTTGATTATAAGACTATTGCCAGAGCGATAAACAGTAGATTAATCTTGATAGCCCGGCATGTCATTAAGAATCATCAGTCTTGCATCCCTGGCAGAAGCGTAATGACCACAATAGCTGACATCAGGGACGTAATTTCGATCACGGCGGCGACCAACATCAACTGTGCCCTACTGTTTGTCGACCTTTCTAAGGCTTTTGATCGTGTGAGTCACCGTTACATCCTCCAGATCATGGAAAGGATTGGATTAGATAACACAGCAGTCACCTTACTCCGCAATGTCATCACAGGCATTACCACCCGATTGTGTGTTAACGGCCAGTCGACAATACCGATTACACTTAAGAGAGGGGTCCCACAGGGAAGTCCTCTCTCGATGTTGCTCTTTGCCTTTTCTCTGGAACCTCTCCTTAGAAAACTGGAGTCCACATTACCAGGTCTATCTATATCAAGAGCTCGTTTTGCAGTGCGTGCCTATGCCGATGACGTCACAGCAGTTATTCGTTGTGTAAACGACGTACAGACGATTAAAACGGAAATCGACAACTACAGTAAGGTGTCTGGAGCTAAACTCAATGAAGGAAAATGCAAACTGGTTAACTTGAGAGGTCTTGCACATGTATCCATACCCTGGGCCCAAAAAGTGGAGAATCCTAAGTCACTAGGTATTATCCTCGACAAATGTCCTCTTAAAATGGCGGCGAAAAACTGGAAAGCTGTTACGAACAGCATGCATGGTCTCATTGTTGAAAACAACTGGCGCTCTGCGAACTTGATAGAAAGGATCAAGATAGTCAATATATGTATTTTCTCCAAAGCATACTACTTGGCACAAGTATTTCCCATACCTAAAGTTCAGGCCAGAAAAATGTTGCAAATAGCTAGCAGATTCGTGTGGAAAGGGAACATTTTTAAACTCGACAGTGCCACTCTAACAAAATCACGACCCGACGGCGGGCTAGGGCTCACTGACATCCATAAAAAAGCCAACGACCTTTTTCTGAAACGCACTTCGCGCCTAGTATACAGTCACGACCCAAACATAACTGCAAGTCTGTTCCACGTCCTTCGCCCTGGAAACATGCACCCGCCCGTCGACATCAGCAACATAAACTTCCAGCTGAAACATGTACGAGAATATTTCATTGAAACAAGTTATGTAGGCGAAAGCATCTTACAAAACCCGCATTTGACAACGAATGAAGTCATGCAGAAATGGACTAAGATGCGTAAATGTAATACAATTGAGGCAAAAAATCCATCTTGTAACTGGAAGACCCTATGGAGGAACATTAGTTTTAAGATTCATACATGGGATGTTGCATCAACTTGGTACCAGGTGGTGAATGATACCATCGCCACTAATGTCAAATTACACAGAATAGGCTTACATCCCTCTGATCAATGTGTTAAGTGTGGTCTAATCGACACTTTGCTTCATCGTTTCACCTGCTGCGGACACTTAAACAACTGGCGATGGGTGAGGGAAAAACTCGCACTATTATCGAGAAGCTCGCCAGCGAGTATCTCGACCACTATCATCACGAACCCAGATACGGACTACTATCCTATGGCTAAGAATACTACAATGATGTGGATATTGGCAAATTATGTGCATTATACGATCACCAGACGGGACGGCGACAACCTAGTTGAATTTTTGGCATACATGCATACTGCTTATTGGAGAATAAAACAAACGGGCAATTTGACAAAAATCTTTGGCAATATGTTGGACATTGTTTTTGAAAAACAAGGGATCGGTTAGTCTGTTGCTGCTGCAGCAGCTCCTCTCATCTGCCTCTACCGAGCAGACAATTGTGACGAGTTCCAGTCTCAGCGACCGTCATGTTCAAATTGATCTCAGACACACACTGACAACGATATTCACAAGTGCGGTGCTTTATTTCGTTACTGAGGATAATATCACCTTACTTCTCCAAAGAGGGTATATCATTTACCTTTCTTCTTGAACTTTCTTTTCTTTTTTTTTTTTTTTCTTTTTTTATTAACCCACATGAGACTACGAGTGCCAACCAAATTCAAGATGTATTACTATGGGGTCGAAGAAGTTTTCTTGTGTAATGGATTTAGACCCGTATTTTTTTTCTCTTTTTTTAAACTACATTTGTGTTCAACAAAATGGGATAAGCATCCTGCTTTCGACATAATAAACGAAGAAACAAAAATTATACAAACTTTCAAAAAATGAAAAGAATTAAAGACAAAATCTAACAGAACAGCAGCTAAGGTATCACACAAGCAGACTTAGAGAGTATTTCCGACACAGTTTCTGTTGACGAAGTAAATCAGTGAGAGGCGGGTGGAGCCATTGCGGCCAGGCCTCGTGTTCTACGACCCCTGCCCTCTTTGTCCCCCCCCACCACTTGCTGATAAGCTTCAGCTAGGATGATAATTAAAATAAAAAAAAAAAAAAAAAGTGGCAGAGCGCTGGTCTAGTAAACCAGAGGTCGTGAGTTCGATCCTCACAGGCGGCAAATGAATTTTGTAACAGCCCTCCCACCGTGGCCCTTTCGAAAAAAGCGGTCAAGGATAAAAAAAATTATGAATGGGTGCGGTATTTAAGAAATGCTCTCGCAAATGAATAGTGTGAATGGTGATATTAAAGTGGGCACCAGAAACTGCTGCTTCAGGCAGTCTCCGGAGAATGCCGACTTGAAATACTTAGTTCTTGTGATGTATTTTCTACCCCTGATAAAGGCCCTCGCGATTGTCGTCGGCGCCGCTGCCTCTTTGGTAATAGCGACAATTCGCTATTGTATCACATAGGGTGAGGTACCTTCTGCAAGCGACTGAGATGGCACTAAACGATTGAAGCTGATTTGCCACCTCTTGTTTGATCGGCGTCATAAGGGCTTGAATGTAACTTGCGATGGGACACAGCAAGAAGTAGCGTCGTACTTTTAGTACTGAAATTTGAGATGGAGAACTGCGTCAAAGATGGGAAATTCATAATGCCAAGTGTACAAATGGCGAAAACGAGGTGTGAGTGGGGAAGTATATTGCAACAGTGACCGTGTGGCCTAATGGATAAGGCGTCGGACTTCGGATCCGAAGATTGCAGGTTCGAGTCCTGTCACGGTCGAGTTCTTCCTGTTCTGCAAAAGATGCATGCTGTTTTACTGTGTTGTTTGAGTACTCTAAAACTAGTTGGAAGTTGCTGCTGTCCGCTTCCTGGCTGCAAAACCGGCGTCTACCAGAAGCACAAGCAAGACAAGGGTGATCTGTAGCGAAGTTTTCGGCACAGTGCCGTTCAGGAGAGTTTTTGTTGGAACTACTGCATCTGATTCAGGAGCCAAGGGCTACGCCACAAGCGTCTGCGCACAGTCGAGCATGTGTGTTGAATAATGGTGCTGATAGCCACGTATCATTTCATGCAGATTTGATGACTTTCGGAGACAATTTTTCATTGAATAGGATTGTAGCTGATTTGTGGCAGCAGGAAATAAGCTGTAGTCAAAAGAATCTTCAATAGATGGTCGCAGGTCACATCAGTATTGTATGGCTCGTAACGCGTTGCGTGCAGCCCGGCTAGCTCAGTCGGTAGAGCATGAGACTCTTATTCTCAGGGTCGTGGGTTCGAGCCCCACGCTGGGCGTCGCAAAATTTTGTGTCCACGCGGATCCAACATGCGCCCCTCTCGTGAGCCTTGCGTAATGAACGTAACGGGTTACGACGATGCCTAGCATCGTATGAATATCAGAGGAACGGTATTTGAAGCTGAAAGTGACTCTGAAATGAAATAAATGTGTTGTTTTGCAATTTTAGTTGTACATCGATATAGTGTGAGATGTGTAGGAAAGCAGCAGCTGTGCTAACTAAATGCAAATAATGGTCGCTCATGCGGTGCGTTTCGAGCTGAAGGGCTCCGATTCACTAGTCTGTAAGAACAAAGTACCCTAAAAGTCCGCTAGGAGGCGCCTCATTAGCTCAGTGGCAGAGCGCTGGTCTAGTAAACCAGAGGTCGTGAGTTCGATCCTCACAGGCGGCAAATGAATTTTGTAACAGCCCCTCCCACCGTGGCCCTTTCGAAAAAAGCGGTCAAGGATAAAAAAAATTATGAATGGGTGCGGTATTTAAGAAATGCTCTCGCAAATGAATAGTGTGAATGGTGATATTAAAGTGGGCACCAGAAACTGCTGCTTCAGGCAGTCTCCGGAGAATGCCGACGTGAAATACTTAGTTCTTGTGATGTATTTTCTACCCCTGATAAAGACCCTCGCGATTGTCGTCGGCGCCTCCCACCCTGCCCTTTCGAAAAAAGCGGTCAAGGATAAAAAAAATTATGAATGGGTGCGGTATTTAAGAAATGCTCTCGCAAATGAATAGTGTGAATGGTGATATTAAAGTGGGCACCAGAAACTGCTGCTTTTGGCAGTCTCCGGAGAATGCCGACGTGAAATACTTAGTTCTTGTGATGTATTTTCTACCCCTGATAAAGACCCTCGCGATTGTCGTCGGCGTCGTCGCCGCCGCCGCTTTGGTAATAGCGACAATTCGCCATTGTATCACATAGGGTGAGGTACCTTCTGCAAGCGACTGAGATGGCACTAAACGATTGAAGCTGATTTGCCACCTCTTGTTTGATCAGCGTCATAAGGGCTTGAATGTAACTTGCGATGGGACACAGCAAGAAGTAGCGTCGTACTTTTAGTACTGAAATTTGAGATGGAGAACTGCGTCAAAGATGGGAAAATCATTCTGCCAAGTGTACAAATGGCGAAAACGAGGTGTGGGTGGGAAGTATATTGCGCCAGTGACCGTGTGGCCTAATGGATAAGGCGTCGGACTTCGGATCCGAAGATTGCAGGTTCGAATCCTGTCACGGTCGAGTTTTTCCTGTTCTGCAAAAGATGCATGCTGTTTTACTGTGTTGTTTGAGTACTCTAAAACTAGTTGGAAGTTGCTGCTGTCCGCTTCCTGGCTGCAAAACCGGCGTCTACCAGAAGCACAAGCAAGACAAGGGTGATCTGTAGCGAAGTTTTCGGCACAGTGCCGTTCAGGAGAGTTTTTGTTGGAACTACTGCATCTGATTCAGGAGCCAAGGGCTACGCCACAGGCGTCTGCGCACAGTCGAGCATGTGTGTTGAATAATGGTGCTGATAGCCACGTATCATTTCATGCAGATTTGATGCCTTTCGGAGACAATTTTTCATTGAATAGGATTGTAGCTGATTTGTGGCAGCAGGAAATAAGCTGTAGTCAAAAGAATCTTCAATAGATGGTCGCAGGTCACATCAGTATTGTATGGCTCGTAACGCGTTGCGTGCAGCCCGGCTAGCTCAGTCGGTAGAGCATAAGACTCTTGATCTCAGGGTGGTGGGTTCGAGCCCCACTCTGGGCGGCGCAAAATTTTGTGTCTACGCGGATCCAACATGCGCCCCTCTCGTGAGCCTTGCGTAATGAACGTAACGGGTTACGACGATGCCTAGCTTCGTATGAATATCAGAGGAACGGTATTTGAAGCTGAAAGTGACTCTGAAATGAAATAAATGTGTTGTTTTGCAATTTTAGTTGTACATCGATATAGTGTGAGATGTGTAGGAAAGCAGCAGCTGTGCTAACTAAATGCAAATAATGGTCGCTCATGCGGTGCGTTTCGAGCTGAAGGGCTCCGATTCACTAGTCTGTAAGAACAAGGTACCCTAAAAGTCCGCTAAGAGGCGCCTCCTTAGCTCAGTGGCAGAGCGCTGGTCTAGTAAACCAGAGGTCGTGAGTTCGATCCTCACAGGCGGCAAATGAATTTTGTAACAGCCCCTCCCACCGTGGCCCTTTCGAAAAAAGCGGTCAAGGATAAAAAAAATTATGAATGGGTGCGGTATTTAAGAAATGCTCTCGCAAATGAATAGTGTGAATGGTGATATTAAAGTGGGCACCAGAAACTGCTGCTTCAGGCAGTCTCCGGAGAATGCCGACGTGAAATACTTAGTTCTTGTGATGTATTTTCTACCCCTGATAAAGACCCTCGCGATTGTCGTCGGCGCCGCCGCCGCTTTGGTAATAGCGACAATTCGCCATTGTATCACATAGGGTGAGGTACCTTCTGCAAGCGACTGAGATGGCACTAAACGATTGAAGCTGATTTGCCACCTCTTGTTTGATCAGCGTCATAAGGGCTTGAATGTAACTTGCGATGGGACACAGCAAGAAGTAGCGTCGTACTTTTAGTACTGAAATTTGAGATGGAGAACTGCGTCAAAGATGGGAAATTCATTCTGCCAAGTGTACAAATGGCGAAAACGAGTTGTGAGTGGGGAAGTATATTGCGCCAGTGACCGTGTGGCCTAATGGATAAGGCGTCGGACTTCGGATCCGAAGATTGCATGTTCGAATCCTGTCACGGTCGAGTTTTTCCTGTTCTGCAAAAGATGCATGTTGTTTTACTGTGTTGTTTGAGTACTCTAAAACTAGTTGGAAGTTGCTGCTGTCCGCTTCCTGGCTGCAAAACCGGCGTCTACCTGAAGCACAAGCAACACAAGGGTGATCTGTAGCGAAGTTTTCGGCACAGTGCCGTTCAGGAGAGTTTTTGTTGGAACTACTGCATCTGATTCAGGAGCCAAGGGCTACGCCACAGGCGTCTGCGCACAGTCGAGCATGTGTGTTGAATAATGGTGCTGATAGCCACATATCATTTCATGCAGATTTGATGCCTTTCGGAGACAATTTTTCATTGAATAGGATTGTAGCTGATTTGTGGCAGCAGGAAATAAGCTGTAGTCAAAAGAATCTTCAATAGATGGTCGCAGGTCACATCAGTATTGTATGGCTCGTAACGCGTTGCGTGCAGCCCGGCTAGCTCAGTCGGTAGAGCATTAGACTCTTAATCTCAGGGTCGTGGGTTCGAGCCCCACGCTGGGCGGCGCAAAGTTTTGTGTGTACGCGGATCCAACATGCGCCCCTCTCGTGAGCCTTGCGTAATGAACGTAACGGGTTACGACGATGCCTAGCTTCGTATGAATATCAGAGGAACGGTATTTGAAGCTGAAAGTGACTCTGAAATGAAATAAATGTGTTGTTTTGCAATTTTAGTTGTACATCGATATAGTGTGAGATGTGTAGGAAAGCAGCAGCTGTGCTAACTAAATGCAAATAATGGTCGCTCATGCGGTGCGTTTCGAGCTGAAGGGCTCCGATTCACTAGTCTGTAAGAACAAAGTACCCTAAAAGTCCGCTAGGAGGCGCCTCCTTAGCTCAGTGGCAGAGCGCTGGTCTAGTAAACCAGAGGTCGTGAGTTCGATCCTCACAGGCGGCAAATGAATTTTGTAACAGCCCCTCCCACAGTGGCCCTTTCGAAAAAAGCGGTCAAGGATAAAAAAAATTATGAATGGGTGCAGTATTTAAGAAATGCTCTCGCAAATGAATAGTGTGAATGGTGCTATTAAAGTGGGCACCAGAAACTGCTGCTTTAGGCAGTCTTTGGAGAATACCGACGTGAAATACTTAGTTCTTGTGATGTATTTTCTACCCCTGATAAAGACCCTCGCGATTGTCGTCGGCGTCGTCGCCGCCGCCGCTTTGGTAATAGCGACAATTCGCCATTGTATCACATAGGGTGAGGTACCTTCTGCAAGCGACTGAGATGGCACTAAACGATTGAAGCTGATTTGCCACCTCTTGTTTGATCAGCGTCATAAGGGCTTGAATGTAACTTGCGATGGGACACAGCAAGAAGTAGCGTCGTACTTTTAGTACTGAAATTTGAGATGGAGAACTGCGTCAAAGATGGGAAAATCATTCTGCCAAGTGTACAAATGGCGAAAACGAGGTGTGGGTGGGAAGTATATTGCGCCAGTGACCGTGTGGCCTAATGGATAAGGCGTCGGACTTCGGATCCGAAGATTGCAGGTTCGAATCCTGTCACGGTCGAGTTTTTCCTGTTCTGCAAAAGATGCATGCTGTTTTACTGTGTTGTTTGAGTACTCTAAAACTAGTTGGAAGTTGCTGCTGTCCGCTTCCTGGCTGCAAAACCGGCGTCTACCAGAAGCACAAGCAAGACAAGGGTGATCTGTAGCGAAGTTTTCGGCACAGTGCCGTTCAGGAGAGTTTTTGTTGGAACTACTGCATCTGATTCAGGAGCCAAGGGCTACGCCACAGGCGTCTGCGCACAGTCGAGCATGTGTGTTGAATAATGGTGCTGATAGCCACGTATCATTTCATGCAGATTTGATGCCTTTCGGAGACAATTTTTCATTGAATAGGATTGTAGCTGATTTGTGGCAGCAGGAAATAAGCTGTAGTCAAAAGAATCTTCAATAGATGGTCGCAGGTCACATCAGTATTGTATGGCTCGTAACGCGTTGCGTGCAGCCCGGCTAGCTCAGTCGGTAGAGCATAAGACTCTTGATCTCAGGGTGGTGGGTTCGAGCCCCACTCTGGGCGGCGCAAAATTTTGTGTCTACGCGGATCCAACATGCGCCCCTCTCGTGAGCCTTGCGTAATGAACGTAACGGGTTACGACGATGCCTAGCTTCGTATGAATATCAGAGGAACGGTATTTGAAGCTGAAAGTGACTCTGAAATGAAATAAATGTGTTGTTTTGCAATTTTAGTTGTACATCGATATAGTGTGAGATGTGTAGGAAAGCAGCAGCTGTGCTAACTAAATGCAAATAATGGTCGCTCATGCGGTGCGTTTCGAGCTGAAGGGCTCCGATTCACTAGTCTGTAAGAACAAGGTACCCTAAAAGTCCGCTAGGAGGCGCCTCCTTAGCTCAGTGGCAGAGCGCTGGTCTAGTAAACCAGAGGTCGTGAGTTCGATCCTCACAGGCGGCAAATGAATTTTGTAACAGCCCCTCCCACCGTGGCCCTTTCGAAAAAAGCGGTCAAGGATAAAAAAAATTATGAATGGGTGCGGTATTTAAGAAATGCTCTCGCAAATGAATAGTGTGAATGGTGATATTAAAGTGGGCACCAGAAACTGCTGCTTCAGGCAGTCTCCGGAGAATGCCGACGTGAAATACTTAGTTCTTGTGATGTATTTTCTACCCCTGATAAAGACCCTCGCGATTGTCGTCGGCGCCGCCGCCGCTTTGGTAATAGCGACAATTCGCCATTGTATCACATAGGGTGAGGTACCTTCTGCAAGCGACTGAGATGGCACTAAACGATTGAAGCTGATTTGCCACCTCTTGTTTGATCAGCGTCATAAGGGCTTGAATGTAACTTGCGATGGGACACAGCAAGAAGTAGCGTCGTACTTTTAGTACTGAAATTTGAGATGGAGAACTGCGTCAAAGATGGGAAATTCATTCTGCCAAGTGTACAAATGGCGAAAACGAGTTGTGAGTGGGGAAGTATATTGCGCCAGTGACCGTGTGGCCTAATGGATAAGGCGTCGGACTTCGGATCCGAAGATTGCATGTTCGAATCCTGTCACGGTCGAGTTTTTCCTGTTCTGCAAAAGATGCATGTTGTTTTACTGTGTTGTTTGAGTACTCTAAAACTAGTTGGAAGTTGCTGCTGTCCGCTTCCTGGCTGCAAAACCGGCGTCTACCTGAAGCACAAGCAACACAAGGGTGATCTGTAGCGAAGTTTTCGGCACAGTGCCGTTCAGGAGAGTTTTTGTTGGAACTACTGCATCTGATTCAGGAGCCAAGGGCTACGCCACAGGCGTCTGCGCACAGTCGAGCATGTGTGTTGAATAATGGTGCTGATAGCCACATATCATTTCATGCAGATTTGATGCCTTTCGGAGACAATTTTTCATTGAATAGGATTGTAGCTGATTTGTGGCAGCAGGAAATAAGCTGTAGTCAAAAGAATCTTCAATAGATGGTCGCAGGTCACATCAGTATTGTATGGCTCGTAACGCGTTGCGTGCAGCCCGGCTAGCTCAGTCGGTAGAGCATTAGACTCTTAATCTCAGGGTCGTGGGTTCGAGCCCCACGCTGGGCGGCGCAAAGTTTTGTGTGTACGCGGATCCAACATGCGCCCCTCTCGTGAGCCTTGCGTAATGAACGTAACGGGTTACGACGATGCCTAGCTTCGTATGAATATCAGAGGAACGGTATTTGAAGCTGAAAGTGACTCTGAAATGAAATAAATGTGTTGTTTTGCAATTTTAGTTGTACATCGATATAGTGTGAGATGTGTAGGAAAGCAGCAGCTGTGCTAACTAAATGCAAATAATGGTCGCTCATGCGGTGCGTTTCGAGCTGAAGGGCTCCGATTCACTAGTCTGTAAGAACAAAGTACCCTAAAAGTCCGCTAGGAGGCGCCTCCTTAGCTCAGTGGCAGAGCGCTGGTCTAGTAAACCAGAGGTCGTGAGTTCGATCCTCACAGGCGGCAAATGAATTTTGTAACAGCCCCTCCCACAGTGGCCCTTTCGAAAAAAGCGGTCAAGGATAAAAAAAATTATGAATGGGTGCAGTATTTAAGAAATGCTCTCGCAAATGAATAGTGTGAATGGTGCTATTAAAGTGGGCACCAGAAACTGCTGCTTTAGGCAGTCTTTGGAGAATACCGACGTGAAATACTTAGTTCTTGTGATGTATTTTCTACCCCTGATAAAGACCCTCGCGATTGTCGTCGTCGTCGTCGTCGGCGCACTTTTCGGTAACTTTGTTCTTACAGACTAGTGAATCGGAGCCCTTCAGCTCGAAACGCACCGCATGAGTGACCATTATTTGCATTTAGTTAGCACAGCTGCTGCTTTCCTACACATCTCACACGATATCGATGTACACCTAAAATTCCAAAACAACACATTTATTTCATTTCAGAGTTACTTTCAGCTTCAAATACCGTTCCTCTGATATTCATACGAAGCTAGGCATCGTCGTAACCCGTTACGTTCATTACGCAAGGCTCACGAGAGGGGCGCATGTTGGATCCGCGTAGACACAAAATTTTGCGCCGCCCAGCGTGGGGCTCGAACCCACGACCCTGAGATTAAGAGTCTCATGCTCTACCGACTGAGCTAGCCGGGCTGCACGCAACGCGTTACGAGCCATACAATACTGATGTGACCTGCGACCATCTATTGAAGATTCTTTTGACTACAGCTTATTTCCTGCTGCCACAAATCAGCTACAATCCTATTCAATGAAAAATTGTCTCCGAAAAGCATCAAATCTGCTTGAAATGATACGTGGCTATCAGCACCATTATTCAACACACATGCTCGACTGTGCGAAGACGCCTGTGGCGTAGCCCTTGGGTCCTGAATCAGATGCAGTAGTTCCAACAAAAACTCTCCTGAACGGCACTGTGCCGAAAATTTCGCTACAGATCACCCTTGACTTGCTTGTGCTTCAGGTAGACGCCGGTTTTGCAGCCAGGAAGCGGACAGCAGCAACTTCCAACTAGTTTTGCAGTACTCAAACAACACAGTAAAACAGCATGCATCTTTTGCAGAACAGGAAAAACTCGACCGTGACAGGATTCGAACATGCAATCTTCGGATCCGAAGTCCGACGCCTTATCCACTAGGCCACACGGTCACTGGCGCAATATATTTCCCCACCCACACCTCATTTTCGCCAATTGTACACTTGGCAGAATGAATTTCCCTCTTTGACGTAGTTCTCCATCTCAAATTTCAGTACTAAAAGTACGACGCTACTTCTTGCTGTGTCCCATCGCAAGTTACATTGAAGCCCTTATGACGCTGATCATACAAGAGGTTGCAAATCAGCTTCAACCGCTTAGTGCCATCTCAGTTGCTTGCAGAAGGTACCTTACCCTATGGGATACAATGGCGAGTTGTCGCTATTACCAAAGCGGCGGCGGCGCCGCCGCCGACAATCGCGAGGGTCTTTATCAGGGGTAGAAAATACATCACAAGAACTAAGTATTTCACGTCGGCATTCTCCGGAGACTGCCAAAAGCAGCAGTTTCTGGTGCCCACTTTAATAGCACCATTCACACTATTCATTTGCGAGAACATTTCTTAAATACCGCACCCATTCATAATTTTTTTTATCCTTATCTTTTTTCGAAAGGGCCACGGTGGGAGGGGCTGTTACAAAATTCATTTGCCTCCTGTGAGGATCGAACTCACGACCTCTGGTTTACTAGACCAGCGCTCTGCCACTCTGCGCTCTTTTCGGGTACTTTGTTCTTACAGGCTAGTGAATCGGAGCCATTCAGCTCGAAACGCACCGCATGAGCGACCATTATTTGCATTTAGTTAGCACAGCTGCTGCTTTCCTACACATCTCACACGATATCGATGTACACCTAAAATTCCAAAACAACACATTTATTTCATTTCAGAGTTACTTTCAGCTTCAAATACCGTTCCTCTGATATTCATACGAAGCTAGGCATCGTCGTAACCCGTTACGTTCATTACGCAAGGCTCACGAGAGGGGCGCATTTTGGATCCGCGTAGACACAAAATTTTGCGCCGCCCAGCGTGGGCCTCGAAACCACGACCCTGAGATTAATAGTCCCATGGTCTGCCGACTGAGCTAGCCGGGCTGCACGCAACGCGTTACGAGCAATACAATACTGATTTGACCTGCGACCATCTATTGAAGATTCTTTTGACTACAGCTTATTTCCTGCTGCCACAAATCAGCTACAATCCTATTCAATGAAAAATTGTCTCCGAAAGGCATCAAATCTGCTTGAAATGATACGTGGCTATCAGCACCATTATTCAACACACATGCTCGACTGTGCGCAGACGCCTGTGGCGTAGCCCTTGGGTCCTGAATCAGATGCAGTAGTTCCAACAAAAACTCTCCTGAACGGCACTGTGCCGAAAATTTCGCTACAGATCACCCTTGACTTGCTTGTGCTTCAGGTAGACGCCGGTTTTGCAGCCAGGAAGCGGACAGCAGCAACTTCCAACAAGTTTTGCAGTACTCAGACAACACAGTAAAACAGCATGCATCTTTTGCAGAACAGGAAAAACTCGACCGTGACAGGATTCGAACCTGCAATCTTTGGATCCGAAGGCCGACGCCTTACCCATTAGGCCACACGGTCACTGGCGCAATATTCTTCCCCACCCACACCTCATTTTCGCCATTTGTACACTTGGCAGAATGAATTTCCCTCTTTGACGCAGTTCTCCATCTCAAATTTCAGTATTAAAAGTACGATGCTACTTCTTGCTGTGTCCCATCGCAAGTTACATTCAAGCCCTTATGACGCTGATCAAACAAGAGGTTGCAAATCAGCTTCAATCGCTTGGTGCCATCTCAGTTGCTTGCAGAAGGTACCTTACCCTATGTGATACAATGGCGTGTTGTCGCTATTACCAAAGCGGCGGCGGCGCGGTCGCCGCCGCCGCCGACAATCGCGAGGGTCTTTATCAGGGGTAGAAAATACATCACAAGAACTAAGTATTTCACGTCGGCATTCTCCGGAGACTGCCAAAAGCAGCAGTTTCTGGTGCCCACTTTAATAGCACCATTCACACTATTCATTTGCGAGAACATTTCTTAAATACCGTACCCATTCACAAATTTTTTTATCCTTATCTTTTTTCGAAAGGGCCACGGTGGGAGGGGCTGTTACAAAATTTATTTGCCTCCTGTGAGGATCGAACTCACGACCTCTGGTTTACTAGACCAGCGCTCTGCCACTCTGCGCTCTTTTCGGGTACTTTGTTCTTACAGACTAGTGAATCGGAGCCATTCAGCTCGAAACGCACCGCATGAGCGACCATTATTTGCATTTAGTTAGCACAGCTGCTGCTTTCCTACACACCTCACACGATATCGATGTACACCTAAAATTCCAAAACAACACATATATTTCATTTCAGAGTTACTTTCAGCTTCAAATACCGTTCCTCTGATATTCATACGAAGCTAGGCATCGTCGTAACCCGTTACGTTCATTACGCAAGGCTCACGAGAGGGGCGCATGTTGGATCCGCGTAGACGCAAAATTTTGCGCCGCCCAGCGTTTGGCTCGAACCCACCACCCTGAGATTAAGAGTCTCATGCTCTACCGACTGAGCTAGCCGGGCTGCACACAACTCCTTACGAGCCATACAATACTGATTTGACCTGCGACCATCTATTGAAGATTCTTTTGACTACAGCTTATTTCCTGCTGCCACAAATCAGCTACAATCCTATTCAATGAAAAATTGTCTCCGAAAGGCATCAAATCTGCTTGAAATGATACGTGGCTATCAGCACCATTATTCAACACACATGCTCGACTGTGCGCAGACGCCTGTGGCGTAGCCCTTGGGTCCTGAATCAGATGCAGTAGTTCCAACAAAAACTCTCCTGAACGGCACTGTGCCGAAAATTTCGCTACAGATCACCCTTGACTTGCTTGTGCTTCAGGTAGACGCCGGTTTTGCAGCCAGGAGCGGACAGCAGCAACTTCCAACTAGTTTTGCAGTACTCAGACAACACAGTAAAACAGCATGCATCTTTTGCAGAACAGGAAAAACTCGACCGTGACAGGATTCGAACCTGCAATCTTCGGATCCGAAGTCCGACGCCTTATCCATTTTTTTTTAACGTCTTAACCACTTTTTTTCTTTTTTTTTATATTGTGTGGTCGAGCGACACCCTCGGCTCGCTCTTCCTACATGATCGCTTCTTGCGTGGAATAATTCCTAGCGCGCCGATGGCTTCAGAGTTGGTCTTCTCGATTTTTTTTTTTTTAATTTTTGTTTGACTAATTTTCCAAATGTTATTTTCTTTTCCGGTAATCTCTAATCTCTTTGTTCGTTGTAATGTGTTGATTCGTTTGTATTCTGCCCATCTTCTTTTTTCGTTTTCTTTCTTCTGGTTTGCATGTTTGATTCTTGAAAATACACGAAATTAAGTATGTCGTCGAAAGAACTGGTACTGGGAAGGAATTATTCTTGAAATTCAGACGTTGTCATATGCATCATCCCCAGGAGACAAATGAATATCTTCGTAGAAAGTATAACCTTCGATTGTAGTACAGGGATGACGAATTGTTGTAACAGATGTCCCACTTATCCATGTCCTATGGCGTCGCAAGGACGACATGAAGAAAATTTTGAAATGTTGACTGATACCGTTGGCCATATTGGCTGGTTGTGCGCCAGTGTTGGGTTGAGAGATAGACTTGAAAATCTAACACATTAGGGGCACTGCCGGACGGAATATAGTTGATAAAATGTCCCACGAGCCATAGGTAACTGTTATGTTTGGCAGCCGGGAAAAGTCGGAAATCTGGGCGCAGAATGTCGTGGATCTGAATCGCATGAGGCGCAGTCCGGTTAAGCACAGCGAGTTTTTTGCGCGTCCAGTTCCAGATGTGCACTTGGTCCTTGCAGACAAACAGATGTGCAATACTCGCCACCACGTGGCACAAGCCGCAGTAGGGACTCGGTTCAAGATTAATCCTGTGTCGCTTTTCTTGCGTCGGAACAGTTTCAGTGACCACGTCATACCATTTGGAGCGAACATCTGTCGAGAGCGTCGGATTGTGAATGTTAGTCCAAACGAGGGACCAATTGCAATCTGGATACTTCTTTTCCAAAGGGCCAGGCAGTGACGGCCGAAGTAAGTGGCGGTACAGTTGAACTGTCGGCTTTGTGAAAAGCTCGTCGTCGAGATAGCTACTTTCAAGATAATACAGTGCTATATGTTGAAAATGCGGGCTGACGTGGCCAATGTCCACAGGCGGAGACAAGTTGCGAGGGCGGGACAGCTGATAGAGCCGCTTCGTGACGGTGTCCTCGCTGGCGGTGAGTATCCGCCATGAGCGTTTCAGATACAGTGCCAGGGCGTGAATGCCGGGGTTTTTCAAGCCAAGGCCTCCCATATCGCATGGCAATGCTGTCGTGGTGAAGGAAACCTTAAAAATATTGAGCTTCCAGACGTACCAGGCGGCCGCCGCTAGAAGTGATCTTGCTACTGTGGTTGGCATGGGTAGGACGGCGGCAACAAACTGCAATTTGGAGAGGGCATAAGAATTGACGAAAAAGGCTCGCTGCAAACGATCGAGGTGGCGCATGTTCTGGTCGCGCAGGAGCGCTTTTATCGCCTGAATTTTGGGTATCCAATTTTTGTGAGACATGTCCAGAGGCCGAGCCGTGACATAGAGACCAAGATGTTTTCTAGTCTGAACACAGGGCAGCCAAGCGCTGCCTGTGAGCGGTCGTTCCTGACCAAGCGTTAAGACGGCGGATTTATTGACGTTTAACATTGCACCACTATCTCTTTGGAATTCCTCAAGAATGCGCTTCGCTGCGGTGACGTCGCGAACATCATTAAGGAGCACGCTGACATCGTCAGCGTATGCTTGGACCACTGACTTTACACCATAAAACTGGAATCCAGGTAGGCTATGATGTAGGCGGCGCAACATGGGTTCCATGAGGATCGCATAGAGCGTCGTTGAGAGAGGGCAGCCTTGCTTGAGACCCCGTGAGTGCTGGACGTAGTCCGTCAATGTATTATTGATGAGGAACCGTGTACGGGTACCACTGATACAGTTGCTGATGAGCTGAATAAAATTACGACTGAAGCCCATTGTTTCCATCACGCTGCTGAGATAATGATAGTCAGCTCGATCGTAAGCCTTGTCAAAATCGAGAAATGCTATGGCCAGAGGAGTGCGGGCGGCCCAGGTGAGGGAGACTAGATCCCGATACAGCGCCAAAATGGTGGACAGTGACCGACCACGGATCGCACTCATTTGGTATGGTCCCAGAAGATCGGGTAACAGCTGCCGTAATCGGGCATTGAGGGCGCGCGTCAGAAGTTTAAAGTCCGCATTGAGCAAAGTAATGGGCCGCAGATCTTTGGTGGTGGTCGGCGTCGGCGTCTTAGGTATTAAAACAGTTAACCCCTCTGTGAAGGCTGGGGGCAGAGCAATCCCACGTAGTATTTCATTGTACATCTCCGTGAGTCCGTCCCCTAATATAGGCCAATATTTGACGTAAAAATCGACAGAGAGCCCGTCCGTGCCCGGAGATTTATTTCGTGGTGCGGCAAGAAGGGCATCCTTTAGTTCTTCTTTGGTAAAGGGAGCAAGCAAGTCCTGATTGTGGTCGTCGGTAATGCGGTACGGCGGGGGTCCAGAATGATACCATTCTCGCACTTTCTCATGTGGTACAGCCGCACGGGTGTAAAGTGCGGCAAAGTGGTTGGTAACATGGTTTTTGATGTCGCGCTGTAGGATATAACAGGCACCGTCTGCATCCTGCAACTTATGAATAAGTTTCCTGCGCGCCGCATGCAACTGTTGGACGATATGGTGGACAGACGTCTGCTGTTGTGGCAAGTTGGTGAAGTCACGTGCACGAATCTGGTGGCCGATGGCGGTGCGGCCCATCAAGGATGTAATTTTCGCTTGGAGTCTGCGTACGTGCGTGATGTTATTAGACACCTGATGATAATCCCGGTACAATTCCCGCAGGGCGCAGAAATAGAATTCAGAGATTTCCTTCTCACCGCGTGCACGAATCCGGGCGTGGCGTTTGATGCAAGTAATGAGTTTCTCCTTGGCATAAAGCGTCCACCAATCAATCCACGTGGGGTACGTGGGCCTGCGTGATGTTACGGAGTGCCAAACTGACCGGATCTCACGCTCTAAAGTGGCGTCTTGTAAGAGGCGACAGTTGAGTTGCCATCGTCCGAAGCCTCTGTAGACTTTCTGCGGGGAGTGATTAAAGACGGTGTGGTAAGCGATATGGTCACTGAAATTAACGGGCCAATATTCGCAAGTTCCCACGTCGGCTAAAAGACCGCGGTGCACATATATGCGATCTAACCTGCTGGAAGACGTCTGCGTAAAGTGAGTAAAGGCAACTTCATCTGGGTGTAAGGTCGCCCACGTGTCGACTAACTGCAATTCTGTAACCAGTGTTAGCAGTTCCTGGCTGAAGTTAAAATTCGGCGTTTGATCGGTGCGGCGCAAAACGCAGTTAAAGTCACCACCCATAATAATGCGCAGGCGCAAATCGGTGATTAAATTCGCTATCTCTCCCGTATAAAACTCCCTCCTCGCCGCTCGTGCGCCGGAACCGGAAGGGGCGTACACATTAAGTAGGAGTACGTCATGGAACTGGGCGGCAATGCCTCGTTCGGTAGGTAACATGGACAAACAAGAACATTCAATGCCCTCCCGATACAGAATGATCGTACCGGCCTCTGTTCCTATATTAACAATGGCGTCATAGCCGGGGGACGTCTGCTAGAAGTGGAGTCAGTGCTTCCTGTACGAACAGAATATCTATATCAGCGGCCCGTAAATACTGCCGAAGGCTGTGGATTTTTGCTTGAGAAACTATACGGTGAACATTTATAGTAGAAATCTTATAGGATTGTCGTGAACGGAGCGATGTTGGACGACTGGTCATCTGCAGATGAAAACAGGTAAGATATTTATCCCTTCAGCAGTCGCCCGCTTTGGAGGTCGAATAAGTCTAGACGTCGCCGTCCGTGGACGCTGCATTGCGCCGAGACGTAAGCAGCGTATCACCAGTTGCCATCTGTTCTTCACGCTCGGGATTGCCAGTCATATCTTCAGTATCGTCCGCCCAATTAACGACTGACACAGCCGTCGTGGCGCCTGCTGTGGCGGTACCGGAACCGCATAGCGGGGCGTCTCCCTGCGCATCTGGCACTTGGGCCGTCCGCGGTGGTGCACAAGTCTCTGCACTTCCCGTGTCAAGGTTGGAGACATCATCGTCAATATTCATGGGTGAGGCCAATGACGGAAGACAATCGGCGGTCCCCGAAGTGTCTTCGCAGATCATGCGTCCTGACTGTTTGGCTTTTTCACGCAAGGGAGGCGCCGATTGGGCTGCCTCAGGACGAGCGATCCGACGTTTCTTGTGTTTTTTCGGGGAGGACCTACTGACGGAGGCTTCCGCATTCTCTAAAGGAAGAGGAAGAGTCCCTGTCTCTTGCTGGCTGTCAGTGGCGGTAGTAGCCGCCTCCACATCGCCAACCCTGGCTTCCTCACGTGAGACGTCACGGGGCACCGCGGCTAGTAAGCCAGCGACCGGCAAAGCTTCCTGACTGGTAGAGAGTTCCATAGGTACATCTCCGTCATTCGTAACATCGGCCACCCTAAGTCCCATGTCCGCAGCCGACGCCGTGGGTGTAGTTGCACGGACCGCCGCTACGTAAGTAGTCGGTAGTATTGTCGGTTGCGGGGCAGCGTCAAGTTCACCCGCAGGCAGCTGCGTTACACGTCGTTGGATGCACTGGGCTCGGACGTGTCCCGTGGAATTACAGCCTGAACATGTACGGGGCTGTCCCTCATACATGATGATCGGCCTATAGCCACAAATCGTTAGGTAGGATGGAATATGCCGTTGCAATTCGATCTTAATTTGCCGCACACCATTCAAAACAGGGTACTTATGGAACGAGGCCCACTTTTCGGCAATGTTACTGATAATTTTGCCGTAGGACTTAAGAGAAGCGTTAATTTGTTCGGCCGTGATTTCAAAAGGCAATTCAAAAATCCCGACGGTGCGAATACCAAGACCAGCGTGGACAACAGTCACCTCACCCACATTCCCGTCACTGTGTCGAAATTTATAGGTACCGCCACATGACTCGATGATTTTGTCGCACAATTCTGGGTCACGCAATTTGATATAAACTGTGCTACTAACAATAGACAAATGGATACCAATGATATCGGTGGGTGGTAATTTTACGTCTTCATCGAGAAATCGTTCGACTTCGTAATACTTCGGTCAAGAGAAACTGCCATCAAACATAAACTTCAAAGTATCTTTTCGCACTGGGTGATCCACGTTAGGTTCGATTCGTTAACAACAAGATATTATGCGCGCCGCAACGGCCTTCGACTCACCACGTGCCGCACCGCAGGCCGCAGCTGAGCACGTAAACAACGCTCCAGGCACGTCCGACCTGCACGACGGCCGCGCCTCGACGATTAGGCCACACGGTCACTGGCGCAATATACTTCCCCACCCACACCTCATTTTTGCCATTTGTACACTTGGCAGAATGAATTTCCCTCTTTGACGCAGTTCTCCATCTCAAATTTCAGTACTAAAAGTACGACGCTACTTATGGCTGTGTCCCATCGCAAGTTACATTCAAGCCCTTATGACGGTGATCAAACAAGAGGTTGCAAATCAGCTTCAATCGCTTAGTGCCATCTCAGTTGCTTGCAGAAGGTACCTTACCCTATGTGATACAATGGCGAGTTGTCGCTATTACCAAAGCTGCGGCGGCGCCGCCGCCGCCGACGACGACGACAATCGCGAGGGTCTTTATCAGGGGTAGAAAATACATCACAAGAACTAAGTATTTCACGTCGGCATTCTCCGGAGACTGCCTAAAGCAGCAGTTTCTGGTGCCCACTTTAATAGCACCATTCACACTATTCATTTGCGAGAGCATTTCTTAAATACCGCACCCATTCATAATTTTTTTATCCTTGACCGCTTTTTTCGAAAGGGCCACGGTGGGAGGGGCTGTTACAAAATTCATTTGCCTCCTGTGAGGATCGAACTCACGACCTATGGTTTACTAGACCAGCGCTCTGCCACTGAGCTAAGGAGGCGCCTCCTAGCGCACTTTTCGGCTACTTTATTCTTACAGGCTAGTGAATCGGAGCCATTCAGCTCGAAACGCACCGCATGAGCGACCATTATTTGCATTTAGTTAGCACAGCTGCTGCTTTCCTACACATCTCACACGATATCGATGTACACCTAAAATTCCAAAACAACACATTTATTTCATTTCAGAGTTACTTTCAGCTTCAAATACCGTTCCTCTGATATTCATACGAAGCTAGGCATCGTCGTAACCCGTTACGTTCATTACGCAAGGCTCACGAGAGGGGCGCATGTTGGATCCGCGTAGACACAAAATTTTGCGCCGCCTAGCGTGGGGCTCGAACCCACGACCCTGAGATTAAGAGTCTCATGCTCTACCGACTTAGCTACCCGGGCTGCACGCAACGCGTTACGAGCCATACAATACTGATTTGACTGCGACCATCTATTGAAGATTCTTTTGACTACAGCTTATTTCCTGCTGCCACAAATCAGCTACAATCTTATTCAATGAAAAATTGTCTCCGAAAGGCATCAAATCTGCTTGAAATGATACGTGGCTATCAGCACCATTATTCAACACACATGCTCGACTGTGCGCAGACGCCTGTGGCGTAGCCCTTGGGTCCTGAATCAGATGCAGTAGTTCCAACAAAAACTCTCCTGAACGGCACTGTGCCAAAAATTTCGCTACAGATCACCCTTGACTTGCTTGTGCTTCAGGTAGACGCCGGTTTTGCAGCCAGGAAGCGGACAGCAGCAACTTCCAACTAGTTTTGCAGTGCTCAAACAACACAGTAAAACAGCATGCATCTTTTGCAGAACAGGAAAAACACGACCGTGACAGGATTCGAACCTGCAATCTTTGGATCCGAATTCCGACGCCTTATCCATTAGGCCACACGGTCACTGGCGCAATATACTTCCCCACCCACACCTCATTTTCGGCATTTGTACACTTGGCAGAATGAATTTCCCTCTTTGACGCAGTTCTCCATCTCAAATTTCAGTACTAAAAGTACGACGCTACTTATGGCTGTGTCCCATCGCAAGTTACATTCAAGCCCTTATGACGCTGATCAAACAAGAGGTTGCAAATCAGCTTCAATCGCTTAGTGCCATCTCAGTTGCTTGCAGAAGGTACCTTACCCTATGTGATACAATGGCGAGTTGTCGCTATTACCAAAGCGGCGGCGGCGCCCCCGCCGCCGCTGACGACAATCGCGAGGGTCTTTCTCAGGGGTAGAAAATACATCACACGAACTAAGTATTTCACGTCGGCATTCTCCGCAGACTGCCAAAAACAGCAGTTTCTGGTGCCCACTTTAATAGCACCATTCACACTATTCATTTGCGAGAGCATTTCTTAAATACCGCACCTATTCATAATTTTTTTTATCCTTGGCCGCTTTTTTCGAAAGGGCCACGGTGGGAGGGGCTGTTACAAAATTCATTTGCCTCTTGTGAGGATCGAACTCACGACCTCTGGTTTAGTAGACCAGCGCTCTGCCACTGAGCTACGGAGGCGCCTCCTAGCGCACTTTTCGGCTACTTTGTTCTTACTGACTAGTGAATCGGAGCCATTCAGCTCGAAACGCACCGCATGAGCGACCATTATTTGCATTTAGTTAGCACAGCTGCTGCTTTCCTACACATCTCACACGATATCGATGTACACGTAAAATTCCAAAACAACACATTTATTTCATTTCAGAGTTACTTTCAGCTTCAAATACCGTTCCTCTGATATTCATACGAAGCTAGGCATCGTCGTAACCTGTTACGTTCATTATGCAAGACTCACGAGAGGGGCGCATGTTGGATCCGCGTAGACACAAAATTTTGCGCCGCCCAGCGTGTGGCTCGAACCCACGACCCTGAGATTAAGAGTCTCATGCTCTACCGACTTTTTTTTTTGTTTGCCGGATTTGAACCAGCGACCTATGGATAACTGTGAATCCTCCACTACAGTCCACCGCTCTACCAACTTTTTTTTTTTTTTTTTTTTTACAAAAACGCGCATTTCCGGTACCGGGAATCGAACCCGGGCCTCCTGGGTGAGAGCCAGGTATCCTAGCCGCATTTTTTTTTTTTCAGTGATTGGCAGACGGAGGCAAAGTGGGCAGGGGTCAAAAATAATCTGAGGCCTGGCCACAATGTCTCCACCATACCCATCACTGATTTTCGACCTTTTTGCTCCTACGATCCAAAAATACAACTGCCCACTTTAGCAATTTTTGTTTTTAATTTATTTAAATTTTTTTTATTTGTGTTTCTTTTTTTTGTGTATGGTTTTTTATATTATCATGATTAAATGAAAAGAATTCGTTCGTGAAACAAGTAATGGCTCTTCGTGTGCATAAAATGAAAAATACAACTCAATGTTCTACTTGTTGTTCCTGCCTTCATTTTTTTTATTTTTTTTAAATTTTTTTTCTAAATTTTTATTAGTTGTCGTTTTTGACCGTTTTGTCATAGTGGAAAATCAACAAAAAGTAAAGTATTGGAAATGAAACAGACAATGCTTTTGCACGTAGTAATATAGTCACTCAATACTGTGTGCTTTAGGTTGATGGGTTTTAGCCTATCCCCATTCTATCAAATATAATTTGTAGCATATTACCATATTTATTCTTGTGGTCTGCATACGTACGTATTTTGTGGTATTTGCACTGTAAGTATATCTTGAAATCTGTAACGGTGTCAGTTCCAGCGTCAAGAGTTACGTAAGTTACATAATTTCCTAGGAGCCAATAGACGGCATTATTCTTCGTCTCTGGAAAATAACGGTCTTGTGGTCTGTGCAGCACTGACAGCGAGATGTACTGAGGTGAAGACCTTGTAATGAGAGCTATTTGCACTTTGAGCCAATTCCAGATATGTATATTGCCGCTGCAAGTGTATCTATGGATAATTGTGTCCACTAGTCGACATCGTTGACATAGATTGGTGTCACTGAGACCAATTTCATATAATCTTTCGTTGGTGCTAATGATATTATTAACGGCTTTGTACCATGCTGTTCTCGTGTCAGAAGATAAAACTTTTAAATTGATGTTTTGCCAGATAGCAGTCCAGTGTATGTGAGGAAACTGTCTCTCTACTTTATTCTTTCCTTCACATGTCTGCCAGACCCGCATAATATCTCTTGACGTTAAGTGACGTAGGCGTGTAACTTCGTCCCTCAAGTAGCTTAGTTCAATATAAAAGGCTCGCACGTGCTGGAGACGATTGTTAATTTTTTGCACATCAATAGGGGGCTGCAGGCTGCGAGGCTTTAGAATTTCAAAAAGTCGGCTTGAAATACTTTCCGGTACTTCTCTAATGATAGTTAGTTGCCTTTTGACGAAGAGTGCAGAGGCTTTGTTCGTAATATTGATTAGACCTAAACCACCATTTCGGGGATGTAAGGTGGCCACTTTGGCGGTTACTCGAAACAGTTCTCCTTTCCACAGGAAATTTGTGATTCGGGACGTTATGTTCTTGGCTATCATTTTGGGTAGTGGAAAGAGCTGAGCAGTGTGGTATGCTGTAGCTAATATACACGTGTTGATGTACTTAATCCTCTGAATCTGATTCATATTCCGTGATAAATTTTCCATTATAGCACCCTGCACTTTCCGTGCCGCAGCTTTCCAATTCAACGCAGTCATTTTCATTGGGCATGCGATTAATGTGACACCAAGCGTCGTATGCTGCCTGACCAGCTTTGCCCACTCGACGTTTATGTGCTCAAAACCCCTAAGATGTAAAATTTTGCTTTTCTTTTCATTTGAATTTGCCCCAGACGCACTGCAGTAAGTCTGAATCTCTGCAGCTAACGTAGTTACATCGTCATTATTTCTGATGATGACGCCTACATCATCTGCATAAGCTTTTATAGCTGTTTTGCACCCTGACAGTGTTATACCTGTTAATTTATCGTGAATACGTTTAAGAAATGGGTCCAGTGAAATGGCAAATAGTGACATAGAAAGGGGGCTTCCCTGAGGAACACCGCGTCGTATTTGTAATTTTCTCGTAGCCTGACTGTTAACTGCTATGCATGCGTTTATTCCTGTCGCCACGTTTTTTATTACGTTTAAGGCTCGTTCCTGGAAACCGAGTTTTTTTAACGTCTTGAAAAGGTAGATATGATTCACGAGATCGAATGCTTTATGAAAATCCAGGAAAACCAGGGCACTTTTGATGTTAGTGACAGAAGTGATTGCAATTATGTCCCGAAATTCCGCTAAATTGTGAAACAGAGTTTTACCTGCAATGCAGTGTTGATACGGACTAATCAGTCTACTTGCTAAGGATGAAATTTTCTTGTTGAGAATTCTTGCTATTATTTTATAGTCCGCATTGAGCAACGAAATCGGTCGGAAGTTAGTAAGATCTTTGTGTCCTTTAGTTTTGGGATAAGGACTATTTTACTTTCTTTAAATTCAGAGGGTATCATTGCGCCCTGAAGAACTTCATTTACAATCGCTGTAATTGTCCCTCCCACTATCGGCCAATAATGGACATAAAATTCTGCAGGTAGACCATCAGGACCTGGGGATTTATTCAGAGGGGAGGTACACAGAGTCTCATAAACGTCCTCATTACAGGCGTGCGACAGGAAGGTAACGTTGTCATCATCCGTCAGCTGTGGCACAAGAAAGTCGAGGAAATCATCAATAGATTCCTCGCAGCTGGAAGTTGCAGAATATAATTCATCGAAGTAGCGATAGATCTCATTCAGAATCTCTTTCTGTGTCCTAAGACTTGTACCATTAGTCGTCCGTAATTCGTCGATAAGCATCGTTCTTCTGTTTTTAGCGTGCTTCAGAAGGTGGTATAGGGAAGTTGTTTCGTCCTCTGATACAGATTTCGCCTTGGATTTTATTTTAAGTCCTTCCAGTTGATGCCTCTTAATGCTGAGTAATTTAGCCTTAATTTTTTTGATATCTGTCAGGCGAAGATGTGAACCAGATGTTTGACCATATAGCTCTCTGAGTACTGAGTAATAGAACTCTATAGTGTTTTTAAGATC
Organism: Schistocerca cancellata; assembly: GCF_023864275.1. Lineage (NCBI taxonomy): Eukaryota > Metazoa > Arthropoda > Insecta > Orthoptera > Acrididae > Schistocerca > Schistocerca cancellata. The sequence goes on along the minus strand of NC_064633.1, from coordinate 80,393,852 downwards.
TCTGGCCCTCTGAAAGCTATATTGCATGATCGTCTTCCTAAGTTTCGGCTTTGTCATTTTTGTCCACCAGTCTATGGTAGTCGCGTATCTAGGAAGAGCACGCAGGCACAACGCCCATGCGTCTTTTATCTGATCTTCTAATTCACGGTCTTGTAACAGCGAGACATTTAAATTCCACTGGTTTTTGAAGCGGCGGATTGGCTGCGCTTGTAAATTTATACAGGCCAACACACCGGAATGGTCCGAAAAGTAGACAGGAATCGTTTCTGTTTTCAATAGAGCTGTTTCGAGATTTTCGGTAATGTAGAATCTATCGATTCTGCTGCATGCATTGGATGTTGCATAAGTGTACTCGACATTAGCAGGGTGTTGGCATTCCCAAGCATCCTTTAGCTTTAAGCTAGTAACGAGATTTAATTCAGCAGAATAATTAAAATTCGGACTCTGATCTTTCCTGTTGAGGACGCAATTAAAATCACCCCCCATGATAAGGTGACTGGGGTTTTTGCGTAATAAGTATATTACCTCGTCTTTAAAAAATCGTGTTCTGTCAGATCTATGTGAGCTGCCGGAAGGGGCATACAAGTTAATAAGGGACACGTCATAAATCTTGAGCCCTATTCCCCTTCCAGATTCCAATCGTTCTACTTCCGTTACTGGAATCCCATCCCGGATTAAAAAAGCTGTCCCCACGCTAGTTTCGTGGAGACATTTAGGTGAGCAACATATCCGGGAATATTTAAATCTGACGTGACAACTTCCTGCAGCAGGGCTATATCAGTTCCCGAATCATATAAAAATTCTTTTAGCGCTGCTATTTTCAATGCCGACCGTATTTTATTAATATTGACAGTAGCAATAGTATAACACTGGGTCATTGCGCTATTACTCGTTGGATGTTAGGACAGTGAATAAATAACATGCTACTAAATTATTACTTAGGAGACAGAAAATTTAGACAGAATAGAACGTCCCATTGAGAGGTTGCAAATTGCAGTATTGGTGCAGTCTAGGTTTGAGATTTTCCTCCTGAGTCAGTAGAAGATTGATTATCAGGAAGTTCCTCAGGAGATTCTTTCAATAACTCGTGCCTGACAGTTTCGTAACGCACATTATGGGGTTTCGTGTCACCTTTCACGCCCTTCAACTTCGTCTGATTACGAGGAGCATTGACATTCGGTTGTGGCTTTAACTTCCTTCGTGGGGCATCCGAAGGCTCTGTGACGGGTTTTGTGGTGGTTGGTTGTGACGCCGATCCTGTCGGGTCGTCCAACTGTACGACACGGCCTGTACTGCTTAGTCCTGTCGTGTGGTCAGTACCCGTCGGGGAAGCACTAGCCGTTACAGAGGGTTGAGCCAGACACACTAATTGTTTCTCGTGACTGTCAGAAGGCTGCTCGTCTTTGCAAACTGTGTCGCCTCCTGATGTTTCGTGGCTATTGCTAGAAACATCCCCGTCTTCGCAGTTTCCCACCAAATGTTTACGTTCTGATTGTTTACAGGCTTCCATCTGTATTTCCTGGAGTTGTGGCATTACCTCCTCCTCGCATTGTTTTTGTTTGCGTGCGGAGTGAGATTTGTCAGACAACTCGTCGTCAGAACAGCTATCAGTTATCTCATGGGGCCGTTTTTTTGTCTGCAATTCGGAGGATGCGGGGGTGTCAAGATCAGCCTTTTTATCTAAACATGGAAATTGAGTAATATCATTTACGGATAAATCAGAGTGGTTTGCTTGGGCAGTATTCACACCCAACGGGACAGATACATTATTTGGCAAGACATCATTTAGGGTAAGTTTCTGGCGTTGCGTTAGGTTGCTTTTCAATACAAAAACCCGCCGCGGACAATCCTGTCTAAAGTGGCCAGACTCATTACAAACATGACAGGTCGGTACTTGACCTGAATACACAATTTGCGCCTTGTAGCCATGTACAAATATATGAGACGGAATATTGGTCTTGATGTCCATCTCCACAGATCGAATTCCGTTAAAACACTGCAGTTTGTAGTGACGAGACCAATGTTCATTATTAACAGATTTAACGTCACCATACTTGCAAAGCGCATCCTTAATTAAATCATTATCAATTTCAATAGGTAAGTTAAGCACGCGAACGGTAGTGTAAACAATATCAGCTCGCCAGATCCGAACTTTGCTCTTCGAGCCGTCTCTGTGAATGAATTCTACTTCACTACCCCACTTTGCTAAAAGTCTATCTATCGTCACCGAGCTCTCAAACTTAACAAAAATACAGTATTTATCATTGTCTAACTGCATTGTATGGACGGAATCAGAGTTGACACCAATTACCTCAGTAATCCAATCGTGTATTTCCAGGGACGTTGGCTGGATATGACGGGTTTCCTTATCAAAAGCGAAGATCAGTGTGTTTTTCCTGACGTTCGTAGACATGATTCAGAACAGGGATGAAACTCCGGTTAAAAAACCGAAATTCCGGTGAGTGACAGAACGGTGACAAACAGCCAAACACTAACGAAGATATACAAACACGTAGATGAACGGACAGACAGCAAAGGAGACAACAGCAGAACAAGTATGTAAACAACACAGTCGGAGCGCAGCAGTACACACGTCCACACGGTAGCACAGCTGAAGCGCGACTGCCGACTGAGCTAGCCGGGCTGCACGCAACGCGTTACGAGCCATACATTACTGATTTGACCTGCGACCATCTATTGAAGATTCTTTTGACTACAGCTTATTTCCTGCTGCCACAAATCAGCTACAATCCTACTCAATGAAAAATTGTCTCCGAAAGGCATCAAATCTGCTTGAAATGATACATGGCTATCAGCACCATTATTCAACACACATGCTCGACTGTGCGCAGACGCCTGTGGCGTAGCCCTTGGGTCCTGAATCAGATGCAGTAGTTCCAACAAAAACTCTCCTGAACGGCACTGTGCCGAAAATTTCGCTACAGATCACCCTTGACTTGCTTGTGCTTCAGGTAGACGCCGGTTTTGCAGCCAGGAAGCGGACAGCAGCAACTTCCAACTAGTTTTGCAGTACTCAAACAACACAGTAAAACAACATGCATCTTTTGCAGAACAGGAAAAACTCGACCGTGACAGGATTCGAACCTGCAATCTTCGGATCCGAAGTCCGACGCCTTATCCATTAGGCCACACGGTCACTGGCGCAATATACTTCCCCACCCACAACTCATTTTACCCATTTGTTCACTTGGCAGAATGAATTTCCCTCTTTGACGCAGTTCTCCATCTCAAATTTCAGTACTAAAAGTACGACGCTACTTATGGCTGAGTCCCATCGCAAGTTACATTCAAGCCCTTATGACGCTGATCACACAAGAGGTTGCAAATCAGCTTCAATCGCTTAGTGCCATCTCAGTTGCTTGCAGAAGGTACCTTACCCTATGTGATACAATGGCGAGTTGTCGCTATTACCAAAGCGGCGGCGGCGCCGCCGCCGACGACGTCGACGACAATCGCGAGGGCCTTTATCAGGGGTAGAAAATACATCACAAGAACTAAGTATTTCACGTCGGCATACTCCGGAGACTGCCAAAAGCAGCAGTTTCTGGTGCCCACTTTAATAGCACCATTCACACTATTGATTTGCGAGAGCATTTCTTAAATACCGCACCCATTCATAATTTTTTTTATCCTTGACCGCTTTTTTCGAAAGGGCCACGGTGGGAGGGGCTGTTACAAAATTCATTTGCCTCTTGTGAGGATCGAACTCACGACCTCTGGTTTACTAGACCAGCGCTCTGCCACTGAGCTAAGGAGACGCCTCCTAGCGCACTTTTCGGCTACTTTATTCTTACAGACTAGTGAATCGGAGCCATTCAGCTCGAAATGCACCGCATGAGCGACCATTATTTGCATTTAGTTAGCACAGCTGCTGCTTTCCTATACATCTCACACGATATCGATGTACACCTAAAATTCCAAAACAACACATTTATTTCAGCTTCAAATACCGTTCCTCTGATATTCATACGAAGCTAGGCATCGTCGTAACCCGTTACGTTCATTACGCAAGGCTCACGAGAGGGGCGCATGTTGGATCCGCGTAGACACAAAATTTTGCGCCGCCCAGCGTGGGGCTCGAACCCACGACCCTGAGATTAAGAGTCTCATGCTCTACCGACTGAGCTAGCCAGGCTGCACACAACGCCTTACGAGCCATACAATACTGATTTGACCTGCGACCATCTATTGAAGATTCTTTTGACTACAGCTTATTTCCTGCTGCCACAAATCAGCTACAATCCTACTCAATGAAAAATTGTCTCCGAAAGGCATCAAATCTGCTTGAAATGATACGTGGCTATCAGCACCATTATTCAACACACATGCTCGACTGTGCGCAGACGCCTGTGGCGTAGCCCTTGGCTCCTGAATCAGATGCAGTAGTTCCAACAAAAACTCTCCTGAACGGCACTGTGCCGAAAATTTCGCTACAGATCACCCTTGACTTGCTTGTGCTTCAGGTAGACGCCGGTTTTGCAGCCAGGAAGCGGACAGCAGCAACTTCCAACTAGTTTTGCAGTACTCAAACAACACAGTAAAACAGCATGGATATTTTGCAGAGCAGGAAAAACTCGACCGTGACAGGATTCGAACCTGCAATCTTCGGATCCGAAGTCCGACGCCTTATCCCTTTTTTTTTTTTTTTTTTTTTAGACTCGAACTCGGGACCTTTGCCTTTCGCGGGCAAGTGCTCTACCAACTTTTTTTTTTTTTTTTTAAATTGAGCGGGGCAGGCAGATGGCGACAAGGTGGGCAGGGGTCAATTAGTCAGAGGCCTGGCCACGGTGCCGCCCCCATACCCGTCATCACTCACATTGATTGTAAAGGAATATTGATTTTTTTTTTTATTTTTTGTGCCTTAATTTTTTTTATCATTTATTTATGTATTTATTTATTTATTTATATATTGGAAAAGCATCAATATGGGACTGGAGCCAGATCATTCGGTTGATACATTAACGGGTGAAGGTTTCAGAGCTCGAACAGCTATCCAATACCTGTTCTAGTGAATGCAATATGAAGCATATTACCGTACTTGCGACGGTGATCCGCGTAGTTTCTAATTTTAGTATATTCCGTTTCCATGTGTAACTGAAACTCGCTGTACTCTTCGCCCGTCAGCCGATTGAAGACATGACTTGTATATTGGCCCAACAGCCACATGACAGCATAATTTTTAGTTGGCGGAAAATATTTGACGTCTGGTCTGTGCAGTAAGTTCGTGTCGATGTTATTTTCAGAAGTCCGAGTTATAAGGGCGACTTTTTGACGAACCCATTGCCAATTGCGCATGCGGTGACTGCAAGTATATCTGTGGGGAACAGTATCCACTTGGTGACAATCTGGACAATGGGCTGTGTCGCTTAGCCCAATCGCATGCAGGCGCTCATTTGTGCTGATAATGTTGTTAACCGTTTTGTACCATGTCGACCTGACCAAAGACGGAAGTACACTGCTGCTGATGTTCGCCCACAGGACATCCCAATTGACTCCAGTGTGCTTTTGTTCGATTTTGTTCTTGCCCTCATATTGTTTCCTGTGCTCCAGAATGTCCTTGGCGGTTAAAGGTCGATGTTGGAGAAGGACCTCGCTCAAGTAGCTCTTTTCCAGATAATATGTGCGGATGTGGGAGAGCTGGTAGTCGATCGTCTGCACATTGATGGGCGGTTCTACGCTTTTCGGCGCGACTGCCTCAAACAACTTTGCCGTAAGGGTGTCAGAGTAGTTTTGGATTAAGGATGTCATCCGTTTAATGTACAAAGCCATTGCTTTGGCGTTCAGATCGGTCAGACCCAGACCGCCATGCAGAGGGTCGAGGGTCACAGTCTTCACGTCAACTCGAAATATTTCCCCCCGCCACAGAAAATTGGTCAACTGGCTCATTATCTGTTTGGCTATGACAGTGGGGATTGGAAAGACCTGTGCCACATAATATGCTCGCGACAGGATACATGTATTTATAAATTTAACCCTCTGAATTTGGTCCATACTGCGATAAACGTTATCTATTAAAGCACCCTTGACTTTGAACAAGACATCCCGCCAATTTACCGTTATCATCCTTTGTGGAGGGACCGTCAGTATCGTCCCAAGAGATTTGTGTTCCGTAACATGGGTAGCCCATTCTAGGCCGACATCGTCAAGTCCCCTTATACGTAGAAATTTGCTTTTAGTTTCATTCATTTTTGCGCCAGAAGCGGAACAATAGCGCCTGAGGTCTGCCTCCAGTACAATCACATCATCCCTGTTCCTCACGACGATGCCGACATCATCAGCATATGCCCCAACAGCAGTTTTCTTCCCGGCGATCGTTATGCCCGTCATGTGCTCATGTACTAGCCGCAGCAATGGTTCTAGGGAGATGACAAAGAGCAACATGGAAAGGGGGCTTCCTTGGGGGACACCCCTTGCGATGGTAATTGGTCTTGTGAGCTGGCAGTTAACGGAGATCGTGGCGGCCAGACCAGTGATCATATTGCGCACGACAGCGATGGAGTCATGCCCGAAGCCCATCCTCCGCATCGTTTCGAAGAGGTATTTATGGCTGACACTATCAAATGCTTTATAAAAATCGAGAAAAAGGAGGCCGCAATTAATGGTGCTGGCAGACGACAGAGCGACGATATCTCTATATTGTGCTGTAGTCTGAAATATTGATCGCCTATAAGCACAAGTTTGCTGTTGCCCAATTATGTTTGCGGTCAACGGCATCATTCGATTGTTTAAAGCTCTCGCAATAATCTTATAATCTGAATTAAGAAGAGAAATCGGCCGGAAGTTGTTAATCTTTTTACATCCCTTATTTTTAGGAATCAACACGATTTTACATTCTTTAAGTTCTGATGGTACAAACTTTCCCCGCAGTACGTCGTTAACGGCTTGTGTCAACTTATCACCTATGATACTCCAATATCGTTGATAGAATTCGACCGGAAGGCCATCAGGGCCCGGCGATTTACTTTTAGGGGAGCCGCGAATTATTTCAAGGACTTCATCTGGACTAAAAGCTGAAAATAAGCTGGCGTTGTCGTCGGCAGTAATTGTGGAGGTTGTAAACGCAAATAACTCATCCAAATCGTCCTCTTGCGTTGCTTCTGCCTCATACAGGGCACTGTAATACCTGTGGATTTCTCTGATGATCTCGTTTTGCACAGTGAGGACAGTACCGTTTTCTAATTTAAGTTCGTCCATGAATATCCGTCGTCGGTTCTTGCGATGTTTAATCAGATGATATAACGCAGCCGTTTCGTCCTCGCTAACGGATCTGGCTTTTGACTTAAGTTTAAGACCCTCCAGTTGTTTTCTCTTTAAGCTTAATAATGTCGCTTTAATTTTCTTGATGTCGGACAGGCGCCTGTCTGAGCCATCTGCCTGATCATACAAATCCCTTAAGACCATGTAGTAAAATTCCATTGTACGGTGAACTGCCCGAGATCTCTCTATACTATAAGATATAATTACTTTCCGTAATTTGGGCTTCGCCTTGCGGGTCCACCACTCCAAGACACTCGGAAAGTTGTGTACAGAGCGCAAGCAAATTTCCCAAGCTGTCTTTAATTCGACCTCGAGCTTGTCGTCTGTTAAAAGGCCGACATTCATGCTCCACTGATTCCTAAACCAGTGAGTTGGTTGCCGGTCTAAGTTTATGCAGGCACTCACACTACAGTGATCAGAGAAGCTGACTGGAGTGATTTCCACTTGTAGCAAATTCCTCACTATGTGACTTGACATATAGATTCTATCAATCCTGCTACTGGAATTATGTGAAATGTGCGTGTATTTCACAAGCGTGGGATACTTAACTTCCCACGCGTCCCTCAGTTTCATTTGGGAAACAAGAAAGTTTAATTCAGGGGAATAATTAAAATTGGGGGATTGATATTTATGGTGCAATACACAATTAAAATCGCCGGCAATGATCAAGTTTGGCGAGTCTCTCCGCAGTAAGTAAATGATATCCTCCTTAAAAAACTTCGATCTGTCAGCGCGCCGTGTACTTCCAGATGGTGCATACAGGTTGATTACACTGACGCCCAAGATATTCACGCCTATGCCCCGTCCAGAGTCTAACTTTTCGACATCGGTTATAGGTATTCCTTCCCTAACTAAAATCGCTGTGCCAGCACTGAATTCAGGAGCGAAATTGAGTATTGCAACATAGCCGGGAATGTTAAGTTGCCATGTTGCAACCTCCTGTAAAATGGCAATATCTGTACCAGAGTCAAACAAAAATTGTTTTAATAAAGCAAGTTTTAACTCTGACGTAATCCTATTGATATTAAGGGAGGTGATAGTATAGGCCTGTAGCATATAGGTAATGAGATGTAAAAGTATAACAAAACGATGGCATCGAGCTCAAGAGTGCCGGCTGCAGAATTAAAAAAGGTATAATGTGAGCAGCCATGAGAGGATTATTAGATCAAGAAGGAAAATAAAAACGATAACAAGTGATACACTAAGCCGGTTGTAGCAAAAACGACACAGTGAATGCTGTGAACCATAACCGGAGAAAAGGACAGAAAAAAACACAAAGAAGCTTTGCAACCGTAGGCGACAGCATGGAACGAGCCTTGTACCAACGGAATTACTACTGTGGAGGATGGGCTTCGCCGAGTTCTTTGCTGTTGTCATCTCCGGATCGTTCCCTCACAATTTCATAACTAATATTTCGGGGTACTACATCCGCTTGCGAGGAAGTGGAATTTCCCTTGTTGCGAGGAGCGGAGAGATTTGGCTGTGGATTGAGCCTTCGTCGTGGGGCGTTTTGAGGTCCCGAAATTTTTGTGGATTCTTTGAGACGCGGTCGTGTCGTTGTCGCAGCACTGCCGCCAGCAGCTGGCAGGTTGGTAAACACTTGCACTTGTTTACTTCCGCCCGAAACTTGTTGTCGGGCGTCAGCTGTAGCGCGTTGTTGACACAACACTTCCTCACTGTGTGCGCGTTGTAGCGGCTGTTGTCCTTCGGGCGCGGCACTCAAAATTGGAGGTTCCTGTTCATGACCCGGCGTCTCAGAATTCGGCATCCCCTCAAGTCCATCCGCACTGGCTTCAAAATCGACCCGCATAACATCATCTGGTACTAAATCCTCCGCGGTTGATGGTTTTGGTTTCCGGGCTGCAGGAGTCGCGGGAGATACTTCCTCATCCGAATGCTCATCACTACGTTCCAGCGGCCTTTTCTTTTGCTGAGATTCACTTTCAAGACAAACTGGCGCAGCAGTTTGCCGTCCTACGAGTGGTGGAAACGCATCAGCGGTTATGGGCGGGGTCTCGGAGGTAGTTGCCTGGGGAGCATCAACATCAGGGGGTGCAGAAGAACCAGAAGTATCTACTGCCATTACCTCGTTAAGTGTTAATCTACGCCGCGGCTGGAGATTATTTTTTAAGACAAAAACTAGGCGGGGGCAGTCCTGGCGAAGATGGCCTAGTTCATTGCAGATATGGCAGGTGGGGGCTTGACCAGAATATATAATGTGAGCCTTATAACCATCAACCGTAATGTGAGAAGGAATGTTCATTTTTACTTCCATGTCCACAGATCTAATCCCATTGAAACATTGTAATTTGTAGCGAGACGACCACTTTTCGTTGACAATTTCTTTAACCTCACCAAACTTAGAAAGTGCATCTTTAATTTTAGCATTGTCAATCTCTATGGGCAAGTTAAGTACTCGAACTGTCTGAATCGAGGTATCGGCACGTGTTACAGTAACCATACTAGTGGTGCCGTCGCGATGAACAAAAGGGACTTGTTTGCCGATTTTTTCAATAAGTCGATCAACTGCTACTGGACTGAGAAACTTGACAAACACGCAATAACGATCAGAATCTAGCTGGGTGGTGTGCACAGAATCAGAAGTGATGCCTATTACCTCGGTTAGCCAGTCATGAATCTCGAGGGCGGTCGGTTGCACTCGGCGGGTATCCTTGTCAAAGCCGAAAACCAGGGTGTTTTTCCGGATGGTGGTAGACATGGCGCTGCAGCTGTATGGAATCCGGTCAAGTCCCAATCCCGTACAAGATCGGCAAGTTGCTAACGAAAAGGACGACCACAAAAAAAAAAAAGTACAATGCACGTGAATCACTCGGAACACAAAAACACACAACGGCAAACAGAAAAAAACTGGCAACGACACCGACGACGCGGAGCAGCCAGCTGGCACGTCCGACCGCGGCGACAGCGAAAGCCGGAATGTCCATTAGGCCACACGGTCACTGGCGCAATATACTTCCCCACCCACACCTCATTTTCGCCATTTGTACACTTGGCAGAATGAATTTCCCTCTTTGACGCAGTACTCCATCTCAAATTTCAGTACTAAAAGTACGACGCTACTTCTTGCTGTGTCCCATCGCAAGTTACATTCAAGCCCTTATGACGCTGATCAAACAAGAGGTGGCAAATCAGCTTCAATCGTTTAGTGCCATCTCAGTCGCTTGCAGAAGGTACCTCACCCTATGTGATACAATGGCGAGTTGTCGTTATTACCAAAGCGGCGGCGGCGCCGCCGCCGCCGCCGACGACGACGACAATCGCGAGGGTCTTTATCAGGGGTAGAAAATACATCACAAGAACTAAGTATTTCACGTCGGCATTCTCCGGAGACTGCCTAAAGCAGCAGTTTCTGGTGCCCACTTCAATAGCACCATTCACACTATTCATTTGCGAGAGCATTTCTTAAATACCGCACCCATTCATAATTTTTTTTATCCTTGAACGCTTTTTTCGAAAGGGCCACGGTGGGAGGGGCTGTTACAAAATTCATTTGTCTCCTGTGAGGATCGAACTCACGACCTCTGGTTTACTAGACCAGCGCTCTGCCACTGAGCTAAGGAGGCGCCTCCTAGCGCACTTTTCGGCTACTTTCTTCTTACAGACTAGTGAATCGGAGCCATTCAGCTCGAAACGCACCGCATGAGCGACCATTATTTGCATTTAGTTAGCACAGCTGCTGCTTTCCTACACATCTCACACGATATCGATGTACACCTAAAATTCCAAAACAACACATTTATTTCATTTCAGAGTTACTTTCAGCTTCAAATACCGTTCCTCTGATATTCATACGAAGCTAGGCATCGTCATAACCCGTTACGTTCATTACGCAAGGCTCACGAGAGGGGCGCATGTTGGATCCGCGTAGACACAAAATTTTGCGCCGCCCAACGTGAGGCTCGAACCCACGACCCTGAGATTAAGAGTCTCATGCTCTACCGACTGAGCTAGCCGGGCTGCACGCAACGCGTTACGAGCCATACAATACTGATTTGACCTGCGACCATCTATTGAAGATTCTTTTGACTACAGCTTATTTCCTGCTGCCACAAATCAGCTACAATCCTATTCAATGAAAAATTGTCTCCGAAAGGCATCAAATCTGCTTGAAATGATACGTGGCTATCAGCACCATTATTCAACACACATGCTCGACTGTGCGCAGACGCCTGTGGCGTAGCCCTTGGGTCCTGAATCAGATGCAGTAGTTCCAACAAAAACTCTCCTGAACGGCACTGTGCCGAAAATTTCGCTACAGATCACCCTTGACTTGCTTGTGCTTCAGGTAGACGCCGGTTTTGCAGCCAGGAAGCGGACAGCAGCAACTTCCAACTAGTTTTGCAGTACTCAAACAACACAGTAAAACAGCATGCATCTTTTGCAGAACAGGAAAAACTCGACCGTAACAGGATTCAAACCTGCAACCTTTGGATCCGAAGTCCGACGCCTTACCCATTAGGCCACACGGTCACTGGCGCAGTATACTTCCCCACCCACACCTCATTTTCGCCATTTGTACACTTGGCAGAATGAATTTTCCTCTTTGACGCAGTTCTCCGTCTCAAATTTCAGTACTAAAAGTACGACGCCACTTATGGCTGTGTCCCATCGCAAGTTACATTCAAGCCCTTATGACGCTGATCAAACAAGAGGTTGCAAATCAGCTTCAATCGCTTAGTGCCATCTCAGTTGCTTGCAGAAGGTACCTTACCCTATGTGATACAATGGCGAGTTGTCGCTATTACCAAAGCGGCGGCGGCGCCGCCGACGACGACGACAATCGCGAGGGTCTTTATCAGGGGTAGAAAATACATCATAAGAACTAAGTATTTCACGTCGGCATTCTCCGGAGACTGCCAAAAGCAGCACATTTTGATGCCCACTATAATAGCACCATTCACACTATTCATTTGCGAGAGCATTTCTTAAATACCGCACCCATTCATAATTTTTTTTATCCTTGACCGCTTTTTTCGAAAGGGCCACGGTGGGAGGGGCTGTTACAAAATTCATTTGCCTCCTGGGAGGATCGAACTCACGACCTCTGGTTTCTTACACCAGCGCTCTGCCACTGAGCTAAGGAGGCGCCTCCTAGCGCACTTTTCGGCTACTTTGTTCTTACAGACTAGTGAATCGGAGCCATTCAGCTCGAAACGCACCGCATGAGCGACCATTATTTGCATTTAGTTAGCACAGCTGCTGCTTTCCTACACATCTCACACGATATCGATGTACACCTAAAATTCCAATACAACACATTTATTTCATTTCAGAGTTACTTTCAGCTTCAAATACCGTTCCTCTGATATTCATACGAAGCTAGGCATCGTCGTAACCCGTTACGTTCATTACGCAAGGCTCACGAGAGGGGCGCATGTTGGATCCGCGTAGACACAAAATTTTGCGCCGCCCAGCGTGGGGCTCAAACCCACGACCCTGAGATTAAGAGTCTCATGCTCTACCGACTGAGCTAGCCGGGCTGCACGCACGCGTTACGAGCCATACAATACTGATTTGACTTGCGACCATCTATTGAAGATTCTTTTGACGACAGCTTATTTCCTGCTGCCACAAATCAGCTACAATCCTATTCAATGAAAAATTGTCTCCGAAAGGCATCAAATCTGCTTGAAATGATACGTGGCTATCAGCACCATTATTCAACACACATGCTCGACTGTGCGCAGACGCCTGTGGCGTAGCCCTTTGGTCCTGAATCAGATACAGTGGTTCCAACAAAAACTCTCCTGAACGGCACTGTGCCGAAAATTTCGCTACAGATCACCCTCGACTTGCTTGTGCTTCAGGTAGACGCCGGTTTTGCAGCCAGGAAGCGGACAGCAGCAACTTCCAACTAGTTTTGCAGTACTCAAACAACACAGTAAAACAGCATGCATCTTTTGCAGAACAGGAAAAACTCGACCGTGACAGGATTCGAACCTGCAATCTTCGGATCCGAAGTCCGACGCCTTATCCATTAGGCCACACGGTCACTGGCGCAATATACTTCCCCACCCACACCTCATTTTCGCCATTTGTACGCTTGGCAGAATGAATTTCCCTCTTTGACGCAGTTTTCCATCTCAAATTTCAGTACTAAAAGTACGACGCTACTTATGGCTGTGTCCCATCGCAAGTTACATTCAAGCCCTTATGACGCTGATCAAACAAGAGGTTGCAAATCAGCTTCAATCGCTTAGTGCCATCTCAGTTGCTTGCAGAAGGTACCTTACCCTATGTGATACAATGGCGAGTTGTCGCTATTACCAAAGCGGCGGCGGCGCCGCCGACGACGACGACGACAATCGCGAGGGTCTTTATCAGGGGTAGAAAATACACCACAAGAACTAAGTATTTCACGTCGGCATTCTCCGGAGACTGCCAAAAGCAGCAGTTTCTGGTGCCCACTTTAATAGCACCATTCACACTATTCATTTGCGAGAGCATTTCTTAAATACCGCACCCATTCATAATTTTTTTTATCCTTGACCGTTTTTTTCGAAAGGGCCACGATGGGAGGGGCTGTTACAAAATTCATTTGCCTCCTGGGAGGATCGAACTCACGACCTCTGGTTTACTAGACCAGCGCTCTGCCACTGAGCTAAGGAGGCGCCTCCTAGCGCACTTTTCGGCTACTTTCTTCTTACAGACTAGTGAATCGGAGCCATTCAGCTCGAAACGCACCGCATGAGCGACCATTATTTGCATTTAGTTAGCACAGCTGCTGCTTTCCTACACATCTCACACGATATCGATGTACACCTAAAATTCCAAAACAACACATTTATTTCATTTCAGAGTTACTTTCAGCTTCAAATACCGTTCCTCTGATATTCATACGAAGCTAGGCATCGTCGTAACCCGTTACGTTCATTACGCAAGGCTCACGAGAGGGGCGCATGTTGGATCCGCGTAGACACAAAATTTTGCGCCGCCCAGCGTGGGGCTCGAACCCACGACCCTGAGATTAAGAGTCTCATGCTCTAACGACTGAGCTAGCCGGGCTGCACGCAACGCGTTACGAGCCATACAATACTGATTGGACTTGCGACCATCTATTGAAGATTCTTTTGACGACAGCTTATTTCCTGCTGCCACAAATCAGCTACAATCCTATTCATTGAAAAATTGTCTCCGAAAGGCATCAAATCTGCTTGAAATGATACGTGGCTATCAGCACCATTATTCAACACACATGCTCGACTGTGCGCAGACGCCTGTGGCGTAGCCCTTTGGTCTTGAATCAGATACAGTGGTTCCAACAAAAACTCTCCTGAACGGCACTGTGCCGAAAATTTCGCTACAGATCACCCTCGACTTGCTTGTGCTTCAGGTAGACGCCGGTTTTGCAGCCAGGAAGCGGACAGCAGCAACTTCCAACTAGTTTTGCAGTACTCAAACAACACAGTAAAACAGCATGCATCTTTTGCAGAACAGGAAAAACTCGACCGTGACAGGATTCGAACCTGCAATCTTCGGATCCGAAGTCCGACGCCTTATCCATTAGGCCACACGGTCACTGGCGCAATATACTTCCCCACCCACACCTCATTTTCGCCATTTGTACGCTTGGCAGAATGAATTTCCCTCTTTGACGCAGTTTTCCATCTCAAATTTCAGTACTAAAAGTACGACGCTACTTATGGCTGTGTCCCATCGCAAGTTACATTCAAGCCCTTATGACGCTGATCAAACAAGAGGTTGCAAATCAGCTTCAATCGCTTAGTGCCATCTCAGTTGCTTGCAGAAGGTACCTTACCCTATGTGATACAATGGCGAGTTGTCGCTATTACCAAAGCGGCGGCGGCGCCGCCGACGACGACGACAATCGCGAGGGTCTTTATCAGGGGTAGAAAATACATCATAAGAACTAAGTATTTCACGTCGGCATTCTCCGGAGACTGCCAAAAGCAGCACATTTTGATGCCCACTATAATAGCACCATTCACACTATTCATTTGCGAGAGCATTTCTTAAATACCGCACCCATTCATAATTTTTTTTATCCTTGACCGCTTTTTTCGAAAGGGCCACGGTGGGAGGGGCTGTTACAAAATTCATTTGCCTCCTGGGAGGATCGAACTCACGACCTCTGGTTTACTAGACAAGCGCTCTGCCACTGAGCTAAGGAGGCGCCTCCTAGCGCACTTTTCGGCTACTTTCTTCTTACAGACTAGTGAATCGGAGCCATTCAGCTCGAAACGCACCGCATGAGCGACCATTATTTGCATTTAGTTAGCACAGCTGCTGCTTTCCTACACATCTCACACGATATGGATGTACACCTAAAATTCCAATACAACACATTTATTTCATTTCAGAGTTACTTTCAGCTTCAAATACCGTTCCTCTGATATTCATACGAAGCTAGGCATCGTCGTAACCCGTTACGTTCATTACGCAAGGCTCACGAGAGGGGCGCATGTTGGATCCGCGTAGACACAAAATTTTGCGCCGCCCAGCGTGGGGCTCAAACCCACGACCCTGAGATTAAGAGTCTCATGCTCTACCGACTGAGCTAGCCGGGCTGCACGCACGCGTTACGAGCCATACAATACTGATTTGACTTGCGACCATCTATTGAAGATTCTTTTGACGACAGCTTATTTCCTGCTGCCACAAATCAGCTACAATCCTATTCAATGAAAAATTGTCTCCGAAAGGCATCAAATCTGCTTGAAATGATACGTGGCTATCAGCACCATTATTCAACACACATGCTCGACTGTGCGCAGACGCCTGTGGCGTAGCCCTTTGGTCCTGAATCAGATACAGTGGTTCCAACAAAAACTCTCCTGAACGGCACTGTGCCGAAAATTTCGCTACAGATCACCCTCGACTTGCTTGTGCTTCAGGTAGACGCCGGTTTTGCAGCCAGGAAGCGGACAGCAGCAACTTCCAACTAGTTTTGCAGTACTCAAACAACACAGTAAAACAGCATGCATCTTTTGCAGAACAGGAAAAACTCGACCGTGACAGGATTCGAACCTGCAATCTTCGGATCCGAAGTCCGACGCCTTATCCATTAGGCCACACGGTCACTGGCGCAATATACTTCCCCACCCACACCTCATTTTCGCCATTTGTACGCTTGGCAGAATGAATTTCCCTCTTTGACGCAGTTTTCCATCTCAAATTTCAGTACTAAAAGTACGACGCTACTTATGGCTGTGTCCCATCGCAAGTTACATTCAAGCCCTTATGACGCTGATCAAACAAGAGGTTGCAAATCAGCTTCAATCGCTTAGTGCCATCTCAGTTGCTTGCAGAAGGTACCTTACCCTATGTGATACAATGGCGAGTTGTCGCTATTACCAAAGCGGCGGCGGCGCCGCCGACGACGACGACAATCGCGAGGGTCTTTATCAGGGGTAGAAAATACATCACAAGAACTAAGTATTTCACGTCGGCATTCTCCGGAGACTGCCAAAAGCAGCAGTTTCTGGTGCCCACTTTAATAGCACCATTCACACTATTCATTTGCGAGAGCATTTCTTAAATACCGCACCCATTCATAATTTTTTTTATCCTTGACCGCTTTTTTCGAAAGGGCCACGATGGGAGGGGCTGTTACAAAATTCATTTGCCTCCTGGGAGGATCGAACTCACGACCTCTGGTTTACTAGACCAGCGCTCTGCCACTGAGCTAAGGAGGCGCCTCCTAGCGCACTTTTCGGCTACTTTCTTCTTACAGACTAGTGAATCGGAGCCATTCAGCTCGAAACGCACCGCATGAGCGACCATTATTTGCATTTAGTTAGCACAGCTGCTGCTTTCCTACACATCTCACACGATATGGATGTACACCTAAAATTCCAATACAACACATTTATTTCATTTCAGAGTTACTTTCAGCTTCAAATACCGTTCCTCTGATATTCATACGAAGCTAGGCATCGTCGTAACCCGTTACGTTCATTACGCAAGGCTCACGAGAGGGGCGCATGTTGGATCCGCGTAGACACAAAATTTTGCGCCGCCCAGCGTGGGGCTCAAACCCACGACCCTGAGATTAAGAGTCTCATGCTCTACCGACTGAGCTAGCCGGGCTGCACGCACGCGTTACGAGCCATACAATACTGATTTGACTTGCGACCATCTATTGAAGATTCTTTTGACGACAGCTTATTTCCTGCTGCCACAAATCAGCTACAATCCTATTCAATGAAAAATTGTCTCCGAAAGGCATCAAATCTGCTTGAAATGATACGTGGCTATCAGCACCATTATTCAACACACATGCTCGACTGTGCGCAGACGCCTGTGGCGTAGCCCTTTGGTCCTGAATCAGATACAGTGGTTCCAACAAAAACTCTCCTGAACGGCACTGTGCCGAAAATTTCGCTACAGATCACCCTCGACTTGCTTGTGCTTCAGGTAGACGCCGGTTTTGCAGCCAGGAAGCGGACAGCAGCAACTTCCAACTAGTTTTGCAGTACTCAAACAACACAGTAAAACAGCATGCATCTTTTGCAGAACAGGAAAAACTCGACCGTGACAGGATTCGAACCTGCAATCTTCGGATCCGAAGTCCGACGCCTTATCCATTAGGCCACACGGTCACTGGCGCAATATACTTCCCCACCCACACCTCATTTTCGCCATTTGTACGCTTGGCAGAATGAATTTCCCTCTTTGACGCAGTTTTCCATCTCAAATTTCAGTACTAAAAGTACGACGCTACTTATGGCTGTGTCCCATCGCAAGTTACATTCAAGCCCTTATGACGCTGATCAAACAAGAGGTTGCAAATCAGCTTCAATCGCTTAGTGCCATCTCAGTTGCTTGCAGAAGGTACCTTACCCTATGTGATACAATGGCGAGTTGTCGCTATTACCAAAGCGGCGGCGGCGCCGCCGACGACGACGACGACAATCGCGAGGGTCTTTATCAGGGGTAGAAAATACATCACAAGAACTAAGTATTTCACGTCGGCATTCTCCGGAGACTGCCAAAAGCAGCAGTTTCTGGTGCCCACTTTAATAGCACCATTCACACTATTCATTTGCGAGAGCATTTCTTAAATACCGCACCCATTCATAATTTTTTTTATCCTTGACCGTTTTTTTCGAAAGGGCCACGATGGGAGGGGCTGTTACAAAATTCATTTGCCTCCTGGGAGGATCGAACTCACGACCTCTGGTTTACTAGACCAGCGCTCTGCCACTGAGCTAAGGAGGCGCCTCCTAGCGCACTTTTCGGCTACTTTCTTCTTACAGACTAGTGAATCGGAGCCATTCAGCTCGAAACGCACCGCATGAGCGACCATTATTTGCATTTAGTTAGCACAGCTGCTGCTTTCCTACACATCTCACACGATATCGATGTACACCTAAAATTCCAAAACAACACATTTATTTCATTTCAGAGTTACTTTCAGCTTCAAATACCGTTCCTCTGATATTCATACGAAGCTAGGCATCGTCGTAACCCGTTACGTTCATTACGCAAGGCTCACGAGAGGGGCGCATGTTGGATCCGCGTAGACACAAAATTTTGCGCCGCCCAGCGTGGGGCTCGAACCCACGACCCTGAGATTAAGAGTCTCATGCTCTAACGACTGAGCTAGCCGGGCTGCACGCAACGCGTTACGAGCCATACAATACTGATTGGACTTGCGACCATCTATTGAAGATTCTTTTGACGACAGCTTATTTCCTGCTGCCACAAATCAGCTACAATCCTATTCATTGAAAAATTGTCTCCGAAAGGCATCAAATCTGCTTGAAATGATACGTGGCTATCAGCACCATTATTCAACACACATGCTCGACTGTGCGCAGACGCCTGTGGCGTAGCCCTTTGGTCTTGAATCAGATACAGTGGTTCCAACAAAAACTCTCCTGAACGGCACTGTGCCGAAAATTTCGCTACAGATCACCCTCGACTTGCTTGTGCTTCAGGTAGACGCCGGTTTTGCAGCCAGGAAGCGGACAGCAGCAACTTCCAACTAGTTTTGCAGTACTCAAACAACACAGTAAAACAGCATGCATCTTTTGCAGAACAGGAAAAACTCGACCGTGACAGGATTCGAACCTGCAATCTTCGGATCCGAAGTCCGACGCCTTATCCATTAGGCCACACGGTCACTGGCGCAATATACTTCCCCACCCACACCTCATTTTCGCCATTTGTACGCTTGGCAGAATGAATTTCCCTCTTTGACGCAGTTTTCCATCTCAAATTTCAGTACTAAAAGTACGACGCTACTTATGGCTGTGTCCCATCGCAAGTTACATTCAAGCCCTTATGACGCTGATCAAACAAGAGGTTGCAAATCAGCTTCAATCGCTTAGTGCCATCTCAGTTGCTTGCAGAAGGTACCTTACCCTATGTGATACAATGGCGAGTTGTCGCTATTACCAAAGCGGCGGCGGCGCCGCCGACGACGACGACAATCGCGAGGGTCTTTATCAGGGGTAGAAAATACATCATAAGAACTAAGTATTTCACGTCGGCATTCTCCGGAGACTGCCAAAAGCAGCACATTTTGATGCCCACTATAATAGCACCATTCACACTATTCATTTGCGAGAGCATTTCTTAAATACCGCACCCATTCATAATTTTTTTTATCCTTGACCGCTTTTTTCGAAAGGGCCACGGTGGGAGGGGCTGTTACAAAATTCATTTGCCTCCTGGGAGGATCGAACTCACGACCTCTGGTTTACTAGACAAGCGCTCTGCCACTGAGCTAAGGAGGCGCCTCCTAGCGCACTTTTCGGCTACTTTCTTCTTACAGACTAGTGAATCGGAGCCATTCAGCTCGAAACGCACCGCATGAGCGACCATTATTTGCATTTAGTTAGCACAGCTGCTGCTTTCCTACACATCTCACACGATATGGATGTACACCTAAAATTCCAATACAACACATTTATTTCATTTCAGAGTTACTTTCAGCTTCAAATACCGTTCCTCTGATATTCATACGAAGCTAGGCATCGTCGTAACCCGTTACGTTCATTACGCAAGGCTCACGAGAGGGGCGCATGTTGGATCCGCGTAGACACAAAATTTTGCGCCGCCCAGCGTGGGGCTCAAACCCACGACCCTGAGATTAAGAGTCTCATGCTCTACCGACTGAGCTAGCCGGGCTGCACGCACGCGTTACGAGCCATACAATACTGATTTGACTTGCGACCATCTATTGAAGATTCTTTTGACGACAGCTTATTTCCTGCTGCCACAAATCAGCTACAATCCTATTCAATGAAAAATTGTCTCCGAAAGGCATCAAATCTGCTTGAAATGATACGTGGCTATCAGCACCATTATTCAACACACATGCTCGACTGTGCGCAGACGCCTGTGGCGTAGCCCTTTGGTCCTGAATCAGATACAGTGGTTCCAACAAAAACTCTCCTGAACGGCACTGTGCCGAAAATTTCGCTACAGATCACCCTCGACTTGCTTGTGCTTCAGGTAGACGCCGGTTTTGCAGCCAGGAAGCGGACAGCAGCAACTTCCAACTAGTTTTGCAGTACTCAAACAACACAGTAAAACAGCATGCATCTTTTGCAGAACAGGAAAAACTCGACCGTGACAGGATTCGAACCTGCAATCTTCGGATCCGAAGTCCGACGCCTTATCCATTAGGCCACACGGTCACTGGCGCAATATACTTCCCCACCCACACCTCATTTTCGCCATTTGTACGCTTGGCAGAATGAATTTCCCTCTTTGACGCAGTTTTCCATCTCAAATTTCAGTACTAAAAGTACGACGCTACTTATGGCTGTGTCCCATCGCAAGTTACATTCAAGCCCTTATGACGCTGATCAAACAAGAGGTTGCAAATCAGCTTCAATCGCTTAGTGCCATCTCAGTTGCTTGCAGAAGGTACCTTACCCTATGTGATACAATGGCGAGTTGTCGCTATTACCAAAGCGGCGGCGGCGCCGCCGACGACGACGACAATCGCGAGGGTCTTTATCAGGGGTAGAAAATACATCACAAGAACTAAGTATTTCACGTCGGCATTCTCCGGAGACTGCCAAAAGCAGCAGTTTCTGGTGCCCACTTTAATAGCACCATTCACACTATTCATTTGCGAGAGCATTTCTTAAATACCGCACCCATTCATAATTTTTTTTATCCTTGACCGCTTTTTTCGAAAGGGCCACGGTGGGAGGGGCTGTTACAAAATTCATTTGCCTCCTGGGAGGATCGAACTCACGACCTCTGGTTTACTAGACAAGCGCTCTGCCACTGAGCTAAGGAGGCGCCTCCTAGCGCACTTTTCGGCTACTTTCTTCTTACAGACTAGTGAATCGGAGCCATTCAGCTCGAAACGCACCGCATGAGCGACCATTATTTGCATTTAGTTAGCACAGCTGCTGCTTTCCTACACATCTCACACGATATGGATGTACACCTAAAATTCCAATACAACACATTTATTTCATTTCAGAGTTACTTTCAGCTTCAAATACCGTTCCTCTGATATTCATACGAAGCTAGGCATCGTCGTAACCCGTTACGTTCATTACGCAAGGCTCACGAGAGGGGCGCATGTTGGATCCGCGTAGACACAAAATTTTGCGCCGCCCAGCGTGGGGCTCAAACCCACGACCCTGAGATTAAGAGTCTCATGCTCTACCGACTGAGCTAGCCGGGCTGCACGCACGCGTTACGAGCCATACAATACTGATTTGACTTGCGACCATCTATTGAAGATTCTTTTGACGACAGCTTATTTCCTGCTGCCACAAATCAGCTACAATCCTATTCAATGAAAAATTGTCTCCGAAAGGCATCAAATCTGCTTGAAATGATACGTGGCTATCAGCACCATTATTCAACACACATGCTCGACTGTGCGCAGACGCCTGTGGCGTAGCCCTTTGGTCCTGAATCAGATACAGTGGTTCCAACAAAAACTCTCCTGAACGGCACTGTGCCGAAAATTTCGCTACAGATCACCCTCGACTTGCTTGTGCTTCAGGTAGACGCCGGTTTTGCAGCCAGGAAGCGGACAGCAGCAACTTCCAACTAGTTTTGCAGTACTCAAACAACACAGTAAAACAGCATGCATCTTTTGCAGAACAGGAAAAACTCGACCGTGACAGGATTCGAACCTGCAATCTTCGGATCCGAAGTCCGACGCCTTATCCATTAGGCCACACGGTCACTGGCGCAATATACTTCCCCACCCACACCTCATTTTCGCCATTTGTACGCTTGGCAGAATGAATTTCCCTCTTTGACGCAGTTTTCCATCTCAAATTTCAGTACTAAAAGTACGACGCTACTTATGGCTGTGTCCCATCGCAAGTTACATTCAAGCCCTTATGACGCTGATCAAACAAGAGGTTGCAAATCAGCTTCAATCGCTTAGTGCCATCTCAGTTGCTTGCAGAAGGTACCTTACCCTATGTGATACAATGGCGAGTTGTCGCTATTACCAAAGCGGCGGCGGCGCCGCCGACGACGACGACAATCGCGAGGGTCTTTATCAGGGGTAGAAAATACATCACAAGAACTAAGTATTTCACGTCGGCATTCTCCGGAGACTGCCAAAAGCAGCAGTTTCTGGTGCCCACTTTAATAGCACCATTCACACTATTCATTTGCGAGAGCATTTCTTAAATACCGCACCCATTCATAATTTTTTTTATCCTTGACCGCTTTTTTCGAAAGGGCCACGATGGGAGGGGCTGTTACAAAATTCATTTGCCTCCTGGGAGGATCGAACTCACGACCTCTGGTTTACTAGACCAGCGCTCTGCCACTGAGCTAAGGAGGCGCCTCCTAGCGCACTTTTCGGCTACTTTCTTCTTACAGACTAGTGAATCGGAGCCATTCAGCTCGAAACGCACCGCATGAGCGACCATTATTTGCATTTAGTTAGCACAGCTGCTGCTTTCCTACACATCTCACACGATATGGATGTACACCTAAAATTCCAATACAACACATTTATTTCATTTCAGAGTTACTTTCAGCTTCAAATACCGTTCCTCTGATATTCATACGAAGCTAGGCATCGTCGTAACCCGTTACGTTCATTACGCAAGGCTCACGAGAGGGGCGCATGTTGGATCCGCGTAGACACAAAATTTTGCGCCGCCCAGCGTGGGGCTCAAACCCACGACCCTGAGATTAAGAGTCTCATGCTCTACCGACTGAGCTAGCCGGGCTGCACGCACGCGTTACGAGCCATACAATACTGATTTGACTTGCGACCATCTATTGAAGATTCTTTTGACGACAGCTTATTTCCTGCTGCCACAAATCAGCTACAATCCTATTCAATGAAAAATTGTCTCCGAAAGGCATCAAATCTGCTTGAAATGATACGTGGCTATCAGCACCATTATTCAACACACATGCTCGACTGTGCGCAGACGCCTGTGGCGTAGCCCTTTGGTCCTGAATCAGATACAGTGGTTCCAACAAAAACTCTCCTGAACGGCACTGTGCCGAAAATTTCGCTACAGATCACCCTCGACTTGCTTGTGCTTCAGGTAGACGCCGGTTTTGCAGCCAGGAAGCGGACAGCAGCAACTTCCAACTAGTTTTGCAGTACTCAAACAACACAGTAAAACAGCATGCATCTTTTGCAGAACAGGAAAAACTCGACCGTGACAGGATTCGAACCTGCAATCTTCGGATCCGAAGTCCGACGCCTTATCCATTAGGCCACACGGTCACTGGCGCAATATACTTCCCCACCCACACCTCATTTTCGCCATTTGTACGCTTGGCAGAATGAATTTCCCTCTTTGACGCAGTTTTCCATCTCAAATTTCAGTACTAAAAGTACGACGCTACTTATGGCTGTGTCCCATCGCAAGTTACATTCAAGCCCTTATGACGCTGATCAAACAAGAGGTTGCAAATCAGCTTCAATCGCTTAGTGCCATCTCAGTTGCTTGCAGAAGGTACCTTACCCTATGTGATACAATGGCGAGTTGTCGCTATTACCAAAGCGGCGGCGGCGCCGCCGACGACGACGACAATCGCGAGGGTCTTTATCAGGGGTAGAAAATACATCACAAGAACTAAGTATTTCACGTCGGCATTCTCCGGAGACTGCCAAAAGCAGCAGTTTCTGGTGCCCACTTTAATAGCACCATTCACACTATTCATTTGCGAGAGCATTTCTTAAATACCGCACCCATTCATAATTTTTTTTATCCTTGACCGCTTTTTTCGAAAGGGCCACGATGGGAGGGGCTGTTACAAAATTCATTTGCCTCCTGGGAGGATCGAACTCACGACCTCTGGTTTACTAGACCAGCGCTCTGCCACTGAGCTAAGGAGGCGCCTCCTAGCGCACTTTTCGGCTACTTTCTTCTTACAGACTAGTGAATCGGAGCCATTCAGCTCGAAACGCACCGCATGAGCGACCATTATTTGCATTTAGTTAGCACAGCTGCTGCTTTCCTACACATCTCACACGATATCGATGTACACCTAAAATTCCAAAACAACACATTTATTTCATTTCAGAGTTACTTTCAGCTTCAAATACCGTTCCTCTGATATTCATACGAAGCTAGGCATCGTCGTAACCCGTTACGTTCATTACGCAAGGCTCACGAGAGGGGCGCATGTTGGATCCGCGTAGACACAAAATTTTGCGCCGCCCACTGTGGGGCTCGAACCCACGACCCTGAGATTAAGAGTCTCATGCTCTAACGACTGAGCTAGCCGGGCTGCACGCAACGCGTTACGAGCCATACAATACTGATTGGACTTGCGACCATCTATTGAAGATTCTTTTGACGACAGCTTATTTCCTGCTGCCACAAATCAGCTACAATCCTATTCATTGAAAAATTGTCTCCGAAAGGCATCAAATCTGCTTGAAATGATACGTGGCTATCAGCACCATTATTCAACACACATGCTCGACTGTGCGCAGACGCCTGTGGCGTAGCCCTTTGGTCCTGAATCAGATACAGTGGTTCCAACAAAAACTCTCCTGAACGGCACTGTGCCGAAAATTTCGCTACAGATCACACTCGACTTGCTTGTGCTTCAGGTAGACGCCGGTTTTGCAGCCAGGAAGCGGACAGCAGCAACTTCCAACTAGTTTTGCAGTACTCAAACAACACAGTAAAACAGCATGCATCTTTTGCAGAACAGGAAAAACTCGACCGTGACAGGATTCGAACCTGCAATCTTCGGATCCGAAGTCCGACGCCTTATCCATTAGGCCACACGGTCACTGGCGCAATATACTTCCCCACCCACACCTCATTTTCGCCATTTGTACGCTTGGCAGAATGAATTTCCCTCTTTGACGCAGTTTTCCATCGCAAATTTCAGTACTAAAAGTACGACGCTACTTATGGCTGTGTCCCATCGCAAGTTACATTCAAGCCCTTATGACGCTGATCAAACAAGAGGTTGCAAATCAGCTTCAATCGCTTAGTGCCATCTCAGTTGCTTGCAGAAGGTACCTTACCCTATGTGATACAATGGCGAGTTGTCGCTATTACCAAAGCGGCGGCGGCGCCGCCGACGACGACGACAATCGCGAGGGTCTTTATCAGGGGTAGAAAATACATCATAAGAACTAAGTATTTCACGTCGGCATTCTCCGGAGACTGCCAAAAGCAGCACATTTTGATGCCCACTATAATAGCACCATTCACACTATTCATTTGCGAGAGCATTTCTTAAATACCGCACCCATTCATAATTTTTTTTATCCTTGACCGCTTTTTTCGAAAGGGCCACGGTGGGAGGGGCTGTTACAAAATTCATTTGCCTCCTGGGAGGATCGAACTCACGACCTCTGGTTTACTAGACAAGCGCTCTGCCACTGAGCTAAGGAGGCGCCTCCTAGCGCACTTTTCGGCTACTTTCTTCTTACAGACTAGTGAATCGGAGCCATTCAGCTCGAAACGCACCGCATGAGCGACCATTATTTGCATTTAGTTAGCACAGCTGCTGCTTTCCTACACATCTCACACGATATGGATGTACACCTAAAATTCCAATACAACACATTTATTTCATTTCAGAGTTACTTTCAGCTTCAAATACCGTTCCTCTGATATTCATACGAAGCTAGGCATCGTCGTAACCCGTTACGTTCATTACGCAAGGCTCACGAGAGGGGCGCATGTTGGATCCGCGTAGACACAAAATTTTGCGCCGCCCAGCGTGGGGCTCAAACCCACGACCCTGAGATTAAGAGTCTCATGCTCTACCGACTGAGCTAGCCGGGCTGCACGCACGCGTTACGAGCCATACAATACTGATTTGACTTGCGACCATCTATTGAAGATTCTTTTGACGACAGCTTATTTCCTGCTGCCACAAATCAGCTACAATCCTATTCAATGAAAAATTGTCTCCGAAAGGCATCAAATCTGCTTGAAATGATACGTGGCTATCAGCACCATTATTCAACACACATGCTCGACTGTGCGCAGACGCCTGTGGCGTAGCCCTTTGGTCCTGAATCAGATACAGTGGTTCCAACAAAAACTCTCCTGAACGGCACTGTGCCGAAAATTTCGCTACAGATCACCCTCGACTTGCTTGTGCTTCAGGTAGACGCCGGTTTTGCAGCCAGGAAGCGGACAGCAGCAACTTCCAACTAGTTTTGCAGTACTCAAACAACACAGTAAAACAGCATGCATCTTTTGCAGAACAGGAAAAACTCGACCGTGACAGGATTCGAACCTGCAATCTTCGGATCCGAAGTCCGACGCCTTATCCCTTTTTTTTTTTTTTTTTTTTTTAGACTCGAACTCGGGACCTTTGCCTTTCGCGGGCAAGTGCTCTACCAACTTTTTTTTTTTTTTTTTAAATTGAGCGGGGCAGGCAGATGGCGACAAGGTGGGCAGGGGTCAATTAGTCAGAGGCCTGGCCACGGTGCCGCCCCCATACCCGTCATCACTCACATTGATTGTAAAGGAATATTGATTTTTTTTTTTTATTTTTTGTGCCTTAATTTTTTTTATCATTTATTTATGTATTTATTTATTTATTTATATATTGGAAAAGCATCAATATGGGACTGGAGCCAGATCATTCGGTTGATACATTAACGGGTGAAGGTTTCAGAGCTCGAACAGCTATCCAATACCTGTTCTAGTGAATGCAATATGAAGCATATTACCGTACTTGCGACGGTGATCCGCGTAGTTTCTAATTTTAGTATATTCCGTTTCCATGTGTAACTGAAACTCGCTGTACTCTTCGCCCGTCAGCCGATTGAAGACATGACTTGTATATTGGCCCAACAGCCACATGACAGCATAATTTTTAGTTGGCGGAAAATATTTGACGTCTGGTCTGTGCAGTAAGTTCGTGTCGATGTTATTTTCAGAAGTCCGAGTTATAAGGGCGACTTTTTGACGAACCCATTGCCAATTGCGCATGCGGTGACTGCAAGTATATCTGTGGGGAACAGTATCCACTTGGTGACAATCTGGACAATGGGCTGTGTCGCTTAGCCCAATCGCATGCAGGCGCTCATTTGTGCTGATAATGTTGTTAACCGTTTTGTACCATGTCGACCTGACCAAAGACGGAAGTACACTGCTGCTGATGTTCGCCCACAGGACATCCCAATTGACTCCAGTGTGCTTTTGTTCGATTTTGTTCTTGCCCTCATATTGTTTCCTGTGCTCCAGAATGTCCTTGGCGGTTAAAGGTCGATGTTGGAGAAGGACCTCGCTCAAGTAGCTCTTTTCCAGATAATATGTGCGGATGTGGGAGAGCTGGTAGTCGATCGTCTGCACATTGATGGGCGGTTCTACGCTTTTCGGCGCGACTGCCTCAAACAACTTTGCCGTAAGGGTGTCAGAGTAGTTTTGGATTAAGGATGTCATCCGTTTAATGTACAAAGCCATTGCTTTGGCGTTCAGATCGGTCAGACCCAGACCGCCATGCAGAGGGTCGAGGGTCACAGTCTTCACGTCAACTCGAAATATTTCCCCCCGCCACAGAAAATTGGTCAACTGGCTCATTATCTGTTTGGCTATGACAGTGGGGATTGGAAAGACCTGTGCCACATAATATGCTCGCGACAGGATACATGTATTTATAAATTTAACCCTCTGAATTTGGTCCATACTGCGATAAACGTTATCTATTAAAGCACCCTTGACTTTGAACAAGACATCCCGCCAATTTACCGTTATCATCCTTTGTGGAGGGACCGTCAGTATCGTCCCAAGAGATTTGTGTTCCGTAACATGGGTAGCCCATTCTAGGCCGACATCGTCAAGTCCCCTTATACGTAGAAATTTGCTTTTAGTTTCATTCATTTTTGCGCCAGAAGCGGAACAATAGCGCCTGAGGTCTGCCTCCAGTACAATCACATCATCCCTGTTCCTCACGACGATGCCGACATCATCAGCATATGCCCCAACAGCAGTTTTCTTCCCGGCGATCGTTATGCCCGTCATGTGCTCATGTACTAGCCGCAGCAATGGTTCTAGGGAGATGACAAAGAGCAACATGGAAAGGGGGCTTCCTTGGGGGACACCCCTTGCGATGGTAATTGGTCTTGTGAGCTGGCAGTTAACGGAGATCGTGGCGGCCAGACCAGTGATCATATTGCGCACGACAGCGATGGAGTCATGCCCGAAGCCCATCCTCCGCATCGTTTCGAAGAGGTATTTATGGCTGACACTATCAAATGCTTTATAAAAATCGAGAAAAAGGAGGCCGCAATTAATGGTGCTGGCAGACGACAGAGCGACGATATCTCTATATTGTGCTGTAGTCTGAAATATTGATCGCCTATAAGCACAAGTTTGCTGTTGCCCAATTATGTTTGCGGTCAACGGCATCATTCGATTGTTTAAAGCTCTCGCAATAATCTTATAATCTGAATTAAGAAGAGAAATCGGCCGGAAGTTGTTAATCTTTTTACATCCCTTATTTTTAGGAATCAACACGATTTTACATTCTTTAAGTTCTGATGGTACAAACTTTCCCCGCAGTACGTCGTTAACGGCTTGTGTCAACTTATCACCTATGATACTCCAATATCGTTGATAGAATTCGACCGGAAGGCCATCAGGGCCCGGCGATTTACTTTTAGGGGAGCCGCGAATTATTTCAAGGACTTCATCTGGACTAAAAGCTGAAAATAAGCTGGCGTTGTCGTCGGCAGTAATTGTGGAGGTTGTAAACGCAAATAACTCATCCAAATCGTCCTCTTGCGTTGCTTCTGCCTCATACAGGGCACTGTAATACCTGTGGATTTCTCTGATGATCTCGTTTTGCACAGTGAGGACAGTACCGTTTTCTAATTTAAGTTCGTCCATGAATATCCGTCGTCGGTTCTTGCGATGTTTAATCAGATGATATAACGCAGCCGTTTCGTCCTCGCTAACGGATCTGGCTTTTGACTTAAGTTTAAGACCCTCCAGTTGTTTTCTCTTTAAGCTTAATAATGTCGCTTTAATTTTCTTGATGTCGGACAGGCGCCTGTCTGAGCCATCTGCCTGATCATACAAATCCCTTAAGACCATGTAGTAAAATTCCATTGTACGGTGAACTGCCCGAGATCTCTCTATACTATAAGATATAATTACTTTCCGTAATTTGGGCTTCGCCTTGCGGGTCCACCACTCCAAGACACTCGGAAAGTTGTGTACAGAGCGCAAGCAAATTTCCCAAGCTGTCTTTAATTCGACCTCGAGCTTGTCGTCTGTTAAAAGGCCGACATTCATGCTCCACTGATTCCTAAACCAGTGAGTTGGTTGCCGGTCTAAGTTTATGCAGGCACTCACACTACAGTGATCAGAGAAGCTGACTGGAGTGATTTCCACTTGTAGCAAATTCCTCACTATGTGACTTGACATATAGATTCTATCAATCCTGCTACTGGAATTATGTGAAATGTGCGTGTATTTCACAAGCGTGGGATACTTAACTTCCCACGCGTCCCTCAGTTTCATTTGGGAAACAAGAAAGTTTAATTCAGGGGAATAATTAAAATTGGGGGATTGATATTTATGGTGCAATACACAATTAAAATCGCCGGCAATGATCAAGTTTGGCGAGTCTCTCCGCAGTAAGTAAATGATATCCTCCTTAAAAAACTTCGATCTGTCAGCGCGCCGTGTACTTCCAGATGGTGCATACAGGTTGATTACACTGACGCCCAAGATATTCACGCCTATGCCCCGTCCAGAGTCTAACTTTTCGACATCGGTTATAGGTATTCCTTCCCTAACTAAAATCGCTGTGCCAGCACTGAATTCAGGAGCGAAATTGAGTATTGCAACATAGCCGGGAATGTTAAGTTGCCATGTTGCAACCTCCTGTAAAATGGCAATATCTGTACCAGAGTCAAACAAAAATTGTTTTAATAAAGCAAGTTTTAACTCTGACGTAATCCTATTGATATTAAGGGAGGTGATAGTATAGGCCTGTAGCATATAGGTAATGAGATGTAAAAGTATAACAAAACGATGGCATCGAGCTCAAGAGTGCCGGCTGCAGAATTAAAAAAGGTATAATGTGAGCAGCCATGAGAGGATTATTAGATCAAGAAGGAAAATAAAAACGATAACAAGTGATACACTAAGCCGGTTGTAGCAAAAACGACACAGTGAATGCTGTGAACCATAACCGGAGAAAAGGACAGAAAAAAACACAAAGAAGCTTTGCAACCGTAGGCGACAGCATGGAACGAGCCTTGTACCAACGGAATTACTACTGTGGAGGATGGGCTTCGCCGAGTTCTTTGCTGTTGTCATCTCCGGATCGTTCCCTCACAATTTCATAACTAATATTTCGGGGTACTACATCCGCTTGCGAGGAAGTGGAATTTCCCTTGTTGCGAGGAGCGGAGAGATTTGGCTGTGGATTGAGCCTTCGTCGTGGGGCGTTTTGAGGTCCCGAAATTTTTGTGGATTCTTTGAGACGCGGTCGTGTCGTTGTCGCAGCACTGCCGCCAGCAGCTGGCAGGTTGGTAAACACTTGCACTTGTTTACTTCCGCCCGAAACTTGTTGTCGGGCGTCAGCTGTAGCGCGTTGTTGACACAACACTTCCTCACTGTGTGCGCGTTGTAGCGGCTGTTGTCCTTCGGGCGCGGCACTCAAAATTGGAGGTTCCTGTTCATGACCCGGCGTCTCAGAATTCGGCATCCCCTCAAGTCCATCCGCACTGGCTTCAAAATCGACCCGCATAACATCATCTGGTACTAAATCCTCCGCGGTTGATGGTTTTGGTTTCCGGGCTGCAGGAGTCGCGGGAGATACTTCCTCATCGGAATGCTCATCACTACGTTCCAGCGGCCTTTTCTTTTGCTGAGATTCACTTTCAAGACAAACTGGCGCAGCAGTTTGCCGTCCTACGAGTGGTGGAAACGCATCAGCGGTTATGGGCGGGGTCTCGGAGGTAGTTGCCTGGGGAGCATCAACATCAGGGGGTGCAGAAGAACCAGAAGTATCTACTGCCATTACCTCGTTAAGTGTTAATCTACGCCGCGGCTGGAGATTATTTTTTAAGACAAAAACTGGGCGGGGGCAGTCCTGGCGAAGATGGCCTAGTTCATTGCAGATATGGCAGGTGGGGGCTTGACCAGAATATATAATGTGAGCCTTATAACCATCAACCGTAATGTGAGAAGGAATGTTCATTTTTACTTCCATGTCCACAGATCTAATCCCATTGAAACATTGTAATTTGTAGCGAGACGACCACTTTTCGTTGACAATTTCTTTAACCTCACCAAACTTAGAAAGTGCATCTTTAATTTTAGCATTGTCAATCTCTATGGGCAAGTTAAGTACTCGAACTGTCTGAATCGAGGTATCGGCACGTGTTACAGTAACCATACTAGTGGTGCCGTCGCGATGAACAAAAGGGACTTGTTTGCCGATTTTTTCAATAAGTCGATCAACTGCTACTGGACTGAGAAACTTGACAAACACGCAATAACGATCAGAATCTAGCTGGGTGGTGTGCACAGAATCAGAAGTGATGCCTATTACCTCGGTTAGCCAGTCATGAATCTCGAGGGCGGTCGGTTGCACTCGGCGGGTATCCTTGTCAAAGCCGAAAACCAGGGTGTTTTTCCGGATGGTGGTAGACATGGCGCTGCAGCTGTATGGAATCCGGTCAAGTCCCAATCCCGTACAAGATCGGCAAGTTGCTAACGAAAAGGACGACCACAAAAAAAAAAAAGTACAATGCACGTGAATCACTCGGAACACAAAAACACACAACGGCAAACAGAAAAAAACTGGCAACGACACCGACGACGCGGAGCAGCCAGCTGGCACGTCCGACCGCGGCGACAGCGAAAGCCGGAATGTCCATTAGGCCACACGGTCACTGGCGCAATATACTTCCCCACCCACACCTCATTTTCGCCATTTGTACACTTGGCAGAATGAATTTCCCTCTTTGACGCAGTACTCCATCTCAAATTTCAGTACTAAAAGTACGACGCTACTTCTTGCTGTGTCCCATCGCAAGTTACATTCAAGCCCTTATGACGCTGATCAAACAAGAGGTGGCAAATCAGCTTCAATCGTTTAGTGCCATCTCAGTCGCTTGCAGAAGGTACCTCACCCTATGTGATACAATGGCGAGTTGTCGTTATTACCAAAGCGGCGGCGGCGCCGCCGCCGCCGCCGACGACGACGACAATCGCGAGGGTCTTTATCAGGGGTAGAAAATACATCACAAGAACTAAGTATTTCACGTCGGCATTCTCCGGAGACTGCCTAAAGCAGCAGTTTCTGGTGCCCACTTCAATAGCACCATTCACACTATTCATTTGCGAGAGCATTTCTTAAATACCGCACCCATTCATAATTTTTTTTATCCTTGACCGCTTTTTTCGAAAGGGCCACGGTGGGAGGGGCTGTTACAAAATTCATTTGTCTCCTGTGAGGATCGAACTCACGACCTCTGGTTTACTAGACCAGCGCTCTGCCACTGAGCTAAGGAGGCGCCTCCTAGCGCACTTTTCGGCTACTTTCTTCTTACAGACTAGTGAATCGGAGCCATTCAGCTCGAAACGCACCGCATGAGCGACCATTATTTGCATTTAGTTAGCACAGCTGCTGCTTTCCTACACATCTCACACGATATCGATGTACACCTAAAATTCCAAAACAACACATTTATTTCATTTCAGAGTTACTTTCAGCTTCAAATACCGTTCCTCTGATATTCATACGAAGCTAGGCATCGTCATAACCCGTTACGTTCATTACGCAAGGCTCACGAGAGGGGCGCATGTTGGATCCGCGTAGACACAAAATTTTGCGCCGCCCAACGTGAGGCTCGAACCCACGACCCTGAGATTAAGAGTCTCATGCTCTACCGACTGAGCTAGCCGGGCTGCACGCAACGCGTTACGAGCCATACAATACTGATTTGACCTGCGACCATCTATTGAAGATTCTTTTGACTACAGCTTATTTCCTGCTGCCACAAATCAGCTACAATCCTATTCAATGAAAAATTGTCTCCGAAAGGCATCAAATCTGCTTGAAATGATACGTGGCTATCAGCACCATTATTCAACACACATGCTCGACTGTGCGCAGACGCCTGTGGCGTAGCCCTTGGGTCCTGAATCAGATGCAGTAGTTCCAACAAAAACTCTCCTGAACGGCACTGTGCCGAAAATTTCGCTACAGATCACCCTTGACTTGCTTGTGCTTCAGGTAGACGCCGGTTTTGCAGCCAGGAAGCGGACAGCAGCAACTTCCAACTAGTTTTGCAGTACTCAAACAACACAGTAAAACAGCATGCATCTTTTGCAGAACAGGAAAAACTCGACCGTAACAGGATTCAAACCTGCAACCTTTGGATCCGAAGTCCGACGCCTTACCCATTAGGCCACACGGTCACTGGCGCAGTATACTTCCCCACCCACACCTCATTTTCGCCATTTGTACACTTGGCAGAATGAATTTCCCTCTTTGACGCAGTTCTACGTCTCAAATTTCAGTACTAAAAGTACGACGCCACTTATGGCTGTGTCCCATCGCAAGTTACATTCAAGCCCTTATGACGCTGATCAAACAAGAGGTTGCAAATCAGCTTCAATCGCTTAGTGCCATCTCAGTTGCTTGCAGAAGGTACCTTACCCTATGTGATACAATGGCGAGTTGTCGCTATTACCAAAGCGGCGGCGGCGCCGCCGACGACGACGACAATCGCGAGGGTCTTTATCAGGGGTAGAAAATACATCACAAGAACTAAGTATTTCACGTCGGCATTCTCCGGAGACTGCCAAAAGCAGCAGTTTCTGGTGCCCACTTTAATAGCACCATTCACACTATTCATTTGCGAGAGCATTTCTTAAATACCGCACCCATTCATAATTTTTTTTATCCTTGACCGCTTTTTTCGAAAGGGCCACGATGGGAGGGGCTGTTACAAAATTCATTTGCCTCCTGGGAGGATCGAACTCACGACCTCTGGTTTACTAGACCAGCGCTCTGCCACTGAGCTAAGGAGGCGCCTCCTAGCGCACTTTTCGGCTACTTTCTTCTTACAGACTAGTGAATCGGAGCCATTCAGCTCGAAACGCACCGCATGAGCGACCATTATTTGCATTTAGTTAGCACAGCTGCTGCTTTCCTACACATCTCACACGATATCGATGTACACCTAAAATTCCAAAACAACACATTTATTTCATTTCAGAGTTACTTTCAGCTTCAAATACCGTTCCTCTGATATTCATACGAAGCTAGGCATCGTCGTAACCCGTTACGTTCATTACGCAAGGCTCACGAGAGGGGCGCATGTTGGATCCGCGTAGACACAAAATTTTGCGCCGCCCAGCGTGGGGCTCGAACCCACGACCCTGAGATTAAGAGTCTCATGCTCTAACGACTGAGCTAGCCGGGCTGCACGCAACGCGTTACGAGCCATACAATACTGATTGGACTTGCGACCATCTATTGAAGATTCTTTTGACGACAGCTTATTTCCTGCTGCCACAAATCAGCTACAATCCTATTCATTGAAAAATTGTCTCCGAAAGGCATCAAATCTGCTTGAAATGATACGTGGCTATCAGCACCATTATTCAACACACATGCTCGACTGTGCGCAGACGCCTGTGGCGTAGCCCTTTGGTCCTGAATCAGATACAGTGGTTCCAACAAAAACTCTCCTGAACGGCACTGTGCCGAAAATTTCGCTACAGATCACACTCGACTTGCTTGTGCTTCAGGTAGACGCCGGTTTTGCAGCCAGGAAGCGGACAGCAGCAACTTCCAACTAGTTTTGCAGTACTCAAACAACACAGTAAAACAGCATGCATCTTTTGCAGAACAGGAAAAACTCGACCGTGACAGGATTCGAACCTGCAATCTTCGGATCCGAAGTCCGACGCCTTATCCATTAGGCCACACGGTCACTGGCGCAATATACTTCCCCACCCACACCTCATTTTCGCCATTTGTACGCTTGGCAGAATGAATTTCCCTCTTTGACGCAGTTTTCCATCGCAAATTTCAGTACTAAAAGTACGACGCTACTTATGGCTGTGTCCCATCGCAAGTTACATTCAAGCCCTTATGACGCTGATCAAACAAGAGGTTGCAAATCAGCTTCAATCGCTTAGTGCCATCTCAGTTGCTTGCAGAAGGTACCTTACCCTATGTGATACAATGGCGAGTTGTCGCTATTACCAAAGCGGCGGCGGCGCCGCCGCCGACGACGACGACGACAATCGCGAGGGTCTTTATCAGGGGTAGAAAATACATCACAAGAACTAAGTATTTCACGTCGGCATTCTCCGGAGACTGCCAAAAGCAGCAGTTTCTGGTGCCCACTTTAATAGCACCATTCACACTATTCATTTGCGAGAGCATTTCTTAAATACCGCACCCATTCATAATTTTTTTTATCCTTGACCGCTTTTTTCGAAAGGGCCACGATGGGAGGGGCTGTTACAAAATTCATTTGCCTCCTGGGAGGATCGAACTCACGACCTCTGGTTTACTAGACCAGCGCTCTGCCACTGAGCTAAGGAGGCGCCTCCTAGCGCACTTTTCGGCTACTTTCTTCTTACAGACTAGTGAATCGGAGCCATTCAGCTCGAAACGCACCGCATGAGCGACCATTATTTGCATTTAGTTAGCACAGCTGCTGCTTTCCTACACATCTCACACGATATCGATGTACACCTAAAATTCCAAAACAACACATTTATTTCATTTCAGAGTTACTTTCAGCTTCAAATACCGTTCCTCTGATATTCATACGAAGCTAGGCATCGTCGTAACCCGTTACGTTCATTACGCAAGGCTCACGAGAGGGGCGCATGTTGGATCCGCGTAGACACAAAATTTTGCGCCGCCCACTGTGGGGCTCGAACCCACGACCCTGAGATTAAGAGTCTCATGCTCTAACGACTGAGCTAGCCGGGCTGCACGCAACGCGTTACGAGCCATACAATACTGATTGGACTTGCGACCATCTATTGAAGATTCTTTTGACGACAGCTTATTTCCTGCTGCCACAAATCAGCTACAATCCTATTCATTGAAAAATTGTCTCCGAAAGGCATCAAATCTGCTTGAAATGATACGTGGCTATCAGCACCATTATTCAACACACATGCTCGACTGTGCGCAGACGCCTGTGGCGTAGCCCTTTGGTCCTGAATCAGATACAGTGGTTCCAACAAAAACTCTCCTGAACGGCACTGTGCCGAAAATTTCGCTACAGATCACCCTCGACTTGCTTGTGCTTCAGGTAGACGCCGGTTTTGCAGCCAGGAAGCGGACAGCAGCAACTTCCAACTAGTTTTGCAGTACTCAAACAACACAGTAAAACAGCATGCATCTTTTGCAGAACAGGAAAAACTCGACCGTGACAGGATTCGAACCTGCAATCTTCGGATCCGAAGTCCGACGCCTTATCCATTAGGCCACACGGTCACTGGCGCAATATACTTCCCCACCCACACCTCATTTTCGCCATTTGTACGCTTGGCAGAATGAATTTCCCTCTTTGACGCAGTTTTCCATCGCAAATTTCAGTACTAAAAGTACGACGCTACTTATGGCTGTGTCCCATCGCAAGTTACATTCAAGCCCTTATGACGCTGATCAAACAAGAGGTTGCAAATCAGCTTCAATCGCTTAGTGCCATCTCAGTTGCTTGCAGAAGGTACCTTACCCTATGTGATACAATGGCGAGTTGTCGCTATTACCAAAGCGGCGGCGGCGCCGCCGACGACGACGACAATCGCGAGGGTCTAGGCATCGTCGTAACCCGTTACGTTCATTACGCAAGGCTCACGAGAGGGGCGCATGTTGGATCCGCGTAGACACAAAATTTTGCGCCGCCCAGCGTGGGGCTCGAACCCACGACCCTGAGATTAAGAGTCTCATGCTCTAACGACTGAGCTAGCCGGGCTGCACGCAACGCGTTACGAGCCATACAATACTGATTGGACTTGCGACCATCTATTGAAGATTCTTTTGACGACAGCTTATTTCCTGCTGCCACAAATCAGCTACAATCCTATTCATTGAAAAATTGTCTCCGAAAGGCATCAAATCTGCTTGAAATGATACGTGGCTATCAGCACCATTATTCAACACACATGCTCGACTGTGCGCAGACGCCTGTGGCGTAGCCCTTTGGTCCTGAATCAGATACAGTGGTTCCAACAAAAACTCTCCTGAACGGCACTGTGCCGAAAATTTCGCTACAGATCACACTCGACTTGCTTGTGCTTCAGGTAGACGCCGGTTTTGCAGCCAGGAAGCGGACAGCAGCAACTTCCAACTAGTTTTGCAGTACTCAAACAACACAGTAAAACAGCATGCATCTTTTGCAGAACAGGAAAAACTCGACCGTGACAGGATTCGAACCTGCAATCTTCGGATCCGAAGTCCGACGCCTTATCCATTAGGCCACACGGTCACTGGCGCAATATACTTCCCCACCCACACCTCATTTTCGCCATTTGTACGCTTGGCAGAATGAATTTCCCTCTTTGACGCAGTTTTCCATCGCAAATTTCAGTACTAAAAGTACGACGCTACTTATGGCTGTGTCCCATCGCAAGTTACATTCAAGCCCTTATGACGCTGATCAAACAAGAGGTTGCAAATCAGCTTCAATCGCTTAGTGCCATCTCAGTTGCTTGCAGAAGGTACCTTACCCTATGTGATACAATGGCGAGTTGTCGCTATTACCAAAGCGGCGGCGGCGCCGCCGACGACGACGACAATCGCGAGGGTCTTTATCAGGGGTAGAAAATACATCACAAGAACTAAGTATTTCACGTCGGCATTCTCCGGAGACTGCCAAAAGCAGCAGTTTCTGGTGCCCACTTTAATAGCACCATTCACACTATTCATTTGCGAGAGCATTTCTTAAATACCGCACCCATTCATAATTTTTTTTATCCTTGACCGTTTTTTTCGAAAGGGCCACGATGGGAGGGGCTGTTACAAAATTCATTTGCCTCCTGGGAGGATCGAACTCACGACCTCTGGTTTACTAGACCAGCGCTCTGCCACTGAGCTAAGGAGGCGCCTCCTAGCGCACTTTTCGGCTACTTTCTTCTTACAGACTAGTGAATCGGAGCCATTCAGCTCGAAACGCACCGCATGAGCGACCATTATTTGCATTTAGTTAGCACAGCTGCTGCTTTCCTACACATCTCACACGATATCGATGTACACCTAAAATTCCAAAACAACACATTTATTTCATTTCAGAGTTACTTTCAGCTTCAAATACCGTTCCTCTGATATTCATACGAAGCTAGGCATCGTCGTAACCCGTTACGTTCATTACGCAAGGCTCACGAGAGGGGCGCATGTTGGATCCGCGTAGACACAAAATTTTGCGCCGCCCAGCGTGGGGCTCGAACCCACGACCCTGAGATTAAGAGTCTCATGCTCTAACGACTGAGCTAGCCGGGCTGCACGCAACGCGTTACGAGCCATACAATACTGATTGGACTTGCGACCATCTATTGAAGATTCTTTTGACGACAGCTTATTTCCTGCTGCCACAAATCAGCTACAATCCTATTCATTGAAAAATTGTCTCCGAAAGGCATCAAATCTGCTTGAAATGATACGTGGCTATCAGCACCATTATTCAACACACATGCTCGACTGTGCGCAGACGCCTGTGGCGTAGCCCTTTGGTCTTGAATCAGATACAGTGGTTCCAACAAAAACTCTCCTGAACGGCACTGTGCCGAAAATTTCGCTACAGATCACCCTCGACTTGCTTGTGCTTCAGGTAGACGCCGGTTTTGCAGCCAGGAAGCGGACAGCAGCAACTTCCAACTAGTTTTGCAGTACTCAAACAACACAGTAAAACAGCATGCATCTTTTGCAGAACAGGAAAAACTCGACCGGGACAGGATTCGAACCTGCAATCTTCGGATCCGAAGTCCGACGCCTTATCCATTAGGCCACACGGTCACTGGCGCAATATACTTCCCCACCCACACCTCATTTTCGCCATTTGTACGCTTGGCAGAATGAATTTCCCTCTTTGACGCAGTTTTCCATCTCAAATTTCAGTACTAAAAGTACGACGCTACTTATGGCTGTGTCCCATCGCAAGTTACATTCAAGCCCTTATGACGCTGATCAAACAAGAGGTTGCAAATCAGCTTCAATCGCTTAGTGCCATCTCAGTTGCTTGCAGAAGGTACCTTACCCTATGTGATACAATGGCGAGTTGTCGCTATTACCAAAGCGGCGGCGGCGCCGCCGACGACGACGACAATCGCGAGGGTCTTTATCAGGGGTAGAAAATACATCATAAGAACTAAGTATTTCACGTCGGCATTCTCCGGAGACTGCCAAAAGCAGCACATTTTGATGCCCACTATAATAGCACCATTCACACTATTCATTTGCGAGAGCATTTCTTAAATACCGCACCCATTCATAATTTTTTTTATCCTTGACCGCTTTTTTCGAAAGGGCCACGGTGGGAGGGGCTGTTACAAAATTCATTTGCCTCCTGGGAGGATCGAACTCACGACCTCTGGTTTACTAGACAAGCGCTCTGCCACTGAGCTAAGGAGGCGCCTCCTAGCGCACTTTTCGGCTACTTTCTTCTTACAGACTAGTGAATCGGAGCCATTCAGCTCGAAACGCACCGCATGAGCGACCATTATTTGCATTTAGTTAGCACAGCTGCTGCTTTCCTACACATCTCACACGATATGGATGTACACCTAAAATTCCAATAAAACACATTTATTTCATTTCAGAGTTACTTTCAGCTTCAAATACCGTTCCTCTGATATTCATACGAAGCTAGGCATCGTCGTAACCCGTTACGTTCATTACGCAAGGCTCACGAGAGGGGCGCATGTTGGATCCGCGTAGACACAAAATTTTGCGCCGCCCAGCGTGGGGCTCAAACCCACGACCCTGAGATTAAGAGTCTCATGCTCTACCGACTGAGCTAGCCGGGCTGCACGCACGCGTTACGAGCCATACAATACTGATTGGACTTGCGACCATCTATTGAAGATTCTTTTGACGACAGCTTATTTCCTGCTGCCACAAATCAGCTACAATCCTATTCATTGAAAAATTGTCTCCGAAAGGCATCAAATCTGCTTGAAATGATACGTGGCTATCAGCACCATTATTCAACACACATGCTCGACTGTGCGCAGACGCCTGTGGCGTAGCCCTTTGGTCTTGAATCAGATACAGTGGTTCCAACAAAAACTCTCCTGAACGGCACTGTGCCGAAAATTTCGCTACAGATCACCCTCGACTTGCTTGTGCTTCAGGTAGACGCCGGTTTTGCAGCCAGGAAGCGGACAGCAGCAACTTCCAACTAGTTTTGCAGTACTCAAACAACACAGTAAAACAGCATGCATCTTTTGCAGAACAGGAAAAACTCGACCGGGACAGGATTCGAACCTGCAATCTTCGGATCCGAAGTCCGACGCCTTATCCATTAGGCCACACGGTCACTGGCGCAATATACTTCCCCACCCACACCTCATTTTCGCCATTTGTACGCTTGGCAGAATGAATTTCCCTCTTTGACGCAGTTTTCCATCTCAAATTTCAGTACTAAAAGTACGACGCTACTTATGGCTGTGTCCCATCGCAAGTTACATTCAAGCCCTTATGACGCTGATCAAACAAGAGGTTGCAAATCAGCTTCAATCGCTTAGTGCCATCTCAGTTGCTTGCAGAAGGTACCTTACCCTATGTGATACAATGGCGAGTTGTCGCTATTACCAAAGCGGCGGCGGCGCCGCCGACGACGACGACAATCGCGAGGGTCTTTATCAGGGGTAGAAAATACATCATAAGAACTAAGTATTTCACGTCGGCATTCTCCGGAGACTGCCAAAAGCAGCACATTTTGATGCCCACTATAATAGCACCATTCACACTATTCATTTGCGAGAGCATTTCTTAAATACCGCACCCATTCATAATTTTTTTTATCCTTGACCGCTTTTTTCGAAAGGGCCACGGTGGGAGGGGCTGTTACAAAATTCATTTGCCTCCTGGGAGGATCGAACTCACGACCTCTGGTTTACTAGACAAGCGCTCTGCCACTGAGCTAAGGAGGCGCCTCCTAGCGCACTTTTCGGCTACTTTCTTCTTACAGACTAGTGAATCGGAGCCATTCAGCTCGAAACGCACCGCATGAGCGACCATTATTTGCATTTAGTTAGCACAGCTGCTGCTTTCCTACACATCTCACACGATATGGATGTACACCTAAAATTCCAATACAACACATTTATTTCATTTCAGAGTTACTTTCAGCTTCAAATACCGTTCCTCTGATATTCATACGAAGCTAGGCATCGTCGTAACCCGTTACGTTCATTACGCAAGGCTCACGAGAGGGGCGCATGTTGGATCCGCGTAGACACAAAATTTTGCGCCGCCCAGCGTGGGGCTCAAACCCACGACCCTGAGATTAAGAGTCTCATGCTCTACCGACTGAGCTAGCCGGGCTGCACGCACGCGTTACGAGCCATACAATACTGATTTGACTTGCGACCATCTATTGAAGATTCTTTTGACGACAGCTTATTTCCTGCTGCCACAAATCAGCTACAATCCTATTCAATGAAAAATTGTCTCCGAAAGGCATCAAATCTGCTTGAAATGATACGTGGCTATCAGCACCATTATTCAACACACATGCTCGACTGTGCGCAGACGCCTGTGGCGTAGCCCTTTGGTCCTGAATCAGATACAGTGGTTCCAACAAAAACTCTCCTGAACGGCACTGTGCCGAAAATTTCGCTACAGATCACCCTCGACTTGCTTGTGCTTCAGGTAGACGCCGGTTTTGCAGCCAGGAAGCGGACAGCAGCAACTTCCAACTAGTTTTGCAGTACTCAAACAACACAGTAAAACAGCATGCATCTTTTGCAGAACAGGAAAAACTCGACCGTGACAGGATTCGAACCTGCAATCTTCGGATCCGAAGTCCGACGCCTTATCCATTAGGCCACACGGTCACTGGCGCAATATACTTCCCCACCCACACCTCATTTTCGCCATTTGTACGCTTGGCAGAATGAATTTCCCTCTTTGACGCAGTTTTCCATCTCAAATTTCAGTACTAAAAGTACGACGCTACTTATGGCTGTGTCCCATCGCAAGTTACATTCAAGCCCTTATGACGCTGATCAAACAAGAGGTTGCAAATCAGCTTCAATCGCTTAGTGCCATCTCAGTTGCTTGCAGAAGGTACCTTACCCTATGTGATACAATGGCGACTTGTCGCTATTACCAAAGCGGCGGCGGCGCCGCCGACGACGACGACAATCGCGAGGGTCTTTATCAGGGGTAGAAAATACATCACAAGAACTAAGTATTTCACGTCGGCATTCTCCGGAGACTGCCAAAAGCAGCAGTTTCTGGTGCCCACTTTAATAGCACCATTCACACTATTCATTTGCGAGAGCATTTCTTAAATACCGCACCCATTCATAATTTTTTTTATCCTTGACCGCTTTTTTCGAAAGGGCCACGGTGGGAGGGGCTGTTACAAAATTCATTTGCCTCCTGGGAGGATCGAACTCACGACCTCTGGTTTACTAGACAAGCGCTCTGCCACTGAGCTAAGGAGGCGCCTCCTAGCGCACTTTTCGGCTACTTTCTTCTTACAGACTAGTGAATCGGAGCCATTCAGCTCGAAACGCACCGCATGAGCGACCATTATTTGCATTTAGTTAGCACAGCTGCTGCTTTCCTACACATCTCACACGATATGGATGTACACCTAAAATTCCAATACAACACATTTATTTCATTTCAGAGTTACTTTCAGCTTCAAATACCGTTCCTCTGATATTCATACGAAGCTAGGCATCGTCGTAACCCGTTACGTTCATTACGCAAGGCTCACGAGAGGGGCGCATGTTGGATCCGCGTAGACACAAAATTTTGCGCCGCCCAGCGTGGGGCTCAAACCCACGACCCTGAGATTAAGAGTCTCATGCTCTACCGACTGAGCTAGCCGGGCTGCACGCACGCGTTACGAGCCATACAATACTGATTTGACTTGCGACCATCTATTGAAGATTCTTTTGACGACAGCTTATTTCCTGCTGCCACAAATCAGCTACAATCCTATTCAATGAAAAATTGTCTCCGAAAGGCATCAAATCTGCTTGAAATGATACGTGGCTATCAGCACCATTATTCAACACACATGCTCGACTGTGCGCAGACGCCTGTGGCGTAGCCCTTTGGTCCTGAATCAGATACAGTGGTTCCAACAAAAACTCTCCTGAACGGCACTGTGCCGAAAATTTCGCTACAGATCACCCTCGACTTGCTTGTGCTTCAGGTAGACGCCGGTTTTGCAGCCAGGAAGCGGACAGCAGCAACTTCCAACTAGTTTTGCAGTACTCAAACAACACAGTAAAACAGCATGCATCTTTTGCAGAACAGGAAAAACTCGACCGTGACAGGATTCGAACCTGCAATCTTCGGATCCGAAGTCCGACGCCTTATCCATTAGGCCACACGGTCACTGGCGCAATATACTTCCCCACCCACACCTCATTTTCGCCATTTGTACGCTTGGCAGAATGAATTTCCCTCTTTGACGCAGTTTTCCATCTCAAATTTCAGTACTAAAAGTACGACGCTACTTATGGCTGTGTCCCATCGCAAGTTACATTCTAGCCCTTATGACGCTGATCAAACAAGAGGTTGCAAATCAGCTTCAATCGCTTAGTGCCATCTCAGTTGCTTGCAGAAGGTACCTTACCCTATGTGATACAATGGCGAGTTGTCGCTATTACCAAAGCGGCGGCGGCGCCGCCGACGACGACGACAATCGCGAGGGTCTTTATCAGGGGTAGAAAATACATCACAAGAACTAAGTATTTCACGTCGGCATTCTCCGGAGACTGCCAAAAGCAGCAGTTTCTGGTGCCCACTTTAATAGCACCATTCACACTATTCATTTGCGAGAGCATTTCTTAAATACCGCACCCATTCATAATTTTTTTTATCCTTGACCGCTTTTTTCGAAAGGGCCACGATGGGAGGGGCTGTTACAAAATTCATTTGCCTCCTGGGAGGATCGAACTCACGACCTCAGATTTACTAGACCAGCGCTCTGCCACTGAGCTAAGGAGGCGCCTCCTAGCGCACTTTTCGGCTACTTTCTTCTTACAGACTAGTGAATCGGAGCCATTCAGCTCGAAACGCACCGCATGAGCGACCA
Organism: Schistocerca cancellata; assembly: GCF_023864275.1. Classification (NCBI taxonomy): domain Eukaryota; kingdom Metazoa; phylum Arthropoda; class Insecta; order Orthoptera; family Acrididae; genus Schistocerca; species Schistocerca cancellata. The sequence goes on along the minus strand of NC_064633.1, from coordinate 80,348,914 downwards.
TTATTTGCATTTAGTTAGCACAGCTGCTGCTTTCCTACACATCTCACACGATATCGATGTACACCTAAAATTCCAAAACAACACATTTATTTCATTTCAGAGTTACTTTCAGCTTCAAATACCGTTCCTCTGATATTCATACGAAGCTAGGCATCGTCGTAACCCGTTACGTTCATTACGCAAGGCTCACGAGAGGGGCGCATGTTGGATCCGCGTAGACACAAAATTTTGCGCCGCCCAGCGTGGGGCTCGAACCCACGACCCTGAGATTAAGAGTCTCATGCTCTAACGACTGAGCTAGCCGGGCTGCACGCAACGCGTTACGAGCCATACAATACTGATTGGACTTGCGACCATCTATTGAAGATTCTTTTGACGACAGCTTATTTCCTGCTGCCACAAATCAGCTACAATCCTATTCATTGAAAAATTGTCTCCGAAAGGCATCAAATCTGCTTGAAATGATACGTGGCTATCAGCACCATTATTCAACACACATGCTCGACTGTGCGCAGACGCCTGTGGCGTAGCCCTTTGGTCCTGAATCAGATACAGTGGTTCCAACAAAAACTCTCCTGAACGGCACTGTGCCGAAAATTTCGCTACAGATCACACTCGACTTGCTTGTGCTTCAGGTAGACGCCGGTTTTGCAGCCAGGAAGCGGACAGCAGCAACTTCCAACTAGTTTTGCAGTACTCAAACAACACAGTAAAACAGCATGCATCTTTTGCAGAACAGGAAAAACTCGACCGTGACAGGATTCGAACCTGCAATCTTCGGATCCGAAGTCCGACGCCTTATCCATTAGGCCACACGGTCACTGGCGCAATATACTTCCCCACCCACACCTCATTTTCGCCATTTGTACGCTTGGCAGAATGAATTTCCCTCTTTGACGCAGTTTTCCATCGCAAATTTCAGTACTAAAAGTACGACGCTACTTATGGCTGTGTCCCATCGCAAGTTACATTCAAGCCCTTATGACGCTGATCAAACAAGAGGTTGCAAATCAGCTTCAATCGCTTAGTGCCATCTCAGTTGCTTGCAGAAGGTACCTTACCCTATGTGATACAATGGCGAGTTGTCGCTATTACCAAAGCGGCGGCGCCGCCGCCGACGACGACGACAATCGCGAGGGTCTAGGCATCGTCGTAACCCGTTACGTTCATTACGCAAGGCTCACGAGAGGGGCGCATGTTGGATCCGCGTAGACACAAAATTTTGCGCCGCCCAGCGTGGGGCTCGAACCCACGACCCTGAGATTAAGAGTCTCATGCTCTAACGACTGAGCTAGCCGGGCTGCACGCAACGCGTTACGAGCCATACAATACTGATTGGACTTGCGACCATCTATTGAAGATTCTTTTGACGACAGCTTATTTCCTGCTGCCACAAATCAGCTACAATCCTATTCATTGAAAAATTGTCTCCGAAAGGCATCAAATCTGCTTGAAATGATACGTGGCTATCAGCACCATTATTCAACACACATGCTCGACTGTGCGCAGACGCCTGTGGCGTAGCCCTTTGGTCCTGAATCAGATACAGTGGTTCCAACAAAAACTCTCCTGAACGGCACTGTGCCGAAAATTTCGCTACAGATCACACTCGACTTGCTTGTGCTTCAGGTAGACGCCGGTTTTGCAGCCAGGAAGCGGACAGCAGCAACTTCCAACTAGTTTTGCAGTACTCAAACAACACAGTAAAACAGCATGCATCTTTTGCAGAACAGGAAAAACTCGACCGTGACAGGATTCGAACCTGCAATCTTCGGATCCGAAGTCCGACGCCTTATCCATTAGGCCACACGGTCACTGGCGCAATATACTTCCCCACCCACACCTCATTTTCGCCATTTGTACGCTTGGCAGAATGAATTTCCCTCTTTGACGCAGTTTTCCATCGCAAATTTCAGTACTAAAAGTACGACGCTACTTATGGCTGTGTCCCATCGCAAGTTACATTCAAGCCCTTATGACGCTGATCAAACAAGAGGTTGCAAATCAGCTTCAATCGCTTAGTGCCATCTCAGTTGCTTGCAGAAGGTACCTTACCCTATGTGATACAATGGCGAGTTGTCGCTATTACCAAAGCGGCGGCGGCGCCGCCGACGACGACGACAATCGCGAGGGTCTTTATCAGGGGTAGAAAATACATCACAAGAACTAAGTATTTCACGTCGGCATTCTCCGGAGACTGCCAAAAGCAGCAGTTTCTGGTGCCCACTTTAATAGCACCATTCACACTATTCATTTGCGAGAGCATTTCTTAAATACCGCACCCATTCATCATTTTTTTATCCTTGACCGCTTTTTTCGAAAGGGCCACGGTGGGAGGGGCTGTTACAAAATTCATTTGCCTCCTGGGAGGATCGAACTCACGACCTCTGGTTTACTAGACCAGCGCTCTGCCACTGAGCTAAGGAGGCGCCTCCTAGCGCACTTTTCGGCTACTTTGTTCTTACAGACTAGTGAATCGGAGCCATTCAGCTCGAAACGCACCGCATGAGCGACCATTATTTGCATTTAGTTAGCACAGCTGCTGCTTTCCTACACATCTCACACGATATCGATGTACACCTAAAATTCCAAAACAACACATTTATTTCATTTCAGAGTTACTTTCAGCTTCAAATACCGTTCCTCTGATATTCATACGAAGCTAGGCATCGTCGTAACCCGTTACGTTCATTACGCAAGGCTCACGAGAGGGGCGCATGTTGGATCCGCGTAGACACAAAATTTTGCGCCGCCCAGCGTGGGGCTCGAACCCACGACCCTGAGATTAAGAGTCTCATGCTCTACCGACTGAGCTAGCCGGGCTGCACGCAACGCGTTACGAGCCATACAATACTGATTTGACTTGCGACCATCTATTGAAGATTCTTTTGACGACAGCTTATTTCCTGCTGCCACAAATCAGCTACAATCCTATTCAATGAAAAATTGTCTCCGAAAGGCATCAAATCTGCTTGAAATGATACGTGGCTATCAGCACCATTATTCAACACACATGCTCGACTGTGCGCAGACGCCTGTGGCGTAGCCCTTTGGTCCTGAATCAGATACAGTGGTTCCAACAAAAACTCTCCTGAACGGCACTGTGCCGAAAATTTCGCTACAGATCACCCTCGACTTGCTTGTGCTTCAGGTAGACGCCGGTTTTGCAGCCAGGAAGCGGACAGCAGCAACTTCCAACTAGTTTTGCAGTACTCAAACAACACAGTAAAACAGCATGCATCTTTTGCAGAACAGGAAAAACTCGACCGTGACAGGATTCGAACCTGCAATCTTCGGATCCGAAGTCCGACGCCTTATCCATTAGGCCACACGGTCACTGGCGCAATATACTTCCCCACCCACACCTCATTTTCGCCATTTGTACGCTTGGCAGAATGAATTTCCCTCTTTGACGCAGTTTTCCATCGCAAATTTCAGTACTAAAAGTACGACACTACTTATGGCTGTGTCCCTTATGACGCTGATCAAACAAGAGGTTGCAAATCAGCTTCAATCGCTTAGTGCCATCTCAGTTGCTTGCAGAAGGTACCTTACCCTATGTGATACAATGGCGAGTTGTCGCTATTACCAAAGCGGCGGCGGCGCCGCCGACGACGACGACAATCGCGAGGGTCTTTATCAGGGGTAGAAAATACATCACAAGAACTAAGTATTTCACGTCGGCATTCTCCGGAGACTGCCAAAAGCAGCAGTTTCTGGTGCCCACTTTAATAGCACCATTCACACTATTCATTTGCGAGAGCATTTCTTAAATACCGCACCCATTCATCATTTTTTTTTTCCTTGACCGCTTTTTTCGAAAGGGCCACGGTGGGAGGGGCAGTTACAAAATTCATTTGCCTCCTGGGAGGATCGAACTCACGACCTCTGGTTTACTAGACCAGCGCTCTGCCACTGAGCTAAGGAGGCGCCTCCTAGCGCACTTTTCGGCTACTTTGTTCTTACAGACTAGTGAATCGGAGCCATTCAGCTCGAAACGCACCGCATGAGCGACCATTATTTGCATTTAGTTAGCACAGCTGCTGCTTTCCTACACATCTCACACGATATCGATGTACACCTAAAATTCCAAAACAACACATTTATTTCATTTCAGAGTTACTTTCAGCTTCAAATACCGTTCCTCTGATATTCATACGAAGCTAGGCATCGTCGTAACCCGTTACGTTCATTACGCAAGGCTCACGAGAGGGGCGCATGTTGGATCCGCGTAGACACAAAATTTTGCGCCGCCCAGCGTGGGGCTCGAACCCACGACCCTGAGATTAAGAGTCTCATGCTCTACCGACTGAGCTAGCCGGGCTGCACGCAACGCGTTACGAGCCATACAATACTGATTTGACTTGCGACCATCTATTGAAGATTCTTTTGACTACAGCTTATTTCCTGCTGCCACAAATCAGCTACAATCCTATTCAATGAAAAATTGTCTCCGAAAGGCATCAAATCTGCTTGAAATGATACGTGGCTATCAGCACCATTATTCAACACACATGCTCGACTGTGCGCAGACGCCTGTGGCGTAGCCCTTTGGTCCTGAATCAGATACAGTGGTTCCAACAAAAACTCTCCTGAACGGCACTGTGCCGAAAATTTCGCTACAGATCACCCTCGACTTGCTTGTGCTTCAGGTAGACGCCGGTTTTGCAGCCAGGAAGCGGACAGCAGCAACTTCCAACTAGTTTTGCAGTACTCAAACAACACAGTAAAACAGCATGCATCTTTTGCAGAACAGGAAAAACTCGACCGTGACAGGATTCGAACCTGCAATCTTCGGATCCGAAGTCAGACGCCTTATCCATTAGGCCACACGGTCACTGGCGCAATATACTTCCCCACCCACACCTCATTTTCGCCATTTGTACGCTTGGCAGAATGAATTTCCCTCTTTGACGCAGTTTTCCATCGCAAATTTCAGTACTAAAAGTACGACGCTACTTATGGCTGTGTCCCATCGCAAGTTACATTCAAGCCCTTATGACGCTGATCAAACAAGAGGTTGCAAATCAGCTTCAATCGCTTAGTGCCATCTCAGTTGCTTGCAGAAGGTACCTTACCCTATGTGATACAATGGCGAGTTGTCGCTATTACCAAAGCGGCGGCGGCGCCGCCGACGACGACGACAATCGCGAGGGTCTTTATCAGGGGTAGAAAATACATCACAAGAACTAAGTATTTCACGTCGGCATTCTCCGGAGACTGCCAAAAGCAGCAGTTTCTGGTGCCCACTTTAATAGCACCATTCACACTATTCATTTGCGAGAGCATTTCTTAAATACCGCACCCATTCATCATTTTTTTATCCTTGACCGCTCTTTTCGAAAGGGCCACGGTGGGAGGGGCTGTTACAAAATTCATTTGCCTTCTGGGAGGATCGAACTCACGACCTCTGGTTTACTAGACCAGCGCTCTGCCACTGAGCTAAGGAGGCGCCTCCTAGCGCACTTTTCGGCTACTTTCTTCTTACAGACTAGTGAATCGGAGCCATTCAGCTCGAAACGCACCGCATGAGCGACCATTATTTGCATTTAGTTAGCACAGCTGCTGCTTTCCTACACATCTCACACGATATCGATGTACACCTAAAATTCCAAAACAACACATTTATTTCATTTCAGAGTTACTTTCAGCTTCAAATACCGTTCCTCTGATATTCATACGAAGCTAGGCATCGTCGTAACCCGTTACGTTCATTACGCAAGGCTCACGAGAGGGGCGCATGTTGGATCCGCGTAGACACAAAATTTTGCGCCGCCCAGCGTGGGGCTCGAACCCACGACCCTGAGATTAAGAGTCTCATGCTCTACCGACTGAGCTAGCCGGGCTGCACGCAACGCGTTACGAGCCATACAATACTGATTTGACTTGCGACCATCTATTGAAGATTCTTTTGACGACAGCTTATTTCCTGCTGCCACAAATCAGCTACAATCCTATTCAATGAAAAATTGTCTCCGAAAGGCATCAAATCTGCTTGAAATGATACGTGGCTATCAGCACCATTATTCAACACACATGCTCGACTGTGCGCAGACGCCTGTGGCGTAGCCCTTTGGTCCTGAATCAGATACAGTGGTTCCAACAAAAACTCTCCTGAACGGCACTGTGCCGAAAATTTCGCTACAGATCACCCTCGACTTGCTTGTGCTTCAGGTAGACGCCGGTTTTGCAGCCAGGAAGCGGACAGCAGCAACTTCCAACTAGTTTTGCAGTACTCAAACAACACAGTAAAACAGCATGCATCTTTTGCAGAACAGGAAAAACTCGACCGTGACAGGATTCGAACCTGCAATCTTCGGATCCGAAGTCCGACGCCTTATCCATTAGGCCACACGGTCACTGGCGCAATATACTTCCCCACCCACACCTCATTTTCGCCATTTGTACGCTTGGCAGAATGAATTTCCCTCTTTGACGCAGTTTTCCATCGCAAATTTCAGTACTAAAAGTACGACGCTACTTATGGCTGTGTCCCATCGCAAGTTACATTCAAGCCCTTATGACGCTGATCAAACAAGAGGTTGCAAATCAGCTTCAATCGCTTAGTGCCATCTCAGTTGCTTGCAGAAGGTACCTTACCCTATGTGATACAATGGCGAGTTGTCGCTATTACCAAAGCGGCGGCGGGCGCCGCCGCCGACGACGACAATCGCGAGGGTCTTTATCAGGGGTAGAAAATACATCACAAGAACTAAGTATTTCACGTCGGCATTCTCCGGAGACTGCCAAAAGCAGCAGTTTCTGGTGCCCACTTTAATAGCACCATTCACACTATTCATTTGCGAGAGCATTTCTTAAATACCGCACCCATTCATAATTTTTTTTATCCTTGACCGCTTTTTTCGAAAGGGCCACGATGGGAGGGGCTGTTACAAAATTCATTTGCCTCCTGGGAGGATCGAACTCACGACCTCTGGTTTACTAGACCAGCGCTCTGCCACTGAGCTAAGGAGGCGCCTCCTAGCGCACTTTTCGGCTACTTTCTTCTTACAGACTAGTGAATCGGAGCCATTCAGCTCGAAACGCACCGCATGAGCGACCATTATTTGCATTTAGTTAGCACAGCTGCTGCTTTCCTACACATCTCACACGATATCGATGTACACCTAAAATTCCAAAACAACACATTTATTTCATTTCAGAGTTACTTTCAGCTTCAAATACCGTTCCTCTGATATTCATACGAAGCTAGGCATCGTCGTAACCCGTTACGTTCATTACGCAAGGCTCACGAGAGGGGCGCATGTTGGATCCGCGTAGACACAAAATTTTGCGCCGCCCAGCGTGGGGCTCGAACCCACGACCCTGAGATTAAGAGTCTCATGCTCTAACGACTGAGCTAGCCGGGCTGCACGCAACGCGTTACGAGCCATACAATACTGATTGGACTTGCGACCATCTATTGAAGATTCTTTTGACGACAGCTTATTTCCTGCTGCCACAAATCAGCTACAATCCTATTCATTGAAAAATTGTCTCCGAAAGGCATCAAATCTGCTTGAAATGATACGTGGCTATCAGCACCATTATTCAACACACATGCTCGACTGTGCGCAGACGCCTGTGGCGTAGCCCTTTGGTCCTGAATCAGATACAGTGGTTCCAACAAAAACTCTCCTGAACGGCACTGTGCCGAAAATTTCGCTACAGATCACACTCGACTTGCTTGTGCTTCAGGTAGACGCCGGTTTTGCAGCCAGGAAGCGGACAGCAGCAACTTCCAACTAGTTTTGCAGTACTCAAACAACACAGTAAAACAGCATGCATCTTTTGCAGAACAGGAAAAACTCGACCGTGACAGGATTCGAACCTGCAATCTTCGGATCCGAAGTCCGACGCCTTATCCATTAGGCCACACGGTCACTGGCGCAATATACTTCCCCACCCACACCTCATTTTCGCCATTTGTACGCTTGGCAGAATGAATTTCCCTCTTTGACGCAGTTTTCCATCGCAAATTTCAGTACTAAAAGTACGACGCTACTTATGGCTGTGTCCCATCGCAAGTTACATTCAAGCCCTTATGACGCTGATCAAACAAGAGGTTGCAAATCAGCTTCAATCGCTTAGTGCCATCTCAGTTGCTTGCAGAAGGTACCTTACCCTATGTGATACAATGGCGAGTTGTCGCTATTACCAAAGCGGCGGCGCCGCCGCCGACGACGACGACAATCGCGAGGGTCTAGGCATCGTCGTAACCCGTTACGTTCATTACGCAAGGCTCACGAGAGGGGCGCATGTTGGATCCGCGTAGACACAAAATTTTGCGCCGCCCAGCGTGGGGCTCGAACCCACGACCCTGAGATTAAGAGTCTCATGCTCTAACGACTGAGCTAGCCGGGCTGCACGCAACGCGTTACGAGCCATACAATACTGATTGGACTTGCGACCATCTATTGAAGATTCTTTTGACGACAGCTTATTTCCTGCTGCCACAAATCAGCTACAATCCTATTCATTGAAAAATTGTCTCCGAAAGGCATCAAATCTGCTTGAAATGATACGTGGCTATCAGCACCATTATTCAACACACATGCTCGACTGTGCGCAGACGCCTGTGGCGTAGCCCTTTGGTCCTGAATCAGATACAGTGGTTCCAACAAAAACTCTCCTGAACGGCACTGTGCCGAAAATTTCGCTACAGATCACACTCGACTTGCTTGTGCTTCAGGTAGACGCCGGTTTTGCAGCCAGGAAGCGGACAGCAGCAACTTCCAACTAGTTTTGCAGTACTCAAACAACACAGTAAAACAGCATGCATCTTTTGCAGAACAGGAAAAACTCGACCGTGACAGGATTCGAACCTGCAATCTTCGGATCCGAAGTCCGACGCCTTATCCATTAGGCCACACGGTCACTGGCGCAATATACTTCCCCACCCACACCTCATTTTCGCCATTTGTACGCTTGGCAGAATGAATTTCCCTCTTTGACGCAGTTTTCCATCGCAAATTTCAGTACTAAAAGTACGACGCTACTTATGGCTGTGTCCCATCGCAAGTTACATTCAAGCCCTTATGACGCTGATCAAACAAGAGGTTGCAAATCAGCTTCAATCGCTTAGTGCCATCTCAGTTGCTTGCAGAAGGTACCTTACCCTATGTGATACAATGGCGAGTTGTCGCTATTACCAAAGCGGCGGCGGCGCCGCCGACGACGACGACAATCGCGAGGGTCTAGGCATCGTCGTAACCCGTTACGTTCATTACGCAAGGCTCACGAGAGGGGCGCATGTTGGATCCGCGTAGACACAAAATTTTGCGCCGCCCAGCGTGGGGCTCGAACCCACGACCCTGAGATTAAGAGTCTCATGCTCTAACGACTGAGCTAGCCGGGCTGCACGCAACGCGTTACGAGCCATACAATACTGATTGGACTTGCGACCATCTATTGAAGATTCTTTTGACGACAGCTTATTTCCTGCTGCCACAAATCAGCTACAATCCTATTCATTGAAAAATTGTCTCCGAAAGGCATCAAATCTGCTTGAAATGATACGTGGCTATCAGCACCATTATTCAACACACATGCTCGACTGTGCGCAGACGCCTGTGGCGTAGCCCTTTGGTCCTGAATCAGATACAGTGGTTCCAACAAAAACTCTCCTGAACGGCACTGTGCCGAAAATTTCGCTACAGATCACACTCGACTTGCTTGTGCTTCAGGTAGACGCCGGTTTTGCAGCCAGGAAGCGGACAGCAGCAACTTCCAACTAGTTTTGCAGTACTCAAACAACACAGTAAAACAGCATGCATCTTTTGCAGAACAGGAAAAACTCGACCGTGACAGGATTCGAACCTGCAATCTTCGGATCCGAAGTCCGACGCCTTATCCATTAGGCCACACGGTCACTGGCGCAATATACTTCCCCACCCACACCTCATTTTCGCCATTTGTACGCTTGGCAGAATGAATTTCCCTCTTTGACGCAGTTTTCCATCGCAAATTTCAGTACTAAAAGTACGACGCTACTTATGGCTGTGTCCCATCGCAAGTTACATTCAAGCCCTTATGACGCTGATCAAACAAGAGGTTGCAAATCAGCTTCAATCGCTTAGTGCCATCTCAGTTGCTTGCAGAAGGTACCTTACCCTATGTGATACAATGGCGAGTTGTCGCTATTACCAAAGCGGCGGCGGCGCCGCCGACGACGACGACAATCGCGAGGGTCTTTATCAGGGGTAGAAAATACATCACAAGAACTAAGTATTTCACGTCGGCATTCTCCGGAGACTGCCAAAAGCAGCAGTTTCTGGTGCCCACTTTAATAGCACCATTCACACTATTCATTTGCGAGAGCATTTCTTAAATACCGCACCCATTCATCATTTTTTTATCCTTGACCGCTTTTTTCGAAAGGGCCACGGTGGGAGGGGCTGTTACAAAATTCATTTGCCTCCTGGGAGGATCGAACTCACGACCTCTGGTTTACTAGACCAGCGCTCTGCCACTGAGCTAAGGAGGCGCCTCCTAGCGCACTTTTCGGCTACTTTGTTCTTACAGACTAGTGAATCGGAGCCATTCAGCTCGAAACGCACCGCATGAGCGACCATTATTTGCATTTAGTTAGCACAGCTGCTGCTTTCCTACACATCTCACACGATATCGATGTACACCTAAAATTCCAAAACAACACATTTATTTCATTTCAGAGTTACTTTCAGCTTCAAATACCGTTCCTCTGATATTCATACGAAGCTAGGCATCGTCGTAACCCGTTACGTTCATTACGCAAGGCTCACGAGAGGGGCGCATGTTGGATCCGCGTAGACACAAAATTTTGCGCCGCCCAGCGTGGGGCTCGAACCCACGACCCTGAGATTAAGAGTCTCATGCTCTACCGACTGAGCTAGCCGGGCTGCACGCAACGCGTTACGAGCCATACAATACTGATTTGACTTGCGACCATCTATTGAAGATTCTTTTGACGACAGCTTATTTCCTGCTGCCACAAATCAGCTACAATCCTATTCAATGAAAAATTGTCTCCGAAAGGCATCAAATCTGCTTGAAATGATACGTGGCTATCAGCACCATTATTCAACACACATGCTCGACTGTGCGCAGACGCCTGTGGCGTAGCCCTTTGGTCCTGAATCAGATACAGTGGTTCCAACAAAAACTCTCCTGAACGGCACTGTGCCGAAAATTTCGCTACAGATCACCCTCGACTTGCTTGTGCTTCAGGTAGACGCCGGTTTTGCAGCCAGGAAGCGGACAGCAGCAACTTCCAACTAGTTTTGCAGTACTCAAACAACACAGTAAAACAGCATGCATCTTTTGCAGAACAGGAAAAACTCGACCGTGACAGGATTCGAACCTGCAATCTTCGGATCCGAAGTCCGACGCCTTATCCATTAGGCCACACGGTCACTGGCGCAATATACTTCCCCACCCACACCTCATTTTCGCCATTTGTACGCTTGGCAGAATGAATTTCCCTCTTTGACGCAGTTTTCCATCGCAAATTTCAGTACTAAAAGTACGACACTACTTATGGCTGTGTCCCTTATGACGCTGATCAAACAAGAGGTTGCAAATCAGCTTCAATCGCTTAGTGCCATCTCAGTTGCTTGCAGAAGGTACCTTACCCTATGTGATACAATGGCGAGTTGTCGCTATTACCAAAGCGGCGGCGGCGCCGCCGACGACGACGACAATCGCGAGGGTCTTTATCAGGGGTAGAAAATACATCACAAGAACTAAGTATTTCACGTCGGCATTCTCCGGAGACTGCCAAAAGCAGCAGTTTCTGGTGCCCACTTTAATAGCACCATTCACACTATTCATTTGCGAGAGCATTTCTTAAATACCGCACCCATTCATAATTTTTTTTTTCCTTGACCGCTTTTTTCGAAAGGGCCACGGTGGGAGGGGCTGTTACAAAATTCATTTGCCTCCTGGGAGGATCGAACTCACGACCTCTGGTTTACTAGACCAGCGCTCTGCCACTGAGCTAAGGAGGCGCCTCCTAGCGCACTTTTCGGCTACTTTCTTCTTACAGACTAGTGAATCGGAGCCATTCAGCTCGAAACGCACCGCATGAGCGACCATTATTTGCATTTAGTTAGCACAGCTGCTGCTTTCCTACACATCTCACACGATATCGATGTACACCTAAAATTCCAAAACAACACATTTATTTCATTTCAGAGTTACTTTCAGCTTCAAATACCGTTCCTCTGATATTCATACGAAGCTAGGCATCGTCGTAACCCGTTACGTTCATTACGCAAGGCTCACGAGAGGGGCGCATGTTGGATCCGCGTAGACACAAAATTTTGCGCCGCCCAGCGTGGGGCTCGAACCCACGACCCTGAGATTAAGAGTCTCATGCTCTACCGACTGAGCTAGCCGGGCTGCACGCAACGCGTTACGAGCCATACAATACTGATTTGACTTGCGACCATCTATTGAAGATTCTTTTGACTACAGCTTATTTCCTGCTGCCACAAATCAGCTACAATCCTATTCAATGAAAAATTGTCTCCGAAAGGCATCAAATCTGCTTGAAATGATACGTGGCTATCAGCACCATTATTCAACACACATGCTCGACTGTGCGCAGACGCCTGTGGCGTAGCCCTTTGCTCCTGAATCAGATACAGTGGTTCCAACAAAAACTCTCCTGAACGGCACTGTGCCGAAAATTTCGCTACAGATCACCCTCGACTTGCTTGTGCTTCAGGTAGACGCCGGTTTTGCAGCCAGGAAGCGGACAGCAGCAACTTCCAACTAGTTTTGCAGTACTCAAACAACACAGTAAAACAGCATGCATCTTTTGCAGAACAGGAAAAACTCGACCGTGACAGGATTCGAACCTGCAATCTTCGGATCCGAAGTCAGACGCCTTATCCATTAGGCCACACGGTCACTGGCGCAATATACTTCCCCACCCACACCTCATTTTCGCCATTTGTACGCTTGGCAGAATGAATTTCCCTCTTTGACGCAGTTTTCCATCTCAAATTTCAGTACTAAAAGTACGACGCTACTTATGGCTGTGTCCCATCGCAAGTTACATTCAAGCCCTTATGACGCTGATCAAACAAGAGGTTGCAAATCAGCTTCAATCGCTTAGTGCCATCTCAGTTGCTTGCAGAAGGTACCTTACCCTATGTGATACAATGGCGAGTTGTCGCTATTACCAAAGCGGCGGCGGCGCCGCCGACGACGACGACAATCGCGAGGGTCTTTATCAGGGGTAGAAAATACATCACAAGAACTAAGTATTTCACGTCGGCATTCTCCGGAGACTGCCAAAAGCAGCAGTTTCTGGTGCCCACTTTAATAGCACCATTCACACTATTCATTTGCGAGAGCATTTCTTAAATACCGCACCCATTCATAATTTTTTTTTTCCTTGACCGCTTTTTTCGAAAGGGCCACGGTGGGAGGGGCTGTTACAAAATTCATTTGCCTCCTGGGAGGATCGAACTCACGACCTCTGGTTTACTAGACCAGCGCTCTGCCACTGAGCTAAGGAGGCGCCTCCTAGCGCACTTTTCGGCTACTTTCTTCTTACAGACTAGTGAATCGGAGCCATTCAGCTCGAAACGCACCGCATGAGCGACCATTATTTGCATTTAGTTAGCACAGCTGCTGCTTTCCTACACATCTCACACGATATCGATGTACACCTAAAATTCCAAAACAACACATTTATTTCATTTCAGAGTTACTTTCAGCTTCAAATACCGTTCCTCTGATATTCATACGAAGCTAGGCATCGTCGTAACCCGTTACGTTCATTACGCAAGGCTCACGAGAGGGGCGCATGTTGGATCCGCGTAGACACAAAATTTTGCGCCGCCCAGCGTGGGGCTCGAACCCACGACCCTGAGATTAAGAGTCTCATGCTCTACCGACTGAGCTAGCCGGGCTGCACGCAACGCGTTACGAGCCATACAATACTGATTTGACTTGCGACCATCTATTGAAGATTCTTTTGACTACAGCTTATTTCCTGCTGCCACAAATCAGCTACAATCCTATTCAATGAAAAATTGTCTCCGAAAGGCATCAAATCTGCTTGAAATGATACGTGGCTATCAGCACCATTATTCAACACACATGCTCGACTGTGCGCAGACGCCTGTGGCGTAGCCCTTTGCTCCTGAATCAGATACAGTGGTTCCAACAAAAACTCTCCTGAACGGCACTGTGCCGAAAATTTCGCTACAGATCACCCTCGACTTGCTTGTGCTTCAGGTAGACGCCGGTTTTGCAGCCAGGAAGCGGACAGCAGCAACTTCCAACTAGTTTTGCAGTACTCAAACAACACAGTAAAACAGCATGCATCTTTTGCAGAACAGGAAAAACTCGACCGTGACAGGATTCGAACCTGCAATCTTCGGATCCGAAGTCAGACGCCTTATCCATTAGGCCACACGGTCACTGGCGCAATATACTTCCCCACCCACACCTCATTTTCGCCATTTGTACGCTTGGCAGAATGAATTTCCCTCTTTGACGCAGTTTTCCATCTCAAATTTCAGTACTAAAAGTACGACGCTACTTATGGCTGTGTCCCATCGCAAGTTACATTCAAGCCCTTATGACGCTGATCAAACAAGAGGTTGCAAATCAGCTTCAATCGCTTAGTGCCATCTCAGTTGCTTGCAGAAGGTACCTTACCCTATGTGATACAATGGCGAGTTGTCGCTATTACCAAAGCGGCGGCGGCGCCGCCGACGACGACGACAATCGCGAGGGTCTTTATCAGGGGTAGAAAATACATCACAAGAACTAAGTATTTCACGTCGGCATTCTCCGGAGACTGCCAAAAGCAGCAGTTTCTGGTGCCCACTTTAATAGCACCATTCACACTATTCATTTGCGAGAGCATTTCTTAAATACCGCACCCATTCATAATTTTTTTTTTCCTTGACCGCTTTTTTCGAAAGGGCCACGGTGGGAGGGGCTGTTACAAAATTCATTTGCCTCCTGGGAGGATCGAACTCACGACCTCTGGTTTACTAGACTAGCGCTCTGCCACTGAGCTAAGGAGGCGCCTCCTAGCGCACTTTTCGGCTACTTTGTTCTTACAGACTAGTGAATCGGAGCCATTCAGCTCGAAACGCACCGCATGAGCGACCATTATTTGCATTTAGTTAGCACAGCTGCTGCTTTCCTACACATCTCACACGATATCGATGTACACCTAAAATTCCAAAACAACACATTTATTTCATTTCAGAGTTACTTTCAGCTTCAAATACCGTTCCTCTGATATTCATACGAAGCTAGGCATCGTCGTAACCCGTTACGTTCATTACGCAAGGCTCACGAGAGGGGCGCATGTTGGATCCGCGTAGACACAAAATTTTGCGCCGCCCAGCGTGGGGCTCGAACCCACGACCCTGAGATTAAGAGTCTCATGCTCTACCGACTGAGCTAGCCGGGCTGCACGCAACGCGTTACGAGCCATACAATACTGATTTGACTTGCGACCATCTATTGAAGATTCTTTTGACTACAGCTTATTTCCTGCTGCCACAAATCAGCTACAATCCTATTCAATGAAAAATTGTCTCCGAAAGGCATCAAATCTGCTTGAAATGATACGTGGCTATCAGCACCATTATTCAACACACATGCTCGACTGTGCGCAGACGCCTGTGGCGTAGCCCTTTGGTCCTGAATCAGATACAGTGGTTCCAACAAAAACTCTCCTGAACGGCACTGTGCCGAAAATTTCGCTACAGATCACCCTCGACTTGCTTGTGCTTCAGGTAGACGCCGGTTTTGCAGCCAGGAAGCGGACAGCAGCAACTTCCAACTAGTTTTGCAGTACTCAAACAACACAGTAAAACAGCATGCATCTTTTGCAGAACAGGAAAAACTCGACCGTGACAGGATTCGAACCTGCAATCTTCGGATCCGAAGTCAGACGCCTTATCCATTAGGCCACACGGTCACTGGCGCAATATACTTCCCCACCCACACCTCATTTTCGCCATTTGTACGCTTGGCAGAATGAATTTCCCTCTTTGACGCAGTTTTCCATCGCAAATTTCAGTACTAAAAGTACGACGCTACTTATGGCTGTGTCCCATCGCAAGTTACATTCAAGCCCTTATGACGCTGATCAAACAAGAGGTTGCAAATCAGCTTCAATCGCTTAGTGCCATCTCAGTTGCTTGCAGAAGGTACCTTACCCTATGTGATACAATGGCGAGTTGTCGCTATTACCAAAGCGGCGGCGGCGCCGCCGACGACGACGACAATCGCGAGGGTCTTTATCAGGGGTAGAAAATACATCACAAGAACTAAGTATTTCACGTCGGCATTCTCCGGAGACTGCCAAAAGCAGCAGTTTCTGGTGCCCACTTTAATAGCACCATTCACACTATTCATTTGCGAGAGCATTTCTTAAATACCGCACCCATTCATAATTTTTTTTTTCCTTGACCGCTTTTTTCGAAAGGGCCACGGTGGGAGGGGCTGTTACAAAATTCATTTGCCTCCTGGGAGGATCGAACTCACGACCTCTGGTTTACTAGACCAGCGCTCTGCCACTGAGCTAAGGAGGCGCCTCCTAGCGCACTTTTCGGCTACTTTCTTCTTACAGACTAGTGAATCGGAGCCATTCAGCTCGAAACGCACCGCATGAGCGACCATTATTTGCATTTAGTTAGCACAGCTGCTGCTTTCCTACACATCTCACACGATATCGATGTACACCTAAAATTCCAAAACAACACATTTATTTCATTTCAGAGTTACTTTCAGCTTCAAATACCGTTCCTCTGATATTCATACGAAGCTAGGCATCGTCGTAACCCGTTACGTTCATTACGCAAGGCTCACGAGAGGGGCGCATGTTGGATCCGCGTAGACACAAAATTTTGCGCCGCCCAGCGTGGGGCTCGAACCCACGACCCTGAGATTAAGAGTCTCATGCTCTACCGACTGAGCTAGCCGGGCTGCACGCAACGCGTTACGAGCCATACAATACTGATTTGACTTGCGACCATCTATTGAAGATTCTTTTGACTACAGCTTATTTCCTGCTGCCACAAATCAGCTACAATCCTATTCAATGAAAAATTGTCTCCGAAAGGCATCAAATCTGCTTGAAATGATACGTGGCTATCAGCACCATTATTCAACACACATGCTCGACTGTGCGCAGACGCCTGTGGCGTAGCCCTTTGCTCCTGAATCAGATACAGTGGTTCCAACAAAAACTCTCCTGAACGGCACTGTGCCGAAAATTTCGCTACAGATCACCCTCGACTTGCTTGTGCTTCAGGTAGACGCCGGTTTTGCAGCCAGGAAGCGGACAGCAGCAACTTCCAACTAGTTTTGCAGTACTCAAACAACACAGTAAAACAGCATGCATCTTTTGCAGAACAGGAAAAACTCGACCGTGACAGGATTCGAACCTGCAATCTTCGGATCCGAAGTCAGACGCCTTATCCATTAGGCCACACGGTCACTGGCGCAATATACTTCCCCACCCACACCTCATTTTCGCCATTTGTACGCTTGGCAGAATGAATTTCCCTCTTTGACGCAGTTTTCCATCTCAAATTTCAGTACTAAAAGTACGACGCTACTTATGGCTGTGTCCCATCGCAAGTTACATTCAAGCCCTTATGACGCTGATCAAACAAGAGGTTGCAAATCAGCTTCAATCGCTTAGTGCCATCTCAGTTGCTTGCAGAAGGTACCTTACCCTATGTGATACAATGGCGAGTTGTCGCTATTACCAAAGCGGCGGCGGCGCCGCCGACGACGACGACAATCGCGAGGGTCTTTATCAGGGGTAGAAAATACATCACAAGAACTAAGTATTTCACGTCGGCATTCTCCGGAGACTGCCAAAAGCAGCAGTTTCTGGTGCCCACTTTAATAGCACCATTCACACTATTCATTTGCGAGAGCATTTCTTAAATACCGCACCCATTCATAATTTTTTTTTTCCTTGACCGCTTTTTTCGAAAGGGCCACGGTGGGAGGGGCTGTTACAAAATTCATTTGCCTCCTGGGAGGATCGAACTCACGACCTCTGGTTTACTAGACTAGCGCTCTGCCACTGAGCTAAGGAGGCGCCTCCTAGCGCACTTTTCGGCTACTTTGTTCTTACAGACTAGTGAATCGGAGCCATTCAGCTCGAAACGCACCGCATGAGCGACCATTATTTGCATTTAGTTAGCACAGCTGCTGCTTTCCTACACATCTCACACGATATCGATGTACACCTAAAATTCCAAAACAACACATTTATTTCATTTCAGAGTTACTTTCAGCTTCAAATACCGTTCCTCTGATATTCATACGAAGCTAGGCATCGTCGTAACCCGTTACGTTCATTACGCAAGGCTCACGAGAGGGGCGCATGTTGGATCCGCGTAGACACAAAATTTTGCGCCGCCCAGCGTGGGGCTCGAACCCACGACCCTGAGATTAAGAGTCTCATGCTCTACCGACTGAGCTAGCCGGGCTGCACGCAACGCGTTACGAGCCATACAATACTGATTTGACTTGCGACCATCTATTGAAGATTCTTTTGACTACAGCTTATTTCCTGCTGCCACAAATCAGCTACAATCCTATTCAATGAAAAATTGTCTCCGAAAGGCATCAAATCTGCTTGAAATGATACGTGGCTATCAGCACCATTATTCAACACACATGCTCGACTGTGCGCAGACGCCTGTGGCGTAGCCCTTTGGTCCTGAATCAGATACAGTGGTTCCAACAAAAACTCTCCTGAACGGCACTGTGCCGAAAATTTCGCTACAGATCACCCTCGACTTGCTTGTGCTTCAGGTAGACGCCGGTTTTGCAGCCAGGAAGCGGACAGCAGCAACTTCCAACTAGTTTTGCAGTACTCAAACAACACAGTAAAACAGCATGCATCTTTTGCAGAACAGGAAAAACTCGACCGTGACAGGATTCGAACCTGCAATCTTCGGATCCGAAGTCAGACGCCTTATCCATTAGGCCACACGGTCACTGGCGCAATATACTTCCCCACCCACACCTCATTTTCGCCATTTGTACGCTTGGCAGAATGAATTTCCCTCTTTGACGCAGTTTTCCATCGCAAATTTCAGTACTAAAAGTACGACGCTACTTATGGCTGTGTCCCATCGCAAGTTACATTCAAGCCCTTATGACGCTGATCAAACAAGAGGTTGCAAATCAGCTTCAATCGCTTAGTGCCATCTCAGTTGCTTGCAGAAGGTACCTTACCCTATGTGATACAATGGCGAGTTGTCGCTATTACCAAAGCGGCGGCGGCGCCGCCGACGACGACGACAATCGCGAGGGTCTTTATCAGGGGTAGAAAATACATCACAAGAACTAAGTATTTCACGTCGGCATTCTCCGGAGACTGCCAAAAGCAGCAGTTTCTGGTGCCCACTTTAATAGCACCATTCACACTATTCATTTGCGAGAGCATTTCTTAAATACCGCACCCATTCATCATTTTTTTATCCTTGACCGCTCTTTTCGAAAGGGCCACGGTGGGAGGGGCTGTTACAAAATTCATTTGCCTTCTGGGAGGATCGAACTCACGACCTCTGGTTTACTAGACCAGCGCTCTGCCACTGAGCTAAGGAGGCGCCTCCTAGCGCACTTTTCGGCTACTTTCTTCTTACAGACTAGTGAATCGGAGCCATTCAGCTCGAAACGCACCGCATGAGCGACCATTATTTGCATTTAGTTAGCACAGCTGCTGCTTTCCTACACATCTCACACGATATCGATGTACACCTAAAATTCCAAAACAACACATTTATTTCATTTCAGAGTTACTTTCAGCTTCAAATACCGTTCCTCTGATATTCATACGAAGCTAGGCATCGTCGTAACCCGTTACGTTCATTACGCAAGGCTCACGAGAGGGGCGCATGTTGGATCCGCGTAGACACAAAATTTTGCGCCGCCCAGCGTGGGGCTCGAACCCACGACCCTGAGATTAAGAGTCTCATGCTCTACCGACTGAGCTAGCCGGGCTGCACGCAACGCGTTACGAGCCATACAATACTGATTTGACTTGCGACCATCTATTGAAGATTCTTTTGACGACAGCTTATTTCCTGCTGCCACAAATCAGCTACAATCCTATTCAATGAAAAATTGTCTCCGAAAGGCATCAAATCTGCTTGAAATGATACGTGGCTATCAGCACCATTATTCAACACACATGCTCGACTGTGCGCAGACGCCTGTGGCGTAGCCCTTTGGTCCTGAATCAGATACAGTGGTTCCAACAAAAACTCTCCTGAACGGCACTGTGCCGAAAATTTCGCTACAGATCACCCTCGACTTGCTTGTGCTTCAGGTAGACGCCGGTTTTGCAGCCAGGAAGCGGACAGCAGCAACTTCCAACTAGTTTTGCAGTACTCAAACAACACAGTAAAACAGCATGCATCTTTTGCAGAACAGGAAAAACTCGACCGTGACAGGATTCGAACCTGCAATCTTCGGATCCGAAGTCCGACGCCTTATCCATTAGGCCACACGGTCACTGGCGCAATATACTTCCCCACGCACACCTCATTTTCGCCATTTGTACGCTTGGCAGAATGAATTTCCCTCTTTGACGCAGTTTTCCATCGCAAATTTCAGTACTAAAAGTACGACGCTACTTATGGCTGTGTCCCATCGCAAGTTACATTCAAGCCCTTATGACGCTGATCAAACAAGAGGTTGCAAATCAGCTTCAATCGCTTAGTGCCATCTCAGTTGCTTGCAGAAGGTACCTTACCCTATGTGATACAATGGCGAGTTGTCGCTATTACCAAAGCGGCGGCGGCGCCGCCGACGACGACGACGACAATCGCGAGGGTCTTTATCAGGGGTAGAAAATACATCACAAGAACTAAGTATTTCACGTCGGCATTCTCCGGAGACTGCCAAAAGCAGCAGTTTCTGGTGCCCACTTTAATAGCACCATTCACACTATTCATTTGCGAGAGCATTTCTTAAATACCGCACCCATTCATCATTTTTTTATCCTTGACCGCTTTTTTCGAAAGGGCCACGGTGGGAGGGGCTGTTACAAAATTCATTTGCCTTCTGGGAGGATCGAACTCACGACCTCTGGTTTACTAGACCAGCGCTCTGCCACTGAGCTAAGGAGGCGCCTCCTAGCGCACTTTTCGGCTACTTTGTTCTTACAGACTAGTGAATCGGAGCCATTCAGCTCGAAACGCACCGCATGAGCGACCATTATTTGCATTTAGTTAGCACAGCTGCTGCTTTCCTACACATCTCACACGATATCGATGTACACCTAAAATTCCAAAACAACACATTTATTTCATTTCAGAGTTACTTTCAGCTTCAAATACCGTTCCTCTGATATTCATACGAAGCTAGGCATCGTCGTAACCCGTTACGTTCATTACGCAAGGCTCACGAGAGGGGCGCATGTTGGATCCGCGTAGACACAAAATTTTGCGCCGCCCAGCGTGGGGCTCGAACCCACGACCCTGAGATTAAGAGTCTCATGCTCTACCGACTGAGCTAGCCGGGCTGCACGCAACGCGTTACGAGCCATACAATACTGATTTGACTTGCGACCATCTATTGAAGATTCTTTTGACGACAGCTTATTTCCTGCTGCCACAAATCAGCTACAATCCTATTCAATGAAAAATTGTCTCCGAAAGGCATCAAATCTGCTTGAAATGATACGTGGCTATCAGCACCATTATTCAACACACATGCTCGACTGTGCGCAGACGCCTGTGGCGTAGCCCTTTGGTCCTGAATCAGATACAGTGGTTCCAACAAAAACTCTCCTGAACGGCACTGTGCCGAAAATTTCGCTACAGATCACCCTCGACTTGCTTGTGCTTCAGGTAGACGCCGGTTTTGCAGCCAGGAAGCGGACAGCAGCAACTTCCAACTAGTTTTGCAGTACTCAAACAACACAGTAAAACAGCATGCATCTTTTGCAGAACAGGAAAAACTCGACCGTGACAGGATTCGAACCTGCAATCTTCGGATCCGAAGTCCGACGCCTTATCCATTAGGCCACACGGTCACTGGCGCAATATACTTCCCCACGCACACCTCATTTTCGCCATTTGTACGCTTGGCAGAATGAATTTCCCTCTTTGACGCAGTTTTCCATCGCAAATTTCAGTACTAAAAGTACGACGCTACTTATGGCTGTGTCCCATCGCAAGTTACATTCAAGCCCTTATGACGCTGATCAAACAAGAGGTTGCAAATCAGCTTCAATCGCTTAGTGCCATCTCAGTTGCTTGCAGAAGGTACCTTACCCTATGTGATACAATGGCGAGTTGTCGCTATTACCAAAGCGGCGGCGGCGCCGCCGACGACGACGACAATCGCGAGGGTCTTTATCAGGGGTAGAAAATACATCACAAGAACTAAGTATTTCACGTCGGCATTCTCCGGAGACTGCCAAAAGCAGCAGTTTCTGGTGCCCACTTTAATAGCACCATTCACACTATTCATTTGCGAGAGCATTTCTTAAATACCGCACCCATTCATCATTTTTTTATCCTTGACCGCTTTTTTCGAAAGGGCCACGGTGGGAGGGGCTGTTACAAAATTCATTTGCCTTCTGGGAGGATCGAACTCACGACCTCTGGTTTACTAGACCAGCGCTCTGCCACTGAGCTAAGGAGGCGCCTCCTAGCGCACTTTTCGGCTACTTTGTTCTTACAGACTAGTGAATCGGAGCCATTCAGCTCGAAACGCACCGCATGAGCGACCATTATTTGCATTTAGTTAGCACAGCTGCTGCTTTCCTACACATCTCACACGATATCGATGTACACCTAAAATTCCAAAACAACACATTTATTTCATTTCAGAGTTACTTTCAGCTTCAAATACCGTTCCTCTGATATTCATACGAAGCTAGGCATCGTCGTAACCCGTTACGTTCATTACGCAAGGCTCACGAGAGGGGCGCATGTTGGATCCGCGTAGACACAAAATTTTGCGCCGCCCAGCGTGGGGCTCGAACCCACGACCCTGAGATTAAGAGTCTCATGCTCTACCGACTGAGCTAGCCGGGCTGCACGCAACGCGTTACGAGCCATACAATACTGATTTGACTTGCGACCATCTATTGAAGATTCTTTTGACGACAGCTTATTTCCTGCTGCCACAAATCAGCTACAATCCTATTCAATGAAAAATTGTCTCCGAAAGGCATCAAATCTGCTTGAAATGATACGTGGCTATCAGCACCATTATTCAACACACATGCTCGACTGTGCGCAGACGCCTGTGGCGTAGCCCTTTGGTCCTGAATCAGATACAGTGGTTCCAACAAAAACTCTCCTGAACGGCACTGTGCCGAAAATTTCGCTACAGATCACCCTCGACTTGCTTGTGCTTCAGGTAGACGCCGGTTTTGCAGCCAGGAAGCGGACAGCAGCAACTTCCAACTAGTTTTGCAGTACTCAAACAACACAGTAAAACAGCATGCATCTTTTGCAGAACAGGAAAAACTCGACCGTGACAGGATTCGAACCTGCAATCTTCGGATCCGAAGTCCGACGCCTTATCCATTAGGCCACACGGTCACTGGCGCAATATACTTCCCCACGCACACCTCATTTTCGCCATTTGTACGCTTGGCAGAATGAATTTCCCTCTTTGACGCAGTTTTCCATCGCAAATTTCAGTACTAAAAGTACGACGCTACTTATGGCTGTGTCCCATCGCAAGTTACATTCAAGCCCTTATGACGCTGATCAAACAAGAGGTTGCAAATCAGCTTCAATCGCTTAGTGCGATCTCAGTTGCTTGCAGAAGGTACCTTACCCTATGTGATACAATGGCGAGTTGTCGCTATTACCAAAGCGGCGGCGGCGCCGCCGACGACGACGACAATCGCGAGGGTCTTTATCAGGGGTAGAAAATACATCACAAGAACTAAGTATTTCACGTCGGCATTCTCCGGAGACTGCCAAAAGCAGCAGTTTCTGGTGCCCACTTTAATAGCACCATTCACACTATTCATTTGCGAGAGCATTTCTTAAATACCGCACCCATTCATCATTTTTTTATCCTTGACCGCTTTTTTCGAAAGGGCCACGGTGGGAGGGGCTGTTACAAAATTCATTTGCCTTCTGGGAGGATCGAACTCACGACCTCTGGTTTACTAGACCAGCGCTCTGCCACTGAGCTAAGGAGGCGCCTCCTAGCGCACTTTTCGGCTACTTTGTTCTTACAGACTAGTGAATCGGAGCCATTCAGCTCGAAACGCACCGCATGAGCGACCATTATTTGCATTTAGTTAGCACAGCTGCTGCTTTCCTACACATCTCACACGATATCGATGTACACCTAAAATTCCAAAACAACACATTTATTTCATTTCAGAGTTACTTTCAGCTTCAAATACCGTTCCTCTGATATTCATACGAAGCTAGGCATCGTCGTAACCCGTTACGTTCATTACGCAAGGCTCACGAGAGGGGCGCATGTTGGATCCGCGTAGACACAAAATTTTGCGCCGCCCAGCGTGGGGCTCGAACCCACGACCCTGAGATTAAGAGTCTCATGCTCTACCGACTGAGCTAGCCGGGCTGCACGCAACGCGTTACGAGCCATACAATACTGATTTGACTTGCGACCATCTATTGAAGATTCTTTTGACGACAGCTTATTTCCTGCTGCCACAAATCAGCTACAATCCTATTCAATGAAAAATTGTCTCCGAAAGGCATCAAATCTGCTTGAAATGATACGTGGCTATCAGCACCATTATTCAACACACATGCTCGACTGTGCGCAGACGCCTGTGGCGTAGCCCTTTGGTCCTGAATCAGATACAGTGGTTCCAACAAAAACTCTCCTGAACGGCACTGTGCCGAAAATTTCGCTACAGATCACCCTCGACTTGCTTGTGCTTCAGGTAGACGCCGGTTTTGCAGCCAGGAAGCGGACAGCAGCAACTTCCAACTAGTTTTGCAGTACTCAAACAACACAGTAAAACAGCATGCATCTTTTGCAGAACAGGAAAAACTCGACCGTGACAGGATTCGAACCTGCAATCTTCGGATCCGAAGTCCGACGCCTTATCCATTAGGCCACACGGTCACTGGCGCAATATACTTCCCCACGCACACCTCATTTTCGCCATTTGTACGCTTGGCAGAATGAATTTCCCTCTTTGACGCAGTTTTCCATCGCAAATTTCAGTACTAAAAGTACGACGCTACTTATGGCTGTGTCCCATCGCAAGTTACATTCAAGCCCTTATGACGCTGATCAAACAAGAGGTTGCAAATCAGCTTCAATCGCTTAGTGCCATCTCAGTTGCTTGCAGAAGGTACCTTCCCTATGTGATACAATGGCGAGTTGTCGCTATTACCAAAGCGGCGGCGGCGCCGCCGACGACGACGACAATCGCGAGGGTCTTTATCAGGGGTAGAAAATACATCACAAGAACTAAGTATTTCACGTCGGCATTCTCCGGAGACTGCCTAAAGCAGCAGTTTCTGGTGCCCACTTTAATAGCACCATTCACACTATTCATTTGCGAGAGCATTTCTTAAATACCGCACCCATTCATAATTTTTTTATCCTTGACCGCTTTTTTCGAAAGGGCCACGGTGGGAGGGGCTGTTACAAAATTCATTTGCCTCCTGTGAGGATCGAACTCACGACCTATGGTTTACTAGACCAGCGCTCTGCCACTGAGCTAAGGAGGCGCCTCCTAGCGCACTTTTCGGCTACTTTATTCTTACAGGCTAGTGAATCGGAGCCATTCAGCTCGAAACGCACCGCATGAGCGACCATTATTTGCATTTAGTTAGCACAGCTGCTGCTTTCCTACACATCTCACACGATATCGATGTACACCTAAAATTCCAAAACAACACATTCATTTCATTTCAGAGTTACTTTCAGCTTCAAATACCGTTCCTCTGATATTCATACGAAGCTAGGCATCGTCGTAACCCGTTACGTTCATTACGCAAGGCTCACGAGAGGGGCGCATGTTGGATCCGCGTAGACACAAAATTTTGCGCCGCCCAGCGTGGGGCTCGAACCCACGACCCTGAGATTAAGAGTCTCATGCTCTACCGACTGAGCTAGCCGGGCTGCACGCAACGCGTTACGAGCCATACAATACTGATTTGACTTGCGACCATCTATTGAAGATTCTTTTGACGACAGCTTATTTCCTGCTGCCACAAATCAGCTACAATCCTATTCAATGAAAAATTGTCTCCGAAAGGCATCAAATCTGCTTGAAATGATACGTGGCTATCAGCACCATTATTCAACACACATGCTCGACTGTGCGCAGACGCCTGTGGCGTAGCCCTTTGCTCCTGAATCAGATACAGTGGTTCCAACAAAAACTCTCCTGAACGGCACTGTGCCGAAAATTTCGCTACAGATCACCCTCGACTTGCTTGTGCTTCAGGTAGACGCCGGTTTTGCAGCCAGGAAGCGGACAGCAGCAACTTCCAACTAGTTTTGCAGTACTCAAACAACACAGTAAAACAGCATGCATCTTTTGCAGAACAGGAAAAACTCGACCGTGACAGGATTCGAACCTGCAATCTTCGGATCCGAAGTCCGATGCCTTATCCATTAGGCCACACGGTCACTGGCGCAATATACTTCCCCACCCACACCTCATTTTCGCCATTTGTACGCTTGGCAGAATGAATTTCCCTCTTTGACGCAGTTTTCCATCTCAAATTTCAGTACTAAAAGTACGACGCTACTTATGGCTGTGTCCCATCGCAAGTTACATTCAAGCCCTTATGACGCTGATCAAACAAGAGGTTGCAAATCAGCTTCAATCGCTTAGTGCCATCTCAGTTGCTTGCAGAAGGTACCTTACCCTATGTGATACAATGGCGAGTTGTCGCTATTACCAAAGCGGCGGCGGCGCCGCCGACGACGACGACAATCGCGAGGGTCTTTATCAGGGGTAGAAAATACATCACAAGAACTAAGTATTTCACGTCGGCATTCTCCGGAGACTGCCAAAAGCAGCAGTTTCTGGTGCCCACTTTAATAGCACCATTCACACTATTCATTTGCGAGAGCATTTCTTAAATACCGCACCCATTCATAATTTTTTTTATCCTTGACCGCTTTTTTCGAAAGGGCCACGGTGGGAGGGGCTGTTACAAAATTCATTTGCCTCCTGGGAGGATCGAACTCACGACCTCTGGTTTACTAGACCAGCGCTCTGCCACTGAGCTAAGGAGGCGCCTCCTAGCGCACTTTTCGGCTACTTTGTTCTTACAGACTAGTGAATCGGAGCCATTCAGCTCGAAACGCACCGCATGAGCGACCATTATTTGCATTTAGTTAGCACAGCTGCTGCTTTCCTACACATCTCACACGATATCGATGTACACCTAAAATTCCAAAACAACACATTCATTTCATTTCAGAGTTACTTTCAGCTTCAAATACCGTTCCTCTGATATTCATACGAAGCTAGGCATCGTCGTAACCCGTTACGTTCATTACGCAAGGCTCACGAGAGGGGCGCATGTTGGATCCGCGTAGACACAAAATTTTGCGCCGCCCAGCGTGGGGCTCGAACCCACGACCCTGAGATTAAGAGTCTCATGCTCTACCGACTGAGCTAGCCGGGCTGCACGCAACGCGTTACGAGCCATACAATACTGATTTGACTTGCGACCATCTATTGAAGATTCTTTTGACGACAGCTTATTTCCTGCTGCCACAAATCAGCTACAATCCTATTCAATGAAAAATTGTCTCCGAAAGGCATCAAATCTGCTTGAAATGATACGTGGCTATCAGCACCATTATTCAACACACATGCTCGACTGTGCGCAGACGCCTGTGGCGTAGCCCTTTGCTCCTGAATCAGATACAGTGGTTCCAACAAAAACTCTCCTGAACGGCACTGTGCCGAAAATTTCGCTACAGATCACCCTCGACTTGCTTGTGCTTCAGGTAGACGCCGGTTTTGCAGCCAGGAAGCGGACAGCAACAACTTCCAACTAGTTTTGCAGTACTCAAACAACACAGTAAAACAGCATGCATCTTTTGCAGAACAGGAAAAACTCGACCGTGACAGGATTCGAACCTGCAATCTTCGGATCCGAAGTCCGACGCCTTATCCATTAGGCCACACGGTCACTGGCGCAATATACTTCCCCACCCACACCTCATTTTCGCCATTTGTACGCTTGGCAGAATGAATTTCCCTCTTTGACGCAGTTTTCCATCTCAAATTTCAGTACTAAAAGTACGACGCTACTTATGGCTGTGTCCCATCGCAAGTTACATTCAAGCCCTTATGACGCTGATCAAACAAGAGGTTGCAAATCAGCTTCAATCGCTTAGTGCCATCTCAGTTGCTTGCAGAAGGTACCTTACCCTATGTGATACAATGGCGAGTTGTCGCTATTACCAAAGCGGCGGCGACGCCGCCGCCGGCGACGACAATCGCGAGGGTCTTTATCAGGGGTAGAAAATACATCACAAGAACTAAGTATTTCACGTCGGCATTCTCCGGAGACTGCCAAAAGCAACAGTTTTTTTTTTTTTTACTTTATTGTTATTTTAAAACCTGTACAACTCAGGTAGGCTGGCAGCGGCCCACTACGCCGCTCTTCAGCCATAGCGTTTTACAAGAGTATAAAACATGGTGAATGACAGTAAACAAAGTGATGGGCAAAAGAGAGAGGACACAGAGACATAAAAACACGGAGTCGTTCACATGTGACGATAACAACACTGAAAACACGTTGGCACGGCACACAAAACACTGATGAGTCCGACGACACAAGTGAACGGAGGAGTGGGACGGCGGACACCAAAAACACTATACGACGTCACACACACGAGACACAAAAGGCGACGATCTCCGGCGCGCGAATGTTCACTATACGTGTGCGAGTCCGTGGACCTGCCAAGAGAGGAGGAGGAGGAAGGGGAGTGGGAGAGCGAGAGGGGAGAGCAGAGATGCCACGGGCAGGGGAGATAGGGGGGAGGGAGGAAGGGGGAGAGGAAGCCCGGGGGAAGAGGGGGAAGGGAGGGGACAGGGAGATGGAAAAGGAAGGGAAGAGAAGAGAAGAGAAGGGAGGGAGGGTGCCGAAAGGAAAGGGCACGGGAAGTGTGGGGCGGGGCAGGGTCAAAGTTGATAGGAGGGGTAGATGGAGGGGGCGAGGACATCATCAGGGAGAGGGAGCTGGCGGAAGCCGCCTTGGGAGAGGGTATGGAGGGTGGAGAGATGGAGACCGGGTGGGACATGGGAGTACAGGCGCGGCAGCGGGCGGGGGTGGGAGAGGATCGGGGAGACGAGCGGGTGAGGAGGATCGAGTTTACGGGAGGTGTATAGGATTCGTATCCTTTCGAGGAAGAGGAGGAGGTGGGGGAAGGGCATAAGGTCATACAGGATCCGCGTGGGGGAAGGGAGACGGATGCGATAGGCAAGGCGGAGAGCATGGCGTTCAAGGATTTGGAGGGATTTATAAAAGGAAGGGGGGGCGGAGATCCAGGCGGGATGGGCATAACAGAGGATAGGGCGGATGAGGGACTTTTAGGTGTGGAGGATGGTGGAGGGGTCCAGACCCCACGTTCGGCCGGAAAGGAGCTTGAGGAGACGGAGTCGGGAACGTGCCTTGGCTTGGATTGTCTGGAGATGGGGAGTCCAGGAGAGGCGACGGTCGAGGTTGACGCCAAGGTACTTACGGGTGGGGGTGAGAGCGATGGGACGGCCATAAACGGTGAGACAGAAATCAAGGAGGCGGAAGGAGGGAGTGGTTTTGCCTACAATGATCGCCTGGGTTTTGGAAGGATTGACCTTGAGCAACCACTGGTTGCACCAAGCGGTGAACCGGTCAAGATGGGATTGGAGAAGGTGTTGGGAGCGTCGCAGGGTGGGGGCAAGGGCAAGGAAGGCGGTGTCATCGGCAAACTGGAGAAGGTGGACGGGGGGTGACGGCGGCGGCATGTCCGCCGTGTACAACAAGTACAGAAGGGGGGAGAGGACGGAGCCTTGGGGCACACCGGTGGAGGGGAAAAAGGTGTAGGAATCGGTGTTATGGATGGTGACATGGGAAGGACGGCGGGAGAGAAAGGAACCGATCAGACGAACGTAGTTAATGGGAAGGGCGAAGGTTTGGAGCTTGAAGAGGAGACCGGAATGCCATACGCGGTCATATGCGCGTTCGAGGTCAAGAGAGAGGAAGATTGCGGAGCGACGGGAATTGAGCTGTTCGGAAAGGAGATGAGTGAGGTGAAGGAGAAGATCGTCGGAAGAGAAGGACGGCCGAAAGCCACACTGGGTAACGGGGAGGAGGCGGTGCTGGCGGAGATGCTGGTGGATGCGGCGGGTGAGGATAGATTCCAGGACCTTGCTGAAGACCGAGGTAAGGCTGATGGGACGGTAGGAGGAGACGGCGGACGGCGGTTTGCCAGGTTTGAGGAACATGAGGATACGGGAGGTTTTCCACAGGTCGGGGTAGTAACCGGTGGACAGGACTACATTGTAGAGCCTGGCCAGGGTGGAGAGAAAAGAGACAGGAGCTTCACGAAGGTGACGGTAGGTGACACGATCGTGACCAGGAGCGGTGTTGCGTTTGGTGCGGAGTGTAGTGATGAGATCCTGATTGGTGATGGGGGCATTAAGGTCCGTGTGTGGAATGTTGTCCAAGTACTGGAAACCAGGAGCGAGGGGAGGGACAGAGGTGTCAGTTCGATCGCGGATATCTGGGAAGAGGGAGTAATCGAACTGGGGATCATCAGGGATGGAAAACACATCGGACAGGTAGGAGGCAAAGTGATTGGCCTTACTAAGGGCGTCAGGGAAGGGGTGATCATCGTGGAGAAGAGGATAGTAGGGGGAGGGTTGAGTTCCGGTAAGGCGACGCAAGGCGGTCCAGAACTTGGACGAGTTTATAGGGAGGGTAGCATTTAAACGGGTGCATGTCTGTCGCCAGTCCCGGCGTTTCTTAGCCGCGAGCAAATTTCGAATGTGTCGCTGTAGTTGCCGGTGGCGTCGTAGGGTGTCCGGGTCACGCGTGCGGAGGAAGGCACAGTAGAGACGACGGGATTCACGGAGGAGGAGGACGGCCTGTGGTGGTAAGGTAAGACGGTGGGGGTGGATGGCAACAGTAGGTACGTGGGCCTCCACGGCCTCAGACAAGGTCTGCTGGAGAAAGGAGGCGGCATGGGTGACATCATCGAGACGGCGGTAGGCGAGAGGGTGGCTATCGACCTGAGTGGAGAGGGTATCCCGGTAGGCATTCCAGTTGGCACGGGAATAGTCATGGATGTACTTAGGGGGAGGGTCATGACGAGGGTCGGGGCGGGGGTGACGGCCGTCTGAAACGGTGAGGAGGACAGGGAGATGGTCGCTACCAATAGGCTCCAGGACATCCACCGTAATGCGACCAAGGAGGTTGGGGGAGGAGAGAATAACATCGGGAGTGGAGTTGGATTCGGGACGGGTGTGCTGGGGGATGGGGATGAGGTCGCCTTGAAGGGAGGAGAGGAACCGATGCCACCGCCGTAACTGGGCAGCGGAGCGACTATGGATGTTGAGGTCGGCGGCGATCACATAGGAGGAGAAGGTACGGTCGATGTGGGAGAGGAAGTCGAAAGGAAGAGGGGCGTTGGGGCGGACATAGATGGTGGCACAGGTAATGGTAAGGCCGGGGAAGAAGAGACTAAGGATCAGGTGTTCGGTGGGGTCGGGAAGGAGAGGTTGGAGCTGAACGGGGATCTGGCGGTGGTGGCCAATGGCAACTCCGCCACGCGCAACTGGGAGGGGATTATCGGAGCGGTGGAGGAGATAGGGGGAGGTGTGGATGGAGTGGTGGGGTTGGAGGAAGGTTTCATTAAGGAGGAAGGCATCCACACGGTGAGTAGCAAGGGTGTGCAGGAAGAGGTTCTTGTTGGTGGGAAGGGAGCGGATATTGTTGAAAAGGATATGATGCTGTCGCGCCATGATAAGGACTTATACGAGGGTGTCAAGGCGGGAGAAGGTGAAATGGGCCTGGTTATTGGAAAAGGTGGCGTACATTTTAAGGTGGAATATGGAACGGGCGGCGAGGGAGCTCTGTTGTAAGGTGTGGGGGCGCTGAAAGGGATGGACGTTTTGGAGGACAATGGTGAGGAACCTGATGATGTCCTCAGCAGTGGGGGGGGGGGGGACGAAGGGAATTGCCAGGAGGGGTGGGGGCGTCCAGGGGACGGACAGGTACGGTGAGTTCAGGAGTGGCGGGAGGGGGTCGGGCTTTACACTTTTGGGAGTAGGTGGGGTGGGGGAGGCTGCAGGTATTACAGGAGGGAGGGGATTGGAGTTTGGGGCACTGCCGGAGGAAGTGCACTTGCCGACAATGCGGGCAGGTTGGGGCCTCGCGGCACTCTGCTGTTGGATGTGCATTGTAGCGCAGACATCTCTGGCAGCGCAGGGATTGAGGGGGGGAACGGGAGGGGTCGACCTTGTACCGCTGATTGAAGAGGAGGGCACCCTCCTTCAGGAGACGGTCAATGGAGGGGGCGTCCTCAGAGAAAATCCGCATAAGGCGGGTGGGGCCGGTCGCGTTGAAAATGCGGCGGACCGCCCTCACCTCCAGGGTGGGATGGGCCTTCAGCTCCGCCAGCACCTCCTCCTCCGTGATCGACGGACTAAGCCGAGTGATCACGGCGGTGAGGGTCGGCGGGTGACGCGGGGGTTGGGGTTGGCGGGTAGGAGATGGGGAGGGAGCAGGGGTGAGGGAGGCGTGAGGACCAAAACGGGTGATGGGGAGGCGGGAGAGGATGTCAGTATGGAGGGTCGGGCTGGGGGAGGAGATAAGAACAGAATCCCGTCTGGGAGTAAGGAGAGAGATGGGGGCACCTGGGAAATGTTGGCGGAGGAGGAGGGAGAGATTCCGGGCCTCGAGGAAGGAAGGATCGGGACGGGACAGGAGATATTTGTAGAGACCGGGTGGGGAGGAGGAGGAGGAGGAGGAGGGGGAGGAGGAGGAGGGAGCGGGGCCTGGTGGGGAGACGTCCATGGCATTTTGGGGTGGGGATGGGGGGTGGGATGGAGCCTTTTTAGGAGTAGATGAAGTGGAGGCGCCACTAGGGCGTTTGACAGCGGCAGATGGGCGGGTGGTGATAAGAGGGACGGGAACGATGGGGAGGTGGTGGGAAGGGACAGGTCCCGGCACGGACGCAGCAGTCGGCGCCGGAGAAAGTGACTGTGGCAGTGATGGTGATGGCGACGATGATGACGGCGGTGGCGGTGGCGGCTGTGATGGCGATGGCGATGGCGACGGGGAGAGCTGGGCGTGGGCAGTGGCCCGACGGGCCACCACCCTAGCCGGAGCTGCAGTGACAGGCTGGGGGAGTGGGGGGAAAGGATCAGTACGAGAGGAAGAAGCGGGAGAGGGGGCGACAAAGAGCGAGGGCGAAGGGATAGAGAGGAGGGGAGGGATGGAAGGAGGGGGGTGGGACTGGGCACACCAAGTGATAGTGGTGGAGGCGGCGGAAGGGGACGTATACACGATGGCGGTGGTGGTAGTAGTGACGGTGGTGGTGGGGGCGGACATGACGACAAGAAGAAGAAAGAAAAAAACACAGCACTAAAAGGACAGGACACACACTGGGAGACGGCGACGGCGACGGCGACGGCGACGGTGAGAGGCAGGGACGCTGCTGCCGCGGACGGGGCCGGGACGGCGGCGGCGGCGGCGGCGGCGGCTGCTGCTGCTGCTGCTGCTGGCTGGACTGCTGCTGGCTGGACTGCTGCTGCCACCGGAGGGCTGACTGGCTGGCTGGCTGGCTGGCTGGCTGGCTGGCTGGCTGCGGGACCACTGCTGCAGGCCGGGACCGCGAACTGCTGCTGCTGCTGCGGGCTGGCACCTGGAACGCCTAGCACTTCGATTAGCGCGAAAATTGCACTATCGAAGGGCGGTAACCTTTCGGTGTACCGCCGGAGATGAAAAGCAGCAGTTTCTGGTGCCCACTTTAATAGCACCATTCGCACTATTCATTTGCGAGAACATTTCTTAAATACCGCACACATTCATAATTTTTTTTATACTTGACCGCTTTTTTCGAAAGGGCCACGGTGGGAGGGGCTGTTACAAAATTCATTTGCCTCCTGTGAGGATCGAACTCACGACCTCTGGTTTACTAGACCAGCGCTCTGCCACTGAGCTAAGGAGGCGCCTCCTAGCGCACTTTTCGGCTACTTTGTTCTTACAGACTAGTGCATCGGAGCCATTCAGCTCGAAACGCACCGCATGAGCGACCATTATTTGCATTTAGTTAGCACAGCTGCTGCTTTCCTACACATCTCACACGATATCGATGTACACCTAAAATTCCAAAACAACACATTTATTTCATTTCAGAGTTACTTTCAGCTTCAAATACCGTTCCTCTGATATTCATACGAAGCTAGGCATCGTCGTAACCCGTTACGTTCATTACGCAAGGCTCACGAGAGGGGCGCATGTTGGATCCGCGTAGACACAAAATTTCGCGCCGCCCAGCGTGGGGCTCGAACCCACAACCCTGAGATTAAGAGTCTCATGCTCTACCGACTGAGCTAGCCGGGCTGCACACAACGCATTACGAGCCATACAATACTGATTTGACCTGCGACCATCTATTGAAGATTCTTTTGACTACAGCTTATTTCCTGCTGCCACAAATCAGCTACAATCCTATTCAATGAAAAATTGTCTCCGAAAGGCATCAAATCTGCTTGAAATGATACGTGGCTATCAGCACCATTATTCAACACACATGCTCGACTGTGCGCAGACGCCTGTGGCGTAGCCCTTTGGTCCTGAATCAGATACAGTGGTTCCAACAAAAACTCTCCTGAACGGCACTGTGCCGAAAATTTCGCTACAGATCACCCTTGACTTGCTTGTGCTTCAGGTAGACGCCGGTTTTGCAGCCAGGAAGCGGACAGCAGCAACTTCCAACTAGTTTTGCAGTACTCAAACAACACAGTAAAACAGCATGCATCTTTTGCAGAACAGGAAAAACTCGACCGTGACAGGATTCGAACCTGCAATCTTCGGATCCGAAGTCCGACGCCTTATCCATTTTTTTTTTTGCTCTACGACTTTTTTTTCACCTTTTTGTGCCTTCTTCGGCTAGCTTCTGCGCTTTTTTAGTTGAAATTTTTTTTGTTTTATTTAGTTTTTTATGTTTTTTTTATTTTATTTTTTTTTTAATTTTTTTTTTTGTGTATAACGGAGTTCGCCTCTGCGAGGGCGTCTTCCTTTTAGCACTTGAGATTCGCAAGATGAGAATGAGTAAAACAGCTAACGATATTAAACGTTCTTGAAAAAGAAAAAATATATAATAATATGAAAGAAAAAATAGATATCTTCTTTTGTAGATAGTAAAGCATTTATCTGGAATGAGTATATATGCTTAATGATTTCCTTGTATTTATCTCCATTGAATCATAGCTCTTGCCGACGGATTTAGGCATAGAATGCAAGGCCTTTTCAGGATTCTGCTAAGGCCTTCACGGCTACCGTAGCGGACCTGGGGCCCACGAAGTCCCCTCCGTACTTCGCCCTTAGCAGCAATCCCCTACTTTGGCATTGCAATCTTCGATATTTTATCCGTATTCGTCATTGCGTACTTCATCCGATGCCTTGTTTTTCAAATAATATTTGTAGCATGTTACCATACAATGTCTTGTTGTTTCGTTGTCCACATATTTTATAATATTCCATTAATACATGTTGCTCATAGTCCAGCACGTCGGGCAGTCCGAGTTTATTAATGACATAATTGACATAATTCCCCAGTATCCATAGGGTAACATTATTCTTCTGAATAGGGAAAGCAACGCTTTCAGGGTTGACGAGAATGTCGACAGTAAGGTGTCTGCCGTCCTTCCGATTGATAAACGCCACCTGTTGGCGGACTCTGTCCCAAATGACCTGGTAGCCGTTGCATATTAGACGATGCTGTAGGGTGTCTATCACATTACAATGTGGACACTGATTCGTGGTACTCAATCCTATAGACTGTAATCTTTCATTTGTGGCAACGGTATTATTGACAACCTTGTACCAGGCTCCACGCACATTGGTGGACAGTACTTTATTGTTTATATTCTTCCATATATTTTGCCAGTTGCGGGTGGGATATTTTGATTCCATTCTGTTTCGGTGTTCCTTTGTAGTAAGGCAATCCATTATGAAACTGCAGTTTCTTTTGGTCTTATCCGCGACAATGCAGTGCAGATAACTGAGTTCTAAATAGTAGAATCTGATGTGCTGCAATTTGTAAGATATTTTACTTATGTTAATAGGTGGTTCCATACTCTCCGGTTTAAGTATTTGGAAAAGTTTCGATGATAAATTACTGTGGCGGTCTTCTAAAAGCTGAAGTGTACGCTTGATATAAAGAGCCGTAGTTTTGCGGCGGATATCGGTCAGTCCGAGGCCTTCTTCTCTCGGTTTTAATGTTATAGTACTGGCTGCCACTTTAAATATCTCACCTCTCCAAACATACTTGCAGATGAAGCTCATGATGGTTTTTGATATCGTTTTAGGTATTGGCAGTATTTGACCTACATATACTGCTTTCGAAAGGACAGCGCAGTTGATTAATTGCACCCTTTTGATAATGTTCAAGTCTCTAAGTCGGTTCATTATTAAAGTACCTCGAATACTATGTAAGACCTTCTTCCAGTTGAATGTTGTTGTTCGCAGGGGGCATCGTTAGAACCTCACACCTAACGCAGTGTGATGGTCTACAGACCTGGCCCATTCGAGGGCAGTGTTCCTGAAGCCGTGGAGATTTAGAAAGGAGCTTTTCATATCGTTGATTTGCGCTCCCGTTGCGGAGCAGTAGAGGCGAACAATCTCTCTCAGTCTTAATACGTCGTCATTACTTCTGACGATGACTCCGACGTCGTCGGCGTAAGCGTTGGTAGCGTTACTGACCCCTGAAATCGAGATGCCTGCTAATTCCTTGTTTAATCGTTTCAGCAAAGGTTCTAGTGCTACCACAAATAGCATCATTGATAAAGGACTTCCCTGCGGGACACCGTTTGCTATTTCGACATCTTTAGTATAGTGTCCATTTATTAAAATTTTGGTTTTCATGCCTTGCAATAAATTTTTTAAGACAATTAAAAAGTTGTCGTTAAAACCTATATGCATCATTATGGTAAATAAATATTCGTGGTTTACCCTATCAAAGGCTTTAGAAAAGTCGATAAAAACGAGACCAGCCTTTGTCAATGTCGTTGAGAAGATACTGATTATGTCCCGGTATTCGCAGACTGTTTTAAAAATATTCCGACCCGGGAGACACGTTTGATGGGGACCAATTACTGTATCAAACACCGGTCGGAGTCTGTTTTTGACTACCCTGGCAATAATTTTATAATCAGAGTTCATTAAAGATATCGGTCTCATTTTGTTGAGCTGTTTGACATCCGAATTGTTTCCCTTAGGAAGTAAAACAGTGACACACTCTTTCATTTCGTCAGGTATGTGCCCTCCACTCAAGATTCCGTTGACGACTTGTGTGAATTTATTCCTTATAATATGCCAATATTTGGAATAAAATTCTAAGGGTAAACCGTCGGGCCCAGGTGATTTTTTAACAGGTGAGCTTTTGATTACTTCTAAAATGTCTTCAGACAGGATTTCAACCGTGAGACTCCTGTTTTGTTCTTCAGTTACTATTTGTTCCACATCACAGTTTCGGAGCAGTTCCTGTCCATGATCTGGGTTATACTGGTGATCACTGTATAATTGATTATAATACCTATGAGCCTCGTTTAAAATATCTTTTTGTTGATATAAAATACTTTGATCTTCAGAGAGCAATGACTGAATAAAATTTCTTCGACGATTTTTTTCGTGCTGGAGTAGATGATAGAGTGAAGCGTGTTCTTCTTCCACTGTGGTTTGAACTCGTGATTTTATTGTCATTCCTTCCAGCTGTTTGCGTTTAAGACTAATAAGTTCGGCCTTGACCTGTTTTATACTCGTTCTGACAGTCTCGGACATTGGCATATCATAAAGGTCTCGCAGACAAGTATAATAGAATTCAACAGTGCGCCGAGACCAAAGTGCCCGTTCCCTACTGTAAGAAATTAGAGTAGATCTAAGTTTCGGTTTGGCGCATGAAGTCCACCAATCTATCGTTGACCGGTATTTGTGGCTTTGTCGGAGTGAAAGTTGCCAAGAAGCTTCTAACTGCTCGGTTAGGGCGTTATCTCGAAGCATGGCGATATTTAATTTCCAAAAAGGACGGCCCCAGTATGTCTTCTGTTTAGGAAGTCCAATGCTGCACCTTACTGCTAGATGGTCTGAAAAGAAAGTTGGTATGCGTTCGACGCCACTGATTTTGCTAGCTAAATTTGAACTTACGTATATGCGGTCGATCCTACTTTGCGCTTTAGTGCTAAAATATGTGTACTGGACAGACACGGGGTATTTGACCTCCCAAGCGTCCTGCCATTTCATTGTTTTCACAAGACTGTCTAGTTCTTGGGAGAAATTGAAATTTGGCGTTTGGTCTTTCCTGTGTAGGACACAATTCCAGTCACCTCCGACTATTACATCAACGGGATTTTCTTTTAGTAAATACACTAGATCATTTTTAAAAAAATTGGCTCTTTCTTTTCGACCATTGCTACCTGAAGGCACATAAACATTTAAAATCGTAACACTGAAAATCTTAAAACTGATTCCCCGC
Organism: Schistocerca cancellata; assembly: GCF_023864275.1. NCBI lineage: Eukaryota > Metazoa > Arthropoda > Insecta > Orthoptera > Acrididae > Schistocerca > Schistocerca cancellata. The sequence continues at coordinate 80,310,238 of NC_064633.1, read as the reverse complement.
CCCGATTCCAACATGGTTACATCTGTGATTGCAATACCTTCCTTGACCAGGACAGCGGTGCCGCAAGCGCTTTCGGAGGCGACATTTAGGATTGCAGTAAATCCCGGAACATACAAATTTTGAAAACATACTTCTTGTAAAAGCGCAATATCGGTATCGGACTGATATATGAAGTCCCTGAGGGCAGCAATTTTAGTTGCACTCTGGATCCTGTTAATATTGACAGTCATTACGTGATAAGTTTGATCCATGAGCACGAGCTGTTATTGTTTACTTGACTTTTCGGCGAGTAGGCCTTTGTATTCCGAATTCACGTGCCATTCGTGGGCTCAAAGTGTAGTCTTGAGCTTGAGACGTTTCGGTTAACATTCCATATCATTGTTCGCAGATATATGTGGCGTTTTTGTCTCTGTATCTTCTGCCCATTCAGAACGACTATTGTGGGTAGATTGTCTACGTTGGGAATGAGTTACGTCCTGATGGTCTGAAAATTCGAGGCCTGGTGCTCCTTTGTCCCGGACATCGTACTCAGTTGATTTCCGTAGATTCGATGTTATGCTTCCGACCTCAGGTTCCCTCCGGCCATTGTCTTCGATCGTTGTCTGTTCCTGAATGCTCCTTAACCTATCCCGCAGAGCCGGGGCTAAGCTTTCAGCAGCCTGGTGTGCTAACCGCTTTTTGCGACGTTTCCTGGTTTTCCGAGGCGATCTTGACCTCTCTGGAGACGAATCGGGGGACTTTTCGGACGAATGCGGAGACGAAGTCGTCGATGCAAGCCGGTCCTGTGTCCTAGTCGAAGATCCTACGCAGCTCTTTTCACCAGGCGTGGATGAAAGTTCTACTGCATTTAGACTCGCCTCTGTCGCAGGTGGCCTGTCAGCCGCGCTGTGGGAAGCAGAACCGTAGTCATTGACTCCTTGTGTCAGTTGGATGAGCGAGTGATCTATGATCATGTCTTTCCCAACAATATTCTTAACTAGATCGTCCGTTGCCGCTACGTTCGTGTTGGTCTCGTCCTGTCGTTCGCTATCAGGCGGTTGCAGTGAGGTATCCACAGCAACCGCAGAAGGTTCTGCTCGCGAGCTACAAGAAGGAGCGGCACAGTCGTAATTTACAGGTACCTGACTTTCACTGATGTTGCGCTGGGGCGCTGTATGGTTAGTCATAGCTACGGCACTACTACTGTCTATATGGCTGAAAACACCCTCTGGATGCTCGCATTGTTCCCCCAGTTCGAAAGATGTCTGCCGAGCTGATCGCAAAGGTGACGTGGCAGCAGCGTACGTCATCTTCAGTTGAACTACAGGCCCTGCACTTGCGGACTCTTCACTGGATAATTGAGGAACCCTCCGTCTACTACACTCAGCACGTACGTGCTCTGTCGAGTTACAAATGGCAAAGGTGCGAGGCTGTCCATCGTAAATGATCAACGCACGGTATCCTCCAATAATTACAAAGGAAGGAATGTGCTTGAGAAGTTCGATCTTAACCTGGCGAACGCCATTCAGAACGGGAAACATGTGTGGTTCTGACCACAATTCCGCAACATTGGAAATTACTCTGCCATACGCCCCGAGAACACGATTGATTTCAACTACAGGCATTTCAAAAGGAAGCTCAAACACTCTTACTGTCCGTATTCCCATCCCAGCATAGGATACTACAACATCGCTAACTGAGCCATCTAAGTGATTGAACTTAATAATACCACTACATTGTTCAACAATTTCGACACATTTAGCAGGGTTTGCCAATTTCACATATGCCGAGTTAGTCACAAACGACAAATGAACTCCAACTAAGTCATCTTTAGTAATTCCAACTTTTTCCGTTAGCCAAAGTTTGATTTCAAACGCTTTCGGTCGTACGAAATTTCTATCGAAAGCGAATTTTATCGTGTCTTTTCTCATTTTCAACAAATCAATACACAATAAAGTTAAGTAATGCGCTTGCGAGCCGGCCTACCTAGCTCGCAGGAAAACAGCCTTGTTGACACGAAACGTCCGCAGCGGCCGCCACACGTCCGTCTCGCGCCGAAGACCAGGCGCGAATGATCCATTAGGCCACACGGTCACTGGCGCAATATACTTCCCCACCCACACCTCATTTTCGCCATTTGTACACTTGGCAGAATGAATTTCCCTCTTTGACGCAGTTCTCCATCTCAAATTTCAGTACTAAAAGTACGACGCTACTTATGGCTGTGTCCCATCGCAAGTTACATTCAAGCCCTTATGACGCTCATCAAACAAGAGGTTGCAAATCAGCTTCAATCGCTTAGTGCCATCTCAGTTGCTTGCAGAAGGTACCTTACCCTATGTGATACAATGGCGAGTTGTCGCTATTACCAAAGCGGCGGCGGCGCCGACGACGACGACGACGACGACGACAATCGCGAGGGTCTTTATCAGGGGTAGAAAATACATCACAAGAACTAAGTATTTCACGTCGGCATTCTCCGGAGACTGCTAAAAGCAGCAGTTTCTGGTGCCCACTTTAATAGCACCATTCGCACTATTCATTTGCGAGAACATTTCTTAAATACGGCACACATTCATAATTTTTTTTATACTTGACCGCTTTTTTCGAAAGGGCCACGGTGGGAGGGGCTGTTACAAAATTCATTTGCCTCCTGTGAGGATCGAACTCACGACCTCTGGCTTACTAGACCAGCGCTCTGCCAGTGAGCTAAGGAGGCGCCTCCTAGCGCACTTTTCGGCTACTTTGTTCTTACAGACTAGTGCATCGGAGCCATTCAGCTCGAAACGCACCGCATGAGCGACCATTATTTGCATTTAGTTAGCACAGCTGCTGCTTTCCTACACATCTCACACGATATCGATGTACACCTAAAATTCCAAAACAACACATTTATTTCATTTCAGAGTTACTTTCAGCTTCAAATACCGTTCCTCTGATATTCATACGAAGCTAGGCATCGTCGTAACCCGTTACGTTCATTACGCAAGGCTCACGAGAGGGGCGCATGTTGGATCCGCGTAGACACAAAATTTTGCGCCGCCTAGCGTGGGGCTCGAACCCACGACCCTGAGATTAACAGTCTCATGCTCTACCGACTGAGCTAGCCGGGCTTCACGCAACGCATTACGAGCCATACAATACTGATTTGACCTGCGACCATCTATTGAAGATTCTTTTGACTACAGCTTATTTCCTGCTGCCACAAATCAGTTACAATCCTATTCAATGAAAGATTGTCTCCGAAAGGCATCAAATCTGCTTGAAATGATACGTGGCTATCAGCACCATTATTCAACACACATGCTCGACTGTGCGCAGACGCCTGTGGCGTAGCCCTTTGGTCCTGAATCAGATACAGTGGTTCCAACAAAAACTCTCCTGAACGGCACTGTGCCGAAAATTTCGCTACAGATCACCCTTGACTTGCTTGTGCTTCAGGTAGACGCCGGTTTTGCAGCCAGGAAGCGGACAGCAGCAACTTCCAACTAGCTTTGCAGTACTCAAACAACACAGTAAAACAGCATGCATCTTTTGCAGAACAGGAAAAACTCGATCGTGACAGGATTCGAACCTGCAATCTTCGGATCCGACGTCCGACGCCTTATCCATTAGGCCACACGGTCACTGGCGCAAGATACTTCCCCACCCACACCTTATTTTCGCCATTTGTACACTTGGCAGAATGAATTTCCCTCTTTGACGCAGTTCTCCATCTCAAATTTTAGTACTAAAAGTACGACGCTACTTATGGCTGTGTCCCATCGCAAGTTACATTCAAGCCCTTATGACGCTGATCAAACAAGAGGTTGCAAATCAGCTTCAATCGCTTAGTGCCATCTCAGTTGCTTGCAGAAGGTACCTTACCCTATGTGATACAATGGCGAGTTGTCGCTATTACCAGAGCGGCGGCGGCGCCGCCGCCGACGACGACAATCGCGAGGGTCTTTATCAGGGGTAGAAAATACATCACAAGAACTAAGTATTTCACGTCGGCATTCTCGTTTCTGGTGCCCACTTTAATAGCACCATTCACACTATTCATTTGCGAGAGCATTTCTTAAATACCGCACACATTCATAATTTTTTTTATCCTTGACCGCTTTTTTCGAAAGGGCCACGGTGGGAGGGGCTGTTACAAAATTCATTTGCCTCCTGTGAGGATCGAACTCACGACCTCTGGTTTACTAGACCAGCGCTCTGCCACTGAGCTAAGGAGGCGCCTCCTAGCGCACTTTTCGGCTACTTTGTTCTTACAGACTAGTGAATCGGAGCCATTCAGCTCGAAACGGACCGCATGAGCGACCATTATTTGCATTTAGTTAGCACAGCTGCTGCTTTCCTACACATCTCACACGATATCGATGTACACCTAAAATTCCAAAACAACACATTTATTTCATTTCAGAGTTACTTTCAGCTTCAAATACCGTTCCTCTGATATTCATACGAAGCTAGGCATCGTCGTAACCCGTTACGTTCATTACGCAAGGCTCACGAGAGGGGCGCATGTTGGATCCGCGTAGACACAAAATTTTGCGCCGCACAGCGTGGGGCTCGAACCCACGACCCGGAGATTAAGAGTCTCATGCTCTACCCACTGAGCTAGCCGGGCTGCACGCAACGCGATACGTGCCATACAATACTGATTTGACTTGCGACCATCTATTGAAGATTCTTTTGACTACAGCTTATTTCCTGCTGCCACAAATCAGCTACAATCCTATTCAATGAAAAATTGTCTCCGAAAGGCATCAAATCTGCTTGAAATGATACGTGGCTATCAGCACCATTATTCAACACACATGCTCGACTGTGCGCAGACGCCTGTGGCGTAGCCCTTTGGTCCTGAATCAGATACAGTGGTTCCAACAAAAACTCTCCTGAACGGCACTGTGCCGAAAATTTCGCTACAGATCACCCTTGACTTGCTTGTGCTTCAGGTAGACGCCGGTTTTGCAGCCAGGAAGCGGACAGCACCAACTTCCAACTAGTTTTGCAGTACTCAAACAACACAGTAAAACAGCATGCATCTTTTGCAGAACAGGAAAAACTCGACCGTGACAGGATTCGAACCTGCAATCTTCGGATCCGAAGTCCGACGCCTTATCCATTAGGCCACACGGTCACTGGCGCAATATACTTCCCCACCCACACCTCATTTTCGCCATTTGTACACTTGGCAGAATGAATTTCCCTCTTTGACGCAGTTCTCCATCTCAAATTTCAGTACTAAAAGTACGACGCTACTTATGGCTGTGTCCCATCGCAAGTTACATTCAAGCCCTTGCCGCCGACGACGACGACGACAATCGCGAGGGTCTTTATCAGGGGTAGAAAATACATCACAAGAACTAAGTATTTCACGTCGGCATTCTCCGGAGACTGCCAAAAGCAGCAGTTTCTGGTGCCCACTTTAATAGCACCATTCACACTATTCATTTGCGAGAACATTTCTTAAATACCGCACACATTCATAATTTTTTTTATCCTTGACCGCTTTTTTCGAAAGGGCCACGGTGGGAGGGGCTGTTACAAAATTCATTTGCCTCCTGGGAGGATCGAACTCACGACCTCTGGTTTACTAGACCAGCGCTCTGCCACTGAGCTAAGGTAGCGCCTCCTAGCGCACTTTTCGTCTACTTTGTTCTTACAGACTAGTGAATCGGAGCCATTCAGCTCGAAACGCACCGCATGAGCGACCATTATTTGCATTTAGTTAGCACAGCTGCTGCTTTCCTACACATCTCACACGATATCGATGTACACCTAAAATTCCAAAACAACACATTTATTTCATTTCAGAGTTACTTTCAGCTTCAAATACCGTTCCTCTGATATTCATACGAAGCTAGGCATCGTCGTAACCCGTTACGTTCATTACGCAAGGCTCACGAGAGGGGCGCATGTTGGATCCGCGTAGACACAAAATTTTGCGCCGCCCAGCGTGGGGCTCGAACCCACGACCCTGAGATTAAGAGTCTCATGCTCTACCGACTGAGCTAGCCGGGCTGCACGCAACGCGTTACGAGCCATACAATACTGATTTGACCTAAGACCATCTATTGAAGATTCTTTTGACTACAGCTTATTTCCTGCTGCCACAAATCAGCTACAATCCTATTCAATGAAAAATTGTCTCCGAAAGGCATCAAATCTGCTTGAAATGATACGTGGCTATCAGCACAATTATTCAACACACATGCTCGACTGTGCGCAGACGCCTGTGGCGTAGCCCTTTGGTCCTGAATCAGATACAGTGGTTCCAACAAAAACTCTCCTGAACGGCACTGTGCCGAAAATTTCGCTACAGATCACCCTTGACTTGCTTGTGCTTCAGGTAGACGCCGGTTTTGCAGCCAGGAAGCGGACAGCAGCAACTTCCAACTAGTTTTGCAGTACTCAAACAACACAGTAAAACAGCATGCATCTTTTGCAGAACAGGAAAAACTCGACCGGGACAGGATTCGAACCTGCAATCTTCGGATCCGAAGTCCGACGCCTTATCCATTAGGCCACACGGTCAGTGGCGCAATATACTTCCCCACCCACACCTTATTTTCGCCATTTGTACACTTGGCAGAATGAATTTCCCTCTTTGACGCAGTTCTCCATCTCAAATTTCAGTACTAAAAGTACGACGCTACTTATGGCTGTGTCCCATCGCAAGTTACATTCAAGCCCTTATGACGCTGATCAAACAAGAGGTTGCAAATCAGCTTCAATCGCTTAGTGCCATCTCAGTTGCTTGCAGAAGGTACCTTACCCTATGTGATACAATGGCGAGTTGTCGCTATTACCAGAGCGGCGGCGGCGCCGCCGCCGACGACGACAATCGCGAGGGTCTTTATCAGGGGTAGAAAATACATCACAAGAACTAAGTATTTCACGTCGGCATTCTCGTTTCTGGTGCCCACTTTAATAGCACCATTCACACTATTCATTTGCGAGAGCATTTCTTAAATACCGCACACATTCATAATTTTTTTTATCCTTGACCGCTTTTTTCGAAAGGGCCACGGTGGGAGGGGCTGTTACAAAATTCATTTGCCTCCTGTGAGGATCGAACTCACGACCTCTGGTTTACTAGACCAGCGCTCTGCCACTGAGCTAAGGAGGCGCCTCCTAGCGCACTTTTCGGCTACTTTGTTCTTACAGACTAGTGAATCGGAGCCATTCAGCTCGAAACGGACCGCATGAGCGACCATTATTTGCATTTAGTTAGCACAGCTGCTGCTTTCCTACACATCTCACACGATATCGATGTACACCTAAAATTCCAAAACAACACATTTATTTCATTTCAGAGTTACTTTCAGCTTCAAATACCGTTCCTCTGATATTCATACGAAGCTAGGCATCGTCGTAACCCGTTACGTTCATTACGCAAGGCTCACGAGAGGGGCGCATGTTGGATCCGCGTAGACACAAAATTTTGCGCCGCACAGCGTGGGGCTCGAACCCACGACCCTGAGATTAAGAGTCTCATGCTCTACCCACTGAGCTAGCCGGGCTGCACGCAACGCGATACGTGCCATACAATACTGATTTGACTTGCGACCATCTATTGAAGATTCTTTTGACTACAGCTTATTTCCTGCTGCCACAAATCAGCTACAATCCTATTCAATGAAAAATTGTCTCCGAAAGGCATCAAATCTGCTTGAAATGATACGTGGCTATCAGCACCATTATTCAACACACATGCTCGACTGTGCGCAGACGCCTGTGGCGTAGCCCTTTGGTCCTGAATCAGATACAGTGGTTCCAACAAAAACTCTCCTGAACGGCACTGTGCCGAAAATTTCGCTACAGATCACCCTTGACTTGCTTGTGCTTCAGGTAGACGCCGGTTTTGCAGCCAGGAAGCGGACAGCACCAACTTCCAACTAGTTTTGCAGTACTCAAACAACACAGTAAAACAGCATGCATCTTTTGCAGAACAGGAAAAACTCGACCGTGACAGGATTCGAACCTGCAATCTTCGGATCCGAAGTCCGACGCCTTATCCATTAGGCCACACGGTCACTGGCGCAATATACTTCCCCACCCACACCTCATTTTCGCCATTTGTACACTTGGCAGAATGAATTTCCCTCTTTGACGCAGTTCTCCATCTCAAATTTCAGTACTAAAAGTACGACGCTACTTATGGCTGTGTCCCATCGCAAGTTACATTCAAGCCCTTGCCGCCGACGACGACGACGACAATCGCGAGGGTCTTTATCAGGGGTAGAAAATACATCACAAGAACTAAGTATTTCACGTCGGCATTCTCCGGAGACTGCCAAAAGCAGCAGTTTCTGGTGCCCACTTTAATAGCACCATTCACACTATTCATTTGCGAGAACATTTCTTAAATACCGCACACATTCATAATTTTTTTTATCCTTGACCGCTTTTTTCGAAAGGGCCACGGTGGGAGGGGCTGTTACAAAATTCATTTGCCTCCTGGGAGGATCGAACTCACGACCTCTGGTTTACTAGACCAGCGCTCTGCCACTGAGCTAAGGTAGCGCCTCCTAGCGCACTTTTCGTCTACTTTGTTCTTACAGACTAGTGAATCGGAGCCATTCAGCTCGAAACGCACCGCATGAGCGACCATTATTTGCATTTAGTTAGCACAGCTGCTGCTTTCCTACACATCTCACACGATATCGATGTACACCTAAAATTCCAAAACAACACATTTATTTCATTTCAGAGTTACTTTCAGCTTCAAATACCGTTCCTCTGATATTCATACGAAGCTAGGCATCGTCGTAACCCGTTACGTTCATTACGCAAGGCTCACGAGAGGGGCGCATGTTGGATCCGCGTAGACACAAAATTTTGCGCCGCCCAGCGTGGGGCTCGAACCCACGACCCTGAGATTAAGAGTCTCATGCTCTACCGACTGAGCTAGCCGGGCTGCACGCAACGCGTTACGAGCCATACAATACTGATTTGACCTAAGACCATCTATTGAAGATTCTTTTGACTACAGCTTATTTCCTGCTGCCACAAATCAGCTACAATCCTATTCAATGAAAAATTGTCTCCGAAAGGCATCAAATCTGCTTGAAATGATACGTGGCTATCAGCACAATTATTCAACACACATGCTCGACTGTGCGCAGACGCCTGTGGCGTAGCCCTTTGGTCCTGAATCAGATACAGTGGTTCCAACAAAAACTCTCCTGAACGGCACTGTGCCGAAAATTTCGCTACAGATCACCCTTGACTTGCTTGTGCTTCAGGTAGACGCCGGTTTTGCAGCCAGGAAGCGGACAGCAGCAACTTCCAACTAGTTTTGCAGTACTCAAACAACACAGTAAAACAGCATGCATCTTTTGCAGAACAGGAAAAACTCGACCGGGACAGGATTCGAACCTGCAATCTTCGGATCCGAAGTCCGACGCCTTATCCATTAGGCCACACGGTCAGTGGCGCAATATACTTCCCCACCCACACCTTATTTTCGCCATTTGTACACTTGGCAGAATGAATTTCCCTCTTTGACGCAGTTCTCCATCTCAAATTTCAGTACTAAAAGTACGACGCTACTTATGGCTGTGTCCCATCGCAAGTTACATTCAAGCCCTTATGACGCTGATCAAACAAGAGGTTGCAAATCAGCTTCAATCGCTTAGTGCCATCTCAGTTGCTTGCAGAAGGTACCTTACCCTATGTGATACAATGGCGAGTTGTCGCTATTACCAAAGCGGCGGCGGCGCCGCCGACGACGACGACAATCGCGAGGGTCTTTATCAGGGGTAGAAAATACATCACAAGAACTAAGTATTTCACGTCGGCATTCTCCGGAGACTGCCAAAAGCAGCAGTTTCTGGTGCCCACTTTAATAGCACCATTCACACTATTCATTTGCGAGAACATTTCTTAAATACCGCACACATTCATAATTTTTTTTATCCTTGACCGCTTTTTTCGAAAGGGCCACGGTGGGAGGGGCTGTTACAAAATTCATTTGCCTCCTGGGAGGATCGAACTCACGACCTCTGGTTTACTAGACCAGCGCTCTGCCACTGAGCTAAGGTAGCGCCTCCTAGCGCACATTTCGTCTACTTTGTTCTTACAGACTAGTGAATCGGAGCCATTCAGCTCGAAACGCACCGCATGAGCGACCATTATTTGCATTTAGTTAGCACAGCTGCTGCTTTCCTACACATCTCACACGATATCGATGTACACCTAAAATTCCAAAACAACACATTTATTTCATTTCAGAGTTACTTTCAGCTTCAAATACCGTTCCTCTGATATTCATACGAAGCTAGGCATCGTCGTAACCCGTTACGTTCATTACGCAAGGCTCACGAGAGGGGCGCATGTTGGATCCGCGTAGACACAAAATTTTGCGCCGCCCAGCGTGGGGCTCGAACCCACGACCCTGAGATTAAGAGTCTCATGCTCTACCGACTGAGCTAGCCGGGCTGCACGCAACGCGTTACGAGCCATACAATACTGATTTGACCTAAGACCATCTATTGAAGATTCTTTTGACTACAACTTATTTCCTGCTGCCACAAATCAGCTACAATCCTATTCAATGAAAAATTGTCTCCGAAAGGCATCAAATCTGCTTGAAATGATACGTGGCTATCAGCACAATTATTCAACACACATGCTCGACTGTGCGCAGACGCCTGTGGCGTAGCCCTTTGGTCCTGAATCAGATACAGTGGTTCCAACAAAAACTCTCCTGAACGGCACTGTGCCGAAAATTTCGCTACAGATCACCCTTGACTTGCTTGTGCTTCAGGTAGACGCCGGTTTTGCAGCCAGGAAGCGAACAGCAGCAACTTCCAACTAGTTTTGCAGTACTCAAACAACACAGTAAAACAGCATGCATCTTTTGCAGAACAGGAAAAACTCGACCGGGACAGGATTCGAACCTGCAATCTTCGGATCCGAAGTCCGACGCCTTATCCATTAGGCCACACGGTCAGTGGCGCAATATACTTCCCCACCCACACCTTATTTTCGCCATTTGTACACTTGGCAGAATGAATTTCCCTCTTTGACGCAGTTCTCCATCTCAAATTTCAGTACTAAAAGTACGACGCTACTTATGGCTGTGTCCCATCGCAAGTTACATTCAAGCCCTTATGACGCTGATCAAACAAGAGGTTGCAAATCAGCTTCAATCGCTTAGTGCCATCTCAGTTGCTTGCAGAAGGTACCTTACCCTATGTGATACAATGGCGAGTTGTCGCTATTACCAAAGCGGCGGCGGCGCCGACGACGACGACGACGACGACGACGACGACGACGACAATCGCGAGGGTCTTTATCAGGGGTAGAAAATACATCACAAGAACTAAGTATTTCACGTCGGCATTCTCGTTTCTGGTGCCCACTTTAATAGCACCATTCACACTATTCATTTGCGAGAGCATTTCTTAAATACCGCACACATTCATAATTTTTTTTATCCTTGACCGCTTTTTTCGAAAGGGCCACGGTGGGAGGGGCTGTTACAAAATTCATTTGCCTCCTGGGAGGATCGAACTCACGACCTCTGGTTTACTAGACCAGCTCTCTGCCACTGAGCTAAGGAGGCGCCTCCTAGCGCACTTTTCGGCTACTTTGTTCTTACAGACTAGTGAATCGGAGCCATTCAGCTCGAAACGGACCGCATGAGCGACCATTATTTGCATTTAGTTAGCACAGCTGCTGCTTTCCTACACATCTCACACGATATCGATGTACACCTAAAATTCCAAAACAACACATTTATTTCATTTCAGAGTTACTTTCAGCTTCAAATACCGTTCCTCTGATATTCATACGAAGCTAGGCATCGTCGTAACCCGTTACGTTCATTACGCAAGGCTCACGAGAGGGGCGCATGTTGGATCCGCGTAGACACAAAATTTTGCGCCGCCCAGCGTGGGGCTCGAAACCACGACCCGGAGATTAAGAGTCTCATGCTCTACCCACTGAGCTAGCCGGGCTGCACGCAACGCGATACGTGCCATACAATACTGATTTGACTTGCGACCATCTATTGAAGATTCTTTTGACTACAGCTTATTTCCTGCTGCCACAAATCAGCTACAATCCTATTCAATGAAAAATTGTCTCCGAAAGGCATCAAATCTGCTTGAAATGATACGTGGCTATCAGCACCATTATTCAACACACATGCTCGACTGTGCGCATACGCCTGTGGCGTAGCCCTTTGGTCCTGAATCAGATACAGTGGTTCCAACAAAAACTCTCCTGAACGGCACTGTGCCGAAAATTTCGCTACAGATCACCCTCGACTTGCTTGTGCTTCAGGTAGACGCCGGTTTTGCAGCCAGGAAGCGGACAGCAGCAACTTCCAACTAGTTTTGCAGTACTCAAACAACACAGTAAAACAGCATGCATCTTTTGCAGAACAGGAAAAACTCGACCGTGACAGGATTCGAACCTGCAATCTTCGGATCCGAAGTCCGACGCCTTATCCATTAGGCCACACGGTCACTGGCGCAATATACTTCCCCACCCACACCTCATTTTCGCCATTTGTACACTTGGCAGAATGAATTTCCCTCTTTGACGCAGTTCTCCATCTCAAATTTCAGTACTAAAAGTACGACGCTACTTATGGCTGTGTCCCATCGCAAGTTACATTCAAGCCCTTGCCGCCGACGACGACGACGACAATCGCGAGGGTCTTTATCAGGGGTAGAAAATACATCACAAGAACTAAGTATTTCACGTCGGCATTCTCCGGAGACTGCCAAAAGCAGCAGTTTCTTGTGCCCACTTTAATAGCACCATTCGCACTATTCATTTGCGAGAACATTTCTTAAATACCGCACACATTCATAATTTTTTTTATACTTGACCGCTTTTTTCGAAAGGGCCACGGTGGGAGGGGCTGTTACAAAATTCATTTGCCTCCTGGGAGGATCGAACTCACGACCTCTGGTTTACTAGACCAGCGCTCTGCCACTGAGCTAAGGTAGCGCCTCCTAGCGCACTTTTCGTCTACTTTGTTCTTACAGACTAGTGAATCGGAGCCATTCAGCTCGAAACGCACCGCATGAGCGACCATTATTTGCATTTAGTTAGCACAGCTGCTGCTTTCCTACACATCTCACACGATATCGATGTACACCTAAAATTCCAAAACAACACATTTATTTCATTTCAGAGTTACTTTCAGCTTCAAATACCGTTCCTCTGATATTCATACGAAGCTAGGCATCGTCGTAACCCGTTACGTTCATTCCGCAAGGCTCACGAGAGGGGCGCATGTTGGATCCGCGTAGACACAAAATTTTGCGCCGCCCAGCGTGGGGCTCGAACCCACGACCCTGAGATTAAGAGTCTCATGCTCTACCGACTGAGCTAGCCGGGCTGCACGCAACGCGTTACGAGCCATACAATACTGATTTGACCTAAGACCATCTATTGAAGATTCTTTTGACTACAACTTATTTCCTGCTGCCACAAATCAGCTACAATCCTATTCAATGAAAAATTGTCTCCGAAAGGCATCAAATCTGCTTGAAATGATACGTGGCTATCAGCACAATTATTCAACACACATGCTCGACTGTGCGCAGACGCCTGTGGCGTAGCCCTTTGGTCCTGAATCAGATACAGTGGTTCCAACAAAAACTCTCCTGAACGGCACTGTGCCGAAAATTTCGCTACAGATCACCCTTGACTTGCTTGTGCTTCAGGTAGACGCCGGTTTTGCAGCCAGGAAGCGGACAGCAGCAACTTCCAACTAGTTTTGCAGTACTCAAACAACACAGTAAAACAGCATGCATCTTTTGCAGAACAGGAAAAACTCGACCGGGACAGGATTCGAACCTGCAATCTTCGGATCCGAAGTCCGACGCCTTATCCATTAGGCCACACGGTCAGTGGCGCAATATACTTCCCCACCCACACCTTATTTTCGCCATTTGTACACTTGGCAGAATGAATTTCCCTCTTTGACGCAGTTCTCCATCTCAAATTTCAGTACTAAAAGTACGACGCTACTTATGGCTGTGTCCCATCGCAAGTTACATTCAAGCCCTTATGACGCTGATCAAACAAGAGGTTGCAAATCAGCTTCAATCGCTTAGTGCCATCTCAGTTGCTTGCAGAAGGTACCTTACCCTATGTGATACAATGGCGAGTTGTCGCTATTACCAAAGCGGCGGCGGCGCCGCCGACGACGACGACGACAATCGCGAGGGTCTTTATCAGGGGTAGAAAATACATCACAAGAACTAAGTATTTCACGTCGGCATTCTCCGGAGACTGCCAAAAGCAGCAGTTTCTGGTGCCCACTTTAATAGCACCATTCACACTATTCATTTGCGAGAACATTTCTTAAATACCGCACACATTCATAATTTTTTTTATCCTTGACCGCTTTTTTCGAAAGGGCCACGGTGGGAGGGGCTGTTACAAAATTCATTTGCCTCCTGGGAGGATCGAACTCACGACCTCTGGTTTACTAGACCAGGGCTCTGCCACTGAGCTAAGGTAGCGCCTCCTAGCGCACTTTTCGTCTACTTTGTTCTTACAGACTAGTGAATCGGAGCCATTCAGCTCGAAACGCACCGCATGAGCGACCATTATTTGCATTTAGTTAGCACAGCTGCTGCTTTCCTACACATCTCACACGATATCGATGTACACCTAAAATTCCAAAACAACACATTTATTTCATTTCAGAGTTACTTTCAGCTTCAAATACCGTTCCTCTGATATTCATACGAAGCTAGGCATCGTCGTAACCCGTTACGTTCATTACGCAAGGCTCACGAGAGGGGCGCATGTTGGATCCGCGTAGACACAAAATTTTGCGCCGCCCAGCGTGGGGCTCGAACCCACGACCCTGAGATTAAGAGTCTCATGCTCTACCGACTGAGCTAGCCGGGCTGCACGCAACGCGTTACGAGCCATACAATACTGATTTGACCTAAGACCATCTATTGAAGATTCTTTTGACTACAACTTATTTCCTGCTGCCACAAATCAGCTACAATCCTATTCAATGAAAAATTGTCTCCGAAAGGCATCAAATCTGCTTGAAATGATACGTGGCTATCAGCACAATTATTCAACACACATGCTCGACTGTGCGCAGACGCCTGTGGCGTAGCCCTTTGGTCCTGAATCAGATACAGTGGTTCCAACAAAAACTCTCCTGAACGGCACTGTGCCGAAAATTTCGCTACAGATCACCCTTGACTTGCTTGTGCTTCAGGTAGACGCCGGTTTTGCAGCCAGGAAGCGGACAGCAGCAACTTCCAACTAGTTTTGCAGTACTCAAACAACACAGTAAAACAGCATGCATCTTTTGCAGAACAGGAAAAACTCGACCGGGACAGGATTCGAACCTGCAATCTTCGGATCCGAAGTCCGACGCCTTATCCATTAGGCCACACGGTCAGTGGCGCAATATACTTCCCCACCCACACCTTATTTTCGCCATTTGTACACTTGGCAGAATGAATTTCCCTCTTTGACGCAGTTCTCCATCTCAAATTTCAGTACTAAAAGTACGACGCTACTTATGGCTGTGTCCCATCGCAAGTTACATTCAAGCCCTTATGACGCTGATCAAACAAGAGGTTGCAAATCAGCTTCAATCGCTCAGTGCCATCTCAGTCGCTTGCGGAAGGTACCTCACCCTATGTGATTCAATGGCGAGTTGTCGCTATTAGCAAAGCGGCGGCGACGACGACGACAATCGCGAGGGTCTTTATCAGGGGTAGAAAATACATCACAAGAACTAAGTATTTCACGTCGGCATTCTCCGGAGACTGCCAAAAGCAGCAGTTTCTGGTGCCCACTTTAATAGCACCATTCACACTATTCATTTGCGAGAACATTTCTTAAATACAGCACACATTCATAATTTTTTTTATCCCTGACCGCTTTTTTCGAAAGGGCCACGGTGGGAGGGGCTGTTACGAAATTCATTTGCCTCCTGGGAGGATCGAACTCACAACCTCTGCTTTACTAGACCAGCGCTCTGCCACTGAGCTAAGGTAGCGCCTCCCAGCGCACTTTTCGTCTACTTTGTTCTTACAGACTAGTGAATCGGAGCCATTCAGCTCGAAACGCACCGCATGAGCGACCATTATTTGCATTTAGTTAGCACAGCTGCTGCTTTCCTACACATCTCACACGATATCGATGTACACCTAAAATTCCAAAACAACACATTTATTTCATTTCAGAGTTACTTTCAGCTTCAAATACCGTTCCTCTGATATTCATACGAAGCTAGGCATCGTCGTAACCCGTTACGTTCATTACGCAACGCTCACGAGAGGGGCGCATGTTGGATCCGCGTAGACACAAAATTTTGCGCCGCCCAGCGTGGGGCTCGAACCCACGACCCTGAGATTAAGAGTCTCATGCTCTACCGACTGAGCTAGCCGGGCTGCACGCAACGCGTAACGAGCCATACAATACTGATTTGACCTAAGACCATCTATTGAAGATTCTTTTGACTACAACTTATTTCCTGCTGCCACAAATCAGCTACAATCCTATTCAATGAAAAATTGTCTCCGAAAGGCATCAAATCTGCTTGAAATGATACGTGGCTATCAGCACAATTATTCAACACACATGCTCGACTGTGCGCAGACGCCTGTGGCGTAGCCCTTTGGTCCTGAATCAGATACAGTGGTTCCAACAAAAACTCTCCTGAACGGCACTCTGCCGAAAATTTCGCTACAGATCACCCTTGACTTGCTTGTGCTTCAGGTAGACGCCGGTTTTGCAGCCAGGAAGCGGACAGCAGCAACTTCCAACTAGTTTTGCAGTACTCAAACAACACAGTAAAACAGCATGCATCTTTTGCAGAACAGGAAAAACTCGACCGGGACAGGATTCGAACCTGCAATCTTCGGATCCGAAGTCCGACGCCTTATCCATTAGGCCACACGGTCAGTGGCGCAATATACTTCCCCACCCACACCTTATTTTCGCCATTTGTACACTTGGCAGAATGAATTTCCCTCTTTGACGCAGTTCTCCATCTCAAATTTCAGTACTAAAAGTACGACGCTACTTATGGCTGTGTCCCATCGCAAGTTACATTCAAGCCCTTATGACGCTGATCAAACAAGAGGTTGCAAATCAGCTTCAATCGCTTAGTGCCATCTCAGTTGCTTGCAGAAGGTACCTTACCCTATGTGATACAATGGCGAGTTGTCGCTATTACCAAAGCGGCGGCGGCGCCGCCGACGACGGCGACAATCGCGAGGGTCTTTATCAGGGGTAGAAAATACATCACAAGAACTAAGTATTTCACGTCGGCATTCTCCGGAGACTGCCAAAAGCAGCAGTTTCTGGTGCCCACTTTAATAGCACCATTCACACTATTCATTTGCGAGAACATTTCTTAAATACCGCACACATTCATAATTTTTTTTATCCTTGACCGCTTTTTTCGAAAGGGCCACGGTGGGAGGGGCTGTTACAAAATTCATTTGACTCCTGGGAGGATCGAACTCACGACCTCTGGTTTACTAGACCAGCGCTCTGCCACTGAGCTAAGGTAGCGCCTCCTAGCGCACTTTTCGTCTACTTTGTTCTTACAGACTAGTGAATCGGAGCCATTCAGCTCGAAACGCACCGCATGAGCGACCATTATTTGCATTTAGTTAGCACAGCTGCTGCTTTCCTACACATCTCACACGATATCGATGTACACCTAAAATTCCAAAACAACACATTTATTTCATTTCAGAGTTACTTTCAGCTTCAAATACCGTTCCTCTGATATTCATACGAAGCTAGGCATCGTCGTAACCCGTTACGTTCATTACGCAAGGCTCACGAGAGGGGCGCATGTTGGATCCGCGTAGACACAAAATTTTGCGCCGCCCAGCGTGGGGCTCGAACCCACGACCCTGAGATTAAGAGTCTCATGCTCTACCGACTGAGCTAGCCGGGCTGCACGCAACGCGTAACGAGCCATACAATACTGATTTGACCTAAGACCATCTATTGAAGATTCTTTTGACTACAACTTATTTCCTGCTGCCACAAATCAGCTACAATCCTATTCAATGAAAAATTGCCTCCGAAAGGCATCAAATCTGCTTGAAATGATACGTGGCTATCAGCACAATTATTCAACACACATGCTCGACTGTGCGCAGACGCCTGTGGCGTAGCCCTTTGGTCCTGAATCAGATACAGTGGTTCCAACAAAAACTCTCCTGAACGGCACTGTGCCGAAAATTTCGCTACAGATCACCCTTGACTTGCTTGTGCTTCAGGTAGACGCCGGTTTTGCAGCCAGGAAGCGGACAGCAGCAACTTCCAACTAGTTTTGCAGTACTCAAACAACACAGTAAAACAGCATGCATCTTTTGCAGAACAGGAAAAACTCGACCGGGACAGGATTCGAACCTGCAATCTTCGGATCCGAAGTCCGACGCCTTATCCATTAGGCCACACGGTCAGTGGCGCAATATACTTCCCCACCCACACCTTATTTTCGCCATTTGTACACTTGGCAGAATGAATTTCCCTCTTTGACGCAGTTCTCCATCTCAAATTTCAGTACTAAAAGTACGACGCTACTTATGGCTGTGTCCCATCGCAAGTTACATTCAAGCCCTTATGACGCTGATCAAACAAGAGGTTGCAAATCAGCTTCAATCGCTTAGTGCCATCTCAGTCGCTTGCAGAAGGTACCTCACCCTATGTGATACAATGGCGAATTGTCGCTATTACCAAAGCGGCGGCGGCGCCGACGACGACAATCGCGAGGGTCTTTATCAGGGGTAGAAAATACATCACAAGAACTAAGTACTTCACGTCGGCATTCTCCGGAGACTGCCAAAAGCAGCAGTTTCTGGTGCCCACTTTAATAGCACCATTCACACTATTCATTTGCGAGAACATTTCTTAAATACCGCACACATTCATAATTTTTTTTATCCTTGACCGCTTTTTTCGAAAGGGCCACGGTGGGAGGGGCTGTTACAAAATTCATTTGCCTCCTGGGAGGATCGAACTCACAACCTCTGCTTTACTAGACCAGCGCTCTGCCACTGAGCTAAGGTAGCGCCTCCTAGCGCTCTTTTCGTCTACTTTGTTCTTACAGACTAGTGAATCGGAGCCATTCAGCTCGAAACGCACCGCATGAGCGACCATTATTTGCATTTAGTTAGCACAGCTGCTGCTTTCCTACACATCTCACACGATATCGATGTACACCTAAAATTCCAAAACAACACATTTATTTCATTTCAGAGTTACTTTCAGCTTCAAATACCGTTCCTCTGATATTCATACGAAGCTAGGCATCGTCGTAACCCGTTACGTTCATTACGCAAGGCTCACGAGAGGGGCGCATGTTGGATCCGCGTAGACACAAAATTTTGCGCCGCCCAGCGTGGGGCTCGAACCCACGACCCTGAGATTAAGAGCCTCATGCTCTTCCGACTGAGTTAGCCGGGCTGCACGCAACGCGTAACGAGCCATACAATACTGATTTGACCTAAGACCATCTATTGAAGATTCTTTTGACTACAACTTATTTCCTGCTGCCACAAATCAGCTACAATCCTATTCAATGAAAAATTGTCTCCGAAAGGCATCAAATCTGCTTGAAATGATACGTGGCTATCAGCACAATTATTCAACACACATGCTCGACTGTGCGCAGACGCCTGTGGCGTAGCCCTTTGGTCCTGAATCAGATACAGTGGTTCCAACAAAAACTCTCCTGAACGGCACTGTGCCGAAAATTTCGCTACAGATCACCCTTGACTTGCTTGTGCTTCAGGTAGACGCCGGTTTTGCAGCCAGGAAGCGGACAGCAGCAACTTCCAACTAGTTTTGCAGTACTCAAACAACACAGTAAAACAGCATGCATCTTTTGCAGAACAGGAAAAACTCGACCGGGACAGGATTCGAACCTGCAATCTTCGGATCCGAAGTCCGACGCCTTATCCATTAGGCCACACGGTCAGTGGCGCAATATACTTCCCCACCCACACCTTATTTTCGCCATTTGTACACTTGGCAGAATGAATTTCCCTCTTTGACGCAGTTCTCCATCTCAAATTTCAGTACTAAAAGTACGACGCTACTTATGGCTGTGTCCCATCGCAAGTTACATTCAAGCCCTTATGACGCTGATCAAACAAGAGGTTGCAAATCAGCTTCAATCGCTTAGTGCCATCTCAGTTGCTTGCAGAAGGTACCTTACCCTATGTGATACAATGGCGAGTTGTCGCTATTACCAAAGCGGCGGCGGCGCCGCCGCCGCCGACGACAATCGCGAGGGTCTTTATCAGGGGTAGAAAATACATCACAAGAACTAAGTATTTCACGTCGGCATTCTCCGGAGACTGCCAAAAGCAGCAGTTTCTGGTGCCCACTTTAATAGCACCATTCACACTATTCATT
The DNA here is from genome assembly GCF_023864275.1 of Schistocerca cancellata. NCBI lineage: Eukaryota > Metazoa > Arthropoda > Insecta > Orthoptera > Acrididae > Schistocerca > Schistocerca cancellata. Next base: position 80,289,871 of record NC_064633.1, on the reverse strand, counting down.
TGCGAGAACATTTCTTAAATACCGCACACATTCATAATTTTTTTTATCCTTGACCGCTTTTTTCGAAAGGGCCACGGTGGGAGGGGCTGTTACAAAATTCATTTGCCTCCTGGGAGGATCGAACTCACGACCTCTGGTTTACTAGACCAGCGCTCTGCCACTGAGGTAAGGTAGCGCCTCCTAGCGCACTTTTCGTCTACTTTGTTCTTACAGACTAGTGAATCGGAGCCATTCAGCTCGAAACGCACCGCATGAGCGACCATTATTTGCATTTAGTTAGCACAGCTGCTGCTTTCCTACACATCTCACACGATATCGATGTACACCTAAAATTCCAAAACAACACATTTATTTCATTTCAGAGTTACTTTCAGCTTCAAATACCGTTCCTCTGATATTCATACGAAGCTAGGCATCGTCGTAACCCGTTACGTTCATTACGCAAGGCTCACGAGAGGGGCGCATGTTGGATCCGCGTAGACACAAAATTTTGCGCCGCCCAGCGTGGGGCTCGAACCCACGACCCTGAGATTAAGAGTCTCATGCTCTACCGACTGAGCTAGCCGGGCTGCACGCAACGCGTTACGAGCCATACAATACTGATTTGACCTAAGACCATCTATTGAAGATTCTTTTGACTACAACTTATTTCCTGCTGCCACAAATCAGCTACAATCCTATTCAATGAAAAATTGTCTCCGAAAGGCATCAAATCTGCTTGAAATGATACGTGGCTATCAGCACAATTATTCAACACACATGCTCGACTGTGCGCAGACGCCTGTGGCGTAGCCCTTTGGTCCTGAATCAGATACAGTGGTTCCAACAAAAACTCTCCTGAACGGCACTGTGCCGAAAATTTCGCTACAGATCACCCTTGACTTGCTTGTGCTTCAGGTAGACGCCGGTTTTGCAGCCAGGAAGCGGACAGCAGCAACTTCCAACTAGTTTTGCAGTACTCAAACAACACAGTAAAACAGCATGCATCTTTTGCAGAACAGGAAAAACTCGACCGGGACAGGATTCGAACCTGCAATCTTCGGATCCGAAGTCCGACGCCTTATCCATTAGGCCACACGGTCAGTGGCGCAATATACTTCCCCACCCACACCTTATTTTCGCCATTTGTACACTTGGCAGAATGAATTTCCCTCTTTGACGCAGTTCTCCATCCCAAATTTCAGTACTAAAAGTACGACGCTACTTATGGCTGTGTCCCATCGCAAGTTACATTCAAGCCCTTATGACGCTGATCAAACAAGAGGTTGCAAATCAGCTTCAATCGCTTAGTGCCATCTCAGTTGCTTGCAGAAGGTACCTTACCCTATGTGATACAATGGCGAGTTGTCGCTATTACCAAAGCGGCGGCGGCGCCGCCGCCGACGACGACGACGACGACAATCGCGAGGGTCTTTATCAGGGGTAGAAAATACATCACAAGAACTAAGTATTTCACGTCGGCATTCTCCGGAGACTGCCAAAAGCAGCAGTTTCTGGTGCCCACTTTAATAGCACCATTCACACTATTCATTTGCGAGAACATTTCTTAAATACCGCACACATTCATAATTTTTTTTATCCTTGACCGCTTTTTTCGAAAGGGCCACGGTGGGAGGGGCTGTTACAAAATTCATTTGCCTCCTGGGAGGATCGAACTCACGACCTCTGGTTTACTAGACCAGGGCTCTGCCACTGAGCTAAGGTAGCGCCTCCTAGTGCTCTTTTCGTCTACTTTGTTCTTACAGACTAGTGAATCGGAGCCATTCAGCTCGAAACGCACCGCATGAGCGACCATTATTTGCATTTAGTTAGCACAGCTGCTGCTTTCCTACACATCTCACACGATATCGATGTACACCTAAAATTCCAAAACAACACATTTATTTCATTTCAGAGTTACTTTCAGCTTCAAATACCGTTCCTCTGATATTCATACGAAGCTAGGCATCGTCGTAACCCGTTACGTTCATTACGCAAGGCTCACGAGAGGGGCGCATGTTGGATCCGCGTAGACACAAAATTTTGCGCCGCCCAGCGTGGGGCTCGAACCCACGACCCTGAGATTAAGAGAATCATGCTCCACCGACTGAGCTAGCCGGGCTGCACGCAACGCGTAACGAGCCATACAATACTGATTTGACCTACGACCATCTATTGAAGATTCTTTTGACTACAGCTTATTTCCTGCTGCCACAAATCAGCTACAATCCTATTCAATGAAAAATTGTCTCCGAAAGGCATCAAATCTGCTTGAAATTATACGTGGCTATCAGCATCATTATTCAACACACATGCTCGACTGTGCGCAGACGCCTGTGGCGTAGCCCTTGGGTCCTGAATCAGATGCAGTAGTTCCAACAAAAACTCTCCTCAACGGCACTGTGCCGAAAATTTCGCTACAGATCACCCTTGACTTGCTTGTGCTTCAGGTAGACGCCGGTTTTGCAGCCAGGAAGCGGACAGCAGCAACTTCCAACTAGTTTTGCAGTACTCAAACAACGCAGTAAAACAGCATGCATCTTTTGCAGAACAGGAAAAACTCGACCGTGACAGGATTCGAACCTGCAATCTTCGGATCCGAAGTCCGACGCCTTATCCATTAGGCCACACGGTCAGTGGCGCAATACACTTCCCCACCCACACCTCATTTTCGCCATTTGTACACTTGGCAGAATGAATTTCCCTCTTTGACGCAGTTCTCCATCTCAAATTTCAGTACTAAAAGTACGACGCTACTTATGGCTGTGTCCCATCGCAAGTTACATTCAAGCCCTTATGACGCTGATCAAACAAGAGGTTGCAAATCAGCTTCAATCGCTTAGTGCCATCTCAGTTGCTTGCAGAAGGTACCTTACCCTATGTGATACAATGGCGAGTTGTCGCTATTACCAAAGCGGCGGCGGCGCCGCTGACGACGACGACGACAATCGCGAGGGTCTTTATCAGGGGTAGAAAATACATCACAAGAACTAAGTATTTCACGTCGGCATTCTCCGGAGACTGCCAAAAGCAGCAGTTTCTGGTGCCCACTTTAATAGCACCATTCACACTATTCATTTGCGAGAACATTTCTTAAATACCGCACACATTCATAATTTTTTTTATCCTTGACCGCTTTTTTCGAAAGGGCCACGGTGGGAGGGGCTGTTACAAAATTCATTTGCCTCCTGGGAGGATCGAACTCACGACCTCTGGTTTACTAGACCAGCGCTCTGCCACTGAGCTAAGGTAGCGCCTCCTAGTGCTCTTTTCGTCTACTTTGTTCTTACAGACTAGTGAATCGGAGCCATTCAGCTCGAAACGCACCGCATGAGCGACCATTATTTGCATTTAGTTAGCACAGCTGCTGCTTTCCTACACATCTCACACGATATCGATGTACACCTAAAATTCCAAAACAACACATTTATTTCATTTCAGAGTTACTTTCAGCTTCAAATACCGTTCCTCTGATATTCATACGAAGCTAGGCATCGTCGTAACCCGTTACGTTCATTACGCAAGGCTCACGAGAGGGGCGCATGTTGGATCCGCGTAGACACAAAATTTTGCGCCGCCCAGCGTGGGGCTCGAACCCACGACCCTGAGATTAAGAGCCTCATGCTCTACCGACTGAGCTAGCCGGGCTGCACGCAACGCGTAACGAGCCATACAAATCTGATTTGACCTAAGACCATCTATTGAAGATTCTTTTGACTACAACTTATTTCCTGCTGCCACAAATCAGCTACAATCCTATTCAATGAAAAATTGTCTCCGAAAGGCATCAAATCTGCTTGAAATGATACGTGGCTATCAGCACAATTATTCAACACACATGCTCGACTGTGCGCAGACGCCTGTGGCGTAGCCCTTTGGTCCTGAATCAGATACAGTGGTTCCAACAAAAACTCTCCTGAACGGCACTGTGCCGAAAATTTCGCTACAGATCACCCTTGACTTGCTTGTGCTTCAGGTAGACGCCGGTTTTGCAGCCAGGAAGCGGACAGCAGCAACTTCCAACTAGTTTTGCAGTACTCAAACAACACAGTAAAACAGCATGCATCTTTTGCAGAACAGGAAAAACTCGACCGGGACAGGATTCGAACCTGCAATCTTCGGATCCGAAGTCCGACGCCTTATCCATTAGGCCACACGGTCAGTGGCGCAATATACTTCCCCACCCACACCTTATTTTCGCCATTTGTACACTTGGCAGAATGAATTTCCCTCTTTGACGCAGTTCTCCATCTCAAATTTCAGTACTAAAAGTACGACGCTACTTATGGCTGTGTCCCATCGCAAGTTACATTCAAGCCCTTATGACGCTGATCAAACAAGAGGTTGCAAATCAGCTTCAATCGCTTAGTGCCATCTCAGTTGCTTGCAGAAGGTACCTTACCCTATGTGATACAATGGCGAGTTGTCGCTATTGCCAAAGCGGCGGCGGCGCCGCCGCCGACGACGACGACAATCGCGAGGGTCTTTATCAGGGGTAGAAAATACATCACAAGAACTAAGTATTTCACGTCGGCATTCTCCGGAGACTGCCAAAAGCAGCAGTTTCTGGTGCCCACTTTAATAGCACCATTCACACTATTCATTTGCGAGAACATTTCTTAAATACCGCACACATTCATAATTTTTTTTATCCTTGACCGCTTTTTTCGAAAGGGCCACGGTGGGAGGGGCTGTTACAAAATTCATTTGCCTCCTGGGAGGATCGAACTCACGACCTCTGGTTTACTAGACCAGCGCTCTGCCACTGAGCTAAGGTAGCGCCTCCTAGCGCACTTTTCGTCTACTTTGTTCTTACAGACTAGTGAATCGGAGCCATTCAGCTCGAAACGCACCGCATGAGCGACCATTATTTGCATTTAGTTAGCACAGCTGCTGCTTTCCTACACATCTCACACGATATCGATGTACACCTAAAATTCCAAAACAACACATTTATTTCATTTCAGAGTTACTTTCAGCTTCAAATACCGTTCCTCTGATATTCATACGAAGCTAGGCATCGTCGTAACCCGTTACGTTCATTACGCAAGGCTCACGAGAGGGGCGCATGTTGGATCCGCGTAGACACAAAATTTTGCGCCGCCCAGCGTGGGGCTCGAACCCACGACCCTGAGATTAAGAGTCTCATGCTCTACCGACTGAGCTAGCCGGGCTGCACGCAACGCGTAACGAGCCATACAATACTGATTTGACCTAAGACCATCTATTGAAGATTCTTTTGACTACAACTTATTTCCTGCTGCCACAAATCAGCTACAATCCTATTCAATGAAAAATTGTCTCCGAAAGGCATCAAATCTGCTTGAAATGATACGTGGCTATCAGCACAATTATTCAACACACATGCTCGACTGTGCGCAGACGCCTGTGGCGTAGCCCTTTGGTCCTGAATCAGATACAGTGGTTCCAACAAAAACTCTCCTGAACGGCACTGTGCCGAAAATTTCGCTACAGATCACCCTTGACTTGCTTGTGCTTCAGGTAGACGCCGGTTTTGCAGCCAGGAAGCGGACAGCAGCAACTTCCAACTAGTTTTGCAGTACTCAAACAACACAGTAAAACAGCATGCATCTTTTGCAGAACAGGAAAAACTCGACCGGGACAGGATTCGAACCTGCAATCTTCGGATCCGAAGTCCGACGCCTTATCCATTAGGCCACACGGTCAGTGGCGCAATATACTTCCCCACCCACACCTTATTTTCGCCATTTGTACACTTGGCAGAATGAATTTCCCTCTTTGACGCAGTTCTCCATCTCAAATTTCAGTACTAAAAGTACGACGCTACTTATGGCTGTGTCCCATCGCAAGTTACATTCAAGCCCTTATGACGCTGATCAAACAAGAGGTTGCAAATCAGCTTCAATCGCTTAGTGCCATCTCAGTTGCTTGCAGAAGGTACCTTACCCTATGTGATACAATGGCGAGTTGTCGCTATTACCAAAGCGGCGGCGGCGCCGCCGCCGCCGCCGCCGCCGACGACGACGACGACGACGACGACGACGACAATCGCGAGGGTCTTTATCAGGGGTAGAAAATACATCACAAGAACTAAGTATTTCACGTCGGCATTCTCCGGAGACTGCCAAAAGCAGCAGTTTCTGGTGCCCACTTTAATAGCACCATTCACACTATTCATTTGCGAGAACATTTCTTAAATACCGCACACATTCATAATTTTTTTTATCCTTGACCGCTTTTTTCGAAAGGGCCACGGTGGGAGGGGCTGTTACAAAATTCATTTGCCTCCTGGGAGGATCGAACTCACAACCTCTGGTTTACTAGACCAGCGCTCTGCCACTGAGCTAAGGTAGCGCCTCCTAGCGCTCTTTTCGTCTACTTTGTTCTTACAGACTAGTGAATCGGAGCCATTCAGCTCGAAACGCACCGCATGAGCGACCATTATTTGCATTTAGTTAGCACAGCTGCTGCTTTCCTACACATCTCACACGATATCGATGTACACCTAAAATTCCAAAACAACACATTTATTTCATTTCAGAGTTACTTTCAGCTTCAAATACCGTTCCTCTGATATTCATACGAAGCTAGGCATCGTCGTAAACCGTTACGTTCATTACGCAAGGCTCACGAGAGGGGCGCATGTTGGATCCGCGTAGACACAAAATTTTGCGCCGCCCAGCGTGGGGCTCGAACCCACGACCCTGAGATTAAGAGTCTCATGCTCTACCGACTGAGCTAGCCGGGCTGCACGCAACGCGTAACGAGCCATACAATACTGATTTGACCTAAGACCATCTATTGAAGATTCTTTTGACTACAACTTATTTCCTGCTGCCACAAATCAGCTATAATCCTATTCAATGAAAAATTGTCTCCGAAAGGCATCAAATCTGCTTGAAATGATACGTGGCTATCAGCACAATTATTCAACACACATGCTCGACTGTGCGCAGACGCCTGTGGCGTAGCCCTTTGGTCCTGAATCAGATACAGTGGTTCCAACAAAAACTCTCCTGAACGGCACTGTGCCGAAAATTTCGCTACAGATCACCCTTGACTTGCTTGTGCTTCAGGTAGACGCCGGTTTTGCAGCCAGGAAGCGGACAGCAGCAACTTCCAACTAGTTTTGCAGTACTCAAACAACACAGTAAAACAGCATGCATCTTTTGCAGAACAGGAAAAACTCGACCGGGACAGGATTCGAACATGCAATCTTCGGATCCGAAGTCCGACGCCTTATCCATTAGGCCACACGGTCAGTGGCGCAATATACTTCCCCACCCACACCTTATTTTCGCCATTTGTACACTTGGCAGAATGAATTTCCCTCTTTGACGCAGTTCTCCATCTCAAATTTCAGTACTAAAAGTACGACGCTACTTATGGCTGTGTCCCATCGCAAGTTACATTCAAGCCCTTATGACGCTGATCAAACAAGAGGTTGCAAATCAGCTTCAATCGCTTAGTGCCATCTCAGTTGCTTGCAGAAGGTACCTTACCCTATGTGATACAATGGCGAGTTGTCGCTATTACCAAAGCGGCGGCGGCGCCGCCGACGACGACGACAATCGCGAGGGTCTTTATCAGGGGTAGAAAATACATCACAAGAACTAAGTATTTCACGTCGGCATTCTCCGGCGACTGCCAAAAGCCACGGTTTCTGGTGCCCACTTTAATAGCACCATTCACACTATTCATTTGCGAGAACATTTCTTAAATACCGCACACATTCATAATTTTATTTATCCTTGACCGCTTTTTTCGAAAGGGCCACGGTGGGAGGGGCTGTTACAAAATTCATTTGCCTCCTGGGAGGATCGAACTCACGACCTGTGGTTTACTAGACCAGCGCTCTGCCACTGAGCTAAGGTAGCGCCTCCTAGCGCTCTTTTCGTCTACTTTGTTCTTACAGACTAGTGAATCGGAGCCATTCAGCTCGAAACGCACCGCATGAGCGACCATTATTTGCATTTAGTTAGCACAGCTGCTGCTTTCCTACACATCTCACACGATATCGATGTACACCTAAAATTCCAAAACAACACATTTATTTCATTTCAGAGTTACTTTCAGCTTCAAATACCGTTCCTCTGATATTCATACGAAGCTAGGCATCGTCGTAACCCGTTACGTTCATTACGCAAGGCTCACGAGAGGGGCGCATGTTGGATCCGCGTAGACACAAAATTTTGCGCCGCCCAGCGTGGGGCTCGAACCCACGACCCTGAGATTAAGAGTCTCATGCTCTACCGACTGAGCTAGCCTGGCTGCACGCAACGCGTAACGAGCCATACAATACTGATTTGACCTAAGACCATCTATTGAAGATTCTTTTGACTACAACTTATTTCCTGCTGCCACAAATCAGCTACAATCCTATTCAATGAAAAATTGTCTCCGAAAGGCATCAAATCTGCTTGAAATGATACGTGGCTATCAGCACAATTATTCAACACACATGCTCGACTGTGCGCAGACGCCTGTGGCGTAGCCCTTTGGTCCTGAATCAGATACAGTGGTTCCAACAAAAACTCTCCTGAACGGCACTGTGCCGAAAATTTCGCTACAGATCACCCTTGACTTGCTTGTGCTTCAGGTAGACGCCGGTTTTGTAGCCAGGAAGCGGACAGCAGCAACTTCCAACTAGTTTTGCAGTACTCAAACAACACAGTAAAACAGCATGCATCTTTTGCAGAACAGGAAAAACTCGACCGGGACAGGATTCGAACCTGCAATCTTCGGATCCGAAGACCGAGGCCTTATCCATTAGGCCACACGGTCAGTGGCGCAATATACTTCCCCACCCACACCTTATTTTCGCCATTTGTACACTTGGCAGAATGAATTTCCCTCTTTGACGCAGTTCTCCATCTCAAATTTCAGTACTAAAAGTACGACGCTACTTATGGCTGTGTCCCATCGCAAGTTACATTCAAGCCCTTATGACGCTGATCAAACAAGAGGTTGCAAATCAGCTTCAATCGCTTAGTGCCATCTCAGTTGCTTGCAGAAGGTACCTTACCCTATGTGATACAATGGCGAGTTGTCGCTATTACCAAAGCGGCGGCGGCGCCGCCGACGACGACGACAATCGCGAGGGTCTTTATCAGGGGTAGAAAATACATCACAAGAACTAAGTATTTCACGTCGGCATTCTCCGGAGACTGCCAAAAGCAGCGGTTTCTGGTGCCCACTTTAATAGCACCATTCACACTATTCATTTGCGAGAACATTTCTTAAATACCGCACACATTCATAATTTTTTTTATCCTTGACCGCTTTTTTCGAAAGGGCCACGGTGGGAGGGGCTGTTACAAAATTCATTTGCCTCCTGGGAGGATCGAACTCACGACCTCTGGTTTACTAGACCAGCGCTCTGCCACTGAGCTAAGGTAGCGCCTCCTAGCGCTCTTTTCGTCTACTTTGTTCTTACAGACTAGTGAATCGGAGCCATTCAGCTCGAAACGCACCGCATGAGCGACCATTATTTGCATTTAGTTAGCACAGCTGCTGCTTTCCTACACATCTCACACGATATCGATGTACACCTAAAATTCCAAAACAACACATTTATTTCATTTCAGAGTTACTTTCAGCTTCAAATACCGTTCCTCTGATATTCATACGAAGCTAGGCATCGTCGTAACCCGTTACGTTCATTACGCAAGGCTCACGAGAGGGGCGCATGTTGGATCCGCGTAGACACAAAATTTTGCGCCGCCCAGCGTGGGGCTCGAACCCACGGCCCTGAGATTAAGAGTCTCATGCTCTACCGACTGAGCTAGCCGGGCTGCACGCAACGCGTAACGAGCCATACAATACTGATTTGACCTAAGACCATCTATTGAAGAATCTTTTGACTACAGCTTATTTCCTGCTGCCACAAATCAGCTACAATCCTATTCAATGAAAAATTGTCTCCGAAAGGCATCAAATCTGCTTGAAATGATACGTGGCTATCAGCACCATTATTCAACACACATGCTCGACTGTGCGCAGACGCCTGTGGCGTAGCCCTTTGGTCCTGAATCAGATACAGTGGTTCCAACAAAAACTCTCCTGAACGGCACTGTGCCGAAAATTTCGCTACAGATCACCCTTGACTTGCTTGTGCTTCAGGTAGATGCCGGTTTTGCAGCCAGGAAGCGGACAGCAGCAACTTCCAACTAGTTTTGCAGTACTCAAACAACACAGTAAAACAGCATGCATCTTTTGCAGAACAGGAAAAACTCGACCGTGACAGGATTCGAACCTGCAATCTTCGGATCCGAAGTACGACGCATTATCCATTAGGCCACACGGTCACTGGCGCAATATACTTCCCCACCCACACCTTATTTTCGCCATTTGTACACTTGGCAGAATGAATTTCCCTCTTCGACGCAGTTCTCCATCTCAAATTTCAGTACTAAAAGTACGACGCTACTTATGGCTGTGTCCCATCGCAAGTTACATTCAAGCCCTTATGACGCTGATCAAACAAGAGGTTGCAAATCAGCTTCAATCGCTTAGTGCCATCTCAGTTGCTTGCAGAAGGTACCTTACCCTATGTGATACAATGGCGAGTTGTCGCTATTACCAAAGCAGCGGCGGCGCCGCCGCCGCCGCCGACGACAATCCCGAGGGTCTTTATCAGGGGTAGAAAATACATCACAAGAACTAAGTATTTCACGTCGGCATTCTCCGGAGACTGCCAAAAGCAGCGGTTTCTGGTGCCCACTTTAATAGCACCATTCACACTATTCATTTGCGAGAACATTTCTTAAATACCGCACACATTCATAATTTTTTTTATCCTTGACCGCTTTTTTCGAAAGGGCCACGGTGGGAGGGGCTGTTACAAAATTCATTTGCCTCCTGGGAGGATCGAACTCACGACCTCTGGTTTACTAGACCAGCGCTCTGCCACTGAGCTAAGGTAGCGCCTCCTAGCGCTCTTTTCGTCTACTTTGTTCTTACAGACTAGTGAATCGGAGCCATTCAGCTCGAAACGCACCGCATGAGCGACCATTATTTGCATTTAGTTAGCACAGCTGCTGCTTTCCTACACATCTCACACGATATCGATGTACACCTAAAATTCCAAAACAACACATTTATTTCATTTCAGAGTTACTTTCAGCTTCAAATACCGTTCCTCTGATATTCATACGAAGCTAGGCATCGTCGTAACCCGTTACGTTCATTACGCAAGGCTCACGAGAGGGGCGCATGTTGGATCCGCGTAGACACAAAATTTTGCGCCGCCCAGCGTGGGGCTCGAACCCACGGCCCTGAGATTAAGAGTCTCATGCTCTACCGACTGAGCTAGCCGGGCTGCACGCAACGCGTAACGAGCCATACAATACTGATATGACCTAAGACCATCTATTGAAGAATCTTTTGACTACAGCTTATTTCCTGCTGCCACAAATCAGCTACAATCCTATTCAATGAAAAATTGTCTCCGAAAGGCATCAAATCTGCTTGAAATGATACGTGGCTATCAGCACCATTATTCAACACACATGCTCGACTGTGCGCAGACGCCTGTGGCGTAGCCCTTTGGTCCTGAATCAGATACAGTGGTTCCAACAAAAACTCTCCTGAACGGCACTGTGCCGAAAATTTCGCTACAGATCACCCTTGACTTGCTTGTGCTTCAGGTAGATGCCGGTTTTGCAGCCAGGAAGCGGACAGCAGCAACTTCCAACTAGTTTTGCAGTACTCAAACAACACAGTAAAACAGCATGCATCTTTTGCAGAACAGGAAAAACTCGACCGTGACAGGATTCGAACCTGCAATCTTCGGATCCGAAGTCCGACGCCTTATCCATTAGGCCACACGGTCAGTGGCGCAATATACTTCCCCACCCACACCTTATTTTCGCCATTTGTACACTTGGCAGAATGTATTTCCCTCTTCGACGCAGTTCTCCATCTCAAATTTCAGTACTAAAAGTACGACGCTACTTATGGCTGTGTCCCATCGCAAGTTACATTCAAGCCCTTATGACGCTGATCAAACAAGAGGTTGCAAATCAGCTTCAATCGCTTAGTGCCATCTCAGTTGCTTGCAGAAGGTACCTTACCCTATGTGATACAATGGCGAGTTGTCGCTATTACCAAAGCAGCGGCGGCGCCGCCGCCGCCGCCGACGACAATCGCGAGGGTCTTTATCAGGGGTAGAAAATACATCACAAGAACTAAGTATTTCACGTCGGCATTCTCGTTTCTGGTGCCCACTTTAATAGCACCATTCACACTATTCATTTGCGAGAACATTTCTTAAATACTGCACACATTCATAATTTTTTTTATCCTTGACCGCTTTTTTCGAAAGGGCCACGGTGGGAGGGGCTGTTACAAAATTCATTTGCCTCCTGGGAGGATCGAACTCACGACCTCTGGTTTACTAGACCAGCGCTCTGCCACTGAGCTAAGGAGGCGCCTCCTAGCGCACTTTTCGGCTACTTTGTTCTTACAGACTAGTGAATCGGAGCCATTCAGCTCGAAACGCACCGCATGAGCGACCATTATTTGCATTTAGTTAGCACAGCTGCTGCTTTCCTACACATCTCACACGATATCGATGTACACCTAAAATTCCAAAACAACACATTTATTTCATTTCAGAGTTACTTTCAGCTTCAAATACCGTTCCTCTGATATTCATACGAAGCTAGGCATCGTCGTAACCCGTTACGTTCATTACGCAAGGCTCACGAGAGGGGCGCATGTTGGATCCGCGTAGACACAAAATTTTGCGCCGCCCAGCGTGGGGCTCGAACCCACGACCCTGAGATTAAGAGGCTCATGCTCTACCGACTGAGCTAGCCGGGCTGCACACAACGCCTTACGAGCCATACAATACTGATTTGACCTGCGACCATCTATTGAAGAATCTTTTGACTACAGCTTATTTCCTGCTGCCACAAATCAGCTACAATCCTATTCAATGAAAAATTGTCTCCGAAAGGCATCAAATCTGCTTGAAATGATACGTGGCTATCAGCACCATTATTCAACACACATGCTCGACTGTGCGCAGACGCCTGTGGCGTAGCCCTTTGGTCCTGAATCAGATACAGTGGTTCCAACAAAAACTCTCCTGAACGGCACTGTGCCGAAAATTTCGCTACAGATCACCCTTGACTTGCTTGTGCTTCAGGTAGATGCCGGTTTTGCAGCCAGGAAGCGGACAGCAGCAACTTCCAACTAGTTTTGCAGTACTCAAACAACACAGTAAAACAGCATGCATCTTTTGCAGAACAGGAAAAACTCGACCGGGACAGGATTCGAACCTGCAATCTTCGGATCCGAAGTCCGACGCCTTATCCATTAGGCCACACGGTCAGTGGCGCAATATACTTCCCCACCCACACCTTATTTTCGCCATTTGTACACTTGGCAGAATGAATTTCCCTCTTCGACGCAGTTCTCCTTCTCAAATTTCAGTACTAAAAGTACGACGCTACTTATGGCTGTGTCCCATCGCAAGTTACATTCAAGCCCTTATGACGCTGATCAAACAAGAGGTTGCAAATCAGCTTCAATCGCTTAGTGCCATCTCAGTTGCTTGCAGAAGGTACCTTACCCTATGTGATACAATGGCGAGTTGTCGCTATTACCAAAGCGGCGGCGGCGCCGCCGACGACGACGACAATCGCGAGGGTCTTTATCAGGGGTAGAAAATACATCACAAGAACTAAGTATTTCACGTCGGCATTCTCGTTTCTGGTGCCCACTTTAAGAGCACCATTCACACTATTCATTTGCGAGAACATTTCTTAAATACTGCACACATTCATAATTTTTTTTATCCTTGACCGCTTTTTTCGAAAGGGCCACGGTGGGAGGGGCTGTTACAAAATTCATTTGCCTCCTGGGAGGATCGAACTCACGACCTCTGGTTTACTAGACCAGCGCTCTGCCACTTTTTTTTTTTTTTTTTTTTTTTTTCGAAAGGGCCACGGTGGGAGGGGCTGTTACAAAATTCATTTGCCTCCTGGGAGGATCGAACTCACGACCTCTGGTTTACTAGACCAGCGCTCTGCCACTGAGCTAAGGAGGCGCCTCCTAGCGCACTTTTCGGCTACTTTGTTCTTACAGACTAGTGAATCGGAGCCATTCAGCTCGAAACGCACCGCATGAGCGACCATTATTTGCATTTAGTTAGCACAGCTGCTGCTTTCCTACACATCTCACACGATATCGATGTACACCTAAAATTCCAAAACAACACATTTATTTCATTTCAGAGTTACTTTCAGCTTCAAATACCGTTCCTCTGATATTCATACGAAGCTAGGCATCGTCGTAACCCGTTACGTTTATTACGCAAGGCTCACGAGAGGGGCGCATGTTGGATCCGCGTAGACACAAAATTTTGCACCGCCCAGCGTGGGGCTCGAACCCACGACCCTGAGATTAAGAGGCTCATGCTCTACCGACTGAGCTAGCCGGGCTGCACACAACGCCTTACGAGCCATACAATACTGATTTGACCTGCGACCATCTATTGAAGAATCTTTTGACTACAGCTTATTTCCTGCTGCCTCAAATCAGCTACAATACTATTCAATGAAAAATTGTCTCCGAAAGGCATCAAATCTGCTTGAAATGATACGTGGCTATCAGCACCATTATTCAACACACATGCTCGACTGTGCGCAGACGCCTGTGGCGTAGCCCTTTGGTCCTGAATCAGATACAGTGGTTCCAACAAAAACTCTCCTGAACGGCACTGTGCCGAAAATTTCGCTACAGATCACCCTTGACTTGCTTGTGCTTCAGGTAGATGCCGGTTTTGCAGCCAGGAAGCGGACAGCAGCAACTTCCAACTAGTTTCGCAGTACTCAAACAACACAGTAAAACAGCATGCATCTTTTGCAGAACAGGAAAAACTCGACCGTGACAGGATTCGAACCTGCAATCTTCGGATCCGAAGTACGACGCATTATCCATTAGGCCACACGGTCACTGGCGCAATATACTTCCCCACCCACACCTTATTTTCGCCATTTGTACACTTGGCAGAATGAATTTCCCTCTTCGACGCAGTTCTCCATCTCAAATTTCAGTACTAAAAGTACGACGCTACTTATGGCTGTGTCCCATCGCAAGTTACATTCAAGCCCTTATGACGCTGATCAAACAAGAGGTTGCAAATCAGCTTCAATCGCTTAGTGCCATCTCAGTTGCTTGCAGAAGGTACCTTACCCTATGTGATACAATGGCGAGTTGTCGCTATTACCAAAGCAGCGGCGGCGCCGCCGCCGCCGCCGCCGACAATCCCGAGGGTCTTTATCAGGGGTAGAAAATACATCACAAGAACTAAGTATTTCATGTCGGCATTCTCGTTTCTGGTGCCCACTTTAATAGCACCATTCACACTATTCATTTGCGAGAACATTTCTTAAATACTGCACACATTCATAATTTTTTTTATCCTTGACCGCTTTTTTCGAAAGGGCCACGGTGGGAGGGGCTGTTACAAAATTCATTTGCCTCCTGGGAGGATCGAACTCACGACCTCTGGTTTACTAGACCAGCGCTCTGCCACTGAGCTAAGGAGGCGCCTCCTAGCGCACTTTTCGGCTACTTTGTTCTTACAGACTAGTGAATCGGAGCCATTCAGCTCGAAACGCACCGCATGAGCGACCATTATTTGCATTTAGTTAGCACAGCTGCTGCTTTCCTACACATCTCACACGATATCGATGTACACCTAAAATTCCAAAACAACACATTTATTTCATTTCAGAGTTACTTTCAGCTTCAAATACCGTTCCTCTGATATTCATACGAAGCTAGGCATCGTCGTAACCCGTTACGTTCATTACGCAAGGCTCACGAGAAGGGCGCATGTTGGATCCGCGTAGACACAAAATTTTGCGCCGCCCAGCGTGGGGCTCGAACCCACGACCCTGAGATTAAGAGACTCATGCTCTACCGACTGAGCTAGCCGGGCTGCACACAACGCCTTACGAGCCATACAATACTGATTTGACCTGCGACCATCTATTGAAGAATCTTTTGACTACAGCTTATTTCCTGCTGCCACAAATCAGCTACAATCCTATTCAATGAAAAATTGTCTCCGAAAGGCATCAAATCTGCTTGAAATGATACGTGGCTATCAGCACCATTATTCAACACACATGCTCGACTGTGCGCAGACGCCTGTGGCGTAGCCCTTTGGTCCTGAATCAGATACAGTGGTTCCAACAAAAACTCTCCTGAACGGAACTGTGCCGAAAATTTCGCTACAGATCACCCTTGACTTGCTTGTGCTTCAGGTAGATGCTGGTTTTGCAGCCAGGAAGCGGACAGCAGCAACTTCCAACTAGTTTTGCAGTACTCAAACAACACAGTAAAACAGCATGCATCTTTTGCAGAACAGGAAAAACTCGACCGGGACAGGATTCGAACCTGCAATCTTCGGATCCGAAGTCCGACGCCTTATCCATTAGGCCACACGGTCAGTGGCGCAATATACTTCCCCACCCACACCTTATTTTCGCCATTTGTACACTTGGCAGAATGAATTTCCCTCTTCGACGCAGTTCTCCATCTCAAATTTCAGTACTAAAAGTACGACGCTACTTATGGCTGTGTCCCATCGCAAGTTACATTCAAGCCCTTATGACGCTGATCAAACAAGAGGTTGCAAATCAGCTTCAATCGCTTAGTGCCATCTCAGTTGCTTGCAGAAGGTACCTTACCCTATGTGATACAATGGCGAGTTGTCGCTATTACCAAAGCGGCGGCGGCGCCGCCGCCTCCGCCGACGACAATCGCGAGGGTCTTTATCAGGGGTAGAAAATACATCACAAGAACTAGGTATTTCACGTCGGCATTCTCGTTTCTGGTGCCCACTTTAATAGCACCATTCACACTATTCATTTGCGAGAACATTTCTTAAATACTGCACACATTCATAATTTTTTTTATCCTTGACCGCTTTTTTCGAAAGGGCCACGGTGGGAGGGGCTGTTACAAAATTCATTTGCCTCCTGGGAGGATCGAACTCACGACCTCTGGTTTACTAGACCAGCGCTCTGCCACTGAGCTAAGGAGGCGCCTCCTAGCGCACTTTTCGGCTACTTTGTTCTTACAGACTAGTGCATCGGAGCCATTCAGCTCGAAACGCACCGCATGAGCGACCATTATTTGCATTTAGTTAGCACAGCTGCTGCTTTCCTACACATCTCACACGATATCGATGTACACCTAAAATTCCAAAACAACACATTTATTTCATTTCAGAGTTACTTTCAGCTTCAAATACCGTTCCTCTAATATTCATACGAAGCTAGGCATCGTCGTAACCCGTTACGTTCATTACGCAAGGCTCACGAGAGGGGCGCATGTTGGATCCGCGTAGACACAAAATTTTGCGCCGCCCAGCGTGGGGCTCGAACCCACGACCCTGAGATTAAGAGTCTCATGCTCTACCGACTGAGCTAGCCTGGCTGCACGCAACGCGTAACGAGCCATACAATACTGATTTGACCTAAGACCATCTATTGAAGATTCTTTTGACTACAACTTATTTCCTGCTGCCACAAATCAGCTACAATCCTATTCAATGAAAAATTGTCTCCGAAAGGCATCAAATCTGCTTGAAATGATACGTGGCTATCAGCACAATTATTCAACACACATGCTCGACTGTGCGCAGACGCCTGTGGCGTAGCCCTTTGGTCCTGAATCAGATACAGTGGTTCCAACAAAAACTCTCCTGAACGGCACTGTGCCGAAAATTTCGCTACAGATCACCCTTGACTTGCTTGTGCTTCAGGTAGACGCCGGTTTTGCAGCCAGGAAGCGGACAGCAGCAACTTCCAACTAGTTTTGCAGTACTCAAACAACACAGTAAAACAGCATGCATCTTTTGCAGAACAGGAAAAACTCGACCGGGACAGGATTCGAACCTGCAATCTTCGGATCCGAAGTCCGACGCCTTATCCATTAGGCCACACGGTCAGTGGCGCAATATACTTCCCCATCCACACCTTATTTTCGCCATTTGTACACTTGGCAGAATGAATTTCCCTCTTTGACGCAGTTCTCCATCTCAAATTTCAGTACTAAAAGTACGACGCTACTTATGGCTGTGTCCCATCGCAAGTTACATTCAAGCCCTTATGACGCTGATCAAACAAGAGGTTGCAAATCAGCTTCAATCGCTTAGTGCCATCTCAGTTGCTTGCAGAAGGTACCTTACCCTATGTGATACAATGGCGAGTTGTCGCTATTACCAAAGCGGCGGCGGCGCCGCCGACAATCGCGAGGGTCTTTATCAGGGGTAGAAAATACATCACAAGAACTAAGTATTTCACGTCGGCATTCTCCGGAGACTGCCAAAAGCAGCAGATTCTGGTGCCCACTTTAATAGCACCATTCACACTATTCATTTGCGAGAACATTTCTTAAATACCGCACACATTCATAATATTTTTTATCCTTGACCGCTTTTTTCGAAAGGGCCACGGTGGGAGGGGCTGTTACAAAATTCATTTGCCTCCTGGGAGGATCGAACTCACGACCTCTGGTTTACTAGACCAGCGCTCTGCCACTGAGCTAAGGTAGCGCCTCCTAGCGCACTTTTCGTCTACTTTGTTCTTACAGACTAGTGAATCGGAGCCATTCAGCTCGAAACGCACCGCATGAGCGACCATTATTTGCATTTAGTTAGCACAGCTGCTGCTTTCCTACACATCTCACACGATATCGATGTACACCTAAAATTCCAAAACAACACATTTATTTCATTTCAGAGTTACTTTCAGCTTCAAATACCGTTCCTCTGATATTCATACGAAGCTAGGCATCGTCGTAACCCGTTACGTTCATTACGAAGGCTCACGAGAGGGGCGCATGTTGGATCCGCGTAGACACAAAATTTTGCGCCGCCCAGCGTGGGGCTCGAACCCACGACCCTGAGATTAAGAGTCTCATGCTCTAACGACTGAGCTAGCCGGGCTGCACGCAACGCGTTACGAGCCATACAATACTGATTGGACTTGCGACCATCTATTGAAGATTCTTTTGACGACAGCTTATTTCCTGCTGCCACAAATCAGCTACAATCCTATTCAATGAAAAATTGTCTCCGAAAGGCATCAAATCTGCTTGAAATGATACGTGGCTATCAGCACAATTATTCAACACACATGCTCGACTGTGCGCAGACGCCTGTGGCGTAGCCCTTTGGTCCTGAATCAGATACAGTGGTTCCAACAAAAACTCTCCTGAACGGCACTGTGCCGAAAATTTCGCTACAGATCACCCTTGACTTGCTTGTGCTTCAGGTAGACGCCGGTTTTGCAGCCAGGAAGCGGACAGCAGCAACTTCCAACTAGTTTTGCAGTACTCAACTACACAGTAAAACAGCATGCATCTTTTGCAGAACAGGAAAAACTCGACCGGGACAGGATTCGAACCTGCAATCTTCGGATCCGAAGTCCGACGCCTTATCCATTAGGCCACACGGTCAGTGGCGCAATATACTTCCCCACCCACACCTTATTTTCGCCATTTGTACACTTGGCAGAATGAATTTCCCTCTTTGACGCAGTTCTCCATCTCAAATTTCAGTACTAAAAGTACGACGCTACTTATGGCTGTGTCCCATCGCAAGTTACATTCAAGCCCTTATGACGCTGATCAAACAAGAGGTTGCAAATCAGCTTCAATCGCTTAGTGCCATCTCAGTTGCTTGCAGAAGGTACCTTACCCTATGTGATACAATGGCGAGTTGTCGCTATTACCAAAGCGGCGGCGGCGCCGCCGACGACGACGACAATCGCGAGGGTCTTTATCAGGGGTAGAAAATACATCACAAGAACTAAGTATTTCACGTCGGCATTCTCCGGAGACTGCCAAAAGCAGCAGTTTCTGGTGCCCACTTTAATAGCACCATTCACACTATTCATTTGCGAGAACATTTCTTAAATACCGCACACATTCATAATTTTTTTTATCCTTGACCGCTTTTTTCGAAAGGGCAACGGTGGGAGGGGCTGTTACAAAATTCATTTGCCTCCTGGGAGGATCGAACTCACGACCTCTGGTTTACTAGACCAGCGCTCTGCCACTGAGCTAAGGTAGCGCCTCGTAGCTCTCTTTTCGTCTACTTTGTTCTTACAGACTAGTGAATCGGAGCCATTCAGCTCGAAACGCACCGCATGAGCGACCATTATTTGCATTTAGTTAGCACAGCTGCTGCTTTCCTACACATCTCACACGATATCGATGTACACCTAAAATTCCAAAACAACACATTTATTTCATTTCAGAGTTACTTTCAGCTTCAAATACCGTTCCTCTGATATTCATCCGAAGCTAGGCATCGTCGTAACCCGTTACGTTCATCACGCAAGGCTCACGAGAGGGGCGCATGTTGGATCCGCGTAGACACAAAATTTTGCGCCGCCCAGCGTGGGGCTCGAACCCACGACCCTGAGATTAAGAGTCTCATGCTCTACCGACTCAGCTAGCCGGGCTGCACGCAACGCGTAACGAGCCATACAATACTGATTTGACCTAAGACCAACTATTGAAGATTCTTTTGACTACAACTTATTTCCTGCTGCCACAAATCAGCTACAATCCTATTCAATGAAAAATTGTCTCCGAAAGGCATCAAATCTGCTTGAAATGATACGTGGCTATCAGCACAATTATTCAACACACATGCTCGACTGTGCGCAGACGCCTGTGGCGTAGCCCTTTGGTCCTGAATCAGATACAGTGGTTCCAACAAAAACTCTCCTGAACGGCACTGTGCCGAAAATTTCGCTACAGATCACCCTTGACTTGCTTGTGCTTCAGGTAGACGCCGGTTTTGCAGCCAGGAAGCGGACAGCAGCAACTTCCAACTAGTTTTGCAGTACTCAAACAACACAGTAAAACAGCATGCATCTTTTGCAGAACAGGAAAAACTCGACCGTGACAGGATTCGAACCTGCAATCTTCGGATCCGAAGTACGACGCCTTATCCATTAGGCCACACGGTCACTGGCGCAATACACTTCCCCACCCACACCTCATTTTCGCCATTTGTACACTTGGCAGAATGAATTTCACTCTTTGACGCAGTTCTCCATCTCAAATTTCAGTACTAAAAGTACGACGCTACTTATGGCTGTGTCCCATCGCAAGTTACATTCAAGCCGTTATGACGCTGATCAAACAAGAGGTTGCAAATCAGCTTCAATCGCTTAGTGCCATCTCAGTTGCTTGCAGAAGGTACCTTACCCTATGTGATACAATGGCGAGTTGTCGCTATTACCAAAGCGGCGGCGACGACGACGACGACGACGACGACAATCGCGAGGGTCTTTATCAGGGGTAGAAAATACATCACAAGAACTAAGTATTTCACGTCGGCATTCTCCGGAGACTGCCAAAAGCAGCAGTTTCTGGTGCCCACTTTAATAGCACCATTCGCACTATTCATTTGCGAGAACATTTCTTAAATACCGCACACTTTCATAATTTTTTTTATACTTGACCGCTTTTTTCGAAAGGGCCACGGTGGGAGGGGCTGTTACAAAATTCATTTGCCTCCTGTGAGGATCGAACTCACGACCTCTGGTTTACTAGACCAGCGCTCTGCCACTGAGATAAGGAGGCGCCTCCTAGCGCACTTTTCGGCTACTTTGTTCTTACAGACTAGTGCATCGGAGCCATTCAGCTCGAAACGCACCGCATGAGCGACCATTATTTGCATTTAGTTAGCACAGCTGCTGCTTTCCTACACATCTCACACCATATCGATGTACACCTAAAATTCCAAAACAACACATTTATTTCATTTCAGAGTTACTTTCAGCTTCAAATACCGTTCCTCTGATATTCATACGAAGCTAGGCATCGTCGTAACCCGTT
Source organism: Schistocerca cancellata (assembly GCF_023864275.1). Lineage (NCBI taxonomy): Eukaryota > Metazoa > Arthropoda > Insecta > Orthoptera > Acrididae > Schistocerca > Schistocerca cancellata. The sequence continues at coordinate 80,268,028 of NC_064633.1, read as the reverse complement.
ACGTTCATTACGCAAGGCTCACGAGAGGGGCGCATGTTGGATCCGCGTGGACACAAAATTTTGCGCCGCCCAGCGTGGGGCTCGAACCCACGACCCTGAGATTAAGAGTCTCATGCTCTACCGACTCAGCTAGCCGGGCTGCACGCAACGCGTAACGAGCCATACAATACTGATTTGACCTACGACCATCTATTGAAGATTCTTTTGACTACAGCTTATTTCCTGCTGCCACAAATCAGCTACAATCCTATTCAATGAAAAATTGTCTCCGAAAGGCATCAAATCTGCTTGAAATGATACGTGGCTATCAGCACCATTATTCAACACACATGCTCGACTGTGCGCAGACGCCTGTGGCGTAGCCCTTTGGTCCTGAATCAGATACAGTGGTTCCAACAAAAACTCTCCTGAACGGCACTGTGCCGAAAATTTCGCTACAGATCACCCTTGACTTGCTTGTGCTTCAGGTAGATGCCGGTTTTGCAGCCAGGAAGCGGACAGCAGCAACTTCCAACTAGTTTTGCAGTACTCAAACAACGCAGTAAAACAGCATGCATCTTTTGCAGAACAGGAAAAACTCGACCGTGACAGGATTCGAACCTGCAATCTTCGGATCCGAAGTCCGACGCCTTATCCATTAGGCCACACGGTCAGTGGCGCAATATACTTCCCCACCCACACCTTATTTTCGCCATTTGTACACTTGGCAGAATGAATTTCCCTCTTCGACGCAGTTCTCCATCTCAAATTTCAGTACTAAAAGTACGACGCTACTTATGGCTGTGTCCCATCGCAAGTTACATTCAAGCCCTTATGACGCTGATCAAACAAGAGGTTGCAAATCAGCTTCAATCGTTTAGTGCCATCTCAGTCGCTTGCAGAAGGTACCTCACCCTATGTGATACAATGGCGAATTGTCGCTATTACCAAAGCGGCGGCGGCGCCGACGACGACAATCGCGAGGGTCTTTATCAGGGGTAGAAAATACATCACAAGAACTAAGTATTTCACGTCGGCATTCTCCGGAGACTGCCAAAAGCAGCAGTTTCTGGTGCCCACTTTAATAGCACCATTCGCACTATTCATTTGCGAGAACATTTCTTAAATACCGCACACATTCATAATTTTTTTTATACTTGACCGCTTTTTTCGAAAGGGCCACGGTGGGAGGGGCTGTTACAAAACTCATTTGCCGCCTGTGAGGATCGAACTCACGACCTCTGGTTTACTAGACCAGCGCTCTGCCACTGAGCTAAGGAGGCCCCTCCTTGCGCACTTTTCGGCTACTTTGTTCTTACAGACTAGTGCATCGGAGCCATTCAGCTCGAAACGCACCGCATGAGCGACCATTATTTGCATTTAGTTAGCACAGCTGCTGCTTTCCTACACATCTCACACGATATCGATGTACACCTAAAATACCAAAACAACACATTTATTTCATTTCAGAGTTACTTTCAGCTTCAAATACCGTTCCTCTGATATTCATACGAAGCTAGGCATCGTCGTAACCCGTTACGTTCATTACGCAAGGCTCACGAGAGGGGCGCATGTTGGATCCGCGTAGACACAAAATTTTGCGCCGCCCAGCGTGGGGCTCGAACCCACGACCCTGAGATTAAGAGTCTCATGCTCTACCGACTCAGCTAGCCGGGCTGCACGCAACGCGTAACGAGCCATACAATACTGATTTGACCTAAGACCATCTATTGAAGATTCTTTTGACTACAACTTATTTCCTGCTGCCACAAATCAGCTACAATCCTATTCAATGAAAAATTGTCTCCGAAAGGCATCAAATCTGCTTGAAATGATACGTGGCTATCAGCACAATTATTCAACACACATGCTCGACTGTGCGCAGACGCCTGTGGCGTAGCCCTTTGGTCCTGAATCAGATACAGTGGTTCCAACAAAAACTCTCCTGAACGGCACTGTGCCGAAAATTTCGCTACAGATCACCCTTGACTTGCTTGTGCTTCAGGTAGACGCCGGTTTTGCAGCCAGGAAGCGGACAGCAGCAACTTCCAACTAGTTTTGCAGTACTCAAACAACACAGTAAAACAGCATGCATCTTTTGCAGAACAGGAAAAACTCGACCGGGACAGGATTCGAACCTGCAATCTTCGGATCCGAAGTCCGACGCCTTATCCATTAGGCCACACGGTCAGTGGCGCAATATACTTCCCCACCCACACCTTATTTTCGCCATTTGTACACTTGGCAGAATGAATTTCACTCTTCGACGCAGTTCTCCATCTCAAATTTCAGTACTAAAAGTACGACGCTACTTATGGCTGTGTCCCATCGCAAGTTACATTCAAGCCCTTATGACGCTGATCAAACAAGAGGTTGCAAATCAGCTTCAATCGCTTAGTGCCATCTCAGTTGCTTGCAGAAGGTACCTTACCCTATGTGATACAATGGCGAGTTGTCGCTATTACCAAAGCGGCGGCGGCGCCGCCGACGACGACGACAATCGCGAGGGTCTTTATCAGGGGTAGAAAATACATCACAAGAACTAAGTATTTCACGTCGGCATTCTCCGGAGACTGCCAAAAGCAGCAGATTCTGGTGCCCCCTTTAATAGCACCATTCACACTATTCATTTGCGAGAACATTTCTTAAATACCGCACACATTCATAATATTTTTTATCCTTGACCGCTTTTTTCGAAAGGGCCACGGTGGGAGGGGCTGTTACAAAATTCATTTGCCTCCTGGGAGGATCGAACTCACGACCTCTGGTTTACTAGACCAGCGCTCTGCCACTGAGCTAAGGTAGCGCCTCCTAGCGCACTTTTCGTCTACTTTGTTCTTACAGACTAGTGAATCGGAGCCATTCAGCTCGAAACGCACCGCATGAGCGACCATTATTTGCATTTAGTTAGCACAGCTGCTGCTTTCCTACACATCTCACACGATATCGATGTACACCTAAAATTCCAAAACAACACATTTATTTCATTTCAGAGTTACTTTCAGCTTCAAATACCGTTCCTCTGATATTCATACGAAGCTAGGCATCGTCGTAACCCGTTACGTTCATTACGCAAGGCTCACGAGAGGGGCGCATGTTGGATCCGCGTAGACACAAAATTTTGCGCCGCCCAGCGTGGGGCTCGAACCCACGACCCTGAGATTAAGAGTCTCATGCTCTACCGACTGAGCTAGCCGGGCTGCACGCAACGCGTAACGAGCCATACAATACTGATTTGACCTAAGACCATCTATTGAAGATTCTTTTGACTACAACTTATTTCCTGCTGCCACAAATCAGCTACAATCCTATTCAATGAAAAATTGTCTCCGAAAGGCATCAAATCTGCTTGAAATGATACGTGGCTATCAGCACAATTATTCAACACACATGCTCGACTGTGCGCAGACGCCTGTGGCGTAGCCCTTTGGTCCTGAATCAGATACAGTGGTTCCAACAAAAACTCTCCTGAACGGCACTGTGCCGAAAATTTCGCTACAGATCACCCTTGACTTGCTTGTGCTTCAGGTAGACGCCGGTTTTGCAGCCAGGAAGCGGACAGCAGCAACTTCCAACTAGTTTTGCAGTACTCAAACAACACAGTAAAACAGCATGCATCTTTTGCAGAACAGGAAAAACTCGACCGGGACAGGATTCGAACCTGCAATCTTCGGATCCGAAGTCCGACGCCTTATCCATTAGGCCACACGGTCACTGGCGCAATATACTTCCCCACCCACACCTTATTTTCGCCATTTGTACACTTGGCAGAATGAATTTCCCTCTTTGACGCAGTTCTCCATCTCAAATTTCAGTACTAAAAGTACGACGCTACTTATGGCTGTGTCCCATCGCAAGTTACATTCAAGCCCTTATGACGCTGATCAAACAAGAGGTTGCAAATCAGCTTCAATCGCTTAGTGCCATCTCAGTTGCTTGCAGAAGGTACCTTACCCTATGTGATACAATGGCGAGTTGTCGCTATTACCAAAGCGGCGGCGGCGCCGCCGACGACGACGACAATCGCGAGGGTCTTTATCAGGGGTAGAAAATACATCACAAAAACTATGTATTTCACGTCGGCATTCTCCGGAGACTGCCAAAAGCAGCAGTTTCTGGTGCCCACTTTAATAGCACCATTCACACTATTCATTTGCGAGAACATTTCTTAAATACCGCACACATTCATAATTTTTTTTATCCTTGACCGCTTTTTTCGAAAGGGCCACGGTGGGAGGGGCTGTTACAAAATTCATTTGCCTCCTGGGAGGATCGAACTCACGACCTCTGGTTTACTAGACCAGCGCTCTGCCACTGAGCTAAGGTAGCGCCTCCTAGCGCACTTTTCGTCTACTTTGTTCTTACAGACTAGTGAATCGGAGCCATTCAGCTCGAAACGCACCGCATGAGCGACCATTATTTGCATTTAGTTAGCACAGCTGCTGCTTTCCTACACATCTCACACGATATCGATGTACACCTAAAATTCCAAAACAACACATTTATTTCATTTCAGAGTTACTTTCAGCTTCAAATACCGTTCCTCTGATATTCATACGAAGCTAGGCATCGTCGTAACCCGTTACGTTCATTACGCAAGGCTCACGAGAGGGGCGCATGTTGGATCCGCGTAGACACAAAATTTTGCGCCGCCCAGCGTGGGGCTCGAACCCACGACCCTGAGATTAAGAGGCTCATGCTCTACCGACTGAGCTAGCCGGGCTGCACGCAACGCGTAACGAGCCATACAATACTGATTTGACCTAAGACCATCTATTGAAGATTCTTTTGACTACAACTTCTTTCCTGCTGCCACAAATCAGCTACAATCCTATTCAATGAAAAATTGTCTCCGAAAGGCATCAAATCTGCTTGAAATGATACGTGGCTATCAGCATCATTATTCAACACACATGCTCGACTGTGCGCAGACGCCTGTGGCGTAGCCCTTGGGTCCTGAATCAGATGCAGTAGTTCCAACAAAAACTCTCCTCAACGGCACTGTGCCCAAAATTTCGCTACAGATCACCCTTGACTTGCTTGTGCTTCAGGTAGACGCCGGTTTTGCAGCCAGGAAGCGGACAGCAGCAACTTCCAACTAGTTTTGCAGTACTCAAACAACACAGTAAAACAGCATGCATCTTTTGCAGAACAGGAAAAACTCGACCGTGACAGGATTCGAACCTGCAATCTTCGGATCCGAAGTACGACGCCTTATCCATTAGGCCACACGGTCACTGGCGCAATACACTTCCCCACCCACACCTCATTTTCGCCATTTGTACACTTGGCAGAATGAATTTCACTCTTTGACGCAGTTCTCCATCTCAAATTTCAGTACTAAAAGTACGACGCTACTTATGGCTGTGTCCCATCGCAAGTTACATTCAAGCCGTTATGACGCTGATCAAACAAGAGGTTGCAAATCAGCTTCAATCGCTTAGTGCCATCTCAGTTGCTTGCAGAAGGTACCTTACCCTATGTGATACAATGGCGAGTTGTCGCTATTACCAAAGCGGCGGCGGCGCCGCCGACGACGACGACAATCGCGAGGGTCTTTATCAGGGGTAGAAAATACATCACAAGAACTAAGTATTTCACGTCGGCATTCTCCGGAGACTGCCAAAAGCAGCAGTTTCTGGTGCCCACTTTAATAGCACCATTCGCCCTATTCATTTGCGAGAACATTTCTTAAATACCGCACACATTCATAATTTTTTTTATACTTGACCGCTTTTTTCGAAAGGGCCACGGTGGGAGGGGCTGTTACAAAATTCATTTGCCTCCTGTGAGGATCGAACTCACGACCTCTGGTTTACTAGACCAGCGCTCTGCCACTGAGATAAGGAGGCGCCTCCTAGCGCACTTTTCGGCTACTTTGTTCTTACAGACTAGTGCATCGGAGCCATTCAGCTCGAAACGCACCGCATGAGCGACCATTATTTGCATTTAGTTAGCACAGCTGCTGCTTTCCTACACATCTCACACGATATCGATGTACACCTAAAATTCCAAAACAACACATTTATTTCATTTCAGAGTTACTTTCAGCTTCAAATACCGTTCCTCTGATATTCATACGAAGCTAGGCATCGTCGTAACCCGTTACGTTCATTACGCAAGGCTCACGAGAGGGGCGCATGTTGGATCCGCGTGGACACAAAATTTTGCGCCGCCCAGCGTGGGGCTCGAACCCACGACCCTGAGATTAAGAGTCTCATGCTCTACCGACTCAGCTAGCCGGGCTGCACGCAACGCGTAACGAGCCATACAATACTGATTTGACCTACGACCATCTATTGAAGATTCTTTTGACTACAGCTTATTTCCTGTTGCCACAAATCAGCTACAATCCTATTCAATGAAAAATTGTCTCCGAAAGGCATCAAATCTGCTTGAAATGATACGTGGCTATCAGCACCATTATTCAACACACATGCTCGACTGTGCGCAGACGCCTGTGGCGTAGCCCTTTGGTCCTGAATCAGATACAGTGGTTCCAACAAAAACTCTCCTGAACGGCACTGTGCCGAAAATTTCGCTACAGATCACCCTTGACTTGCTTGTGCTTCAGGTAGATGCCGGTTTTGCAGCCAGGAAGCGGACAGCAGCAACTTCCAACTAGTTTTGCAGTACTCAAACAACGCAGTAAAACAGCATGCATCTTTTGCAGAACAGGAAAAACTCGACCGGGACAGGATTCGAACCTGCAATCTTCGGATCCGAAGTCCGACGCCTTATCCATTAGGCCACACGGTCAGTGGCGCAATATACTTCCCCACCCACACCTTATTTTCGCCATTTGTACACTTGGCAGAATGAATTTCCCTCTTCGACGCAGTTCTCCATCTCAAATTTCAGTACTAAAAGTACGACGCTACTTATGGCTGTGTCCCATCGCAAGTTACATTCAAGCCCTTATGACGCTGATCAAACAAGAGGTTGCAAATCAGCTTCAATCGTTTAGTGCCATCTCAGTCGCTTGCAGAAGGTACCTCACCCTATGTGATACAATGGCGAATTGTCGCTATTACCAAAGCGGCGGCGGCGCCGACGACGACAATCGCGAGGGTCTTTATCAGGGGTAGAAAATACATCACAAGAACTAAGTATTTCACGTCGGCATTCTCCGGAGACTGCCAAAAGCAGCAGTTTCTGGTGCCCACTTTAATAGCACCATTCGCACTATTCATTTGCGAGAACATTTCTTAAATACCGCACACATTCATAATTTTTTTTATACTTGACCGCTTTTTTGAAAGGGCCACGGTGGGAGGGGCTGTTACAAAACTCATTTGCCGCCTGTGAGGATCGAACTCACGACCTCTGGTTTACTAGACCAGCGCTCTGCCACTGAGCTAAGGAGGCCCCTCCTAGCGCACTTTTCGGCTACTTTGTTCTTACAGACTAGTGCATCGGAGCCATTCAGCTCGAAACGCACCGCATGAGCGACCATTATTTGCATTTAGTTAGCACAGCTGCTGCTTTCCTACACATCTCACACGATATCGATGTACACCTAAAATACCAAAACAACACATTTATTTCAATTCAGAGTTACTTTCAGCTTCAAATACCGTTCCTCTGATATTCATACGAAGCTAGGCATCGTCGTAACCCGTTACGTTCATTACGCAAGGCTCACGAGAGGGGCGCATGTTGGATCCGCGTAGACACAAAATTTTGCGCCGCCCAGCGTGGGGCTCGAACCCACGACCCTGAGATTAAGAGTCTCATGCTCTACCGACTCAGCTAGCCGGGCTGCACGCAACGCGTAACGAGCCATACAATACTGATTTGACCTACGACCATCTATTGAAGATTCTTTTGACTACAACTTATTTCCTGCTGCCACAAATCAGCTACAATCCTATTCAATGAAAAATTGTCTCCGAAAGGCATCAAATCTGCTTGAAATGATACGTGGCTATCAGCACAATTATTCAACACACATGCTCGACTGTGCGCAGACGCCTGTGGCGTAGCCCTTTGGTCCTGAATCAGATACAGTGGTTCCAACAAAAACTCTCCTGATCGGCACTGTGCCGAAAATTTCGCTACAGATCACCCTTGACTTGCTTGTGCTTCAGGTAGACGCCGGTTTTGCAGCCAGGAAGCGGACAGCAGCAACTTCCAACTAGTTTTGCAGTACTCAAACAACGCACTAAAACAGCATGCATCTTTTGCAGAACAGGAAAAACTCGACCGTGACAGGATTCGAACCTGCAATCTTCGGATCCGAAGTCCGACGCCTTATCCATTAGGCCACACGGTCACTGGCGCAATGTACTTCCCCACTCACACCTCATTTTCGCCATTTGTACACTTGGCAGAATGAATTTCCCTCTTTGACGCAGTTCTCCATCTCAAATTTCAGTACTAAAAGTACGACGCTACTTATGGCTGTGTCCCATCGCAAGTTACATTCAAGCCCTTATGACGCTCATCAAACAAGAGGTTGCAAATCAGCTTCAATCGCTTAGTGCCATCTCAGTTGCTTGCAGAAGGTACCTTACCCTATGTGATACAATGGCGAGTTGTCGCTATTACCAAAGCGGCGGCGGCGCCGACGACGACGACGACGACGACGACGACGACGACGACAATCGCGAGGGTCTTTATCAGGGGTAGAAAATACATCACAAGAACTAAGTATTTCACGTCGGCATTCTCCGGAGACTGCCAAAAGCAGCAGTTTCTGGTGCCCACTTTAATAGCACCATTCGCACTATTCATTTGCGAGAACATTTCTTAAATACCGCACACATTCATAATTTTTTTTATACTTGACCGCTTTTTTCGAAAGGGCCACGGTGGGAGGGGCTGTTACAAAATTCATTTGCCTCCTGTGAGGATCGAACTCACGACCTCTGGTTTACTAGACCAGCGCTCTGCCACTGAGATAAGGAGGCGCCTCCTAGCGCACTTTTCGGCTACTTTGTTCTTACAGACTAGTGCATCGGAGCCATTCAGCTCGAAACGCACCGCATGAGCGACCATTATTTGCATTTAGTTAGCACAGCTGCTGCTTTCCTACACATCTCACACGATATCGATGTACACCTAAAATTCCAAAACAACACATTTATTTCATTTCAGAGATACTTTCAGCTTCAAATACCGTTCCTCTGATATTCATACGAAGCTAGGCATCGTCGTAACCCGTTACGTTCATTACGCAAGGCTCACGAGAGGGGCGCATGTTGGATCCGCGTAGACACAAAATTTTGCGACGCCCAGCGTGGGGCTCGAACCCACGACCCTGAGATTAAGAGTCTCATGCTCTACCGACTCAGCTAGCCGGGCTGCACGCAACGCGTAACGAGCCATACAATACTGATTTGACCTACGACCATCTATTGAAGATTCATTTGACTACAACTTATTTCCTGCTGCCACAAATCAGCTACAATCCTATTCAATGAAAAATTGTCTCCGAAAGGCATCAAATCTGCTTGTAATGATACGTGGCTATCAGCACAATTATTCAACACACATGCTCGACTGTGCGCAGACGCCTGTGGCGTAGCCCTTTGGTCCTGAATCTGATACAGTGGTTCCAACAAAAACTCTCCTGAACGGCACTGTGCCGAAAATTTCGGTACAGATCACCCTTGACTTGCTTGTGCTTCAGGTAGACGCCGGTTTTGCAGCCAGGAAGCGGACAGCAGCAACTTCCAACTAGTTTTGCAGTACTCAAACAACGCAGTAAAACAGCATGCATCTTTTGCAGAACAGGAAAAACTCGACCGTGACAGGATTCGAACCTGCAATCTTCGGATCCGAAGTCCGACGCCTTATCCATTAGGCCACACGGTCACTGGCGCAATATACTTCCCCACTCACACCTCATTTTCGCCATTTGTACACTTGGCGGAATGAATTTCCCTCTTTGACGCAGTTCTCCATCTCAAATTTCAGTACTAAAAGTACGACGCTACTTATGGCTGTGTCCCATCGCAAGTTACATTCAAGCCCTTATGACGCTCATCAAACAAGAGGTTGCAAATCAGCTTCAATCGCTTAGTGCCATCTCAGTTGCTTGCAGAAGGTACCTTACCCTATGTGATACAATGGCGAGTTGTCGCTATTACCAAAGCGGCGGCGGCGCCGACGACGACGACGACGACGACGACGACGACGACAATCGCGAGGGTCTTTATCAGGGGTAGAAAATACATCACAAGAACTAAGTATTTCACGTCGGCATTCTCCGGAGACTGCCAAAAGCAGCAGTTTCTGGTGCCCACTTTAATAGCACCATTCGCACTATTCATTTGCGAGAACATTTCTTAAATACCGCACACATTCATAATTTTTTTTATACTTGACCGCTTTTTTCGAAAGGGCCACGGTGGGAGGGGCTGTTACATAATTCATTTGCCTCCTGTGAGGATCGAACTCACGACCTCTGGTTTACTAGACCAGCGCTCTGCCACTGAGATAAGGAGGCGCCTCCTAGCGCACTTTTCGGCTACTTTGTTCTTACAGACTAGTGCATCGGAGCCATTCAGCTCGAAACGCACCGCATGAGCGACCATTATTTGCATTTAGTTAGCACAGCTGCTGCTTTCCTACACATCTCACACGATATCGATGTACACCTAAAATTCCAAAACAACACATTTATTTCATTTCAGAGTTACTTTCAGCTTCAAATACCGTTCCTCTGATATTCATACGAAGCTAGGCATCGTCGTAACCCGTTACGTTCATTACGCAAGGCTCACGAGAGGGGCGCATGTTGGATCCGCGTAGACACAAAATTTTGCGCCGCCCAGCGTGGGGCTCGAACCTACGACCCTGAGATTAAGAGTCTCATGCTCTACCGACTTTTTTTTTTGTTTTTCTTTTTCTTTTTTTTTTTTGTTTTCCTGGGTGAGAGCCAGGTATCCTAGCCACTTTTTTTTTCGCCTTAACCACTTTTTTTTCCCTTTTTTTTCACTTTATTTTTTTATTTTTTATTTTTATTTTCAGACGCCTTATACACTTTTTTTTATTTTTTTTATTACTTTCATCTCAGTTTCACAATACAAACACTAATACCTGTTGGAGGCATTGCTTAAAGAACATAAACAGTTTGCTGTTAAAATAAATATCAATGCTTTTGTTGCAAACAGCAAACCATTATTTTTTTTCCGGATATTCCAATCTTCCGCTGCTCACTGATAAGAAAATAAAACCATCCTCGGTGTGAAGTAGCTATTTATTCTGGCTTGATCAAAATGTTTAATAAATGTAATCCTCAATATAATATCAATGCCAATGAAAACTAAAACAAACTATCTTCATCACTGGAATTTTAAATTTAAGCAGCATTATGACCAGCTCTGGCATATTGCCTCTGAGTCCGTAATATTTCTTGTTGCTTCTGTTACATTAAGGTCTTGATTAAAAATTTAGCATAAGTTTCTTTATATTTACTAGTTTGCAGTAACTTGTGATGCTCAGTTAGCAGATAGATCCAAAAATCCTCTTTGCTTGTCTCATCTTTCGTGAAGAGGTAATGCACTGTTGCCGCTTTCAGCCAGTTGACTGCGGTTCTTTTCGTGGCAGGAAAGGGGACATCATCCGGTGCCAAAAAGTCCGCAGGTGTTATTGCGTTAGGCGACGTTCGTAGGATAACCGCCAACTTTCGTCGTACATACAGCCATATATCTTGAACCCTGTCACACACGAAACGATGTTCTTCGGTATCAATTAAATTACACGTTTCACAAAGTGGCGAGTCGGTGAGGTGGATCGTATGAAGTTTAGAGTTAGTTGCAAATTTCCTGTTGACAGCGAAGTACCATGTTGCTTTCAGATCAGTAGCTATAGTACGGGTATGAATATTGTCCCATATCACATTCCAGTTATAACATGGGTATTTGTGTTCGATTTTGTTTTTCTTCTTCTCTTCCATCAATTTGCCGTATATTTCTTTTACGTTGTTCATATCGTTGTCCGGAATTCGTGAATGTAGATAGCTATATTCTATTAAAAACCATCGCAAATGGTAAAGTGCGCTTGGTATACGCTGCACATTAATAGGTGGTGAGAGGTCATCTGGAGCTATTTCTGTCAGAAGGTGGGCAGCGAGACAACTGCTTGATTGTCTCCATTGCCGAAACGTATTGCAGATGTACAGAGCATGGGACTTCTTTGTAATATCCGTTAAGTTTAAGCCTCCATTTTTAGTGGCGAGTGTCAGAGTGTCATATGGGATTTTAAATATGTGACCACGGCTCACAAAATAGCCTATTGCCGACATAATTTGTTTAGCGATGACGGCGGGCATTCGCAGAATCTGTGCGATATAATTGACTTTAGAAATAATGGAGACGTTCGCGAGAGACACTCGCTGAAGTTCATTGAGTTGCCTAATACTGTGTGTCCGTACACTAGCACGTACGGTGGTTAATACTCGTCTGTAGTTGGTCGCAATAGTTTGACGTATATTTTTCCGGAAATCAACGCCTAGACACTTCAAGGCGGTGAGCTCGCGTAACTGACCTTGTGTGCACATGCCAATGCCACGTCCGATATTGAATATGCCGGACTTGGTTTTGTTCAACCTTGCGGCCGACGCTTTTTCGTATTGTTCAATTATTTGCATCGCCGTCTCGATTTCTGCCATATTCATAACAAGAAGTCCAACATCATCCGCATAACCTTGACAAATGAGTTTGTGTCCTCGTATTTGTACTCCTTGTAACCGCTGAGTCAAGGTAGCGAGTAAGGGTTCTATGGCCAAGGCAAAAAGTGTCATGGACAAAGGACAACCTTGCCTGACGGAACTTGCGATCCCTATTGGCCGGCTAGGCTGTCCATTGATGATTATCCTTGAGGAATTATTCGTTACCAAACGCCGTATGACGTCAACGAAACGCGGCGGAAAGCCCATTGCATCCATCGTTTTCAGGAGGTAAGAGTGGCTGATCCTGTCGAAGGCTTTATCAAAATCTAACGACACGATGGCACAATGTAGTCTGCACACTTCCGCTATGGAAATTACGTCGCGATAGTTGGACAGTGTTTGTTGAATTTTTCTACCCTTCCCCACACTAGACTGATACGGTCCGGTAACACTGGTCATTACTTGTTTAAGTCTGTGGGCTAAGAGCCGCGTAAAAATTTTATAATCACTGTTCAGCAGTGTGATTGGTCTCAAGTTTCCAATTTTCTTGCCAGCCGAGGATTTTGTGGTTAACACTATGATCCCTTCTCGAAAATCTTTTGGTATCTCCTGACTGAGTGTCAAAAGTTCATTACAGATACCTGTAATTCTATGTCTGATATGGTCCCAAAAGACTTGATAAAACTCCGCTGGTATTCCGTCGGCTCCAGGGGATTTATTTTTTGCACTTTGATAAACAGCACACTCTACATCGTCTTCGGTTGCCTCTGCAATGAGAGCATCCGCGGACGCGGTACTAACGCTACCTTGCAGGTTGGCCAGTAAATCATCCTGTGCTTGTTCGTCGACTACCTTAGCTGAAAACAAGTTGTCGAAATGGGTTAGGATTGCCGCTTTTATTTCGTTATGCATTGTCAAGGTGGTTCCATTCTCAGTTTGGAGCTCCGTCAGTATTTTTCGGAAACCTCTGTTAGTTCCACGAATCACGTGATAGACCGAAGTAGCTTCGTTTTGTGCTGTAGTCTCTGCTCGTGACCTTATTTGGTAACCTTCAAGCTGTTGTCGCCGTAACGTCAGTATTTTTGCCTGGACTTTTTTAATTCGTTCATGGTTCCCAATAGCTGATGCACCTTGCAGGTAGAGGTCTCGGAGACAGTGAAAGTAAAATTCTATTGTTCTTTTATGCCAAAAGCTCTTCTCCCGGGAGTAGGTGATGAAACATCTACGGATCCGAGGTTTGGCGCATTTAAGCCACCAATCCATGGTCGAGGTGTAGGAGGTGAGTTTGGTCTCGCAGGCTCTCCACGTGGTGAGAGAGGCTTCGTGACAGGCAGGGTCTTTTAAGTGTGAAACATTAAGTTTCCACAGCCCTTTATATCGACGTGTTCCTTGTCGTTCCATATTTAATGTGCAGATATATGCAGCGTGGTCTGAAAAAATGGTTGGCCAAACTTCAGATTGCAGAATGCGGTGTTTCAGATTGGGTGAGACGTATATCCGATCTAACCGGCTTGCTGAATGATTCGTGAGGTGAGTAAAGCCGGGTGCAGCTCCGTGCTTGTGCTCCCACGAATCAGTAAAACGGAGGTCAGTTATGATCCGTTCCAGTTCTGGCGATTTGTTAAAGTTCGGAGTTTGGTCTTTGGCATGAATGACACTGTTAAAGTCACCTCCAAGGATGGTATGGTGGCAGCGTACACCAAACAAAGGAACAATTCCTTCCCTAAAAAACTGTGCTCTTTGGCGACGATTGGTAGAACCAGATGGGGCATAGACATTAATGATCCTCGTGGACTGGAAGGTGCCGGCTATACCTCTGCCGTTAGGCAGTTGTTCTATGTCTTTAATTATGATGCCCTCTTTGAAAATAAATGCGGTACCCAAGTCACTACCGATTCCAGGATTGATTATAGCATTATACCCTTGTATGAAGTCAAGTTTGATGTTAGCTACTTCTTGTAACAACAATATGTCCACATCAGAGGCATATAGGAAATCTTTTAAATTTTGTAAATTAAAGACGCTACATATTTTGTTGATATTCAACGTGGCGATCTTATAGGCCTGCAACGAAACTACGTTCGCCAAAACGGGAGTAACTTCAGGAAAAACTCGAACAACAAGTCACATCGATAAAACATTAAGAAATCTGATCTGATAGACAGACGGACAAACGGCAGTACGCTGTTCAGGTTAGAAATATTCATGGCTCGGGAAGGGATTAGTCGGCTTCTCTTTGTCTATGGCAGTATCTGCCGCGGAGGTGACATTCATAAAGATGTCATCTTGTTTGGTGGCAATCGTGGCGACTGTAACGGTTCCTGTGGTGTCCATAATTGCTTCCTCTGCGGTAGTTTCGTCGACATCGTCGGCCCACGAAGTCGACCGATCTCTCATAGGCTCGTCATTCAGAGTTTCACTATGGTCAGGTGGATTCTGGTGACCTTTTTCGTCGGATCGAGAAAGTGCTACTCCATCTATATGCAACCCGACAGAACCGGAGACATTGCCCAGGACCAAGGGGTCTTCTGTAGATGACTGCTGATTACATGTCAAGTTTTCAGATGCAGACTGACGTAGTTTTCCCCCTATTTGCTTCGCCCGTTCACGCAGATGTGGTGCAGTCAGGTCTGCACCTTGGCTCGCGATCCTCCGTTTTTTAGATTTCTTGGGGGAGGCGCCCCGTTGTGGACTTTGGTCAGTACCTGAAGAAGCCTCAGGTTGCGAGGTCGCACTACTAGAAGTGGCTGGTGCCTGGTCTGTTTTCATAGTTCCCGAGAGGCGGTGATCAGTTGTTGAAGAAGCTTCAGGATGAGGAGGAGCACCACTAGAAGCCAGGTCTGTTTCCCTTGCACCTGGTAGGCTTTCGACATCGAAAGAAGTGTCAGGATGCAGAGGAGCATGACTCGAGCCGACCCAGGCCGCGTCCGTATCGATTGCCTCCTTGTGCGGGTCCACAGTGACAACGGCAGGAGCAGCTACTTCTGCCGAGGTGGGTTGGTGTTCTACAGATGTTACACGTGAGTCGGTCGGTGTGTCGGTCGCTTGTAAGTCGTTATTCGTAGTAACTTCGGGGACCGCAGTACCACCTGCAAGACCGCGCGTCACGGCTACGTACGACAGGGGCAGTGTTGACATAGCGGATGGTCTAGAGGCATCCCCGGCAGGCAGTTGCGCCACCCGCCTTTGAAGACATTCTGCACGAACGTGGCCTGGTAAGTTGCAAACAGCACACGTTTTCGGTTGATCATCGTACATCACAACAGCCCTATAGCCGCAGACGTTTATAAATGACGGAATGTGCTTCTGCAATTCGAATTTTAATTGGCGCACACCATTCAAAACAGGGAATTTGTGTGTGGCAGACCACCGTTCGGCAATATTACTCAAAACTTTACCGTATGGAGAAATAACAGCATTTATCTGGTCACACGTTATTTCAAAGGGAAGTTCAAAGACGCGTACGGTTCGAATACCTAGGCCGGCATGCGCAACGATAACCTCCCCAACATTGCCGTCAGAATGTTTAAATTTCATGACGCCACCACAGGATTGAACTATTCTTTCACACAACTCCGAACTGGCCAGTTTGACAAAAACCACACTGTTCATAATCGAAAAATGGATACCGACAATATCATCAATTCCGATCTTAACATCATCTTCTAACCACTGTTCCACATCAAATGATTTCGGTCGAGCAAAGTCGCGATCAAACGTAAATTTCAGTGTGTCTTTCCGTTGTGGTTTAGACATCTCTTAATGCGTTTCCATTGCTACAAAGACACTATACACAACGACGCGATGCAGCAAGAGCAGAGGCTTACCACGCGGAGCTAACGCAGCGCTGCGCACAGCACGGCACGTCCGACCTCCAGCGCTGCCGCCGACTGACTGTCCGACTGAGCTAGCCGGGCTGCACGCAACGCGTTACGAGCCATACAATACTGATGTGACCTGCGACCATCTATTGAAGATTCTTTTGACTACAGCTTATTTCCTGCTGCCACAAATCAGCTACAATCCTATTCAATGAAAAATTGTCTCCGAAAGGCATCAAATCTGCTTGAAATGATACGTGGCTATCAGCACAATTATTCAACACACATGCTCGACTGTGCGCAGACGCCTGTGGCGTAGCCCTTTGGTCCTGAATCAGATACAGTGGTTCCAACAAAAACTCTCCCGAACGGCACTGTGCCGAAAATTTCGCTACAGATCACCCTTGACTTGCTTGTGCTTCAGGTAGACGCCGGTTTTGCAGCCAGGAAGCGGACAGCAGCAACTTCTAACTAGTTTTGCAGTACTCAAACAACACAGTAAAACAGCATGCATCTTTTGCAGAACAGGAAAAACTCGACCATGACAGGATTCGAACCTGCAATCTTCGGATCCGAAGTCCGACGCCTTATCCATTTAGGCCACACGGTCACTGGCGCAATATACTTCCCCACCCACACCTTATTTTCGCCATTTGTACACTTGGCAGAATGAATTTCCCTCTTTGACGCAGTTCTCCATCTCAAATTTCAGTACTAAAAGTACGACGCTACTTATGGCTGTGTCCCATCGCAAGTTACATTCAAGCCCTTATGACGCTGATCAAACAAGAGGTTGCAAATCAGCTTCAATCGCTTAGTGCCATCTCAGTTGCTTGCAGAAGGTACCTTACCCTATGTGATACAATGGCGAGTTGTCGCTATTACCAAAGCGGCGGCGGCGCCGACGACGACGACAATTGCGGGGGTCTTTATCAGGGGTAGAAAATACATCACAAGAACTAAGTATTTCACGTCGGCATTCTCCGGAGACTGCCAAAAGCAGCAGTTTCTGGTGCCCACTTTAATAGCACCATTCATTTGCGAGAGCATTTCTTAAATACCGCACCCATTCATAATTTTTTTAATCCTTGACCGCTTTTTTCGAAAGGGCCACGGTGGGAGGGGCTGTTACAAAATTCATTTGCCTCCTGTGAGGAGCGAACTCACGACCTCTGGTTTACTAGACCAGCGCTCTGCCACTGAGATAAGGAGGCGCCTCCTAGCGCACTTTTCGGCTACTTTGTTCTTACAGACTAGTGAATCGGAGCCATTCAGCTCGAAACGCACTGCATGAGCGACCATTATTTGCATTTAGTTAGCACAGCTGCTGCTTTCCTACACATCTCACACGATATCGATGTACACCTAAAATTCCAAAACAACACATTTATTTCATTTCAGAGTGACTTTCAGCTTCAAATACCGTTCCTCTGATATTCATACGAAGCTAGGCATCGTCGTAACCCGTTACGTTCATTACGTTAGGCTCACGAGAGGGGGGCATGTTGGATCCGCGTAGACACAAAATTTTGCGCCGCCCAGCGTGGGGCTCGAACCCACGACCCTGAGATTAAGAGTCTCATGCTCTACCGACTGAGCTAACCGGGCTGCACGCAACGCGTTACGAGCCATACAATACTGATTTGACCTGCGACCATCTATTGAAGATTCTTTTGACTACAGCTTATTTCCTGCTGCCACAAATCAGCTACAATCCTATTCAATGAAAAATTGTCTCCGAAAGGCATCAAATCTGCTTGAAATGATACGTGGCTATCAGCACCATTATTCAACACACATGCTCGACTGTGCGCAGACGCCTGTGGCATAGCCCTTGGGTCCTGAATCAGATGCAGTAGTTCCAACAAAAACTCTCCTGAACGGCACTGTGCCGAAAATTTCGCTACAGATCACCCTTGACTTGCTTGTGCTTCAGGTAGACGCCGGTTCTGCAGCCAGGAAGCGGACAGCAGCAACTTCCAACTAGTTTTGCAGTACTCAAACAACACAGTAAAACAGCATGCATCTTTTGCAGAACAGGAAAAACTCGACCGTGACAAGATTCGAACCTGCAATCTTCGGATCAGAAGTCCGACGCCTTATCCATCTTTTTTCTTTTTTTTTGTTTTTTTTGTTTTTTCGGGCCTCCATCCACCCCTTGTAGCCCGTCCACACGCTCGCCAAAAGTGCCTTCATCGGCTCGGCTTCTCCGCCATTGGCAAAAATCTCCGTTGAAATAAAAAATTTATCGTGAAACAAATGGATTCTCTTCAGTATCCATGTGGTTATTTGGTTATGCCACTATATGTGATGTGGAAAATAAAGCAAATGAAATCTTCTGCAGGACTGTTAGAAAACTTATCACTTTCCACGGGAGACTGAATGTATGAAAATAAACGTGGTGATGCTGGAGTCTTCCACAGCAAGAAGGAACAACTCTTCTCTTCCTCTGACAGGAGAAGGTGAAACACAACATAAATACGTCTTCTTTCCAAGAAACGAATCGTACTAATTGAATAAACAAGAAAAGAATAATTTATAATTTGTATATTAGATCTGCAAAATTCGACGGGGATCTCGTAGAACAGCCTCGCAGTGCTCTCGACATGAGAGGCATCATCCCCCAAAGCATCACCACTGTCGGGGTGGTCCGTTGCATATTCGTGGCCGTTCGATCGCCGAAATCCGAATCCTAATTGCGACTATCATAGTCGTGAAAGGGCCATCCATCAGAGGTTTCGAAATGCGACGTCGCCCTGGAGGAATATCTCTCTACGTCAACGTTCGGAGGAGAAAGAAAGCATACTTTTCTCTATATTTGTCTATTCGTTGAAGTTTCTGGTGTTGAGTTATTAGGTATAGCCAATAGTCTTCTTTATTTTTTTCTGGCGCCGATAATATATAATACACCGTCTGACCTTGAAGCCAATTGACTGCTCGTCGTTTTGCCGGGGGGTATGGAACTGCATCAGGAGTGAGGAGTCCAGCTGGAGTAATCATCCTAGGTGCAGTACGCAGCATACTTGAGAGCTTCCGTGCAAAGAGAAGCCAAATGTCCTTCACACTGTCGCATAGAAAGCGATGTTCGATGGTATCGATTAGAGTACAGTAAACGCAATTCGGAGCGTCTGCCAAGTGGATCATGTGTAGTTTTGAATATGTCGGTATGATCCGATTGACCGCCATGTACCATGTAGACCGCACCTGCGATGGTAAGTGTGCGTCATGAATGTTTTCCCAGATCTTGGCCCAGTTGCAGTCTCTATACTTCCCTTCTATTCTGTTGCGCGGCTTACTGTCCGTCAGACAGCTGTAAAGTGCTTTGACCCTGTAAAGAGCATTTTCAGGTAGGTTGCTTTGAATATAGCTGTATTCGAGGAAAAAAGTACTAAAGTGGCAAAACGCAGTCGGGATGTGACTTACGTTTACCGGAGGCGTCATGCTGGCAGGTGCAATTTCATTGAGAAGGTGGGCCGTTAAGGAATTTGATGATCGTTGCCATTGTTTATACATGTTGCTGATATATAATGCTTTCGCTTTGTGGTGAACATCAGTCAGATTTAGGCCGCCCTTCCCCAAGGGGAGCGTCAAGGTTGCAAATGGGACTTTGAAAATTTGTCCCCTACTGACAAAGTGTCCGAGCGCTGCAAGCATTCGTTGTGCTATGACCTTTGGTATTGGTAGGATTTGTGCGACATAATTCACTTTAGAAACAATATAAGTGTTGACTAAAAGCACTCTTTGTATGGCGTTGAGATTTCGCAAATGATGTTGCCGTATGCCGGCCCGAATTTGTGCCAATAATTTTCGGTAATTAAGAGCAGACGTGCAGCGGATGGTGCGCGTGTATTCAATGCCGAGACATTTAAATGTTGTCATTCTTTTTAGTGATTGGCTATTGCCAAGTTCGAGTCCTCTACCAAGTTCCATAATGCCAGACTTTTTACAGTTGACTTTCGCTCCTGATGCGGCTGCATAAGTGGATATCAGCTGAAACGCGCGTTCCAAATCTTCATCTTTCGTCACCACGAAACCGACGTCATCCGCAAATGCCTGGCATACGAGCTTCTGGCCATGTATGCGTATTCCCGGAAGGTCTTGCGCCAGGGAGAACAGTAAGGGTTCAAGAGCAACTGCAAACAAAGCCATTGACATCGGGCAACCTTGTCGTACTGACCGAGCGATGTTAATAGGTTTACTGAGTTGTCCGTTGAGACAGATCTTGGACGTACCGTTTCGCAGCAGGAGTGTAACAGTGTCAATAACTTTCCGTGGAAAATTCATTGCTGCCATCGCGCTCAGAAGATATGAGTGACTGATTTTATCGAATGCTTTCTCAAAATCTAACGAGACGAGAGCGCATCGCATGTCGCAAGCGGCGGCTGTAGCTATGATATCTCTATATGCACTTAACGTCTGCTGTATGTTTCTAGTGTTCCCAACGCTCGTCTGGTAGGCCCCCGTGACAGTACTAAGTACCGTACTGAATCGCTGCATCATGACCCGCGCGAATATCTTATAATCGGCATTAAGTAATGTAAGCGGTCGGAGATTTTCGACTGTCTTTCCAGCTGGGGTTTTGGGTACCAGTACCACTATGCCCTCACAGAATTCCCTTAAGATATCACTCCCAGCATTTAAGATATCATTACAGACCAAGGTCAGCTTTGGAACTAAATGGTGACGAAAGGTTTGATAAAACTCAGCCGGTAAGCCGTCGGGGCCAGGCGATTTATTCTGTGGGCTCCCTCGAATGGCGTCCTCTACTTCATCTTCAGTTATGACTGCAGCGAGGCCGTCTGCTTCTGCCGTGCTCAATGTCGCAAAACGGCGTGCCAGAAGGGCTTGCTGCGCCGCCATATCCACTGGGTGTTCCGTGAACTGTGCTGTAAAATGGTTGCAAATCTCGTCTCGTATGTCGCGCTGTCGGTGTAAGAGTCGACCATCTGCAGTGTGCAGTTCTGTCAATATCTTTCTGCGCCCCCTTTTCTGTTCGCGAATAACATGATACATTGATGTCGTTTCGTCCTGTACAGCGTTTTGCAGACGTGTCCTGACTTTACAGCCTTCCAATTGCTTCCGTTGGAGGGTTAGAATCGTAGCCTGTATTCTTTTAATATGCATACGATTTGCTATTACTGTTGCATCTTCTCGATATAAATCTCTTAAACACTGAAAATAAAATTCCAGGGTTTGCTTCTGCCAGGCACATCGATCTCGGGAATAATTCTTCATCGCTTTTGTTAAGGCGGGTTTCGCACATTTTACCCACCACGTAATGGTAGAATCGTACGCGGGGAACTTTCGTTCGCATTCTGCCCACGTATTGCGGAAGACTGTGTGACACCCGGGTTCTGGTAAACACGCTACATTTAGTTTCCAGGGTCCCCTTGCCCTGTACGTCCCTTGTTTGGCTAAATTGACGGTACATATATATGCCACATGATCTGTAAAGACAGTCGGCCATAGCTCTGCCTGCAAAACATGTTCCCTCATATTTGATAATGCGTAGATTCTATCGATGCGGCTAGCTGAGTGGCCAGTAACGAAAGTGAATCCGGGCCTGTCACCGTGTTTAAGCTCCCACGTATCTATTAAATTCAACTCTTCAATGAGAGTGCGAAGCTCGGCGGACGGATTGAAGTTCGGCGTCTGGTCTTTGGGACTGAGGACACAGTTAAAGTCACCAGCGAATATAAGTTGTTCTGAAGGTGGTGTAAAAAGTGGCACAATGTCATCTTTAAAAAACTCTGCTCTCTGTCGTCGTCTCCCAGAGCCAGATGGGGCGTAGAGATTGATAAACCTAGTAGTATTGATAGTGATCGCTATACCTCTGCCAGACGCCAGGCGCTCGATATGTGACATCACTATCCCTTCCTTAGCCATGATCGCGGTCCCTGGATCAGTGCCATGTCCAGGATTGACGACGGCATTGTAGCCCGTGATACGGTCAAGGTTAATATTGGTCACTTCCTGCAGCATGATGAGATCAATATCGGCGGCATAGAGAAAATCTTGAAGATTTTTTAAGTTTAGTGGGCTACTGATCTTATTGATGTTCAATGTCGCAATTCGGTAAGCCTGCAAGGACGGCATGAGAACAGAGATCTAGGTGACAATAAGCCGAGTATGGATGTTAATGGCGAACATCGACTAAAAGAAGTCTACGTCATCAGCCACTGCGCCGACGCCGGCGGTAGCCGTTTGTTGCTGGTGGGACACATCAGCTTGAGCTTCTGATAGCGGACCATCTATACGTCGCCGATCCTTGTCGAAATCGTCTTCCCGACCGCCCTCTTCCACGTCATCCGACCAATCGCACACGAACCTGTCCGGTAGCATACCGCAATCCGATAGCTTGGATACGTCAGACACAGGGTTCGGTTCCATGATATCTGTTATCGCAGGGTCTCCTGAGGGTAATCGTCCGTGATCAGTGTCCGATTCGTCCGTCCGGGATTTTTTTGTCGTTTTGCTGGATGCCGACGACGATGGTTCAGTCACTTCAGTCAGTTTCTGTCGTATGTGGTTCGCTTTTTCACGCAAAGTTGGCGCCTTTGCTTCTGCCCCTTGATGTGCTAGCCGGCGTTTCTTCTGTGATTTGGGGGACCGCGGGGGCTGGTGGCCAGCCAGCTCGTTCGACTCCACCCGGTCCACGTCGGACTTGTCTTCTCGAACCGGGACGCCCGCCGGAATACTTTCGGTGCCCGGTTGCTGCCCCTGCTCCGAGTGAGTATCGCCCCCCTTCGAGGTGTGTGAAGAAGGAACAGTTGGAACGTCATTCGTATCCATCGGCGTGACGCCTTCCTGCACTTCGCGCAAACTCTCTAGCGAAACATCGAAACTAGGTTCCGAGGTAACGTTGGCCCGGGCGGCGGCGACGTATGATACAGGCAGCGTAGACGTCGGGCCCCGCTGCTCACGCTCACCGGCCGGTATTTGCGCTACGCGCCGTTGGACACATTGAGCACGGATATGTTCGGTGGAACCACATCCCGCACAGGTTCTCGGCTGCCCATCATAAATCACTATTGCTCTGTAGCCACACACAGTGATGTAGGACGGAATGTGCTTCAACATATCAATCCTCACCTGCCGGACACCGTTTAACACCGGGAAAATGTGCATATTCGACCACTTTTCTGCTGTATGACTGATGACCGTTCCATATTCCCTCAATTTGGCATTAATTTGATCAGCGGATATTTCAAAGGGTAATTCAAATATGCGAACAGTTCTCACTCCAAGACCGGCAAGCGAAACTCGGACGTCACCTACATTGCCGTCAGAATGGTTGAACTTTAAAACTCCTCCACAAGATTGAATGACCTGCTCGCATTTCTCGGGTCGCAACAATTTTAGGTAGACCGTACTGCTGACGATAGAAAGGTGAATGCCAACCATATCATCAATAGTGATTTTCATAACGTCTCTAATAAATAACTCAACTTCAAAGGACTTGGGGCGTGCATAGTTCGGGTCAAAACTCAATTTCAATGTGTCTTTCCGAATAAGGTGATCCATTATAAGCGATTGCAATTCATCATTCGACACGACAACCACGCAGCAAAGCGCACACTTACCAAACAGCACACGACCGCCACAGGCGAGAGCGTAAACAACCTGCGTCCGACCGGAACGGCCGCTGCCGGCTGACTGCCACTGAGCTAAGGAGGCGCCTCCTAGCGCGCTTTTCGGCTACTTTGTTCTTACAGACTAGTGAATCGGAGCCATTCAGCTCGAAACGCACCGCATGAGCGACCATTATTTGCATTTAGTTAGCACAGCTGCTGCTTTCCTACACATCTCACACGATATCGATGTACACCTAAAATTCCAAAACAACACATTTATTTCATTTCAGAGTTACTTTCAGCTTCAAATACCGTTCCTCTGATATTCATACGAAGCTAGGCATCGTCGTAACCCGTTACGTTCATTACGCAAGGCTCACGAGAGGGGCGCACGTTGGATCCGCGTAGACACAAAATATTGAGCCACCCAGCGTGGTGCTCGAACCCACGACCCTGGGATTAAGAGTCTCATGCTCTACCGACTGAGCTAGCCGGGCTGCACGCAACGCGTTACAAGCCATACAATACTGATTTGACCTGCGACCATCTATTGAAGATTCTTTTGACTACAGCTTATTTCCTGCTGCCACAAATCAGCTACAATCCTATTCAATGAAAAATTGTCTCCGAAAGGCATCAAATCTGCTTGAAATGATACGTGGCTATCAGCACCATTATTCAACACACATGCTCGACTGTGCGCAGACGCCTGTGGCGTAGCCCTTGGGTCCTGAATCAGATGCATAAGTTCCAACAAAAGCTCTCCTGAACGGCACTGTGCCGAAAATTTCGCTACAGATCACCCTTGACTTGCTTGTGCTTCAGGTAGACGCCGGATTTGCAGCCAAGAAGCGGACAGCAGCAACTTCCAACTAGTTTTGCAGTACTCAAACAACACAGTAAAACAGCATGCATCTTTTGCAGAACAGGAAAAACTCGACTCTGACAGGATTCGAACCTGCAATCGTCGGATCCGAAGTCCGACGCCTTATCCATTAGGCCACACGGTCACTGGCGCAATACACTTCCCCACCCACACCTCATTTTCGCCATTTGTACACTTGGCAGAATGAATTTCCCTCTTTGACGCAGTTCTCCATCTCAAATTTCAGTACTAAAAGTACGACGCTACTTATGGCTGTGTCCCATCGCAAGTTACATTCAAGCCCTTATGACGCTGATCAAACAAGAGGTTGCAAATCAGCTTCAATCGCTTAGTGCCATCTCAGTTGCTTGCAGAAGGTACCTTACCCTATGTGATACAATGGCGAGTTGTCGCTATTACCAAAACGGCGGCGGCGCCGCCGCCGCCGCCGCCGACAACGACGACGACGACGACAATCGCGAGGGTCTTTATCAGGGGTAGAAAATAAATCACAAGAACTAAGCATTTCACGTCGGCATTCTCCGGAGACTGCCAAAAGCAGCAGTTTCTGGTGCCCACTTTAATAGCACCATTCACACTATTCATTTGCGAGAGCATTTCTTAAATACCGCACCCATTCATAATTTTTTTTAACCTTGACCGCTTTTTTCGAAAGGGCCACGGTGGGAGGGGCTGTTACAAAATTCATTTGCCTCCTGTGAGGATCGAACTCACGACCTCTGGTTTACTAGACCAGCGCTCTGCCACTGAGCTAAGGAGGCGCCTCCTAGCGCACTTTTCGGCTACTTTGTTCTTACAGACTAGTGAATCGGAGCCATTCAGCTCGAAACGCACCGCATGAGCGACCATTATTTGCATTTAGTTAGCACAGCTGCTGCTTTCCTACACATCTCACACGATATCGATGTACACCTAAAATTCCAAAACAACACATTTATTTCATTTCAGAGTTACTTTCAGCTTCAAATACCGTTCCTCTGATATTCATCCGAAGCTAGGCATCGTCGTAACCCGTTACGTTCATCACGCAAGGCTCACGAGAGGGGCGCATGTTGGATCCGCCCAGACACAAAATTTTGAGCCGCCCAGCGTGGGGCTCGAACCCACGACCCTGAGATTAAGAGACTCATGCTCTACCGACTGAGCTAGCCGGGCTGCACACAACGCGTTACGAGCCATACAATACTGATTTGACCTGCGACCATCTATTGAAGATTCTTTTGGCTACAGCTTATTTCCTGCTGCCACAAATCAGCTACAATCCTATTCAATGAAAAATTGTCTCCGAAAGGCATCAAATCTGCTTGAAATTATACGTGGCTATCAGCACCATTATTCAACACACATGCTCGACTGTGCGCAGACGCCTGTGGCGTAGCCCCTGGGTCCTGAATCAGATGCAGTAGTTGCAACAAAAACTCTCCTGAACGGCACTGTGCCGAAAATTTCGCTACAGATCACCCTTGTCTTGCTTGTGCTTCAGGTAGACGCCGGTTTTGCAGCCAGGAAGCGGACAGCAGCTACTTTCAACTAGTTTTGCAGTACTCAAACAACACAGTAAAACAGCATGCAACTTTTGTAGAACAGGAAAAACTCGACCGTTACAGGATTCGAACCTGCAATCTTCGGATCCGAAGTCCGACGCCTTGTCCATTAGGCCACACGGTCACTGGCGCAATATACTTCCCCACACACACCTCATTTTCGCCATTTGTACACTTGGCAGAATGAATTTCCCATCTTTCACGCATTTCTCCATCTCAAATTTCAGTACTAAAAGTACGACGCTACTTCTTGCTGTGTCCCATCGCAAGTTACATTCAAGCCCTTATGACGCTGATCAAACAAGAGGTTGCAAATCAGCTTCAATCGCTTAGTGCCATCTCAGTCGCTTGCGGAAGGTACCTCACCCTATGTGATACAATGGCGAGTTGTCGCTATTACCAAAGCGGCGGCGACGACGACGACAATCGCGAGGGTCTTTATCAGGGGTAGAAAATACATCACAAGAACTAAGTATTTCACGTCGGCATTCTCCGGAGACTGCCAAAAGCAGCAGTTTCTGGTGCCCACTTTAATAGCACCATTCACACTATTCATTTGCGAGAGCATTTCTTAAATACCGCACCCATTCATAATATTTTTTATCCTTGACCGCTTTTTTCGAAAGGGCCACGGTGGGAGGGGATGTTACAAAATTCATTTGCCACCTGTGAGGATCGAACTCACGACCTCTGGTTTACTAGACCAGCGCTCCGCCACTGAGCTAAGGAGGCGCCTCCGAGCGCGACTTTCGGGTACTTTGTTCTTACAGACTAGTGAATCGGAGCCCTTCAGCTCGAAACGCACCGCATGAGCGACGATTATTTGCATTTAGTTAGCACAGCTGCTGCTTTCCTACACATCTCACACGATATCGATGTACAAATTAAATTCCAAAACAACACATTTATTTCATGTCAGAGTTACTTTCAGCTTCAAATACCGTTCCTCTGATATTCATACGAAGCTAGGCATCGTCGTAACCCGTTACGTTCATCACGCAAGGCTCACGAGAGGGGCGCATGTTGGATCCGCGTAGACACAAAATTTTGAGCCGCCCAGCGTGGGGCTCGAACCCACAACCCTGAGATTAAGAGACTCATGCTCTACCGACTGAGCTAGCCGGGCTGCACACAACGCGTTACGAGCCATACAATACTGATTTGACCTGCGACCATCTATTGAAGATTCTTTTGGCTACAGCTTATTTCCTGCTGCCACAAATCAGCTACAATCCTATTCAATGAAAAATTGTCTCCGAAAGGCATCAAATTTGCTTGAAATTATACGTGGCTATCAGCACCATTATTCAACACACATGCTCGACTGTGCGCAGACGCCTGTGGCGTAGCCCCTGGGTCCTGAATCAGATGCAGTAGTTGCAACAAAAACTCTCCTGAACGGCACTGTGTCGAAAATTTCGCTACAGATCACCCTTGTCTTGCATGTGCTTCAGGTAGACGCCGGTTTTGCAGCCAGGAAGCGGACAGCAGCTACTTTCAACTAGTTTTGCAGTACTCAAACAACACAGTAAAACAGCATGCAACTTTTGTAGAACAGGAAAAACTCGACTGTGACAGGATTCGAACCTGCAATCTTCGGATCCGAATTCCGACGCCTTATCCATTACGCCACACGGTCACTGGCGCAATATACTTCCCCACCCACACCTCATTTTCGCCATTTGTACACTTGGCAGAATGAATTTCCCTCTTTGACGCAGTTCTCCATCTCAAATTTCAGTACTAAAAGTACGACGCTACTTATGGCTGTGTCCCATCGCAAGTTACATTCAAGCCCTTATGACGCTGATCAAACAAGAGGTTGCAAATCAGCTTCAATCGCTTAGTGCCATCTCAGTTGCTTGCAGAAGGTACCTTACCCTATGTGATACAATGGCGAGTTGTCGCTATTACCAAAACGGCGGCGGCGCCGCCGACGACGACGACGACAATCGCGAGGGTCTTTATCAGGGGTAGAAAATACATCACAAGAACTAAGTATTTCACGTCGGCATTCACCGGTGCCCACTTTAATAGCACCATTCACACTATTCATTTGCGAGAGCATTTCTTAAATACCGCACCCATTCATAATATTTTTTATCCTTGACCGCTTTTTTCGAAAGGGCCACAGTGGGAGGGGCTGTTACAAAATTCATTTGCCACCTGTGAGGATCGAACTCACGACCTCTAGTTTACTAGACCAGCGCTCCGCCACTGAGCTAAGGAAGCGCCTCCTAGCGCGATTTTCGGGTACTTTGTTCTTACAGACTAGTGAATCGGAGCCCTTCAGCTCGAAACGCACCGCATGAGCGACCATTATTTGCATTTAGTTAGCACAGCTGCTGCTTTCCTACACATCTCACACGATATCGATGTACAAATTAAATTCCAAAACAACACATTTATTTCATGTCAGAGTTACTTTCAGCTTCAAATACCGTTCCTCTGATATTCATACGAAGCTAGGCATCGTCGTAACCCGTTACGTTCATCACGCAAGGCTCACGAGAGGGGCGCATGTTGGATCCGCGTAGACACAAAATTTTGAGCCGCCCAGCGTGGGGCTCGAACCCACGACCCTGAGATTAAGAGTCTCGTGCTCTACCGACTGAGCTAGCCGGGCTGCACGCAACGCGTTACGAGCCATACAATACTGATTTGACCTGCGACCATCTATTGAAGATTCTTTTGACTACAGCTTATTTCCTGCTGCCACAAATCAGCTACAATCCTATTCAATGAAAAATTGTCTCCGAAAGGCATCAAATCTGCTTGAAATGATACGTGGCTATCAGCACCATTATTCAACACACATGCTCGACTGTGCGCAGACGCCTGTGGCGTAGCCCTTGGGTCCTGAATCAGAT
Source organism: Schistocerca cancellata (assembly GCF_023864275.1). NCBI lineage: Eukaryota > Metazoa > Arthropoda > Insecta > Orthoptera > Acrididae > Schistocerca > Schistocerca cancellata. The sequence goes on along the minus strand of NC_064633.1, from coordinate 80,238,735 downwards.
GCAGTAGTTGCAACAAAAACTCTCCTGAACGGCACTGTGCCGAAAATTTCGCTACAGATCACCCTTGTCTTGCTTGTGCTTCAGGTAGACGCCGGTTTCGCAGCCAGGAAGCGGACAGCAGCTACTTTCAACTAGTTTTGCAGTACTCAAACAACACAGTAAAACAGCATGCAACTTTTGTAGAACAGAAAAAACTCGACCGGGACAGGATTCGAACCTGCAATCTTCGGATCCGAAGTCCGACGCCTTATACATTACGCCAACGGTCACTGGCGCAATATACTTCCCCACACACACCTCATTTTCGCCATTTGTACACTTGGCAGAATGAATTTCCCATCTTTGACGCATTTCTCCATCTCAAATTTCAGTACTAAAGGTACGACGCTACTTCTTGCTGTGTCCCATCGCAAGTTACATTCAAGCCCTTATGACGCTGATCAAACAAGAGGTTGCAAATCAGCTTCAATCGCTTAGTGCCATCTCAGTCGCTTGCGGAAGGTACCTCACCCTAGGTGATACAATGGCGAGTTGTCGGTATTACCAAAGCGGCGGCGACGACGACGACAATCGCGAGGGTCTTTATCAGGGGTAGAAAATACATCACAAGAACTAAGTATTTCACGTCGGCATTTTCCGGAGACTGCCAAAAGCAGCAGTTTCTGGTGCCCACTTTAATAGCACCATTCACACTATTCATTTGCGAGAGCATTTCTTAAATACCGCACCCATTCATAATATTTTTTATCCTTGACCGCTTTTTTCGAAAGGGCCACGGTGGGAGGGGCTGTTACAAAATTCATTTGCCTCCAGTGGGGATCGAACTCACGACCTCTGGTTTACTAGACCAGCGCTCCGCCACTGAGCTAAGGAGGCGCCTTCTAGCGCGATTTTCGGGTACTTTGTTCTTACAGACTAGTGAATCGGAGCCCTTCAGCTCGAAACGCACTGCATGAGCGACCATTATTTGCATTTAGTTAGCACAGCTGCTGCTTTCCTACACATCTCACACGATATCGATGTACAAATTAAATTCCAAAACAACACATTTATTTCATGTCAGAGTTACTTTCAGCTTCAAATACCGTTCCTCTGATATTCATACGAAGCTAGGCATCGTCGTATCCCGTTACGTTCATCACGCAAGGCTCACGAGAGGGGCGCATGTTGGATCCGCGTAGACACAAAATTTTGAGCCGCCCAGCGTGGGGCTCGAACCCACGACCCTGAGATTAAGAGTCTCGTGCTCTACCGACTGAGCTAGCCGGGCTGCACGCAACGCGTTACGAGCCATACAATACTGATTTGACCTGCGACCATCTATTGAAGATTCTTTTGACTACAGCTTATTTCCTGCTGCCACAAATCAGCTACAATCCTATTCAATGAAAAATTGTCTCCGAAAGGCATCAAATCTGCTTGAAATGATACGTGGCTATCAGCACCATTATTCAACACACATGCTCGACTGTGCGCAGACGCCTGTGGCGTAGCCCTTGGGTCCTGAATCAGATGCAGTAGTTGCAACAAAAACTCTCCTGAACGGCACTGTGCCGAAAATTTCGCTACAGATCACCCTTGTCTTGCTTGTGCTTCAGGTAGACGCCGGTTTTGCAGCCAGGAAGCGGACAGCAGCTACTTTCAACTAGTTTTGCAGTACTCAAACAACACAGTAAAACAGCATGCAACTTTTGTAGAACAGGAAAAACTCGACCGTGACAGGATTCGAACCTGCAATCTTCGAATCCGAAGTCCGACGCCTTATCCATTAGGCCACACGGTCACTGGCGCAATATACTTCCCCACACACACCTCATTTTCGCCATTTGTACACTTGGCAGAATGAATTTCCCATCTTTGACGCATTTCTCCATCTCAAATTTCAGTACTAAAAGTACGACGCTACTTCTTGCTGTGTCCCATCGCAAGTTACATTCAAGCCCTTATGACGCTGATCAAACAAGAGGTTGCAAATCAGCTTCAATCGCTTAGTGCCATCTCAGTTGCTTGCAGAAGGTACCTTACCCTATGTGATACAATGGCGAGTTGTCGCTATTACCAAAGCGGCGGCGGCGCCGCTGACGACGACGACGACAATCGCGAGGGTCTTTATCAGGGGTAGAAAATACATCACAAGAACTAAGTATTTCACGTCGGCATTCTCCGGAGACTGCCAAAAGCAGCAGTTTCTGGTGCCCACTTTAATAGCACCATTCACACTATTCATTTGCGAGAGCATTTCTTAAATACCGCACCCATTCATAATATTTTTTATCCTTGACCGCTTTTTTCGAAAGGGCCACGGTGGGAGGGGCTGTTACAAAATTCATTTGCCACCTGTGAGGATCGAACTCCCGACCTCAGGTTTACTAGACCAGCGCTCCGCCACTGAGCTAAGGAAGCGCCTCCAAGCGCGACTTTCGGGTACTTTGTTCTTACAGACTAGTGAATCGGAGCCCTTCAGCTCGAAACGCACTGCATGAGCGACCATTATTTGCATTTAGTTACCACAGCTGCTGCTTTCCTACACATCTCACACGATATCGATGTACAAATTAAATTCCAAAACAACACATTTATTTCATGTCAGAGTTACTTTCAGCTTCAAATACCGTTCCTCTGATATTCATATTAAGCTAGGCATCGTCGTAACCCGTTACGTTCATCACGCAAGGCTCACGAGAGGGGCGCATGTTGGATCCGCGTAGACACAAAATTTTGAGCCACCCAGCGTGGGGCTCGAACCCACGACCCTGAGATTAAGAGTCTCATGCTCTACCGACTGAGCTAGCCGGGCTGCACACAACGCGTTACGAGCCATGCAATACTGATTTGACCTGCGACCATCTATTGAAGATTCTTTTGACTACAGCTTATTTCCTGCTGCCACAAATCAGCTACAATCCTATTCAATGAAAAATTGTCTCCGAAAGGCATCAAATCTGCTTGAAATTATACGTGGCTATCAGCACCATTATTCAACACACATGCTCGACTGTGCGCAGACGCCTGTGGCGTAGCCCTTGGGTCCTGAATCAGATGCAGTAGTTGCAACAAAAACTCTCCTGAACGGCACTGTGCCGAAAATTTCGCTACAGATCACCCTTGTCTTGCTTGTGCTTCAGGTAGACGCCGGTTTTGCAGCCAGGAAGCGGACAGCAGCTACTTTCAACTAGTTTTGCAGTACTCAAACAACACAGTAAAACAGCATGCAACTTTTGTAGAACAGGAAAAACTCGACCGTGACAGGATTCGAACCTGCAATCTTCGGATCCGAAGTCCGACGCCTTATCCATTAGGCCACACGGTCACTGGCGCAATATACTTCCCCACACACACCTCATTTTCGCCATTTGTACACTTGGCAGAATGAATTTCCCATCTTTGACGCATTTCTCCATCTCAAATTTCAGTACTAAAAGTACGACGCTACTTCTTGCTGTGTCCCATCGCAAGTTACATTCAAGCCCTTATGACGCTGATCAAACAAGAGGTTGCAAATCAGCTTCAATCGCTTAGTGCCATCTCAGTCGCTTGCGGAAGGTACCTCACCCTATGTGATACAATGGCGAGTTGTCGCTATTACCAAAGCGGCGGCGACGACGACGACAATCGCGAGGGTCTTTATCAGGGGTAGAAAATACATCACAAGAACTAAGTATTTCACGTCGGCATTCTCCGGAGACTGCCAAAAGCAGCAGTTTCTGGTGCCCACTTTAATAGCACCATTCACACTATTCATTTGCGAGAGCATTTCTTAAATACCGCACCCATTCATAATATTTTTTATCCTTGACCGCTTTTTTCGAAAGGGCCACGGTGGGAGGGGCTGTTACAAAATTCATTTGCCACCTGTGAGGATCGAACTCACGACCTCTGGTTTACTAGTCCAGCGCTCCGCCACTGAGCTACGGAGGCGCCTCCTAGCGCGACTTTCGGGTACTTTGTTCTTACAGACTAGTGAATCGGAGCCCTTCAGCTCGAAACGCACTGCATGAGCGACCATTATTTGCATTTAGTTAGCACAGCTGCTGCTTTCCTACACAACTCACACGATATCGATGTACAAATTAAATTCCAAAACAACACATTTATTTCATGTCAGAGTTACTTTCAGCTTCAAATACCGTTCCTCTGATATTCATCCGAAGCTAGGCATCGTCGTAACCCGTTACGTTCATCACGCAAGGCTCACGAGAGGGGCGCATGTTGGATCCGCGTAGACACAAAATTTTGAGCCGCCCAGCGTGGGGCTCGAACCCACGACCCTGAGATTAAGAGTCTCATGCTCTACCGACTGAGCTAGCCGGGCTGCACACAACGCGTTACGAGCCATACAATACTGATTTGACCTGCGACCATCTATTGAAGATTCTTTTGACTACAGCTTATTTCCTGCTGCCACAAATCAGCTACAATCCTATTCAATGAAAAATTGTCTCCGAAAGGCATCAAATCTGCTTGAAATTATACGTGGCTATCAGCACCATTATTCAACACACATGCTCGACTGTGCGCAGACGCCTGTGGCGTAGCCCTTGGGTCCTGAATCAGATGCAGTAGTTGCAACAAAAACTCTCCTGAACGGCACTGTGCCGAAAATTTCGCTACAGATCACCCTTGTCTTGCTTGTGCTTCAGGTAGACGCCGGTTTTGCAGCCAGGAAGCGGACAGCAGCTACTTTCAACTAGTTTTGCAGTACTCAAACAACACAGTAAAACAGCATGCAACTTTTGTAGAACAGGAAAAACTCGACCGTGACAGGATTCGAACCTGCAATCTTCGGATCCGAAGTCCGACGCCTTATCCATTAGGCCACACGGTCACTGGCGCAATATACTTCCCCACACACACCTCATTTTCGCCATTTGTACACTTGGCAGAATGAATTTCCCATCTTTGACGCATTTCTCCATCTCAAATTTCAGTACTAAAAGTACGACGCTACTTCTTGCTGTGTCACATCGCAAGTTACATACAAGCCCTCATGACGCTGATCAAACAAGAGGTTGCAAATCAGCTTCAATCGCTTAGTGCCATCTCAGTCGCTTGCGGAAGGTACCTCACCCTATGTGATTCAATGGCGAGTTGTCGCTATTAGCAAAGCGGCGGCGACGACGACGACAATCGCGAGGGTCTTTATCAGGGGTAGAAAATACATCACAAGAACTAAGTATTTCACGTCGGCATTCTCCGGAGACTGCCAAAAGCAGCAGTTTCTGGTGCCCACTTTAATAGCACCATTCACACTATTCATTTGCGAGAGCATTTCTTAAATACCGCACCCATTCATAATATTTTTTATCCTTGACCGCTTTTTTCGAAAGGGCCACGGTGGGAGGGGCTGTTACAAAATTCATTTGCCACCTGTGAGGATCGAACTCACGACCTCTGGTTTACTAGACCAGCGCTCCGCCACTGAGCTAAGGAGGCGCCTCCTAGCGCGATTTTCGGGTACTTTGTTCTTACAGACTAGTGAATCGGAGCCCTTCAGCTCGAAACGCACTGCATGAGCGACCATTATTTGCATTTAGTTAGCACAGCTGCTGCTTTCCTACACATCTCACACGATATCGATGTACAAATTAAATTCCAAAACAACACATTTATTTCATGTCAGAGTTACTTTCAGCTTCAAATACCGTTCCTCTGATATTCATATGAAGCTAGGCATCGTCGTAACCCGTTACGTTCATCACGCAAGGCTCACGAGAGGGGCGCATGTTGGATCCGCGTAGACACAAAATTTTGAGCCTCCCAGCGTGGGGCTCGAACCCACGGCCCTGAGATTAAGAGTCTCATGCTCTACCGACTAAGCTAGCTTTTTTTTTTTTTTTTTTTTTTAAAGGCATCGTCGTAACCCGTTACGTTCATCACGCAAGGCTCACGAGAGGGGCGCATGTTGGATCCGCGTACACACAAAAACTTTTGCCGCCCAGCTTGGGGCTCGAACCCACGACCCTGAGATTAAGAGTCTCATGCTCTACCGACTGAGCTAGCCGGACTGCACACAACGCCTTACGAGCCATACAATACTGATTTGACCTGCGACCATCTATTGAAGATTCTTTTGACTACAGCTTACTTCCTGCTGCCACAAATCAGCTACAATCCTATTCAATGAAAAATTGTCTCCGAAAGGCATCAAATCTGCTTGAAATGATACGTGGCTATCAGCACCATTATTCAACACACATGCTCGACTGTGCGCAGACGCCTGTGGCGTAGCCCTTGGGTCCTGATTCAGGTGCAGCAGTTGCAACAATAACTCTCCTGAACAGCACTGTGCCGAAAATTTCGCTACAGATCACCCTTGTCTTGCTTGTGCTTCAGGTAGACGCCGGTTTTGCAGCCAGGAAGCGGACAGCAGCTACTTTCAACTAGTTTTGCAGTACTCAAACAACACAGTAAAACAGCATGCATCTTTTGCAGAACAGGAAAAATTCGACCGTGACAGGATTCGAACCTGCAGTCTTCGGATCCGAAGTCCGACGCCTTATCCTTTAGGCCACATTTTTTTTTTTTTTCTGTAACCACTTTTTTTTTCTGGAGCCGGCATTTACAATAAAAAGGAAATGGAAATCAACAATTAAAACACACTTCTTTGCTGTGTGTCGTTACTTCTGGAGAAAATTAGAAAAAAATGGCTCCGGTACTAACACAAGGAATATCCTCAGTTTCCAGTGTACTGGAGTGGAGTCTGCGAAGAGGGGGGGTGGGGGTGGGGGGGGTGGGAACCAGTACACGAGAGACAGAAGCAGTGGGGCCTCTTCGCGGCACTACTGGTGTCCCGCGGTCCGGGCCCACCCCCTTAGACTCACATATCTTACCCTATACCCATTCTATTAAATATTATTTTAAGCATATTGCCGAAAAGGTTGCCATGATTAGGATATCTGAAGGTTTTCGCGAATTCAATGTCCATAATCATCTTGAATTCCAAATGATCGTCGCCACCAAGTTTATTAAAAACATAGCTGGAATAGTTGCCCAACAACCACATAACGACGTTATTTTTCGCCGGCGGATAATATCGCACGTCGGGTCGAGACAACATAGTTGAAGGTATGTTGGTGGTTGTAGTCCTGGTAATAATGGCTATTTTTTCTCTCAGCCAGCCCCAATTCCGTGCACGTTCTCCGCAGGTATAACGGTGCATAACGGTATCCACCAGTTGACAGCTATGGCAGAGAGGTGTATCACTGAGTCCGATTTTATGTAGCCTCTCATTGGTGCTAATCACATCATTGATTGCTTTGTACCATGCAGTTCGAGCGGCGGAAGTAAGGACACTGGAACTGACATTACGCCATACTATATCCCAGTTGATGCCACTGTACTTCGTAACAATTGGATTCGGTCCTTCGTGTTGTCGCCAGTATGCCAATATTGCTGGAGCCGCTAAATGTCGAGAATTTAAGAGCTCTTGACTGATGTAGCTGCGTGCAAGGTAATAATCTCGGATGTATTGCAGCTTGTAACTGATGGTCTGAATGTTCAGCGGGGGGTCATGACTTGGCGGCCTGACGGCAGTGAATAATGGCGCCGTAATGCCCGAAGGGTAATTGTTAATGATAGAGACCGTCCGTGTGACATAGAGAGCTGCTGCCTTTTTCTTGATGTCGACTAAGCCCATCCCTCCGTTTAGGGGGTGGAGTGTTGCAGTTGTGGCAGATACTCGAAAAATTTCCCCGCGCCAAATAAAATTCGTTATCTTCGACATAATATTTCGAGCAATTACGGCAGGGAGCGGCAGAAGCTGCGCCATGTAGTAGGCTTTTGATGCTAGCCGGGCTGCACACAACGCGTTACGAGCCATACAATACTGATTTGACCTGCGACCATCTATTGAAGATTCTTTTGACTACAGCTTATTTCCTGCTGCCACAAATCAGCTACAATCCTATTCAATGAAAAATTGTCTCCGAAAGGCATCAAATCTGCTTGAAATTATACGTGGCTATCAGCACCATTATTCAACACACATGCTCGACTGTGCGCAGACGCCTGTGGCGTAGCCCTTGGGTCCTGAATCAGATGCAGTAGTTGCAACAAAAACTCTCCTGAACGGCACTGTGCCGAAAATTTCGCTACAGATCACCCTTGTCTTGCTTGTGCTTCAGGTAGACGCCGGTTTTGCAGCCAGGAAGCGGACAGCAGCTACTTTCAACTAGTTTTGCAGTACTCAAACAACACAGTAAAACAGCATGCAACTTTTGTAGAACAGGAAAAACTCGACCGTGACAGGATTCGAACCTGCAATCTTCGGATCCGAAGTCCGACGCCTTATCCATTAGGCCACACGGTCACTGGCGCAATATACATCCCCACACACACCTCATTTTCGCCATTTGTACACTTGGCAGAATGAATTTCCCATCTTTGACGCATTTCTCCATCTCAAATTTCAGTACTAAAAGTACGACGCTACTTCTTGCTGTGTCACATCGCAAGTTACATACAAGCCCTTATGACGCTGATCAAACAAGAGGTTGCAAATCAGCTTCAATCGCTTAGTGCCATCTCAGTCGCTTGCGGAAGGTACCTCACCCTATGTGATACAATGGCGAGTTGTCGCTATTACCAAAGCGGCGGCGACGACGACGACAATCGCGAGGGTCTTTATCAGGGGTAGAAAATACATCACAAGAACTAAGTATTTCACGTCGGCATTCTCCGGAGACTGCCAAAAGCAACAGTTTCTGGTGCCCACTTTAATAGCACCATTCACACTATTCATTTGCGAGAGCATTTCTTAAAAAATACCGCACCCATTCATAATATTTTTTTATCCTTGACCGCTTTTTTCGAAAGGGCCACGGTGGGAGGGGCTGTTACAAAATTCATTTGCCACCTGTGAGGATCGAACTCACGACCTCTGGTTTATTAGACCAGCGCTCCGCCACTGAGCTAAGGAGGCGCCTCGTAGTGCGGTTTTCGGGTACTTTGTTCTTACAGACTAGTGAATCGGAGCCCTTCAGCTCGAAACGCACTGCATGAGCGACCATTATTTGCATTTAGTTAGCACAGCTGCTGCTTTCCTACACATCTCACACGATATCGATGTACAAATTAAATTCCAAAACAACACATTTATTTCATGTCAGAGTTACTTTCAGCTTCAAATACCGTTCCTCTGATATTCATCCGAAGCTAGGCATCGTCGTAACCCGTTACGTTCATCACGCAAGGCTCACGAGAGGGGCGCATGTTGGATCCGCGTAGACACAAAATTTTGAGCCGCCCAGCGTGGGGCTCGAACCCACGACCCTGAGATTAAGAGTCTCATGCTCTACCGACTGAGCTAGCCAGGCTGCACACAACGCGTTACGAGCCATACAATACTGATTTGACCTGCGACCATCTATTGAAGATTCTTTTGACTACAGCTTATTTCCTGCTGCCACAAATCAGCTACAATCCTATTCAATGAAAAATTGTCTCCGAAAGGCATCAAATCTGCTTGAAATTATACGTGGCTATCAGCACCATTATTCAACACACATGCTCGACTGTGCGCAGACGCCTGTGGCGTAGCCCTTGGGTCCTGAATCAGATGCAGTAGTTGCAACAAAAACTCTCCTGAACGGCACTGTGCCGAAAATTTCGCTACAGATCACCCTTGACTTGCTTGTGCTTCAGGTAGACGCCGGTTTTGCAGCCAGGAAGCGGACAGCAGCTACTTTCAACTAGTTTTGCAGTACTCAAACAACACAGTAAAACAGCATGCAACTTTTGTAGAACAGGAAAAACTCGACCGTGACAGGATTCGAACCTGCAATCTTCGGATCCGAAGTCCGACGCCTTATCCATTAGGCCACACGGTCACTGGCGCAATATACATCCCCACACACACCTCATTTTCGCCATTTGTACACTTGGCAGAATGAATTTCCCATCTTTGACGCATTTCTCCATCTCAAATTTCAGTACTAAAAGTACGACGCTACTTCTTGCTGTGTCACATCGCAAGTTACATACAAGCCCTCATGACGCTGATCAAACAAGAGGTTGCAAATCAGCTTCAATCGCTTAGTGCCATCTCAGTCGCTTGCGGAAGGTACCTCACCCTATGTGATTCAATGGCGAGTTGTCGCTATTAGCAAAGCGGCGGCGACGACGACGACAATCGCGAGGGTCTTTATCAGGGGTAGAAAATACATCACAAGAACTAAGTATTTCACGTCGGCATTCTCCGGAGACTGCCAAAAGCAGCAGTTTCTAGTGCCCACTTTAATAGCACCATTCACACTATTCATTTGCGAGAGCATTTCTTAAATACCGCACCCATTCATAATATTTTTTATCCTTGACCGCTTTTTTCGAAAGGGCCACGGTGGGAGGGGCTGTTACAAAATTCATTTGCCACCTGTGAGGATCGAACTCACGACCTCTGGTTTACTAGACCAGCGCTCCGCCACTGAGCTAAGGAGGCGCCTCCTAGTGCGATTTTCGGGTACTTTGTTCTTACAGACTAGTGAATCGGAGCCCTTCAGCTCGAAACGCACTGCATGAGCGACCATTATTTGCATTTAGTTAGCACAGCTGCTGCTTTCCTACACATCTCACACGATATCGATGTACAAATTAAATTCCAAAACAACACATTTATTTCATGTCAGAGTTACTTTCAGCTTCAAATACCGTTCCTCTGATATTCATATGAAGCTAGGCATCGTCGTAACCCGTTACGTTCATCACGCAAGGCTCACGAGAGGGGCGCATGTTGGATCCGCGTAGACACAAAATTTTGAGCCGCCCAGCGTGGGGCTCGAACCCACGACCCTGAGATTAAGAGTCTCATGCTCTACCGACTAAGCTAGCCGGGCTGCACACAACGCGTTACGAGCCATACAATACTGATTAGACCTGCGACCATCTATTGAAGATTCTTTTGACTACAGCTTATTTCCTGCTGCCACAAATCAGCTACAATCCTATTCAATGAAAAATTGTCTCCGAAAGGCATCAAATCTGCTTGAAATTATACGTGGCTATCAGCACCATTATTCAACACACATGCTCGACTGTGCGCAGACGCCTGTGGCGTAGCCCTTGGGTCCTGAATCAGATGCAGTAGTTGCAACAAAAACTCTCCTGAACGGCACTGTGCCGAAAATTTCGCTACAGATCACCCTTGACTTGCTTGTGCTTCAGGTAGACGCCGGTTTTGCAGCCAGGAAGCGGACAGCAGCTACTTTCAACTAGTTTTGCAGTACTCAAACAACACAGTAAAACAGCATGCAACTTTTGTAGAACAGGAAAAACTCGACCGTGACAGGATTCTAACCTGCAATCTTCGGATCCGAAGTCCGACGCCTTATCCATTAGGCCACACGGTCACTGGCGCAATATACTTCCCCACACACACCTCATTTTCGCCATTTGTACACTTGGCAGAATGAATTTCCCATCTTTGACGCATTTCTCCATCTCAAATTTCGGTACTAAAAGTACGACGCTACTTCTTGCTGTGTCCCATCGCAAGTTACATTCAAGCCCTTATGACGCTGATCAAACAAGAGGTTGCAAATCAGCTTCAATCGCTTAGTGCCATCTCAGTCGCTTGCGGAAGGTACCTCACCCTATGTGATACAATGGCGAGTTGTCGCTATTACCAAAGCGGCGGCGACGACGACGACGACGACAATCGCGAGGGTCTTTATCAGGGGTAGAAATTACATCACAAGAACTAAGTATTTCACGTCGGCATTCTCCGGAGACTGCCAAAATCAGCAGTTTCTGGTGCCCACTTTAATAGCACCATTCACACTATTCATTTGCGAGAGTATTTCTTAAATACCGCACCCATTCATAACATTTTTTATCCTTGACCGCTTTTTTCGAAAGGGCCACGGTTGGAGGGGCTGTTACAAAATTCATTTGCCACCTGTGAGGATCGAACACACGACCTCTGGTTTACTAGACCAGCGCTACGCCACTGAGCTGAGGAGGCGAATCCTAGCGCGATTTTCGGGTACTTTGTTCTTACAGACTAGTGAATCGGAGCCCTTCAGCTCGAAACGCACCGCATGAGCGACCATTATTTGCATTTAGTTACCACAGCTGCTGCTTTCCTACACATCTCACACGATATCGATGTACAAATTAAATTCCAAAACAACACATTTATTTCATGTCAGAGTTACTTTCAGCTTCAAATACCGTTCCTCTGATATTCATCCGAAGCTAGGCATCGTCGTAACCCGTTACGTTCATCACGCAAGGCTCACGAGAGGGGCGCATGTTGGATCCGCGTAGACACAAAATTTTGAGCCGCCCAGCGTGGGGCTCGAACCCACGACCCTGAGATTAAGAGTCTCATGCTCTACCGACTGAGCTAGCCGGGCTGCACACAACGCGTTACGAGCCATACAATACTGATTTGACCTGCGACCATCTATTGAAGATTCTTTTGACTACAGCTTATTTCCTGCTGCCACAAATCAGCTACAATCCTATTCAATGAAAAATTGTCTCCGAAAGGCATCAAATCTGCTTGAAATTATACGTGGCTATCAGCACCATTATTCAACACACATGCTCGACTGTGCGCAGACGCCTGTGGCGTAGCCCTTGGGTCCTGAATCAGATGCAGTAGTTGCAACAAAAACTCTCCTGAACGGCACTGTGCCGAAAATTTCGCTACAGATCACCCTTGTCTTGCTTGTGCTTCAGGTAGACGCCGGTTTTGCAGCCAGGAAGCGGACAGCAGCTACTTTCAACTAGTTTTGCAGTACTCAAACAACACAGTAAAACAGCATGCAACTTTTGTAGAACAGGAAAAACTCGACCGTGACAGGATTCGAACCTGCAATCTTCGGATCCGAAGTCCGACGCCTTATCCATTAGGCCACACGGTCACTGGCGCAATATACATCCCCACACACACCTCATTTTCGCCATTTGTACACTTGGCAGAATGAATTTCCCATCTTTGACGCATTTCTCCATCTCAAATTTCAGTACTAAAAGTACGACGCTACTTCTTGCTGTGTCCCATCGCAAGTTACATTCAAGCCCTTATGACGCTGATCAAACAAGAGGTTGCAAATCAGCTTCAATCGCTTAGTGCCATCTCAGTCGCTTGCGGAAGGTACCTCACCCTATGTGATACAATGGCGAGTTGTCGCTATTACCAAAGCGGCGGCGACGACGACGACAATCGCGAGGGTCTTTATCAGGGGTAGAAAATACATCACAAGAACTAAGTATTTCACGTCGGCATTCTCCGGAGACTGCCAAAAGCAGCAGTTTCTGGTGCCCACTTTAATAGCACCATTCACACTATTCATTTGCGAGAGCATTTCTTAAAAAATACCGCACCCATTCATAATATTTTTTTATCCTTGACCGCTTTTTTCGAAAGGGCCACGGTGGGAGGGGCTGTTACAAAATTCATTTGCCACCTGTGAGGATCGAACTCACGACCTCTGGTTTATTAGACCAGCGCTCCGCCACTGAGCTAAGGAGGCGCCTCCTAGTGCGATTTTCGGGCACTTTGTTCTTACAGACTAGTGAATCGGAGCCCTTCAGCTCGAAACGCACTGCATGAGCGACCATTATTTGCATTTAGTTAGCACAGCTGCTGCTTTCCTACACATCTCACACGATATCGATGTACAAATTAAATTCCAAAACAACACATTTATTTCATGTCAGAGTTACTTTCAGCTTCAAATACCGTTCCTCTGATATTCATCCGAAGCTAGGCATCGTCGTAACCCGTTACGTTCATCACGCAAGGCTCACGAGAGGGGCGCATGTTGGATCCGCGTAGACACAAAATTTTGAGCCGCCCAGCGTGGGGCTCGAACCCACGACCCTGAGATTAAGAGTCTCATGCTCTACCGACTGAGCTAGCCAGGCTGCACACAACGCGTTACGAGCCATACAATACTGATTTGACCTGCGACCATCTATTGAAGATTCTTTTGACTACAGCTTATTTCCTGCTGCCACAAATCAGCTACAATCCTATTCAATGAAAAATTGTCTCCGAAAGGCATCAAATCTGCTTGAAATTATACGTGGCTATCAGCACCATTATTCAACACACATGCTCGACTGTGCGCAGACGCCTGTGGCGTAGCCCTTGGGTCCTGAATCAGATGCAGTAGTTGCAACAAAAACTCTCCTGAACGGCACTGTGCCGAAAATTTCGCTACAGATCACCCTTGACTTGCTTGTGCTTCAGGTAGACGCCGGTTTTGCAGCCAGGAAGCGGACAGCAGCTACTTTCAACTAGTTTTGCAGTACTCAAACAACACAGTAAAACAGCATGCAACTTTTGTAGAACAGGAAAAACTCGACCGTGACAGGATTCGAACCTGCAATCTTCGGATCCGAAGTCCGACGCCTTATCCATTAGGCCACACGGTCACTGGCGCAATATACATCCCCACACACACCTCATTTTCGCCATTTGTACACTTGGCAGAATGAATTTCCCATCTTTGACGCATTTCTCCATCTCAAATTTCAGTACTAAAAGTACGACGCTACTTCTTGCTGTGTCACATCGCAAGTTACATACAAGCCCTCATGACGCTGATCAAACAAGAGGTTGCAAATCAGCTTCAATCGCTTAGTGCCATCTCAGTCGCTTGCGGAAGGTACCTCACCCTATGTGATTCAATGGCGAGTTGTCGCTATTAGCAAAGCGGCGGCGACGACGACGACAATCGCGAGGGTCTTTATCAGGGGTAGAAAATACATCACAAGAACTAAGTATTTCACGTCGGCATTCTCCGGAGACTGCCAAAAGCAGCAGTTTCTGGTGCCCACTTTAATAGCACCATTCACACTATTCATTTGCGAGAGCATTTCTTAAATACCGCACCCATTCATAATATTTTTTATCCTTGACCGCTTTTTTCGAAAGGGCCACGGTGGGAGGGGCTGTTACAAAATTCATTTGCCACCTGTGAGGATCGAACTCACGACCTCTGGTTTACTAGACCAGCGCTCCGCCACTGAGCTAAGGAGGCGCCTCCTAGTGCGATTTTCGGGTACTTTGTTCTTACAGACTAGTGAATCGGAGCCCTTCAGCTCGAAACGCACTGCATGAGCGACCATTATTTGCATTTAGTTAGCACAGCTGCTGCTTTCCTACACATCTCACACGATATCGATGTACAAATTAAATTCCAAAACAACACATTTATTTCATGTCAGAGTTACTTTCAGCTTCAAATACCGTTCCTCTGATATTCATATGAAGCTAGGCATCGTCGTAACCCGTTACGTTCATCACGCAAGGCTCACGAGAGGGGCGCATGTTGGATCCGCGTAGACACAAAATTTTGAGCCGCCCAGCGTGGGGCTCGAACCCACGACCCTGAGATTAAGAGTCTCATGCTCTACCGACTAAGCTAGCCGGGCTGCACACAACGCGTTACGAGCCATACAATACTGATTAGACCTGCGACCATCTATTGAAGATTCTTTTGACTACAGCTTATTTCCTGCTGCCACAAATCAGCTACAATCCTATTCAATGAAAAATTGTCTCCGAAAGGCATCAAATCTGCTTGAAATTATACGTGGCTATCAGCACCATTATTCAACACACATGCTCGACTGTGCGCAGACGCCTGTGGCGTAGCCCTTGGGTCCTGAATCAGATGCAGTAGTTGCAACAAAAACTCTCCTGAACGGCACTGTGCCGAAAATTTCGCTACAGATCACCCTTGACTTGCTTGTGCTTCAGGTAGACGCCGGTTTTGCAGCCAGGAAGCGGACAGCAGCTACTTTCAACTAGTTTTGCAGTACTCAAACAACACAGTAAAACAGCATGCAACTTTTGTAGAACAGGAAAAACTCGACCGTGACAGGATTCGAACCTGCAATCTTCGGATCCGAAGTCCGACGCCTTATCCATTAGGCCACACGGTCACTGGCGCAATATACTTCCCCACACACACCTCATTTTCGCCATTTGTACACTTGGCAGAATGAATTTCCCATCTTTGACGCATTTCTCCATCTCAAATTTCGGTACTAAAAGTACGACGCTACTTCTTGCTGTGTCCCATCGCAAGTTACATTCAAGCCCTTATGACGCTGATCAAACAAGAGGTTGCAAATCAGCTTCAATCGCTTAGTGCCATCTCAGTCGCTTGCGGAAGGTACCTCACCCTATGTGATACAATGGCGAGTTGTCGCTATTACCAAAGCGGCGGCGACGACGACGACGACGACAATCGCGAGGGTCTTTATCAGGGGTAGAAATTACATCACAAGAACTAAGTATTTCACGTCGGCATTCTCCGGAGACTGCCAAAATCAGCAGTTTCTGGTGCCCACTTTAATAGCACCATTCACACTATTCATTTGCGAGAGTATTTCTTAAATACCGCACCCATTCATAACATTTTTTATCCTTGACCGCTTTTTTCGAAAGGGCCACGGTTGGAGGGGCTGTTACAAAATTCATTTGCCACCTGTGAGGATCGAACACACGACCTCTGGTTTACTAGACCAGCGCTACGCCACTGAGCTGAGGAGGCGAATCCTAGCGCGATTTTCGGGTACTTTGTTCTTACAGACTAGTGAATCGGAGCCCTTCAGCTCGAAACGCACCGCATGAGCGACCATTATTTGCATTTAGTTACCACAGCTGCTGCTTTCCTACACATCTCACACGATATCGATGTACAAATTAAATTCCAAAACAACACATTTATTTCATGTCAGAGTTACTTTCAGCTTCAAATACCGTTCCTCTGATATTCATCCGAAGCTAGGCATCGTCGTAACCCGTTACGTTCATCACGCAAGGCTCACGAGAGGGGCGCATGTTGGATCCGCGTAGACACAAAATTTTGAGCCGCCCAGCGTGGGGCTCGAACCCACGACCCTGAGATTAAGAGTCTCATGCTCTACCGACTGAGCTAGCCGGGCTGCACACAACGCGTTACGAGCCATACAATACTGATTTGACCTGCGACCATCTATTGAAGATTCTTTTGACTACAGCTTATTTCCTGCTGCCACAAATCAGCTACAATCCTATTCAATGAAAAATTGTCTCCGAAAGGCATCAAATCTGCTTGAAATTATACGTGGCTATCAGCACCATTATTCAACACACATGCTCGACTGTGCGCAGACGCCTGTGGCGTAGCCCTTGGGTCCTGAATCAGATGCAGTAGTTGCAACAAAAACTCTCCTGAACGGCACTGTGCCGAAAATTTCGCTACAGATCACCCTTGTCTTGCTTGTGCTTCAGGTAGACGCCGGTTTTGCAGCCAGGAAGCGGACAGCAGCTACTTTCAACTAGTTTTGCAGTACTCAAACAACACAGTAAAACAGCATGCAACTTTTGTAGAACAGGAAAAACTCGACCGTGACAGGATTCGAACCTGCAATCTTCGGATCCGAAGTCCGACGCCTTATCCATTAGGCCACACGGTCACTGGCGCAATATACATCCCCACACACACCTCATTTTCGCCATTTGTACACTTGGCAGAATGAATTTCCCATCTTTGACGCATTTCTCCATCTCAAATTTCAGTACTAAAAGTACGACGCTACTTCTTGCTGTGTCCCATCGCAAGTTACATTCAAGCCCTTATGACGCTGATCAAACAAGAGGTTGCAAATCAGCTTCAATCGCTTAGTGCCATCTCAGTCGCTTGCGGAAGGTACCTCACCCTATGTGATACAATGGCGAGTTGTCGCTATTACCAAAGCGGCGGCGACGACGACGACAATCGCGAGGGTCTTTATCAGGGGTAGAAAATACATCACAAGAACTAAGTATTTCACGTCGGCATTCTCCGGAGACTGCCAAAAGCAGCAGTTTCTGGTGCCCACTTTAATAGCACCATTCACACTATTCATTTGCGAGAGCATTTCTTAAATGCCGCACCCATTCATAATATTTTTTATCCTTGACCGCTTTTTTCGAAAGGGCGACGGTTGGAGGGGCTGTTACAAAATTCATTTGCCACCTGTGAGGATCGAACTCACGACCTCTGGTTTACTAGACCAGCGCTCCGCAACTGAGCTAAGGAGGCGCCTCCTAGCGCGATTTTCGGGTACTTTGTTCTTACAGACTAGTGAATCGGGGCCCTTCAGCTCGAAACGCACTGCATGAGCGACAATTATTTGCATTTAGTTAGCACAGCTGCTGCTTTCCTACACATCTCACACGATATCGATGTACAAATTAAATTCCAAAACAACACATTTATTTCATGTCAGAGTTACTTTCAGCTTCAAATACCGTTCCTCTGATATTCATATGAAGCTAGGCATCGTCGTAACCCGTTACGTTCATCACGCAAGGCTCACGAGAGGGGCGCATGTTGGATCCGCGTAGTCACAAAATTTTGAGCCGCCCAGCGTGGGGCTCGAACCCACGACCCTGAGATTAAGAGTCTCATGCTCTACCGACTGAGCTAGCCGGGCTGCACACAACGCGTTACGAGCCATACAATACTGATTTGACCTGCGACCATCTATTGAAGATTCTTTTGACTACAGCTTATTTCCTGCTGCCACAAATCAGCTACAATCCTATTCAATGAAAAATTGTCTCCGAAAGGCATCAAATCTGCTTGAAATTATACGTGGCTATCAGCACCATTATTCAACACACATGCTCGACTGTGCGCAGACGCCTGTGGCGTAGCCCTTGGGTCCTGAATCAGATGCAGTAGTTGCAACAAAAACTCTCCTGAACGGCACTGTGCCGAAAATTTCGCTACAGATCACCCTTGACTTGCTTGTGCTTCAGGTAGACGCCGGTTTTGCAGCCAGGAAGCGGACAGCAGCTACTTTCAACTAGTTTTGCAGTACTCAAACAACACAGTAAAACAGCATGCAACTTTTGTAGAACAGGAAAAACTCGACCGTGACAGGATTCGAACCTGCAATCTTCGGATCCGAAGTCCGACGCCTTATCCATTAGGCCACACGGTCACTGGCGCAATATACATCCCCACACACACCTCATTTTCGCCATTTGTACACTTGGCAGAATGAATTTCCCATCTTTGACGCATTTCTCCATCTCAAATTTCAGTACTAAAAGTACGACGCTACTTCTTGCTGTGTCACATCGCAAGTTACATACAAGCCCTCATGACGCTGATCAAACAAGAGGTTGCAAATCAGCTTCAATCGCTTAGTGCCATCTCAGTCGCTTGCGGAAGGTACCTCACCCTATGTGATTCAATGGCGAGTTGTCGCTATTAGCAAAGCGGCGGCGACGACGACGACAATCGCGAGGGTCTTTATCAGGGGTAGAAAATACATCACAAGAACTAAGTATTTCACGTCGGCATTCTCCGGAGACTGCCAAAAGCAGCAGTTTCTGGTGCCCACTTTAATAGCACCATCCACACTATTCATTTGCGAGAGCATTTCTTAAATACCGCACCCATTCATAATATTTTTTATCCTTGACCGCTTTTTTCGAAAGGGCCACGGTGGGAGGGGCTGTTACAAAATTCATTTGCCACCTGTGAGGATCGAACTCACGACCTCTGGTTTACTAGACCAGCGCTCCGCCACTGAGCTAAGGAGGCGCCTCCTAGTGCGATTTTCGGGTACTTTGTTCTTACAGACTAGTGAATCGGAGCCCTTCAGCTCGAAACGCACTGCATGAGCGACCATTATTTGCATTTAGTTAGCACAGCTGCTGCTTTCCTACACATCTCACACGATATCGATGTACAAATTAAATTCCAAAACAACACATTTATTTCATGTCAGAGTTACTTTCAGCTTCAAATACCGTTCCTCTCATATTCATATGAAGCTAGGCATCGTCGTAACCCGTTACGTTCATCACGCAAGGCTCACGAGAGGGGCGCATGTTGGATCCGCGTAGACACAAAATTTTGAGCCGCCCAGCGTGGGGCTCGAACCCACGACCCTGAGATTAAGAGTCTCATGCTCTACCGACTAAGCTAGCCGGGCTGCACACAACGCGTTACGAGCCATACAATACTGATTAGACCTGCGACCATCTATTGAAGATTCTTTTGACTACAGCTTATTTCCTGCTGCCACAAATCAGCTACAATCCTATTCAATGAAAAATTGTCTCCGAAAGGCATCAAATCTGCTTGAAATTATACGTGGCTATCAGCACCATTATTCAACACACATGCTCGACTGTGCGCAGACGCCTGTGGCGTAGCCCTTGGGTCCTGAATCAGATGCAGTAGTTGCAACAAAAACTCTCCTGAACGGCACTGTGCCGAAAATTTCGCTACAGATCACCCTTGACTTGCTTGTGCTTCAGGTAGACGCCGGTTTTGCAGCCAGGAAGCGGACAGCAGCTACTTTCAACTAGTTTTGCAGTACTCAAACAACACAGTAAAACAGCATGCAACTTTTGTAGAACAGGAAAAACTCGACCGTGACAGGATTCGAACCTGCAATCTTCGGATCCGAAGTCCGACGCCTTATCCATTAGGCCACACGGTCACTGGCGCAATATACTTCCCCACACACACCTCATTTTCGCCATTTGTACACTTGGCAGAATGAATTTCCCATCTTTGACGCATTTCTCCATCTCAAATTTCAGTACTAAAAGTACGACGCTACTTCTTGCTGTGTCCCATCGCAAGTTACATACAAGCCCTCATGACGCTGATCAAACAAGAGGTTGCAAATCAGCTTCAATCGCTTAGTGCCATCTCAGTCGCTTGCAGAAGGTACCTCACCCTATGTGATTCAATGGCGAGTTGTCGCTATTAGCAAAGCGGCGGCGACGACGACGACAATCGCGAGGGTCTTTATCAGGGGTAGAAAATACATCACAAGAACTAAGTATTTCACGTCGGCATTCTCCGGAGACTGCCAAAAGCAGCAGTTTCTGGTGCCCACTTTAATAGCACCATTCACACTATTCATTTGCGAGAGCATTTCTTAAATACCGCACCCATTCATAATATTTTTTATCCTTGACCGCTTTTTTCGAAAGGGCCACGGTGGGAGGGGCTGTTACAAAATTCATTTGCCACCTGTGAGGATCGAACTCACGACCTCTGGTTTACTAGACCAGCGCTCCGCCACTGAGCTAAGGAGGCGCCTCCTAGCGCGATTTTCGGGTACTTTGTTCTTACAGACTAGTGAATCGGAGCCCTTCAGCTCGAAACGCACTGCATGAGCGACCATTATTTGCATTTAGTTACCACAGCTGCTGCTTTCCTACACATCTCACACGATATCGATGTACAAATTAAATTCCAAAACAACACATTTATTTCATGTCAGAGTTACTTTCAGCTTCAAATACCGTTCCTCTGATATTCATCCGAAGCTAGGCATCGTCGTAACCCGTTACGTTCATCACGCAAGGCTCACGAGAGGGGCGCATGTTGGATCCGCGTAGACACAAAATTTTGAGCCGCCCAGCGTGGGGCTCGAACCCACGACCCTGAGATTAAGAGTCTCATGCTCTACCGACTGAGCTAGCCGGGCTGCACACAACGCGTTACGAGCCATACAATACTGATTTGACCTGCGACCATCTATTGAAGATTCTTTTGACTACAGCTTATTTCCTGCTGCCACAAATCAGCTACAATCCTATTCAATGAAAAATTGTCTCCGAAAGGCATCAAATCTGCTTGAAATTATACGTGGCTATCAGCACCATTATTCAACACACATGCTCGACTGTGCGCAGACGCCTGTGGCGTAGCCCTTGGGTCCTGAATCAGATGCAGTAGTTGCAACAAAAACTCTCCTGAACGGCACTGTGCCGAAAATTTCGCTACAGATCACCCTTGTCTTGCTTGTGCTTCAGGTAGACGCCGGTTTTGCAGCCAGGAAGCGGACAGCAGCTACTTTCAACTAGTTTTGCAGTACTCAAACAACACAGTAAAACAGCATGCAACTTTTGTAGAACAGGAAAAACTCGACCGTGACAGGATTCGAACCTGCAATCTTCGGATCCGAAGTCCGACGCCTTATCCATTAGGCCACACGGTCACTGGCGCAATATACATCCCCACACACACCTCATTTTCGCCATTTGTACACTTGGCAGAATGAATTTCCCATCTTTGACGCATTTCTCCATCTCAAATTTCAGTACTAAAAGTACGACGCTACTTCTTGCTGTGTCCCATCGCAAGTTACATTCAAGCCCTTATGACGCTGATCAAACAAGAGGTTGCAAATCAGCTTCAATCGCTTAGTGCCATCTCAGTCGCTTGCGGAAGGTACCTCACCCTATGTGATACAATGGCGAGTTGTCGCTATTACCAAAGCGGCGGCGACGACGACGACGACAATCGCGAGGGTCTTTATCAGGGGTAGAAAATACATCACAAGAACTAAGTATTTCACGTCGGCATTCTCCGGAGACTGCCAAAAGCAGCAGTTTCTGGTGCCCACTTTAATAGCACCATTCACACTATTCATTTGCGAGAGCATTTCTTAAATACCGCACCCATTCATAATATTTTTTATCCTTGACCGCTTTTTTCGAAAGGGCCACGGTTGGAGGGGCTGTTACAAAATTCATTTGCCACCTGTGAGGATCGAACTCACGACCTCTGGTTTACTAGACCAGCGCTCCGCAACTGAGCTAAGGAGGAGCCTCCTAGCGCGATTTTCGGGTACTTTGTTCTTACAGACTAGTGAATCGGAGCCCTTCAGCTCGAAACGCACTGCATGAGTGACCATTATTTGCATTTAGTTAGCACAGCTGCTGCTTTCCTACACATCTCACACGATATCGATGTACAAATTAAATTCCAAAACAACACATTTATTTCATGTCAGAGTTACTTTCAGCTTCAAATACCGTTCCTCTGATATTCATATGAAGCTAGGCATCGTCGTAACCCGTTACGTTCATCACGCAAGGCTCACGAGAGGGGCGCATGTTGGATCCGCGTAGACACAAAATTTTGAGCCGCCCAGCGTGGGGCTCGAACCAACGACCCTGAGATTAAGAGTCTCATGCTCTACCGACTGAGCTAGCCGGGCTGCACACAACGCGTTACGAGCCATGCAATACTGATTTGACCTGCGACCATCTATTGAAGATTCTTTTGACTACAGCTTATTTCCTGCTGCCACAAATCAGCTACAATCCTATTCAATGAAAAATTGTCTCCGAAAGGCATCAAATCTGCTTGAAATTATACGTGGCTATCAGCACCATTATTCAACACACATGCTCGACTGTGCGCAGACGCCTGTGGCGTAGCCCTTGGGTCCTGAATCAGATGCAGTAGTTGCAACAAAAACTCTCCTGAACGGCACTGTGCCGAAAATTTCGCTACAGATCACCCTTGTCTTGCTTGTGCTTCAGGTAGACGCCGGTTTTGCAGCCAGGAAGCGGACAGCAGCTACTTTCAACTAGTTTTGCAGTACTCAAACAACACAGTAAAACAGCATGCAACTTTTGTAGAACAGGAAAAACTCGACCGTGACAGGATTCGAACCTGCAATCTTCGGATCCGAAGTCCGACGCCTTATCCATTAGGCCACACGGTCACTGGCGCAATATACATCCCCACACACACCTCATTTTCGCCATTTGTACACTTGGCAGAATGAATTTCCCATCTTTGACGCATTTCTCCATCTCAAATTTCAGTACTAAAAGTACGACGCTACTTCTTGCTGTGTCCCATCGCAAGTTACATTCAAGCCCTTATGACGCTGATCAAACAAGAGGTTGCAAATCAGCTTCAATCGCTTAGTGCCATCTCAGTCGCTTGCGGAAGGTACCTCACCCTATGTGATACAATGGCGAGTTGTCGCTATTACCAAAGCGGCGGCGACGACGACGACGACGACAATCGCGAGGGTCTTTATCAGGGGTAGAAAATACATCACAAGAACTAAGTATTTCACGTCGGCATTCTCCGGAGACTGCCAAAAGCAGCAGTTTCTGGTGTCCACTTTAATAGCACCATTCACACTATTCATTTGCGAGAGCATTTCTTAAATACCGCACCCATTCATAATATTTTTTATCCTTGACCGCTTTTTTCGAAAGGGCCACGGTTGGAGGGGCTGTTACAAAATTCATTTGCCACCTGTGAGGATCGAACTCACGACCTCTGGTTTACTAGACCAGCGCTCCGCAACTGAGCTAAGGAGGCGCCTCCTAGCGCACTTTTCGGCTACTTTGTTCTTACAGACTAGTGAATCGGAGCCCTTCAGCTCGAAACGCACTGCATGAGCGACCATTATTTGCATTTAGTTACCACAGCTGCTGCTTTCCTACACATCTCACACGATATCGATGTACAAATTAAATTCCAAAACAACACATTTATTTCATGTCAGAGTTACTTTCAGCTTCAAATACCGTTCCTCTGATATTCATCCGAAGCTAGGCATCGTCGTAACCCGTTACGTTCATCACGCAAGGCTCACGAGAGGGGCGCATGTTGGATCCGCGTAGACACAAAATTTTGAGCCGCCCAGCGTGGGGCTCGAACCCACGACCCTGAGATTAAGAGTCTCATGCTCTACCGACTGAGCTAGCCGGGCTGCACACAACGCGTTACGAGCCATACAATACTGATTTGACCTGCGACCATCTATTGAAGATTCTTTTGACTACAGCTTATTTCCTGCTGCCACAAATCAGCTACAATCCTATTCAATGAAAAATTGTCTCCGAAAGGCATCAAATCTGCTTGAAATTATACGTGGCTATCAGCACCATTATTCAACACACATGCTCGACTGTGCGCAGACGCCTGTGGCGTAGCCCTTGGGTCCTGAATCAGATGCAGTAGTTGCAACAAAAACTCTCCTGAACGGCACTGTGCCGAAAATTTCGCTACAGATCACCCTTGTCTTGCTTGTGCTTCAGGTAGACGCCGGTTTTGCAGCCAGGAAGCGGACAGCAGCTACTTTCAACTAGTTTTGCAGTACTCAAACAACACAGTAAAACAGCATGCAACTTTTGTAGAACAGGAAAAACTCGACCGTGACAGGATTCGAACCTG
Source organism: Schistocerca cancellata (assembly GCF_023864275.1). Taxonomy (NCBI): domain Eukaryota; kingdom Metazoa; phylum Arthropoda; class Insecta; order Orthoptera; family Acrididae; genus Schistocerca; species Schistocerca cancellata. Next base: position 80,213,782 of record NC_064633.1, on the reverse strand, counting down.
CAATCTTCGGATCCGAAGTCCGACGCCTTATCCATTAGGCCACACGGTCACTGGCGCAATATACATCCCCACACACACCTCATTTTCGCCATTTGTACACTTGGCAGAATGAATTTCCCATCTTTGACGCATTTCTCCATCTCAAATTTCAGTACTAAAAGTACGACGCTACTTCTTGCTGTGTCCCATCGCAAGTTACATTCAAGCCCTTATGACGCTGATCAAACAAGAGGTTGCAAATCAGCTTCAATCGCTTAGTGCCATCTCAGTCGCTTGCGGAAGGTACCTCACCCTATGTGATACAATGGCGAGTTGTCGCTATTACCAAAGCGGCGGCGACGACGACGACGACAATCGCGAGGGTCTTTATCATGGGTAGAAAATACATCACAAGAACTAAGTATTTCACGTCGGCATTCTCCGGAGACTGCCAAAAGCAGCAGTTTCTGGTGCCCACTTTAATAGCACCATTCACACTATTCATTTGCGAGAGCATTTCTTAAATACCGCACCCATTCATAATATTTTTTATCCTTGACCGCTTTTTTCGAAAGGGCCACGGTGGGAGGGGCTGTTACAAAATTCATTTGCCACCTGTGAGGATCGAACTCACGACCTCTGCTTTACTAAACCAGCGCTCCGCCACTGAGCTAAGGAGGCGCCTCCTAGCGCGATTTTCGGGTACTTTGTTCTTACAGACTAGTGAATCGGAGCCCTTCAGCTCGAAACGCACTGCATGAGCGACCATTATTTGCATTTAGTTACCACAGCTGCTGCTTTCCTACACATCTCACACGATATCGATGTACAAATTAAATTCCAAAACAACACATTTATTTCATGTCAGAGTTACTTTCAGCTTCAAATACCATTCCTCTGATATTCATCCGAAGCTAGGCATCGTCGTAACCCGTTACGTTCATCACGCAAGGCTCACGAGAGGGCGCATGTTGGATCCGCGTAGACACAAAATTTTGAGCCGCCCAGCGTGGGGCTCGAACCCACGACCCTGAGATTAAGAGTCTCATGCTCTACCGACTGAGCTAGCCGGGCTGCACACAACGCGTTACGAGCCATCCAATACTGATTTGACCTGCGACCATCTATTGAAGATTCTTTTGACTACAGCTTATTTCCTGCTGCCACAAATCAGCTACAATCCTATTCAATGAAAAATTGTCTCCGAAAGGCATCAAATCTGCTTGAAATTATACGTGGCTATCAGCACCATTATTCAACACACATGCTCGACTGTGCGCAGACGCCTGTGGCGTAGCCCTTGGGTCCTGAATCAGATGCAGTAGTTGCAACAAAAACTCTCCTGAACGGCACTGTGCCGAAAATTTCGCTACAGATCACCCTTGTCTTGCTTGTTCTTCAGGTAGACGCCGGTTTTGCAGCCAGGAAGCGGACAGCAGCTACTTTCAACTAGTTTTGCAGTACTCAAACAACACAGTAAAACAGCATGCAACTTTTGTAGAACAGGAAAAACTCGACCGTGAGAGGATTCGAACCTGCAATCTTCGGATCCGAAGTCCGACGCCTTATCCATTAGGCCACACGGTCACTGGCGCAATATACATCCCCACACACACCTCATTTTCGCCATTTGTACACTTGGCAGAATGAATTTCCCATCTTTGACGCATTTCTCCATCTCAAATTTCAGTACTAAAAGTACGACGCTACTTCTTGCTGTGTCCCATCGCAAGTTACATTCAAGCCCTTATGACGCTGATCAAACAAGAGGTTGCAAATCAGCTTCAATCGCTTAGCGCCATCTCAGTCGCTTGCGGAAGGTACCTCACCCTATGTGATACAATGGCGAGTTGTCGCTATTACCAAAGCGGCGGCGACGACGACGACGACAATCGCGAGGGTCTTTATCAGGGGTAGAAAATACATCACAAGAACTAAGTATTTCACGTCGGCATTCTCCGGAGACTGCCAAAAGCAGCAGTTTCTGGTGCCCACTTTAATAGCACCATTCACACTATTCATTTGCGAGAGCATTTCTTAAATACCGCACCCATTCATAATTTTTTTTATCCTTGACCGCTTTTTTCGAAAGGGCCACGGTGGGAGGGGCTGTTACAAAATTCATTTGCCACCTGTGAGGATCGAACTCACGACCTCTGGTTTACTAGACCAGCGCTCCGCCACTGAGCTAAGGAGGCGCCTCCTAGCGCGATTTTCGGGTACTTTGTTCTTACAGACTAGTGAATCGGAGCCCTTCAGCTCGAAACGCACTGCGTGAGCGACCATTATTTGCATTTAGTTACCACAGCTGCTGCTTTCCTACACATCTCACACGATATCGATGTACAAATTAAATTCCAAAACAACACATTTATTTCATGTCAGAGTTACTTTCAGCTTCAAATACCGTTCCTCTGATATTCATCCGAAGCTAGGCATCGTCGTAACCCGTTACGTTCATCACGCAAGGCTCACGAGAGGGGCGCATGTTGGATCCGCGTAGACACAAAATTTTGAGCCGCCCAGCGTGGGGCTCGAACCCACGACCCTGAGATTAAGAGTCTCATGCTCTACCGACTGAGCTAGCCGGGCTGCACACAACGCGTTACGAGCCATACAATACTGATTTGACCTGCGACCATCTATTGAAGATTCTTTTGACTACAGCTTATTTCCTGCTGCCACAAATCAGCTACAATCCTATTCAATGAAAAATTGTCTCCGAAAGGCATCAAATCTGCTTGAAATTATACGTGGCTATCAGCACCATTATTCAACACACATGCTCGACTGTGCGCAGACGCCTGTGGCGTAGCCCTTGGGTCCTGAATCAGATGCAGTAGTTGCAACAAAAACTCTCCTGAACGGCACTGTGCCGAAAATTTCGCTACAGATCACCCTTGTCTTGCTTGTTCTTCAGGTAGACGCCGGTTTTGCAGCCAGGAAGCGGACAGCAGCTACTTTCAACTAGTTTTGCAGTACTCAAACAACACAGTAAAACAGCATGCAACTTTTGTAGAACAGGAAAAACTCGACCGTGACAGGATTCGAACCTGCAATCTTCGGATCCGAAGTCCGACGCCTTATCCAGTAGGCCACACGGTCACTGGCGCAATATACATCCCCACACACACCTCATTTTCGCCATTTGTACACTTGGCAGAATGAATTTCCCATCTTTGACGCATTTCTCCATCTCAAATTTCAGTACTAAAAGTACGACGCTACTTCTTGCTGTGTCCCATCGCAAGTTACATTCAAGCCCTTATGACGCTGATCAAACAAGAGGTTGCAAATCAGCTTCAATCGCTTAGTACCATCTCAGTCGCTTGCGGAAGGTACCTCACCCTATGTGATACAATGGCGAGTTGTCGCTATTACCAAAGCGGCGGCGACGACGACGACAATCGCGAGGGTCTTTATCAGGGGTAGAAAATACATCACAAGAACTAAGTATTTCACGTCGGCATTCTCCGGAGACTGCCAAAAGCAGCAGTTTCTGGTGCCCACTTTAATAGCACCATTCACACTATTCATTTGCGAGAGCATTTCTTAAATACCGCACCCATTCATAATTTTTTTTATCCTTGACCGCTTTTTTCGAAAGGGCCACGGTGGGAGGGGCTGTTACAAAATTCATTTGCCACCTGTGAGGATCGAACTCACGACCTCTGGTTTACTAGACCAGCGCTCCGCCACTGAGCTAAGGAGGCGCCTCCTAGCGCGATTTTCGGGTACTTTGTTCTTACAGACTAGTGAATCGGAGCCCTTCAGCTCGAAACGCACTGCGTGAGCGACCATTATTTGCATTTAGTTACCACAGCTGCTGCTTTCCTACACATCTCACACGATATCGATGTACAAATTAAATTCCAAAACAACACATTTATTTCATGTCAGAGTTACTTTCAGCTTCAAATACCGTTCCTCTGATATTCATCCGAAGCTAGGCATCGTCGTAACCCGTTACGTTCATCACGCAAGGCTCACGAGAGGGGCGCATGTTGGATCCGCGTAGACACAAAATTTTGAGCCGCCCAGCGTGGGGCTCGAACCCACGACCCTGAGATTAAGAGTCTCATGCTCTACCGACTGAGCTAGCCGGGCTGCACACAACGCGTTACGAGCCATACAATACTGATTTGACCTGCGACCATCTATTGAAGATTCTTTTGACTACAGCTTATTTCCTGCTGCCACAAATCAGCTACAATCCTATTCAATGAAAAATTGTCTCCGAAAGGCATCAAATCTGCTTGAAATTATACGTGGCTATCAGCACCATTATTCAACACACATGCTCGACTGTGCGCAGACGCCTGTGGCGTAGCCCTTGGGTCCTGAATCAGATGCAGTAGTTGCAACAAAAACTCTCCTGAACGGCACTGTGCCGAAAATTTCGCTACAGATCACCCTTGTCTTGCTTGTTCTTCAGGTAGACGCCGGTTTTGCAGCCAGGAAGCGGACAGCAGCTACTTTCAACTAGTTTTGCAGTACTCAAACAACACAGTAAAACAGCATGCAACTTTTGTAGAACAGGAAAAACTCGACCGTGACAGGATTCGAACCTGCAATCTTCGGATCCGAAGTCCGACGCCTTATCCAGTAGGCCACACGGTCACTGGCGCAATATACATCCCCACACACACCTCATTTTCGCCATTTGTACACTTGGCAGAATGAATTTCCCATCTTTGACGCATTTCTCCATCTCAAATTTCAGTACTAAAAGTACGACGCTACTTCTTGCTGTGTCCCATCGCAAGTTACATTCAAGCCCTTATGACGCTGATCAAACAAGAGGTTGCAAATCAGCTTCAATCGCTTAGTACCATCTCAGTCGCTTGCGGAAGGTACCTCACCCTATGTGATACAATGGCGAGTTGTCGCTATTACCAAAGCGGCGGCGACGACGACGACAATCGCGAGGGTCTTTATCAGGGGTAGAAAATACATCACAAGAACTAAGTATTTCACGTCGGCATTCTCCGGAGACTGCCAAAAGCAGCAGTTTCTGGTGCCCACTTTAATAGCACCATTCACACTATTCATTTGCGAGAGCATTTCTTAAATACCGCACCCATTCATAATATTTTTTATCCTTGACCGCTTTTTTCGAAAGGGGCACGGTTGGAGGGGCTGTTACAAAATTCATTTGCCACCTGTGAGGATCGAACTCACGACCTCTGGTTTACTAGACCAGCGCTCCGCAACTGAGCTAAGGAGGCGCCTCCTAGCGCACTTTTCGGCTACTTTGTTCTTACAGACTAGTGAATCGGAGCCCTTCAGCTCGAAACGCACTGCATGAGCGACCATTATTTGCATTTAGTTACCACAGCTGCTGCTTTCCTACACATCTCACACGATATCGATGTACAAATTAAATTCCAAAACAACACATTTATTTCATGTCAGAGTTACTTTCAGCTTCAAATACCATTCCTCTGATATTCATCCGAAGCTAGGCATCGTCGTAACCCGTTACGTTCATCACGCAAGGCTCACGAGAGGGCGCATGTTGGATCCGCGTAGACACAAAATTTTGAGCCGCCCAGCGTGGGGCTCGAACCCACGACCCTGAGATTAAGAGTCTCATGCTCTACCGACTGAGCTAGCCGGGCTGCACACAACGCGTTACGAGCCATCCAATACTGATTTGACCTGCGACCATCTATTGAAGATTCTTTTGACTACAGCTTATTTCCTGCTGCCACAAATCAGCTACAATCCTATTCAATGAAAAATTGTCTCCGAAAGGCATCAAATCTGCTTGAAATTATACGTGGCTATCAGCACCATTATTCAACACACATGCTCGACTGTGCGCAGACGCCTGTGGCGTAGCCCTTGGGTCCTGAATCAGATGCAGTAGTTGCAACAAAAACTCTCCTGAACGGCACTGTGCCGAAAATTTCGCTACAGATCACCCTTGTCTTGCTTGTTCTTCAGGTAGACGCCGGTTTTGCAGCCAGGAAGCGGACAGCAGCTACTTTCAACTAGTTTTGCAGTACTCAAACAACACAGTAAAACAGCATGCAACTTTTGTAGAACAGGAAAAACTCGACCGTGAGAGGATTCGAACCTGCAATCTTCGGATCCGAAGTCCGACGCCTTATCCATTAGGCCACACGGTCACTGGCGCAATATACATCCCCACACACACCTCATTTTCGCCATTTGTACACTTGGCAGAATGAATTTCCCATCTTTGACGCATTTCTCCATCTCAAATTTCAGTACTAAAAGTACGACGCTACTTCTTGCTGTGTCCCATCGCAAGTTACATTCAAGCCCTTATGACGCTGATCAAACAAGAGGTTGCAAATCAGCTTCAATCGCTTAGTACCATCTCAGTCGCTTGCGGAAGGTACCTCACCCTATGTGATACAATGGCGAGTTGTCGCTATTACCAAAGCGGCGGCGACGACGACGACAATCGCGAGGGTCTTTATCAGGGGTAGAAAATACATCACAAGAACTAAGTATTTCACGTCGGCATTCTCCGGAGACTGCCAAAAGCAGCAGTTTCTGGTGCCCACTTTAATAGCACCATTCACACTATTCATTTGCGAGAGCATTTCTTAAATACCGCACCCATTCATAATATTTTTTATCCTTGACCGCTTTTTTCGAAAGGGGCACGGTTGGAGGGGCTGTTACAAAATTCATTTGCCACCTGTGAGGATCGAACTCACGACCTCTGGTTTACTAGACCAGCGCTCCGCAACTGAGCTAAGGAGGCGCCTCCTAGCGCACTTTTCGGCTACTTTGTTCTTACAGACTAGTGAATCGGAGCCCTTCAGCTCGAAACGCACTGCATGAGCGACCATTATTTGCATTTAGTTACCACAGCTGCTGCTTTCCTACACATCTCACACGATATCGATGTACAAATTAAATTCCAAAACAACACATTTATTTCATGTCAGAGTTACTTTCAGCTTCAAATACCGTTCCTCTGATATTCATCCGAAGCTAGGCATCGTCGTAACCCGTTACGTTCATCACGCAAGGCTCACGAGAGGGGCGCATGTTGGATCCGCGTAGACACAAAATTTTGAGCCGCCCAGCGTGGGGCTCGAACCCACGACCCTGAGATTAAGAGTCTCATGCTCTACCGACTGAGCTAGCCGGGCTGCACACAACGCGTTACGAGCCATACAATACTGATTTGACCTGCGACCATCTATTGAAGATTCTTTTGACTACAGCTTATTTCCTGCTGCCACAAATCAGCTACAATCCTATTCAATGAAAAATTGTCTCCGAAAGGCATCAAATCTGCTTGAAATTATACGTGGCTATCAGCACCATTATTCAACACACATGCTCGACTGTGCGCAGACGCCTGTGGCGTAGCCCTTGGGTCCTGAATCAGATGCAGTAGTTGCAACAAAAACTCTCCTGAACGGCACTGTGCCGAAAATTTCGCTACAGATCACCCTTGACTTGCTTGTGCTTCAGGTAGACGCCGGTTTTGCAGCCAGGAAGCGGACAGCAGCTACTTTCAACTAGTTTTGCAGTACTCAAACAACACAGTAAAACAGCATGCAACTTTTGTAGAACAGGAAAAACTCGACCGTGACAGGATTCGAACCTGCAATCTTCGGATCCGAAGTCCGACGCCTTATCCATTAGGCCACACGGTCACTGGCGCAATATACATCCCCACACACACCTCATTTTCGCCATTTGTACACTTGGCAGAATGAATTTCCCATCTTTGACGCATTTCTCCATCTCAAATCTCAGTACTAAAAGTACGACGCTACTTCTTGCTGTGTCCCATCGCAAGTTACATTCAAGCCCTTATGACGCTGATCAAACAAGAGGTTGCAAATCAGCTTCAATCGCTTAGTGCCATCTCAGTCGCTTGCGGAAGGTACCTCACCCTATGTGATACAATGGCGAGTTGTCGCTATTACCAAAGCGGCGGCGACGACGACGACGACAATCGCGAGGGTCTTTATCATGGGTAGAAAATACATCACAAGAACTAAGTATTTCACGTCGGCATTCTCCGGAGACTGCCAAAAGCAGCAGTTTCTGGTGCCCACTTTAATAGCACCATTCACACTATTCATTTGCGAGAGCATTTCTTAAATACCGCACCCATTCATAATATTTTTTATCCTTGACCGCTTTTTTCGAAAGGGCCACGGTGGGAGGGGCTGTTACAAAATTCATTTGCCACCTGTGAGGATCGAACTCACGACCTCTGCTTTACTAAACCAGCGCTCCGCCACTGAGCTAAGGAGGCGCCTCCTAGCGCGATTTTCGGGTACTTTGTTCTTACAGACTAGTGAATCGGAGCCCTTCAGCTCGAAACGCACTGCATGAGCGACCATTATTTGCATTTAGTTACCACAGCTGCTGCTTTCCTACACATCTCACACGATATCGATGTACAAATTAAATTCCAAAACAACACATTTATTTCATGTCAGAGTTACTTTCAGCTTCAAATACCATTCCTCTGATATTCATCCGAAGCTAGGCATCGTCGTAACCCGTTACGTTCATCACGCAAGGCTCACGAGAGGGCGCATGTTGGATCCGCGTAGACACAAAATTTTGAGCCGCCCAGCGTGGGGCTCGAACCCACGACCCTGAGATTAAGAGTCTCATGCTCTACCGACTGAGCTAGCCGGGCTGCACACAACGCGTTACGAGCCATCCAATACTGATTTGACCTGCGACCATCTATTGAAGATTCTTTTGACTACAGCTTATTTCCTGCTGCCACAAATCAGCTACAATCCTATTCAATGAAAAATTGTCTCCGAAAGGCATCAAATCTGCTTGAAATTATACGTGGCTATCAGCACCATTATTCAACACACATGCTCGACTGTGCGCAGACGCCTGTGGCGTAGCCCTTGGGTCCTGAATCAGATGCAGTAGTTGCAACAAAAACTCTCCTGAACGGCACTGTGCCGAAAATTTCGCTACAGATCACCCTTGTCTTGCTTGTTCTTCAGGTAGACGCCGGTTTTGCAGCCAGGAAGCGGACAGCAGCTACTTTCAACTAGTTTTGCAGTACTCAAACAACACAGTAAAACAGCATGCAACTTTTGTAGAACAGGAAAAACTCGACCGTGAGAGGATTCGAACCTGCAATCTTCGGATCCGAAGTCCGACGCCTTATCCATTAGGCCACACGGTCACTGGCGCAATATACATCCCCACACACACCTCATTTTCGCCATTTGTACACTTGGCAGAATGAATTTCCCATCTTTGACGCATTTCTCCATCTCAAATTTCAGTACTAAAAGTACGACGCTACTTCTTGCTGTGTCCCATCGCAAGTTACATTCAAGCCCTTATGACGCTGATCAAACAAGAGGTTGCAAATCAGCTTCAATCGCTTAGCGCCATCTCAGTCGCTTGCGGAAGGTACCTCACCCTATGTGATACAATGGCGAGTTGTCGCTATTACCAAAGCGGCGGCGACGACGACGACGACAATCGCGAGGGTCTTTATCAGGGGTAGAAAATACATCACAAGAACTAAGTATTTCACGTCGGCATTCTCCGGAGACTGCCAAAAGCAGCAGTTTCTGGTGCCCACTTTAATAGCACCATTCACACTATTCATTTGCGAGAGCATTTCTTAAATACCGCACCCATTCATAATTTTTTTTATCCTTGACCGCTTTTTTCGAAAGGGCCACGGTGGGAGGGGCTGTTACAAAATTCATTTGCCACCTGTGAGGATCGAACTCACGACCTCTGGTTTACTAGACCAGCGCTCCGCCACTGAGCTAAGGAGGCGCCTCCTAGCGCGATTTTCGGGTACTTTGTTCTTACAGACTAGTGAATCGGAGCCCTTCAGCTCGAAACGCACTGCGTGAGCGACCATTATTTGCATTTAGTTACCACAGCTGCTGCTTTCCTACACATCTCACACGATATCGATGTACAAATTAAATTCCAAAACAACACATTTATTTCATGTCAGAGTTACTTTCAGCTTCAAATACCGTTCCTCTGATATTCATCCGAAGCTAGGCATCGTCGTAACCCGTTACGTTCATCACGCAAGGCTCACGAGAGGGGCGCATGTTGGATCCGCGTAGACACAAAATTTTGAGCCGCCCAGCGTGGGGCTCGAACCCACGACCCTGAGATTAAGAGTCTCATGCTCTACCGACTGAGCTAGCCGGGCTGCACACAACGCGTTACGAGCCATACAATACTGATTTGACCTGCGACCATCTATTGAAGATTCTTTTGACTACAGCTTATTTCCTGCTGCCACAAATCAGCTACAATCCTATTCAATGAAAAATTGTCTCCGAAAGGCATCAAATCTGCTTGAAATTATACGTGGCTATCAGCACCATTATTCAACACACATGCTCGACTGTGCGCAGACGCCTGTGGCGTAGCCCTTGGGTCCTGAATCAGATGCAGTAGTTGCAACAAAAACTCTCCTGAACGGCACTGTGCCGAAAATTTCGCTACAGATCACCCTTGTCTTGCTTGTTCTTCAGGTAGACGCCGGTTTTGCAGCCAGGAAGCGGACAGCAGCTACTTTCAACTAGTTTTGCAGTACTCAAACAACACAGTAAAACAGCATGCAACTTTTGTAGAACAGGAAAAACTCGACCGTGACAGGATTCGAACCTGCAATCTTCGGATCCGAAGTCCGACGCCTTATCCATTAGGCCACACGGTCACTGGCGCAATATACATCCCCACACACACCTCATTTTCGCCATTTGTACACTTGGCAGAATGAATTTCCCATCTTTGACGCATTTCTCCATCTCAAATTTCAGTACTAAAAGTACGACGCTACTTCTTGCTGTGTCCCATCGCAAGTTACATTCAAGCCCTTATGACGCTGATCAAACAAGAGGTTGCAAATCAGCTTCAATCGCTTAGTACCATCTCAGTCGCTTGCGGAAGGTACCTCACCCTATGTGATACAATGGCGAGTTGTCGCTATTACCAAAGCGGCGGCGACGACGACGACGACGACAATCGCGAGGGTCTTTATCAGGGGTAGAAAATACATCACAAGAACTAAGTATTTCACGTCGGCATTCTCCGGAGACTGCCAAAAGCAGCAGTTTCTGGTGCCCACTTTAATAGCACCATTCACACTATTCATTTGCGAGAGCATTTCTTAAATACCGCACCCATTCATAATTTTTTTTATCCTTGACCGCTTTTTTCGAAAGGGCCACGGTGGGAGGGGCTGTTACAAAATTCATTTGCCACCTGTGAGGATCGAACTCACGACCTCTGGTTTACTAGACCAGCGCTCCGCCACTGAGCTAAGGAGGCGCCTCCTAGCGCGATTTTCGGGTACTTTGTTCTTACAGACTAGTGAATCGGAGCCCTTCAGCTCGAAACGCACTGCATGAGCGACCATTATTTGCATTTAGTTACCACAGCTGCTGCTTTCCTACACATCTCACACGATATCGATGTACAAATTAAATTCCAAAACAACACATTTATTTCATGTCAGAGTTACTTTCAGCTTCAAATACCATTCCTCTGATATTCATCCGAAGCTAGGCATCGTCGTAACCCGTTACGTTCATCACGCAAGGCTCACGAGAGGGGCGCATGTTGGATCCGCGTAGACACAAAATTTTGAGCCGCCCAGCGTGGGGCTCGAACCCACGACCCTGAGATTAAGAGTCTCATGCTCTACCGACTGAGCTAGCCGGGCTGCACACAACGCGTTACGAGCCATACAATACTGATTTGACCTGCGACCATCTATTGAAGATTCTTTTGACTACAGCTTATTTCCTGCTGCCACAAATCAGCTACAATCCTATTCAATGAAAAATTGTCTCCGAAAGGCATCAAATCTGCTTGAAATTATACGTGGCTATCAGCACCATTATTCAACACACATGCTCGACTGTGCGCAGACGCCTGTGGCGTAGCCCTTGGGTCCTGAATCAGATGCAGTAGTTGCAACAAAAACTCTCCTGAACGGCACTGTGCCGAAAATTTCGCTACAGATCACCCTTGTCTTGCTTGTTCTTCAGGTAGACGCCGGTTTTGCAGCCAGGAAGCGGACAGCAGCTACTTTCAACTAGTTTTGCAGTACTCAAACAACACAGTAAAACAGCATGCAACTTTTGTAGAACAGGAAAAACTCGACCGTGACAGGATTCGAACCTGCAATCTTCGGATCCGAAGTCCGACGCCTTATCCATTAGGCCACACGGTCACTGGCGCAATATACATCCCCACACACACCTCATTTTCGCCATTTGTACACTTGGCAGAATGAATTTCCCATCTTTGACGCATTTCTCCATCTCAAATTTCAGTACTAAAAGTACGACGCTACTTCTTGCTGTGTCCCATCGCAAGTTACATTCAAGCCCTTATGACGCTGATCAAACAAGAGGTTGCAAATCAGCTTCAATCGCTTAGCGCCATCTCAGTCGCTTGCGGAAGGTACCTCACCCTATGTGATACAATGGCGAGTTGTCGCTATTACCAAAGCGGCGGCGACGACGACGACGACGACAATCGCGAGGGTCTTTATCAGGGGTAGAAAATACATCACAAGAACTAAGTATTTCACGTCGGCATTCTCCGGAGACTGCCAAAAGCAGCAGTTTCTGGTGCCCACTTTAATAGCACCATTCACACTATTCATTTGCGAGAGCATTTCTTAAATACCGCACCCATTCATAATTTTTTTTATCCTTGACCGCTTTTTTCGAAAGGGCCACGGTGGGAGGGGCTGTTACAAAATTCATTTGCCACCTGTGAGGATCGAACTCACGACCTCTGGTTTACTAGACCAGCGCTCCGCCACTGAGCTAAGGAGGCGCCTCCTAGCGCGATTTTCGGGTACTTTGTTCTTACAGACTAGTGAATCGGAGCCCTTCAGCTCGAAACGCACTGCGTGAGCGACCATTATTTGCATTTAGTTACCACAGCTGCTGCTTTCCTACACATCTCACACGATATCGATGTACAAATTAAATTCCAAAACAACACATTTATTTCATGTCAGAGTTACTTTCAGCTTCAAATACCGTTCCTCTGATATTCATCCGAAGCTAGGCATCGTCGTAACCCGTTACGTTCATCACGCAAGGCTCACGAGAGGGGCGCATGTTGGATCCGCGTAGACACAAAATTTTGAGCCGCCCAGCGTGGGGCTCGAACCCACGACCCTGAGATTAAGAGTCTCATGCTCTACCGACTGAGCTAGCCGGGCTGCACACAACGCGTTACGAGCCATACAATACTGATTTGACCTGCGACCATCTATTGAAGATTCTTTTGACTACAGCTTATTTCCTGCTGCCACAAATCAGCTACAATCCTATTCAATGAAAAATTGTCTCCGAAAGGCATCAAATCTGCTTGAAATTATACGTGGCTATCAGCACCATTATTCAACACACATGCTCGACTGTGCGCAGACGCCTGTGGCGTAGCCCTTGGGTCCTGAATCAGATGCAGTAGTTGCAACAAAAACTCTCCTGAACGGCACTGTGCCGAAAATTTCGCTACAGATCACCCTTGTCTTGCTTGTTCTTCAGGTAGACGCCGGTTTTGCAGCCAGGAAGCGGACAGCAGCTACTTTCAACTAGTTTTGCAGTACTCAAACAACACAGTAAAACAGCATGCAACTTTTGTAGAACAGGAAAAACTCGACCGTGACAGGATTCGAACCTGCAATCTTCGGATCCGAAGTCCGACGCCTTATCCATTAGGCCACACGGTCACTGGCGCAATATACATCCCCACACACACCTCATTTTCGCCATTTGTACACTTGGCAGAATGAATTTCCCATCTTTGACGCATTTCTCCATCTCAAATTTCAGTACTAAAAGTACGACGCTACTTCTTGCTGTGTCCCATCGCAAGTTACATTCAAGCCCTTATGACGCTGATCAAACAAGAGGTTGCAAATCAGCTTCAATCGCTTAGTACCATCTCAGTCGCTTGCGGAAGGTACCTCACCCTATGTGATACAATGGCGAGTTGTCGCTATTACCAAAGCGGCGGCGACGACGACGACGACGACAATCGCGAGGGTCTTTATCAGGGGTAGAAAATACATCACAAGAACTAAGTATTTCACGTCGGCATTCTCCGGAGACTGCCAAAAGCAGCAGTTTCTGGTGCCCACTTTAATAGCACCATTCACACTATTCATTTGCGAGAGCATTTCTTAAATACCGCACCCATTCATAATTTTTTTTATCCTTGACCGCTTTTTTCGAAAGGGCCACGGTGGGAGGGGCTGTTACAAAATTCATTTGCCACCTGTGAGGATCGAACTCACGACCTCTGGTTTACTAGACCAGCGCTCCGCCACTGAGCTAAGGAGGCGCCTCCTAGCGCGATTTTCGGGTACTTTGTTCTTACAGACTAGTGAATCGGAGCCCTTCAGCTCGAAACGCACTGCATGAGCGACCATTATTTGCATTTAGTTACCACAGCTGCTGCTTTCCTACACATCTCACACGATATCGATGTACAAATTAAATTCCAAAACAACACATTTATTTCATGTCAGAGTTACTTTCAGCTTCAAATACCATTCCTCTGATATTCATCCGAAGCTAGGCATCGTCGTAACCCGTTACGTTCATCACGCAAGGCTCACGAGAGGGGCGCATGTTGGATCCGCGTAGACACAAAATTTTGAGCCGCCCAGCGTGGGGCTCGAACCCACGACCCTGAGATTAAGAGTCTCATGCTCTACCGACTGAGCTAGCCGGGCTGCACACAACGCGTTACGAGCCATACAATACTGATTTGACCTGCGACCATCTATTGAAGATTCTTTTGACTACAGCTTATTTCCTGCTGCCACAAATCAGCTACAATCCTATTCAATGAAAAATTGTCTCCGAAAGGCATCAAATCTGCTTGAAATTATACGTGGCTATCAGCACCATTATTCAACACACATGCTCGACTGTGCGCAGACGCCTGTGGCGTAGCCCTTGGGTCCTGAATCAGATGCAGTAGTTGCAACAAAAACTCTCCTGAACGGCACTGTGCCGAAAATTTCGCTACAGATCACCCTTGTCTTGCTTGTTCTTCAGGTAGACGCCGGTTTTGCAGCCAGGAAGCGGACAGCAGCTACTTTCAACTAGTTTTGCAGTACTCAAACAACACAGTAAAACAGCATGCAACTTTTGTAGAACAGGAAAAACTCGACCGTGACAGGATTCGAACCTGCAATCTTCGGATCCGAAGTCCGACGCCTTATCCATTAGGCCACACGGTCACTGGCGCAATATACATCCCCACACACACCTCATTTTCGCCATTTGTACACTTGGCAGAATGAATTTCCCATCTTTGACGCATTTCTCCATCTCAAATTTCAGTACTAAAAGTACGACGCTACTTCTTGCTGTGTCCCATCGCAAGTTACATTCAAGCCCTTATGACGCTGATCAAACAAGAGGTTGCAAATCAGCTTCAATCGCTTAGCGCCATCTCAGTCGCTTGCGGAAGGTACCTCACCCTATGTGATACAATGGCGAGTTGTCGCTATTACCAAAGCGGCGGCGACGACGACGACGACGACAATCGCGAGGGTCTTTATCAGGGGTAGAAAATACATCACAAGAACTAAGTATTTCACGTCGGCATTCTCCGGAGACTGCCAAAAGCAGCAGTTTCTGGTGCCCACTTTAATAGCACCATTCACACTATTCATTTGCGAGAGCATTTCTTAAATACCGCACCCATTCATAATTTTTTTTATCCTTGACCGCTTTTTTCGAAAGGGCCACGGTGGGAGGGGCTGTTACAAAATTCATTTGCCACCTGTGAGGATCGAACTCACGACCTCTGGTTTACTAGACCAGCGCTCCGCCACTGAGCTAAGGAGGCGCCTCCTAGCGCGATTTTCGGGTACTTTGTTCTTACAGACTAGTGAATCGGAGCCCTTCAGCTCGAAACGCACTGCGTGAGCGACCATTATTTGCATTTAGTTACCACAGCTGCTGCTTTCCTACACATCTCACACGATATCGATGTACAAATTAAATTCCAAAACAACACATTTATTTCATGTCAGAGTTACTTTCAGCTTCAAATACCGTTCCTCTGATATTCATCCGAAGCTAGGCATCGTCGTAACCCGTTACGTTCATCACGCAAGGCTCACGAGAGGGGCGCATGTTGGATCCGCGTAGACACAAAATTTTGAGCCGCCCAGCGTGGGGCTCGAACCCACGACCCTGAGATTAAGAGTCTCATGCTCTACCGACTGAGCTAGCCGGGCTGCACACAACGCGTTACGAGCCATCCAATACTGATTTGACCTGCGACCATCTATTGAAGATTCTTTTGACTACAGCTTATTTCCTGCTGCCACAAATCAGCTACAATCCTATTCAATGAAAAATTGTCTCCGAAAGGCATCAAATCTGCTTGAAATTATACGTGGCTATCAGCACCATTATTCAACACACATGCTCGACTGTGCGCAGACGCCTGTGGCGTAGCCCTTGGGTCCTGAATCAGATGCAGTAGTTGCAACAAAAACTCTCCTGAACGGCACTGTGCCGAAAATTTCGCTACAGATCACCCTTGTCTTGCTTGTTCTTCAGGTAGACGCCGGTTTTGCAGCCAGGAAGCGGACAGCAGCTACTTTCAACTAGTTTTGCAGTACTCAAACAACACAGTAAAACAGCATGCAACTTTTGTAGAACAGGAAAAACTCGACCGTGACAGGATTCGAACCTGCAATCTTCGGATCCGAAGTCCGACGCCTTATCCATTAGGCCACACGGTCACTGGCGCAATATACATCCCCACACACACCTCATTTTCGCCATTTGTACACTTGGCAGAATGAATTTCCCATCTTTGACGCATTTCTCCATCTCAAATTTCAGTACTAAAAGTACGACGCTACTTCTTGCTGTGTCCCATCGCAAGTTACATTCAAGCCCTTATGACGCTGATCAAACAAGAGGTTGCAAATCAGCTTCAATCGCTTAGCGCCATCTCAGTCGCTTGCGGAAGGTACCTCACCCTATGTGATACAATGGCGAGTTGTCGCTATTACCAAAGCGGCGGCGACGACGACGACGACAATCGCGAGGGTCTTTATCAGGGGTAGAAAATACATCACAAGAACTAAGTATTTCACGTCGGCATTCTCCGGAGACTGCCAAAAGCAGCAGTTTCTGGTGCCCACTTTAATAGCACCATTCACACTATTCATTTGCGAGAGCATTTCTTAAATACCGCACCCATTCATAATTTTTTTTATCCTTGACCGCTTTTTTCGAAAGGGCCACGGTGGGAGGGGCTGTTACAAAATTCATTTGCCACCTGTGAGGATCGAACTCACGACCTCTGGTTTACTAGACCAGCGCTCCGCCACTGAGCTAAGGAGGCGCCTCCTAGCGCGATTTTCGGGTACTTTGTTCTTACAGACTAGTGAATCGGAGCCCTTCAGCTCGAAACGCACTGCGTGAGCGACCATTATTTGCATTTAGTTACCACAGCTGCTGCTTTCCTACACATCTCACACGATATCGATGTACAAATTAAATTCCAAAACAACACATTTATTTCATGTCAGAGTTACTTTCAGCTTCAAATACCGTTCCTCTGATATTCATCCGAAGCTAGGCATCGTCGTAACCCGTTACGTTCATCACGCAAGGCTCACGAGAGGGGCGCATGTTGGATCCGCGTAGACACAAAATTTTGAGCCGCCCAGCGTGGGGCTCGAACCCACGACCCTGAGATTAAGAGTCTCATGCTCTACCGACTGAGCTAGCCGGGCTGCACACAACGCGTTACGAGCCATACAATACTGATTTGACCTGCGACCATCTATTGAAGATTCTTTTGACTACAGCTTATTTCCTGCTGCCACAAATCAGCTACAATCCTATTCAATGAAAAATTGTCTCCGAAAGGCATCAAATCTGCTTGAAATTATACGTGGCTATCAGCACCATTATTCAACACACATGCTCGACTGTGCGCAGACGCCTGTGGCGTAGCCCTTGGGTCCTGAATCAGATGCAGTAGTTGCAACAAAAACTCTCCTGAACGGCACTGTGCCGAAAATTTCGCTACAGATCACCCTTGTCTTGCTTGTTCTTCAGGTAGACGCCGGTTTTGCAGCCAGGAAGCGGACAGCAGCTACTTTCAACTAGTTTTGCAGTACTCAAACAACACAGTAAAACAGCATGCAACTTTTGTAGAACAGGAAAAACTCGACCGTGACAGGATTCGAACCTGCAATCTTCGGATCCGAAGTCCGACGCCTTATCCATTAGGCCACACGGTCACTGGCGCAATATACATCCCCACACACACCTCATTTTCGCCATTTGTACACTTGGCAGAATGAATTTCCCATCTTTGACGCATTTCTCCATCTCAAATTTCAGTACTAAAAGTACGACGCTACTTCTTGCTGTGTCCCATCGCAAGTTACATTCAAGCCCTTATGACGCTGATCAAACAAGAGGTTGCAAATCAGCTTCAATCGCTTAGCGCCATCTCAGTCGCTTGCGGAAGGTACCTCACCCTATGTGATACAATGGCGAGTTGTCGCTATTACCAAAGCGGCGGCGACGACGACGACAATCGCGAGGGTCTTTATCAGGGGTAGAAAATACATCACAAGAACTAAGTATTTCACGTCGGCATTCTCCGGAGACTGCCAAAAGCAGCAGTTTCTGGTGCCCACTTTAATAGCACCATTCACACTATTCATTTGCGAGAGCATTTCTTAAATACCGCACCCATTCATAATATTTTTTATCCTTGACCGCTTTTTTCGAAAGGGCCACGGTTGGAGGGGCTGTTACAAAATTCATTTGCCACCTGTGAGGATCGAACTCACGACCTCTGGTTTACTAGACCAGCGCTCCGCAACTGAGCTAAGGAGGCGCCTCCTAGCGCGATTTTCGGGTACTTTGTTCTTACAGACTAGTGAATCGGAGCCCTTCAGCTCGAAACGCACTGCATGAGCGACCATTATTTGCATTTAGTTACCACAGCTGCTGCTTTCCTACACATCTCACACGATATCGATGTACAAATTAAATTCCAAAACAACACATTTATTTCATGTCAGAGTTACTTTCAGCTTCAAATACCGTTCCTCTGATATTCATCCGAAGCTAGGCATCGTCGTAACCCGTTACGTTCATCACGCAAGGCTCACGAGAGGGGCGCATGTTGGATCCGCGTAGACACAAAATTTTGAGCCGCCCAGCGTGGGGCTCGAACCCACGACCCTGAGATTAAGAGTCTCATGCTCTACCGACTGAGCTAGCCGGGCTGCACACAACGCGTTACGAGCCATACAATACTGATTTGACCTGCGACCATCTATTGAAGATTCTTTTGACTACAGCTTATTTCCTGCTGCCACAAATCAGCTACAATCCTATTCAATGAAAAATTGTCTCCGAAAGGCATCAAATCTGCTTGAAATTATACGTGGCTATCAGCACCATTATTCAACACACATGCTCGACTGTGCGCAGACGCCTGTGGCGTAGCCCTTGGGTCCTGAATCAGATGCAGTAGTTGCAACAAAAACTCTCCTGAACGGCACTGTGCCGAAAATTTCGCTACAGATCACCCTTGTCTTGCTTGTGCTTCAGGTAGACGCCGGTTTTGCAGCCAGGAAGCGGACAGCAGCTACTTTCAACTAGTTTTGCAGTACTCAAACAACACAGTAAAACAGCATGCAACTTTTGTAGAACAGGAAAAACTCGACCGTGACAGGATTCGAACCTGCAATCTTCGGATCCGAAGTCCGACGCCTTATCCATTAGGCCACACGGTCACTGGCGCAATATACATCCCCACACACACCTCATTTTCGCCATTTGTACACTTGGCAGAATGAATTTCCCATCTTTGACGCATTTCTCCATCTCAAATTTCAGTACTAAAAGTACGACGCTACTTCTTGCTGTGTCCCATCGCAAGTTACATTCAAGCCCTTCTGACGCTGATCAAACAAGAGGTTGCAAATCAGCTTCAATCGCTTAGCGCCATCTCAGTCGCTTGCGGAAGGTACCTCACCCTATGTGATACAATGGCGAGTTGTCGCTATTACCAAAGCGGCGGCGACGACGACGACGACAATCGCGAGGGTCTTTATCAGGGGTAGAAAATACATCACAAGAACTAAGTATTTCACGTCGGCATTCTCCGGAGACTGCCAAAAGCAGCAGTTTCTGGTGCCCACTTTAATAGCACCATTCACACTATTCATTTGAGAGAGCATTTCTTAAATACCGCACCCATTCATAATTTTTTTTATCCTTGACCGCTTTTTTCGAAAGGGCCACGGTGGGAGGGGCTGTTACAAAATTCATTTGCCACCTGTGAGGATCGAACTCACGACCTCTGGTTTACTAGACCAGCGCTCCGCCACTGAGCTAAGGAGGCGCCTCCTAGCGCGATTTTCGGGTACTTTGTTCTTACAGACTAGTGAATCGGAGCCCTTCAGCTCGAAACGCACTGCGTGAGCGACCATTATTTGCATTTAGTTACCACAGCTGCTGCTTTCCTACACATCTCACACGATATCGATGTACAAATTAAATTCCAAAACAACACATTTATTTCATGTCAGAGTTACTTTCAGCTTCAAATACCGTTCCTCTGATATTCATCCGAAGCTAGGCATCGTCGTAACCCGTTACGTTCATCACGCAAGGCTCACGAGAGGGGCGCATGTTGGATCCGCGTAGACACAAAATTTTGAGCCGCCCAGCGTGGGGCTCGAACCCACGACCCTGAGATTAAGAGTCTCATGCTCTACCGACTGAGCTAGCCGGGCTGCACACAACGCGTTACGAGCCATCCAATACTGATTTGACCTGCGACCATCTATTGAAGATTCTTTTGACTACAGCTTATTTCCTGCTGCCACAAATCAGCTACAATCCTATTCAATGAAAAATTGTCTCCGAAAGGCATCAAATCTGCTTGAAATTATACGTGGCTATCAGCACCATTATTCAACACACATGCTCGACTGTGCGCAGACGCCTGTGGCGTAGCCCTTGGGTCCTGAATCAGATGCAGTAGTTGCAACAAAAACTCTCCTGAACGGCACTGTGCCGAAAATTTCGCTACAGATCACCCTTGTCTTGCTTGTTCTTCAGGTAGACGCCGGTTTTGCAGCCAGGAAGCGGACAGCAGCTACTTTCAACTAGTTTTGCAGTACTCAAACAACACAGTAAAACAGCATGCAACTTTTGTAGAACAGGAAAAACTCGACCGTGACAGGATTCGAACCTGCAATCTTCGGATCCGAAGTCCGACGCCTTATCCATTAGGCCACAAGGTCACTGGCGCAATATACATCCCCACACACACCTCATTTTCGCCATTTGTACACTTGGCAGAATGAATTTCCCATCTTTGACGCATTTCTCCATCTCAAATTTCAGTACTAAAAGTACGACGCTACTTCTTGCTGTGTCCCATCGCAAGTTACATTCAAGCCCTTATGACGCTGATCAAACAAGAGGTTGCAAATCAGCTTCAATCGCTTAGCGCCATCTCAGTCGCTTGCGGAAGGTACCTCACCCTATGTGATACAATGGCGAGTTGTCGCTATTACCAAAGCGGCGGCGACGACGACGACGACGACAATCGCGAGGGTCTTTATCAGGGGTAGAAAATACATCACAAGAACTAAGTATTTCACGTCGGCATTCTCCGGAGACTGCCAAAAGCAGCAGTTTCTGGTGCCCACTTTAATAGCACCATTCACACTATTCATTTGCGAGAGCATTTCTTAAATACCGCACCCATTCATAATTTTTTTTATCCTTGACCGCTTTTTTCGAAAGGGCCACGGTGGGAGGGGCTGTTACAAAATTCATTTGCCACCTGTGAGGATCGAACTCACGACCTCTGGTTTACTAGACCAGCGCTCCGCCACTGAGCTAAGGAGGCGCCTCCTAGCGCGATTTTCGGGTACTTTGTTCTTACAGACTAGTGAATCGGAGCCCTTCAGCTCGAAACGCACTGCGTGAGCGACCATTATTTGCATTTAGTTACCACAGCTGCTGCTTTCCTACACATCTCACACGATATCGATGTACAAATTAAATTCCAAAACAACACATTTATTTCATGTCAGAGTTACTTTCAGCTTCAAATACCGTTCCTCTGATATTCATCCGAAGCTAGGCATCGTCGTAACCCGTTACGTTCATCACGCAAGGCTCACGAGAGGGGCGCATGTTGGATCCGCGTAGACACAAAATTTTGAGCCGCCCAGCGTGGGGCTCGAACCCACGACCCTGAGATTAAGAGTCTCATGCTCTACTGACTGAGCTAGCCGGGCTGCACACAACGCGTTACGAGCCATCCAATACTGATTTGACCTGCGACCATCTATTGAAGATTCTTTTGACTACAGCTTATTTCCTGCTGCCACAAATCAGCTACAATCCTATTCAATGAAAAATTGTCTCCGAAAGGCATCAAATCTGCTTGAAATTATACGTGGCTATCAGCACCATTATTCAACACACATGCTCGACTGTGCGCAGACGCCTGTGGCGTAGCCCTTGGGTCCTGAATCAGATGCAGTAGTTGCAACAAAAACTCTCCTGAACGGCACTGTGCCGAAAATTTCGCTACAGATCACCCTTGTCTTGCTTGTGCTTCAGGTAGACGCCGGTTTTGCAGCCAGGAAGCGGACAGCAGCTACTTTCAACTAGTTTTGCAGTACTCAAACAACACAGTAAAACAGCATGCAACTTTTGTAGAACAGGAAAAACTCGACCGTGACAGGATTCGAACCTGCAATCTTCGGATCCGAAGTCCGACGCCTTATCCATTAGGCCACACGGTCACTGGCGCAATATACATCCCCACACACACCTCATTTTCGCCATTTGTACACTTGGCAGAATGAATTTCCCATCTTTGACGCATTTCTCCATCTCAAATTTCAGTACTAAAAGTACGACGCTACTTCTTGCTGTGTCCCATCGCAAGTTACATTCAAGCCCTTATGACGCTGATCAAACAAGAGGTTGCAAATCAGCTTCAATCGCTTAGTGCCATCTCAGTCGCTTGCGGAAGGTACCTCACCCTATGTGATACAATGGCGAGTTGTCGCTATTACCAAAGCGGCGGCGACGACGACGACAATCGCGAGGGTCTTTATCAGGGGTAGAAAATACATCACAAGAACTAAGTATTTCACGTCGGCATTCTCCGGAGACTGCCAAAAGCAGCAGTTTCTGGTGTCCACTTTAATAGCACCATTCACACTATTCATTTGCGAGAGCATTTCTTAAATACCGCACCCATTCATAATATTTTTTATCCTTGACCGCTTTTTTCGAAAGGGCCACGGTGGGAGGGGCTGTTACAAAATTCATTTGCCACCTGTGAGGATCGAACTCACGACCTCTGGTTTACTAGACCAGCGCTCCGCCACTGAGCTAAGGAGGCGCCTCCTAGCGCGATTTTCGGGTACTTTGTTCTTACAGACTAGTGAATCGGAGCCCTTCAGCTCGAAACGCACTGCATGAGCGACCATTATTTGCATTTAGTTACCACAGCTGCTGCTTTCCTACACATCTCACACGATATCGATGTACAAATTAAATTCCAAAACAACACATTTATTTCATGTCAGAGTTACTTTCAGCTTCAAATACCGTTCCTCTGATATTCATCCAAAGCTAGGCATCGTCGTAACCCGTTACGTTCATCACGCAAGGCTCACGAGAGGGCGCATGTTGGATCCGCGTAGACACAAAATTTTGAGCCGCCCAGCGTGGGGCTCGAACCCACGACCCTGAGATTAAGAGTCTCATGCTCTACCGACTGAGCTAGCCGGGCTGCACACAACGCGTTACGAGCCATACAATACTGATTTGACCTGCGACCATCTATTGAAGATTCTTTTGACTACAGCTTATTTCCTGCTGCCACAAATCAGCTACAATCCTATTCAATGAAAAATTGTCTCCGAAAGGCATCAAATCTGCTTGAAATTATACGTGGCTATCAGCACCATTATTCAACACACATGCTCGACTGTGCGCAGACGCCTGTGGCGTAGCCCTTGGGTCCTGAATCAGATGCAGTAGTTGCAACAAAAACTCTCCTGAACGGCACTGTGCCGAAAATTTCGCTACAGATCACCCTTGTCTTGCTTGTGCTTCAGGTAGACGCCGGTTTTGCAGCCAGGAAGCGGACAGCAGCTACTTTCAACTAGTTTTGCAGTACTCAAACAACACAGTAAAACAGCAAGCAACTTTTGTAGAACAGGAAAAACTCGACCGTGACAGGATTCGAACCTGCAATCTTCGGATCCGAAGTCCGACGCCTTATCCATTAGGCCACACGGTCACTGGCGCAATATACATCCCCACACACACCTCATTTTCGCCATTTGTACACTTGGCAGAATGAATTTCCCATCTTTGACGCATTTCTCCATCTCAAATTTCAGTACTAAAAGTACGACGCTACTTCTTGCTGTGTCCCATCGCAAGTTACATTCAAGCCCTTATGACGCTGATCAAACAAGAGGTTGCAAATCAGCTTCAATCGCTTAGTGCCATCTCAGTCGCTTGCGGAAGGTACCTCACCCTATGTGATACAATGGCGAGTTGTCGCTATTACCAAAGCGGCGGCGACGACGACGACAATCGCGAGGGTCTTTATCAGGGGTAGAAAATACATCACAAGAACTAAATATTTCACGTCGGCATTCTCCGGAGACTGCCAAAAGCAGCAGTTTCTGGTGCCCACTTTAATAGCACCATTCACACTATTCATTTGCGAGAGCATTCCTTAAATACCGCACCCATTCATAATATTTTTTATCCTTGACCGCTTTTTTCGAAAGGGCCACGGTGGGAGGGGCTGTTACAAAATTCATTTGCCACCTGTGAGGATCGAACTCACGACCTCTGGTTTACTAGACCAGCGCTCCGCCACTGAGCTAAGGAGGCGCCTCCTAGCGCGATTTTCGGGTACTTTGTTCTTACAGACTAGTGAATCGGAGCCCTTCAGCTCGAAACGCACTGCGTGAGCGACCATTATTTGCATTTAGTTACCACAGCTGCTGCTTTCCTACACATCTCACACGATATCGATGTACAAATTAAATTCCAAAACAACACATTTATTTCATGTCAGAGTTACTTTCAGCTTCAAATACCGTTCCTCTGATATTCATCCGAAGCTAGGCATCGTCGTAACCCGTTACGTTCATCACGCAAGGCTCACGAGAGGGGCGCATGTTGGATCCGCGTAGACACAAAATTTTGAGCCGCCCAGCGTGGGGCTCGAACCCACGACCCTGAGATTAAGAGTCTCATGCTCTACCGACTGAGCTAGCCGGGCTGCACACAACGCGTTACGAGCCATCCAATACTGATTTGACCTGCGACCATCTATTGAAGATTCTTTTGACTACAGCTTATTTCCTGCTGCCACAAATCAGCTACAATCCTATTCAATGAAAAATTGTCTCCGAAAGGCATCAAATCTGCTTGAAATTATACGTGGCTATCAGCACCATTATTCAACACACATGCTCGACTGTGCGCAGACGCCTGTGGCGTAGCCCTTGGGTCCTGAATCAGATGCAGTAGTTGCAACAAAAACTCTCCTGAACGGCACTGTGCCGAAAATTTCGCTACAGATCACCCTTGTCTTGCTTGTGCTTCAGGTAGACGCCGGTTTTGCAGCCAGGAAGCGGACAGCAGCTACTTTCAACTAGTTTTGCAGTACTCAAACAACACAGTAAAACAGCATGCAACTTTTGTAGAACAGGAAAAACTCGACCGTGACAGGATTCGAACCTGCAATCTTCGGATCCGAAGTCCGACGCCTTATCCATTAGGCCACACGGTCACTGGCGCAATATACATCCCCACACACACCTCATTTTCGCCATTTGTACACTTGGCAGAATGAATTTCCCATCTTTGACGCATTTCTCCATCTCAAATTTCAGTACTAAAAGTACGACGCTACTTCTTGCTGTGTCCCATCGCAAGTTACATTCAAGCCCTTATGACGCTGATCAAACAAGAGGTTGCAAATCAGCTTCAATCGCTTAGTGCCATCTCAGTCGCTTGCGGAAGGTACCTCACCCTATGTGATACAATGGCGAGTTGTCGCTATTACCAAAGCGGCGGCGACGACGACGACAATCGCGAGGGTCTTTATCAGGGGTAGAAAATACATCACAAGAACTAAGTATTTCACGTCGGCATTCTCCGGAGACTGCCAAAAGCAGCAGTTTCTGGTGTCCACTTTAATAGCACCATTCACACTATTCATTTGCGAGAGCATTTCTTAAATACCGCACCCATTCATAATATTTTTTATCCTTGACCGCTTTTTTCGAAAGGGCCACGGTGGGAGGGGCTGTTACAAAATTCATTTGCCACCTGTGAGGATCGAACTCACGACCTCTGGTTTACTAGACCAGCGCTCCGCCACTGAGCTAAGGAGGCGCCTCCTAGCGCGATTTTCGGGTACTTTGTTCTTACAGACTAGTGAATCGGAGCCCTTCAGCTCGAAACGCACTGCATGAGCGACCATTATTTGCATTTAGTTACCACAGCTGCTGCTTTCCTACACATCTCACACGATATCGATGTACAAATTAAATTCCAAAACAACACATTTATTTCATGTCAGAGTTACTTTCAGCTTCAAATACCGTTCCTCTGATATTCATCCAAAGCTAGGCATCGTCGTAACCCGTTACGTTCATCACGCAAGGCTCACGAGAGGGCGCATGTTGGATCCGCGTAGACACAAAATTTTGAGCCGCCCAGCGTGGGGCTCGAACCCACGACCCTGAGATTAAGAGTCTCATGCTCTACCGACTGAGCTAGCCGGGCTGCACACAACGCGTTACGAGCCATACAATACTGATTTGACCTGCGACCATCTATTGAAGATTCTTTTGACTACAGCTTATTTCCTGCTGCCACAAATCAGCTACAATCCTATTCAATGAAAAATTGTCTCCGAAAGGCATCAAATCTGCTTGAAATTATACGTGGCTATCAGCACCATTATTCAACACACATGCTCGACTGTGCGCAGACGCCTGTGGCGTAGCCCTTGGGTCCTGAATCAGATGCAGTAGTTGCAACAAAAACTCTCCTGAACGGCACTGTGCCGAAAATTTCGCTACAGATCACCCTTGTCTTGCTTGTGCTTCAGGTAGACGCCGGTTTTGCAGCCAGGAAGCGGACAGCAGCTACTTTCAACTAGTTTTGCAGTACTCAAACAACACAGTAAAACAGCAAGCAACTTTTGTAGAACAGGAAAAACTCGACCGTGACAGGATTCGAACCTGCAATCTTCGGATCCGAAGTCCGACGCCTTATCCATTAGGCCACACGGTCACTGGCGCAATATACATCCCCACACACACCTCATTTTCGCCATTTGTACACTTGGCAGAATGAATTTCCCATCTTTGACGCATTTCTCCATCTCAAATTTCAGTACTAAAAGTACGACGCTACTTCTTGCTGTGTCCCATCGCAAGTTACATTCAAGCCCTTATGACGCTGATCAAACAAGAGGTTGCAAATCAGCTTCAATCGCTTAGTGCCATCTCAGTCGCTTGCGGAAGGTACCTCACCCTATGTGATACAATGGCGAGTTGTCGCTATTACCAAAGCGGCGGCGACGACGACGACAATCGCGAGGGTCTTTATCAGGGGTAGAAAATACATCACAAGAACTAAATATTTCACGTCGGCATTCTCCGGAGACTGCCAAAAGCAGCAGTTTCTGGTGCCCACTTTAATAGCACCATTCACACTATTCATTTGCGAGAGCATTCCTTAAATACCGCACCCATTCATAATATTTTTTATCCTTGACCGCTTTTTTCGAAAGGGCCACGGTGGGAGGGGCTGTTACAAAATTCATTTGCCACCTGTGAGGATCGAACTCACGACCTCTGGTTTACTAGACCAGCGCTCCGCCACTGAGCTAAGGAGGCGCCTCCTAGCGCGATTTTCGGGTACTTTGTTCTTACAGACTAGTGAATCGGAGCCCTTCAGCTCGAAACGCACTGCGTGAGCGACCATTATTTGCATTTAGTTACCACAGCTGCTGCTTTCCTACACATCTCACACGATATCGATGTACAAATTAAATTCCAAAACAACACATTTATTTCATGTCAGAGTTACTTTCAGCTTCAAATACCGTTCCTCTGATATTCATCCGAAGCTAGGCATCGTCGTAACCCGTTACGTTCATCACGCAAGGCTCACGAGAGGGGCGCATGTTGGATCCGCGTAGACACAAAATTTTGAGCCGCCCAGCGTGGGGCTCGAACCCACGACCCTGAGATTAAGAGTCTCATGCTCTACCGACTGAGCTAGCCGGGCTGCACACAACGCGTTACGAGCCATCCAATACTGATTTGACCTGCGACCATCTATTGAAGATTCTTTTGACTACAGCTTATTTCCTGCTGCCACAAATCAGCTACAATCCTATTCAATGAAAAATTGTCTCCGAAAGGCATCAAATCTGCTTGAAATTATACGTGGCTATCAGCACCATTATTCAACACACATGCTCGACTGTGCGCAGACGCCTGTGGCGTAGCCCTTGGGTCCTGAATCAGATGCAGTAGTTGCAACAAAAACTCTCCTGAACGGCACTGTGCCGAAAATTTCGCTACAGATCACCCTTGTCTTGCTTGTGCTTCAGGTAGACGCCGGTTTTGCAGCCAGGAAGCGGACAGCAGCTACTTTCAACTAGTTTTGCAGTACTCAAACAACACAGTAAAACAGCATGCAACTTTTGTAGAACAGGAAAAACTCGACCGTGACAGGATTCGAACCTGCAATCTTCGGATCCGAAGTCCGACGCCTTATCCATTAGGCCACACGGTCACTGGCGCAATATACATCCCCACACACACCTCATTTTCGCCATTTGTACACTTGGCAGAATGAATTTCCCATCTTTGACGCATTTCTCCATCTCAAATTTCAGTACTAAAAGTACGACGCTACTTCTTGCTGTGTCCCATCGCAAGTTACATTCAAGCCCTTATGACGCTGATCAAACAAGAGGTTGCAAATCAGCTTCAATCGCTTAGTGCCATCTCAGTCGCTTGCGGAAGGTACCTCACCCTATGTGATACAATGGCGAGTTGTCGCTATTACCAAAGCGGCGGCGACGACGACGACGACGACGACAATCGCGAGGGTCTTTATCAGGGGTAGAAAATACATCACAAGAACTAAGTATTTCACGTCGGCATTCTCCGGAGACTGCCAAAAGCAGCAGTTTCTGGTGTCCACTTTAATAGCACCATTCACACTATTCATTTGCGAGAGCATTTCTTAAATACCGCACCCATTCATAATATTTTTTATCCTTGACCGCTTTTTTCGAAAGGGCCACGGTGGGAGGGGCTGTTACAAAATTCATTTGCCACCTGTGAGGATCGAACTCACGACCTCTGGTTTACTAGACCAGCGCTCCGCCACTGAGCTAAGGAGGCGCCTCCTAGCGCGATTTTCGGGTACTTTGTTCTTACAGACTAGTGAATCGGAGCCCTTCAGCTCGAAACGCACTGCATGAGCGACCATTATTTGCATTTAGTTACCACAGCTGCTGCTTTCCTACACATCTCACACGATATCGATGTACAAATTAAATTCCAAAACAACACATTTATTTCATGTCAGAGTTACTTTCAGCTTCAAATACCGTTCCTCTGATATTCATCCAAAGCTAGGCATCGTCGTAACCCGTTACGTTCATCACGCAAGGCTCACGAGAGGGCGCATGTTGGATCCGCGTAGACACAAAATTTTGAGCCGCCCAGCGTGGGGCTCGAACCCACGACCCTGAGATTAAGAGTCTCATGCTCTACCGACTGAGCTAGCCGGGCTGCACACAACGCGTTACGAGCCATACAATACTGATTTGACCTGCGACCATCTATTGAAGATTCTTTTGACTACAGCTTATTTCCTGCTGCCACAAATCAGCTACAATCCTATTCAATGAAAAATTGTCTCCGAAAGGCATCAAATCTGCTTGAAATTATACGTGGCTATCAGCACCATTATTCAACACACATGCTCGACTGTGCGCAGACGCCTGTGGCGTAGCCCTTGGGTCCTGAATCAGATGCAGTAGTTGCAACAAAAACTCTCCTGAACGGCACTGTGCCGAAAATTTCGCTACAGATCACCCTTGTCTTGCTTGTGCTTCAGGTAGACGCCGGTTTTGCAGCCAGGAAGCGGACAGCAGCTACTTTCAACTAGTTTTGCAGTACTCAAACAACACAGTAAAACAGCAAGCAACTTTTGTAGAACAGGAAAAACTCGACCGTGACAGGATTCGAACCTGCAATCTTCGGATCCGAAGTCCGACGCCTTATCCATTAGGCCACACGGTCACTGGCGCAATATACATCCCCACACACACCTCATTTTCGCCATTTGTACACTTGGCAGAATGAATTTCCCATCTTTGACGCATTTCTCCATCTCAAATTTCAGTACTAAAAGTACGACGCTACTTCTTGCTGTGTCCCATCGCAAGTTACATTCAAGCCCTTATGACGCTGATCAAACAAGAGGTTGCAAATCAGCTTCAATCGCTTAGTGCCATCTCAGTCGCTTGCGGAAGGTACCTCACCCTATGTGATACAATGGCGAGTTGTCGCTATTACCAAAGCGGCGGCGACGACGACGACGACAATCGCGAGGGTCTTTATCAGGGGTAGAAAATACATCACAAGAACTAAATATTTCACGTCGGCATTCTCCGGAGACTGCCAAAAGCAGCAGTTTCTGGTGCCCACTTTAATAGCACCATTCACACTATTCATTTGCGAGAGCATTCCTTAAATACCGCACCCATTCATAATATTTTTTATCCTTGACCGCTTTTTTCGAAAGGGCCACGGTGGGAGGGGCTGTTACAAAATTCATTTGCCACCTGTGAGGATCGAACTCACGACCTCTGGTTTACTAGACCAGCGCTCCGCCACTGAGCTAAGGAGGCGCCTCCTAGCGCGATTTTCGGGTACTTTGTTCTTACAGACTAGTGAATCGGAGCCCTTCAGCTCGAAACGCACTGCGTGAGCGACCATTATTTGCATTTAGTTACCACAGCTGCTGCTTTCCTACACATCTCACACGATATCGATGTACAAATTAAATTCCAAAACAACACATTTATTTCATGTCAGAGTTACTTTCAGCTTCAAATACCGTTCCTCTGATATTCATCCGAAGCTAGGCATCGTCGTAACCCGTTACGTTCATCACGCAAGGCTCACGAGAGGGGCGCATGTTGGATCCGCGTAGACACAAAATTTTGAGCCGCCCAGCGTGGGGCTCGAACCCACGACCCTGAGATTAAGAGTCTCATGCTCTACCGACTGAGCTAGCCGGGCTGCACACAACGCGTTACGAGCCATCCAATACTGATTTGACCTGCGACCATCTATTGAAGATTCTTTTGACTACAGCTTATTTCCTGCTGCCACAAATCAGCTACAATCCTATTCAATGAAAAATTGTCTCCGAAAGGCATCAAATCTGCTTGAAATTATACGTGGCTATCAGCACCATTATTCAACACACATGCTCGACTGTGCGCAGACGCCTGTGGCGTAGCCCTTGGGTCCTGAATCAGATGCAGTAGTTGCAACAAAAACTCTCCTGAACGGCACTGTGCCGAAAATTTCGCTACAGATCACCCTTGTCTTGCTTGTGCTTCAGGTAGACGCCGGTTTTGCAGCCAGGAAGCGGACAGCAGCTACTTTCAACTAGTTTTGCAGTACTCAAACAACACAGTAAAACAGCATGCAACTTTTGTAGAACAGGAAAAACTCGACCGTGACAGGATTCGAACCTGCAATCTTCGGATCCGAAGTCCGACGCCTTATCCATTAGGCCACACGGTCACTGGCGCAATATACATCCCCACACACACCTCATTTTCGCCATTTGTACACTTGGCAGAATGAATTTCCCATCTTTGACGCATTTCTCCATCTCAAATTTCAGTACTAAAAGTACGACGCTACTTCTTGCTGTGTCCCATCGCAAGTTACATTCAAGCCCTTATGACGCTGATCAAACAAGAGGTTGCAAATCAGCTTCAATCGCTTAGTGCCATCTCAGTCGCTTGCGGAAGGTACCTCACCCTATGTGATACAATGGCGAGTTGTCGCTATTACCAAAGCGGCGGCGACGACGACGACAATCGCGAGGGTCTTTATCAGGGGTAGAAAATACATCACAAGAACTAAGTATTTCACGTCGGCATTCTCCGGAGACTGCCAAAAGCAGCAGTTTCTGGTGTCCACTTTAATAGCACCATTCACACTATTCATTTGCGAGAGCATTTCTTAAATACCGCACCCATTCATAATATTTTTTATCCTTGACCGCTTTTTTCGAAAGGGCCACGGTGGGAGGGGCTGTTACAAAATTCATTTGCCACCTGTGAGGATCGAACTCACGACCTCTGGTTTACTAGACCAGCGCTCCGCCACTGAGCTAAGGAGGCGCCTCCTAGCGCGATTTTCGGGTACTTTGTTCTTACAGACTAGTGAATCGGAGCCCTTCAGCTCGAAACGCACTGCATGAGCGACCATTATTTGCATTTAGTTACCACAGCTGCTGCTTTCCTACACATCTCACACGATATCGATGTACAAATTAAATTCCAAAACAACACATTTATTTCATGTCAGAGTTACTTTCAGCTTCAAATACCGTTCCTCTGATATTCATCCAAAGCTAGGCATCGTCGTAACCCGTTACGTTCATCACGCAAGGCTCACGAGAGGGCGCATGTTGGATCCGCGTAGACACAAAATTTTGAGCCGCCCAGCGTGGGGCTCGAACCCACGACCCTGAGATTAAGAGTCTCATGCTCTACCGACTGAGCTAGCCGGGCTGCACACAACGCGTTACGAGCCATACAATACTGATTTGACCTGCGACCATCTATTGAAGATTCTTTTGACTACAGCTTATTTCCTGCTGCCACAAATCAGCTACAATCCTATTCAATGAAAAATTGTCTCCGAAAGGCATCAAATCTGCTTGAAATTATACGTGGCTATCAGCACCATTATTCAACACACATGCTCGACTGTGCGCAGACGCCTGTGGCGTAGCCCTTGGGTCCTGAATCAGATGCAGTAGTTGCAACAAAAACTCTCCTGAACGGCACTGTGCCGAAAATTTCGCTACAGATCACCCTTGTCTTGCTTGTGCTTCAGGTAGACGCCGGTTTTGCAGCCAGGAAGCGGACAGCAGCTACTTTCAACTAGTTTTGCAGTACTCAAACAACACAGTAAAACAGCATGCAACTTTTGTAGAACAGGAAAAACTCGACCGTGACAGGATTCGAACCTGCAATCTTCGGATCCGAAGTCCGACGCCTTATCCATTAGGCCACACGGTCACTGGCGCAATATACATCCCCACACACACCTCATTTTCGCCATTTGTACACTTGGCAGAATGAATTTCCCATCTTTGACGCATTTCTCCATCTCAAATTTCAGTACTAAAAGTACGACGCTACTTCTTGCTGTGTCCCATCGCAAGTTACATTCAAGCCCTTATGACGCTGATCAAACAAGAGGTTGCAAATCAGCTTCAATCGCTTAGTGCCATCTCAGTCGCTTGCGGAAGGTACCTCACCCTATGTGATACAATGGCGAGTTGTCGCTATTACCAAAGCGGCGGCGACGACGACGACAATCGCGAGGGTCTTTATCAGGGGTAGAAAATACATCACAAGAACTAAGTATTTCACGTCGGCATTCTCCGGAGACTGCCAAAAGCAGCAGTTTCTGGTGTCCACTTTAATAGCACCATTCACACTATTCATTTGCGAGAGCATTTCTTAAATACCGCACCCATTCATAATATTTTTTATCCTTGACCGCTTTTTTCGAAAGGGCCACGGTGGGAGGGGCTGTTACAAAATTCATTTGCCACCTGTGAGGATCGAACTCACGACCTCTGGTTTACTAGACCAGCGCTCCGCCACTGAGCTAAGGAGGCGCCTCCTAGCGTGATTTTCGGGTACTTTGTTCTTACAGACTAGTGAATCGGAGCCCTTCAGCTCGAAACGCACTGCATGAGCGACCATTATTTGCATTTAGTTACCACAGCTGCTGCTTTCCTACACATCTCACACGATATCGATGTACAAATTAAATTCCAAAACAACACATTTATTTCATGTCAGAGTTACTTTCAGCTTCAAATACCGTTCCTCTGATATTCATCCGAAGCTAGGCATCGTCGTAACCCGTTACGTTCATCACGCAAGGCTCACGAGAGGGGCGCATGTTGGATCCGCGTAGACACAAAATTTTGAGCCGCCCAGCGTGGGGGCTCGAACCCACGACCCTGAGATTAAGAGTCTCATGCTCTACCGACTGAGCTAGCCGGGCTGCACACAACGCGTTACGAGCCATACAATACTGATTTGACCTGCGACCATCTATTGAAGATTCTTTTGACTACAGCTTATTTCCTGCTGCCACAAATCAGCTACAATCCTATTCAATGAAAAATTGTCTCCGAAAGGCATCAAATCTGCTTGAAATTATACGTGGCTATCAGCACCATTATTCAACACACATGCTCGACTGTGCGCAGACGCCTGTGGCGTAGCCCTTGGGTCCTGAATCAGATGCAGTAGTTGCAACATAAACTCTCCTGAACGGCACTGTGCCGAAAATTTCGCTACAGATCACCCTTGTCTTGCTTGTGCTTCAGGTAGACGCCGGTTTTGCAGCCAGGAAGCGGACAGCAGCTACTTTCAACTAGTTTTGCAGTACTCAAACAACACAGTAAAACAGCATGCAACTTTTGTAGAACAGGTAAAACTCGACCGTGACAGGATTCGAACCTGCAATCTTCGGATCCGAAGTCCGACGCCTTATCCATTAGGCCACACGGTCACTGGCGCAATATACATCCCCACACACACCTCATTTCCGCCATTTGTACACTTGGCAGAATGAATTTCCCATCTTTGACGCATTTCTCCTTCTCAAATTTCAGTACTAAAAGTACGACGCTACTTCTTGCTGTGTCCCATCGCAAGTTACATTCAAGCCCTTATGACGCTGATCAAACAAGAGGTTGCAAATCAGCTTCAATCGCTTAGTGCCATCTCAGTCGCTTGCGGAAGGTACCTCACCCTATGTGATACAATGGCGAGTTGTCGCTATTACCAAAGCGGCGGCGACGACGACGACAATCGCGAGGGTCTTTATCAGGGGTAGAAAATACATCACAAGAACTAAGTATTTCACGTCGGCATTCTCCGGAGACTGCCAAAAGCAGCAGTTTCTGGTGCCCACTTTAATAGCACCATTCACACTATTCATTTGCGAGAGCATTTCTTAAATACCGCACCCATTCATAATATTTTTTATCCTTGACCGCTTTTTTCGAAAGGGCCACGGTGGGAGGGGCTGTTACAAAATTCATTTGCCACCTGTGAGGATCGAACTCACGACCTCTGGTTTACTAGACCAGCGCTCCGCCACTGAGCTAAGGAGGCGCTTCCTAGCGCGATTTTCGGGTACTTTGTTCTTACAGACTAGTGAATCGGAGCCCTTCAGCTCGAAACGCACCGCATGAGCGACCATTATTTGCATTTAGTTAGCACTGCTGCTGCTTTCCTACACATCTCACACGATATCGATGTACAAATTAAATTCCAAAACAACACATTTATTTCATGTCAGAGTTACTTTCAGCTTCAAATACCGTTCCTCTGATATTCATCCGAAGCTAGGCATCGTCGTAACCCGTTACGTTCATCACGCAAGGCTCACGAGAGGGGCGCATGTTGGATCCGCGTAGACACAAAATTTTGAGCCGCCCAGCGTGGGGCTCGAGCCAACGACCCTGAGATTAAGATTCTCATGCTCTACCGACTGAGCTAGCCGGGCTGCACACAACGTGTTACGAGCCCCACACACACCTTATTTTCGCCATTTGAACCGCCCAGCGTGGGGCTCGAACCCACGACCCTGAGATTAAGAGTCTCATGCTCTAACGACTGAGCTAGCCGGGATGCACACAACGCGTTACGAGCCATACAATACTGATTTGACCTGCGATCATATATTGAAGATTCTTTTGACTACAGCTTATTTCCTGCTGCCACAAATCAGCTACAATCCTATTCAATGAAAAATTGTCTCCGAAAGGCATCAAATCTGCTTGAAATTATACGTGGCTATCAGCACCATTATTCAACACACATGCTCGACTGTGCGCAGACGCCTGTGGCGTAGCCCTTGGGTCCTGAATCAGATGCAGTAGTTGCAACAAAAACTCTCCTGAACGGCACTGTGCCGAAAATTTCGCTACAGATCACCCTTGTCTTGCTTGTGCTTCAGGTAGACGCCGGTTTTGCAGCCAGGAAGCGGACAGCAGCTACTTTCAACTAGTTTTGCAGTACTCAAACAACACAGTAAAACAGCATACAACTTTTGTAGAACAGGAAAAACTCGACCGTGACAGGATTCGAACCTGCAATCTTCGGATCCGAAGTCCGACGCCTTATCCATTAGGCCACACGGTCACTGGCGCAATGTACATCCCCACACACACCTCATTTTCGCCATTTGTACACTTGGCAGAATGAATTTCCCATCTTTGACGCATTTCTCCATCTCAAATTTCAGTACTAAAAGTACGACGCTACTTCTTGCTGTGTCCCATCGCAAGTTACATTCAAGCCCTTATGACGCTGATCAAACAAGAGGTTGCAAATCAGATTCAATCGCTTAGTGCCATCTCAGTCGCTTGCGGAAGGTACCTCACCCTATGTGATACAATGGCGAGTTGTCGCTATTACCAAAGCGGCGGCGACGACGACGACAATCGCGAGGGTCTTTATCAGGGGTAGAAAATAAATCACAATAACTAAGTATTTCACGTCGGCATTCTCCGGAGACTGCCAAAAGCAGCAGTTTCTGGTGCCCACTTTAATAGCACCATTCACACTATTCATTTGCGAGAGCATTTCTTAAATACCGCACCCATTCATAATATTTTTTATCCTTGACCGCTTTTTTCGAAAGGGGCACGGTTGGAGGGGCTGTTACAAAATCATTTGCCACCTGTGAGGATCGAACTGACGACCTCTGGTTTACTAGACCAGCGCTCCGCAACTGAGCTAAGCAGGCGCCTCCTAGCGCGATTTTCGGGTACTTTGTTCTTACAGACTAGTGAATCGGAGCCCTTCAGCTCGAAACGCACTGCATGAGCGACCATTATTTGCATTTAGTTACCACAGCTGCTGCTTTCCTACACATCTCACACGATATCGATGTACAAATTAAATTCCAAAACAACACATTTATTTCATGTCAGAGTTACTTTCAGCTTCAAATACCGTTCCTCTGATATTCATCCGAAGCTAGGCATCGTCGTAACCCGTTACGTTCATCACGCAAGGCTCACGAGAGGGGCGCATGTTGGATCCGCGTAGACACAAAATTTTGAGCCGCCCAGCGTGGGGGCTCGAACCCACGACCCTGAGATTAAGAGTCTCATGCTCTACCGACTGAGCTAGCCGGGCTGCACACAACGCGTTACGAGCCATACAATACTGATTTGACCTGCGACCATCTATTGAAGATTCTTTTGACTACAGCTTATTTCCTGCTGCCACAAATCAGCTACAATCCTATTCAATGAAAAATTGTCTCCGAAAGGCATCAAATCTGCTTGAAATTATACGTGGCTATCAGCACCATTATTCAACACACATGCTCGACTGTGCGCAGACGCCTGTGGCGTAGCCCTTGGGTCCTGAATCAGATGCAGTAGTTGCAACAAAAACTCTCCTGAACGGCACTGTGCCGAAAATTTCGCTACAGATCACCCTTGTCTTGCTTGTGCTTCAGGTAGACGCCGGTTTTGCAGCCAGGAAGCGGACAGCAGCTACTTTCAACTAGTTTTGCAGTACTCAAACAACACAGTAAAACAGCATGCAACTTTTGTAGAACAGGAAAAACTCGACCGTGACAGGATTCGAACCTGCAATCTTCGGATCCGAAGTCCGACGCCTTATCCATTAGGCCACACGGTCACTGGCGCAATATACATCCCCACACACACCTCATTTCCGCCATTTGTACACTTGGCAGAATGAATTTCCCATCTTTGACGCATTTCTCCTTCTCAAATTTCAGTACTAAAAGTACGACGCTACTTCTTGCTGTGTCCCATCGCAAGTTACATTCAAGCCCTTATGACTCTGATCAAACAAGAGGTTGCAAATCAGCTTCAATCGCTTAGTGCCATCTCAGTCGCTTGCGGAAGGTACCTCACCCTATGTGATACAATGGCGAGTTGTCGCTATTACCAAAGCGGCGGCGACGACGACGACAATCGCGAGGGTCTTTATCAGGGGTAGAAAATACATCACAAGAACTAAGTATTTCACGTCGGCATTCTCCGGAGACTGCCAAAAGCAGCAGTTTCTGGTGCCCACTTTAATAGCACCATTCACACTATTCATTTGCGAGAGCATTTCTTAAATACCGCACCCATTCATAATATTTTTTATCCTTGACCGCTTTTTTCGAAAGGGCCACGGTGGGAGGGGCTGTTACAAAATTCATTTGCCACCTGTGAGGATCGAACTCACGACCTCTGGTTTACTAGACCAGCGCTCCGCCACTGAGCTAAGGAGGCGCTTCCTAGCGCGATTTTCGGGTACTTTGTTCTTACAGACTAGTGAATCGGAGCCCTTCAGCTCGAAACGCACCGCATGAGCGACCATTATTTGCATTTAGTTAGCACAGCTGCTGCTTTCCTACACATCTCACACGATATCGATGTACAAATTAAATTCCAAAACAACACATTTATTTCATGTCAGAGTTACTTTCAGCTTCAAATACCGTTCCTCTGATATTCATCCGAAGCTAGGCATCGTCGTAACCCGTTACGTTCATCACGCAAGGCTCACGAGAGGGGCGCATGTTGGATCCGCGTAGACACAAAATTTTGAGCCGCCCAGCGTGGGGCTCGAACCAACGACCCTGAGATTAAGATTCTCATGCTCTACCGACTGAGCTAGCCGGGCTGCACACAACGTGTTACGAGCCCCACACACACCTTATTTTCGCCATTTGAACCGCCCAGCGTGGGGCTCGAACCCACGACCCTGAGATTAAGAGTCTCATGCTCTAACGACTGAGCTAGCCGGGATGCACACAACGCGTTACGAGCCATACAATACTGATTTGACCTGCGACCATATATTGAAGATTCTTTTGACTACAGCTTATTTCCTGCTGCCACAAATCAGCTACAATCCTATTCAATGAAAAATTGTCTCCGAAAGGCATCAAATCTGCTTGAAATTATACGTGGCTATCAGCACCATTATTCAACACACATGCTCGACTGTGCGCAGACGCCTGTGGCGTAGCCCTTGGGTCCTGAATCAGATGCAGTAGTTGCAACAAAAACTCTCCTGAACGGCACTGTGCCGAAAATTTCGCTACAGATCACCCTTGTCTTGCTTGTGCTTCAGGTAGACGCCGGTTTTGCAGCCAGGAAGCGGACAGCAGCTACTTTCAACTAGTTTTGCAGTACTCAAACAACACAGTAAAACAGCATACAACTTTTGTAGAACAGGAAAAACTCGACCGTGAGAGGATTCGAACCTGCAATCTTCGGATCCGAAGTCCGACGCCTTATCCATTAGGCCACACGGTCACTGGCGCAATATACATCCCCACACACACCTCATTTTCGCCATTTGTACACTTGGCAGAATGAATTTCCCATCTTTGACGCATTTCTCCATCTCAAATTTCAGTACTAAAAGTACGACGCTACTTCTTGCTGTGTCACATCGCAAGTTACATTCAAGCCCTTATGACGCTGATCAAACAAGAGGTTGCAAATCAGCTTCAATCGCTTAGTGCCATCTCAGTCGCTTGCGGAAGGTACCTCACCCTATGTGATACAATGGCGAGTTGTCGCTATTACCAAAGCGGCGGCGACGACGACGACGACGACAATCGCGAGGGTCTTTATCATGGGTAGAAAATACATCACAAGAACTAAGTATTTCACGTCGGCATTCTCCGGAGACTGCCAAAAGCAGCAGTTTCTGGTGCCCACTTTAATAGCACCATTCACACTATTCATTTGCGAGAGCATTTCTTAAATACCGCACCCATTCATAATATTTTTTATCCTTGACCGCTTTTTTCGAAAGGGCCACGGTGGGAGGGGCTGTTACAAAATTCATTTGCCACCTGTGAGGATCGAACTCACGACCTCTGGTTTACTAGACCAGCGCTCCGCCACTGAGCTAAGGAGGCGCCTCCTAGCGTGATTTTCGGGTACTTTGTTCTTACAGACTAGTGAATCGGAGCCCTTCAGCTCGAAACGCACTGCATGAGCGACCATTATTTGCATTTAGTTACCACAGCTGCTGCTTTCCTACACATCTCACACGATATCGATGTACAAATTAAATTCCAAAACAACACATTTATTTCATGTCAGAGTTACTTTCAGCTTCAAATACCGTTCCTCTGATATTCATCCGAAGCTAGGCATCGTCGTAACCCGTTACGTTTATCACGCAAGGCTCACGAGAGGGGCGCATGTTGGATCCGCGTAGACACAAAATTTTGAGCCGCCCAGCGTGGGGCTCGAACCCACGACCCTGAGATTAAGAGTCTCATGCTCTACCGACTGAGCTAGCCGGGATGCACACAACGCGTTACGAGCCATACAATACTGATTTGACCTGCGACCATCTATTGAAGATTCTTTTGACTACAGCTTATTTCCTGCTGCCACAAATCAGCTACAATCCTATTCAATGAAAAATTGTCTCCGAAAGGCATCAAATCTGCTTGAAATTATACGTGGCTATCAGCACCATTATTCAACACACATGCTCGACTGTGCGCAGACGCCTGTGGCGTAGCCCTTGGGTCCTGAATCAGATGCAGTAGTTGCAACAAAAACTCTCCTGAACGGCACTGTGCCGAAAATTTCGCCACAGATCACCCTTGTCTTGCTTGTGCTTCAGGTAGACGCCAGTTTTGCAGCCAGGAAGCGGACAGCAGCTACTTTCAACTAGTTTTGCAGTACTCAAACAACACAGTAAAACAGCATGCAACTTTTGTAGAACAGGAAAAACTCGACCGTGACAGGATTCGAACCTGCAATCTTCGGATCCGAAGTCCGACGCCTTATCCATTAGGCCACACGGTCACTGGCGCAATATACATCCCCACACACACCTCATTTTCGCCATTTGTACACTTGGCAGAATGAATTTCCCATCTTTGACGCATTTCTCCATCTCAAATTTCAGTACTAAAAGTACGACGCTACTTCTTGCTGTGTCCCATCGCAAGTTACATTCAAGCCCTTATGACGCTGATCAAACAAGAGGTTGCAAATCAGCTTCAATCGCTTAGTGCCATCTCAGTCGCTTGCGGAAGGTACCTCACCCTATGTGATACAATGGCGAGTTGTCGCTATTACCAAAGCGGCGGCGACGACGACGACAATCGCGAGGGTCTTTATCAGGGGTAGAAAATACATCACAAGAACTAAGTATTTCACGTCGGCATTCTCCGGAGACTGCCAAAAGCAGCAGTTTCTGGTGCCCACTTTATAGCACCATTCACACTATTCATTTGCGAGAGCATTTCTTAAATACCGCACCCATTCATAATATTTTTTATCCTTGACCGCTTTTTTCGAAAGGGCCACGGTGGGAGGGGCTGTTACAAAATTCATTTGCCACCTGTGAGGATCGAACTCACGACCTCTGGTTTACTAGACCAGCGCTCCGCCACTGAGCTAAGGAGGCGCCTCCTAGCGTGATTTTCGGGTACTTTGTTCTTACAGACTAGTGAATCGGAGCCCTTCAGCTCGAAACGCACTGCATGAGCGACCATTATTTGCATTTAGTTACCACAGCTGCTGCTTTCCTACACATCTCACACGATATCGATGTACAAATTAAATTCCAAAACAACACATTTATTTCATGTCAGAGTTACTTTCAGCTTCAAATACCGTTCCTCTGATATTCATCCGAAGCTAGGCATCGTCGTAACCCGTTACGTTTATCACGCAAGGCTCACGAGAGGGGCGCATGTTGGATCCGCGTAGACACAAAATTTTGAGCCGCCCAGCGTGGGGCTCGAACCCACGACCCTGAGATTAAGAGTCTCATGCTCTACCGACTGAGCTAGCCGGGATGCACACAACGCGTTACGAGCCATACAATACTGATTTGACCTGCGACCATCTATTGAAGATTCTTTTGACTACAGCTTATTTCCTGCTGCCACAAATCAGCTACAATCCTATTCAATGAAAAATTGTCTCCGAAAGGCATCAAATCTGCTTGAAATTATACGTGGCTATCAGCACCATTATTCAACACACATGCTCGACTGTGCGCAGACGCCTGTGGCGTAGCCCTTGGGTCCTGAATCAGATGCAGTAGTTGCAACAAAAACTCTCCTGAACGGCACTGTGCCGAAAATTTCGCCACAGATCACCCTTGTCTTGCTTGTGCTTCAGGTAGACGCCAGTTTTGCAGCCAGGAAGCGGACAGCAGCTACTTTCAACTAGTTTTGCAGTACTCAAACAACACAGTAAAACAGCATGCAACTTTTGTAGAACAGGAAAAACTCGACCGTGACAGGATTCGAACCTGCAATCTTCGGATCCGAAGTCCGACGCCTTATCCATTAGGCCACACGGTCACTGGCGCAATATACATCCCCACACACACCTCATTTTCGCCATTTGTACACTTGGCAGAATGAATTTCCCATCTTTGACGCATTTCTCCATCTCAAATTTCAGTACTAAAAGTACGACGCTACTTCTTGCTGTGTCCCATCGCAAGTTACATTCAAGCCCTTATGACGCTGATCAAACAAGAGGTTGCAAATCAGCTTCAATCGCTTAGTGCCATCTCAGTCGCTTGCGGAAGGTACCTCACCCTATGTGATACAATGGCGAGTTGTCGCTATTACCAAAGCGGCGGCGACGACGACGACAATCGCGAGGGTCTTTATCAGGGGTAGAAAATACATCACAAGAACTAAGTATTTCACGTCGGCATTCTCCGGAGACTGCCAAAAGCAGCAGTTTCTGGTGCCCACTTTATAGCACCATTCACACTATTCATTTGCGAGAGCATTTCTTAAATACCGCACCCATTCATAATATTTTTTATCCTTGACCGCTTTTTTCGAAAGGGCCACGGTGGGAGGGGCTGTTACAAAATTCATT
Source organism: Schistocerca cancellata (assembly GCF_023864275.1). Classification (NCBI taxonomy): domain Eukaryota; kingdom Metazoa; phylum Arthropoda; class Insecta; order Orthoptera; family Acrididae; genus Schistocerca; species Schistocerca cancellata. Next base: position 80,170,469 of record NC_064633.1, on the reverse strand, counting down.
TGCCACCTGTGAGGATCGAACTCACGACCTCTGGTTTACTAGACCAGCGCTCCGCCACTGAGCTAAGGAGGCGCCTCCTAGCGCGATTTTCGGGTACTTTGTTCTTACAGACTAGTGAATCGGAGCCCTTCAGCTCGAAACGCACTGCATGAGCGACCATTATTTGCATTTAGTTACCACAGCTGCTGCTTTCCTACACATCTCACACGATATCGATGTACAAATTAAATTCCAAAACAACACATTTATTTCATGTCAGAGTTACTTTCAGCTTCAAATACCGTTCCTCTGATATTCATCCAAAGCTAGGCATCGTCGTAACCCGTTACGTTCATCACGCAAGGCTCACGAGAGGGCGCATGTTGGATCCGCGTAGACACAAAATTTTGAGCCGCCCAGCGTGGGGCTCGAACCCACGACCCTCAGATTAAGAGTCTCATGCTCTACCGACTGAGCTAGCCGGGCTGCACACAACGCGTTACGAGCCATACAATACTGATTTGACCTGCGACCATCTATTGAAGATTCTTTTGACTACAGCTTATTTCCTGCTGCCACAAATCAGCTACAATCCTATTCAATGAAAAATTGTCTCCGAAAGGCATCAAATCTGCTTGAAATTATACGTGGCTATCAGCACCATTATTCAACACACATGCTCGACTGTGCGCAGACGCCTGTGGCGTAGCCCTTGGGTCCTGAATCAGATGCAGTAGTTGCAACAAAAACTCTCCTGAACGGCACTGTGCCGAAAATTTCGCTACAGATCACCCTTGTCTTGCTTGTGCTTCAGGTAGACGCCGGTTTTGCAGCCAGGAAGCGGACAGCAGCTACTTTCAACTAGTTTTGCAGTACTCAAACAACACAGTAAAACAGCATGCAACTTTTGTAGAACAGGAAAAACTCGACCGTGACAGGATTCGAACCTGCAATCTTCGGATCCGAAGTCCGACGCCTTATCCATTAGGCCACACGGTCACTGGCGCAATATACATCCCCACACACACCTCATTTTCGCCATTTGTACACTTGGCAGAATGAATTTCCCATCTTTGACGCATTTCTCCATCTCAAATTTCAGTACTAAAAGTACGACGCTACTTCTTGCTGTGTCACATCGCAAGTTACATTCAAGCCCTTATGACGCTGATCAAACAAGAGGTTGCAAATCAGCTTCAATCGCTTAGTGCCATCTCAGTCGCTTGCGGAAGGTACCTCACCCTATGTGATACAATGGCGAGTTGTCGCTATTACCAAAGCGGCGGCGACGACGACGACGACAATCGCGAGGGTCTTTATCATGGGTAGAAAATACATCACAAGAACTAAGTATTTCACGTCGGCATTCTCCGGAGACTGCCAAAAGCAGCAGTTTCTGGTGCCCACTTTAATAGCACCATTCACACTATTCATTTGCGAGAGCATTTCTTAAATACCGCACCCATTCATAATATTTTTTATCCTTGACCGCTTTTTTCGAAAGGGCCACGGTGGGAGGGGCTGTTACAAAATTCATTTGCCACCTGTGAGGATCGAACTCACGACCTCTGGTTTACTAGACCAGCGCTCCGCCACTGAGCTAAGGAGGCGCCTCCTAGCGTGATTTTCGGGTACTTTGTTCTTACAGACTAGTGAATCGGAGCCCTTCAGCTCGAAACGCACTGCATGAGCGACCATTATTTGCATTTAGTTACCACAGCTGCTGCTTTCCTACACATCTCACACGATATCGATGTACAAATTAAATTCCAAAACAACACATTTATTTCATGTCAGAGTTACTTTCAGCTTCAAATACCGTTCCTCTGATATTCATCCGAAGCTAGGCATCGTCGTAACCCGTTACGTTTATCACGCAAGGCTCACGAGAGGGGCGCATGTTGGATCCGCGTAGACACAAAATTTTGAGCCGCCCAGCGTGGGGCTCGAACCCACGACCCTGAGATTAAGAGTCTCATGCTCTACCGACTGAGCTAGCCGGGATGCACACAACGCGTTACGAGCCATACAATACTGATTTGACCTGCGACCATCTATTGAAGATTCTTTTGACTACAGCTTATTTCCTGCTGCCACAAATCAGCTACAATCCTATTCAATGAAAAATTGTCTCCGAAAGGCATCAAATCTGCTTGAAATTATACGTGGCTATCAGCACCATTATTCAACACACATGCTCGACTGTGCGCAGACGCCTGTGGCGTAGCCCTTGGGTCCTGAATCAGATGCAGTAGTTGCAACAAAAACTCTCCTGAACGGCACTGTGCCGAAAATTTCGCCACAGATCACCCTTGTCTTGCTTGTGCTTCAGGTAGACGCCAGTTTTGCAGCCAGGAAGCGGACAGCAGCTACTTTCAACTAGTTTTGCAGTACTCAAACAACACAGTAAAACAGCATGCAACTTTTGTAGAACAGGAAAAACTCGACCGTGACAGGATTCGAACCTGCAATCTTCGGATCCGAAGTCCGACGCCTTATCCATTAGGCCACACGGTCACTGGCGCAATATACATCCCCACACACACCTCATTTTCGCCATTTGTACACTTGGCAGAATGAATTTCCCATCTTTGACGCATTTCTCCATCTCAAATTTCAGTACTAAAAGTACGACGCTACTTCTTGCTGTGTCCCATCGCAAGTTACATTCAAGCCCTTATGACGCTGATCAAACAAGAGGTTGCAAATCAGCTTCAATCGCTTAGTGCCATCTCAGTCGCTTGCGGAAGGTACCTCACCCTATGTGATACAATGGCGAGTTGTCGCTATTACCAAAGCGGCGGCGACGACGACGACAATCGCGAGGGTCTTTATCAGGGGTAGAAAATACATCACAAGAACTAAGTATTTCACGTCGGCATTCTCCGGAGACTGCCAAAAGCAGCAGTTTCTGGTGCCCACTTTATAGCACCATTCACACTATTCATTTGCGAGAGCATTTCTTAAATACCGCACCCATTCATAATATTTTTTATCCTTGACCGCTTTTTTCGAAAGGGCCACGGTGGGAGGGGCTGTTACAAAATTCATTTGCCACCTGTGAGGATCGAACTCACGACCTCTGGTTTACTAGACCAGCGCTCCGCCACTGAGCTAAGGAGGCGCCTCCTAGCGCGATTTTCGGGTACTTTGTTCTTACAGACTAGTGAATCGGAGCCCTTCAGCTCGAAACGCACTGCATGAGCGACCATTATTTGCATTTAGTTACCACAGCTGCTGCTTTCCTACACATCTCACACGATATCGATGTACAAATTAAATTCCAAAACAACACATTTATTTCATGTCAGAGTTACTTTCAGCTTCAAATACCGTTCCTCTGATGTTCATCCAAAGCTAGGCATCGTCGTAACCCGTTACGTTCATCACGCAAGGCTCACGAGAGGGCGCATGTTGGATCCGCGTAGACACAAAATTTTGAGCCGCCCAGCGTGGGGCTCGAACCCACGACCCTCAGATTAAGAGTCTCATGCTCTACCGACTGAGCTAGCCGGGCTGCACACAACGCGTTACGAGCCATACAATACTGATTTGACCTGCGACCATCTATTGAAGATTCTTTTGACTACAGCTTATTTCCTGCTGCCACAAATCAGCTACAATCCTATTCAATGAAAAATTGTCTCCGAAAGGCATCAAATCTGCTTGAAATTATACGTGGCTATCAGCACCATTATTCAACACACATGCTCGACTGTGCGCAGACGCCTGTGGCGTAGCCCTTGGGTCCTGAATCAGATGCAGTAGTTGCAACAAAAACTCTCCTGAACGGCACTGTGCCGAAAATTTCGCTACAGATCACCCTTGTCTTGCTTGTGCTTCAGGTAGACGCCGGTTTTGCAGCCAGGAAGCGGACAGCAGCTACTTTCAACTAGTTTTGCAGTACTCAAACAACACAGTAAAACAGCATGCAACTTTTGTAGAACAGGAAAAACTCGACCGTGACAGGATTCGAACCTGCAATCTTCGGATCCGAAGTCCGACGCCTTATCCATTAGGCCACACGGTCACTGGCGCAATATACATCCCCACACACACCTCATTTTCGCCATTTGTACACTTGGCAGAATGAATTTCCCATCTTTGACGCATTTCTCCATCTCAAATTTCAGTACTAAAAGTACGACGCTACTTCTTGCTGTGTCCCATCGCAAGTTACATTCAAGCCCTTATGACGCTGATCAAACAAGAGGTTGCAAATCAGCTTCAATCGCTTAGTGCCATCTCAGTCGCTTGCGGAAGGTACCTCACCCTATGTGATACAATGGCGAGTTGTCGCTATTACCAAAGCGGCGGCGACGACGACGACGACAATCGCGAGGGTCTTTATCATGGGTAGAAAATACATCACAAGAACTAAGTATTTCACGTCGGCATTCTCCGGAGACTGCCAAAAGCAGCAGTTTCTGGTGCCCACTTTAATAGCACCATTCACACTATTCATTTGCGAGAGCATTTCTTAAATACCGCACCCATTCATAATATTTTTTATCCTTGACCGCTTTTTTCGAAAGGGCCACGGTGGGAGGGGCTGTTACAAAATTCATTTGCCACCTGTGAGGATCGAACTCACGACCTCTGGTTTACTAGACCAGCGCTCCGCCACTGAGCTAAGGAGGCGCCTCCTAGCGTGATTTTCGGGTACTTTGTTCTTACAGACTAGTGAATCGGAGCCCTTCAGCTCGAAACGCACTGCATGAGCGACCATTATTTGCATTTAGTTACCACAGCTGCTGCTTTCCTACACATCTCACACGATATCGATGTACAAATTAAATTCCAAAACAACACATTTATTTCATGTCAGAGTTACTTTCAGCTTCAAATACCGTTCCTCTGATATTCATCCGAAGCTAGGCATCGTCGTAACCCGTTACGTTCATCACGCAAGGCTCACGAGAGGGGCGCATGTTGGATCCGCGTAGACACAAAATTTTGAGCCGCCCAGCGTGGGGCTCGAACCCACGACCCTGAGATTAAGAGTCTCATGCTCTACCGACTGAGCTAGCCGGGATGCACACAACGCGTTACGAGCCATACAATACTGATTTGACCTGCGACCATCTATTGAAGATTCTTTTGACTACAGCTTATTTCCTGCTGCCACAAATCAGCTACAATCCTATTCAATGAAAAATTGTCTCCGAAAGGCATCAAATCTGCTTGAAATTATACGTGGCTATCAGCACCATTATTCAACACACATGCTCGACTGTGCGCAGACGCCTGTGGCGTAGCCCTTGGGTCCTGAATCAGATGCAGTAGTTGCAACAAAAACTCTCCTGAACGGCACTGTGCCGAAAATTTCGCCACAGATCACCCTTGTCTTGCTTGTGCTTCAGGTAGACGCCAGTTTTGCAGCCAGGAAGCGGACAGCAGCTACTTTCAACTAGTTTTGCAGTACTCAAACAACACAGTAAAACAGCATGCAACTTTTGTAGAACAGGAAAAACTCGACCGTGACAGGATTCGAACCTGCAATCTTCGGATCCGAAGTCAGACGCCTTATCCATTAGGCCACACGGTCACTGGCGCAATATACATCCCCACACACACCTCATTTTCGCCATTTGTACACTTGGCAGAATGAATTTCCCATCTTTGACGCATTTCTCCATCTCAAATTTCAGTACTAAAAGTACGACGCTACTTCTTGCTGTGTCCCATCGCAAGTTACATTCAAGCCCTTATGACGCTGATCAAACAAGAGGTTGCAAATCAGCTTCAATCGCTTAGTGCCATCTCAGTCGCTTGCGGAAGGTACCTCACCCTATGTGATACAATGGCGAGTTGTCGCTATTACCAAAGCGGCGGCGACGACGACGACGACAATCGCGAGGGTCTTTATCATGGGTAGAAAATACATCACAAGAACTAAGTATTTCACGTCGGCATTCTCCGGAGACTGCCAAAAGCAGCAGTTTCTGGTGCCCACTTTAATAGCACCATTCACACTATTCATTTGCGAGAGCATTTCTTAAATACCGCACCCATTCATAATATTTTTTATCCTTGACCGCTTTTTTCGAAAGGGCCACGGTGGGAGGGGCTGTTACAAAATTCATTTGCCACCTGTGAGGATCGAACTCACGACCTCTGGTTTACTAGACCAGCGCTCCGCCACTGAGCTAAGGAGGCGCCTCCTAGCGTGATTTTCGGGTACTTTGTTCTTACAGACTAGTGAATCGGAGCCCTTCAGCTCGAAACGCACTGAATGAGCGACCATTATTTGCATTTAGTTACCACAGCTGCTGCTTTCCTACACATCTCACACGATATCGATGTACAAATTAAATTCCAAAACAACACATTTATTTCATGTCAGAGTTACTTTCAGCTTCAAATACCGTTCCTCTGATATTCATCCGAAGCTAGGCATCGTCGTAACCCGTTACGTTCATCACGCAAGGCTCACGAGAGGGGCGCATGTTGGATCCGCGTAGACACAAAATTTTGAGCCGCCCAGCGTGGGGCTCGAACCCACGACCCTGAGATTAAGAGTCTCATGCTCTACCGACTGAGCTAGCCGGGATGCACACAACGCGTTACGAGCCATACAATACTGATTTGACCTGCGACCATCTATTGAAGATTCTTTTGACTACAGCTTATTTCCTGCTGCCACAAATCAGCTACAATCCTATTCAATGAAAAATTGTCTCCGAAAGGCATCAAATCTGCTTGAAATTATACGTGGCTATCAGCACCATTATTCAACACACATGCTCGACTGTGCGCAGACGCCTGTGGCGTAGCCCTTGGGTCCTGAATCAGATGCAGTAGTTGCAACAAAAACTCTCCTGAACGGCACTGTGCCGAAAATTTCGCCACAGATCACCCTTGTCTTGCTTGTGCTTCAGGTAGACGCCAGTTTTGCAGCCAGGAAGCGGACAGCAGCTACTTTCAACTAGTTTTGCAGTACTCAAACAACACAGTAAAACAGCATGCAACTTTTGTAGAACAGGAAAAACTCGACCGTGACCGGATTCGAACCTGCAATCTTCGGATCCGAAGTCCGACGCCTTATCCATTAGGCCACACGGTCACTGGCGCAATATACATCCCCACACACACCTCATTTTCGCCATTTGTACACTTGGCAGAATGAATTTCCCATCTTTGACGCATTTCTCCATCTCAAATTTCAGTACTAAAAGTACGACGCTACTTCTTGCTGTGTCCCATCGCAAGTTACATTCAAGCCCTTATGACGCTGATCAAACAAGAGGTTGCAAATCAGCTTCAATCGCTTAGTGCCATCTCAGTCGCTTGCGGAAGGTACCTCACCCTATGTGATACAATGGCGAGTTGTCGCTATTACCAAAGCGGCGGCGACGACGACGACAATCGCGAGGGTCTTTATCAGGGGTAGAAAATACATCACAAGAACTAAGTATTTCACGTCGGCATTCTCCGGAGACTGCCAAAAGCAGCAGTCTCTGGTGCCCACTTTATAGCACCATTCACACTATTCATTTGCGAGAGCATTTCTTAAATACCGCACCCATTCATAATATTTTTTATCCTTGACCGCTTTTTTCGAAAGGGCCACGGTGGGAGGGGCTGTTACAAAATTCATTTGCCACCTGTGAGGATCGAACTCACGACCTCTGGTTTACTAGACCAGCGCTCCGCCACTGAGCTAAGGAGGCGCCTCCTAGCGCGATTTTCGGGTACTTTGTTCTTACAGACTAGTGAATCGGAGCCCTTCAGCTCGAAACGCACTGCATGAGCGACCATTATTTGCATTTAGTTAGCACAGCTGCTGCTTTCCTACACATCTCACACGATATCGATGTACAAATTAAATTCCAAAACAACACATTTATTTCATGTCAGAGTTACTTTCAGCTTCAAATACCGTTCCTCTGATATTCATCCGAAGCTAGGCATCGTCGTAACCCGTTACGTTCATCACGCAAGGCTCACGAGAGGGGCGCATGTTGGATCCGCGTAGACACAAATTTTTGAGCCGCCCAGCGTGGGGCTCGAACCCACGACCCTGAGATTAAGAGTCTCATGCTCTACCGACTGAGCTAGCCGGGATGCACACAACGCGTTACGAGCCATACAATACTGATTTGACCTGCGACCATCTATTGAAGATTCTTTTGACTACAGCTTATTTCCTGCTGCCACAAATCAGCTACAATCCTATTCAATGAAAAATTGTCTCCGAAAGGCATCAAATCTGCTTGAAATTATACGTGGCTATCAGCACCATTATTCAACACACATGCTCGACTGTGCGCAGACGCCTGTGGCGTAGCCCTTGGGTCCTGAATTGTTGCAACAAAAACTCTCCTGAACGGCACTGTGCCGAAAATTTCGCTACAGATCACCCTTGTCTTGCTTGTGCTTCAGGTAGACGCCGGTTTTGCAGCCAGGAAGCGGACAGCAGCTACTTTCAACTAGTTTTGCAGTACTCAAACAACACAGTAAAACAGCATGCAACTTCTGTAGAACAGGAAAAACTCGACCGTGACAGGATTCGAACCTGCAATCTTCGGATCCGAAGTCCGACGCCTTATCCATTAGGCCACACGGTCACTGGCGCAATATACATCCCCACACACACCTCATTTTCGCCATTTGTACACTTGGCAGAATGAATTTCCCATCTTTGACGCATTTCTCCATCTCAAATTTCAGTACTAAAAGTACGACGCTACTTCTTGCTGTGTCCCATCGCAAGTTACATTCAAGCCCTTATGACGCTGATCAAACAAGAGGTTGCAAATCAGCTTCAATCGCTTAGTGCCATCTCAGTCGCTTGCGGAAGGTACCTCACCCTATGTGATACAATGGCGAATTGTCGCTATTACCAAAGCGGCGGCGGCGCCGACGACGACGACGACGACGACGACGACGACGACGACGACGACGACGACGTCAATCGCGAGGGTCTTTATCAGGGGTAGAAAATACATCACAAGAACTAAGTATTTCACGTCGGCATTCTCCGGAGACTGCCTAAAGCAGCAGTTTCTGGTGCCCACTTTAATAGCACCATTCACACTATTCATTTGCGAGAGCATTTCTTAAATACCGCACCCATTCATAATTTTTTTTATCCTTGACCGCTTTTTTCGAAAGGGCCACGGTGGGAGGGGCTGTTACAAAATTCATTTGCCTCCTGTGAGGATCGAACTCACGACCTCTGGTTTACTAGACCAGCGCTCTGCCACTGAGCTAAGGAGGCGCCTCCTAGCGCATTTTTCGGGTACTTTGTTCTTACAGACTAGTGAATCGGAGCCCTTCAGCTCGAAACGCACCGCATGAGCGACCATTATTTGCATTTAGTTAGCACAGCTGCTGCTTTCCTACACATCTCACACTATATCGATGTACAACTAAAATTGCAAAACAACACATTTATTTCATTTCAGAGTCACTTTCAGCTTCAAATACCGTTCCTCTGATATTCATACGAAGCTAGGCATCGTCGTAACCCGTTACGTTCATTACGCAAGGCTCACGAGAGGGGCGCATGTTGGATCCGCGTAGACACAAAATTTTGCGCCGCCCAGCGTGGGGCTCGAACCCACGACCCTGAGATTAAGAGTCTCATGCTCTACCGACTGAGCTAGCCGGGATGCACACAACGCGTTACGAGCCATACAATACTGATTTGACCTGCGACCATCTATTGAAGATTCTTTTGACTACAGCTTATTTCCTGCTGCCACAAATCAGCTACAATCCTATTCAATGAAAAATTGTCTCCGAAAGGCATCAAATCTGCTTGAAATTATACGTGGCTATCAGCACCATTATTCAACACACATGCTCGACTGTGCGCAGACGCCTGTGGCGTAGCCCTTGGGTCCTGAATCAGATGCAGTAGTTGCAACAAAAACTCTCCTGAACGGCACTGTGCCGAAAATTTCGCCACAGATCACCCTTGTCTTGCTTGTGCTTCAGGTAGACGCCAGTTTTGCAGCCAGGAAGCGGACAGCAGCTACTTTCAACTAGTTTTGCAGTACTCAAACAACACAGTAAAACAGCATGCAACTTTTGTAGAACAGGAAAAACTCGACCGTGACAGGATTCGAACCTGCAATCTTCGGATCCGAAGTCCGACGCCTTATCCATTAGGCCACACGGTCACTGGCGCAATATACATCCCCACACACACCTCATTTTCGCCATTTGTACACTTGGCAGAATGAATTTCCCATCTTTGACGCATTTCTCCATCTCAAATTTCAGTACTAAAAGTACGACGCTACTTCTTGCTGTGTCCCATCGCAAGTTACATTCAAGCCCTTATGACGCTGATCAAACAAGAGGTTGCAAATCAGCTTCAATCGCTTAGTGCCATCTCAGTCGCTTGCGGAAGGTACCTCACCCTATGTGATACAATGGCGAATTGTCGCTATTACCAAAGCGGCGGCGGCGCCGACGACGACGACGACGACGACGACGACGACGACGACGACGACGACGACGACGACGTCAATCGCGAGGGTCTTTATCAGGGGTAGAAAATACATCACAAGAACTAAGTATTTCACGTCGGCATTCTCCGGAGACTGCCTAAAGCAGCAGTTTCTGGTGCCCACTTTAATAGCACCATTCACACTATTCATTTGCGAGAGCATTTCTTAAATACCGCACCCATTCATAATTTTTTTTATCCTTGACCGCTTTTTTCGAAAGGGCCACGGTGGGAGGGGCTGTTACAAAATTCATTTGCCTCCTGTGAGGATCGAACTCACGACCTCTGGTTTACTAGACCAGCGCTCTGCCACTGAGCTAAGGAGGCGCCTCCTAGCGCATTTTTCGGGTACTTTGTTCTTACAGACTAGTGAATCGGAGCCCTTCAGCTCGAAACGCACCGCATGAGCGACCATTATTTGCATTTAGTTAGCACAGCTGCTGCTTTCCTACACATCTCACACTATATCGATGTACAACTAAAATTGCAAAACAACACATTTATTTCATTTCAGAGTCACTTTCAGCTTCAAATACCGTTCCTCTGATATTCATACGAAGCTAGGCATCGTCGTAACCCGTTACGTTCATTACGCAAGGCTCACGAGAGGGGCGCATGTTGGATCCGCGTAGACACAAAATTTTGCGCCGCCCAGCGTGGGGCTCGAACCCACGACCCTGAGATTAAGAGTCTCAAGCTCTACCGACTGAGCTAGCCGGGCTGCACGCAACGTATTACGAGCCATACAATACTGATGTGACCTGCGACCATCTATTGAAGATTCTTTTGACTACAGCTTATTTCCTGCTGCCACAAATCAGCTACAATCCTATTCAATGAAAAATTGTCTCCGAAAGGCATCAAATCTGCATGAAATGATACGTGGCTATCAGCACCATTATTCAACACACATGCTCGACTGTGCGCAGACGCCTGTGGCGTAGCCCTTGGGTCCTGAATCAGATGCAGTAGTTGCAACAAAAACTCTCCTGAACGGCACTGTGCCGAAAATTTCGCTACAGATCACCCTTGTCTTGCTTGTGCTTCAGGTAGACGCCGGTTTTGCAGCCAGGAAGCGGACAGCAGCTACTTTCAACTAGTTTTGCAGTACTCAAACAACACAGTAAAACAGCATGCAACTTTTGTAGAACAGGAAAAACTCGACCGTGACAGGATTCGAACCTGCAATCTTCGGATCCGAAGTCCGACGCCTTATCCATTAGGCCACACGGTCACTGGCGCAATATACATCCCCACACACACCTCATTTTCGCCATTTGTACACTTGGCAGAATGAATTTCCCATCTTTGACGCATTTCTCCATCTCAAATTTCAGTACTAAAAGTACGACGCTACTTCTTGCTGTGTCCCATCGCAAGTTACATTCAAGCCCTTATGACGCTGATCAAACAAGAGGTTGCAAATCAGCTTCAATCGCTTAGTACCATCTCAGTCGCTTGCGGAAGGTACCTCACCCTATGTGATACAATGGCGAGTTGTCGCTATTACCAAAGCGGCGGCGACGACGACGACAATCGCGAGGGTCTTTATCAGGGGTAGAAAATACATCACAAGAACTAAGTATTTCACGTCGGCATTCTCCGGAGACTGCCAAAAGCAGCAGTTTCTGGTGCCCACTTTAATAGCACCATTCACACTATTCATTTACGAGAGCATTTCTTAAATACCGCACCCATTCATAATTTTTTTTTATCCTTGACCGCTTTTTTCGAAAGGGCCACGGTGGGAGGGGCTGTTACAAAATTCATTTGCCTCCTGTGAGGATCGAACTCACGACCTCTGGTTTACTAGACCAGCGCTCTGCCACTGAGCTAAGGAGGCGCCTCCTAGCGCATTTTTCGGGTACTTTGTTCTTACAGACTAGTGAATCGGAGCCCTTCAGCTCGAAACGCACCGCACGAGCGACCATTATTTGCATTTAGTTAGCACAGCTGCTGCTTTCCTACACATCTCTCACTATATCGATGTACAACTAAAATTGCAAAACAACACATTTATTTCATTTCAGAGTCACTTTCAGCTTCAAATACCGTTCCTCTGATATTCATCCGAAGCTAGGCATCGTCGTAACCCGTTACGTTCATTACGCAAGGCTCACGAGAGGGGCGCATGTTTGATCCGCGTAGACACAAAATTTTGCGCCGCCCAGCGTGGGGCTCGAACCCACGACCCTGAGATTAAGAGTCTCATGCTCTACCGACTGAGCTAGCCGGGCTGCACGCTACGTGTTACGAGCCATACAATACTGATGTGACCTGCGACCATCTATTGAAGATTCTTTTGACTACAGCTTATTTCCTGCTGCCACAAATCAGCTACAATCCTATTCAATGAAAAATTGTCTCCGAAAGGCATCAAATCTGCATGAAATGATACGTGGCTATCAGCACCATTATTCAACACACATGCTCGACTGCGCGCAGACGCCTGTGGCGTAGCCCTTGGGTCCTGAATCAGATGCAGTAGTTGCAACAAAAACTCTCCTGAGCGGCACTGTGCCGAAAACTTCGCTACAGATCACCCTTGTCTTGCTTGTGCTTCTGGTAGACGCCGGTTTTGCAGCCAGGAAGCGGACAGCAGCAACTTCCAACTAGTTTTAGAGTACTCAAACAACACAGTAAAACAGCATGCATCTTTTGCAGAACAGAAAAAACTCGACCGTGACAGGATTCGAACCTGCAATCTTCGGATCCGAAGTCCGACGCCTTATCCATTAGGCCACACGGTCACTGGCGCAATATACTTCCCCACTCACACCTCGTTTTCGCCATTTGTACACTTGGCAGAATGAATTTCCCATCTTTGACGCAGTTCTCCATCTCAAATTTCAGTACTAAAAGTACGACGCTACTTCTTGCTGTGTCCCATCGCAAGTTACATTCAAGCCCTTATGACGCTGATCAAACAAGAGGTGGCAAATCAGCTTCAATCGTTTAGTGCCATCTCAGTCGCTTGCAGAAGGTACCTCACCCTATGTGATACAATGGCGAATTGTCGCTATTACCAAAGCGGCGGCGGCGCCGACGACGACGACGACAATCGCGAGGGTCTTTATCAGGGGTAGAAAATACATCACAAGAACTAAGTATTTCACGTCGGCATTCTCCGGAGACTGCCTAAAGCAGCAGTTTTTTTTTTTTTTTTTTTTTTTTTCCTTTATTGAATTTCAATTCCCCCCGAAGGGGGCGGGCTGGCAGCAGCTTAGGACGCCGCTCTGCAGCCTACAGATTTTCTGATAAAAAGCAGGAGAATAAACAATAATAAAAAACAGGCGATAAAATCGGGGACTTAGTGAGTAACAAGGTGAAAAGAAAATGGGGAAATTAAAACAAACAACAGAGGGAGGATGAAGCGAATAAAAATACATACGGAGCAGACAGGGGAAACAATAGACAATTAAAAAACACGGCGACAGTCTGGATTCTGTTCGCAAAGTATATAAAAATGCACACCCAGCGACAGCATGGTTTCTGTTCGCAACACAACACTGAATAGTCACTAGAACACAGCACGAAAAGTCGGCAAAGGTGACACCACAGTCGAGAGCAGGTGGGGGGAAACTGGACAGGAGATGGGAAAACAAAAAGGGGGGGGGAAAGGAGAGGAAAAGCGAAGGGGGGGGGGAACCGGGAAAGGAGCTGATGGAGGATGAGAACCCATAAGAGGGGTGGGGGGCAGACGCGACAGGGGAGGGGGGTAGGCAGAGGAGGGGAATACAAAAGGACTGGGGGGGAGAAGGGAGGTAGGGAGAGGTGTAGTGGGGAGGAAACAGGACGGAAGGGGGGGGGAAGAGGGAGCCCAGGGAAAGGACAGAGGAAAGGAGGGGGAGGGAGGATCAGAGTTGATAGGAAGGATAAATGGAGGGAGAGAGGGCATCATCCGGGAGGGGGAGTTGACGGAAGCCACCTTGGGAAAGGAGATGGAGGGTGTAGAGATGGAGGGTAGGGGGGACACAACGGTGAAGACGGGGCAGGGGGCGAGGATGGGAGAGGAGAGGAGCAACCAGGGGGTGAGGGGGTTCAAGACGGCGGGAGGTGTAGAGGATGCGGATATGTTCGAGGAAGAGGAGCAGATGGGGGAAAGGAATGAGATCATAGAGGATCCGCGTGGGGGACGGGAGGCGGATACGGAAGGCGAGGCGGAGTGCATGACGCTCAAGGATCTGGAGGGACTGATAGAATTTGGGGGGGGCAGATATCCAGGCAGGACTGGCATAACAGAGGATGGGACGGATTAAGGATTTGTAGGTGTGGAGGATGGTAGAGGGGTGCAACCCCCATGTCCGGCCAGAGAGGAGTTTGAGGAGGCGGAGGCGGTTGTGGGCTTTGGATTGGATGGATCGGAGATGAGGGATCCAGGTGAGGTGACGGTCAATGGTGAGGCCAAGGTAGGTGAGGGTGGGGGTGAGACGGACAGGACATGCGCAGACAGTAAGGGAGAAATCCAGGAGCCGGAAGGAGCGAGTGGTACGACCTACGATGATTGCCTGGGTCTTGGAAGGATTGAGTTTCAGGAGCCATTGGTTACACCATGCAGCAAAAAGGTCAAGGTGATTCTGGAGAAGGCGTTGGGACCGTTGGAGGGTAGGAGCGAGGGCGAGGAATGCGGTGTCATCAGCATATTGCAAGAGGTGCACTGGAGGGGGGGTTGGGGCATATCTGCTGTGTACAGGAGGTAGAGGAGAGGGGAGAGGACAGAGCCCTGGGGCACACCGGCAGAGGGGTAGAAGGTGCGGGAATTGGCATGATGGATGGTAACGTAGGAGGGGCGGCGGGAGAGGAAGGAGGCCACCAGACGGATGTAGTTGATAGGAAGGGCGTAGGTTTGGAGTTTAAACAGGAGACCGGGATGCCAGACACGGTCGTAGGCCTTTTCAAGGTCAAGTGAGACAAAAATGGCGGAGCGACGGGAGTTAAGCTGGAGGGAGAGGAGATGAGTGAGGCGGAGGAGTTGGTCATCAGCAGAGAAGGAAGGTCGAAAGCCACATTGGGTGTTTGGGAGGAGGTGGTTTTGGTGGAGGTGGAGATGGATGCGCCGGGAAAGGATGGATTCCAAAAGCTTGCTGAACACCGACGTGAGACAGATAGGACGATAGGAAGAGGCATCAGATGGAGGCTTATTGGGTTTGGAGAACATCAGGATACGGGAGGTTTTCCACAGGTCGGGATAGAAGCCAGTGGCAAGGATGACATTGTAGAGGGCGGCAAGGAGGGAAAGGAAGGAGGGAGGGCAGTGTTTGAGGTGGCGGTAGGTAACGCAGTCGTGGCCGGGAGCAGTGTTGCGTTTAGTGCGGAGTGTGAGGCTGATGTCCTGTGTAGTGATGGGAGTGTTAAGTGCAGATGGTGGGGTGTGGCCCAAGTACTGGAAGCTAGGAGCAAGGGGAGGAACAGAGGTATTCGTACGGTCCATGACATCAGGGAAGAGGGAATAATCAAAGTGGGGATCATCTGGGATGGAAAAAACATCAGAGAGGTGGGAGGCAAAGTGGTTGGCCTTACTGAGGTTGTCAGGAAAGGGACGGTCATTAAGGAGGAGAGGGTACTGGGGGGTGGGGCGGTTCCCAGTAAGGCGGTGGAAAGCAGACCAATACTTGGAAGAGTTGATGGGGAGCGTGGTGTTGAGGTGTGTACATGTCTGGCGCCAGGCTCGGCGTTTCTTCGCAACAAGCAGGTTGCGGATGTGTCGCTGTAATTGCCGGTGGCGGGTAAGTGTATCCCGGTCACGAGTGCGGAGAAAAGAGCGGTAGAGGCGGCGGGACTCCCGAAGGAGAAGGACGGCCTGTGGAGGCAGGGCGGGGCGGTGAGGGTGGATGGCTTTGGTGGGGATATGGGTGGCGACGGCGTCAGACAAGGTCTGGTGCAGGAAGGCAGCAGTGCGAGAGATGTCATCAGGAGACTGGAGGGGAAGGTCGTGGCTGTCAACCTGGGTGTGAATGGAATCCCGGTAGGCATCCCAGTTGGCACGGGAGTAATCATGGACAAGTTTAGGAGGGACGTCAGGGCGAGGAGCGTGGCGGGGATGGCGACCGTTAGAGATAGTGAGGAGGACAGGAGCGTGGTCACTGCCAATGAGGTCAAGGACATCCGCGGTGATGCGCCCAAGGAGGTTGGGAGAGGCAAGGACTACATCAGGAGTGGTGTTGGATTCGGGCCGGGTGTGCTGGGGCAGGGGAACCAGGTCTCCCTGGAGAGTGGTGAGAAACTGATGCCACCGCCGGAGGTCGGCAGGATCACGGCTGTGGATATTGAGGTCGGCGGCAATCACGTAGGTGGAGAAGGTGCGGTCAATGTGGGCCAGGAAATCATATGGGATGGGGGTGCGAGGGCGGACATAAATGGTGGCACAGGTGATGGTAAGGGCGGGGAAGAAGAGGCTGAGGGTGAGATGCTCGGCAGGATTGTTAAGGAGAGGTTGGGGCCGGACAGGGAGGTGCTTGAGGTGGCCTATAGCAACTCCGCCACGTGCCAGAGGGTACGGGTTATCGGTACGATGTAGGGTGTAAGGGGCAGTGGAGACGGAGATACGGGGCTGAAGGAAGGTTTCATTGAGGACGAAGGCATCCACGCGGTGCTGACGTAGGGTGTGGAGGAAGAGGAGTTTGTGGGTGGGCAGGGAGCGAATGTTGTGGTACAGGATACGGTACGGTTGTTGTACCATGGGAGTGGAGAGTTAGACGAGGGTGGTGAGGGGGGTGAAGGTGAAGTGGGCCTGGTTGTGGGAGTAAGTGGCATAGGTGGTAAGATGGAAGATGGAACGGGCAGCGAGGGCGATTTGGGAAAGAGTGTGGGAGCGCTGGAAGGGGTGGATGTTTTGGAGCACAATGGTGGTGAAACGGATGATGTCCTCAGCAGTAGGGGGAGGGCGGAGCGAGTTGTTGGGGTGGATGGGGTCATCAACAGGACGGACAGGGACGGTGAGCTCAGGGGTTACTGGTGGAGGTTTCGCTTTACACTTCGAGGAGTAGGTAGGATGTGGTTCATTACAAGTGTTGCAGGAGGGGGGAGAGGTGAGGTTGGGGCAATGCTTGAGGAAGTGGGAGGCTTTGCAGTGGGGACAAGTAGGGGGGTTTTTGCAGGCAGAGGTAACGTGGTCATTGTAGGTGAGACAGCGTTGGCAGCGGTAGGATTGGACTGGGGAACGGGAGGGGTCCACCTTATGGCGCTGATTGTAGATGAGGGCTCCCTCGGTGAGGAGGCGGTCAATGGAGGAGGAGGATTCAGTGAATATCCGCATGAGAAAAGTCGGCCCGGCATCATTGAAGATGCGACGGGCCGAGCGGATTTCGATGTCGGGCCGGGAGTTGAGTTCCGCCAACACCTCAGCCTCCGTGATCACGGGGCTAAGCTTCGTGATCACAGCGGTGAAGGTCGGCGGACGGCGGGGAGGTTGAGGCTGACGGGGAGAGGACGGGGTGTGGTAGGGGGTGAGGGTTGCACGTTGGCCAAATTGGATACGAGGGATGCGGGAGAGGAGGTCGGTGTGGAAGGAAGCATTGGGGGATTTTATGAGGACCGAGTCCTTGCGAGGAATCAGTTGGGAGATGGGAGCATTGGGGCAGTATTTCCGGATGGCGAGAGTGAGGGAGCGGGCATCAAGGAATTGAGGGTCAGGATTGGAGAGGACAAAGGTGTGGGTGGCAGGCGTGGCGGGGGTGGGGGTCGGGGCCGCGTCCATGGGAGTGGGTGGGTCACGGGGATTGGGGGTTTTTTTGGAGGAGACTTCGGGGGAAGGGTCAGCATTCGGGCGCTTGGAAGGTTTCGTGGACACCACTGGGTGGGGAGGGGGCAGGGGGACGGGTTGCAGGGGGAGATGGCGGGGGGCAGGACCACCCTGAGCAGCGGAAGACGCAGACGGTGGGGGCGTGGGTGTCACTGAGACTGTGGAACGTCGAGCAGAGACCCGTGCTGGCTTGGAGCCTGTCGGAGGCGGTGCGGGGAGCGGCGGAAAGTCTGTAGCTGTCGATGGGGCGACAGTGATAGGGGAAGAGGAGTTGGGGGTGGGTACAGCCGAAAGTGGCGCAGGGGTGGGGTGGACAGGGAGAGAAGGAAGGACGGGAAGTGGGGTGGAGGATGAGCTCCATGTGATGGTGGTTGGAGCAGCGGAGGGAGAGGTGAAAATGATAGTGGTAGTGGTGGTGGGTTGGGACATGGTGGCGGCGCGCGAGAAGGGCGGCGGCGGCGACCAGACGGCGGCGGCGGTGACCAGACAGCGGCGGCGGCAGGCGGCGACCAGGCGGCGGCGGCGGCAGGCGGCGGCGGCGGCGGCGGCGAGCACCGGCAGGCGGCGAGCACCGGCAAGCGGCGAGCACCGGCGGGCGGCGACGGCGGCGGCGGCGGCGGTGGCGGTGAGGACCGGCAGGCGGCGACCAAACGGCGGCGGCGGCGGCGGCGGCGGCGGCGGCGGCGGCGGCGAGGAGGAGGAGGACCGGCCGGCGAGCAGTAGTGACGGTAAGCAGACGACACGGCAAGGAAACGGTGGGGATCTTCCACCTCGAAGTTGCACCCTGAGTGTAGCCCAGGCAGTGAAACTTTGATGAAGAAGAGAGGGAATCCAACCCTCGAATGAAGCAGCAGTTTCTGGTGCCCACTTTAATAGCACCATTCACACTATTCATTTGCGAGAGCATTTCTTAAATACCGCACCCATTCATAATATTTTTTAACCTTGACAGCTTTTTTCGAAAGGGCCACGGTTGGAGGGGCTGTTACAAAATTCATTTGCCACCTGTGAGGATCGAACTCACGACCTCTGGTTTACTAGACCAGCGCTCCGCCACTGAGCTAAGGAGGCGCCTCCTAGCGCGATTTTCGGGTACTTTGTTCTTACAGACTAGTGAATCGGAGCCCTTCAGCTCGAAACGCACTGCATGAGCGACCATTATTTGCATTTAGTTACCACAGCTGCTGCTTTCCTACACATCTCACACGATATCGATGTACAAATTAAATTCCAAAACAACACATTTATTTCATGTCAGAGTTACTTTCAGCTTCAAATACCGTTCCTCTGATATTCATCCGAAGCTAGGCATCGTCGTAACCCGTTACGTTCATCACGCAAGGCTCACGAGAGGGGAGCATGTTGGATCCGCGTAGACACAAAATTTTGAGCCGCCCAGCGTTGGGCTCGAACCCACGACCCTGAGATTAAGAGTCTCATGCTCTACCGACTGAGCTAGCCGGGCTGCACACAACGCGTTACGAGCCATACAATACTGATTTGACCTGCGACCATCTATTGAAGATTCTTTTGACTACAGCTTATTTCCTGCTGCCACAAATCAGCTACAATCCTATTCAATGAAAAATTGTCTCCGAAAGGCATCAAATCTGCTTGAAATTATACGTGGCTATCAGCACCATTATTCAACACACATGCTCGACTGTGCGCAGACGCCTGTGGCGTAGCCCTTGGGTCCTGAATCAGATGCAGTAGTTGCAACAAAAACTCTCCTGAACGGCACTGTGCCGAAAATTTCGCTACAGATCACCCTTGTCTTGCTTGTGCTTCAGGTAGACGCCGGTTTTGCAGCCAGGAAGCGGACAGCAGCTACTTTCAACTAGTTTTGCAGTACTCAAACAACACAGTAAAACAGCATGCAACTTCTGTAGAACAGGAAAAACTCGACCGTGACAGGATTCTAACCTGCAATCTTCGGATCCGAAGTCCGACGCCTTATCCATTAGGCCACACGGTCACTGGCGCAATATACATCCCCTCACACACCTCATTTTCGCCATTTGTACACTTGGCAGAATGAATTTCCCATCTTTGACGCATTTCTCCATCTTAAATTTCAGTACTAAAAGTACGACGCTACTTCTTGCTGTGTCCCATCGCAAGTTACATTCAAGCCCTTATGACGCTGATCAAACAAGAGGTTGCAAATCAGCTTCAATCGCTTAGTGCCATCTCAGTCGCTTGCGGAAGGTACCTCACCCTATGTGATACAATGGCGATTTGTCGCTATTACCAAAGCGGCGGCGACGACGACGACAATCGCGAGGGTCTTTATCAGGGGTAGAAAATACATCACAAGAACTAAGTATTTCACGTCGGCATTCTCCGGAGACTGCCTAAAGCAGCAGTTTCTGGTGCCCACTTTAATAGCACCATTCACACTATTCATTTGCGAGAGCATTTCTTAAATACCGCACCCATTCATAATTTTTTTTATCCTTGACCGCTTTTTTCGAAAGGGCCACGGTGGGAGGGGCTGTTACAAAATTCATTTGCCTCCTGTGAGGATCGAACTCACGACCTCTGGTTTACTAGACCAGCGCTCTGCCACTGAGCTAAGGAGGCGCCTCCTAGCGCATTTTTCGGGTACTTTGTTCTTACAGACTAGTGAATCGGAGCCCTTCAGCTCGAAACGCACCGCACGAGCGACCATTATTTGCATTTAGTTAGCACAGCTGCTGCTTTCCTACACATCTCACACTATATCGATGTACAACTAAAATTGCAAAACAACACATTTATTTCATTTCAGAGTCACTTTCAGCTTCAAATACCGTTCCTCTGATATTCATACGAAGCTAGGCATCGTCGTAACCCGTTACGTTCATCACGCAAGGCTCACGAGAGGGGCGCATGTTGGATCCGCGTAGACACAAAATTTTGCGCCGCCCAGCGTGGGGCTCGAACCCACGACCCTGAGATTAAGAGTCTCATGCTCTACCGACTGAGCTAGCCGGGCTGCACGCAACGTATTACGAGCCATACAATACTGATGTGACCTGCGACCATCTATTGAAGATTCTTTTGACTACAGCTTATTTCCTGCTGCCACAAATCAGCTACAATCCTATTCAATGAAAAATTGTCTCCGAAAGGCATCAAATCTGCATGAAATGATACGTGGCTATCAGCACCATTATTCAACACACATGCTCGACTGTGCGCAGACGCCTGTGGCGTAGCCCTTGGGTCCTGAATCAGATGCAGTAGTTGCAACAAAAACTCTCCTGAACGGCACTGTGCCGAAAATTTCGCTACAGATCACCCTTGTCTTGCTTGTGCTTCAGGTAGACGCCGGTTTTGCAGCCAGGAAGCGGACAGCAGCTACTTTCAACTAGTTTTGCAGTACTCAAACAACACAGTAAATCAGCATGCAATTTTTGTAGAACAGGAAAAACTCGACCGTGACAGGATTCGAACCTGCAATCTACGGATCCGAAGTCCGACGCCTTATCCATTAGGCCACACGGTCACTGGCGCAATATACATCCCCACACACACCTCATTTTCGCCATTTGTACACTTGGCAGAATGAATTTCCCATCTTTGACGCATTTCTCCATCTCAAATTTCAGTACTAAAAGTACGACGCTACTTCTTGCAGTGTCCCATCGCAAGTTACATTCAAGCCCTTATGACGCTGATCAAACAAGAGGTTGCAAATCAGCTTCAATCGCTTAGTGCCATCTCAGTCGCTTGCGGAAGGTACCTCACCCTATGTGATACAATGGCGAGTTGTCGCTATTACCAAAGCGGCGGCGGCGCCGACGACGACGACGACAATCGCGAGGGTCTTTATCAGGGGTAGAAAATACATCACAAGAACTAAGTATTTCACGTCGGCATTCTCCGGAGACTGCCAAAAGCAGCACTTTCTGGTGCCCACTTTAATAGCACCATTCACACTATTCATTTGCGAGAGCATTTCTTAAATACCGCACCCATTCATAATATTTTTTATCCTTGACCGCTTTTTTCGAAAGGGCCACGGTGGGAGGGGCTGTTACAAAATTCATTTGCCTCCTGTGAGGATCGAACTCACGACCTCTGGTTTACTAGACCAGCGCTCTGCCACTGAGCTAAGGAGGCGCCTCCTAGCGCATTTTTCGGGTACTTTGTTCTTACAGACTAGTGAATCGGAGCCCTTCAGCTCGAAACGCACCGCACGAGCGACCATTATTTGCATTTAGTTAGCACAGCTGCTGCTTTCCTACACATCTCTCACTATATCGATGTACAACTAAAATTGCAAAACAACACATTTATTTCATTTCAGAGTCACTTTCAGCTTCAAATACCGTTCCTCTGATATTCATCCGAAGCTAGGCACCGTCGTAACCCGTTACGTTCATTACGCAAGGCTCACGAGAGGGGCGCATGTTTGATCCGCGTAGACACAAAATTTTGCGCCGCCCAGCGTGGGGCTCGAACCCACGACCCTGAGATTAAGAGTCTCATGCTTTACCGACTGAGCTAGCCGGGCTGCACGCTACGTGTTACGAGCCATACAATACTGATGTGACCTGCGACCATCTATTGAAGATTCTTTTGACTACAGCTTATTTCCTGCTGCCACAAATCAGCTACAATCCTATTCAATGAAAAATTGTCTCCGAAAGGCATCAAATCTGCATGAAATGATACGTGGCTATCAGCACCATTATTCAACACACATGCTCGACTGTGCGCAGACGCCTGTGGCGTAGCCCTTGGGTCCTGAATCAGATGCAGTAGTTGCAACAAAAACTCTCCTGAGCGGCACTGTGCCGAAAACTTCGCTACAGATCACCCTTGTCTTGCTTGTGCTTCTGGTAGACGCCGGTTTTGCAGCCAGGAAGCGGACAGCAGCAACTTCCAACTAGTTTTAGAGTACTCAAACAACACAGTAAAGCAGCATGCATCTTTTGCAGAACAGAAAAAACTCGACCGTGACAGGATTCGAACCTGCAATCTTCGGATCCGAAGTCCGACGCCTTATCCATTAGGCCACACGGTCACTGGCGCAATATACTTCCCCACTCACACCTCGTTTTCGCCATTTGTACACTTGGCAGAATGAATTTCCCATCTTTGACGCAGTTCTCCATCTCAAATTTCAGTACTAAAAGTACGACGCTACTTCTTGCTGTGTCCCATCGCAAGTTACATTCAAGCCCTTATGACGCTGATCAAACAAGAGGTGGCAAATCAGCTTCAATCGTTTAGTGCCATCTCAGTCGCTTGCAGAAGGTACCTCACCCTATGTGATACAATGGCGAATTGTCGCTATTACCAAAGCGGCGGCGGCGCCGACGACGACGACGTCAATCGCGAGGGTCTTTATCAGGGGTAGAAAATACATCACAAGAACTAAGTATTTCACGTCGGCATTCTCCGGAGACTGCCTAAAGCAGCAGTTTCTGGTGCCCACTTTAATAGCACCATTCACACTATTCATTTGCGAGAGCATTTCTTAAATACCGCACCCATTCATAATTTTTTTTATCCTTGACCGCTTTTTTCGAAAGGGCCACGGTTGGAGGGGCTGTTACAAAATTCATTTGCCACCTGTGAGGATCGAACTCACGACCTCTGGTTTACTAGACCAGCGCTCCGCCACTGAGCTAAGGAGGCGCCTCCTAGCGCGATTTTCGGGTACTTTGTTCTTACAGACTAGTGAATCGGAGCCCTTCAGCTCGAAACGCACTGCATGAGCGACCATTATTTGCATTTAGTTACCACAGCTGCTGCTTTCCTACACATCTCACACGATATCGATGTACAAATTAAATTCCAAAACAACACATTTATTTCATGTCAGAGTTACTTTCAGCTTCAAATACCGTTCCTCTGATATTCATCCGAAGCTAGGCATCGTCGTAACCCGTTACGTTCATCACGCAAGGCTCACGAGAGGGGCGCATGTTGGATCCGCGTAGACACAAAATTTTGAGCCGCCCAGCGTGGGGCTCGAACCCACGACCCTGAGATTAAGAGTCTCATGCTCTACCGACTGAGCTAGCCGGGCTGCACACAACGCGTTACGAGCCATACAATACTGATTTGACCTGCGACCATCTATTGAAGATTCTTTTGACTACAGCTTATTTCCTGCTGCCACAAATCAGCTACAATCCTATTCAATGAAAAATTGTCTCCGAAAGGCATCAAATCTGCTTGAAATTATACGTGGCTATCAGCACCATTATTCAACACACATGCTCGACTGTGCGCAGACGCCTGTGGCGTAGCCCTTGGGTCCTGAATCAGATGCAGTAGTTGCAACAAAAACTCTCCTGAACGGCACTGTGCCGAAAATTTCGCTACAGATCACCCTTGTCTTGCTTGTGCTTCAGGTAGACGCCGGTTTTGCAGCCAGGAAGCGGACAGCAGCTACTTTCAACTAGTTTTGCAGTACTCAAACAACACAGTAAAACAGCATGCAACTTCTGTAGAACAGGAAAAACTCGACCGTGACAGGATTCGAACCTGCAATCTTCGGATCCGAAGTCCGACGCCTTATCCATTAGGCCACACGGTCACTGGCGCAATATACATCCCCTCACACACCTCATTTTCGCCATTTGTACACTTGGCAGAATGAATTTCCCATCTTTGACGCATTTCTCCATCTCAAATTTCAGTACTAAAAGTACGACGCTACTTCTTGCTGTGTCCCATCGCAAGTTACATTCAAGCCCTTATGACGCTGATCAAACAAGAGGTTGCAAATCAGCTTCAATCGCTTAGTGCCATCTCAGTCGCTTGCGGAAGGTACCTCACCCTATGTGATACAATGGCGAGTTGTCGCTATTACCAAAGCGGCGGCGACGACGACGACAATCGCGAGGGTCTTTATCAGGGGTAGAAAATACATCACAAGAACTAAGTATTTCACGTCGGCATTCTCCGGAGACTGCCTAAAGCAGCTGTTTCTGGTGCCCACTTTAATAGCACCATTCACACTATTCATTTGCGAGAGCATTTCTTAAATACCGCACCCATTCATAATTTTTTTTATCCTTGACCGCTTTTTTCGAAAGGGCCACGGTGGGAGGGGCTGTTACAAAATTCATTTGCCTCCTGTGAGGATCGAACTCACGACCTCTGGTTTACTAGACCAGCGCTCTGCCACTGAGCTAAGGAGGCGCCTCCTAGCGCATTTTTCGGGTACTTTGTTCTTACAGACTAGTGAATCGGAGCCCTTCAGCTCGAAACGCACCGCACGAGCGACCATTATTTGCATTTAGTTAGCACAGCTGCTGCTTTCCTACACATCTCTCACTATATCGATGTACAACTAAAATTGCAAAACAACACATTTATTTCATTTCAGAGTCACTTTCAGCTTCAAATACCGTTCCTCTGATATTCATCCGAAGCTAGGCATCGTCGTAACCCGTTACGTTCATTACGCAAGGCTCACGAGAGGGGCGCATGTTTGATCCGCGTAGACACAAAATTTTGCGCCGCCCAGCGTGGGGCTCGAACCCACGACCCTGAGATTAAGAGTCTCATGCTCTACCGACTGAGCTAGCCGGGCTGCACGCTACGTGTTACGAGCCATACAATACTGATGTGACCTGCGACCATCTATTGAAGATTCTTTTGACTACAGCTTATTTCCTGCTGCCACAAATCAGCTACAATCCTATTCAATGAAAAATTGTCTCCGAAAGGCATCAAATCTGCATGAAATGATACGTGGCTATCAGCACCATTATTCAACACACATGCTCGACTGTGCGCAGACGCCTGTGGCGTAGCCCTTGGGTCCTGAATCAGATGCAGTAGTTCCAACAAAAACTCTCCTGAGCGGCACTGCGCCGAAAACTTCGCTACAGATCACCCTTGTCTTGCTTGTGCTTCTGGTAGACGCCGGTTTTGCAGCCAGGAAGCGGACAGCAGCAACTTCCAACTAGTTTTAGAGTACTCAAACAACACAGTAAAACAGCATGCATCTTTTGCAGAACAGAAAAAACTCGACCGTGACAGGATTCGAACCTGCAATCTTCGGATCCGAAGTCCGACGCCTTATCCATTAGGCCACACGGTCACTGGCGCAATAAACTTCCCCACTCACACCTCGTTTTCGCCATTTGTACACTTGGCAGAATGAATTTCCCATCTTTGACGCAGTTCTCCATCTCAAATTTCAGTACTAAAAGTACGACGCTACTTCTTGCTGTGTCCCATCGCAAGTTACATTCAAGCCCTTATGACGCTGATCAAACAAGAGGTGGCAAATCAGCTTCAATCGTTTAGTGCCATCTCAGTCGCTTGCAGAAGGTACCTCACCCTATGTGATACAATGGCGAGTTGTCGCTATTACCAAAGCGGCGGCGACGACGACGACAATCGCGAGGGTCTTTATCAGGGGTAGAAAATACATCACAAGAACTAAGTATTTCACGTCGGCATTCTCCGGAGACTGCCTAAAGCAGCAGTTTCTGGTGCCCACTTTTATAGCACCATTCACACTATTCATTTGCGAGAGCATTTCTTAAATACCGCACCCATTCATAATATTTTTTATCCTTGACCGCTTTTTTCGAAAGGGCCACGGTTGGAGGGGCTGTTACAAAATTCATTTGCCACCTGTGAGGATCGAACTCACGACCTCTGGTTTACTAGACCAGCGCTCCGCCACTGAGCTAAGGAGGCGCCTCCTAGCGCGATTTTCGGGTACTTTGTTCTTACAGACTAGTGAATCGGAGCCCTTCAGCTCGAAACGCACCGCACGAGCGACCATTATTTGCATTTAGTTAGCACAGCTGCTGCTTTCCTACACATCTCTCACTATATCGATGTACAACTAAAATTGCAAAACAACACATTTATTTCATTTCAGAGTCACTTTCAGCTTCAAATACCGTTCCTCTGATATTCATCCGAAGCTAGGCATCGTCGTAACCCGTTACGTTCATTACGCAAGGCTCACGAGAGGGGCGCATGTTGGATCCGCGTAGACACAAAATTTTGAGCCGCCCAGCGTGGGGCTCGAACCCACGACCCTGAGATTAAGAGTCTCATGCTCTACCGACTGAGCTAGCCGGGCTGCACGCAACGTGTTACGAGCCATACAATACTGATGTGACCTGCGACCATCTATTGAAGATTCTTTTGACTACAGCTTATTTCCTGCTGCCACAAATCAGCTACAATCCTATTCAATGAAAAATTGTCTCCGAAAGGCATCAAATCTGCTTGAAATTATACGTGGCTATCAGCACCATTATTCAACACACATGCTCGACTGTGCGCAGACGCCTGTGGCGTAGCCCTTGGGTCCTGAATCAGATGCAGTAGTTGCAACAAAAACTCTCCTGAACGGCACTGTGCCGAAAATTTCGCTACAGATCACCCTTGTCTTGCTTGTGCTTCAGGTAGACGCCGGTTTTGCAGCCAGGAAGCGGACAGCAGCTACTTTCAACTAGTTTTGCAGTACTCAAACAACACAGTAAAACAGCATGCAACTTCTGTAGAACAGGAAAAACTCGACCGTGACAGGATTCGAACCTGCAATCTTCGGATCCGAAGTCCGACGCCTTATCCATTAGGCCACACGGTCACTGGCGCAATATACATCCCCTCACACACCTCATTTTCGCCATTTGTACACTTGGCAGAATGAATTTCCCATCTTTGACGCATTTCTCCATCTCAAATTTCAGTACTAAAAGTACGACGCTACTTCTTGCTGTGTCCCATCGCAAGTTACATTCAAGCCCTTATGACGCTGATCAAACAAGAGGTTGCAAATCAGCTTCAATCGCTTAGTGCCATCTCAGTCGCTTGCGGAAGGTACCTCACCCTATGTGATACAATGGCGAGTTGTCGCTATTACCAAAGCGGCGGCGACGACGACGACAATCGCGAGGGTCTTTATCAGGGGTAGAAAATACATCACAAGAACTAAGTATTTCACGTCGGCATTCTCCGGAGACTGCCTAAAGCAGCAGTTTCTGGTGCCCACTTTAATAGCACCATTCACACTATTCATTTGCGAGAGCATTTCTTAAATACCGCACCCATTCATAATTTTTTTTATCCTTGACCGCTTTTTTCGAAAGGGCCACGGTTGGAGGGGCTGTTACAAAATTCATTTGCCACCTGTGAGGATCGAACTCACGACCTCTGGTTTACTAGACCAGCGCTCCGCCACTGAGCTAAGGAGGCGCCTCCTAGCGCGATTTTCGGGTACTTTGTTCTTACAGACTAGTGAATCGGAGCCCTTCAGCTCGAAACGCACTGCATGAGCGACCATTATTTGCATTTAGTTACCACAGCTGCTGCTTTCCTACACATCTCACACGATATCGATGTACAAATTAAATTCCAAAACAACACATTTATTTCATGTCAGAGTTACTTTCAGCTTCAAATACCGTTCCTCTGATATTCATCCGAAGCTAGGCATCGTCGTAACCCGTTACGTTCATCACGCAAGGCTCACGAGAGGGGCGCATGTTGGATCCGCGTAGACACAAAATTTTGAGCCGCCCAGCGTGGGGCTCGAACCCACGACCCTGAGATTAAGAGTCTCATGCTCTACCGACTGAGCTAGCCGGGCTGCACACAACGCGTTACGAGCCATACAATACTGATTTGACCTGCGACCATCTATTGAAGATTCTTTTGACTACAGCTTATTTCCTGCTGCCACAAATCAGCTACAATCCTATTCAATGAAAAATTGTCTCCGAAAGGCATCAAATCTGCTTGAAATTATACGTGGCTATCAGCACCATTATTCAACACACATGCTCGACTGTGCGCAGACGCCTGTGGCGTAGCCCTTGGGTCCTGAATTGTTGCAACAAAAACTCTCCTGAACGGCACTGTGCCGAAAATTTCGCTACAGATCACCCTTGTCTTGCTTGTGCTTCAGGTAGACGCCGGTTTTGCAGCCAGGAAGCGGACAGCAGCAACTTCCAACTAGTTTTAGAGTACTCAAACAACACAGTAAAACAGCATGCATCTTTTGCAGAACAGAAAAAACTCGACCGTGACAGGATTCGAACCTGCAATCTTCGGATCCGAAGTCCGACGCCTTATCCATTAGGCCACACGGTCACTGGCGCAATATACTTCCCCACTCACACCTCGTTTTCGCCATTTGTACACTTGGCAGAATGAATTTCCCATCTTTGACGCAGTTCTCCATCTCAAATTTCAGTACTAAAAGTACGACGCTACTTCTTGCTGTGTCCCATCGCAAGTTACATTCAAGCCCTTATGACGCTGATCAAACAAGAGGTGGCAAATCAGCTTCAATCGTTTAGTGCCATCTCAGTCGCTTGCAGAAGGTACCTCACCCTATGTGATACAATGGCGAGTTGTCGCTATTACCAAAGCGGCGGCGACGACGACGACAATCGCGAGGGTCTTTATCAGGGGTAGAAAATACATCACAAGAACTAAGTATTTCACGTCGGCATTCTCCGGAGACTGCCTAAAGCAGCAGTTTCTGGTGCCCACTTTTATAGCACCATTCACACTATTCATTTGCGAGAGCATTTCTTAAATACCGCACCCATTCATAATATTTTTTATCCTTGACCGCTTTTTTCGAAAGGGCCACGGTTGGAGGGGCTGTTACAAAATTCATTTGCCACCTGTGAGGATCGAACTCACGACCTCTGGTTTACTAGACCAGCGCTCCGCCACTGAGCTAAGGAGGCGCCTCCTAGCGCGATTTTCGGGTACTTTGTTCTTACAGACTAGTGAATCGGAGCCCTTCAGCTCGAAACGCACCGCACGAGCGACCATTATTTGCATTTAGTTAGCACAGCTGCTGCTTTCCTACACATCTCTCACTATATCGATGTACAACTAAAATTGCAAAACAACACATTTATTTCATTTCAGAGTCACTTTCAGCTTCAAATACCGTTCCTCTGATATTCATCCGAAGCTAGGCATCGTCGTAACCCGTTACGTTCATTACGCAAGGCTCACGAGAGGGGCGCATGTTGGATCCGCGTAGACACAAAATTTTGAGCCGCCCAGCGTGGGGCTCGAACCCACGACCCTGAGATTAAGAGTCTCATGCTCTACCGACTGAGCTAGCCGGGCTGCACGCAACGTGTTACGAGCCATACAATACTGATGTGACCTGCGACCATCTATTGAAGATTCTTTTGACTACAGCTTATTTCCTGCTGCCACAAATCAGCTACAATCCTATTCAATGAAAAATTGTCTCCGAAAGGCATCAAATCTGCTTGAAATTATACGTGGCTATCAGCACCATTATTCAACACACATGCTCGACTGTGCGCAGACGCCTGTGGCGTAGCCCTTGGGTCCTGAATCAGATGCAGTAGTTGCAACAAAAACTCTCCTGAACGGCACTGTGCCGAAAATTTCGCTACAGATCACCCTTGTCTTGCTTGTGCTTCAGGTAGACGCCGGTTTTGCAGCCAGGAAGCGGACAGCAGCTACTTTCAACTAGTTTTGCAGTACTCAAACAACACAGTAAAACAGCATGCAACTTCTGTAGAACAGGAAAAACTCGACCGTGACAGGATTCGAACCTGCAATCTTCGGATCCGAAGTCCGACGCCTTATCCATTAGGCCACACGGTCACTGGCGCAATATACATCCCCTCACACACCTCATTTTCGCCATTTGTACACTTGGCAGAATGAATTTCCCATCTTTGACGCATTTCTCCATCTCGAATTTCAGTACTAAAAGTACGACGCTACTTCTTGCTGTGTCCCATCGCAAGTTACATTCAAGCCCTTATGACGCTGATCAAACAAGAGGTTGCAAATCAGCTTCAATCGCTTAGTGCCATCTCAGTCGCTTGCGGAAGGTACCTCACCCTATGTGATACAATGGCGAGTTGTCGCT
Organism: Schistocerca cancellata; assembly: GCF_023864275.1. Classification (NCBI taxonomy): domain Eukaryota; kingdom Metazoa; phylum Arthropoda; class Insecta; order Orthoptera; family Acrididae; genus Schistocerca; species Schistocerca cancellata. The sequence continues at coordinate 80,139,425 of NC_064633.1, read as the reverse complement.
ATTACCAAAGCGGCGGCGACGACGACGACAATCGCGAGGGTCTTTATCAGGGGTAGAAAATACATCACAAGAACTAAGTATTTCACGTCGGCATTCTCCGGAGACTGCCAAAAGCAGCAGTTTCTGGTGCCCACTTTAATAGCACCATTCACACTATTCATTTGCGAGAGCATTTCTTAAATACCGCACCCATTCATAATTTTTTTTATCCTTGACCGCTTTTTTCGAAAGGGCCACGGTTGGAGGGGCTGTTACAAAATTCATTTGCCACCTGTGAGGATCGAACTCACGACCTCTGGTTTACTAGACCAGCGCTCCGCCACTGAGCTAAGGAGGCGCCTCCTAGCGCGATTTTCGGGTACTTTGTTCTTACAGACTAGTGAATCGGAGCCCTTCAGCTCGAAACGCACTGCATGAGCGACCATTATTTGCATTTAGTTACCACAGCTGCTGCTTTCCTACACATCTCACACGATATCGATGTACAAATTAAATTCCAAAACAACACATTTATTTCATGTCAGAGTTACTTTCAGCTTCAAATACCGTTCCTCTGATATTCATCCGAAGCTAGGCATCGTCGTAACCCGTTACGTTCATCACGCAAGGCTCACGAGAGGGGCGCATGTTGGATCCGCGTAGACACAAAATTTTGAGCCGCCCAGCGTGGGGGCTCGAACCCACGACCCTGAGATTAAGAGTCTCATGCTCTACCGACTGAGCTAGCCGGGCTGCACACAACGCGTTACGAGCCATACAATACTGATTTGACCTGCGACCATCTATTGAAGATTCTTTTGACTACAGCTTATTTCCTGCTGCCACAAATCAGCTACAATCCTATTCAATGAAAAATTGTCTCCGAAAGGCATCAAATCTGCTTGAAATTATACGTGGCTATCAGCACCATTATTCAACACACATGCTCGACTGTGCGCAGACGCCTGTGGCGTAGCCCTTGGGTCCTGAATCAGATGCAGTAGTTGCAACAAAAACTCTCCTGAGCGGCACTGTGCCGAAAACTTCGCTACAGATCACCCTTGTCTTGCTTGTGCTTCTGGTAGACGCCGGTTTTGCAGCCAGGAAGCGGACAGCAGCAACTTCCAACTAGTTTTAGAGTACTCAAACAACACAGTAAAACAGCATGCATCTTTTGCAGAACAGAAAAAACTCGACCGTGACAGGATTCGAACCTGCAATCTTCGGATCCGAAGTCCGACGCCTTATCCATTAGGCCACACGGTCACTGGCGCAATATACTTCCCCACTCACACCTCGTTTTCGCCATTTGTACACTTGGCAGAATGAATTTCCCATCTTTGACGCAGTTCTCCATCTCAAATTTCAGTACTAAAAGTACGACGCTACTTCTTGCTGTGTCCCATCGCAAGTTACATTCAAGCCCTTATGACGCTGATCAAACAAGAGGTGGCAAATCAGCTTCAATCGTTTAGTGCCATCTCAGTCGCTTGCAGAAGGTACCTCACCCTATGTGATACAATGGCGAATTGTCGCTATTACCAAAGCGGCGGCGGCGCCGACGACGACGACGTCAATCGCGAGGGTCTTTATCAGGGGTAGAAAATACATCACAAGAACTAAGTATTTCACGTCGGCATTCTCCGGAGACTGCCTAAAGCAGCAGTTTCTGGTGCCCACTTTAATAGCACCATTCACACTATTCATTTGCGAGAGCATTTCTTAAATACCGCACCCATTCATAATTTTTTTTATCCTTGACCGCTTTTTTCGAAAGGGCCACGGTTGGAGGGGCTGTTACAAAATTCATTTGCCACCTGTGAGGATCGAACTCACGACCTCTGGTTTACTAGACCAGCGCTCCGCCACTGAGCTAAGGAGGCGCCTCCTAGCGCGATATTCGGGTACTTTGTTCTTACAGACTAGTGAATCGGAGCCCTTCAGCTCGAAACGCACTGCATGAGCGACCATTATTTGCATTTAGTTAGCACAGCTGCTGCTTTCCTACACATCTCACACGATATCGATGTACAAATTAAATTCCAAAACAACACATTTATTTCATGTCAGAGTTACTTTCAGCTTCAAATACCGTTCCTCTGATATTCATCCGAAGCTAGGCATCGTCGTAACCCGTTACGTTCATCACGCAAGGCTCACGAGAGGGGCGCATGTTGGATCCGCGTAGACACAAAATTTTGAGCCGCCCAGCGTGGGGCTCGAACCCACGACCCTGAGATTAAGAGTCTCATGCTCTACCGACTGAGCTAGCCGGGCTGCACACAACGCGTTACGAGCCATACAATACTGATTTGACCTGCGACCATCTATTGAAGATTCTTTTGACTACAGCTTATTTCCTGCTGCCACAAATCAGCTACAATCCTATTCAATGAAAAATTGTCTCCGAAAGGCATCAAATCTGCTTGAAATTATACGTGGCTATCAGCACCATTATTCAACACACATGCTCGACTGTGCGCAGACGCCTGTGGCGTAGCCCTTGGGTCCTGAATCAGATGCAGTAGTTGCAACAAAAACTCTCCTGAACGGCACTGTGCCGAAAATTTCGCTACAGATCACCCTTGTCTTGCTTGTGCTTCAGGTAGACGCCGGTTTTGCAGCCAGGAAGCGGACAGCAGCTACTTTCAACTAGTTTTGCAGTACTCAAACAACACAGTAAAACAGCATGCAACTTCTGTAGAACAGGAAAAACTCGACCGTGACAGGATTCGAACCTGCAATCTTCGGATCCGAAGTCCGACGCCTTATCCATTAGGCCACACGGTCACTGGCGCAATATACATCCCCTCACACACCTCATTTTCGCCATTTGTACACTTGGCAGAATGAATTTCCCATCTTTGACGCATTTCTCCATCTCAAATTTCAGTACTAAAAGTACGACGCTACTTCTTGCTGTGTCCCATCGCAAGTTACATTCAAGCCCTTATGACGCTGATCAAACAAGAGGTTGCAAATCAGCTTCAATCGCTTAGTGCCATCTCAGTCGCTTGCGGAAGGTACCTCACCCTATGTGATACAATGGCGAGTTGTCGCTATTACCAAAGCGGCGGCGACGACGACGACAATCGCGAGGGTCTTTATCAGGGGTAGAAAATACATCACAAGAACTAAGTATTTCACGTCGGCATTCTCCGGAGACTGCCTAAAGCAGCTGTTTCTGGTGCCCACTTTAATAGCACCATTCACACTATTCATTTGCGAGAGCATTTCTTAAATACCGCACCCATTCATAATTTTTTTTATCCTTGACCGCTTTTTTCGAAAGGGCCACGGTGGGAGGGGCTGTTACAAAATTCATTTGCCTCCTGTGAGGATCGAACTCACGACCTCTGGTTTACTAGACCAGCGCTCTGCCACTGAGCTAAGGAGGCGCCTCCTAGCGCATTTTTCGGGTACTTTGTTCTTACAGACTAGTGAATCGGAGCCCTTCAGCTCGAAACGCACCGCACGAGCGACCATTATTTGCATTTAGTTAGCACAGCTGCTGCTTTCCTACACATCTCTCACTATATCGATGTACAACTAAAATTGCAAAACAACACATTTATTTCATTTCAGAGTCACTTTCAGCTTCAAATACCGTTCCTGTGATATTCATCCGAAGCTAGGCATCGTCGTAACCCGTTACGTTCATTACGCAAGGCTCACGAGAGGGGCGCATGTTTGATCCGCGTAGACACAAAAATTTGCGCCGCCCAGCGTGGGGCTCGAACCCACGACCCTGAGATTAAGAGTCTCATGCTCTACCGACTGAGCTAGCCGGGCTGCACGCTACGTGTTACGAGCCATACAATACTGATGTGACCTGCGACCATCTATTGAAGATTCTTTTGACTACAGCTTATTTCCTGCTGCCACAAATCAGCTACAATCCTATTCAATGAAAAATTGTCTCCGAAAGGCATCAAATCTGCATGAAATGATACGTGGCTATCAGCACCATTATTCAACACACATGCTCGACTGTGCGCAGACGCCTGTGGCGTAGCCCTTGGGTCCTGAATCAGATGCAGTAGTTCCAACAAAAACTCTCCTGAGCGGCACTGCGCCGAAAACTTCGCTACAGATCACCCTTGTCTTGCTTGTGCTTCTGGTAGACGCCGGTTTTGCAGCCAGGAAGCGGACAGCAGCAACTTCCAACTAGTTTTAGAGTACTCAAACAACACAGTAAAACAGCATGCATCTTTTGCAGAACAGAAAAAACTCGACCGTGACAGGATTCGAACCTGCAATCTTCGGATCCGAAGTCCGACGCCTTATCCATTAGGCCACACGGTCACTGGCGCAATATACTTCCCCACTCACACCTCGTTTTCGCCATTTGTACACTTGGCAGAATGAATTTCCCATCTTTGACGCAGTTCTCCATCTCAAATTTCAGTACTAAAAGTACGACGCTACTTCTTGCTGTGTCCCATCGCAAGTTACATTCAAGCCCTTATGACGCTGATCAAACAAGAGGTGGCAAATCAGCTTCAATCGTTTAGTGCCATCTCAGTCGCTTGCAGAAGGTACCTCACCCTATGTGATACAATGGCGAGTTGTCGCTATTACCAAAGCGGCGGCGACGACGACGACAATCGCGAGGGTCTTTATCAGGGGTAGAAAATACATCACAAGAACTAAGTATTTCACGTCGGCATTCTCCGGAGACTGCCTAAAGCAGCAGTTTCTGGTGCCCACTTTTATAGCACCATTCACACTATTCATTTGCGAGAGCATTTCTTAAATACCGCACCCATTCATAATATTTTTTATCCTTGACCGCTTTTTTCGAAAGGGCCACGGTTGGAGGGGCTGTTACAAAATTCATTTGCCACCTGTGAGGATCGAACTCACGACCTCTGGTTTACTAGACCAGCGCTCCGCCACTGAGCTAAGGAGGCGCCTCCTAGCGCGATTTTCGGGTACTTTGTTCTTACAGACTAGTGAATCGGAGCCCTTCAGCTCGAAACGCACCGCACGAGCGACCATTATTTGCATTTAGTTAGCACAGCTGCTGCTTTCCTACACATCTCTCACTATATCGATGTACAACTAAAATTGCAAAACAACACATTTATTTCATTTCAGAGTCACTTTCAGCTTCAAATACCGTTCCTCTGATATTCATCCGAAGCTAGGCATCGTCGTAACCCGTTACGTTCATTACGCAAGGCTCACGAGAGGGGCGCATGTTGGATCCGCGTAGACACAAAATTTTGAGCCGCCCAGCGTGGGGCTCGAACCCACGACCCTGAGATTAAGAGTCTCATGCTCTACCGACTGAGCTAGCCGGGCTGCACGCAACGTGTTACGAGCCATACAATACTGATGTGACCTGCGACCATCTATTGAAGATTCTTTTGACTACAGCTTATTTCCTGCTGCCACAAATCAGCTACAATCCTATTCAATGAAAAATTGTCTCCGAAAGGCATCAAATCTGCTTGAAATTATACGTGGCTATCAGCACCATTATTCAACACACATGCTCGACTGTGCGCAGACGCCTGTGGCGTAGCCCTTGGGTCCTGAATCAGATGCAGTAGTTGCAACAAAAACTCTCCTGAACGGCACTGTGCCGAAAATTTCGCTACAGATCACCCTTGTCTTGCTTGTGCTTCAGGTAGACGCCGGTTTTGCAGCCAGGAAGCGGACAGCAGCTACTTTCAACTAGTTTTGCAGTACTCAAACAACACAGTAAAACAGCATGCAACTTCTGTAGAACAGGAAAAACTCGACCGTGACAGGATTCGAACCTGCAATCTTCGGATCCGAAGTCCGACGCCTTATCCATTAGGCCACACGGTCACTGGCGCAATATACATCCCCTCACACACCTCATTTTCGCCATTTGTACTCTTGGCAGAATGAATTTCCCATCTTTGACGCATTTCTCCATCTCAAATTTCAGTACTAAAAGTACGACGCTACTTCTTGCTGTGTCCCATCGCAAGTTACATTCAAGCCCTTATGACGCTGATCAAACAAGAGGTTGCAAATCAGCTTCAATCGCTTAGTGCCATCTCAGTCGCTTGCGGAAGGTACCTCACCCTATGTGATACAATGGCGAGTTGTCGCTATTACCAAAGCGGCGGCGACGACGACGACAATCGCGAGGGTCTTTATCAGGGGTAGAAAATACATCACAAGAACTAAGTATTTCACGTCGGCATTCTCCGGAGACTGCCTAAAGCAGCAGTTTCTGGTGCCCACTTTAATAGCACCATTCACACTATTCATTTGCGAGAGCATTTCTTAAATACCGCACCCATTCATAATTTTTTTTATCCTTGACCGCTTTTTTCGAAAGGGCCACGGTGGGAGGGGCTGTTACAAAATTCATTTGCCTCCTGTGAGGATCGAACTCACGACCTCTGGTTTACTAGACCAGCGCTCTGCCACTGAGCTAAGGGGGCGCCTCCTAGCGCATTTATCGGGTACTTTGTTCTTACAGACTAGTGAATCGGAGCCCTTCAGCTCGAAACGCACCGCACGAGCGACCATTATTTGCAATTAGTTAGCACAGCTGCTGCTTTCCTACACATCTCTCACTATATCGATGTACAACTAAAATTGCAAAACAACACATTTATTTCATTTCAGAGTCACTTTCAGCTTCAAATACCGTTCCTCTGATATTCATCCGAAGCTAGGCATCGTCGTAACCCGTTACGTTCATTACGCAAGGCTCACGAGAGGGGCGCATGTTGGATCCGCGTAGACACAAAATTTTGCGCCGCCCAGCGTGGGGCTCGAACCCACGACCCTGAGATTAAGAGTCTCATGCTCTACCGACTGAGCTAGCCGGGCTGCACGCAACGTGTTACGAGCCATACAATACTGATGTGACCTGCGACCATCTATTGAAGATTCTTTTGACTACAGCTTATTTCCTGCTGCCACAAATCAGCTACAATCCTATTCAATGAAAAATTGTCTCCGAAAGGCATCAAATCTGCATGAAATGATACGTGGCTATCAGCACCATTATTCAACACACATGCTCGACTGTGCGCAGACGCCTGTGGCGTAGCCCTTGGGTCCTGAATCAGATGCAGTAGTTGCAACAAAAACTCTCCTGAACGGCACTGTGCCTAAAATTTCGCTACAGATCACCCTTGTCTTGCTTGTGCTTCAGGTAGACGCCGGTTTTGCAGCCAGGAAGCGGACAGCAGCTACTTTCAACTAGTTTTGCAGTACTCAAACAACACAGTAAAACAGCATGCAACTTTTGTAGAACAGGAAAAACTCGACCGTGACAGGATTCGAACCTGCAATCTTCGGATCCGAAGTCCGACGCCTTATCCATTAGGCCACACGGTCACTGGCGCAATATACTTCCCCACTCACACCTCGTTTTCGCCATTTGTACACTTGGCAGAATGAATTTCCCATCTTTGACGCAGTTCTCCATCTCAAATTTCAGTACTAAAAGTACGACGCTACTTCTTGCTGTGTCCCATCGCAAGTTACATTCAAGCCCTTATGACGCTGATCAAACAAGAGGTGGCAAATCAGCTTCAATCGTTTAGTGCCATCTCAGTCGCTTGCAGAAGGTACCTCACCCTATGTGATACAATGGCGAATTGTCGCTATTACCAAAGCGGCGGCGGCGCCGCCGCCGCCGACGACGACGACAATCGCGAGGGTCTTTATCAGGGGTAGAAAATACATCACAAGAACTAAGTATTTCACGTCGGCATTCTCCGGAGACTGCCTAAAGCAGCAGTTTCTGGTGCCCACTTTAATAGCACCATTCACACTATTCATTTGCGAGAGCATTTCTTAAATACCGCACCCATTCATAATTTTTTTTTATCCTTGACCACTTTTTTCGAAAGGGCCACGGTGGGAGGGGCTGTTACAAAATTTATTTGCCTCCTGTGAGGATCGAACTCACGACCTCTGGTTTACTAGACCAGCGCTCTGCCAGTGAGCTAAGGAGGCGACTCCTAGCGCATTTTTCGGGTACTTTGTTCTTACAGACTAGTGAATCGGAGCCCTTCAGCTCGAAACGCACCGCATGAGCGACCATTATTTGCATTTAGTTAGCACAGCTGCTGCTTTCCTACACATCTCACACTATATCGATGTACAACTAAAATTGCAAAACAACACATTTATTTCATTTCAGAGTCACTTTCAGCTTCAAATACCGTTCCTCTGATATTCATACGAAGCTAGGCATCGTCGTAACCCGTTACGTTCATTACGCAAGACTCACGAGAGGGGCGCATGTTGGATCCGCGTAGACACAAAATTTTGCGCCGCCCAGCGTGGGGCTCGAACCCACGACCCTGAGATTAAGAGTCTCATGCTCTACCGACTGAGCTAGCCAGGCTGCACACAACGCGTTACGAGCCATACAATACTGATGTGACCTGCGACCATCTATTGAAGATTCTTTTGACTACAGCATATTTCCTGCTGCCACAAATCATCTACAATCCTATTCAATGAAAAATTGTCTCCGAAAGGCATCAAATCTGCATGAAATGATACGTGGCTGTCAGCACCATTATTCAACACTCATGCTCGACTGTGCGCAGACGCCTGTGGCGTAGCCCTTGGGTCCTGAATCAGATGCAGTAGTTCCAACAAAAACTCTCCTGAGCGGCACTGTGCCGAAAACTTCGCTACAGATCACCCTTGTCTTGCTTGTGCTTCTGGTAGACGCCGGTTTTGCAGCCAGGAAGCGGACAGCAGCAACTTCCAACTAGTTTTAGAGTACTCAAACAACACAGTAAAACAGCATGCATCTTTCGCAGAACAGGAAAAACTCGACCCTGACAGGATTCGAACCTGCAATCTTCGGATCCGAAGTCCGACGCCTTATCCATTTTTTTTTTTTTTTTTTTTTTTACTTTCGGGAACCAGAGCTTAAATCTGGCGCCTTAGACGGCTTTTTTTTATTTTTTTATTTCCTATTTTCTTTTCTTTTTCTTGTTATTTCAAATGTTTTATTTTTATTTAATTTTTTTTTTTAATTTATTTTGCATGGTTTGGTAATGTAAAACTGGCTGTAAAATTGTCGGTAGTGTATCCTTTCTCTTGTGCGCTTGGTGATGGAGGTCGGGGTCGGAGACGCGCCGCAAAAGCAGTGGGGCCTCTTCGCGGCACTGCCAGTACTTCGCGCTCCAACTCCTCCCATGTCACCATGAAAGGCAAGCAGTGGTCACTAGCCTATTCCCATCCTGTCGAAAGCAATGTGGAGCATATTACCAAATGTCTTCTTATGAGCCGGATACTGGAGCATCTTTGCATATTCGGTTTCCATGTACATTAAAAATTCAAGTTGATTGTCGCCTCCAACGTTGTTAAAAATGTAACTGGTGAACTTCCCCATGAGCCAGATCACTGTATTGTTTTTCGTCTGAGGGAAGTAGCGAGCAGCGGGGCGGTACAAATGCTGAGGGGTGAAAGTGTGTGGAGAAGTCCTGGTGATGAGGGCAAGTTTCTCTCGGATCCACTGCCAGTTGTAAATATGGCCGCCACACGTATATCGATGACACACAGTGTCGACAAGGTGACATTTGCTACAGAGTTTTGTGTCACTTAATCCTATTCCGAAGAGACGTTCATTAGTGCAGATGAGGTTATGGATAACTTTGTACCACGCTGTCCGTGCATCACTCGAAAGAACCGAACTACTTATATTTGTCCAGATGACGTCCCATGCGAATCCAGGGAACTTGGATTCAATGACATTGTTCCTGTGCAGCTGTTTCCGTTCTGCTAAAATCGCCTTCGCCGTGACTGTCGGCGACCGTAAAAGTTCTTTGCTGATGTAGCTGCGCTCAAGATAAAAGTTCCTTATATGTTTAAGTTTAAAACTGATGTGCTGAAGATGGACCGGTGGGTCGACACTTTGTGGCCGGACTATATTGTACAACTTTGCCGTGAGGCATTCCGGGGAGTTGGACATGATAGTTAATGTTCTGTTGACATATAATGCCATTGCTTTACATTTAATGTCCGTCAATCCCAGGCCCCCTTTACAAGGATCCAGAATTGCTGTCTTGACAGAGACACGAAATAATTCCCCACGCCACAAAAAATTTGTTAAACGGGACATAATGGCTTTTGCTATCATGGCGGGAAGAGGGAAAATCTGTGCAGTGTAGTAAGCCTTGGACAATATATAAGTATTTAATAAACGAACCCTTTGAAATTGGTCCAGGCAGCGGGAGTGATTGGCAATCAGTGCCCCCTGGATAGTCCGGGAAACCTCGCGCCAATTTATCGAGATCATGCGGAAGATGGATGTCGTCAGGACCATTCCAATAGCTTTATGTTGATGGACCGGAGTCGCCCACGCAATGCGCAACTGGGCAAGCCCCTTGAGGTTTAGAAATTTACTTTTTTGAACGTTCTGCCTCGCACCGGATGCCGAACAATAGGTCGCGAGCGCCAACTCAAGTTGTGACACATCCGCCTGACTTCTGATGATGACGCCAACATCATCCGCGTATGCGCCCACCACAGTTTTCATTCCTGAAATTGTAATTCCGGTGAGTCGACATCGTAACTGTCGTAATAAGGGTTCGAGAGAAAGAACAAAAAGCAGCATTGACAAGGGACTGCCTTGTGGGACGCCTCGTTGTATGTCGATGCGCTTCGTCAACTGGCAATTAACAGAGAGTTGTGCTGTGATTCCCATGGCCACGTTCTTGATAATGGCTACGGAGGTGTCGAGAAACCCCATCCGGCGTAACGTCTCTATCAGATACTGATGATCGACCCTATCAAACGCTTTGTGGAAATCGACAAAAAGCAGGCCACATTTAATATTGCATGCGTGAGTCAGGGCAACGACGTCCCGGTATAAAGCAGCAGTTTGTAAGATGGTCTTCTTAAAGGCGCAGGTCTGTTGGGGGCAAATGAGTTTAGCGGTGAGTGGCATAATGCGTTGATGGAGGACTCGAGCTAGAAGTTTATAGTCGGAGTTCAAAAGTGAAATCGGTCGGAGGTTGGTTAAACGTTTGCAACCCTTATTCTTCGGAAGAAGTACAATCTTGCATTGCTTGAATTCTGCTGGCACCGGCGTTCCCCGTAAGACTTCATTGATTAGTTGGGTGAACTTGTCTCCTATTAAATGCCAAAACCTTTTATAGAACTCAACAGGCAGGCCGTCAGGTCCTGGCGATTTGTTAACGGCAGAATTGCAGATTACGGCGTAAACATCATCACTGTCGACAGTCGAAGAAATAGCGTCATTGTCATCTCCCGTAAGTTGTGGAGTATGAGAGCCAAAAAGTTCGTCATAATCGTCCACATGTGTGTCCCCGGGTGCATACATGTTTGCATAATAAGCGGAGATTTCCTGGAGTATTCCCTGCTGCGTGCTGATTTTGGTACTGTCCTCGAGTTGAAGTTCGTCTATGAAAGTGCCCCGTCTAGTTTTGCTGTCACGAATAAGATGATACAAGGCAGCAGTCTCATCTGCAATGACGGATTTCACTTTGGACCGTACCTTAAGGCCCTCCAGTTCATGGCGTTTCAAGCACAGTAATTTGGCTTTTATCTGTTTGACATCTTTCAGGCGTGTCGTCACGCCTCCCGCCTGATCATAAAGATCCCGTAGCACACTGTAATAAAACTCGACGGTGGTTTTCCGTTCCCTAGCCCTGCGGATACTAAAGGATATTAAAACACTCCTGATCTTGGGCTTTGCCCGTCTGGTCCACCAGTCAATCACACTTCGAAAGTTGCGAAGTGAGCGGAGACACAGCTCCCATGCAGCAGCGATTTCGTCTTCTAATTCTGTGTCCGACAATAAAGAAACATTTAGATGCCACTGGTTCCGTACTCGGCGAGTAGGTTGTTGTGGCAGATTGATGCACGTTAGCAATGCACAATGGTCGGAGAAAATTACGGGAACAGTTTCAGCGTGCGTAACGTTTCGTTGTAAAGCATCCGAAACATAAATTCTGTCGATTCTGCTAGAAGAGTTGGCAACTGTATGAGTAAATTGCACCAGCGTGGGGTATTTTACCTCCCACACATCGTGCAGTGTGAGGTCATCAACAAGGCGTCGCAGCTCACCAGAATAATTAAAATTGGGAGTCTGATCTTTGCGGCCCAGAACACAATTAAAGTCACCACCGAGTATCAGTGGTGAGGGATTGCGCCTCAAGAGGTAAATGATATCGTCTTTGAAGAACGCGGCTCGTGCTGCCCGGTGACTACTACCAGAGGGTGCATATAAATTGACAAAAGTGACCCCTGCTATGGTAAGTCCAATCCCTCTCCCCGACTCTAATGTCTCAACGTTTTGTACGTGAATGCCTTCCCGAACTAAAATGGCAGTACCGACATGCGCTTCCGGTGAAATATTGTAAAAACTTACAAATCCGGTAAAGTCGAGGTGGGGCGATACAACCTCCTGTAGAAATGCGATGTCAGTCGCTGAGTCGTAGAGAAACTGTTTGAGAGCAGCGAGTTTTAAATCCGACTGGATCCTGTTAATATTAAGGGTGGAAAGCGTGTAGGATTGTAACATGAAGTACGGAGATGTCTAACCACCTGTCAAGCCATCATTCAACGCCAGAACCTTCGCGAGAATCTGACTTCGAAGATGCGTCAGCATCGGCGCTGGAACCTTTCTTTTTAGGCTTCCTGCGAACAATATTGACATTGGGTTTCACCGAGTGTCGGCGCCAACCTCCCGAGGAGAAATTCGTAGCGGAAGGCGGGGTAGGAGGATCGGAGCTGACATCAGGTGCCAGCTCCTCCTCCGCTGCACACGGTGGTTGCTCAGAGTGCAAATCTACGGCCGGCGTCCTATCGCTTCCACAATCTCTGTCGGTAGCTGAGTGTTTATCAACGGCGGAACCTTCCGTTTGTTTGTTATCGGGCTGAGGCGGTGACGTAGCCGGCTGTTGACGCTCACGCACTTCCTCGACCTGTTTACAAACGGTGTCAACATCGGTCGGTCGGTCGGTCTGCATCGGTTGACATGCCTCAGGTGACAGGCGTGGTACTGAAGCTACCGAGGCCTGGTCGTTGACGGGTAATGGATCCAACTGAGCAACTGTCACCGGTGAAGTGGCGCTACAATCCGAAAGCATGGAAGGTTCGGAGCCCGGAATCGCAAACATCGGTTGCGAAGTGCCATCGACATATTTCCTAGCAACAGTAATGTCATCTTCATCGGCGCTACCGCTATCGTAAGTGCGTCGTCTCTTGTGAGTAACGACACTACTTTGAACAACAGAAGAGTCGGAAGTCTCCTTTCGCGCTAGCGGTGGAAAGTCAGCAGCACGATTCTGCGCCCTATCTTCATCTTTGTCCGGGTTGGGGGAACTGGACACATCTGTCACAGAATCTTCCTTCACAAGATCGGCCAGAGTTAACTTTTTGCGCTGCTGTAAGTGGGTTTGCAAAACAAAGACCCGTTTCGGACAATCCTGCCTCATATGTCCACTCTCATTACAGACATGACAAGTCAAAGTCTGTCCACTGTACATAACATGAGCCTTATATCCGCAAACTTGAACATGAGAGGGTATATTATGCTTGACATGCATGTCGACCGAACGCACACCGCTAAAGCATTGCAACCGGTGTTGGCTGGACCACCGTTCATTCCTAATTTGCTTGATATCACCATACTTAGAAAGAACGTCTTTTAAATAACAGTTGTCAACCTCGGGGGGCAAGTTAAAAACACGCACATGTTTGTAATCAACATCAGCATTAGAAACTGTGACCTTACTCACCGAATTGTCACGGTGGCGGAATTCAGCTTCCCCATCAAATTTGCTTAATATCCGTTCAAGCACCAAAGGCGAGAGCAGCTTGACATAAAAACAGTATTGTTCCAGATCATAGTAAGCCGTATGTATCTGATCAGATGTGAGGCCAACAACATCAACAATCCAGTCGTGAATTTCCAGTGAACTGGGTTGTACATATCGGGTAGCCTTGTCAAAACCAAATCGCACAGTAAGCTTCCTGGGAAATATTGCAGACATTTCGGCAGTGAAACAGCGGCCAAAACCGCTATCAAGAAAGAAACAAAACAGACGTCGACAACACAAGTACGACATAAAACACTAACACACACGGAACGAAGAGTAACAAGAGTTAGTCGCGACTTCGAAACACAGCAGCTAAGCGGAGCGCTAACACGTCCTCACAGCACGCCGTCTGAAGCGGAACTGTCCATTAGGCCACACGGTCACTGGCGCACTATACATCCCCACACACACCTCATTTTCACCATTTCCACACGGTCACTGGCGCACTATACATCCCCACACACACCTCATTTTCACCATTTGTACACTTGGCGGAATGAATTTCCCATCTTTGACCCAGTTCTCCATCTCAAATTTTAGTACTAAAAGTGCGACGCTACTTCTTGCTGTGTCCCATCGCAAGTTACATTCAAGCCCTTATGACGCTGATCAAACAAGAGGTGGCAAATCAGCTTCAATCGTTTAGTGCCATCTCAGTCGCTTGCAGAAGGTACCTCACCCTATGTGATACAATGGCGAATTGTCGCTATTACCAAAGCGGCGTCGGCGCCGACGACGACGACGACGACAATCGCGAGGGTCTTTATCAGGGGTAGAAAATACATCACAAGAACTAAGTATTTCACGTCGGCATTCTCCGGAGACTGCCTAAAGCAGCAGTTTCTGGTGCCCACTTTAATAGCACCATTCACACTATTCATTTGCGAGAGCATTTCTTAAATACCGCACCCATTCATAATTTTTTTTATCCTTGACCGCTTTTTTCGAAAGGGCCACGGTGGGAGGGGCTGTTACAAAATTTATTTGCCGCCTGTGAGGATCGAACTCACGACCTCTGGTTTACTAGACCAGCGCTCTGCCACTGAGCTAAGGAGGCGCCTCCTAGCGGACTTTTAGGATACTTTGTTCTTACAAACTAGTGAATCGGAGCCCTTCAGCTCGAAACGCACCGCATGAGCGACCATTATTTGCATTTAGTTAGCACAGCTGCTGCTTTCCTACACATCTCACACTATATCGATGTACAACTAAAATTGCAAAACAACACATTTATTTCATTTCAGAGTCACTTTCAGCTTCAAATACCGTTCCTCTGATATTCATACGAAGCTAGGCATCGTCGTAACCCGTTACGTTCATTACGCAAGGCTCACGAGAGGGGCGCATGTTGGATCCGCGTAGACACAAAATTTTGCGCCGCCCAGCGTGGGGCTCGAACCCACGACCCTGAGATTAAGAGTCTCATGCTCTACCGACTGAGCTAGCCGGGCTGCACGCAACGCGTTACGAGCCATACAATACTGATGTGACCTGCGACCATCTATTGAAGATTCTTTTGACTACAGCTTATTTCCTGCTGCCACAAATCAGCTACAATCCTATTCAATGAAAAATTGTCTCCGAAATGCATCAAATCTGCATGAAATGATACGTGGCTATCAGCACCATTATTCAACACACATGCTCGACTGTGCGCAGACGCCTGTGGCGTAGCCCTTGGCTCCTGAATCAGATGCAGTAGTTCCAACAAAAACTCTCCTGAACGGCACTGTGCCGAAAACTTCGCTACAGATCACCCTTGTCTTGCTCGTGCTTCTGGTAGACGCCGGTTTTGCAGCCAGGAAGCGGACAGCAGCAACTTCCAACTAGTTTTAGAGTACTCAAACAACACAGTAAAACAGCATGCATCTTTTGCAGAACAGGAAAAACTCGACCGTGACAGGATTCGAACCTGCAATCTTCGGATCCGAAGTCCGACGCCTTATCCATTAGGCCACACGGTCACTGGCGCAATATACTTCCCCACTCACACCTCGTTTTCGCCATTTGTACACTTGGCAGAATGAATTTCCCATCTTTGACGCAGTTCTCCATCTCAAATTTCAGTACTAAAAGTACGACGCTACTTCTTGCTGTGTCCCATCGCAAGTTACATTCAAGCCCTTATGACGCTGATCAAACAAGAGGTGGCAAATCAGCTTCAATCGTTTAGTGCCATCTCAGTCGCTTGCAGAAGGTACCTCACCCTATGTGATACAATGGCGAATTGTCGCTATTACCAAAGCGGCGGCGGCGCCGCCGACGACGACGACGACGACGACGACGACGACGACAATCGCGAGTGTCTTTATCAGGGGTAGAAAATACATCACAAGAACTAAGTATTTCACGTCGGCATTCTCCGGAGACTGCCTAAAGCAGCAGTTTCTGGTGCCCACTTTAATAGCACCATTCACACTATTCATTTGCGAGAGCATTTCTTAAATACCGCACCCATTCATAATTTTTTTTATCCTTGACCGCTTTTTTCGAAAGGGCCACGGTGGGAGGGGCTGTTACAAAATTCATTTGCCGCCTGTGAGGATCGAACTCACGACCTCTGGTTTACTAGACCAGCGCTCTGCCACTGAGCTAAGGAGGCGCCTCCTAGCGGACTTTTAGGATACTTTGTTCTTACAAACTAGTGAATCGGAGCCCTTCAGCTCGAAACGCACCGCATGAGCGACCATTATTTGCATTTAGTTACCACAGCTGCTGCTTTCCTACACATCTCACACGATATCGATGTACAAATTAAATTCCAAAACAACACATTTATTTCATGTCAGAGTTACTTTCAGCTTCAAATACCGTTCCTCTGATATTCATCCGAAGCTAGGCATCGTCGTAACCCGTTACGTTCATCACGCAAGGCTCACGAGAGGGGCGCATGTTGGATCCGCGTAGACACAAAATTTTGAGCCGCCCAGCGTGGGGCTCGAACCCACGACCCTGAGATTAAGAGTCTCATGCTCTACCGACTGAGCTAGCCGGGCTGCACACAACGCGTTACGAGCCATACAATACTGATTTGACCTGCGACCATCTATTGAAGATTCTTTTGACTACAGCTTATTTCCTGCTGCCACAAATCAGCTACAATCCTATTCAATGAAAAATTGTCTCCGAAAGGCATCAAATCTGCTTGAAATTATACGTGGCTATCAGCACCATTATTCAACACACATGCTCGACTGTGCGCAGACGCCTGTGGCGTAGCCCTTGGGTCCTGAATCAGATGCAGTAGTTGCAACAAAAATTCTCCTGAACGGCACTGTGCCGAAAATTTCGCTACAGATCACCCTTGTCTTGCTTGTGCTTCAGGTAGACGCCGGTTTTGCAGCCAGGAAGCGGACAGCAGCTACTTTCAACTAGTTTTGCAGTACTCAAACAACACAGTAAAACAGCATGCAACTTTTGTAGAACAGGAAAAACTCGACCGTGACAGGATTCGAACCTGCAATCTTCGGATCCGAAGTCCGACGCCTTATCCATTAGGCCACACGGTCACTGGCGCAATATACATCCCCACACACACCTCATTTTCGCCATTTGTACACTTGGCAGAATGAATTTCCCATCTTTGACGCATTTCTCCATCTCAAATTTCAGTACTAAAAGTACGACGCTACTTCTTGCTGTGTCCCATCGCAAGTTACATTCAAGCCCTTATGACGCTGATCAAACAAGAGGTTGCAAATCAGCTTCAATCGCTTAGTGCCATCTCAGTCGCTTGCGGAAGGTACCTCACCCTATGTGATACAATGACGAGTTGTCGCTATTACCAAAGCGGCAGCGACGACGACGACAATCGCGAGGGTCTTTATCAGGGGTAGAAAATACATCACAAGAACTAAGTATTTCACGTCGGCATTCTCCGGAGACTGCCAAAAGCAGCAGTTTCTGGTGCCCACTTTAATAGCACCATTCACACTATTCATTTGCGAGAGCATTTCTTAAATACCGCACCCATTCATAATATTTTTTATCCTTGACCGCTTTTTTCGAAAGGGCCACGGTGGGAGGGGCTGTTACAAAATTCATTTGCCACCTGTGAGGATCGAACTCACGACCTCTGGTTTACTAGACCAGCGCTCCGCCACTGAGCTAAGGAGGCGCCTCCTAGCGCGATTTTCGGGTACTTTGTTCTTACAGACTAGTGAATCGGAGCCCTTCAGCTCGAAACGCACTGCATGAGCGACCATTATTTGCATTTAGTTACCACAGCTGCTGCTTTCCTACACATCTCACACGATATCGATGTACAAATTAAATTCCAAAACAACACATTTATTTCATGTCAGAGTTACTTTCAGCTTCAAATACCGTTCCTCTGATATTCATCCGAAGCTAGGCATCGTCGTAACCCGTTACGTTCATCACGCAAGGCTCACGAGAGGGGCGCATGTTGGATCCGCATAGACACAAAATTTTGAGCCGCCCAGCGTGGGGCTCGAACCCACGACCCTGAGATTAAGAGTCTCATGCTCTACCGACTGAGCTAGCCGGGCTGCACACAACGCGTTACGAGCCATACAATACTGATTTGACCTGCGACCATCTATTGAAGATTCTTTTGACTACAGCTTATTTCCTGCTGCCACAAATCAGCTACAATCCTATTCAATGAAAAATTGTCTCCGAAAGGCATCAAATCTGCTTGAAATTATACGTGGCTATCAGCACCATTATTCAACACACATGCTCGACTGTGCGCAGACGCCTGTGGCGTAGCCCTTGGGTCCTGAATCAGATGCAGTAGTTGCAACAAAAACTCTCCTGAACGGCACTGTGCCGAAAATTTCGCTACAGATCACCCTTGTCTTGCTTGTGCTTCAGGTAGACGCCGGTTTTGCAGCCAGGAAGCGGACAGCAGCTACTTTCAACAAGTTTTGCAGTACTCAAACAACACAGTAAAACAGCATGCAACTTTTGTAGAACAGGAAAAACTCGACCGTGACAGGATTCGAACCTGCAATCTTCGGATCCGATGTCCGACGCCTTATCCATTAGGCCACACGGTCACTGGCGCAATATACATCCCCACACACACCTCATTTTCGCCATTTGTACACTTGGCAGAATGAATTTCCCATCTTTGACGCATTTCTCCATCTCAAATTTCAGTACTAAAAGTACGACGCTACTTCTTGCTGTGTCCCATCGCAAGTTACATTCAAGCCCTTATGACGCTGATCAAACAAGAGGTTGCAAATCAGCTTCAATCGCTTAGTGCCATCTCAGTCGCTTGCGGAAGGTACCTCACCCTATGTGATACAATGGCGAGTTGTCGCTATTACCAAAGCGGCAGCGACGACGACGACAATCGCGAGGGTCTTTATCAGGGGTAGAAAATACATCACAAGAACTAAGTATTTCACGTCGGCATTCTCCGGAGACTGCCAAAAGCAGCAGTTTCTGGTGCCCACTTTAATAGCACCATTCACACTATTCATTTGCGAGAGCATTTCTTAAATACCGCACCCATTCATAATATTTTTTATCCTTGACCGCTTTTTTCGAAAGGGCCACGGTGGGAGGGGCTGTTACAAAATTCATTTGCCACCTGTGAGGATCGAACTCGCGACCTCTGGTTTACTAGACCAGCGCTCCGCCACTGAGCTAAGGAGGCGCCTCCTAGCGCGATTTTCGGGTACTTTGTTCTTACAGACTAGTGAATCGGAGCCCTTCAGCTCGAAACGCACTGCATGAGCGACCATTATTTGCATTTAGTTACCACAGCTGCTGCTTTCCTACACATCTCACACGATATCGATGTACAAATTAAATTCCAAAACAACACATTTATTTCATGTCAGAGTTACTTTCAGCTTCAAATACCGTTCCTCTGATATTCATCCGAAGCTAGGCATCGTCGTAACCCGTTACGTTCATCACGCAAGGCTCACGAGAGGGGCGCATGTTGGATCCGCGTAGACACAAAATTTTGAGCCGCCCAGCGTGGGGCTCGAACCCACGACCCTGAGATTAAGAGTCTCATGCTCTACCGACTGAGCTAGCCGGGCTGCACACAACGCGTTACGAGCCATACAATACTGATTTGACCTGCGACCATCTATTGAAGATTCTTTTGACTACAGCTTATTTCCTGCTGCCACAAATCAGCTACAATCCTATTCAATGAAAAATTGTCTCCGAAAGGCATCAAATCTGCTTGAAATGATACGTGGCTATCAGCACCATTATTCAACACACATGCTCGACTGTGCGCAGACGCCTGTGGCGTAGCCCTTGGGTCCTGAATCAGATGCAGTAGTTGCAACAAAAACTCTCCTGAACGGCACTGTGCCGAAAATTTCGCTACAGATCACCCTTGTCTTGCTTGTGCTTCAGGTAGACGCCGATTTTGCAGCCAGGAAGCGGACAGCAGCTACTTTCAACTAGTTTTGCAGTACTCAAACAACACAGTAAAACAGCATGCAACTTTTGTAGAACAGGAAAAACTCGACCGTGACAGGATTCGAACCTGCAATCTTCGGATCCGAAGTCCGACGCCTTATCCATTAGGCCACACGGTCACTGGCGCAATATACATCCCCACACACACCTCATTTTCGCCATTTGTACACTTGGCAGAATGAATTTCCCATCTTTGACGCATTTCTCCATCTCAAATTTCAGTACTAAAAGTACGACGCTACTTCTTGCTGTGTCCCATCGCAAGTTACATTCAAGCCCTTATGACGCTGATCAAACAAGAGGTTGCAAATCAGCTTCAATCGCTTAGTGCCATCTCAGTCGCTTGCGGAAGGTACCTCACCCTATGTGATACAATGGCGAGTTGTCGCTATTACCAAAGCGGCGGCGACGACGACGACGACAATCGCGAGGGTCTTTATCAGGGGTAGAAAATACATCACAAGAACTAAGTATTTCACGTCGGCATTCTCCGGAGACTGCCAACAGCAGCAGTTTCTGGTGCCCACTTTAATAGCACCATTCACACTATTCATTTGCGAGAGCATTTCTTAAATACCGCACCCATTCATAATATTTTTTATCCTTGACCGCTTTTTTCGAAAGGGCCACGGTGGGAGGGGCTGTTACAAAATTCATTTGCCACCTGTGAGGATCGAACTCACGACCTCTGGTTTACTAGACCAGCGCTCCGCCACTGAGCTAAGGAGGCGCCTCCTAGCGCGATTTTCGGGTACTTTGTTCTTACAGACTAGTGAATCGGAGCCCTTCAGCTCGAAACGCACTGCATGAGCGACCATTATTTGCATTTAGTTACCACAGCTGCTGCTTTCCTACACATCTCACACGATATCGATGTACAAATTAAATTCCAAAACAACACATTTATTTCATGTCAGAGTTACTTTCAGCTTCAAATACCGTTCCTCTGATATTCATCCGAAGCTAGGCATCGTCGTAACCCGTTACGTTCATCACGCAAGGCTCACGAGAGGGGCGCATGTTGGATCCGCGTAGACACAAAATTTTGAGCCGCCCAGCGTGGGGCTCGAACCCACGACCCTGAGATTAAGAGTCTCATGCTCTACCGACTGAGCTAGCCGGGCTGCACACAACGCGTTACGAGCCATACAATACTGATTTGACCTGCGACCATCTATTGAAGATTCTTTTGACTACAGCTTATTTCCTGCTGCCACAAATCAGCTACAATCCTATTCAATGAAAAATTGTCTCCGAAAGGCATCAAATCTGCTTGAAATGATACGTGGCTATCAGCACCATTATTCAACACACATGCTCGACTGTGCGCAGACGCCTGTGGCGTAGCCCTTGGGTCCTGAATCAGATGCAGTAGTTGCAACAAAAACTCTCCTGAACGGCACTGTGCCGAAAATTTCGCTACAGATCACCCTTGTCTTGCTTGTGCTTCAGGTAGACGCCGGTTTTGCAGCCAGGAAGCGGACAGCAGCTACTTTCAACTAGTTTTGCAGTACTCAAACAACACAGTAAAACAGCATGCAACTTTTGTAGAACAGGAAAAACTCGACCGTGACAGGATTCGAACCTGCAATCTTCGGATCCGAAGTCCGACGCCTTATCCATTAGGCCACACGGTCACTGGCGCAATATACATCCCCACACACACCTCATTTTCGCCATTTGTACACTTGGCAGAATGAATTTCCCATCTTTGACGCATTTCTCCATCTCAAATTTCAGTACTAAAAGTACGACGCTACTTCTTGCTGTGTCCCATCGCAAGTTACATTCAAGCCCTTATGACGCTGATCAAACAAGAGGTTGCAAATCAGCTTCAATCGCTTAGTGCCATCTCAGTCGCTTGCGGAAGGTACCTCACCCTATGTGATACAATGGCGAGTTGTCGCTATTACCAAAGCGGCGGCGGCGCCGACGACAATCGCGAGGGTCTTTATCAGGGGTAGAAAATACATCACAAGAACTAAGTATTTCACGTCGGCATTCTCCGGAGACTGCCAACAGCAGCAGTTTCTGGTGCCCACTTTAATAGCACCATTCACACTATTCATTTGCGAGAGCATTTCTTAAATACCGCACCCATTCATAATATTTTTTATCCTTGACCGCTTTTTTCGAAAGGGCCACGGTGGGAGGGGCTGTTACAAAATTCATTTGCCACCTGTGAGGATCGAACTCACGACCTCTGGTTTACTAGACCAGCGCTCCGCCACTGAGCTAAGGAGGCGCCTCCTAGCGCGATTTTCGGGTACTTTGTTCTTACAGACTAGTGAATCGGAGCCCTTCAGCTCGAAACGCACTGCATGAGCGACCATTATTTGCATTTAGTTACCACAGCTGCTGCTTTCCTACACATCTCACACGATATCGATGTACAAATTAAATTCCAAAACAACACATTTATTTCATGTCAGAGTTACTTTCAGCTTCAAATACCGTTCCTCTGATATTCATCCGAAGCTAGGCATCGTCGTAACCCGTTACGTTCATCACGCAAGGCTCACGAGAGGGGCGCATGTTGGATCCGCGTAGACACAAAATTTTGAGCCGCCCAGCGTGGGGCTCGAACCCACGACCCTGAGATTAAGAGTCTCATGCTCTACCGACTGAGCTAGCCGGGCTGCACACAACGCGTTACGAGCCATACAATACTGATTTGACCTGCGACCATCTATTGAAGATTCTTTTGACTACAGCTTATTTCCTGCTGCCACAAATCAGCTACAATCCTATTCAATGAAAAATTGTCTCCGAAAGGCATCAAATCTGCTTGAAATGATACGTGGCTATCAGCACCATTATTCAACACACATGCTCGACTGTGCGCAGACGCCTGTGGCGTAGCCCTTGGGTCCTGAATCAGATGCAGTAGTTGCAACAAAAACTCTCCTGAACGGCACTGTGCCGAAAATTTCGCTACAGATCACCCTTGTCTTGCTTGTGCTTCAGGTAGACGCCGGTTTTGCAGCCAGGAAGCGGACAGCAGCTACTTTCAACTAGTTTTGCAGTACTCAAACAACACAGTAAAACAGCATGCAACTTTTGTAGAACAGGAAAAACTCGACCGTGACAGGATTCGAACCTGCAATCTTCGGATCCGAAGTCCGACGCCTTATCCATTAGGCCACACGGTCACTGGCGCAATATACATCCCCACACACACCTCATTTTCGCCATTTGTACACTTGGCAGAATGAATTTCCCATCTTTGACGCATTTCTCCATCTCAAATTTCAGTACTAAAAGTACGACGCTACTTCTTGCTGTGTCCCATCGCAAGTTACATTCAAGCCCTTATGACGCTGATCAAACAAGAGGTTGCAAATCAGCTTCAATCGCTTAGTGCCATCTCAGTCGCTTGCGGAAGGTACCTCACCCTATGTGATACAATGGCGAGTTGTCGCTATTACCAAAGCGGCGGCGACGACGACGACGACAATCGCGAGGGTCTTTATCAGGGGTAGAAAATACATCACAAGAACTAAGTATTTCACGTCGGCATTCTCCGGAGACTGCCAACAGCAGCAGTTTCTGGTGCCCACTTTAATAGCACCATTCACACTATTCATTTGCGAGAGCATTTCTTAAATACCGCACCCATTCATAATATTTTTTATCCTTGACCGCTTTTTTCGAAAGGGCCACGGTGGGAGGGGCTGTTACAAAATTCATTTGCCACCTGTGAGGGACGAACTCACGACCTCTGGTTTACTAGACCAGCGCTCCGCCACTGAGCTAAGGAGGCGCCTCCTAGCGCGATTTTCGGGTACTTTGTTCTTACAGACTAGTGAATCGGAGCCCTTCAGCTCGAAACGCACTGCATGAGCGACCATTATTTGCATTTAGTTACCACAGCTGCTGCTTTCCTACACATCTCACACGATATCGATGTACAAATTAAATTCCAAAACAACACATTTATTTCATGTCAGAGTTACTTTCAGCTTCAAATACCGTTCCTCTGATATTCATCCGAAGCTAGGCATCGTCGTAACCCGTTACGTTCATCACGCAAGGCTCACGAGAGGGGCGCATGTTGGATCCGCGTAGACACAAAATTTTGAGCCGCCCAGCGTGGGGCTCGAACCCACGACCCTGAGATTAAGAGTCTCATGCTCTACCGACTGAGCTAGCCGGGCTGCACACAACGCGTTACGAGCCATACAATACTGATTTGACCTGCGACCATCTATTGAAGATTCTTTTGACTACAGCTTATTTCCTGCTGCCACAAATCAGCTACAATCCTATTCAATGAAAAATTGTCTCCGAAAGGCATCAAATCTGCTTGAAATGATACGTGGCTATCAGCACCATTATTCAACACACATGCTCGACTGTGCGCAGACGCCTGTGGCGTAGCCCTTGGGTCCTGAATCAGATGCAGTAGTTGCAACAAAAACTCTCCTGAACGGCACTGTGCCGAAAATTTCGCTACAGATCACCCTTGTCTTGCTTGTGCTTCAGGTAGACGCCGGTTTTGCAGCCAGGAAGCGGACAGCAGCTACTTTCAACTAGTTTTGCAGTACTCAAACAACACAGTAAAACAGCATGCAACTTTTGTAGAACAGGAAAAACTCGACCGTGACAGGATTCGAACCTGCAATCTTCGGATCCGAAGTCCGACGCCTTATCCATTAGGCCACACGGTCACTGGCGCAATATACATCCCCACACACACCTCATTTTCGCCATTTGTACACTTGGCAGAATGAATTTCCCATCTTTGACGCATTTCTCCATCTCAAATTTCAGTACTAAAAGTACGACGCTACTTCTTGCTGTGTCCCATCGCAAGTTACATTCAAGCCCTTATGACGCTGATCAAACAAGAGGTTGCAAATCAGCTTCAATCGCTTAGTGCCATCTCAGTCGCTTGCGGAAGGTACCTCACCCTATGTGATACAATGGCGAGTTGTCGCTATTACCAAAGCGGCGGCGGCGCCGACGACAATCGCGAGGGTCTTTATCAGGGGTAGAAAATACATCACAAGAACTAAGTATTTCACGTCGGCATTCTCCGGAGACTGCCAACAGCAGCAGTTTCTGGTGCCCACTTTAATAGCACCATTCACACTATTCATTTGCGAGAGCATTTCTTAAATACCGCACCCATTCATAATATTTTTTATCCTTGACCGCTTTTTTCGAAAGGGCCACGGTGGGAGGGGCTGTTACAAAATTCATTTGCCACCTGTGAGGATCGAACTCACGACCTCTGGTTTACTAGACCAGCGCTCCGCCACTGAGCTAAGGAGGCGCCTCCTAGCGCGATTTTCGGGTACTTTGTTCTTACAGACTAGTGAATCGGAGCCCTTCAGCTCGAAACGCACTGCATGAGCGACCATTATTTGCATTTAGTTACCACAGCTGCTGCTTTCCTACACATCTCACACGATATCGATGTACAAATTAAATTCCAAAACAACACATTTATTTCATGTCAGAGTTACTTTCAGCTTCAAATACCGTTCCTCTGATATTCATCCGAAGCTAGGCATCGTCGTAACCCGTTACGTTCATCACGCAAGGCTCACGAGAGGGGCGCATGTTGGATCCGCGTAGACACAAAATTTTGAGCCGCCCAGCGTGGGGCTCGAACCCACGACCCTGAGATTAAGAGTCTCATGCTCTACCGACTGAGCTAGCCGGGCTGCACACAACGCGTTACGAGCCATACAATACTGATTTGACCTGCGACCATCTATTGAAGATTCTTTTGACTACAGCTTATTTCCTGCTGCCACAAATCAGCTACAATCCTATTCAATGAAAAATTGTCTCCGAAAGGCATCAAATCTGCTTGAAATTATACGTGGCTATCAGCACCATTATTCAACACACATGCTCGACTGTGCGCAGACGCCTGTGGCGTAGCCCTTGGGTCCTGAATCAGATGCAGTAGTTGCAACAAAAACTCTCCTGAACGGCACTGTGCCGAAAATTTCGCTACAGATCACCCTTGTCTTGCTTGTGCTTCAGGTAGACGCCGGTTTTGCAGCCAGGAAGCGGACAGCAGCTACTTTCAACTAGTTTTGCAGTACTCAAACAACACAGTAAAACAGCATGCAACTTTTGTAGAACAGGAAAAACTCGACCGTGACAGGATTCGAACCTGCAATCTTCGGATCCGAAGTCCGACGCCTTATCCATTAGGCCACACGGTCACTGGCGCAATATACATCCCCACACACACCTCATTTTCGCCATTTGTACACTTGGCAGAATGAATTTCCCATCTTTGACGCATTTCTCCATCTCAAATTTCAGTACTAAAAGTACGACGCTACTTCTTGCTGTGTCCCATCGCAAGTTACATTCAAGCCCTTATGACGCTGATCAAACAAGAGGTTGCAAATCAGCTTCAATCGCTTAGTGCCATCTCAGTCGCTTGCGGAAGGTACCTCACCCTATGTGATACAATGGCGAGTTGTCGCTATTACCAAAGCGGCGGCGGCGCCGACGACAATCGCGAGGGTCTTTATCAGGGGTAGAAAATACATCACAAGAACTAAGTATTTCACGTCGGCATTCTCCGGAGACTGCCAACAGCAGCAGTTTCTGGTGCCCACTTTAATAGCACCATTCACACTATTCATTTGCGAGAGCATTTCTTAAATACCGCACCCATTCATAATATTTTTTATCCTTGACCGCTTTTTTCGAAAGGGCCACGGTGGGAGGGGCTGTTACAAAATTCATTTGCCACCTGTGAGGATCGAACTCACGACCTCTGGTTTACTAGACCAGCGCTCCGCCACTGAGCTAAGGAGGCGCCTCCTAGCGCGATTTTCGGGTACTTTGTTCTTACAGACTAGTGAATCGGAGCCCTTCAGCTCGAAACGCACTGCATGAGCGACCATTATTTGCATTTAGTTACCACAGCTGCTGCTTTCCTACACATCTCACACGATATCGATGTACAAATTAAATTCCAAAACAACACATTTATTTCATGTCAGAGTTACTTTCAGCTTCAAATACCGTTCCTCTGATATTCATCCGAAGCTAGGCATCGTCGTAACCCGTTACGTTCATCACGCAAGGCTCACGAGAGGGGCGCATGTTGGATCCGCGTAGACACAAAATTTTGAGCCGCCCAGCGTGGGGCTCGAACCCACGACCCTGAGATTAAGAGTCTCATGCTCTACCGACTGAGCTAGCCGGGCTGCACACAACGCGTTACGAGCCATACAATACTGATTTGACCTGCGACCATCTATTGAAGATTCTTTTGACTACAGCTTATTTCCTGCTGCCACAAATCAGCTACAATCCTATTCAATGAAAAATTGTCTCCGAAAGGCATCAAATCTGCTTGAAATGATACGTGGCTATCAGCACCATTATTCAACACACATGCTCGACTGTGCGCAGACGCCTGTGGCGTAGCCCTTGGGTCCTGAATCAGATGCAGTAGTTGCAACAAAAACTCTCCTGAACGGCACTGTGCCGAAAATTTCGCTACAGATCACCCTTGTCTTGCTTGTGCTTCAGGTAGACGCCGGTTTTGCAGCCAGGAAGCGGACAGCAGCTACTTTCAACTAGTTTTGCAGTACTCAAACAACACAGTAAAACAGCATGCAACTTTTGTAGAACAGGAAAAACTCGACCGTGACAGGATTCGAACCTGCAATCTTCGGATCCGAAGTCCGACGCCTTATCCATTAGGCCACACGGTCACTGGCGCAATATACATCCCCACACACACCTCATTTTCGCCATTTGTACACTTGGCAGAATGAATTTCCCATCTTTGACGCATTTCTCCATCTCAAATTTCAGTACTAAAAGTACGACGCTACTTCTTGCTGTGTCCCATCGCAAGTTACATTCAAGCCCTTATGACGCTGATCAAACAAGAGGTTGCAAATCAGCTTCAATCGCTTAGTGCCATCTCAGTCGCTTGCGGAAGGTACCTCACCCTATGTGATACAATGGCGAGTTGTCGCTATTACCAAAGCGGCGGCGGCGCCGACGACAATCGCGAGGGTCTTTATCAGGGGTAGAAAATACATCACAAGAACTAAGTATTTCACGTCGGCATTCTCCGGAGACTGCCAACAGCAGCAGTTTCTGGTGCCCACTTTAATAGCACCATTCACACTATTCATTTGCGAGAGCATTTCTTAAATACCGCACCCATTCATAATATTTTTTATCCTTGACCGCTTTTTTCGAAAGGGCCACGGTGGGAGGGGCTGTTACAAAATTCATTTGCCACCTGTGAGGATCGAACTCACGACCTCTGGTTTACTAGACCAGCGCTCCGCCACTGAGCTAAGGAGGCGCCTCCTAGCGCGATTTTCGGGTACTTTGTTCTTACAGACTAGTGAATCGGAGCCCTTCAGCTCGAAACGCACTGCATGAGCGACCATTATTTGCATTTAGTTACCACAGCTGCTGCTTTCCTACACATCTCACACGATATCGATGTACAAATTAAATTCCAAAACAACACATTTATTTCATGTCAGAGTTACTTTCAGCTTCAAATACCGTTCCTCTGATATTCATCCGAAGCTAGGCATCGTCGTAACCCGTTACGTTCATCACGCAAGGCTCACGAGAGGGGCGCATGTTGGATCCGCGTAGACACAAAATTTTGAGCCGCCCAGCGTGGGGCTCGAACCCACGACCCTGAGATTAAGAGTCTCATGCTCTACCGACTGAGCTAGCCGGGCTGCACACAACGCGTTACGAGCCATACAATACTGATTTGACCTGCGACCATCTATTGAAGATTCTTTTGACTACAGCTTATTTCCTGCTGCCACAAATCAGCTACAATCCTATTCAATGAAAAATTGTCTCCGAAAGGCATCAAATCTGCTTGAAATGATACGTGGCTATCAGCACCATTATTCAACACACATGCTCGACTGTGCGCAGACGCCTGTGGCGTAGCCCTTGGGTCCTGAATCAGATGCAGTAGTTGCAACAAAAACTCTCCTGAACGGCACTGTGCCGAAAATTTCGCTACAGATCACCCTTGTCTTGCTTGTGCTTCAGGTAGACGCCGGTTTTGCAGCCAGGAAGCGGACAGCAGCTACTTTCAACTAGTTTTGCAGTACTCAAACAACACAGTAAAACAGCATGCAACTTTTGTAGAACAGGAAAAACTCGACCGTGACAGGATTCGAACCTGCAATCTTCGGATCCGAAGTCCGACGCCTTATCCATTAGGCCACACGGTCACTGGCGCAATATACATCCCCACACACACCTCATTTTCGCCATTTGTACACTTGGCAGAATGAATTTCCCATCTTTGACGCATTTCTCCATCTCAAATTTCAGTACTAAAAGTACGACGCTACTTCTTGCTGTGTCCCATCGCAAGTTACATTCAAGCCCTTATGACGCTGATCAAACAAGAGGTTGCAAATCAGCTTCAATCGCTTAGTGCCATCTCAGTCGCTTGCGGAAGGTACCTCACCCTATGTGATACAATGGCGAGTTGTCGCTATTACCAAAGCGGCGGCGACGACGACGACGACAATCGCGAGGGTCTTTATCAGGGGTAGAAAATACATCACAAGAACTAAGTATTTCACGTCGGCATTCTCCGGAGACTGCCAACAGCAGCAGTTTCTGGTGCCCACTTTAATAGCACCATTCACACTATTCATTTGCGAGAGCATTTCTTAAATACCGCACCCATTCATAATATTTTTTATCCTTGACCGCTTTTTTCGAAAGGGCCACGGTGGGAGGGGCTGTTACAAAATTCATTTGCCACCTGTGAGGATCGAACTCACGACCTCTGGTTTACTAGACCAGCGCTCCGCCACTGAGCTAAGGAGGCGCCTCCTAGCGCGATTTTCGGGTACTTTGTTCTTACAGACTAGTGAATCGGAGCCCTTCAGCTCGAAACGCACTGCATGAGCGACCATTATTTGCATTTAGTTACCACAGCTGCTGCTTTCCTACACATCTCACACGATATCGATGTACAAATTAAATTCCAAAACAACACATTTATTTCATGTCAGAGTTACTTTCAGCTTCAAATACCGTTCCTCTGATATTCATCCGAAGCTAGGCATCGTCGTAACCCGTTACGTTCATCACGCAAGGCTCACGAGAGGGGCGCATGTTGGATCCGCGTAGACACAAAATTTTGAGCCGCCCAGCGTGGGGCTCGAACCCACGACCCTGAGATTAAGAGTCTCATGCTCTACCGACTGAGCTAGCCGGGCTGCACACAACGCGTTACGAGCCATACAATACTGATTTGACCTGCGACCATCTATTGAAGATTCTTTTGACTACAGCTTATTTCCTGCTGCCACAAATCAGCTACAATCCTATTCAATGAAAAATTGTCTCCGAAAGGCATCAAATCTGCTTGAAATTATACGTGGCTATCAGCACCATTATTCAACACACATGCTCGACTGTGCGCAGACGCCTGTGGCGTAGCCCTTGGGTCCTGAATCAGATGCAGTAGTTGCAACAAAAACTCTCCTGAACGGCACTGTGCCGAAAATTTCGCTACAGATCACGCTTGTCTTGCTTGTGCTTCAGGTAGACGCCGGTTTTGCAGCCAGGAAGCGGACAGCAGCTACTTTCAACTAGTTTTGCAGTACTCAAACAACACAGTAAAACAGCATGCAACTTTTGTAGAACAGGAAAAACTCGACCGTGACAGGATTCGAACCTGCAATCTTCGGATCCGAAGTCCGACGCCTTATCCATTAGGCCACACGGTCACTGGCGCAATATACATCCCCACACACACCTCATTTTCGCCATTTGTACACTTGGCAGAATGAATTTCCCATCTTTGACGCATTTCTCCATCTCAAATTTCAGTACTAAAAGTACGACGCTACTTCTTGCTGTGTCCCATCGCAAGTTACATTCAAGCCCTTATGACGCTGATCAAACAAGAGGTTGCAAATCAGCTTCAATCGCTTAGTGCCATCTCAGTCGCTTGCGGAAGGTACCTCACCCTATGTGATACAATGGCGAGTTGTCGCTATTACCAAAGCGGCGGTGACGACGACGACAATCGCGAGGGTCTTTATCAGGGGTAGAAAATACATCACAAGAACTAAGTATTTCACGTCGGCATTCTCCGCCAACAGCAGCAGTTTCTGGTGCCCACTTTAATAGCACCATTCACACTATTCATTTGCGAGAGCATTTCTTAAATACCGCACCCATTCATAATATTTTTTATCCTTGACCGCTTTTTTCGAAAGGGCCACGGTGGGAGGGGCTGTTACAAAATTCATTTGCCACCTGTGAGGATCGAACTCACGACCTCTGGTTTACTAGACCAGCGCTC
The DNA here is from genome assembly GCF_023864275.1 of Schistocerca cancellata. Lineage (NCBI taxonomy): Eukaryota > Metazoa > Arthropoda > Insecta > Orthoptera > Acrididae > Schistocerca > Schistocerca cancellata. Next base: position 80,107,898 of record NC_064633.1, on the reverse strand, counting down.
CGCCACTGAGCTAAGGAGGCGCCTCCTAGCGCGATTTTCGGGTACTTTGTTCTTACAGACTAGTGAATCGGAGCCCTTCAGCTCGAAACGCACTGCATGAGCGACCATTATTTGCATTTAGTTACCACAGCTGCTGCTTTCCTACACATCTCACACGATATCGATGTACAAATTAAATTCCAAAACAACACATTTATTTCATGTCAGAGTTACTTTCAGCTTCAAATACCGTTCCTCTGATATTCATCCGAAGCTAGGCATCGTCGTAACCCGTTACGTTCATCACGCAAGGCTCACGAGAGGGGCGCATGTTGGATCCGCGTAGACACAAAATTTTGAGCCGCCCAGCGTGGGGCTCGAACCCACGACCCTGATATTAAGAGTCTCATGCTCTACCGACTGAGCTAGCCGGGCTGCACACAACGCGTTACGATCCATACAATACTGATTTGACCTGCGACCATCTATTGAAGATTCTTTTGACTACAGCTTATTTCCTGCTGCCACAAATCAGCTACAATCCTATTCAATGAAAAATTGTCTCCGAAAGGCATCAAATCTGCTTGAAATGATACGTGGCTATCAGCACCATTATTCAACACACATGCTCGACTGTGCGCAGACGCCTGTGGCGTAGCCCTTGGGTCCTGAATCAGATGCAGTAGTTGCAACAAAAACTCTCCTGAACGGCACTGTGCCGAAAATTTCGCTACAGATCACCCTTGTCTTGCTTGTGCTTCAGGTAGACGCCGGTTTTGCAGCCAGGAAGCGGACAGCAGCTACTTTCAACTAGTTTTGCAGTACTCAAACAACACAGTAAAACAGCATGCAACTTTTGTAGAACAGGAAAAACTCGACCGTGACAGGATTCGAACCTGCAATCTTCGGATCCGAAGTCCGACGCCTTATCCATTAGGCCACACGGTCACTGGCGCAATATACATCCCCACACACACCTCATTTTCGCCATTTGTACACTTGGCAGAATGAATTTCCCATCTTTGACGCATTTCTCCATCTCAAATTTCAGTACTAAAAGTACGACGCTACTTCTTGCTGTGTCCCATCGCAAGTTACATTCAAGCCCTTATGACGCTGATCAAACAAGAGGTTGCAAATCAGCTTCAATCGCTTAGTGCCATCTCAGTCGCTTGCGGAAGGTACCTCACCCTATGTGATACAATGGCGAGTTGTCGCTATTACCAAAGCGGCGGCGACGACGACGACAATCGTGAGGGTCTTTATCAGGGGTAGAAAATACATCACAAGAACTAAGTATTTCACGTCGGCATTCTCCGGAGACTGCCAACAGCAGCAGTTTCTGGTGCCCACTTTAATAGCACCATTCACACTATTCATTTGCGAGAGCATTTCTTAAATACCGCACCCATTCATAATATTTTTTATCCTTGACCGCTTTTTTCGAAAGGGCCACGGTGGGAGGGGCTGTTACAAAATTCATTTGCCACCTGTGAGGATCGAACTCACGACCTCTGGTTTACTAGACCAGCGCTCCGCCACTGAGCTAAGGAGGCGCCTCCTAGCGCGATTTTCGGGTACTTTGTTCTTACAGACTAGTGAATCGGAGCCCTTCAGCTCGAAACGCACTGCATGAGCGACCATTATTTGCATTTAGTTACCACAGCTGCTGCTTTCCTACACATCTCACACGATATCGATGTACAAATTAAATTCCAAAACAACACATTTATTTCATGTCAGAGTTACTTTCAGCTTCAAATACCGTTCCTCTGATATTCATCCGAAGCTAGGCATCGTCGTAACCCGTTACGTTCATCACGCAAGGCTCACGAGAGGGGCGCATGTTGGATCCGCGTAGACACAAAATTTTGAGCCGCCCAGCGTGGGGCTCGAACCCACGACCCTGATATTAAGAGTCTCATGCTCTACCGACTGAGCTAGCCGGGCTGCACACAACGCGTTACGATCCATACAATACTGATTTGACCTGCGACCATCTATTGAAGATTCTTTTGACTACAGCTTATTTCCTGCTGCCACAAATCAGCTACAATCCTATTCAATGAAAAATTGTCTCCGAAAGGCATCAAATCTGCTTGAAATGATACGTGGCTATCAGCACCATTATTCAACACACATGCTCGACTGTGCGCAGACGCCTGTGGCGTAGCCCTTGGGTCCTGAATCAGATGCAGTAGTTGCAACAAAAACTCTCCTGAACGGCACTGTGCCGAAAATTTCGCTACAGATCACCCTTGTCTTGCTTGTGCTTCAGGTAGACGCCGGTTTTGCAGCCAGGAAGCGGACAGCAGCTACTTTCAACTAGTTTTGCAGTACTCAAACAACACAGTAAAACAGCATGCAACTTTTGTAGAACAGGAAAAACTCGACCGTGACAGGATTCGAACCTGCAATCTTCGGATCCGAAGTCCGACGCCTTATCCATTAGGCCACACGGTCACTGGCGCAATATACATCCCCACACACACCTCATTTTCGCCATTTGTACACTTGGCAGAATGAATTTCCCATCTTTGACGCATTTCTCCATCTCAAATTTCAGTACTAAAAGTACGACGCTACTTCTTGCTGTGTCCCATCGCAAGTTACATTCAAGCCCTTATGACGCTGATCAAACAAGAGGTTGCAAATCAGCTTCAATCGCTTAGTGCCATCTCAGTCGCTTGCGGAAGGTACCTCACCCTATGTGATACAATGGCGAGTTGTCGCTATTACCAAAGCGGCGGCGACGACGACGACAATCGTGAGGGTCTTTATCAGGGGTAGAAAATACATCACAAGAACTAAGTATTTCACGTCGGCATTCTCCGGAGACTGCCAAAAGCAGCAGTTTCTGGTGCCCACTTTAATAGCACCATTCACACTATTCATTTGCGAGAGCATTTCTTAAATACCGCACCCATTCATAATATTTTTTATCCTTGACCGCTTTTTTCGAAAGGGCCACGGTGGGAGGGGCTGTTACAAAATTCATTTGCCACCTGTGAGGATCGAACTCACGACCTCTGGTTTACTAGACCAGCGCTCCGCCACTGAGCTAAGGAGGCGCCTCCTAGCGCGATTTTCGGGTACTTTGTTCTTACAGACTAGTGAATCGGAGCCCTTCAGCTCGAAACGCACTGCATGAGCGACCATTATTTGCATTTAGTTACCACAGCTGCTGCTTTCCTACACATCTCACACGATATCGATGTACAAATTAAATTCCAAAACAACACATTTATTTCATGTCAGAGTTACTTTCAGCTTCAAATACCGTTCCTCTGATATTCATCCGAAGCTAGGCATCGTCGTAACCCGTTACGTTCATCACGCAAGGCTCACGAGAGGGGCGCATGTTGGATCCGCGTAGACACAAAATTTTGAGCCGCCCAGCGTGGGGCTCGAACCCACGACCCTGAGATTAAGAGTCTCATGCTCTACCGACTGAGCTAGCCGGGCTGCACACAACGTGTTACGAGCCATACAATACTGATTTGACCTGCGACCATCTATTGAAGATTCTTTTGACTACAGCTTATTTCCTGCTGCCACAAATCAGCTACAATCCTATTCAATGAAAAATTGTCTCCGAAAGGCATCAAATCTGCTTGAAATGATACGTGGCTATCAGCACCATTATTCAACACACATGCTCGACTGTGCGCAGACGCCTGTGGCGTAGCCCTTGGGTCCTGAATCAGATGCAGTAGTTGCAACAAAAACTCTCCTGAACGGCACTGTGCCGAAAATTTCGCTACAGATCACCCTTGTCTTGCTTGTGCTTCAGGTAGACGCCGGTTTTGCAGCCAGGAAGCGGACAGCAGCTACTTTCAACTAGTTTTGCAGTACTCAAACAACACAGTAAAACAGCATGCAACTTTTGTAGAACAGGAAAAACTCGACCGTGACAGGATTCGAACCTGCAATCTTCGGATCCGAAGTCCGACGCCTTATCCATTAGGCCACACGGTCACTGGCGCAATATACATCCCCACACACACCTCATTTTCGCCATTTGTACACTTGGCAGAATGAATTTCCCATCTTTGACGCATTTCTCCATCTCAAATTTCAGTACTAAAAGTACGACGCTACTTCTTGCTGTGTCCCATCGCAAGTTACATTCAAGCCCTTATGACGCTGATCAAACAAGAGGTTGCAAATCAGCTTCAATCGCTTAGTGCCATCTCAGTCGCTTGCGGAAGGTACCTCACCCTATGTGATACAATGGCGAGTTGTCGCTATTACCAAAGCGGCGGCGACGACGACGACAATCGCGAGGGTCTTTATCAGGGGTAGAAAATACATCACAAGAACTAAGTATTTCACGTCGGCATTCTCCGGAGACTGCCAACAGCAGCAGTTTCTGGTGCCCACTTTAATAGCACCATTCACACTATTCATTTGCGAGAGCATTTCTTAAATACCGCACCCATTCATAATATTTTTTATCCTTGACCGCTTTTTTCGAAAGGGCCACGGTGGGAGGGGCTGTTACAAAATTCATTTGCCACCTGTGAGGATCGAACTCACGACCTCTGGTTTACTAGACCAGCGCTCCGCCACTGAGCTAAGGAGGCGCCTCCTAGCGCGATTTTCGGGTACTTTGTTCTTACAGACTAGTGAATCGGAGCCCTTCAGCTCGAAACGCACTGCATGAGCGACCATTATTTGCATTTAGTTACCACAGCTGCTGCTTTCCTACACATCTCACACGATATCGATGTACAAATTAAATTCCAAAACAACACATTTATTTCATGTCAGAGTTACTTTCAGCTTCAAATACCGTTCCTCTGATATTCATCCGAAGCTAGGCATCGTCGTAACCCGTTACGTTCATCACGCAAGGCTCACGAGAGGGGCGCATGTTGGATCCGCGTAGACACAAAATTTTGAGCCGCCCAGCGTGGGGCTCGAACCCACGACCCTGAGATTAAGAGTCTCATGCTCTACCGACTGAGCTAGCCGGGCTGCACACAACGCGTTACGAGCCATACAATACTGATTTGACCTGCGACCATCTATTGAAGATTCTTTTGACTACAGCTTATTTCCTGCTGCCACAAATCAGCTACAATCTATTCAATGAAAAATTGTCTCCGAAAGGCATCAAATCTGCTTGAAATTATACGTTGGCTATCAGCACCATTATTCAACACACATGCTCGACTGTGCGCAGACGCCTGTGGCGTAGCCCTTGGGTCCTGAATCACGATGCAGTAGTTGCAACAAAAACTCTCCTGAACGGCACTGTGCCGAAAATTTCGCTACAGATCACCCTTGTCTTGCTTGTGCTTCAGGTAGACGCCGGTTTTTGCAGCAGGAAGCGGACAGCAGCTACTTTCAACTAGTTTTGCAGTACTCAAACAACACAGTAAAACAGCATGCAACTTTTGTAGAACAGGAAAAACTCGACCGTGACAGGATTCGAACCTGCAATCTTCGGATCCGAAGTCCGACGCCTTATCACTTAGGCCACACGGTCACTGGCGCAATATACATCCCCACACACACCTCATTTTCGCCATTTGTACACTTGGCAGAATGAATTTCCCATCTTTGACGCATTTCTCCATCTCAAATTTCAGTACTAAAAGTACGACGCTACTTCTTGCTGGTGTCCCATCGCAAGTTACATTCAAGCCCTTATGACGCTGATCAAACAAGAGGTTGCAATCAGCTTCAATCGCTTAGTGCCATCTCAGTCCCCTTGCGGAAGGTACCTCACCTATGTGATACAATGGCGAGTTGTCGCTATTACCAAAGCGGCGGCGACGACGACGACAATCGCGAGGGTCTTTATCAGGGGTAGAAAATACATCACAAGAACTAAGTATTTCACGTCGGCATTTCGCCGAGACTGCCAACAGCAGCAGTTTCTGGTGCCCACTTTAATAGCACCATTCACACTATTCATTTGCGAGAGCATTTCTTAAATACCGCACCCATTCATAATATTTTTTATCCTTGACCGCTTTTTTCGAAAGGGCCACGGTGGGAGGGGCTGTTACAAAAATCATTTGCCCCACCTGTGAGGATCGAACTCACGACCTCTGGTTTACTAGACCAGCAGCGCCTCGCACTGAGCTAAGGAGGCGCCTCCTAGCGCGATTTTCGGGTACTTTGTTCTTACAGACTAGTGAATCGGAGCCCTTCAGCTCGAAACGCACTGCATGAGCGGACCATTATTTGCATTTAGTTACCACAGCTGCTGCTTTTCCTACACATCTCACACGATATCGATGTACAAATTAAATTCCAAAACAACACATTTATTTCATGTCAGAGTTACTTTCAGCTTCAAATACCGTTCCTCTGATATTCATCCGAAGCTAGGCATCGTCGTAACCCGTTACGTTCATCACGCAAGGCTCACGAGAGGGGCGCATGTTGGATCCGCGTAGGACACAAAATTTTGAGCCGCCCAGCGTGGGGCTCGAACCACGACCCTGAGATTAAGAGTCTCATGCTCTACCGACTGAGCTAGCCGGGCTGCACACAACGCGTTACGAGCCATACAATACTGATTTGACCTGCGACCATCTATTGAAGATTCTATTTGACTACAGCTTATTTCCTGCTGCCACAAATCAGCTACATCCTATTCAATGAAAAATTGTCTCCGAAAGGCATCAAATCTGCTTGAAATTATACGTGGCTATCAGCACCATTATTCAACACACATGCTCGACTGTGCGCAGACGCTGTGGCGTAGCCCTTGAGGTCCTGAATCAGATGCAGTAGTTGCAACAAAAAACTCTCCTGAACGGCACTGTGCCGAAATTTCGCTACAGATCACCTTGTCTTGCTGTGCTTCAGGTAGACGCCGGTTTGCAGCCAGGAAGCGGACAGCAGCTACTTTCAACTAGTTTTGCAGTACTCAAACAACACAGTAAAACAGCATGCAACTTTTGTAGAACAGGAAAAAACTCGACCGTGACAGGATTCGAACCTGCAATCTTCGGGATCCGAAGTCCGACGCCTTATCCATTAGGCCACACGGTCACTGGCGCAATATACATCCCCACACACACCTCATTTTTCGCCATTTGTACACTTGGCAGAATGAATTTCCCATCTTTGACGCATTTCTCCATCTCAAATTTCAGTACTAAAAGTACGACGCTACTTCTTGCTGTGTCCCATCGCAAGTTACATTCAAGCCCTTATGACGCTGATCAAACAAGAGGTTGCAAATCAGCTTCAATCGCTTAGTGCCATCTCAGTCGCTTGCGGAAGGTACCTCACCCTATGTGATACACTGGCGAGTTGTCGCTATTACCAAACGCGCGGCGGACGACGACGACAATCGCGAGGGTCCTTTTATCAGGGGTAGAAAATACATCACAAGAACTAAGTATTTCACGTCGGCATTCTCCGGAGACTGCCCAACAGCAGCAGTTTCTGGTGCCCACTTTAATAGCACCATTCACACTATTCATTTGCGAGAGCATTTCTTAATACCGCACCCATTCATAATATTTTTTATCCTTGACCGTCTTTTTTCGAAAGGGCCACGGTGGGAGGGGCTGTTACAAAATTCATTTGCCACCTGTGAGGATCGAACTCACGACCTCTGGTTTACTAGACCAGCGCTCCGCCACTGAGCTAAGGAGGCGCCTCTCTCGCGATTTTCGGGTACTTTGTTCTTACAGACTAGTGAATCGGAGCCTTCAGCTCGAAACGCACTGCATGAGCGACCATTATTTGCATTTAGTTACCACAGCTGCTGCTTTCCTACACATCTCACACGATATCGATGTACAAATTAAATTCCAAAACAACACATTTATTTCATGTCAGAGTTACTTTCAGCTTCAAATACCGTTCCTCTGATATTCATCCGAAGCTAGGCATCGTCGTAACCCGTTACGTTCATCACGCAAGGCTCACGAGAGGGGCGCATGTTGGATCCGCGTAGACACAAAATTTTGAGCCGCCCAGCGTGGGGCTCGAACCCACGACCCTGAGATTAAGAGTCTCATGCTCTACCGACTGAGCTAGCCGGGCTGCACACAACGCGTTACGAGCCATACAATACTGATTTGACCTGCGACCATCTATTGAAGATTCTTTTGACTACAGCTTATTTCCTGCTGCCACAAATCAGCTACAATCCTATTCAATGAAAAATTGTCTCCGAAAGGCATCAAATCTGCTTGAAATTATACGTGGCTATCAGCACCATTATTCAACACACATGCTCGACTGTGCGCAGACGCCTGTGGCGTAGCCCTTGGGTCCTGAATCAGATGCAGTAGTTGCAACAAAAACTCTCCTGAACGGCACTGTGCCGAAAATTTCGCTACAGATCACCCTTGTCTTGCTTGTGCTTCAGGTAGACGCCGGTTTTGCAGCCAGGAAGCGGACAGCAGCTACTTTCAACTAGTTTTGCAGTACTCAAACAACACAGTAAAACAGCATGCAACTTTTGTAGAACAGGAAAAACTCGACCGTGACAGGATTCGAACCTGCAATCTTCGGATCCGAAGTCCGACGCCTTATCCATTAGGCCACACGGTCACTGGCGCAATATACATCCCCACACACACCTCATTTTCGCCATTTGTACACTTGGCAGAATGAATTTCCCATCTTTGACGCATTTCTCCATCTCAAATTTCAGTACTAAAAGTACGACGCTACTTCTTGCTGTGTCCCATCGCAAGTTACATTCAAGCCCTTATGACGCTGATCAAACAAGAGGTTGCAAATCAGCTTCAATCGCTTAGTGCCATCTCAGTCGCTTGCGGAAGGTACCTCACCCTATGTGATACAATGGCGAGTTGTCGCTATTACCAAAGCGGCGGCGACGACGACGACAATCGCGAGGGTCTTTATCAGGGGTAGAAAATACATCACAAGAACTAAGTATTTCACGTCGGCATTCTCCGGAGACTGCCAACAGCAGCAGTTTCTGGTGCCCACTTTAATAGCACCATTCACACTATTCATTTGCGAGAGCATTTCTTAAATACCGCACCCATTCATAATATTTTTTATCCTTGACCGCTTTTTTCGAAAGGGCCACGGTGGGAGGGGCTGTTACAAAATTCATTTGCCACCTGTGAGGATCGAACTCACGACCTCTGGTTTACTAGACCAGCGCTCCGCCACTGAGCTAAGGAGGCGCCTCCTAGCGCGATTTTCGGGTACTTTGTTCTTACAGACTAGTGAATCGGAGCCCTTCAGCTCGAAACGCACTGCATGAGCGACCATTATTTGCATTTAGTTACCACAGCTGCTGCTTTCCTACACATCTCACACGATATCGATGTACAAATTAAATTCCAAAACAACACATTTATTTCATGTCAGAGTTACTTTCAGCTTCAAATACCGTTCCTCTGATATTCATCCGAAGCTAGGCATCGTCGTAACCCGTTACGTTCATCACGCAAGGCTCACGAGAGGGGCGCATGTTGGATCCGCGTAGACACAAAATTTTGAGCCGCCCAGCGTGGGGCTCGAACCCACGACCCTGAGATTAAGAGTCTCATGCTCTACCGACTGAGCTAGCCGGGCTGCACACAATGCGTTACGAGCCATACAATACTGATTTGACCTGCGACCATCTATTGAAGATTCTTTTGACTACAGCTTATTTCCTGCTGCCACAAATCAGCTACAATCCTATTCAATGAAAAATTGTCTCCGAAAGGCATCAAATCTGCTTGAAATTATACGTGGCTATCAGCACCATTATTCAACACACATGCTCGACTGTGCGCAGACGCCTGTGGCGTAGCCCTTGGGTCCTGAATCAGATGCAGTAGTTGCAACAAAAACTCTCCTGAACGGCACTGTGCCGAAAATTTCGCTACAGATCACCCTTGTCTTGCTTGTGCTTCAGGTAGACGCCGGTTTTGCAGCCAGGAAGCGGACAGCAGCTACTTTCAACTAGTTTTGCAGTACTCAAACAACACAGTAAAACAGCATGCAACTTTTGTAGAACAGGAAAAACTCGACCGTGACAGGATTCGAACCTGCAATCTTCGGATCCGAAGTCCGACGCCTTATCCATTAGGCCACACGGTCACTGGCGCAATATACATCCCCACACACACCTCATTTTCGCCATTTGTACACTTGGCAGAATGAATTTCCCATCTTTGACGCATTTCTCCATCTCAAATTTCAGTACTAAAAGTACGACGCTACTTCTTGCTGTGTCCCATCGCAAGTTACATTCAAGCCCTTATGACGCTGATCAAACAAGAGGTTGCAAATCAGCTTCAATCGCTTAGTGCCATCTCAGTCGCTTGCGGAAGGTACCTCACCCTATGTGATACAATGGCGAGTTGTCGCTATTACCAAAGCGGCGGCGACGACGACGACAATCGCGAGGGTCTTTATCAGGGGTAGAAAATACATCACAAGAACTAAGTATTTCACGTCGGCATTCTCCGGAGACTGCCAACAGCAGCAGTTTCTGGTGCCCACTTTAATAGCACCATTCACACTATTCATTTGCGAGAGCATTTCTTAAATACCGCACCCATTCATAATATTTTTTATCCTTGACCGCTTTTTTCGAAAGGGCCACGGTTGGAGGGGCTGTTACAAAATTCATTTGCCACCTGTGAGGATCGAACTCACGACCTCTGGTTTACTAGACCAGCGCTCCGCCACTGAGCTAAGGAGGCGCCTCCTAGCGCGATTTTCGGGTACTTTGTTCTTACAGACTAGTGAATCGGAGCCCTTCAGCTCGAAACGCACTGCATGAGCGACCATTATTTGCATTTAGTTACCACAGCTGCTGCTTTCCTACACATCTCACACGATATCGATGTACAAATTAAATTCCAAAACAACACATTTATTTCATGTCAGAGTTACTTTCAGCTTCAAATACCGTTCCTCTGATATTCATCCGAAGCTAGGCATCGTCGTAACCCGTTACGTTCATCACGCAAGGCTCACGAGAGGGGCGCATGTTGGATCCGCGTAGACACAAAATTTTGAGCCGCCCAGCGTGGGGCTCGAACCCACGACCCTGAGATTAAGAGTCTCATGCTCTACCGACTGAGCTAGCCGGGCTGCACACAACGCGTTACGAGCCATACAATACTGATTTGACCTGCGACCATCTATTGAAGATTCTTTTGACTACAGCTTATTTCCTGCTGCCACAAATCAGCTACAATCCTATTCAATGAAAAATTGTCTCCGAAAGGCATCAAATCTGCTTGAAATTATACGTGGCTATCAGCACCATTATTCAACACACATGCTCGACTGTGCGCAGACGCCTGTGGCGTAGCCCTTGGGTCCTGAATCAGATGCAGTAGTTGCAACAAAAACTCTCCTGAACGGCACTGTGCCGAAAATTTCGCTACAGATCACCCTTGTCTTGCTTGTGCTTCAGGTAGACGCCGGTTTTGCAGCCAGGAAGCGGACAGCAGCTACTTTCAACTAGTTTTGCAGTACTCAAACAACACAGTAAAACAGCATGCAACTTTTGTAGAACAGGAAAAACTCGACCGTGACAGGATTCGAACCTGCAATCTTCGGATCCGAAGTCCGACGCCTTATCCATTAGGCCACACGGTCACTGGCGCAATATACATCCCCACACACACCTCATTTTCGCCATTTGTACACTTGGCAGAATGAATTTCCCATCTTTGACGCATTTCTCCATCTCAAATTTCAGTACTAAAAGTACGACGCTACTTCTTGCTGTGTCCCATCGCAAGTTACATTCAAGCCCTTATGACGCTGATCAAACAAGAGGTTGCAAATCAGCTTCAATCGCTTAGTGCCATCTCAGTCGCTTGCGGAAGGTACCTCACCCTATGTGATACAATGGCGAGTTGTCGCTATTACCAAAGCGGCGGCGACGACGACGACAATCGCGAGGGTCTTTATCAGGGGTAGAAAATACATCACAAGAACTAAGTATTTCACGTCGGCATTCTCCGGAGACTGCCAACAGCAGCAGTTTCTGGTGCCCACTTTAATAGCACCATTCACACTATTCATTTGCGAGAGCATTTCTTAAATACCGCACCCATTCATAATATTTTTTATCCTTGACCGCTTTTTTCGAAAGGGCCACGGTGGGAGGGGCTGTTACAAAATTCATTTGCCACCTGTGAGGATCGAACTCACGACCTCTGGTTTACTAGACCAGCGCTCCGCCACTGAGCTAAGGAGGCGCCTCCTAGCGCGATTTTCGGGTACTTTGTTCTTACAGACTAGTGAATCGGAGCCCTTCAGCTCGAAACGCACTGCATGAGCGACCATTATTTGCATTTAGTTACCACAGCTGCTGCTTTCCTACACATCTCACACGATATCGATGTACAAATTAAATTCCAAAACAACACATTTATTTCATGTCAGAGTTACTTTCAGCTTCAAATACCGTTCCTCTGATATTCATCCGAAGCTAGGCATCGTCGTAACCCGTTACGTTCATCACGCAAGGCTCACGAGAGGGGCGCATGTTGGATCCGCGTAGACACAAAATTTTGAGCCGCCCAGCGTGGGGCTCGAACCCACGACCCTGAGATTAAGAGTCTCATGCTCTACCGACTGAGCTAGCCGGGCTGCACACAACGCGTTACGAGCCATACAATACTGATTTGACCTGCGACCATCTATTGAAGATTCTTTTGACTACAGCTTATTTCCTGCTGCCACAAATCAGCTACAATCCTATTCAATGAAAAATTGTCTCCGAAAGGCATCAAATCTGCTTGAAATTATACGTGGCTATCAGCACCATTATTCAACACACATGCTCGACTGTGCGCAGACGCCTGTGGCGTAGCCCTTGGGTCCTGAATCAGATGCAGTAGTTGCAACAAAAACTCTCCTGAACGGCACTGTGCCGAAAATTTCGCTACAGATCACCCTTGTCTTGCTTGTGCTTCAGGTAGACGCCGGTTTTGCAGCCAGGAAGCGGACAGCAGCTACTTTCAACTAGTTTTGCAGTACTCAAACAACACAGTAAAACAGCATGCAACTTTTGTAGAACAGGAAAAACTCGACCGTGACAGGATTCGAACCTGCAATCTTCGGATCCGAAGTCCGACGCCTTATCCATTAGGCCACACGGTCACTGGCGCAATATACATCCCCACACACACCTCATTTTCGCCATTTGTACACTTGGCAGAATGAATTTCCCATCTTTGACGCATTTCTCCATCTCAAATTTCAGTACTAAAAGTACGACGCTACTTCTTGCTGTGTCCCATCGCAAGTTACATTCAAGCCCTTATGACGCTGATCAAACAAGAGGTTGCAAATCAGCTTCAATCGCTTAGTGCCATCTCAGTCGCTTGCGGAAGGTACCTCACCCTATGTGATACAATGGCGAGTTGTCGCTATTACCAAAGCGGCGGCGACGACGACGACGACGACAATCGCGAGGGTCTTTATCAGGGGTAGAAAATACATCACAAGAACTAAGTATTTCACGTCGGCATTCTCCGGAGACTGCCAAAAGCAGCAGTTTCTGGTGCCCACTTTAATAGCACCATTCACACTATTCATTTGCGAGAGCATTTCTTAAATACCGCACCCATTCATAATATTTTTTATCCTTGACCGCTTTTTTCGAAAGGGCCACGGTGGGAGGGGCTGTTACAAAATTCATTTGCCACCTGTGAGGATCGAACTCACGACCTCTGGTTTACTAGACCAGCGCTCCGCCACTGAGCTAAGGAGGCGCCTCCTAGCGCGATTTTCGGGTACTTTGTTCTTACAGACTAGTGAATCGGAGCCCTTCAGCTCGAAACGCACTGCATGAGCGACCATTATTTGCATTTAGTTACCACAGCTGCTGCTTTCCTACACATCTCACACGATATCGATGTACAAATTAAATTCCAAAACAACACATTTATTTCATGTCAGAGTTACTTTCAGCTTCAAATACCGTTCCTCTGATATTCATCCGAAGCTAGGCATCGTCGTAACCCGTTACGTTCATCACGCAAGGCTCACGAGAGGGGCGCATGTTGGATCCGCGTAGACACAAAATTTTGAGCCGCCCAGCGTGGGGCTCGAACCCACGACCCTGAGATTAAGAGTCTCATGCTCTACCGACTGAGCTAGCCGGGCTGCACACAACGCGTTACGAGCCATACAATACTGATTTGACCTGCGACCATCTATTGAAGATTCTTTTGACTACAGCTTATTTCCTGCTGCCACAAATCAGCTACAATCCTATTCAATGAAAAATTGTCTCCGAAAGGCATCAAATCTGCTTGAAATTATACGTGGCTATCAGCACCATTATTCAACACACATGCTCGACTGTGCGCAGACGCCTGTGGCGTAGCCCTTGGGTCCTGAATCAGATGCAGTAGTTGCAACAAAAACTCTCCTGAACGGCACTGTGCCGAAAATTTCGCTACAGATCACCCTTGTCTTGCTTGTGCTTCAGGTAGACGCCGGTTTTGCAGCCAGGAAGCGGACAGCAGCTACTTTCAACTAGTTTTGCAGTACTCAAACAACACAGTAAAATAGCATGCAACTTTTGTAGAACAGGAAAAACTCGACCGTGACAGGATTCGAACCTGCAATCTTCGGATCCGAAGTCCGACGCCTTATCCATTAGGCCACACGGTCACTGGCGCAATATACATCCCCACACACACCTCATTTTCGCCATTTGTACACTTGGCAGAATGAATTTCCCATCTTTGACGCATTTCTCCATCTCAAATTTCAGTACTAAAAGTACGACGCTACTTCTTGCTGTGTCCCATCGCAAGTTACATTCAAGCCCTTATGACGCTGATCAAACAAGAGGTTGCAAATCAGCTTCAATCGCTTAGTGCCATCTCAGTCGCTTGCGGAAGGTACCTCACCCTATGTGATACAATGGCGAGTTGTCGCTATTACCAAAGCGGCGGCGACGACGACGACGACAATCGCGAGGGTCTTTATCAGGGGTAGAAAATACATCACAAGAACTAAGTATTTCACGTCGGCATTCTCCGGAGACTGCCAAAAGCAGCAGTTTCTGGTGCCCACTTTAATAGCACCATTCACACTATTCATTTGCGAGAGCATTTCTTAAATACCGCACCCATTCATAATATTTTTTATCCTTGACCGCTTTTTTCGAAAGGGCCACGGTGGGAGGGGCTGTTACAAAATTCATTTGCCTCCTGTGAGGATCGAACTCACGACCTCTGGTTTACTAGACCAGCGCTCCGCCACTGAGCTAAGGAGGCGCCTGCTAGCGCGATTTTCGGGTACTTTGTTCTTACAGACTAGTGAATCGGAGCCCTTCAGCTCGAAACGCACTGCATGAGCGACCATTATTTGCATTTAGTTACCACAGCTGCTGCTTTCCTACACATCTCACACGATATCGATGTACAAATTAAATTCCAAAACAACACATTTATTTCATGTCAGAGTTACTTTCAGCTTCAAATACCGTTCCTCTGATATTCATCCGATGCTAGGCATCGTCGTAACCCGTTACGTTCATCACGCAAGGCTCACGAGAGGGGCGCATGTTGGATCCGCGTAGACACAAAATTTTGAGCCGCCCAGCGTGGGGCTCGAACCCACGACCCTGAGATTAAGAGTCTCATGCTCTACCGACTGAGCTAGCCGGGCTGCACACAACGCGTTACGAGCCATACAATACTGATTTGACCTGCGACCATCTATTGAAGATTCTTTTGACTACAGCTTATTTCCTGCTGCCACAAATCAGCTACAATCCTATTCAATGAAAAATTGTCTCCGAAAGGCATCAAATCTGCTAGAAATTATACGTGGCTATCAGCACCATTATTCAACACACATGCTCGACTGTGCGCAGACGCCTGTGGCGTAGCCCTTGGGTCCTGAATCAGATGCAGTAGTTGCAACAAAAACTCTCCTGAACGGCACTGTGCCGAAAATTTCGCTACAGATCACCCTTGTCTTGCTTGTGCTTCAGGTAGACGCCGGTTTTGCAGCCAGGAAGCGGACAGCAGCTACTTTCAACTAGTTTTGCAGTACTCAAACAACACAGTAAAACAGCATGCAACTTTTGTAGAACAGGAAAAACTCGACCGTGACAGGATTCGAACCTGCAATCTTCGGATCCGAAGTCCGACGCCTTATCCATTAGGCCACACGGTCACTGGCGCAATATACATCCCCACACACACCTCATTTTCGCCATCTGTACACTTGGCAGAATGAATTTCCCATCTTTGACGCATTTCTCCATCTCAAATTTCAGTACTAAAAGTACGACGCTACTTCTTGCTGTGTCCCATCGCAAGTTACATTCAAGCCCTTATGACGCTGATCAAACAAGAGGTTGCAAATCAGCTTCAATCGCTTAGTGCCATCTCAGTCGCTTGCGGAAGGTACCTCACCCTATGTGATACAATGGCGAGTTGTCGCTATTACCAAAGCGGCGGCGACGACGACGACGACAATCGCGAGGGTCTTTATCAGGGGTAGAAAATACATCACAAGAACTAAGTATTTCACGTCGGCATTCTCCGGAGACTGCCAAAAGCAGCAGTTTCTGGTGCCCACTTTAATAGCACCATTCACACTATTCATTTGCGAGAGCATTTCTTAAATACCGCACCCATTCATAATATTTTTTATCCTTGACCGCTTTTTTCGAAAGGGCCACGGTGGGAGGGGCTGTTACAAAATTCATTTGCCTCCTGTGAGGATCGAACTCACGACCTCTGGTTTACTAGACCAGCGCTCCGCCACTGAGCTAAGGAGGCGCCTCCTAGCGCGATTTTCGGGTACTTTGTTCTTACAGACTAGTGAATCGGAGCCCTTCAGCTCGAAACGCACTGCATGAGCGACCATTATTTGCATTTAGTTACCACAGCTGCTGCTTTCCTACACATCTCACACGATATCGATGTACAAATTAAATTCCAAAACAACACATTTATTTCATGTCAGAGTTACTTTCAGCTTCAAATACCGTTCCTCTGATATTCATCCGATGCTAGGCATCGTCGTAACCCGTTACGTTCATCACGCAAGGCTCACGAGAGGGGCGCATGTTGGATCCGCGTAGACACAAAATTTTGAGCCGCCCAGCGTGGGGCTCGAACCCACGACCCTGAGATTAAGAGTCTCATGCTCTACCGACTGAGCTAGCCGGGCTGCACACAACGCGTTACGAGCCATACAATACTGATTTGACCTGCGACCATCTATTGAAGATTCTTTTGACTACAGCTTATTTCCTGCTGCCACAAATCAGCTACAATCCTATTCAATGAAAAATTGTCTCCGAAAGGCATCAAATCTGCTAGAAATTATACGTGGCTATCAGCACCATTATTCAACACACATGCTCGACTGTGCGCAGACGCCTGTGGCGTAGCCCTTGGGTCCTGAATCAGATGCAGTAGTTGCAACAAAAACTCTCCTGAACGGCACTGTGCCGAAAATTTCGCTACAGATCACCCTTGTCTTGCTTGTGCTTCAGGTAGACGCCGGTTTTGCAGCCAGGAAGCGGACACCAGCTACTTTCAACTAGTTTTGCAGTACTCAAACAACACAGTAAAATAGCATGCAACTTTTGTAGAACAGGAAAAACTCGACCGTGACAGGATTCGAACCTGCAATCTTCGGATCCGAAGTCCGACGCCTTATCCATTAGGCCACACGGTCACTGGCGCAATATACATCCCCACACACATCTCATTTTCGCCATTTGTACACTTGGCAGAATGAATTTCCCATCTTTGACGCATTTCTCCATCTCAAATTTCAGTACTAAAAGTACGACGCTACTTCTTGCTGTGTCCCATCGCAAGTTACATTCAAGCCCTTATGACGCTGATCAAACAAGAGGTTGCAAATCAGCTTCAATCGCTTAGTGCCATCTCAGTCGCTTGCGGAAGGTACCTCACCCTATGTGATACAATGGCGAGTTGTCGCTATTACCAAAGCGGCGGCGACGACGACGACGACAATCGCGAGGGTCTTTATCAGGGGTAGAAAATACATCACAAGAACTAAGTATTTCACGTCGGCATTCTCCGGAGACTGCCAAAAGCAGCAGTTTCTGGTGCCCACTTTAATAGCACCATTCACACTATTCATTTGCGAGAGCATTTCTTAAATACCGCACCCATTCATAATATTTTTTATCCTTGACCGCTTTTTTCGAAAGGGCCACGGTGGGAGGGGCTGTTACAAAATTCATTTGCCACCTGTGAGGATCGAACTCACGACCTCTGGTTTACTAGACCAGCGCTCCGCCACTGAGCTAAGGAGGCGCCTGCTAGCGCGATTTTCGGGTACTTTGTTCTTACAGACTAGTGAATCGGAGCCCTTCAGCTCGAAACGCACTGCATGAGCGACCATTATTTGCATTTAGTTACCACAGCTGCTGCTTTCCTACACATCTCACACGATATCGATGTACAAATTAAATTCCAAAACAACACATTTATTTCATGTCAGAGTTACTTTCAGCTTCAAATACCGTTCCTCTGATATTCATCCGAAGCTAGGCATCGTCGTAACCCGTTACGTTCATCACGCAAGGCTCACGAGAGGGGCGCATGTTGGATCCGCGTAGACACAAAATTTTGAGCCGCCCAGCGTGGGGCTCGAACCCACGACCCTGAGATTAAGAGTCTCATGCTCTACCGACTGAGCTAGCCGGGCTGCACACAACGCGTTACGAGCCATACAATACTGATTTGACCTGCGACCATCTATTGAAGATTCTTTTGACTACAGCTTATTTCCTGCTGCCACAAATCAGCTACAATCCTATTCAATGAAAAATTGTCTCCGAAAGGCATCAAATCTGCTTGAAATTATACGTGGCTATCAGCACCATTATTCAACACACATGCTCGACTGTGCGCAGACGCCTGTGGCGTAGCCCTTGGGTCCTGAATCAGATGCAGTAGTTGCAACAAAAACTCTCCTGAACGGCACTGTGCCGAAAATTTCGCTACAGATCACCCTAGTCTTGCTTGTGCTTCAGGTAGACGCCGGTTTTGCAGCCAGGAAGCGGACAGCAGCTACTTTCAACTAGTTTTGCAGTACTCAAACAACACAGTAAAACAGCATGCAACTTTTGTAGAACAGGAAAAACTCGACCGTGACAGGATTCGAACCTGCAATCTTCGGATCCGAAGTCCGACGCCTTATCCATTAGGCCACACGGTCACTGGCGCAATATACATCCCCACACACACCTCATTTTCGCCATCTGTACACTTGGCAGAATGAATTTCCCATCTTTGACGCATTTCTCCATCTCAAATTTCAGTACTAAAAGTACGACGCTACTTCTTGCTGTGTCCCATCGCAAGTTACATTCAAGCCCTTATGACGCTGATCAAACAAGAGGTTGCAAATCAGCTTCAATCGCTTAGTGCCATCTCAGTCGCTTGCGGAAGGTACCTCACCCTATGTGATACAATGGCGAGTTGTCGCTATTACCAAAGCGGCGGCGACGACGACGACGACAATCGCGAGGGTCTTTATCAGGGGTAGAAAATACATCACAAGAACTAAGTATTTCACGTCGGCATTCTCCGGAGACTGCCAAAAGCAGCAGTTTCTGGTGCCCACTTTAATAGCACCATTCACACTATTCATTTGCGAGAGCATTTCTTAAATACCGCACCCATTCATAATATTTTTTATCCTTGACCGCTTTTTTCGAAAGGGCCACGGTGGGAGGGGCTGTTACAAAATTCATTTGCCTCCTGTGAGGATCGAACTCACGACCTCTGGTTTACTAGACCAGCGCTCCGCCACTGAGCTAAGGAGGCGCCTCCTAGCGCGATTTTCGGGTACTTTGTTCTTACAGACTAGTGAATCGGAGCCCTTCAGCTCGAAACGCACTGCATGAGCGACCATTATTTGCATTTAGTTACCACAGCTGCTGCTTTCCTACACATCTCACACGATATCGATGTACAAATTAAATTCCAAAACAACACATTTATTTCATGTCAGAGTTACTTTCAGCTTCAAATACCGTTCCTCTGATATTCATCCGATGCTAGGCATCGTCGTAACCCGTTACGTTCATCACGCAAGGCTCACGAGAGGGGCGCATGTTGGATCCGCGTAGACACAAAATTTTGAGCCGCCCAGCGTGGGGCTCGAACCCACGACCCTGAGATTAAGAGTCTCATGCTCTACCGACTGAGCTAGCCGGGCTGCACACAACGCGTTACGAGCCATACAATACTGATTTGACCTGCGACCATCTATTGAAGATTCTTTTGACTACAGCTTATTTCCTGCTGCCACAAATCAGCTACAATCCTATTCAATGAAAAATTGTCTCCGAAAGGCATCAAATCTGCTAGAAATTATACGTGGCTATCAGCACCATTATTCAACACACATGCTCGACTGTGCGCAGACGCCTGTGGCGTAGCCCTTGGGTCCTGAATCAGATGCAGTAGTTGCAACAAAAACTCTCCTGAACGGCACTGTGCCGAAAATTTCGCTACAGATCACCCTTGTCTTGCTTGTGCTTCAGGTAGACGCCGGTTTTGCAGCCAGGAAGCGGACACCAGCTACTTTCAACTAGTTTTGCAGTACTCAAACAACACAGTAAAATAGCATGCAACTTTTGTAGAACAGGAAAAACTCGACCGTGACAGGATTCGAACCTGCAATCTTCGGATCCGAAGTCCGACGCCTTATCCATTAGGCCACACGGTCACTGGCGCAATATACATCCCCACACACACCTCATTTTCGCCATTTGTACACTTGGCAGAATGAATTTCCCATCTTTGACGCATTTCTCCATCTCAAATTTCAGTACTAAAAGTACGACGCTACTTCTTGCTGTGTCCCATCGCAAGTTACATTCAAGCCCTTATGACGCTGATCAAACAAGAGGTTGCAAATCAGCTTCAATCGCTTAGTGCCATCTCAGTCGCTTGCGGAAGGTACCTCACCCTATGTGATACAATGGCGAGTTGTCGCTATTACCAAAGCGGCGGCGACGACGACGACGACAATCGCGAGGGTCTTTATCAGGGGTAGAAAATACATCACAAGAACTAAGTATTTCACGTCGGCATTCTCCGGAGACTGCCAAAAGCAGCAGTTTCTGGTGCCCACTTTAATAGCACCATTCACACTATTCATTTGCGAGAGCATTTCTTAAATACCGCACCCATTCATAATATTTTTTATCCTTGACCGCTTTTTTCGAAAGGGCCACGGTGGGAGGGGCTGTTACAAAATTCATTTGCCACCTGTGAGGATCGAACTCACGACCTCTGGTTTACTAGACCAGCGCTCCGCCACTGAGCTAAGGAGGCGCCTGCTAGCGCGATTTTCGGGTACTTTGTTCTTACAGACTAGTGAATCGGAGCCCTTCAGCTCGAAACGCACTGCATGAGCGACCATTATTTGCATTTAGTTACCACAGCTGCTGCTTTCCTACACATCTCACACGATATCGATGTACAAATTAAATTCCAAAACAACACATTTATTTCATGTCAGAGTTACTTTCAGCTTCAAATACCGTTCCTCTGATATTCATCCGAAGCTAGGCATCGTCGTAACCCGTTACGTTCATCACGCAAGGCTCACGAGAGGGGCGCATGTTGGATCCGCGTAGACACAAAATTTTGAGCCGCCCAGCGTGGGGCTCGAACCCACGACCCTGAGATTAAGAGTCTCATGCTCTACCGACTGAGCTAGCCGGGCTGCACACAACGCGTTACGAGCCATACAATACTGATTTGACCTGCGACCATCTATTGAAGATTCTTTTGACTACAGCTTATTTCCTGCTGCCACAAATCAGCTACAATCCTATTCAATGAAAAATTGTCTCCGAAAGGCATCAAATCTGCTTGAAATTATACGTGGCTATCAGCACCATTATTCAACACACATGCTCGACTGTGCGCAGACGCCTGTGGCGTAGCCCTTGGGTCCTGAATCAGATGCAGTAGTTGCAACAAAAACTCTCCTGAACGGCACTGTGCCGAAAATTTCGCTACAGATCACCCTAGTCTTGCTTGTGCTTCAGGTAGACGCCGGTTTTGCAGCCAGGAAGCGGACAGCAGCTACTTTCAACTAGTTTTGCAGTACTCAAACAACACAGTAAAACAGCATGCAACTTTTGTAGAACAGGAAAAACTCGACCGTGACAGGATTCGAACCTGCAATCTTCGGATCCGAAGTCCGACGCCTTATCCATTAGGCCACACGGTCACTGGCGCAATATACATCCCCACACACACCTCATTTTCGCCATCTGTACACTTGGCAGAATGAATTTCCCATCTTTGACGCATTTCTCCATCTCAAATTTCAGTACTAAAAGTACGACGCTACTTCTTGCTGTGTCCCATCGCAAGTTACATTCAAGCCCTTATGACGCTGATCAAACAAGAGGTTGCAAATCAGCTTCAATCGCTTAGTGCCATCTCAGTCGCTTGCGGAAGGTACCTCACCCTATGTGATACAATGGCGAGTTGTCGCTATTACCAAAGCGGCGGCGACGACGACGACAATCGCGAGGGTCTTTATCAGGGGTAGAAAATACATCACAAGAACTAAGTATTTCACGACGGCATTCTCCGGAGACTGCCAACAGCAGCAGTTTCTGGTGCCCACTTTAATAGCACCATTCACACTATTCATTTGCGAGAGCATTTCTTAAATACCGCACCCATTCATAATATTTTTTATCCTTGACCGCTTTTTTCGAAAGGGCCACGGTGGGAGGGGCTGTTACAAAATTCATTTGCCACCTGTGAGGATCGAACTCACGACCTCTGGTTTACTAGACCAGCGCTCCGCCACTGAGCTAAGGAGGCGCCTCCTAGCGCGATTTTCGGGTACTTTGTTCTTACAGACTAGTGAATCGGAGCCCTTCAGCTCGAAACGCACTGCATGAGCGACCATTATTTGCATTTAGTTACCACAGCTGCTGCTTTCCTACACATCTCACACGATATCGATGTACAAATTAAATTCCAAAACAACACATTTATTTCATGTCAGAGTTACTTTCAGCTTCAAATACCGTTCCTCTGATATTCATCCGAAGCTAGGCATCGTCGTAACCCGTTACGTTCATCACGCAAGGCTCACGAGAGGGGCGCATGTTGGATCCGCGTAGACACAAAATTTTGAGCCGCCCAGCGTGGGGCTCGAACCCACGACCCTGAGATTAAGAGTCTCATGCTCTACCGACTGAGCTAGCCGGGCTGCACACAACGCGTTACGAGCCATACAATACTGATTTGACCTGCGACCATCTATTGAAGATTCTTTTGACTACAGCTTATTTCCTGCTGCCACAAATCAGCTACAATCCTATTCAATGAAAAATTGTCTCCGAAAGGCATCAAATCTGCTTGAAATTATACGTGGCTATCAGCACCATTATTCAACACACATGCTCGACTGTGCGCAGACGCCTGTGGCGTAGCCCTTGGGTCCTGAATCAGATGCAGTAGTTGCAACAAAAACTCTCCTGAACGGCACTGTGCCGAAAATTTCGCTACAGATCACCCTTGTCTTGCTTGTGCTTCAGGTAGACGCCGGTTTTGCAGCCAGGAAGCGGACAGCAGCTACTTTCAACTAGTTTTGCAGTACTCAAACAACACAGTAAAACAGCATGCAACTTTTGTAGAACAGGAAAAACTCGACCGTGACAGGATTCGAACCTGCAATCTTCGGATCCGAAGTCCGACGCCTTATCCATTAGGCCACACGGTCACTGGCGCAATATACATCCCCACACACACCTCATTTTCGCCATTTGTACACTTGGCAGAATGAATTTCCCATCTTTGACGCATTTCTCCATCTCAAATTTCAGTACTAAAAGTACGACGCTACTTCTTGCTGTGTCCCATCGCAAGTTACATTCAAGCCCTTATGACGCTGATCAAACAAGAGGTTGCAAATCAGCTTCAATCGCTTAGTGCCATCTCAGTCGCTTGCGGAAGGTACCTCACCCTATGTGATACAATGGCGAGTTGTCGCTATTACCAAAGCGGCGGCGACGACGACGACAATCGCGAGGGTCTTTATCAGGGGTAGAAAATACATCACAAGAACTAAGTATTTCACGTCGGCATTCTCCGGAGACTGCCAAAAGCAGCAGTTTCTGGTGCCCACTTTAATAGCACCATTCACACTATTCATTTGCGAGAGCATTTCTTAAATACCGCACCCATTCATAATATTTTTTATCCTTGACCGCTTTTTTCGAAAGGGCCACGGTGGGAGGGGCTGTTACAAAATTCATTTGCCACCTGTGAGGATCGAACTCACGACCTCTGGTTTACTAGACCAGCGCTCCGCCACTGAGCTAAGGAGGCGCCTCCTAGCGCGATTTTCGGGTACTTTGTTCTTACAGACTAGTGAATCGGAGCCCTTCAGCTCGAAACGCACTGCATGAGCGACCATTATTTGCATTTAGTTACCACAGCTGCTGCTTTCCTACACATCTCACACGATATCGATGTACAAATTAAATTCCAAAACAACACATTTATTTCATGTCAGAGTTACTTTCAGCTTCAAATACCGTTCCTCTGATATTCATCCGAAGCTAGGCATCGTCGTAACCCGTTACGTTCATCACGCAAGGCTCACGAGAGGGGCGCATGTTGGATCCGCGTAGACACAAAATTTTGAGCCGCCCAGCGTGGGGCTCGAACCCACGACCCTGAGATTAAGAGTCTCATGCTCTACCGACTGAGCTAGCCGGGCTGCACACAACGCGTTACGAGCCATACAATACTGATTTGACCTGCGACCATCTATTGAAGATTCTTTTGACTACAGCTTATTTCCTGCTGCCACAAATCAGCTACAATCCTATTCAATGAAAAATTGTCTCCGAAAGGCATCAAATCTGCTTGAAATTATACGTGGCTATCAGCACCATTATTCAACACACATGCTCGACTGTGCGCAGACGCCTGTGGCGTAGCCCTTGGGTCCTGAATCAGATGCAGTAGTTGCAACAAAAACTCTCCTGAACGGCACTGTGCCGAAAATTTCGCTACAGATCACCCTTGTCTTGCTTGTGCTTCAGGTAGACGCCGGTTTTGCAGCCAGGAAGCGGACAGCAGCTACTTTCAACTAGTTTTGCAGTACTCAAACAACACAGTAAAACAGCATGCAACTTTTGTAGAACAGGAAAAACTCGACCGTGACAGGATTCGAACCTGCAATCTTCGGATCCGAAGTCCGACGCCTTATCCATTAGGCCACACGGTCACTGGCGCAATATACATCCCCACACACACCTCATTTTCGCCATTTGTACACTTGGCAGAATGAATTTCCCATCTTTGACGCATTTCTCCATCTCAAATTTCAGTACTAAAAGTACGACGCTACTTCTTGCTGTGTCCCATCGCAAGTTACATTCAAGCCCTTATGACGCTGATCAAACAAGAGGTTGCAAATCAGCTTCAATCGCTTAGTGCCATCTCAGTCGCTTGCGGAAGGTACCTCACCCTATGTGATACAATGGCGAGTTGTCGCTATTACCAAAGCGGCGGCGACGACGACGACAATCGCGAGGGTCTTTATCAGGGGTAGAAAATACATCACAAGAACTAAGTATTTCACGTCGGCATTCTCCGGAGACTGCCAAAAGCAGCAGTTTCTGGTGCCCACTTTAATAGCACCATTCACACTATTCATTTGCGAGAGCATTTCTTAAATACCGCACCCATTCATAATATTTTTTATCCTTGACCGCTTTTTCGAAAGGGCCACGGTGGGAGGGGCTGTTACAAAATTCATTTGCCACCTGTGAGGATCGAACTCACGACCTCTGGTTTACTAGACCAGCGCTCCGCCACTGAGCTAAGGAGGCGCCTCCTAGCGCGATTTTCGGGTACTTTGTTCTTACAGACTAGTGAATCGGAGCCCTTCAGCTCGAAACGCACTGCATGAGCGACCATTATTTGCATTTAGTTACCACAGCTGCTGCTTTCCTACACATCTCACACGATATCGATGTACAAATTAAATTCCAAAACAACACATTTATTTCATGTCAGAGTTACTTTCAGCTTCAAATACCGTTCCTCTGATATTCATCCGAAGCTAGGCATCGTCGTAACCCGTTACGTTCATCACGCAAGGCTCACGAGAGGGGCGCATGTTGGATCCGCGTAGACACAAAATTTTGAGCCGCCCAGCGTGGGGCTCGAACCCACGACCCTGAGATTAAGAGTCTCATGCTCTACCGACTGAGCTAGCCGGGCTGCACACAACGCGTTACGAGCCATACAATACTGATTTGACCTGCGACCATCTATTGAAGATTCTTTTGACTACAGCTTATTTCCTGCTGCCACAAATCAGCTACAATCCTATTCAATGAAAAATTGTCTCCGAAAGGCATCAAATCTGCTTGAAATTATACGTGGCTATCAGCACCATTATTCAACACACATGCTCGACTGTGCGCAGACGCCTGTGGCGTAGCCCTTGGGTCCTGAATCAGATGCAGTAGTTGCAACAAAAACTCTCCTGAACGGCACTGTGCCGAAAATTTCGCTACAGATCACCCTTGTCTTGCTTGTGCTTCAGGTAGACGCCGGTTTTGCAGCCAGGAAGCGGACAGCAGCTACTTTCAACTAGTTTTGCAGTACTCAAACAACACAGTAAAACAGCATGCAACTTTTGTAGAACAGGAAAAACTCGACCGTGACAGGATTCGAACCTGCAATCTTCGGATCCGAAGTCCGACGCCTTATCCATTAGGCCACACGGTCACTGGCGCAATATACATCCCCACACACACCTCATTTTCGCCATTTGTACACTTGGCAGAATGAATTTCCCATCTTTGACGCATTTCTCCATCTCAAATTTCAGTACTAAAAGTACGACGCTACTTCTTGCTGTGTCCCATCGCAAGTTACATTCAAGCCCTTATGACGCTGATCAAACAAGAGGTTGCAAATCAGCTTCAATCGCTTAGTGCCATCTCAGTCGCTTGCGGAAGGTACCTCACCCTATGTGATACAATGGCGAGTTGTCGCTATTACCAAAGCGGCGGCGACGACGACGACAATCGCGAGGGTCTTTATCAGGGGTAGAAAATACATCACAAGAACTAAGTATTTCACGTCGGCATTCTCCGGAGACTGCCAAAAGCAGCAGTTTCTGGTGCCCACTTTAATAGCACCATTCACACTATTCATTTGCGAGAGCATTTCTTAAATACCGCACCCATTCATAATATTTTTTATCCTTGACCGCTTTTTTCGAAAGGGCCACGGTGGGAGGGGCTGTTACAAAATTCATTTGCCACCTGTGAGGATCGAACTCACGACCTCTGGTTTACTAGACCAGCGCTCCGCCACTGAGCTAAGGAGGCGCCTCCTAGCGCGATTTTCGGGTACTTTGTTCTTACAGACTAGTGAATCGGAGCCCTTCAGCTCGAAACGCACTGCATGAGCGACCATTATTTGCATTTAGTTACCACAGCTGCTGCTTTCCTACACATCTCACACGATATCGATGTACAAATTAAATTCCAAAACAACACATTTATTTCATGTCAGAGTTACTTTCAGCTTCAAATACCGTTCCTCTGATATTCATCCGAAGCTAGGCATCGTC
This sequence comes from Schistocerca cancellata, assembly GCF_023864275.1. Classification (NCBI taxonomy): domain Eukaryota; kingdom Metazoa; phylum Arthropoda; class Insecta; order Orthoptera; family Acrididae; genus Schistocerca; species Schistocerca cancellata. The sequence continues at coordinate 80,080,334 of NC_064633.1, read as the reverse complement.
GTAACCCGTTACGTTCATCACGCAAGGCTCACGAGAGGGGCGCATGTTGGATCCGCGTAGACACAAAATTTTGAGCCGCCCAGCGTGGGGCTCGAACCCACGACCCTGAGATTAAGAGTCTCATGCTCTACCAACTGAGCTAGCCGGGCTGCACACAACGCGTTACGAGCCATACAATACTGATTTGACCTGCGACCATCTATTGAAGATTCTTTTGACTACAGCTTATTTCCTGCTGCCACAAATCAGCTACAATCCTATTCAATGAAAAATTGTCTCCGAAAGGCATCAAATCTGCTTGAAATTATACGTGGCTATCAGCACCATTATTCAACACACATGCTCGACTGTGCGCAGACGCCTGTGGCGTAGCCCTTGGGTCCTGAATCAGATGCAGTAGTTGCAACAAAAACTCTCCTGAACGGCACTGTGCCGAAAATTTCGCTACAGATCACCCTTGTCTTGCTTGTGCTTCAGGTAGACGCCGGTTTTGCAGCCAGGAAGCGGACAGCAGCTACTTTCAACTAGTTTTGCAGTACTCAAACAACACAGTAAAACAGCATGCAACTTTTGTAGAAAAGGAAAAACTCGACCGTGACAGGATTCGAACCTGCAATCTTCGGATCCGAAGTCCGACGCCTTATCCATTAGGCCACACGGTCACTGGCGCAATATACATCCCCACACACACCTCATTTTCGCCATTTGTACACTTGGCAGAATGAATTTCCCATCTTTGACGCATTTCTCCATCTCAAATTTCAGTACTAAAAGTACGACGCTACTTCTTGCTGTGTCCCATCGCAAGTTACATTCAAGCCCTTATGACGCTGATCAAACAAGAGGTTGCAAATCAGCTTCAATCGCTTAGTGCCATCTCAGTCGCTTGCGGAAGGTACCTCACCCTATGTGATACAATGGCGAGTTGTCGCTATTACCAAAGCGGCGGCGACGACGACGACGACGACAATCGCGAGGGTCTTTATCAGGGGTAGAAAATACATCACAAGAACTAAGTATTTCACGTCGGCATTCTCCGGAGACTGCCAAAAGCAGCAGTTTCTGGTGCCCACTTTAATAGCACCATTCACACTATTCATTTGCGAGAGCATTTCTTAAATACCGCACCCATTCATAATATTTTTTATCCTTGACCGCTTTTTTCGAAAGGGCCACGGTGGGAGGGGCTGTTACAAAATTCATTTGCCACCTGTGAGGATCGAACTCACGACCTCTGGTTTACTAGACCAGCGCTCCGCCACTGAGCTAAGGAGGCGCCTCCTAGCGCGATTTTCGGGTACTTTGTTCTTACAGACTAGTGAATCGGAGCCCTTCAGCTCGAAACGCACTGCATGAGCGACCATTATTTGCATTTAGTTACCACAGCTGCTGCTTTCCTACACATCTCACACGATATCGATGTACAAATTAAATTCCAAAACAACACATTTATTTCATGTCAGAGTTACTTTCAGCTTCAAATACCGTTCCTCTGATATTCATCCGAAGCTAGGCATCGTCGTAACCCGTTACGTTCATCACGCAAGGCTCACGAGAGGGGCGCATGTTGGATCCGCGTAGACACAAAATTTTGAGCCGCCCAGCGTGGGGCTCGAACCCACGACCCTGAGATTAAGAGTCTCATGCTCTACCGACTGAGCTAGCCGGGCTGCACACAACGCGTTACGAGCCATACAATACTGATTTGACCTGCGACCATCTATTGAAGATTCTTTTGACTACAGCTTATTTCCTGCTGCCACAAATCAGCTACAATCCTATTCAATGAAAAATTGTCTCCGAAAGGCATCAAATCTGCTTGAAATTATACGTGGCTATCAGCACCATTATTCAACACACATGCTCGACTGTGCGCAGACGCCTGTGGCGTAGCCCTTGGGTCCTGAATCAGATGCAGTAGTTGCAACAAAAACTCTCCTGAACGGCACTGTGCCGAAAATTTCGCTACAGATCACCCTAGTCTTGCTTGTGCTTCAGGTAGACGCCGGTTTTGCAGCCAGGAAGCGGACAGCAGCTACTTTCAACTAGTTTTGCAGTACTCAAACAACACAGTAAAACAGCATGCAACTTTTGTAGAACAGGAAAAACTCGACCGTGACAGGATTCGAACCTGCAATCTTCGGATCCGAAGTCCGACGCCTTATCCATTAGGCCACACGGTCACTGGCGCAATATACATCCCCACACACACCTCATTTTCGCCATTTGTACACTTGGCAGAATGAATTTCCCATCTTTGACGCATTTCTCCATCTCAAATTTCAGTACTAAAAGTACGACGCTACTTCTTGCTGTGTCCCATCGCAAGTTACATTCAAGCCCTTATGACGCTGATCAAACAAGAGGTTGCAAATCAGCTTCAATCGCTTAGTGCCATCTCAGTCGCTTGCGGAAGGTACCTCACCCTATGTGATACAATGGCGAGTTGTCGCTATTACCAAAGCGGCGGCGACGACGACGACGACAATCGCGAGGGTCTTTATCAGGGGTAGAAAATACATCACAAGAACTAAGTATTTCACGTCGGCATTCTCCGGAGACTGCCAAAAGCAGCAGTTTCTGGTGCCCACTTTAATAGCACCATTCACACTATTCATTTGCGAGAGCATTTCTTAAATACCGCACCCATTCATAATATTTTTTATCCTTGACCGCTTTTTTCGAAAGGGCCACGGTGGGAGGGGCTGTTACAAAATTCATTTGCCACCTGTGAGGATCGAACTCACGACCTCTGGTTTACTAGACCAGCGCTCCGCCACTGAGCTAAGGAGGCGCCTCCTAGCGCGATTCTCGGGTACTTTGTTCTTACAGACTAGTGAATCGGAGCCCTTCAGCTCGAAACGCACTGCATGAGCGACCATTATTTGCATTTAGTTACCACAGCTGCTGCTTTCCTACACATCTCACACGATATCGATGTACAAATTAAATTCCAAAACAACACATTTATTTCATGTCAGAGTTACTTTCAGCTTCAAATACCGTTCCTCTGATATTCATCCGAAGCTAGGCATCGTCGTAACCCGTTACGTTCATCACGCAAGGCTCACGAGAGGGGCGCATGTTGGATCCGCGTAGACACAAAATTTTGAGCCGCCCAGCGTGGGGCTCGAACCCACGACCCTGAGATTAAGAGTCTCATGCTCTACCGACTGAGCTAGCCGGGCTGCACACAACGCGTTACGAGCCATACAATACTGATTTGACCTGCGACCATCTATTGAAGATTCTTTTGACTACAGCTTATTTCCTGCTGCCACAAATCAGCTACAATCCTATTCAATGAAAAATTGTCTCCGAAAGGCATCAAATCTGCTAGAAATTATACGTGGCTATCAGCACCATTATTCAACACACATGCTCGACTGTGCGCAGACGCCTGTGGCGTAGCCCTTGGGTCCTGAATCAGATGCAGTAGTTGCAACAAAAACTCTCCTGAACGGCACTGTGCCGAAAATTTCGCTACAGATCACCCTTGTCTTGCTTGTGCTTCAGGTAGACGCCGGTTTTGCAGCCAGGAAGCGGACAGCAGCTACTTTCAACTAGTTTTGCAGTACTCAAACAACACAGTAAAACAGCATGCAACTTTTGTAGAACAGGAAAAACTCGACCGTGACAGGATTCGAACCTGCAATCTTCGGATCCGAAGTCCGACGCCTTATCCATTAGGCCACACGGTCACTGGCGCAATATACATCCCCACACACACCTCATTTTCGCCATTTGTACACTTGGCAGAATGAATTTCCCATCTTTGACGCATTTCTCCATCTCAAATTTCAGTACTAAAAGTACGACGCTACTTCTTGCTGTGTCCCATCGCAAGTTACATTCAAGCCCTTATGACGCTGATCAAACAAGAGGTTGCAAATCAGCTTCAATCGCTTAGTGCCATCTCAGTCGCTTGCGGAAGGTACCTCACCCTATGTGATACAATGGCGAGTTGTCGCTATTACCAAAGCGGCGGCGACGACGACGACAATCGCGAGGGTCTTTATCAGGGGTAGAAAATACATCACAAGAACTAAGTATTTCACGTCGGCATTCTCCGGAGACTGCCAAAAGCAGCAGTTTCTGGTGCCCACTTTAATAGCACCATTCACACTATTCATTTGCGAGAGCATTTCTTAAATACCGCACCCATTCATAATATTTTTTATCCTTGACCGCTTTTTTCGAAAGGGCCACGGTGGGAGGGGCTGTTACAAAATTCATTTGCCACCTGTGAGGATCGAACTCACGACCTCTGGTTTACTAGACCAGCGCTCCGCCACTGAGCTAAGGAGGCGCCTCCTAGCGCGATTTTCGGGTACTTTGTTCTTACAGACTAGTGAATCGGAGCCCTTCAGCTCGAAACGCACTGCATGAGCGACCATTATTTGCATTTAGTTACCACAGCTGCTGCTTTCCTACACATCTCACACGATATCGATGTACAAATTAAATTCCAAAACAACACATTTATTTCATGTCAGAGTTACTTTCAGCTTCAAATACCGTTCCTCTGATATTCATCCGAAGCTAGGCATCGTCGTAACCCGTTACGTTCATCACGCAAGGCTCACGAGAGGGGCGCATGTTGGATCCGCGTAGACACAAAATTTTGAGCCGCCCAGCGTGGGGCTCGAACCCACGACCCTGAGATTAAGAGTCTCATGCTCTACCGACTGAGCTAGCCGGGCTGCACACAACGCGTTACGAGCCATACAATACTGATTTGACCTGCGACCATCTATTGAAGATTCTTTTGACTACAGCTTATTTCCTGCTGCCACAAATCAGCTACAATCCTATTCAATGAAAAATTGTCTCCGAAAGGCATCAAATCTGCTTGAAATTATACGTGGCTATCAGCACCATTATTCAACACACATGCTCGACTGTGCGCAGACGCCTGTGGCGTAGCCCTTGGGTCCTGAATCAGATGCAGTAGTTGCAACAAAAACTCTCCTGAACGGCACTGTGCCGAAAATTTCGCTACAGATCACCCTAGTCTTGCTTGTGCTTCAGGTAGACGCCGGTTTTGCAGCCAGGAAGCGGACAGCAGCTACTTTCAACTAGTTTTGCAGTACTCAAACAACACAGTAAAACAGCATGCAACTTTTGTAGAACAGGAAAAACTCGACCGTGACAGGATTCGAACCTGCAATCTTCGGATCCGAAGTCCGACGCCTTATCCATTAGGCCACACGGTCACTGGCGCAATATACATCCCCACACACACCTCATTTTCGCCATTTGTACACTTGGCAGAATGAATTTCCCATCTTTGACGCATTTCTCCATCTCAAATTTCAGTACTAAAAGTACGACGCTACTTCTTGCTGTGTCCCATCGCAAGTTACATTCAAGCCCTTATGACGCTGATCAAACAAGAGGTTGCAAATCAGCTTCAATCGCTTAGTGCCATCTCAGTCGCTTGCGGAAGGTACCTCACCCTATGTGATACAATGGCGAGTTGTCGCTATTACCAAAGCGGCGGCGACGACGACGACGACAATCGCGAGGGTCTTTATCAGGGGTAGAAAATACATCACAAGAACTAAGTATTTCACGTCGGCATTCTCCGGAGACTGCCAAAAGCAGCAGTTTCTGGTGCCCACTTTAATAGCACCATTCACACTATTCATTTGCGAGAGCATTTCTTAAATACCGCACCCATTCATAATATTTTTTATCCTTGACCGCTTTTTTCGAAAGGGCCACGGTGGGAGGGGCTGTTACAAAATTCATTTGCCACCTGTGAGGATCGAACTCACGACCTCTGGTTTACTAGACCAGCGCTCCGCCACTGAGCTAAGGAGGCGCCTCCTAGCGCTATTCTCGGGTACTTTGTTCTTACAGACTAGTGAATCGGAGCCCTTCAGCTCGAAACGCACTGCATGAGCGACCATTATTTGCATTTAGTTACCACAGCTGCTGCTTTCCTACACATCTCACACGATATCGATGTACAAATTAAATTCCAAAACAACACATTTATTTCATGTCAGAGTTACTTTCAGCTTCAAATACCGTTCCTCTGATATTCATCCGAAGCTAGGCATCGTCGTAACCCGTTACGTTCATCACGCAAGGCTCACGAGAGGGGCGCATGTTGGATCCGCGTAGACACAAAATTTTGAGCCGCCCAGCGTGGGGCTCGAACCCACGACCCTGAGATTAAGAGTCTCATGCTCTACCGACTGAGCTAGCCGGGCTGCACACAACGCGTTACGAGCCATACAATACTGATTTGACCTGCGACCATCTATTGAAGATTCTTTTGACTACAGCTTATTTCCTGCTGCCACAAATCAGCTACAATCCTATTCAATGAAAAATTGTCTCCGAAAGGCATCAAATCTGCTAGAAATTATACGTGGCTATCAGCACCATTATTCAACACACATGCTCGACTGTGCGCAGACGCCTGTGGCGTAGCCCTTGGGTCCTGAATCAGATGCAGTAGTTGCAACAAAAACTCTCCTGAACGGCACTGTGCCGAAAATTTCGCTACAGATCACCCTTGTCTTGCTTGTGCTTCAGGTAGACGCCGGTTTTGCAGCCAGGAAGCGGACAGCAGCTACTTTCAACTAGTTTTGCAGTACTCAAACAACACAGTAAAACAGCATGCAACTTTTGTAGAACAGGAAAAACTCGACCGTGACAGGATTCGAACCTGCAATCTTCGGATCCGAAGTCCGACGCCTTATCCATTAGGCCACACGGTCACTGGCGCAATATACATCCCCACACACACCTCATTTTCGCCATTTGTACACTTGGCAGAATGAATTTCCCATCTTTGACGCATTTCTCCATCTCAAATTTCAGTACTAAAAGTACGACGCTACTTCTTGCTGTGTCCCATCGCAAGTTACATTCAAGCCCTTATGACGCTGATCAAACAAGAGGTTGCAAATCAGCTTCAATCGCTTAGTGCCATCTCAGTCGCTTGCGGAAGGTACCTCACCCTATGTGATACAATGGCGAGTTGTCGCTATTACCAAAGCGGCGGCGACGACGACGACAATCGCGAGGGTCTTTATCAGGGGTAGAAAATACATCACAAGAACTAAGTATTTCACGTCGGCATTCTCCGGAGACTGCCAAAAGCAGCAGTTTCTGGTGCCCACTTTAATAGCACCATTCACACTATTCATTTGCGAGAGCATTTCTTAAATACCGCACCCATTCATAATATTTTTTATCCTTGACCGCTTTTTTCGAAAGGGCCACGGTGGGAGGGGCTGTTACAAAATTCATTTGCCACCTGTGAGGATCGAACTCACGACCTCTGGTTTACTAGACCAGCGCTCCGCCACTGAGCTAAGGAGGCGCCTCCTAGCGCGATTTTCGGGTACTTTGTTCTTACAGACTAGTGAATCGGAGCCCTTCAGCTCGAAACGCACTGCATGAGCGACCATTATTTGCATTTAGTTACCACAGCTGCTGCTTTCCTACACATCTCACACGATATCGATGTACAAATTAAATTCCAAAACAACACATTTATTTCATGTCAGAGTTACTTTCAGCTTCAAATACCGTTCCTCTGATATTCATCCGAAGCTAGGCATCGTCGTAACCCGTTACGTTCATCACGCAAGGCTCACGAGAGGGGCGCATGTTGGATCCGCGTAGACACAAAATTTTGAGCCGCCCAGCGTGGGGCTCGAACCCACGACCCTGAGATTAAGAGTCTCATGCTCTACCGACTGAGCTAGCCGGGCTGCACACAACGCGTTACGAGCCATACAATACTGATTTGACCTGCGACCATCTATTGAAGATTCTTTTGACTACAGCTTATTTCCTGCTGCCACAAATCAGCTACAATCCTATTCAATGAAAAATTGTCTCCGAAAGGCATCAAATCTGCTTGAAATTATACGTGGCTATCAGCACCATTATTCAACACACATGCTCGACTGTGCGCAGACGCCTGTGGCGTAGCCCTTGGGTCCTGAATCAGATGCAGTAGTTGCAACAAAAACTCTCCTGAACGGCACTGTGCCGAAAATTTCGCTACAGATCACCCTTGTCTTGCTTGTGCTTCAGGTAGACGCCGGTTTTGCAGCCAGGAAGCGGACAGCAGCTACTTTCAACTAGTTTTGCAGTACTCAAACAACACAGTAAAACAGCATGCAACTTTTGTAGAACAGGAAAAACTCGACCGTGACAGGATTCGAACCTGCAATCTTCGGATCCGAAGTCCGACGCCTTATCCATTAGGCCACACGGTCACTGGCGCAATATACATCCCCACACACACCTCATTTTCGCCATTTGTACACTTGGCAGAATGAATTTCCCATCTTTGACGCATTTCTCCATCTCAAATTTCAGTACTAAAAGTACGACGCTACTTCTTGCTGTGTCCCATCGCAAGTTACATTCAAGCCCTTATGACGCTGATCAAACAAGAGGTTGCAAATCAGCTTCAATCGCTTAGTGCCATCTCAGTCGCTTGCGGAAGGTACCTCACCCTATGTGATACAATGGCGAGTTGTCGCTATTACCAAAGCGGCGGCGACGACGACGACAATCGCGAGGGTCTTTATCAGGGGTAGAAAATACATCACAAGAACTAAGTATTTCACGTCGGCATTCTCCGGAGACTGCCAAAAGCAGCAGTTTCTGGTGCCCACTTTAATAGCACCATTCACACTATTCATTTGCGAGAGCATTTCTTAAATACCGCACCCATTCATAATATTTTTTATCCTTGACCGCTTTTTTCGAAAGGGCCACGGTGGGAGGGGCTGTTACAAAATTCATTTGCCACCTGTGAGGATCGAACTCACGACCTCTGGTTTACTAGACCAGCGCTCCGCCACTGAGCTAAGGAGGCGCCTCCTAGCGCGATTTTCGGGTACTTTGTTCTTACAGACTAGTGAATCGGAGCCCTTCAGCTCGAAACGCACTGCATGAGCGACCATTATTTGCATTTAGTTACCACAGCTGCTGCTTTCCTACACATCTCACACGATATCGATGTACAAATTAAATTCCAAAACAACACATTTATTTCATGTCAGAGTTACTTTCAGCTTCAAATACCGTTCCTCTGATATTCATCCGAAGCTAGGCATCGTCGTAACCCGTTACGTTCATCACGCAAGGCTCACGAGAGGGGCGCATGTTGGATCCGCGTAGACACAAAATTTTGAGCCGCCCAGCGTGGGGCTCGAACCCACGACCCTGAGATTAAGAGTCTCATGCTCTACCGACTGAGCTAGCCGGGCTGCACACAACGCGTTACGAGCCATACAATACTGATTTGACCTGCGACCATCTATTGAAGATTCTTTTGACTACAGCTTATTTCCTGCTGCCACAAATCAGCTACAATCCTATTCAATGAAAAATTGTCTCCGAAAGGCATCAAATCTGCTAGAAATTATACGTGGCTATCAGCACCATTATTCAACACACATGCTCGACTGTGCGCAGACGCCTGTGGCGTAGCCCTTGGGTCCTGAATCAGATGCAGTAGTTGCAACAAAAACTCTCCTGAACGGCACTGTGCCGAAAATTTCGCTACAGATCACCCTTGTCTTGCTTGTGCTTCAGGTAGACGCCGGTTTTGCAGCCAGGAAGCGGACAGCAGCTACTTTCAACTAGTTTTGCAGTACTCAAACAACACAGTAAAACAGCATGCAACTTTTGTAGAACAGGAAAAACTCGACCGTGACAGGATTCGAACCTGCAATCTTCGGATCCGAAGTCCGACGCCTTATCCATTAGGCCACACGGTCACTGGCGCAATATACATCCCCACACACACCTCATTTTCGCCATTTGTACACTTGGCAGAATGAATTTCCCATCTTTGACGCATTTCTCCATCTCAAATTTCAGTACTAAAAGTACGACGCTACTTCTTGCTGTGTCCCATCGCAAGTTACATTCAAGCCCTTATGACGCTGATCAAACAAGAGGTTGCAAATCAGCTTCAATCGCTTAGTGCCATCTCAGTCGCTTGCGGAAGGTACCTCACCCTATGTGATACAATGGCGAGTTGTCGCTATTACCAAAGCGGCGGCGACGACGACGACAATCGCGAGGGTCTTTATCAGGGGTAGAAAATACATCACAAGAACTAAGTATTTCACGTCGGCATTCTCCGGAGACTGCCAAAAGCAGCAGTTTCTGGTGCCCACTTTAATAGCACCATTCACACTATTTCTTAAATACCGCACCCATTCATAATATTTTTTATCCTTGACCGCTTTTTTCGAAAGGGCCACGGTGGGAGGGGCTGTTACAAAATTCATTTGCCACCTGTGAGGATCGAACTCACGACCTCTGGTTTACTAGACCAGCGCTCCGCCACTGAGCTAAGGAGGCGCCTCCTAGCGCGATTTTCGGGTACTTTGTTCTTACAGACTAGTGAATCGGAGCCCTTCAGCTCGAAACGCACTGCATGAGCGACCATTATTTGCATTTAGTTACCACAGCTGCTGCTTTCCTACACATCTCACACGATATCGATGTACAAATTAAATTCCAAAACAACACATTTATTTCATGTCAGAGTTACTTTCAGCTTCAAATACCGTTCCTCTGATATTCATCCGAAGCTAGGCATCGTCGTAACCCGTTACGTTCATCACGCAAGGCTCACGAGAGGGGCGCATGTTGGATCCGCGTAGACACAAAATTTTGAGCCGCCCAGCGTGGGGCTCGAACCCACGACCCTGAGATTAAGAGTCTCATGCTCTACCGACTGAGCTAGCCGGGCTGCACACAACGCGTTACGAGCCATACAATACTGATTTGACCTGCGACCATCTATTGAAGATTCTTTTGACTACAGCTTATTTCCTGCTGCCACAAATCAGCTACAATCCTATTCAATGAAAAATTGTCTCCGAAAGGCATCAAATCTGCTTGAAATTATACGTGGCTATCAGCACCATTATTCAACACACATGCTCGACTGTGCGCAGACGCCTGTGGCGTAGCCCTTGGGTCCTGAATCAGATGCAGTAGTTGCAACAAAAACTCTCCTGAACGGCACTGTGCCGAAAATTTCGCTACAGATCACCCTTGTCTTGCTTGTGCTTCAGGTAGACGCCGGTTTTGCAGCCAGGAAGCGGACAGCAGCTACTTTCAACTAGTTTTGCAGTACTCAAACAACACAGTAAAACAGCATGCAACTTTTGTAGAACAGGAAAAACTCGACCGTGACAGGATTCGAACCTGCAATCTTCGGATCCGAAGTCCGACGCCTTATCCATTAGGCCACACGGTCACTGGCGCAATATACATCCCCACACACACCTCATTTTCGCCATTTGTACACTTGGCAGAATGAATTTCCCATCTTTGACGCATTTCTCCATCTCAAATTTCAGTACTAAAAGTACGACGCTACTTCTTGCTGTGTCCCATCGCAAGTTACATTCAAGCCCTTATGACGCTGATCAAACAAGAGGTTGCAAATCAGCTTCAATCGCTTAGTGCCATCTCAGTCGCTTGCGGAAGGTACCTCACCCTATGTGATACAATGGCGAGTTGTCGCTATTACCAAAGCGGCGGCGACGACGACGACGACAATCGCGAGGGTCTTTATCAGGGGTAGAAAATACATCACAAGAACTAAGTATTTCACGTCGGCATTCTCCGGAGACTGCCAAAAGCAGCAGTTTCTGGTGCCCACTTTAATAGCACCATTCACACTATTCATTTGCGAGAGCATTTCTTAAATACCGCACCCATTCATAATATTTTTTATCCTTGACCGCTTTTTTCGAAAGGGCCACGGTGGGAGGGGCTGTTACAAAATTCATTTGCCACCTGTGAGGATCGAACTCACGACCTCTGGTTTACTAGACCAGCGCTCCGCCACTGAGCTAAGGAGGCGCCTCCTAGCGCGATTTTCGGGTACTTTGTTCTTACAGACTAGTGAATCGGAGCCCTTCAGCTCGAAACGCACTGCATGAGCGACCATTATTTGCATTTAGTTACCACAGCTGCTGCTTTCTTACACATCTCATACGATATCGATGTACAAATTAAATTCCAAAACAACACATTTATTTCATGTCAGAGTTACTTTCAGCTTCAAATACCGTTCCTCTGATATTCATCCGAAGCTAGGCATCGTCGTAACCCGTTACGTTCATCACGCAAGGCTCACGAGAGGGGCGCATGTTGGATCCGCGTAGACACAAAATTTTGAGCCGCCCAGCGTGGGGCTCGAACCCACGACCCTGAGATTAAGAGTCTCATGCTCTACCGACTGAGCTAGCCGGGCTGCACACAACGCGTTACGAGCCATACAATACTGATTTGACCTGCGACCATCTATTGAAGATTCTTTTGACTACAGCTTATTTCCTGCTGCCACAAATCAGCTACAATCCTATTCAATGAAAAATTGTCTCCGAAAGGCATCAAATCTGCTTGAAATTATACGTGGCTATCAGCACCATTATTCAACACACATGCTCGACTGTGCGCAGACGCCTGTGGCGTAGCCCTTGGGTCCTGAATCAGATGCAGTAGTTGCAACAAAAACTCTCCTGAACGGCACTGTGCCGAAAATTTCGCTACAGATCACCCTTGTCTTGCTTGTGCTTCAGGTAGACGCCGGTTTTGCAGCCAGGAAGCGGACAGCAGCTACTTTCAACTAGTTTTGCAGTACTCAAACAACACAGTAAAACAGCATGCAACTTTTGTAGAACAGGAAAAACTCGACCGTGACAGGATTTGAACCTGCAATCTTCGGATCCGAAGTCCGACGCCTTATCCATTAGGCCACACGGTCACTGGCGCAATATACATCCCCACACACACCTCATTTTCGCCATTTGTACACTTGGCAGAATGAATTTCCCATCTTTGACGCATTTCTCCATCTCAAATTTCAGTACTAAAAGTACGACGCTACTTCTTGCTGTGTCCCATCGCAAGTTACATTCAAGCCCTTATGACGCTGATCAAACAAGAGGTTGCAAATCAGCTTCAATCGCTTAGTGCCATCTCAGTCGCTTGCGGAAGGTACCTCACCCTATGTGATACAATGGCGAGTTGTCGCTATTACCAAAGCGGCGGCGACGACGACGACAATCGCGAGGGTCTTTATCAGGGGTAGAAAATACATCACAAGAACTAAGTATTTCACGTCGGCATTCTCCGGAGACTGCCAAAAGCAGCAGTTTCTGGTGCCCACTTTAATAGCACCATTCACACTATTTCTTAAATACCGCACCCATTCATAATATTTTTTATCCTTGACCGCTTTTTTCGAAAGGGCCACGGTGGGAGGGGCTGTTACAAAATTCATTTGCCACCTGTGAGGATCGAACTCACGACCTCTGGTTTACTAGACCAGCGCTCCGCCACTGAGCTAAGGAGGCGCCTCCTAGCGCGATTTTCGGGTACTTTGTTCTTACAGACTAGTGAATCGGAGCCCTTCAGCTCGAAACGCACTGCATGAGCGACCATTATTTGCATTTAGTTACCACAGCTGCTGCTTTCCTACACATCTCACACGATATCGATGTACAAATTAAATTCCAAAACAACACATTTATTTCATGTCAGAGTTACTTTCAGCTTCAAATACCGTTCCTCTGATATTCATCCGAAGCTAGGCATCGTCGTAACCCGTTACGTTCATCACGCAAGGCTCACGAGAGGGGCGCATGTTGGATCCGCGTAGACACAAAATTTTGAGCCGCCCAGCGTGGGGCTCGAACCCACGACCCTGAGATTAAGAGTCTCATGCTCTACCGACTGAGCTAGCCGGGCTGCACACAACGCGTTACGAGCCATACAATACTGATTTGACCTGCGACCATCTATTGAAGATTCTTTTGACTACAGCTTATTTCCTGCTGCCACAAATCAGCTACAATCCTATTCAATGAAAAATTGTCTCCGAAAGGCATCAAATCTGCTTGAAATTATACGTGGCTATCAGCACCATTATTCAACACACATGCTCGACTGTGCGCAGACGCCTGTGGCGTAGCCCTTGGGTCCTGAATCAGATGCAGTAGTTGCAACAAAAACTCTCCTGAACGGCACTGTGCCGAAAATTTCGCTACAGATCACCCTTGTCTTGCTTGTGCTTCAGGTAGACGCCGGTTTTGCAGCCAGGAAGCGGACAGCAGCTACTTTCAACTAGTTTTGCAGTACTCAAACAACACAGTAAAACAGCATGCAACTTTTGTAGAACAGGAAAAACTCGACCGTGACAGGATTCGAACCTGCAATCTTCGGATCCGAAGTCCGACGCCTTATCCATTAGGCCACACGGTCACTGGCGCAATATACATCCCCACACACACCTCATTTTCGCCATTTGTACACTTGGCAGAATGAATTTCCCATCTTTGACGCATTTCTCCATCTCAAATTTCAGTACTAAAAGTACGACGCTACTTCTTGCTGTGTCCCATCGCAAGTTACATTCAAGCCCTTATGACGCTGATCAAACAAGAGGTTGCAAATCAGCTTCAATCGCTTAGTGCCATCTCAGTCGCTTGCGGAAGGTACCTCACCCTATGTGATACAATGGCGAGTTGTCGCTATTACCAAAGCGGCGGCGACGACGACGACGACAATCGCGAGGGTCTTTATCAGGGGTAGAAAATACATCACAAGAACTAAGTATTTCACGTCGGCATTCTCCGGAGACTGCCAAAAGCAGCAGTTTCTGGTGCCCACTTTAATAGCACCATTCACACTATTCATTTGCGAGAGCATTTCTTAAATACCGCACCCATTCATAATATTTTTTATCCTTGACCGCTTTTTTCGAAAGGGCCACGGTGGGAGGGGCTGTTACAAAATTCATTTGCCACCTGTGAGGATCGAACTCACGACCTCTGGTTTACTAGACCAGCGCTCCGCCACTGAGCTAAGGAGGCGCCTCCTAGCGCGATTTTCGGGTACTTTGTTCTTACAGACTAGTGAATCGGAGCCCTTCAGCTCGAAACGCACTGCATGAGCGACCATTATTTGCATTTAGTTACCACAGCTGCTGCTTTCTTACACATCTCATACGATATCGATGTACAAATTAAATTCCAAAACAACACATTTATTTCATGTCAGAGTTACTTTCAGCTTCAAATACCGTTCCTCTGATATTCATCCGAAGCTAGGCATCGTCGTAACCCGTTACGTTCATCACGCAAGGCTCACGAGAGGGGCGCATGTTGGATCCGCGTAGACACAAAATTTTGAGCCGCCCAGCGTGGGGCTCGAACCCACGACCCTGAGATTAAGAGTCTCATGCTCTACCGACTGAGCTAGCCGGGCTGCACACAACGCGTTACGAGCCATACAATACTGATTTGACCTGCGACCATCTATTGAAGATTCTTTTGACTACAGCTTATTTCCTGCTGCCACAAATCAGCTACAATCCTATTCAATGAAAAATTGTCTCCGAAAGGCATCAAATCTGCTTGAAATTATACGTGGCTATCAGCACCATTATTCAACACACATGCTCGACTGTGCGCAGACGCCTGTGGCGTAGCCCTTGGGTCCTGAATCAGATGCAGTAGTTGCAACAAAAACTCTCCTGAACGGCACTGTGCCGAAAATTTCGCTACAGATCACCCTTGTCTTGCTTGTGCTTCAGGTAGACGCCGGTTTTGCAGCCAGGAAGCGGACAGCAGCTACTTTCAACTAGTTTTGCAGTACTCAAACAACACAGTAAAACAGCATGCAACTTTTGTAGAACAGGAAAAACTCGACCGTGACAGGATTCGAACCTGCAATCTTCGGATCCGAAGTCCGACGCCTTATCCATTAGGCCACACGGTCACTGGCGCAATATACATCCCCACACACACCTCATTTTCGCCATTTGTACACTTGGCAGAATGAATTTCCCATCTTTGACGCATTTCTCCATCTCAAATTTCAGTACTAAAAGTACGACGCTACTTCTTGCTGTGTCCCATCGCAAGTTACATTCAAGCCCTTATGACGCTGATCAAACAAGAGGTTGCAAATCAGCTTCAATCGCTTAGTGCCATCTCAGTCGCTTGCGGAAGGTACCTCACCCTATGTGATACAATGGCGAGTTGTCGCTATTACCAAAGCGGCGGCGACGACGACGACAATCGCGAGGGTCTTTATCAGGGGTAGAAAATACATCACAAGAACTAAGTATTTCACGTCGGCATTCTCCGGAGACTGCCAAAAGCAGCAGTTTCTGGTGCCCACTTTAATAGCACCATTCACACTATTCATTTGCGAGAGCATTTCTTAAATACCGCACCCATTCATAATATTTTTTATCCTTGACCGCTTTTTTCGAAAGGGCCACGGTGGGAGGGGCTGTTACAAAATTCATTTGCCACCTGTGAGGATCGAACTCACGACCTCTGGTTTACTAGACCAGCGCTCCGCCACTGAGCTAAGGAGGCGCCTCCTAGCGCGATTTTCGGGTACTTTGTTCTTACAGACTAGTGAATCGGAGCCCTTCAGCTCGAAGCGCACTGCATGAGCGACCATTATTTGCATTTAGTTACCACAGCTGCTGCTTTCCTACACATCTCACACGATATCGATGTACAAATTAAATTCCAAAACAACACATTTATTTCATGTCAGAGTTACTTTCAGCTTCAAATACCGTTCCTCTGATATTCATCCGAAGCTAGGCATCGTCGTAACCCGTTACGTTCATCACGCAAGGCTCACGAGAGGGGCGCATGTTGGATCCGCGTAGACACAAAATTTTGAGCCGCCCAGCGTGGGGCTCGAACCCACGACCCTGAGATTAAGAGTCTCATGCTCTACCGACTGAGCTAGCCGGGCTGCACACAACGCGTTACGAGCCATACAATACTGATTTGACCTGCGACCATCTATTGAAGATTCTTTTGACTACAGCTTATTTCCTGCTGCCACAAATCAGCTACAATCCTATTCAATGAAAAATTGTCTCCGAAAGGCATCAAATCTGCTTGAAATTATACGTGGCTATCAGCACCATTATTCAACACACATGCTCGACTGTGCGCAGACGCCTGTGGCGTAGCCCTTGGGTCCTGAATCAGATGCAGTAGTTGCAACAAAAACTCTCCTGAACGGCACTGTGCCGAAAATTTCGCTACAGATCACCCTTGTCTTGCTTGTGCTTCAGGTAGACGCCGGTTTTGCAGCCAGGAAGCGGACAGCAGCTACTTTCAACTAGTTTTGCAGTACTCAAACAACACAGTAAAACAGCATGCAACTTTTGTAGAACAGGAAAAACTCGACCGTGACAGGATTCGAACCTGCAATCTTCGGATCCGAAGTCCGACGCCTTATCCATTAGGCCACACGGTCACTGGCGCAATATACATCCCCACACACACCTCATTTTCGCCATTTGTACACTTGGCAGAATGAATTTCCCATCTTTGACGCATTTCTCCATCTCAAATTTCAGTACTAAAAGTACGACGCTACTTCTTGCTGTGTCCCATCGCAAGTTACATTCAAGCCCTTATGACGCTGATCAAACAAGAGGTTGCAAATCAGCTTCAATCGCTTAGTGCCATCTCAGTCGCTTGCGGAAGGTACCTCACCCTATGTGATACAATGGCGAGTTGTCGCTATTACCAAAGCGGCGGCGACGACGACGACGACAATCGCGAGGGTCTTTATCAGGGGTAGAAAATACATCACAAGAACTAAGTATTTCACGTCGGCATTCTCCGGAGACTGCCAAAAGCAGCAGTTTCTGGTGCCCACTTTAATAGCACCATTCACACTATTCATTTGCGAGAGCATTTCTTAAATACCGCACCCATTCATAATATTTTTTATCCTTGACCGCTTTTTTCGAAAGGGCCACGGTGGGAGGGGCTGTTACAAAATTCATTTGCCACCTGTGAGGATCGAACTCACGACCTCTGGTTTACTAGACCAGCGCTCCGCCACTGAGCTAAGGAGGCGCCTCCTAGCGCGATTCTCGGGTACTTTGTTCTTACAGACTAGTGAATCGGAGCCCTTCAGCTCGAAACGCACTGCATGAGCGACCATTATTTGCATTTAGTTACCACAGCTGCTGCTTTCCTACACATCTCACACGATATCGATGTACAAATTAAATTCCAAAACAACACATTTATTTCATGTCAGAGTTACTTTCAGCTTCAAATACCGTTCCTCTGATATTCATCCGAAGCTAGGCATCGTCGTAACCCGTTACGTTCATCACGCAAGGCTCACGAGAGGGGCGCATGTTGGATCCGCGTAGACACAAAATTTTGAGCCGCCCAGCGTGGGGCTCGAACCCACGACCCTGAGATTAAGAGTCTCATGCTCTACCGACTTAGCTAGCCGGGCTGCACACAACGCGTTACGAGCCATACAATACTGATTTGACCTGCGACCATCTATTGAAGATTCTTTTGACTACAGCTTATTTCCTGCTGCCACAAATCAGCTACAATCCTATTCAATGAAAAATTGTCTCCGAAAGGCATCAAATCTGCTAGAAATTATACGTGGCTATCAGCACCATTATTCAACACACATGCTCGACTGTGCGCAGACGCCTGTGGCGTAGCCCTTGGGTCCTGAATCAGATGCAGTAGTTGCAACAAAAACTCTCCTGAACGGCACTGTGCCGAAAATTTCGCTACAGATCACCCTTGTCTTGCTTGTGCTTCAGGTAGACGCCGGTTTTGCAGCCAGGAAGCGGACAGCAGCTACTTTCAACTAGTTTTGCAGTACTCAAACAACACAGTAAAACAGCATGCAACTTTTGTAGAACAGGAAAAACTCGACCGTGACAGGATTCGAACCTGCAATCTTCGGATCCGAAGTCCGACGCCTTATCCATTAGGCCACACGGTCACTGGCGCAATATACATCCCCACACACACCTCATTTTCGCCATTTGTACACTTGGCAGAATGAATTTCCCATCTTTGACGCATTTCTCCATCTCAAATTTCAGTACTAAAAGTACGACGCTACTTCTTGCTGTGTCCCATCGCAAGTTACATTCAAGCCCTTATGACGCTGATCAAACAAGAGGTTGCAAATCAGCTTCAATCGCTTAGTGCCATCTCAGTCGCTTGCGGAAGGTACCTCACCCTATGTGATACAATGGCGAGTTGTCGCTATTACCAAAGCGGCGGCGACGACGACGACGACGACAATCGCGAGGGTCTTTATCAGGGGTAGAAAATACATCACAAGAACTAAGTATTTCACGTCGGCATTCTCCGGAGACTGCCAAAAGCAGCAGTTTCTGGTGCCCACTTTAATAGCACCATTCACACTATTCATTTGCGAGAGCATTTCTTAAATACCGCACCCATTCATAATATTTTTTATCCTTGACCGCTTTTTTCGAAAGGGCCACGGTGGGAGGGGCTGTCACAAAATTCATTTGCCACCTGTGAGGATCGAACTCACGACCTCTGGTTTACTAGACCAGCGCTCCGCCACTGAGCTAAGGAGGCGCCTCCTAGCGCGATTTTCGGGTACTTTGTTCTTACAGACTAGTGAATCGGAGCCCTTCAGCTCGAAACGCACTGCATGAGCGACCATTATTTGCATTTAGTTACCACAGCTGCTGCTTTCCTACACATCTCACACGATATCGATGTACAAATTAAATTCCAAAACAACACATTTATTTCATGTCAGAGTTACTTTCAGCTTCAAATACCGTTCCTCTGATATTCATCCGAAGCTAGGCATCGTCGTAACCCGTTACGTTCATCACGCAAGGCTCACGAGAGGGGCGCATGTTGGATCCGCGTAGACACAAAATTTTGAGCCGCCCAGCGTGGGGCTCGAACCCACGACCCTGAGATTAAGAGTCTCATGCTCTACCGACTGAGCTAGCCGGGCTGCACACAACGCGTTACGAGCCATACAATACTGATTTGACCTGCGACCATCTATTGAAGATTCTTTTGACTACAGCTTATTTCCTGCTGCCACAAATCAGCTACAATCCTATTCAATGAAAAATTGTCTCCGAAAGGCATCAAATCTGCTTGAAATTATACGTGGCTATCAGCACCATTATTCAACACACATGCTCGACTGTGCGCAGACGCCTGTGGCGTAGCCCTTGGGTCCTGAATCAGATGCAGTAGTTGCAACAAAAACTCTCCTGAACGGCACTGTGCCGAAAATTTCGCTACAGATCACCCTTGTCTTGCTTGTGCTTCAGGTAGACGCCGGTTTTGCAGCCAGGAAGCGGACAGCAGCTACTTTCAACTAGTTTTGCAGTACTCAAACAACACAGTAAAACAGCATGCAACTTTTGTAGAACAGGAAAAACTCGACCGTGACAGGATTCGAACCTGCAATCTTCGGATCCGAAGTCCGACGCCTTATCCATTAGGCCACACGGTCACTGGCGCAATATAAATCCCCACACACACCTCATTTTCGCCATTTGTACACTTGGCAGAATGAATTTCCCATCTTTGACGCATTTCTCCATCTCAAATTTCAGTACTAAAAGTACGACGCTACTTCTTGCTGTGTCCCATCGCAAGTTACATTCAAGCCCTTATGACGCTGATCAAACAAGAGGTTGCAAATCAGCTTCAATCGCTTAGTGCCATCTCAGTCGCTTGCGGAAGGTACCTCACCCTATGTGATACAATGGCGAGTTGTCGCTATTACCAAAGCGGCGGCGACGACGACGACGACAATCGCGAGGGTCTTTATCAGGGGTAGAAAATACATCACAAGAACTAAGTATTTCACGTCGGCATTCTCCGGAGACTGCCAAAAGCAGCAGTTTCTGGTGCCCACTTTAATAGCACCATTCACACTATTCATTTGCGAGAGCATTTCTTAAATACCGCACCCATTCATAATATTTTTTATCCTTGACCGCTTTTTTCGAAAGGGCCACGGTGGGAGGGGCTGTTACAAAATTCATTTGCCACCTGTGAGGATCGAACTCACGACCTCTGGTTTACTAGACCAGCGCTCCGCCACTGAGCTAAGGAGGCGCCTCCTAGCGCGATTCTCGGGTACTTTGTTCTTACAGACTAGTGAATCGGAGCCCTTCAGCTCGAAACGCACTGCATGAGCGACCATTATTTGCATTTAGTTACCACAGCTGCTGCTTTCCTACACATCTCACACGATATCGATGTACAAATTAAATTCCAAAACAACACATTTATTTCATGTCAGAGTTACTTTCAGCTTCAAATACCGTTCCTCTGATATTCATCCGAAGCTAGGCATCGTCGTAACCCGTTACGTTCATCACGCAAGGCTCACGAGAGGGGCGCATGTTGGATCCGCGTAGACACAAAATTTTGAGCCGCCCAGCGTGGGGCTCGAACCCACGACCCTGAGATTAAGAGTCTCATGCTCTACCGACTGAGCTAGCCGGGCTGCACACAACGCGTTACGAGCCATACAATACTGATTTGACCTGCGACCATCTATTGAAGATTCTTTTGACTACAGCTTATTTCCTGCTGCCACAAATCAGCTACAATCCTATTCAATGAAAAATTGTCTCCGAAAGGCATCAAATCTGCTTGAAATTATACGTGGCTATCAGCACCATTATTCAACACACATGCTCGACTGTGCGCAGACGCCTGTGGCGTAGCCCTTGGGTCCTGAATCAGATGCAGTAGTTGCAACAAAAACTCTCCTGAACGGCACTGTGCCGAAAATTTCGCTACAGATCACCCTTGTCTTGCTTGTGCTTCAGGTAGACGCCGGTTTTGCAGCCAGGAAGCGGACAGCAGCTACTTTCAACTAGTTTTGCAGTACTCAAACAACACAGTAAAACAGCATGCAACTTTTGTAGAACAGGAAAAACTCGACCGTGACAGGATTCGAACCTGCAATCTTCGGATCCGAAGTCCGACGCCTTATCCATTAGGCCACACGGTCACTGGCGCAATATACATCCCCACACACACCTCATTTTCGCCATTTGTACACTTGGCAGAATGAATTTCCCATCTTTGACGCATTTCTCCATCTCAAATTTCAGTACTAAAAGTACGACGCTACTTCTTGCTGTGTCCCATCGCAAGTTACATTCAAGCCCTTATGACGCTGATCAAACAAGAGGTTGCAAATCAGCTTCAATCGCTTAGTGCCATCTCAGTCGCTTGCGGAAGGTACCTCACCCTATGTGATACAATGGCGAGTTGTCGCTATTACCAAAGCGGCGGCGACGACGACGACAATCGCGAGGGTCTTTATCAGGGGTAGAAAATACATCACAAGAACTAAGTATTTCACGTCGGCATTCTCCGGAGACTGCCAAAAGCAGCAGTTTCTGGTGCCCACTTTAATAGCACCATTCACACTATTCATTTGCGAGAGCATTTCTTAAATACCGCACCCATTCATAATATTTTTTATCCTTGACCGCTTTTTTCGAAAGGGCCACGGTGGGAGGGGCTGTTACAAAATTCATTTGCCACCTGTGAGGATCGAACTCACGACCTCTGGTTTACTAGACCAGCGCTCCGCCACTGAGCTAAGGAGGCGCCTCCTAGCGCGATTTTCGGGTACTTTGTTCTTACAGACTAGTGAATCGGAGCCCTTCAGCTCGAAGCGCACTGCATGAGCGACCATTATTTGCATTTAGTTACCACAGCTGCTGCTTTCCTACACATCTCACACGATATCGATGTACAAATTAAATTCCAAAACAACACATTTATTTCATGTCAGAGTTACTTTCAGCTTCAAATACCGTTCCTCTGATATTCATCCGAAGCTAGGCATCGTCGTAACCCGTTACGTTCATCACGCAAGGCTCACGAGAGGGGCGCATGTTGGATCCGCGTAGACACAAAATTTTGAGCCGCCCAGCGTGGGGCTCGAACCCACGACCCTGAGATTAAGAGTCTCATGCTCTACCGACTGAGCTAGCCGGGCTGCACACAACGCGTTACGAGCCATACAATACTGATTTGACCTGCGACCATCTATTGAAGATTCTTTTGACTACAGCTTATTTCCTGCTGCCACAAATCAGCTACAATCCTATTCAATGAAAAATTGTCTCCGAAAGGCATCAAATCTGCTTGAAATTATACGTGGCTATCAGCACCATTATTCAACACACATGCTCGACTGTGCGCAGACGCCTGTGGCGTAGCCCTTGGGTCCTGAATCAGATGCAGTAGTTGCAACAAAAACTCTCCTGAACGGCACTGTGCCGAAAATTTCGCTACAGATCACCCTTGTCTTGCTTGTGCTTCAGGTAGACGCCGGTTTTGCAGCCAGGAAGCGGACAGCAGCTACTTTCAACTAGTTTTGCAGTACTCAAACAACACAGTAAAACAGCATGCAACTTTTGTAGAACAGGAAAAACTCGACCGTGACAGGATTCGAACCTGCAATCTTCGGATCCGAAGTCCGACGCCTTATCCATTAGGCCACACGGTCACTGGCGCAATATACATCCCCACACACACCTCATTTTCGCCATTTGTACACTTGGCAGAATGAATTTCCCATCTTTGACGCATTTCTCCATCTCAAATTTCAGTACTAAAAGTACGACGCTACTTCTTGCTGTGTCCCATCGCAAGTTACATTCAAGCCCTTATGACGCTGATCAAACAAGAGGTTGCAAATCAGCTTCAATCGCTTAGTGCCATCTCAGTCGCTTGCGGAAGGTACCTCACCCTATGTGATACAATGGCGAGTTGTCGCTATTACCAAAGCGGCGGCGACGACGACGACGACAATCGCGAGGGTCTTTATCAGGGGTAGAAAATACATCACAAGAACTAAGTATTTCACGTCGGCATTCTCCGGAGACTGCCAAAAGCAGCAGTTTCTGGTGCCCACTTTAATAGCACCATTCACACTATTCATTTGCGAGAGCATTTCTTAAATACCGCACCCATTCATAATATTTTTTATCCTTGACCGCTTTTTTCGAAAGGGCCACGGTGGGAGGGGCTGTTACAAAATTCATTTGCCACCTGTGAGGATCGAACTCACGACCTCTGGTTTACTAGACCAGCGCTCCGCCACTGAGCTAAGGAGGCGCCTCCTAGCGCGATTCTCGGGTACTTTGTTCTTACAGACTAGTGAATCGGAGCCCTTCAGCTCGAAACGCACTGCATGAGCGACCATTATTTGCATTTAGTTACCACAGCTGCTGCTTTCCTACACATCTCACACGATATCGATGTACAAATTAAATTCCAAAACAACACATTTATTTCATGTCAGAGTTACTTTCAGCTTCAAATACCGTTCCTCTGATATTCATCCGAAGCTAGGCATCGTCGTAACCCGTTACGTTCATCACGCAAGGCTCACGAGAGGGGCGCATGTTGGATCCGCGTAGACACAAAATTTTGAGCCGCCCAGCGTGGGGCTCGAACCCACGACCCTGAGATTAAGAGTCTCATGCTCTACCGACTGAGCTAGCCGGGCTGCACACAACGCGTTACGAGCCATACAATACTGATTTGACCTGCGACCATCTATTGAAGATTCTTTTGACTACAGCTTATTTCCTGCTGCCACAAATCAGCTACAATCCTATTCAATGAAAAATTGTCTCCGAAAGGCATCAAATCTGCTTGAAATTATACGTGGCTATCAGCACCATTATTCAACACACATGCTCGACTGTGCGCAGACGCCTGTGGCGTAGCCCTTGGGTCCTGAATCAGATGCAGTAGTTGCAACAAAAACTCTCCTGAACGGCACTGTGCCGAAAATTTCGCTACAGATCACCCTTGTCTTGCTTGTGCTTCAGGTAGACGCCGGTTTTGCAGCCAGGAAGCGGACAGCAGCTACTTTCAACTAGTTTTGCAGTACTCAAACAACACAGTAAAACAGCATGCAACTTTTGTAGAACAGGAAAAACTCGACCGTGACAGGATTCGAACCTGCAATCTTCGGATCCGAAGTCCGACGCCTTATCCATTAGGCCACACGGTCACTGGCGCAATATACATCCCCACACACACCTCATTTTCGCCATTTGTACACTTGGCAGAATGAATTTCCCATCTTTGACGCATTTCTCCATCTCAAATTTCAGTACTAAAAGTACGACGCTACTTCTTGCTGTGTCCCATCGCAAGTTACATTCAAGCCCTTATGACGCTGATCAAACAAGAGGTTGCAAATCAGCTTCAATCGCTTAGTGCCATCTCAGTCGCTTGCGGAAGGTACCTCACCCTATGTGATACAATGGCGAGTTGTCGCTATTACCAAAGCGGCGGCGACGACGACGACAATCGCGAGGGTCTTTATCAGGGGTAGAAAATACATCACAAGAACTAAGTATTTCACGTCGGCATTCTCCGGAGACTGCCAAAAGCAGCAGTTTCTGGTGCCCACTTTAATAGCACCATTCACACTATTCATTTGCGAGAGCATTTCTTAAATACCGCACCCATTCATAATATTTTTTATCCTTGACCGCTTTTTTCGAAAGGGCCACGGTGGGAGGGGCTGTTACAAAATTCATTTGCCACCTGTGAGGATCGAACTCACGACCTCTGGTTTACTAGACCAGCGCTCCGCCACTGAGCTAAGGAGGCGCCTCCTAGCGAGATTTTCGGGTACTTTGTTCTTACAGACTAGTGAATCGGAGCCCTTCAGCTCGAAGCGCACTGCATGAGCGACCATTATTTGCATTTAGTTACCACAGCTGCTGCTTTCCTACACATCTCACACGATATCGATGTACAAATTAAATTCCAAAACAACACATTTATTTCATGTCAGAGTTACTTTCAGCTTCAAATACCGTTCCTCTGATATTCATCCGAAGCTAGGCATCGTCGTAACCCGTTACGTTCATCACGCAAGGCTCACGAGAGGGGCGCATGTTGGATCCGCGTAGACACAAAATTTTGAGCCGCCCAGCGTGGGGCTCGAACCCACGACCCTGAGATTAAGAGTCTCATGCTCTACCGACTGAGCTAGCCGGGCTGCACACAACGCGTTACGAGCCATACAATACTGATTTGACCTGCGACCATCTATTGAAGATTCTTTTGACTACAGCTTATTTCCTGCTGCCACAAATCAGCTACAATCCTATTCAATGAAAAATTGTCTCCGAAAGGCATCAAATCTGCTTGAAATTATACGTGGCTATCAGCACCATTATTCAACACACATGCTCGACTGTGCGCAGACGCCTGTGGCGTAGCCCTTGGGTCCTGAATCAGATGCAGTAGTTGCAACAAAAACTCTCCTGAACGGCACTGTGCCGAAAATTTCGCTACAGATCACCCTTGTCTTGCTTGTGCTTCAGGTAGACGCCGGTTTTGCAGCCAGGAAGCGGACAGCAGCTACTTTCAACTAGTTTTGCAGTACTCAAACAACACAGTAAAACAGCATGCAACTTTTGTAGAACAGGAAAAACTCGACCGTGACAGGATTCGAACCTGCAATCTTCGGATCCGAAGTCCGACGCCTTATCCATTAGGCCACACGGTCACTGGCGCAATATACATCCCCACACACACCTCATTTTCGCCATTTGTACACTTGGCAGAATGAATTTCCCATCTTTGACGCATTTCTCCATCTCAAATTTCAGTACTAAAAGTACGACGCTACTTCTTGCTGTGTCCCATCGCAAGTTACATTCAAGCCCTTATGACGCTGATCAAACAAGAGGTTGCAAATCAGCTTCAATCGCTTAGTGCCATCTCAGTCGCTTGCGGAAGGTACCTCACCCTATGTGATACAATGGCGAGTTGTCGCTATTACCAAAGCGGCGGCGACGACGACGACGACAATCGCGAGGGTCTTTATCAGGGGTAGAAAATACATCACAAGAACTAAGTATTTCACGTCGGCATTCTCCGGAGACTGCCAAAAGCAGCAGTTTCTGGTGCCCACTTTAATAGCACCATTCACACTATTCATTTGCGAGAGCATTTCTTAAATACCGCACCCATTCATAATATTTTTTATCCTTGACCGCTTTTTTCGAAAGGGCCACGGTGGGAGGGGCTGTTACAAAATTCATTTGCCACCTGTGAGGATCGAACTCACGACCTCTGGTTTACTAGACCAGCGCTCCGCCACTGAGCTAAGGAGGCGCCTCCTAGCGCGATTCTCGGGTACTTTGTTCTTACAAACTAGTGAATCGGAGCCCTTCAGCTCGAAACGCACTGCATGAGCGACCATTATTTGCATTTAGTTACCACAGCTGCTGCTTTCCTACACATCTCACACGATATCGATGTACAAATTAAATTCCAAAACAACACATTTATTTCATGTCAGAGTTACTTTCAGCTTCAAATACCGTTCCTCTGATATTCATCCGAAGCTAGGCATCGTCGTAACCCGTTACGTTCATCACGCAAGGCTCACGAGAGGGGCGCATGTTGGATCCGCGTAGACACAAAATTTTGAGCCGCCCAGCGTGGGGCTCGAACCCACGACCCTGAGATTAAGAGTCTCATGCTCTACCGACTGAGCTAGCCGGGCTGCACACAACGCGTTACGAGCCATACAATACTGATTTGACCTGCGACCATCTATTGAAGATTCTTTTGACTACAGCTTATTTCCTGCTGCCACAAATCAGCTACAATCCTATTCAATGAAAAATTGTCTCCGAAAGGCATCAAATCTGCTTGAAATTATACGTGGCTATCAGCACCATTATTCAACACACATGCTCGACTGTGCGCAGACGCCTGTGGCGTAGCCCTTGGGTCCTGAATCAGATGCAGTAGTTGCAACAAAAACTCTCCTGAACGGCACTGTGCCGAAAATTTCGCTACAGATCACCCTTGTCTTGCTTGTGCTTCAGGTAGACGCCGGTTTTGCAGCCAGGAAGCGGACAGCAGCTACTTTCAACTAGTTTTGCAGTACTCAAACAACACAGTAAAACAGCATGCAACTTTTGTAGAACAGGAAAAACTCGACCGTGACAGGATTCGAACCTGCAATCTTCGGATCCGAAGTCCGACGCCTTATCCATTAGGCCACACGGTCACTGGCGCAATATACATCCCCACACACACCTCATTTTCGCCATTTGTACACTTGGCAGAATGAATTTCCCATCTTTGACGCATTTCTCCATCTCAAATTTCAGTACTAAAAGTACGACGCTACTTCTTGCTGTGTCCCATCGCAAGTTACATTCAAGCCCTTATGACGCTGATCAAACAAGAGGTTGCAAATCAGCTTCAATCGCTTAGTGCCATCTCAGTCGCTTGCGGAAGGTACCTCACCCTATGTGATACAATGGCGAGTTGTCGCTATTACCAAAGCGGCGGCGACGACGACGACGACAATCGCGAGGGTCTTTATCAGGGGTAGAAAATACATCACAAGAACTAAGTATTTCACGTCGGCATTCTCCGGAGACTGCCAAAAGCAGCAGTTTCTGGTGCCCACTTTAATAGCACCATTCACACTATTCATTTGCGAGAGCATTTCTTAAATACCGCACCCATTCATAATATTTTTTATCCTTGACCGCTTTTTTCGAAAGGGCCACGGTGGGAGGGGCTGTCACAAAATTCATTTGCCACCTGTGAGGATCGAACTCACGACCTCTGGTTTACTAGACCAGCGCTCCGCCACTGAGCTAAGGAGGCGCCTCCTAGCGCGATTTTCGGGTACTTTGTTCTTACAGACTAGTGAATCGGAGCCCTTCAGCTCGAAACGCACTGCATGAGCGACCATTATTTGCATTTAGTTACCACAGCTGCTGCTTTCCTACACATCTCACACGATATCGATGTACAAATTAAATTCCAAAACAACACATTTATTTCATGTCAGAGTTACTTTCAGCTTCAAATACCGTTCCTCTGATATTCATCCGAAGCTAGGCATCGTCGTAACCCGTTACGTTCATCACGCAAGGCTCACGAGAGGGGCGCATGTTGGATCCGCGTAGACACAAAATTTTGAGCCGCCCAGCGTGGGGCTCGAACCCACGACCCTGAGATTAAGAGTCTCATGCTCTACCGACTGAGCTAGCCGGGCTGCACACAACGCGTTACGAGCCATACAATACTGATTTGACCTGCGACCATCTATTGAAGATTCTTTTGACTACAGCTTATTTCCTGCTGCCACAAATCAGCTACAATCCTATTCAATGAAAAATTGTCTCCGAAAGGCATCAAATCTGCTAGAAATTATACGTGGCTATCAGCACCATTATTCAACACACATGCTCGACTGTGCGCAGACGCCTGTGGCGTAGCCCTTGGGTCCTGAATCAGATGCAGTAGTTGCAACAAAAACTCTCCTGAACGGCACTGTGCCGAAAATTTCGCTACAGATCACCCTTGTCTTGCTTGTGCTTCAGGTAGACGCCGGTTTTGCAGCCAGGAAGCGGACAGCAGCTACTTTCAACTAGTTTTGCAGTACTCAAACAACACAGTAAAACAGCATGCAACTTTTGTAGAACAGGAAAAACTCGACCGTGACAGGATTCGAACCTGCAATCTTCGGATCCGAAGTCCGACGCCTTATCCATTAGGCCACACGGTCACTGGCGCAATATACATCCCCACACACACCTCATTTTCGCCATTTGTACACTTGGCAGAATGAATTTCCCATCTTTGACGCATTTCTCCATCTCAAATTTCAGTACTAAAAGTACGACGCTACTTCTTGCTGTGTCCCATCGCAAGTTACATTCAAGCCCTTATGACGCTGATCAAACAAGAGGTTGCAAATCAGCTTCAATCGCTTAGTGCCATCTCAGTCGCTTGCGGAAGGTACCTCACCCTATGTGATACAATGGCGAGTTGTCGCTATTACCAAAGCGGCGGCGACGACGACGACGACAATCGCGAGGGTCTTTATCAGGGGTAGAAAATACATCACAAGAACTAAGTATTTCACGTCGGCATTCTCCGGAGACTGCCAAAAGCAGCAGTTTCTGGTGCCCACTTTAATAGCACCATTCACACTATTCATTTGCGAGAGCATTTCTTAAATACCGCACCCATTCATAATATTTTTTATCCTTGACCGCTTTTTTCGAAAGGGCCACGGTGGGAGGGGCTGTCACAAAATTCATTTGCCACCTGTGAGGATCGAACTCACGACCTCTGGTTTACTAGACCAGCGCTCCGCCACTGAGCTAAGGAGGCGCCTCCTAGCGCGATTTTCGGGTACTTTGTTCTTACAGACTAGTGAATCGGAGCCCTTCAGCTCGAAACGCACTGCATGAGCGACCATTATTTGCATTTAGTTACCACAGCTGCTGCTTTCCTACACATCTCACACGATATCGATGTACAAATTAAATTCCAAAACAACACATTTATTTCATGTCAGAGTTACTTTCAGCTTCAAATACCGTTCCTCTGATATTCATCCGAAGCTAGGCATCGTCGTAACCCGTTACGTTCATCACGCAAGGCTCACGAGAGGGGCGCATGTTGGATCCGCGTAGACACAAAATTTTGAGCCGCCCAGCGTGGGGCTCGAACCCACGACCCTGAGATTAAGAGTCTCATGCTCTACCGACTGAGCTAGCCGGGCTGCACACAACGCGTTACGAGCCATACAATACTGATTTGACCTGCGACCATCTATTGAAGATTCTTTTGACTACAGCTTATTTCCTGCTGCCACAAATCAGCTACAATCCTATTCAATGAAAAATTGTCTCCGAAAGGCATCAAATCTGCTTGAAATTATACGTGGCTATCAGCACCATTATTCAACACACATGCTCGACTGTGCGCAGACGCCTGTGGCGTAGCCCTTGGGTCCTGAATCAGATGCAGTAGTTGCAACAAAAACTCTCCTGAACGGCACTGTGCCGAAAATTTCGCTACAGATCACCCTTGTCTTGCTTGTGCTTCAGGTAGACGCCGGTTTTGCAGCCAGGAAGCGGACAGCAGCTACTTTCAACTAGTTTTGCAGTACTCAAACAACACAGTAAAACAGCATGCAACTTTTGTAGAACAGGAAAAACTCGACCGTGACAGGATTCGAACCTGCAATCTTCGGATCCGAAGTCCGACGCCTTATCCATTAGGCCACACGGTCACTGGCGCAATATAAATCCCCACACACACCTCATTTTCGCCATTTGTACACTTGGCAGAATGAATTTCCCATCTTTGACGCATTTCTCCATCTCAAATTTCAGTACTAAAAGTACGACGCTACTTCTTGCTGTGTCCCATCGCAAGTTACATTCAAGCCCTTATGACGCTGATCAAACAAGAGGTTGCAAATCAGCTTCAATCGCTTAGTGCCATCTCAGTCGCTTGCGGAAGGTACCTCACCCTATGTGATACAATGGCGAGTTGTCGCTATTACCAAAGCGGCGGCGACGACGACGACGACAATCGCGAGGGTCTTTATCAGGGGTAGAAAATACATCACAAGAACTAAGTATTTCACGTCGGCATTCTCCGGAGACTGCCAAAAGCAGCAGTTTCTGGTGCCCACTTTAATAGCACCATTCACACTATTCATTTGCGAGAGCATTTCTTAAATACCGCACCCATTCATAATATTTTTTATCCTTGACCGCTTTTTTCGAAAGGGCCACGGTGGGAGGGGCTGTTACAAAATTCATTTGCCACCTGTGAGGATCGAACTCACGACCTCTGGTTTACTAGACCAGCGCTCCGCCACTGAGCTAAGGAGGCGCCTCCTAGCGCGATTCTCGGGTACTTTGTTCTTACAGACTAGTGAATCGGAGCCCTTCAGCTCGAAACGCACTGCATGAGCGACCATTATTTGCATTTAGTTACCACAGCTGCTGCTTTCCTACACATCTCACACGATATCGATGTACAAATTAAATTCCAAAACAACACATTTATTTCATGTCAGAGTTACTTTCAGCTTCAAATACCGTTCCTCTGATATTCATCCGAAGCTAGGCATCGTCGTAACCCGTTACGTTCATCACGCAAGGCTCACGAGAGGGGCGCATGTTGGATCCGCGTAGACACAAAATTTTGAGCCGCCCAGCGTGGGGCTCGAACCCACGACCCTGAGATTAAGAGTCTCATGCTCTACCGACTGAGCTAGCCGGGCTGCACACAACGCGTTACGAGCCATACAATACTGATTTGACCTGCGACCATCTATTGAAGATTCTTTTGACTACAGCTTATTTCCTGCTGCCACAAATCAGCTACAATCCTATTCAATGAAAAATTGTCTCCGAAAGGCATCAAATCTGCTTGAAATTATACGTGGCTATCAGCACCATTATTCAACACACATGCTCGACTGTGCGCAGACGCCTGTGGCGTAGCCCTTGGGTCCTGAATCAGATGCAGTAGTTGCAACAAAAACTCTCCTGAACGGCACTGTGCCGAAAATTTCGCTACAGATCACCCTTGTCTTGCTTGTGCTTCAGGTAGACGCCGGTTTTGCAGCCAGGAAGCGGACAGCAGCTACTTTCAACTAGTTTTGCAGTACTCAAACAACACAGTAAAACAGCATGCAACTTTTGTAGAACAGGAAAAACTCGACCGTGACAGGATTCGAACCTGCAATCTTCGGATCCGAAGTCCGACGCCTTATCCATTAGGCCACACGGTCACTGGCGCAATATACATCCCCACACACACCTCATTTTCGCCATTTGTACACTTGGCAGAATGAATTTCCCATCTTTGACGCATTTCTCCATCTCAAATTTCAGTACTAAAAGTACGACGCTACTTCTTGCTGTGTCCCATCGCAAGTTACATTCAAGCCCTTATGACGCTGATCAAACAAGAGGTTGCAAATCAGCTTCAATCGCTTAGTGCCATCTCAGTCGCTTGCGGAAGGTACCTCACCCTATGTGATACAATGGCGAGTTGTCGCTATTACCAAAGCGGCGGCGACGACGACGACAATCGCGAGGGTCTTTATCAGGGGTAGAAAATACATCACAAGAACTAAGTATTTCACGTCGGCATTCTCCGGAGACTGCCAAAAGCAGCAGTTTCTGGTGCCCACTTTAATAGCACCATTCACACTATTCATTTGCGAGAGCATTTCTTAAATACCGCACCCATTCATAATATTTTTTATCCTTGACCGCTTTTTTCGAAAGGGCCACGGTGGGAGGGGCTGTTACAAAATTCATTTGCCACCTGTGAGGATCGAACTCACGACCTCTGGTTTACTAGACCAGCGCTCCGCCACTGAGCTAAGGAGGCGCCTCCTAGCGCGATTTTCGGGTACTTTGTTCTTACAGACTAGTGAATCGGAGCCCTTCAGCTCGAAGCGCACTGCATGAGCGACCATTATTTGCATTTAGTTACCACAGCTGCTGCTTTCCTACACATCTCACACGATATCGATGTACAAATTAAATTCCAAAACAACACATTTATTTCATGTCAGACTTACTTTCAGCTTCAAATACCGTTCCTCTGATATTCATCCGAAGCTAGGCATCGTCGTAACCCGTTACGTTCATCACGCAAGGCTCACGAGAGGGGCGCATGTTGGATCCGCGTAGACACAAAATTTTGAGCCGCCCAGCGTGGGGCTCGAACCCACGACCCTGAGATTAAGAGTCTCATGCTCTACCGACTGAGCTAGCCGGGCTGCACACAACGCGTTACGAGCCATACAATACTGATTTGACCTGCGACCATCTATTGAAGATTCTTTTGACTACAGCTTATTTCCTGCTGCCACAAATCAGCTACAATCCTATTCAATGAAAAATTGTCTCCGAAAGGCATCAAATCTGCTTGAAATTATACGTGGCTATCAGCACCATTATTCAACACACATGCTCGACTGTGCGCAGACGCCTGTGGCGTAGCCCTTGGGTCCTGAATCAGATGCAGTAGTTGCAACAAAAACTCTCCTGAACGGCACTGTGCCGAAAATTTCGCTACAGATCACCCTTGTCTTGCTTGTGCTTCAGGTAGACGCCGGTTTTGCAGCCAGGAAGCGGACAGCAGCTACTTTCAACTAGTTTTGCAGTACTCAAACAACACAGTAAAACAGCATGCAACTTTTGTAGAACAGGAAAAACTCGACCGTGACAGGATTCGAACCTGCAATCTTCGGATCCGAAGTCCGACGCCTTATCCATTAGGCCACACGGTCACTGGCGCAATATACATCCCCACACACACCTCATTTTCGCCATTTGTACACTTGGCAGAATGAATTTCCCATCTTTGACGCATTTCTCCATCTCAAATTTCAGTACTAAAAGTACGACGCTACTTCTTGCTGTGTCCCATCGCAAGTTACATTCAAGCCCTTATGACGCTGATCAAACAAGAGGTTGCAAATCAGCTTCAATCGCTTAGTGCCATCTCAGTCGCTTGCGGAAGGTACCTCACCCTATGTGATACAATGGCGAGTTGTCGCTATTACCAAAGCGGCGGCGACGACGACGACGACAATCGCGAGGGTCTTTATCAGGGGTAGAAAATACATCACAAGAACTAAGTATTTCACGTCGGCATTCTCCGGAGACTGCCAAAAGCAGCAGTTTCTGGTGCCCACTTTAATAGCACCATTCACACTATTCATTTGCGAGAGCATTTCTTAAATACCGCACCCATTCATAATATTTTTTATCCTTGACCGCTTTTTTCGAAAGGGCCACGGTGGGAGGGGCTGTTACAAAATTCATTTGCCACCTGTGAGGATCGAACTCACGACCTCTGGTTTACTAGACCAGCGCTCCGCCACTGAGCTAAGGAGGCGCCTCCTAGCGCGATTCTCGGGTACTTTGTTCTTACAAACTAGTGAATCGGAGCCCTTCAGCTCGAAACGCACTGCATGAGCGACCATTATTTGCATTTAGTTACCACAGCTGCTGCTTTCCTACACATCTCACACGATATCGATGTACAAATTAAATTCCAAAACAACACATTTATTTCATGTCAGAGTTACTTTCAGCTTCAAATACCGTTCCTCTGATATTCATCCGAAGCTAGGCATCGTCGTAACCCGTTACGTTCATCACGCAAGGCTCACGAGAGGGGCGCATGTTGGATCCGCGTAGACACAAAATTTTGAGCCGCCCAGCGTGGGGCTCGAACCCACGACCCTGAGATTAAGAGTCTCATGCTCTACCGACTGAGCTAGCCGGGCTGCACACAACGCGTTACGAGCCATACAATACTGATTTGACCTGCGACCATCTATTGAAGATTCTTTTGACTACAGCTTATTTCCTGCTGCCACAAATCAGCTACAATCCTATTCAATGAAAAATTGTCTCCGAAAGGCATCAAATCTGCTTGAAATTATACGTGGCTATCAGCACCATTATTCAACACACATGCTCGACTGTGCGCAGACGCCTGTGGCGTAGCCCTTGGGTCCTGAATCAGATGCAGTAGTTGCAACAAAAACTCTCCTGAACGGCACTGTGCCGAAAATTTCGCTACAGATCACCCTTGTCTTGCTTGTGCTTCAGGTAGACGCCGGTTTTGCAGCCAGGAAGCGGACAGCAGCTACTTTCAACTAGTTTTGCAGTACTCAAACAACACAGTAAAACAGCATGCAACTTTTGTAGAACAGGAAAAACTCGACCGTGACAGGATTCGAACCTGCAATCTTCGGATCCGAAGTCCGACGCCTTATCCATTAGGCCACACGGTCACTGGCGCAATATACATCCCCACACACACCTCATTTTCGCCATTTGTACACTTGGCAGAATGAATTTCCCATCTTTGACGCATTTCTCCATCTCAAATTTCAGTACTAAAAGTACGACGCTACTTCTTGCTGTGTCCCATCGCAAGTTACATTCAAGCCCTTATGACGCTGATCAAACAAGAGGTTGCAAATCAGCTTCAATCGCTTAGTGCCATCTCAGTCGCTTGCGGAAGGTACCTCACCCTATGTGATACAATGGCGAGTTGTCGCTATTACCAAAGCGGCGGCGACGACGACGACAATCGCGAGGGTCTTTATCAGGGGTAGAAAATACATCACAAGAACTAAGTATTTCACGTCGGCATTCTCCGGAGACTGCCAAAAGCAGCAGTTTCTGGTGCCCACTTTAATAGCACCATTCACACTATTCATTTGCGAGAGCATTTCTTAAATACCGCACCCATTCATAATATTTTTTATCCTTGACCGCTTTTTTCGAAAGGGCCACGGTGGGAGGGGCTGTTACAAAATTCATTTGCCACCTGTGAGGATCGAACTCACGACCTCTGGTTTACTAGACCAGCGCTCCGCCACTGAGCTAAGGAGGCGCCTCCTAGCGCGATTTTCGGGTACTTTGTTCTTACAGACTAGTGAATCGGAGCCCTTCAGCTCGAAGCGCACTGCATGAGCGACCATTATTTGCATTTAGTTACCACAGCTGCTGCTTTCCTACACATCTCACACGATATCGATGTACAAATTAAATTCCAAAACAACACATTTATTTCATGTCAGAGTTACTTTCAGCTTCAAATACCGTTCCTCTGATATTCATCCGAAGCTAGGCATCGTCGTAACCCGTTACGTTCATCACGCAAGGCTCACGAGAGGGGCGCATGTTGGATCCGCGTAGACACAAAATTTTGAGCCGCCCAGCGTGGGGCTCGAACCCACGACCCTGAGATTAAGAGTCTCATGCTCTACCGACTGAGCTAGCCGGGCTGCACACAACGCGTTACGAGCCATACAATACTGATTTGACCTGCGACCATCTATTGAAGATTCTTTTGACTACAGCTTATTTCCTGCTGCCACAAATCAGCTACAATCCTATTCAATGAAAAATTGTCTCCGAAAGGCATCAAATCTGCTTGAAATTATACGTGGCTATCAGCACCATTATTCAACACACATGCTCGACTGTGCGCAGACGCCTGTGGCGTAGCCCTTGGGTCCTGAATCAGATGCAGTAGTTGCAACAAAAACTCTCCTGAACGGCACTGTGCCGAAAATTTCGCTACAGATCACCCTTGTCTTGCTTGTGCTTCAGGTAGACGCCGGTTTTGCAGCCAGGAAGCGGACAGCAGCTACTTTCAACTAGTTTTGCAGTACTCAAACAACACAGTAAAACAGCATGCAACTTTTGTAGAACAGGAAAAACTCGACCGTGACAGGATTCGAACCTGCAATCTTCGGATCCGAAGTCCGACGCCTTATCCATTAGGCCACACGGTCACTGGCGCAATATACATCCCCACACACACCTCATTTTCGCCATTTGTACACTTGGCAGAATGAATTTCCCATCTTTGACGCATTTCTCCATCTCAAATTTCAGTACTAAAAGTACGACGCTACTTCTTGCTGTGTCCCATCGCAAGTTACATTCAAGCCCTTATGACGCTGATCAAACAAGAGGTTGCAAATCAGCTTCAATCGCTTAGTGCCATCTCAGTCGCTTGCGGAAGGTACCTCACCCTATGTGATACAATGGCGAGTTGTCGCTATTACCAAAGCGGCGGCGACGACGACGACGACAATCGCGAGGGTCTTTATCAGGGGTAGAAAATACATCACAAGAACTAAGTATTTCACGTCGGCATTCTCCGGAGACTGCCAAAAGCAGCAGTTTCTGGTGCCCACTTTAATAGCACCATTCACACTATTCATTTGCGAGAGCATTTCTTAAATACCGCACCCATTCATAATATTTTTTATCCTTGACCGCTTTTTTCGAAAGGGCCACGGTGGGAGGGGCTGTTACAAAATTCATTTGCCACCTGTGAGGATCGAACTCACGACCTCTGGTTTACTAGACCAGCGCTCCGCCACTGAGCTAAGGAGGCGCCTCCTAGCGCGATTCTCGGGT
The DNA here is from genome assembly GCF_023864275.1 of Schistocerca cancellata. Taxonomy (NCBI): domain Eukaryota; kingdom Metazoa; phylum Arthropoda; class Insecta; order Orthoptera; family Acrididae; genus Schistocerca; species Schistocerca cancellata. The sequence continues at coordinate 80,042,662 of NC_064633.1, read as the reverse complement.
ACTTTGTTCTTACAGACTAGTGAATCGGAGCCCTTCAGCTCGAAACGCACTGCATGAGCGACCATTATTTGCATTTAGTTACCACAGCTGCTGCTTTCCTACACATCTCACACGATATCGATGTACAAATTAAATTCCAAAACAACACATTTATTTCATGTCAGAGTTACTTTCAGCTTCAAATACCGTTCCTCTGATATTCATCCGAAGCTAGGCATCGTCGTAACCCGTTACGTTCATCACGCAAGGCTCACGAGAGGGGCGCATGTTGGATCCGCGTAGACACAAAATTTTGAGCCGCCCAGCGTGGGGCTCGAACCCACGACCCTGAGATTAAGAGTCTCATGCTCTACCGACTGAGCTAGCCGGGCTGCACACAACGCGTTACGAGCCATACAATACTGATTTGACCTGCGACCATCTATTGAAGATTCTTTTGACTACAGCTTATTTCCTGCTGCCACAAATCAGCTACAATCCTATTCAATGAAAAATTGTCTCCGAAAGGCATCAAATCTGCTTGAAATTATACGTGGCTATCAGCACCATTATTCAACACACATGCTCGACTGTGCGCAGACGCCTGTGGCGTAGCCCTTGGGTCCTGAATCAGATGCAGTAGTTGCAACAAAAACTCTCCTGAACGGCACTGTGCCGAAAATTTCGCTACAGATCACCCTTGTCTTGCTTGTGCTTCAGGTAGACGCCGGTTTTGCAGCCAGGAAGCGGACAGCAGCTACTTTCAACTAGTTTTGCAGTACTCAAACAACACAGTAAAACAGCATGCAACTTTTGTAGAACAGGAAAAACTCGACCGTGACAGGATTCGAACCTGCAATCTTCGGATCCGAAGTCCGACGCCTTATCCATTAGGCCACACGGTCACTGGCGCAATATACATCCCCACACACACCTCATTTTCGCCATTTGTACACTTGGCAGAATGAATTTCCCATCTTTGACGCATTTCTCCATCTCAAATTTCAGTACTAAAAGTACGACGCTACTTCTTGCTGTGTCCCATCGCAAGTTACATTCAAGCCCTTATGACGCTGATCAAACAAGAGGTTGCAAATCAGCTTCAATCGCTTAGTGCCATCTCAGTCGCTTGCGGAAGGTACCTCACCCTATGTGATACAATGGCGAGTTGTCGCTATTACCAAAGCGGCGGCGACGACGACGACGACAATCGCGAGGGTCTTTATCAGGGGTAGAAAATACATCACAAGAACTAAGTATTTCACGTCGGCATTCTCCGGAGACTGCCAAAAGCAGCAGTTTCTGGTGCCCACTTTAATAGCACCATTCACACTATTCATTTGCGAGAGCATTTCTTAAATACCGCACCCATTCATAATATTTTTTATCCTTGACCGCTTTTTTCGAAAGGGCCACGGTGGGAGGGGCTGTTACAAAATTCATTTGCCACCTGTGAGGATCGAACTCACGACCTCTGGTTTACTAGACCAGCGCTCCGCCACTGAGCTAAGGAGGCGCCTCCTAGCGCGATTCTCGGGTACTTTGTTCTTACAGACTAGTGAATCGGAGCCCTTCAGCTCGAAACGCACTGCATGAGCGACCATTATTTGCATTTAGTTACCACAGCTGCTGCTTTCCTACACATCTCACACGATATCGATGTACAAATTAAATTCCAAAACAACACATTTATTTCATGTCAGAGTTACTTTCAGCTTCAAATACCGTTCCTCTGATATTCATCCGAAGCTAGGCATCGTCGTAACCCGTTACGTTCATCACGCAAGGCTCACGAGAGGGGCGCATGTTGGATCCGCGTAGACACAAAATTTTGAGCCGCCCAGCGTGGGGCTCGAACCCACGACCCTGAGATTAAGAGTCTCATGCTCTACCGACTGAGCTAGCCGGGCTGCACACAACGCGTTACGAGCAATACAATACTGATTTGACCTGCGACCATCTATTGAAGATTCTTTTGACTACAGCTTATTTCCTGCTGCCACAAATCAGCTACAATCCTATTCAATGAAAAATTGTCTCCGAAAGGCATCAAATCTGCTTGAAATTATACGTGGCTATCAGCACCATTATTCAACACACATGCTCGACTGTGCGCAGACGCCTGTGGCGTAGCCCTTGGGTCCTGAATCAGATGCAGTAGTTGCAACAAAAACTCTCCTGAACGGCACTGTGCCGAAAATTTCGCTACAGATCACCCTTGTCTTGCTTGTGCTTCAGGTAGACGCCGGTTTTGCAGCCAGGAAGCGGACAGCAGCTACTTTCAACTAGTTTTGCAGTACTCAAACAACACAGTAAAACAGCATGCAACTTTTGTAGAACAGGAAAAACTCGACCGTGACAGGATTCGAACCTGCAATCTTCGGATCCGAAGTCCGACGCCTTATCCATTAGGCCACACGGTCACTGGCGCAATATACATCCCCACACACACCTCATTTTCGCCATTTGTACACTTGGCAGAATGAATTTCCCATCTTTGACGCATTTCTCCATCTCAAATTTCAGTACTAAAAGTACGACGCTACTTCTTGCTGTGTCCCATCGCAAGTTACATTCAAGCCCTTATGACGCTGATCAAACAAGAGGTTGCAAATCAGCTTCAATCGCTTAGTGCCATCTCAGTCGCTTGCGGAAGGTACCTCACCCTATGTGATACAATGGCGAGTTGTCGCTATTACCAAAGCGGCGGCGACGACGACGACAATCGCGAGGGTCTTTATCAGGGGTAGAAAATACATCACAAGAACTAAGTATTTCACGTCGGCATTCTCCGGAGACTGCCAAAAGCAGCAGTTTCTGGTGCCCACTTTAATAGCACCATTCACACTATTCATTTGCGAGAGCATTTCTTAAATACCGCACCCATTCATAATATTTTTTATCCTTGACCGCTTTTTTCGAAAGGGCCACGGTGGGAGGGGCTGTTACAAAATTCATTTGCCACCTGTGAGGATCGAACTCACGACCTCTGGTTTACTAGACCAGCGCTCCGCCACTGAGCTAAGGAGGCGCCTCCTAGCGCGATTTTCGGGTACTTTGTTCTTACAGACTAGTGAATCGGAGCCCTTCAGCTCGAAGCGCACTGCATGAGCGACCATTATTTGCATTTAGTTACCACAGCTGCTGCTTTCCTACACATCTCACACGATATCGATGTACAAATTAAATTCCAAAACAACACATTTATTTCATGTCAGAGTTACTTTCAGCTTCAAATACCGTTCCTCTGATATTCATCCGAAGCTAGGCATCGTCGTAACCCGTTACGTTCATCACGCAAGGCTCACGAGAGGGGCGCATGTTGGATCCGCGTAGACACAAAATTTTGAGCCGCCCAGCGTGGGGCTCGAACCCACGACCCTGAGATTAAGAGTCTCATGCTCTACCGACTGAGCTAGCCGGGCTGCACACAACGCGTTACGAGCCATACAATACTGATTTGACCTGCGACCATCTATTGAAGATTCTTTTGACTACAGCTTATTTCCTGCTGCCACAAATCAGCTACAATCCTATTCAATGAAAAATTGTCTCCGAAAGGCATCAAATCTGCTTGAAATTATACGTGGCTATCAGCACCATTATTCAACACACATGCTCGACTGTGCGCAGACGCCTGTGGCGTAGCCCTTGGGTCCTGAATCAGATGCAGTAGTTGCAACAAAAACTCTCCTGAACGGCACTGTGCCGAAAATTTCGCTACAGATCACCCTTGTCTTGCTTGTGCTTCAGGTAGACGCCGGTTTTGCAGCCAGGAAGCGGACAGCAGCTACTTTCAACTAGTTTTGCAGTACTCAAACAACACAGTAAAACAGCATGCAACTTTTGTAGAACAGGAAAAACTCGACCGTGACAGGATTCGAACCTGCAATCTTCGGATCCGAAGTCCGACGCCTTATCCATTAGGCCACACGGTCACTGGCGCAATATACATCCCCACACACACCTCATTTTCGCCATTTGTACACTTGGCAGAATGAATTTCCCATCTTTGACGCATTTCTCCATCTCAAATTTCAGTACTAAAAGTACGACGCTACTTCTTGCTGTGTCCCATCGCAAGTTACATTCAAGCCCTTATGACGCTGATCAAACAAGAGGTTGCAAATCAGCTTCAATCGCTTAGTGCCATCTCAGTCGCTTGCGGAAGGTACCTCACCCTATGTGATACAATGGCGAGTTGTCGCTATTACCAAAGCGGCGGCGACGACGACGACGACAATCGCGAGGGTCTTTATCAGGGGTAGAAAATACATCACAAGAACTAAGTATTTCACGTCGGCATTCTCCGGAGACTGCCAAAAGCAGCAGTTTCTGGTGCCCACTTTAATAGCACCATTCACACTATTCATTTGCGAGAGCATTTCTTAAATACCGCACCCATTCATAATATTTTTTATCCTTGACCGCTTTTTTCGAAAGGGCCACGGTGGGAGGGGCTGTTACAAAATTCATTTGCCACCTGTGAGGATCGAACTCACGACCTCTGGTTTACTAGACCAGCGCTCCGCCACTGAGCTAAGGAGGCGCCTCCTAGCGCGATTCTCGGGTACTTTGTTCTTACAGACTAGTGAATCGGAGCCCTTCAGCTCGAAACGCACTGCATGAGCGACCATTATTTGCATTTAGTTACCACAGCTGCTGCTTTCTTACACATCTCACACGATATCGATGTACAAATTAAATTCCAAAACAACACATTTATTTCATGTCAGAGTTACTTTCAGCTTCAAATACCGTTCCTCTGATATTCATCCGAAGCTAGGCATCGTCGTAACCCGTTACGTTCATCACGCAAGGCTCACGAGAGGGGCGCATGTTGGATCCGCGTAGACACAAAATTTTGAGCCGCCCAGCGTGGGGCTCGAACCCACGACCCTGAGATTAAGAGTCTCATGCTCTACCGACTGAGCTAGCCGGGCTGCACACAACGCGTTACGAGCCATACAATACTGATTTGACCTGCGACCATCTATTGAAGATTCTTTTGACTACAGCTTATTTCCTGCTGCCACAAATCAGCTACAATCCTATTCAATGAAAAATTGTCTCCGAAAGGCATCAAATCTGCATGAAATGATACGTGGCTATCAGCACCATTATTCAACACACATGCTCGACTGTGCGCAGACGCCTGTGGCGTAGCCCTTGGGTCCTGAATCAGATGCAGTAGTTGCAACAAAAACTCTCCTGAACGGCACTGTGCCGAAAATTTCGCTACTGATCACCCTTGTCTTGCTTGTGCTTCAGGTAGACGCCGGTTTTGCAGCCAGGAAGCGGACAGCAGCTACTTTCAACTAGTTTTGCAGTACTCAAACAACACAGTAAAACAGCATGCAACTTTTGTAGAACAGGAAAAACTCGACCGTGACAGGATTCGAACCTGCAATCTTCGGATCCGAAGTCCGACGCCTTATCCATTAGGCCACACGGTCACTGGCGCAATATACATCCCCACACACACCTCATTTTCGCCATTTGTACACTTGGCAGAATGAATTTCCCATCTTTGACGCATTTCTCCATCTCAAATTTCAGTACTAAAAGTACGACGCTACTTCTTGCTGTGTCCCATCGCAAGTTACATTCAAGCCCTTATGACGCTGATCAAACAAGAGGTTGCAAATCAGCTTCAATCGCTTAGTGCCATCTCAGTCGCTTGCGGAAGGTACCTCACCCTATGTGATACAATGGCGAGTTGTCGCTATTACCAAAGCGGCGGCGACGACGACGACGACAATCGCGAGGGTCTTTATCAGGGGTAGAAAATACATCACAAGAACTAAGTATTTCACGTCGGCATTCTCCGGAGACTGCCAAAAGCAGCAGTTTCTGGTGCCCACTTTAATAGCACCATTCACACTATTCATTTGCGAGAGCATTTCTTAAATACCGCACCCATTCATAATATTTTTTATCCTTGACCGCTTTTTTCGAAAGGGCCACGGTGGGAGGGGCTGTTACAAAATTCATTTGCCACCTGTGAGGATCGAACTCACGACCTCTGGTTTACTAGACCAGCGCTCCGCCACTGAGCTAAGGAGGCGCCTCCTAGCGCGATTTTCGGGTACTTTGTTCTTACAGACTAGTGAATCGGAGCCCTTCAGCTCGAAACGCACTGCATGAGCGACCATTATTTGCATTTAGTTACCACAGCTGCTGCTTTCCTACACATCTCACACGATATCGATGTACAAATTAAATTCCAAAACAACACATTTATTTCATGTCAGAGTTACTTTCAGCTTCAAATACCGTTCCTCTGATATTCATCCGAAGCTAGGCATCGTCGTAACCCGTTACGTTCATCACGCAAGGCTCACGAGAGGGGCGCATGTTGGATCCGCGTAGACACAAAATTTTGAGCCGCCCAGCGTGGGGCTCGAACCCACGACCCTGAGATTAAGAGTCTCATGCTCTACCGACTGAGCTAGCCGGGCTGCACACAACGCGTTACGAGCCATACAATACTGATTTGACCTGCGACCATCTATTGAAGATTCTTTTGACTACAGCTTATTTCCTGCTGCCACAAATCAGCTACAATCCTATTCAATGAAAAATTGTCTCCGAAAGGCATCAAATCTGCTTGAAATTATACGTGGCTATCAGCACCATTATTCAACACACATGCTCGACTGTGCGCAGACGCCTGTGGCGTAGCCCTTGGGTCCTGAATCAGATGCAGTAGTTGCAACAAAAACTCTCCTGAACGGCACTGTGCCGAAAATTTCGCTACAGATCACCCTTGTCTTGCTTGTGCTTCAGGTAGACGCCGGTTTTGCAGCCAGGAAGCGGACAGCAGCTACTTTCAACTAGTTTTGCAGTACTCAAACAACACAGTAAAACAGCATGCAACTTTTGTAGAACAGGAAAAACTCGACCGTGACAGGATTCGAACCTGCAATCTTCGGATCCGAAGTCCGACGCCTTATCCATTAGGCCACACGGTCACTGGCGCAATATACATCCCCACACACACCTCATTTTCGCCATTTGTACACTTGGCAGAATGAATTTCCCATCTTTGACGCATTTCTCCATCTCAAATTTCAGTACTAAAAGTACGACGCTACTTCTTGCTGTGTCCCATCGCAAGTTACATTCAAGCCCTTATGACGCTGATCAAACAAGAGGTTGCAAATCAGCTTCAATCGCTTAGTGCCATCTCAGTCGCTTGCGGAAGGTACCTCACCCTATGTGATACAATGGCGAGTTGTCGCTATTACCAAAGCGGCGGCGACGACGACGACAATCGCGAGGGTCTTTATCAGGGGTAGAAAATACATCACAAGAACTAAGTATTTCACGTCGGCATTCTCCGGAGACTGCCAAAAGCAGCAGTTTCTGGTGCCCACTTTAATAGCACCATTCACACTATTCATTTGCGAGAGCATTTCTTAAATACCGCACCCATTCATAATATTTTTTATCCTTGACCGCTTTTTTCGAAAGGGCCACGGTGGGAGGGGCTGTTACAAAATTCATTTGCCACCTGTGAGGATCGAACTCACGACCTCTGGTTTACTAGACCAGCGCTCCGCCACTGAGCTAAGGAGGCGCCTCCTAGCGCGATTTTCGGGTACTTTGTTCTTACAGACTAGTGAATCGGAGCCCTTCAGCTCGAAGCGCACTGCATGAGCGACCATTATTTGCATTTAGTTACCACAGCTGCTGCTTTCCTACACATCTCACACGATATCGATGTACAAATTAAATTCCAAAACAACACATTTATTTCATGTCAGAGTTACTTTCAGCTTCAAATACCGTTCCTCTGATATTCATCCGAAGCTAGGCATCGTCGTAACCCGTTACGTTCATCACGCAAGGCTCACGAGAGGGGCGCATGTTGGATCCGCGTAGACACAAAATTTTGAGCCGCCCAGCGTGGGGCTCGAACCCACGACCCTGAGATTAAGAGTCTCATGCTCTACCGACTGAGCTAGCCGGGCTGCACACAACGCGTTACGAGCCATACAATACTGATTTGACCTGCGACCATCTATTGAAGATTCTTTTGACTACAGCTTATTTCCTGCTGCCACAAATCAGCTACAATCCTATTCAATGAAAAATTGTCTCCGAAAGGCATCAAATCTGCTTGAAATTATACGTGGCTATCAGCACCATTATTCAACACACATGCTCGACTGTGCGCAGACGCCTGTGGCGTAGCCCTTGGGTCCTGAATCAGATGCAGTAGTTGCAACAAAAACTCTCCTGAACGGCACTGTGCCGAAAATTTCGCTACAGATCACCCTTGTCTTGCTTGTGCTTCAGGTAGACGCCGGTTTTGCAGCCAGGAAGCGGACAGCAGCTACTTTCAACTAGTTTTGCAGTACTCAAACAACACAGTAAAACAGCATGCAACTTTTGTAGAACAGGAAAAACTCGACCGTGACAGGATTCGAACCTGCAATCTTCGGATCCGAAGTCCGACGCCTTATCCATTAGGCCACACGGTCACTGGCGCAATATACATCCCCACACACACCTCATTTTCGCCATTTGTACACTTGGCAGAATGAATTTCCCATCTTTGACGCATTTCTCCATCTCAAATTTCAGTACTAAAAGTACGACGCTACTTCTTGCTGTGTCCCATCGCAAGTTACATTCAAGCCCTTATGACGCTGATCAAACAAGAGGTTGCAAATCAGCTTCAATCGCTTAGTGCCATCTCAGTCGCTTGCGGAAGGTACCTCACCCTATGTGATACAATGGCGAGTTGTCGCTATTACCAAAGCGGCGGCGACGACGACGACGACAATCGCGAGGGTCTTTATCAGGGGTAGAAAATACATCACAAGAACTAAGTATTTCACGTCGGCATTCTCCGGAGACTGCCAAAAGCAGCAGTTTCTGGTGCCCACTTTAATAGCACCATTCACACTATTCATTTGCGAGAGCATTTCTTAAATACCGCACCCATTCATAATATTTTTTATCCTTGACCGCTTTTTTCGAAAGGGCCACGGTGGGAGGGGCTGTTACAAAATTCATTTGCCACCTGTGAGGATCGAACTCACGACCTCTGGTTTACTAGACCAGCGCTCCGCCACTGAGCTAAGGAGGCGCCTCCTAGCGCGATTCTCGGGTACTTTGTTCTTACAGACTAGTGAATCGGAGCCCTTCAGCTCGAAACGCACTGCATGAGCGACCATTATTTGCATTTAGTTACCACAGCTGCTGCTTTCTTACACATCTCACACGATATCGATGTACAAATTAAATTCCAAAACAACACATTTATTTCATGTCAGAGTTACTTTCAGCTTCAAATACCGTTCCTCTGATATTCATCCGAAGCTAGGCATCGTCGTAACCCGTTACGTTCATCACGCAAGGCTCACGAGAGGGGCGCATGTTGGATCCGCGTAGACACAAAATTTTGAGCCGCCCAGCGTGGGGCTCGAACCCACGACCCTGAGATTAAGAGTCTCATGCTCTACCGACTGAGCTAGCCGGGCTGCACACAACGCGTTACGAGCCATACAATACTGATTTGACCTGCGACCATCTATTGAAGATTCTTTTGACTACAGCTTATTTCCTGCTGCCACAAATCAGCTACAATCCTATTCAATGAAAAATTGTCTCCGAAAGGCATCAAATCTGCTAGAAATTATACGTGGCTATCAGCACCATTATTCAACACACATGCTCGACTGTGCGCAGACGCCTGTGGCGTAGCCCTTGGGTCCTGAATCAGATGCAGTAGTTGCAACAAAAACTCTCCTGAACGGCACTGTGCCGAAAATTTCGCTACTGATCACCCTTGTCTTGCTTGTGCTTCAGGTAGACGCCGGTTTTGCAGCCAGGAAGCGGACAGCAGCTACTTTCAACTAGTTTTGCAGTACTCAAACAACACAGTAAAACAGCATGCAACTTTTGTAGAACAGGAAAAACTCGACCGTGACAGGATTCGAACCTGCAATCTTCGGATCCGAAGTCCGACGCCTTATCCATTAGGCCACACGGTCACTGGCGCAATATACATCCCCACACACACCTCATTTTCGCCATTTGTACACTTGGCAGAATGAATTTCCCATCTTTGACGCATTTCTCCATCTCAAATTTCAGTACTAAAAGTACGACGCTACTTCTTGCTGTGTCCCATCGCAAGTTACATTCAAGCCCTTATGACGCTGATCAAACAAGAGGTTGCAAATCAGCTTCAATCGCTTAGTGCCATCTCAGTCGCTTGCGGAAGGTACCTCACCCTATGTGATACAATGGCGAGTTGTCGCTATTACCAAAGCGGCGGCGACGACGACGACGACAATCGCGAGGGTCTTTATCAGGGGTAGAAAATACATCACAAGAACTAAGTATTTCACGTCGGCATTCTCCGGAGACTGCCAAAAGCAGCAGTTTCTGGTGCCCACTTTAATAGCACCATTCACACTATTCATTTGCGAGAGCATTTCTTAAATACCGCACCCATTCATAATATTTTTTATCCTTGACCGCTTTTTTCGAAAGGGCCACGGTGGGAGGGGCTGTTACAAAATTCATTTGCCACCTGTGAGGATCGAACTCACGACCTCTGGTTTACTAGACCAGCGCTCCGCCACTGAGCTAAGGAGGCGCCTCCTAGCGCGATTCTCGGGTACTTTGTTCTTACAGACTAGTGAATCGGAGCCCTTCAGCTCGAAACGCACTGCATGAGCGACCATTATTTGCATTTAGTTACCACAGCTGCTGCTTTCCTACACATCTCACACGATATCGATGTACAAATTAAATTCCAAAACAACACATTTATTTCATGTCAGAGTTACTTTCAGCTTCAAATACCGTTCCTCTGATATTCATCCGAAGCTAGGCATCGTCGTAACCCGTTACGTTCATCACGCAAGGCTCACGAGAGGGGCGCATGTTGGATCCGCGTAGACACAAAATTTTGAGCCGCCCAGCGTGGGGCTCGAACCCACGACCCTGAGATTAAGAGTCTCATGCTCTACCGACTGAGCTAGCCGGGCTGCACACAACGCGTTACGAGCCATACAATACTGATTTGACCTGCGACCATCTATTGAAGATTCTTTTGACTACAGCTTATTTCCTGCTGCCACAAATCAGCTACAATCCTATTCAATGAAAAATTGTCTCCGAAAGGCATCAAATCTGCTTGAAATTATACGTGGCTATCAGCACCATTATTCAACACACATGCTCGACTGTGCGCAGACGCCTGTGGCGTAGCCCTTGGGTCCTGAATCAGATGCAGTAGTTGCAACAAAAACTCTCCTGAACGGCACTGTGCCGAAAATTTCGCTACAGATCACCCTTGTCTTGCTTGTGCTTCAGGTAGACGCCGGTTTTGCAGCCAGGAAGCGGACAGCAGCTACTTTCAACTAGTTTTGCAGTACTCAAACAACACAGTAAAACAGCATGCAACTTTTGTAGAACAGGAAAAACTCGACCGTGACAGGATTCGAACCTGCAATCTTCGGATCCGAAGTCCGACGCCTTATCCATTAGGCCACACGGTCACTGGCGCAATATACATCCCCACACACACCTCATTTTCGCCATTTGTACACTTGGCAGAATGAATTTCCCATCTTTGACGCATTTCTCCATCTCAAATTTCAGTACTAAAAGTACGACGCTACTTCTTGCTGTGTCCCATCGCAAGTTACATTCAAGCCCTTATGACGCTGATCAAACAAGAGGTTGCAAATCAGCTTCAATCGCTTAGTGCCATCTCAGTCGCTTGCGGAAGGTACCTCACCCTATGTGATACAATGGCGAGTTGTCGCTATTACCAAAGCGGCGGCGACGACGACGACAATCGCGAGGGTCTTTATCAGGGGTAGAAAATACATCACAAGAACTAAGTATTTCACGTCGGCATTCTCCGGAGACTGCCAAAAGCAGCAGTTTCTGGTGCCCACTTTAATAGCACCATTCACACTATTCATTTGCGAGAGCATTTCTTAAATACCGCACCCATTCATAATATTTTTTATCCTTGACCGCTTTTTTCGAAAGGGCCACGGTGGGAGGGGCTGTTACAAAATTCATTTGCCACCTGTGAGGATCGAACTCACGACCTCTGGTTTACTAGACCAGCGCTCCGCCACTGAGCTAAGGAGGCGCCTCCTAGCGCGATTTTCGGGTACTTTGTTCTTACAGACTAGTGAATCGGAGCCCTTCAGCTCGAAGCGCACTGCATGAGCGACCATTATTTGCATTTAGTTACCACAGCTGCTGCTTTCCTACACATCTCACACGATATCGATGTACAAATTAAATTCCAAAACAACACATTTATTTCATGTCAGAGTTACTTTCAGCTTCAAATACCGTTCCTCTGATATTCATCCGAAGCTAGGCATCGTCGTAACCCGTTACGTTCATCACGCAAGGCTCACGAGAGGGGCGCATGTTGGATCCGCGTAGACACAAAATTTTGAGCCGCCCAGCGTGGGGCTCGAACCCACGACCCTGAGATTAAGAGTCTCATGCTCTACCGACTGAGCTAGCCGGGCTGCACACAACGCGTTACGAGCCATACAATACTGATTTGACCTGCGACCATCTATTGAAGATTCTTTTGACTACAGCTTATTTCCTGCTGCCACAAATCAGCTACAATCCTATTCAATGAAAAATTGTCTCCGAAAGGCATCAAATCTGCTTGAAATTATACGTGGCTATCAGCACCATTATTCAACACACATGCTCGACTGTGCGCAGACGCCTGTGGCGTAGCCCTTGGGTCCTGAATCAGATGCAGTAGTTGCAACAAAAACTCTCCTGAACGGCACTGTGCCGAAAATTTCGCTACAGATCACCCTTGTCTTGCTTGTGCTTCAGGTAGACGCCGGTTTTGCAGCCAGGAAGCGGACAGCAGCTACTTTCAACTAGTTTTGCAGTACTCAAACAACACAGTAAAACAGCATGCAACTTTTGTAGAACAGGAAAAACTCGACCGTGACAGGATTCGAACCTGCAATCTTCGGATCCGAAGTCCGACGCCTTATCCATTAGGCCACACGGTCACTGGCGCAATATACATCCCCACACACACCTCATTTTCGCCATTTGTACACTTGGCAGAATGAATTTCCCATCTTTGACGCATTTCTCCATCTCAAATTTCAGTACTAAAAGTACGACGCTACTTCTTGCTGTGTCCCATCGCAAGTTACATTCAAGCCCTTATGACGCTGATCAAACAAGAGGTTGCAAATCAGCTTCAATCGCTTAGTGCCATCTCAGTCGCTTGCGGAAGGTACCTCACCCTATGTGATACAATGGCGAGTTGTCGCTATTACCAAAGCGGCGGCGACGACGACGACGACAATCGCGAGGGTCTTTATCAGGGGTAGAAAATACATCACAAGAACTAAGTATTTCACGTCGGCATTCTCCGGAGACTGCCAAAAGCAGCAGTTTCTGGTGCCCACTTTAATAGCACCATTCACACTATTCATTTGCGAGAGCATTTCTTAAATACCGCACCCATTCATAATATTTTTTATCCTTGACCGCTTTTTTCGAAAGGGCCACGGTGGGAGGGGCTGTTACAAAATTCATTTGCCACCTGTGAGGATCGAACTCACGACCTCTGGTTTACTAGACCAGCGCTCCGCCACTGAGCTAAGGAGGCGCCTCCTAGCGCGATTTTCGGGTACTTTGTTCTTACAGACTAGTGAATCGGAGCCCTTCAGCTCGAAACGCACTGCATGAGCGACCATTATTTGCATTTAGTTACCACAGCTGCTGCTTTCCTACACATCTCACACGATATCGATGTACAAATTAAATTCCAAAACAACACATTTATTTCATGTCAGAGTTACTTTCAGCTTCAAATACCGTTCCTCTGATATTCATCCGAAGCTAGGCATCGTCGTAACCCGTTACGTTCATCACGCAAGGCTCACGAGAGGGGCGCATGTTGGATCCGCGTAGACACAAAATTTTGAGCCGCCCAGCGTGGGGCTCGAACCCACGACCCTGAGATTAAGAGTCTCATGCTCTACCGACTGAGCTAGCCGGGCTGCACACAACGCGTTACGAGCCATACAATACTGATTTGACCTGCGACCATCTATTGAAGATTCTTTTGACTACAGCTTATTTCCTGCTGCCACAAATCAGCTACAATCCTATTCAATGAAAAATTGTCTCCGAAAGGCATCAAATCTGCTTGAAATTATACGTGGCTATCAGCACCATTATTCAACACACATGCTCGACTGTGCGCAGACGCCTGTGGCGTAGCCCTTGGGTCCTGAATCAGATGCAGTAGTTGCAACAAAAACTCTCCTGAACGGCACTGTGCCGAAAATTTCGCTACAGATCACCCTTGTCTTGCTTGTGCTTCAGGTAGACGCCGGTTTTGCAGCCAGGAAGCGGACAGCAGCTACTTTCAACTAGTTTTGCAGTACTCAAACAACACAGTAAAACAGCATGCAACTTTTGTAGAACAGGAAAAACTCGACCGTGACAGGATTCGAACCTGCAATCTTCGGATCCGAAGTCCGACGCCTTATCCATTAGGCCACACGGTCACTGGCGCAATATACATCCCCACACACACCTCATTTTCGCCATTTGTACACTTGGCAGAATGAATTTCCCATCTTTGACGCATTTCTCCATCTCAAATTTCAGTACTAAAAGTACGACGCTACTTCTTGCTGTGTCCCATCGCAAGTTACATTCAAGCCCTTATGACGCTGATCAAACAAGAGGTTGCAAATCAGCTTCAATCGCTTAGTGCCATCTCAGTCGCTTGCGGAAGGTACCTCACCCTATGTGATACAATGGCGAGTTGTCGCTATTACCAAAGCGGCGGCGACGACGACGACGACAATCGCGAGGGTCTTTATCAGGGGTAGAAAATACATCACAAGAACTAAGTATTTCACGTCGGCATTCTCCGGAGACTGCCAAAAGCAGCAGTTTCTGGTGCCCACTTTAATAGCACCATTCACACTATTCATTTGCGAGAGCATTTCTTAAATACCGCACCCATTCATAATATTTTTTATCCTTGACCGCTTTTTTCGAAAGGGCCACGGTGGGAGGGGCTGTTACAAAATTCATTTGCCACCTGTGAGGATCGAACTCACGACCTCTGGTTTACTAGACCAGCGCTCCGCCACTGAGCTAAGGAGGCGCCTCCTAGCGCGATTTTCGGGTACTTTGTTCTTACAGACTAGTGAATCGGAGCCCTTCAGCTCGAAACGCACTGCATGAGCGACCATTATTTGCATTTAGTTACCACAGCTGCTGCTTTCCTACACATCTCACACGATATCGATGTACAAATTAAATTCCAAAACAACACATTTATTTCATGTCAGAGTTACTTTCAGCTTCAAATACCGTTCCTCTGATATTCATCCGAAGCTAGGCATCGTCGTAACCCGTTACGTTCATCACGCAAGGCTCACGAGAGGGGCGCATGTTGGATCCGCGTAGACACAAAATTTTGAGCCGCCCAGCGTGGGGCTCGAACCCACGACCCTGAGATTAAGAGTCTCATGCTCTACCGACTGAGCTAGCCGGGCTGCACACAACGCGTTACGAGCCATACAATACTGATTTGACCTGCGACCATCTATTGAAGATTCTTTTGACTACAGCTTATTTCCTGCTGCCACAAATCAGCTACAATCCTATTCAATGAAAAATTGTCTCCGAAAGGCATCAAATCTGCTTGAAATTATACGTGGCTATCAGCACCATTATTCAACACACATGCTCGACTGTGCGCAGACGCCTGTGGCGTAGCCCTTGGGTCCTGAATCAGATGCAGTAGTTGCAACAAAAACTCTCCTGAACGGCACTGTGCCGAAAATTTCGCTACAGATCACCCTTGTCTTGCTTGTGCTTCAGGTAGACGCCGGTTTTGCAGCCAGGAAGCGGACAGCAGCTACTTTCAACTAGTTTTGCAGTACTCAAACAACACAGTAAAACAGCATGCAACTTTTGTAGAACAGGAAAAACTCGACCGTGACAGGATTCGAACCTGCAATCTTCGGATCCGAAGTCCGACGCCTTATCCATTAGGCCACACGGTCACTGGCGCAATATACATCCCCACACACACCTCATTTTCGCCATTTGTACACTTGGCAGAATGAATTTCCCATCTTTGACGCATTTCTCCATCTCAAATTTCAGTACTAAAAGTACGACGCTACTTCTTGCTGTGTCCCATCGCAAGTTACATTCAAGCCCTTATGACGCTGATCAAACAAGAGGTTGCAAATCAGCTTCAATCGCTTAGTGCCATCTCAGTCGCTTGCGGAAGGTACCTCACCCTATGTGATACAATGGCGAGTTGTCGCTATTACCAAAGCGGCGGCGACGACGACGACGACAATCGCGAGGGTCTTTATCAGGGGTAGAAAATACATCACAAGAACTAAGTATTTCACGTCGGCATTCTCCGGAGACTGCCAAAAGCAGCAGTTTCTGGTGCCCACTTTAATAGCACCATTCACACTATTCATTTGCGAGAGCATTTCTTAAATACCGCACCCATTCATAATATTTTTTATCCTTGACCGCTTTTTTCGAAAGGGCCACGGTGGGAGGGGCTGTTACAAAATTCATTTGCCACCTGTGAGGATCGAACTCACGACCTCTGGTTTACTAGACCAGCGCTCCGCCACTGAGCTAAGGAGGCGCCTCCTAGCGCGATTTTCGGGTACTTTGTTCTTACAGACTAGTGAATCGGAGCCCTTCAGCTCGAAACGCACTGCATGAGCGACCATTATTTGCATTTAGTTACCACAGCTGCTGCTTTCCTACACATCTCACACGATATCGATGTACAAATTAAATTCCAAAACAACACATTTATTTCATGTCAGAGTTACTTTCAGCTTCAAATACCGTTCCTCTGATATTCATCCGAAGCTAGGCATCGTCGTAACCCGTTACGTTCATCACGCAAGGCTCACGAGAGGGGCGCATGTTGGATCCGCGTAGACACAAAATTTTGAGCCGCCCAGCGTGGGGCTCGAACCCACGACCCTGAGATTAAGAGTCTCATGCTCTACCGACTGAGCTAGCCGGGCTGCACACAACGCGTTACGAGCCATACAATACTGATTTGACCTGCGACCATCTATTGAAGATTCTTTTGACTACAGCTTATTTCCTGCTGCCACAAATCAGCTACAATCCTATTCAATGAAAAATTGTCTCCGAAAGGCATCAAATCTGCTTGAAATTATACGTGGCTATCAGCACCATTATTCAACACACATGCTCGACTGTGCGCAGACGCCTGTGGCGTAGCCCTTGGGTCCTGAATCAGATGCAGTAGTTGCAACAAAAACTCTCCTGAACGGCACTGTGCCGAAAATTTCGCTACAGATCACCCTTGTCTTGCTTGTGCTTCAGGTAGACGCCGGTTTTGCAGCCAGGAAGCGGACAGCAGCTACTTTCAACTAGTTTTGCAGTACTCAAACAACACAGTAAAACAGCATGCAACTTTTGTAGAACAGGAAAAACTCGACCGTGACAGGATTCGAACCTGCAATCTTCGGATCCGAAGTCCGACGCCTTATCCATTAGGCCACACGGTCACTGGCGCAATATACATCCCCACACACACCTCATTTTCGCCATTTGTACACTTGGCAGAATGAATTTCTCATCTTTGACGCATTTCTCCATCTCAAATTTCAGTACTAAAAGTACGACGCTACTTCTTGCTGTGTCCCATCGCAAGTTACATTCAAGCCCTTATGACGCTGATCAAACAAGAGGTTGCAAATCAGCTTCAATCGCTTAGTGCCATCTCAGTCGCTTGCGGAAGGTACCTCACCCTATGTGATACAATGGCGAGTTGTCGCTATTACCAAAGCGGCGGCGACGACGACGACGACAATCGCGAGGGTCTTTATCAGGGGTAGAAAATACATCACAAGAACTAAGTATTTCACGTCGGCATTCTCCGGAGACTGCCAAAAGCAGCAGTTTCTGGTGCCCACTTTAATAGCACCATTCACACTATTCATTTGCGAGAGCATTTCTTAAATACCGCACCCATTCATAATATTTTTTATCCTTGACCGCTTTTTTCGAAAGGGCCACGGTGGGAGGGGCTGTTACAAAATTCATTTGCCACCTGTGAGGATCGAACTCACGACCTCTGGTTTACTAGACCAGCGCTCCGCCACTGAGCTAAGGAGGCGCCTCCTAGCGCGATTTTCGGGTACTTTGTTCTTACAGACTAGTGAATCGGAGCCCTTCAGCTCGAAACGCACTGCATGAGCGACCATTATTTGCATTTAGTTACCACAGCTGCTGCTTTCCTACACATCTCACACGATATCGATGTACAAATTAAATTCCAAAACAACACATTTATTTCATGTCAGAGTTACTTTCAGCTTCAAATACCGTTCCTCTGATATTCATCCGAAGCTAGGCATCGTCGTAACCCGTTACGTTCATCACGCAAGGCTCACGAGAGGGGCGCATGTTGGATCCGCGTAGACACAAAATTTTGAGCCGCCCAGCGTGGGGCTCGAACCCACGACCCTGAGATTAAGAGTCTCATGCTCTACCGACTGAGCTAGCCGGGCTGCACACAACGCGTTACGAGCCATACAATACTGATTTGACCTGCGACCATCTATTGAAGATTCTTTTGACTACAGCTTATTTCCTGCTGCCACAAATCAGCTACAATCCTATTCAATGAAAAATTGTCTCCGAAAGGCATCAAATCTGCTTGAAATTATACGTGGCTATCAGCACCATTATTCAACACACATGCTCGACTGTGCGCAGACGCCTGTGGCGTAGCCCTTGGGTCCTGAATCAGATGCAGTAGTTGCAACAAAAACTCTCCTGAACGGCACTGTGCCGAAAATTTCGCTACAGATCACCCTTGTCTTGCTTGTGCTTCAGGTAGACGCCGGTTTTGCAGCCAGGAAGCGGACAGCAGCTACTTTCAACTAGTTTTGCAGTACTCAAACAACACAGTAAAACAGCATGCAACTTTTGTAGAACAGGAAAAACTCGACCGTGACAGGATTCGAACCTGCAATCTTCGGATCCGAAGTCCGACGCCTTATCCATTAGGCCACACGGTCACTGGCGCAATATACATCCCCACACACACCTCATTTTCGCCATTTGTACACTTGGCAGAATGAATTTCTCATCTTTGACGCATTTCTCCATCTCAAATTTCAGTACTAAAAGTACGACGCTACTTCTTGCTGTGTCCCATCGCAAGTTACATTCAAGCCCTTATGACGCTGATCAAACAAGAGGTTGCAAATCAGCTTCAATCGCTTAGTGCCATCTCAGTCGCTTGCGGAAGGTACCTCACCCTATGTGATACAATGGCGAGTTGTCGCTATTACCAAAGCGGCGGCGACGACGACGACGACAATCGCGAGGGTCTTTATCAGGGGTAGAAAATACATCACAAGAACTAAGTATTTCACGTCGGCATTCTCCGGAGACTGCCAAAAGCAGCAGTTTCTGGTGCCCACTTTAATAGCACCATTCACACTATTCATTTGCGAGAGCATTTCTTAAATACCGCACCCATTCATAATATTTTTTATCCTTGACCGCTTTTTTCGAAAGGGCCACGGTGGGAGGGGCTGTTACAAAATTCATTTGCCACCTGTGAGGATCGAACTCACGACCTCTGGTTTACTAGACCAGCGCTCCGCCACTGAGCTAAGGAGGCGCCTCCTAGCGCGATTTTCGGGTACTTTGTTCTTACAGACTAGTGAATCGGAGCCCTTCAGCTCGAAACGCACTGCATGAGCGACCATTATTTGCATTTAGTTACCACAGCTGCTGCTTTCCTACACATCTCACACGATATCGATGTACAAATTAAATTCCAAAACAACACATTTATTTCATGTCAGAGTTACTTTCAGCTTCAAATACCGTTCCTCTGATATTCATCCGAAGCTAGGCATCGTCGTAACCCGTTACGTTCATCACGCAAGGCTCACGAGAGGGGCGCATGTTGGATCCGCGTAGACACAAAATTTTGAGCCGCCCAGCGTGGGGCTCGAACCCACGACCCTGAGATTAAGAGTCTCATGCTCTACCGACTGAGCTAGCCGGGCTGCACACAACGCGTTACGAGCCATACAATACTGATTTGACCTGCGACCATCTATTGAAGATTCTTTTGACTACAGCTTATTTCCTGCTGCCACAAATCAGCTACAATCCTATTCAATGAAAAATTGTCTCCGAAAGGCATCAAATCTGCTTGAAATTATACGTGGCTATCAGCACCATTATTCAACACACATGCTCGACTGTGCGCAGACGCCTGTGGCGTAGCCCTTGGGTCCTGAATCAGATGCAGTAGTTGCAACAAAAACTCTCCTGAACGGCACTGTGCCGAAAATTTCGCTACAGATCACCCTTGTCTTGCTTGTGCTTCAGGTAGACGCCGGTTTTGCAGCCAGGAAGCGGACAGCAGCTACTTTCAACTAGTTTTGCAGTACTCAAACAACACAGTAAAACAGCATGCAACTTTTGTAGAACAGGAAAAACTCGACCGTGACAGGATTCGAACCTGCAATCTTCGGATCCGAAGTCCGACGCCTTATCCATTAGGCCACACGGTCACTGGCGCAATATACATCCCCACACACACCTCATTTTCGCCATTTGTACACTTGGCAGAATGAATTTCTCATCTTTGACGCATTTCTCCATCTCAAATTTCAGTACTAAAAGTACGACGCTACTTCTTGCTGTGTCCCATCGCAAGTTACATTCAAGCCCTTATGACGCTGATCAAACAAGAGGTTGCAAATCAGCTTCAATCGCTTAGTGCCATCTCAGTCGCTTGCGGAAGGTACCTCACCCTATGTGATACAATGGCGAGTTGTCGCTATTACCAAAGCGGCGGCGACGACGACGACGACAATCGCGAGGGTCTTTATCAGGGGTAGAAAATACATCACAAGAACTAAGTATTTCACGTCGGCATTCTCCGGAGACTGCCAAAAGCAGCAGTTTCTGGTGCCCACTTTAATAGCACCATTCACACTATTCATTTGCGAGAGCATTTCTTAAATACCGCACCCATTCATAATATTTTTTATCCTTGACCGCTTTTTCGAAAGGGCCACGGTGGGAGGGGCTGTTACAAAATTCATTTGCCACCTGTGAGGATCGAACTCACGACCTCTGGTTTACTAGACCAGCGCTCCGCCACTGAGCTAAGGAGGCGCCTCCTAGCGCGATTTTCGGGTACTTTGTTCTTACAGACTAGTGAATCGGAGCCCTTCAGCTCGAAACGCACTGCATGAGCGACCATTATTTGCATTTAGTTACCACAGCTGCTGCTTTCCTACACATCTCACACGATATCGATGTACAAATTAAATTCCAAAACAACACATTTATTTCATGTCAGAGTTACTTTCAGCTTCAAATACCGTTCCTCTGATATTCATCCGAAGCTAGGCATCGTCGTAACCCGTTACGTTCATCACGCAAGGCTCACGAGAGGGGCGCATGTTGGATCCGCGTAGACACAAAATTTTGAGCCGCCCAGCGTGGGGCTCGAACCCACGACCCTGAGATTAAGAGTCTCATGCTCTACCGACTGAGCTAGCCGGGCTGCACACAACGCGTTACGAGCCATACAATACTGATTTGACCTGCGACCATCTATTGAAGATTCTTTTGACTACAGCTTATTTCCTGCTGCCACAAATCAGCTACAATCCTATTCAATGAAAAATTGTCTCCGAAAGGCATCAAATCTGCTTGAAATTATACGTGGCTATCAGCACCATTATTCAACACACATGCTCGACTGTGCGCAGACGCCTGTGGCGTAGCCCTTGGGTCCTGAATCAGATGCAGTAGTTGCAACAAAAACTCTCCTGAACGGCACTGTGCCGAAAATTTCGCTACAGATCACCCTTGTCTTGCTTGTGCTTCAGGTAGACGCCGGTTTTGCAGCCAGGAAGCGGACAGCAGCTACTTTCAACTAGTTTTGCAGTACTCAAACAACACAGTAAAACAGCATGCAACTTTTGTAGAACAGGAAAAACTCGACCGTGACAGGATTCGAACCTGCAATCTTCGGATCCGAAGTCCGACGCCTTATCCATTAGGCCACACGGTCACTGGCGCAATATACATCCCCACACACACCTCATTTTCGCCATTTGTACACTTGGCAGAATGAATTTCCCATCTTTGACGCATTTCTCCATCTCAAATTTCAGTACTAAAAGTACGACGCTACTTCTTGCTGTGTCCCATCGCAAGTTACATTCAAGCCCTTATGACGCTGATCAAACAAGAGGTTGCAAATCAGCTTCAATCGCTTAGTGCCATCTCAGTCGCTTGCGGAAGGTACCTCACCCTATGTGATACAATGGCGAGTTGTCGCTATTACCAAAGCGGCGGCGACGACGACGACGACAATCGCGAGGGTCTTTATCAGGGGTAGAAAATACATCACAAGAACTAAGTATTTCACGTCGGCATTCTCCGGAGACTGCCAAAAGCAGCAGTTTCTGGTGCCCACTTTAATAGCACCATTCACACTATTCATTTGCGAGAGCATTTCTTAAATACCGCACCCATTCATAATATTTTTTATCCTTGACCGCTTTTTTCGAAAGGGCCACGGTGGGAGGGGCTGTTACAAAATTCATTTGCCACCTGTGAGGATCGAACTCACGACCTCTGGTTTACTAGACCAGCGCTCCGCCACTGAGCTAAGGAGGCGCCTCCTAGCGCGATTTTCGGGTACTTTGTTCTTACAGACTAGTGAATCGGAGCCCTTCAGCTCGAAACGCACTGCATGAGCGACCATTATTTGCATTTAGTTACCACAGCTGCTGCTTTCCTACACATCTCATACGATATCGATGTACAAATTAAATTCCAAAACAACACATTTATTTCATGTCAGAGTTACTTTCAGCTTCAAATACCGTTCCTCTGATATTCATCCGAAGCTAGGCATCGTCGTAACCCGTTACGTTCATCACGCAAGGCTCACGAGAGGGGCGCATGTTGGATCCGCGTAGACACAAAATTTTGAGCCGCCCAGCGTGGGGCTCGAACCCACGACCCTGAGATTAAGAGTCTCATGCTCTACCGACTGAGCTAGCCGGGCTGCACACAACGCGTTACGAGCCATACAATACTGATTTGACCTGCGACCATCTATTGAAGATTCTTTTGACTACAGCTTATTTCCTGCTGCACAAATCAGCTACAATCCTATTCAATGAAAAATTGTCTCCGAAAGGCATCAAATCTGCTTGAAATTATACGTGGCTATCAGCACCATTATTCAACACACATGCTCGACTGTGCGCAGACGCCTGTGGCGTAGCCCTTGGGTCCTGAATCAGATGCAGTAGTTGCAACAAAAACTCTCCTGAACGGCACTGTGCCGAAAATTTCGCTACAGATCACCCTTGTCTTGCTTGTGCTTCAGGTAGACGCCGGTTTTGCAGCCAGGAAGCGGACAGCAGCTACTTTCAACTAGTTTTGCAGTACTCAAACAACACAGTAAAACAGCATGCAACTTTTGTAGAACAGGAAAAACTCGACCGTGACAGGATTCGAACCTGCAATCTTCGGATCCGAAGTCCGACGCCTTATCCATTAGGCCACACGGTCACTGGCGCAATATACATCCCCACACACACCTCATTTTCGCCATTTGTACACTTGGCAGAATGAATTTCTCATCTTTGACGCATTTCTCCATCTCAAATTTCAGTACTAAAAGTACGACGCTACTTCTTGCTGTGTCCCATCGCAAGTTACATTCAAGCCCTTATGACGCTGATCAAACAAGAGGTTGCAAATCAGCTTCAATCGCTTAGTGCCATCTCAGTCGCTTGCGGAAGGTACCTCACCCTATGTGATACAATGGCGAGTTGTCGCTATTACCAAAGCGGCGGCGACGACGACGACGACAATCGCGAGGGTCTTTATCAGGGGTAGAAAATACATCACAAGAACTAAGTATTTCACGTCGGCATTCTCCGGAGACTGCCAAAAGCAGCAGTTTCTGGTGCCCACTTTAATAGCACCATTCACACTATTCATTTGCGAGAGCATTTCTTAAATACCGCACCCATTCATAATATTTTTTATCCTTGACCGCTTTTTTCGAAAGGGCCACGGTGGGAGGGGCTGTTACAAAATTCATTTGCCACCTGTGAGGATCGAACTCACGACCTCTGGTTTACTAGACCAGCGCTCCGCCACTGAGCTAAGGAGGCGCCTCCTAGCGCGATTTTCGGGTACTTTGTTCTTACAGACTAGTGAATCGGAGCCCTTCAGCTCGAAACGCACTGCATGAGCGACCATTATTTGCATTTAGTTACCACAGCTGCTGCTTT